>NW_023416316.1:24636182-25836182 GCF_014108235.1 Myotis myotis | reverse complement strand
AAATGCACATCATCTAAAAATAAATCCCTCAACATAGCAGTACACAAAGCTTTCTTTTCTTCTTTGGCACTTAGCAATACTGATCAGTTTTATTTTTTAAAATCCCTTTTTGTTCCAAGGAAAATCTACATAGAAGCCTATTATGTAAAACAGAAAAGAAAGGAGGAGCTCATTTGACTGGGATCAAACCCTGATGCACCATGTGACTTCTTTTATCCAATGAAAATTAGTGGGGGTCTACTCTGTGGCTGGCTGTGCCAGGTGCTAGGATAGAGTATAAGCAAAAATATTCAGCACAGGGAGGGGGTTGGACATTGCTGACTGTCCTAAGATTGACACCGTCCAGCATCTACTTTCCTATGACATTCATTATGCTTGATGGGGTGGGCCCTGCATTCGTTGACTTGCCCCAGACTCTGCTCCCTTCTAGGGACAGCCCTGCCTAATTCCACCATGTCTAGTGGCCCCTGGGACCTGAGTTAGTGCCTCGTAGCCCGTAGGCCAGTGTTGACGAACCTTTTAAGCTCAGCGTGTCAGCATTTTGAAAAACCCTAACTTAACCCTGGTGCTGTGTCACATATAGAAATTTTCTGATATTTGCAACCATTGTAAAACAAAGATTTATATTTTTGATATTTATTTTATATATTTAAATGCCATTTAACAAAGAAAAATCAGCCAAAAAAATGAGTTCGCGTGTCACCTCTGACTCGCGGGTCATAGGTTCGCCATCATTGCCCTAGGCCAGGGGTGTGCAAACTTTTTGACTCGAGGGCCACACTGGGTTCTTAAACTGGACCGGAGGGCTGGAACAAAAGCATGGATGGAGTGTTTGTGTGGACTAATATAAATTCAAAGTAAACATCATTACATAAAAGGGTACGGTCTTTTTTTTTTTTTAGTTTTATTCATTTCAAACGGCCGGATCCAGCCCGCGGGCCGTAGTTTGCCCACGGCTGCCCTAGGCCCTGCAGGCCCAGTCTGAAACTGCAGCCTCTGTCCATTCTGGTGACACCACTATTTATACCACTCATGCTATTACTGCTCTGCTGTCCACTGGGCTCTCACTAGTCACTGGGCACTGTGCTCAGTGCTTTCCGTGCATTATCTCACAGTCCTTACAACCATTTGGAGGTGGTGGTGATCATTATCCCCACTTTACAGATGAGATTACTGAGGTTCAAAAGTGTTAAGCCCCTCACCTAAGGTTCCAGTCCTTCTGGCTGCAGAACCCATGCTCCTGCCCACTGCATGCATTGCCTCTGGGAGCCCCTACTGATGGTTTCATACACTGGCAATACTCTGCATGGGATGCAGAGGACTGTGTTATCAGCCGTTGTGCCCAGCCTTCTGTAACCCATCACAGCATCTCCTGCACCACAAAGGGGGCTGTGAAATTGGCCTGTTTAGGGGGTGATGCCTGCTCCATCTTGGGACAGTCATGGTCCTGACCAACTGGGTCTGGCCGATTGCATGGTCTGGAGCTGAGGGATCTAGACCATGTGTCTTTGAAATACTGACCCACCCTAAGGCCTGCTTGCGGTTCCCACTGCCCACCCTCATTGATGGAAAGCTATTGGCAGCTTTCTCCTTTCCTGTCATCTCAACCCAGGTACCTCAATAAGATAATTCCTGACAAAAACTAACTTTGCCTTGAGGATTCCCAGAGAACTCTGGCCTGGGATATCTGACTCTTGGGCCCCAGCTTCCTGTCTGTGTCATCCTACTCACCCAGACAAGAGGAGTTGAGAGGATGAATTGAGACAACGCATGAGGAGGTCTTGGTGCCACCCCTGGCACCCAGTAGATGGAGTCAGCAAGAGGGAGTCCCTTGTCCCTCTCCTCCCCTCTCCCTGAGATTCCTGTTTGGGACAAAAGTGCCTGACAGCCCCAGCTCTCTGGGTCCACCCAAGGTTTAACCGTAGCCCAGAGGCTTGGGCAAGTAGCATGGGTTGGGGACAGCCAGCACCTGAGCAGGTGACAAGCCCCTGGGGCTCCGGAAGCAGTTGTGAGGCTCCGGAGCCTGGTCTTAGCTGGGTGTGAGGGCAGTGGCTGCACCAGGACAATGGCACTGTCCCTGTGAGCATTGAGTTCTTTTGTCCATTGTTCCCCAAATCTCAGCAACTGCTGGGGAGAGCAGATATTATGCCTGAGATTTCTGCTTTCCATGCTGGGGAAAGGTGGGGTGTGAAGAGAGAGCAAATGCTTGGGCTCCTGTCCTGGGTCTGCCCCTGACCTCTGTGTGACCGTGAGCAAGGCCTCTCCCCACTTTGGCCTGCAGTGTCTATCCCTGTAAATTCAAGGTTTGGTTTCTGGTGCCGGCTTAGCAGTTATAATCCGAGAATCTGCCTTCCTCATTTGGTACTTGGAGGTCTGAGTCCTTCGTGTTAGTGGACGGGTAAATGTCTGCAGTTCCCCACGCCCAGCCCATTGGCCTGTGAAATCCCCGAGGGCAGGACCATGTCTGATTCTTCTAGTCCGCATCCTACAAAACCAGCCCAGTGCTGCTCCCTTTGTGTCTGGCTGAATGAGGAACGAAGGGCCCTTTGGGGGGGTGAGGAGTGGGGGCTGTGGCCGGTGTTGTCCGCCTGCCCTCCTGTGACCAGTGGGGGGCTCCAAGTTCGGAGGGGAGGGGCTGGCTGTGAGGGTCACAGGCAGATTTTGTGTGATCTCATTATTAGTTTCCCCAGTGTAAAGCGGAGTTTGCCTAGGTGACGCTACAATAGCATACAGGGCTTCTATTATCAACTTCCAGATCTGTCTGCTTGGCCAGGCCGGGCTTCCGGAGGTCAGGGACCCTGTCAGATTCCTTTCTGCGTCCACACTGCCAGTCCAGCGTTGGCCCAGCGTGTGGGGAAAGAAGCCCCTCAGAACGGGGGCCAGGCTGTGCCATGGGGGGACAGAGACAAACCTGACTCAGTCTGGATCCCTTAAAGCGTTTCCCTCCTCGCCTGAACACCTTGCTCCCTGTTCAAGTCCTTCTTGTTGCTGGAAGCCTATTTCAAACGCTGCTTCCTTTGCTGGGCTTTCTCTGATCTCTCCCGGGGGGAAGTAAAAAAAGCATCCTTCCCTTGGTTCCCTGGCCCCGTATCTGCCCTCTGTCGGGGCAACAAGCGCTGTTCGCTCAGCATCACAGCTGTTTTGGTCTGTGACTCATCTCTTCACTCAGAATTTTTTCTTAAGTTTAAAGAAAAGCCATGCAACAATATGAAAAGAGAGAAAATAATCACTTTTATCCCACTGCTGGCACAACTTTTATCATTGTAATGTAGCCCTTTCTAGTTTTTCTGTCCATGTGTGTTGAATATGTAGCACACTTGTAATGTTGTATCTGATCCCCCCCCCCCCCCTTTATTGGACCAAAATCCTCTATCCTCTTTCCCCATGTTGCTTCCATGGTCTTTTTTTAAAAAAATAAAATATATATATATATATATATATATATATATATATTATTTATTTCAGAGAGGGAGGGAGAGGAAGAGGGAGAGGGAGATAGAAACATCAGTGATGAGAGAGAATCATTGATTGGCTGTCTCCTGCATGCCCCACACTGGGTATTGAACCCTCAACCTGGGCATGTGCCCTTACTAGAAATCGAACTGTGATCTCCTGGTTCATAGGTCAACACTCAACCATTGAGCCATGCCGGCCGGGCATTTCCATGGTCTTCATCACAATTTTTACTGTTACCTGCTATCCATTGTGTATTAGTAATCTTTTGGTTCTGAGTAACAGAAACGCCAATAAATGAGCTTAAACAGAAGAGAGATCTTTGTGCAGAGGCTGCTGGTGTATCTCATAGCAAGAAGCCAAGGTTAGATGTGTGGCTGGAGCTTGGAGACCCCTGAAACAGGGATGCAGACGCCATGAGGTATATTCTATGTCTGTATCGGCTTCATTCTTCCCTCCCTCCCTCCCTCTGCTGACAGCTTCCTCTGCTTTTCCTGTCCCTGGCAGAAACACTCACTGATCATACCCAAGCCGCATACATGACAATCCAGCTTCCCCGACAGCACTGGTCCCTCCTCCTCAGGAGCAGACTCCTCTGTGTAGCAGCAGCAGGACCCCATCCTGCCAGTGCGGGTCCTCGTTACATAACTAGGTAGCTGGGGTGAAAAAGGGATGCTGGGAAGAGAATTCCACGGTGAGATTTTCTGTTGCTTCCAAATAACAGCTACGGTATTAGTCCCATGTATTAGCGTATACACTTTTCCTTATTTTGAATTATTTTCCTTGGTCCAGTTCTTAGAAGTGGGATGACTGGCTCATAAAGTCTGTACATTTTTATATTTAATATTATTACCAAATTGATTTCAAAGAGTTATTCAATTTCATTCTCACCCAACAGCAGTGTGTGAGAGAGCCTTTTCATCGCACCATTGAGAACACTGGCCATGATGACCTGAAATAGATTTTTTTAATATTTTAATAATCGTAAAAAGATATCTCACTGTAATTTTTATTAGCATTTGTCTGACTACTAGTAAGGCTGAAGGTTTTCCCATATATTTGTTTTATTAGAGTGTGCTCCCTTTGGTGAATTGCCTTTTCCTGGTCTCGCCCATTTATATAGTGGAGTGTTAATTCCCGTTCAGATTTAATTGCCTCTTCCTCTTGTGTGTGCATTTCACGTTCTCTACCTTTCTTCTGGGGCATGAATCATGGTTTAGCTTGGATTGTAGTTATTTGTGTCCATGTCTGATCTTTCTTATCGGATTCTGAGCTCCTGCTGGACAGAGACAGGCCTGGCAGCAGCCTCGCACGGGCCTCGTAAAGCCTCTGTGACGGTTAATTGGATAAAAGGAGCATATGGTTGCAGTATGCATTATGCACAAGTAATTGTTCAGCCCGCGTGGCGCTGCATACAGGCTGCAGGGATGCTGGAAACAGACCTCATCCATTCACACTGAAGATGTGTCCCAGGCCAGGGCCTAAGAGTATGCCTTCCTGGAGTTGTAGGACAGTGAAGGAGACACTGTCTGTCCTACAACAGTGTCTGAATTAAACAATGATTGCACAGCTAGCAAGAAAGCCTCCTTACCCACAATGTTCCAGAGAGTTCTATGAACCACAATGGAGCAGGAGCATAGATACTACATTATCTAGAACAGGGATCGGCAAACTCTCTGTAAAGGGCGAAGTAGTATGTATTCTAGGCCTTGCAGGCCACATTCAGTGGGCTGTCACATAGCCTTCCTTGTGATTTTCTTTTCTTTCTTTATTTTGTTTACAGCCCTTTAAAAATGTAAGAAAACAATTCTTAGCTCATGGCCCATGCAGAAACAACCGAGGGCCCGATTTGGTCTGTAAGCTGTGGTTTGTCAACCCAGGTCTAGACCACAGAGTCATAGACCAGGGCTCATTATTATACAGATGGGAAGACTGAGCCCCAGAGGACAGAGGACAGAGGCATGTGCTGGGTCGCCTTGCTGATACCTGTGCTGAACTGGGCAGCTGATGGCTTTGTCTGGACCTTGGCAGGGTCCCCTCTGCCTGTCTCCTGGGACAACCTGCTCCCTTATGTGCCACGGCTGGTGCTCCCCAGGAGGTTAGGGGGTGGTCTGTTCCTAGTGCACAGGGCTCCCTCCCCAAGGGTGGTCCCTGTCCCTTCCAGCGTCCTCCTGTTGAATTGGGGCTGGGGTTATAGAATAGGTGGAGCAGCGGCATTGTTAATTACTGCTTGTGTGTCCTGAGGCTGAGAATTTTGTTGACTGTAGAAGCATTTCCTTTATTATAATTGATTTTTACAAGGAGGGCGACATTCTTTTTTCAACTGAATTGTGTACCAGTATGGGGCAGAAAATACTAAATATAATTGCTTCCTCTCTCCAGAGATAACTCTCCTGACCAAGTAACACACTCAGCAACAAACAGGGTCTGAAACTGCTTGTTCTGTCTCCAGAGGCTTCTGTGGACTCAGGGCCTTACCCAGCCCTCCTTCACTGTGCAAGGGAAGGGAGGCCAGAGGGGAAGGGAGGCCAGAGACTACGGGCTGTCTTACCGGAACTGCCCTGGGGTGGTGTGCTACTCCAGGGTCACAGTGTCCTTGCAGATGCCTGGGCATTCAAGGCGTCCACTCCCACCTGGTCATGCACTGCCTGGGCCGTGAGGCCTCATAACACCTACTCAGCTTTGGGTCCCTTGGAGGCTCCCATCTCTACTGTTAGCAGGACATTACCTGTAAGAAACAGTCCCCCCACCCAACCCTCCAACCTCGTGTTCTTACTGCTCTTGCTAAGAATGTCTTGATGCCTCAGCTCAGCATGGGCAGAACTTGAAAGTGACAAGGAATGATTTGACCTGACAATCAGATCCTTAGTTAGGGGCTGAGGTTCTGGCGTTCATACTGCGCCTGCCAGCAATGTGACCTTGGGCGAACAGCCACCTCTCTCCGGGTCTCCGTCAGTACTAAGACAGACCTGACTGTGCTGTTCCTTTGCTTCCAGAAGCCTGTGATGAAGCTGATTTGGGACCAAGTTCAGCCCTGAGGACCACCGGAGTGCTCTAGGAACGCAGGCTGCCCTCACCGGGCTCTGCCCCCTCCTGCCTTGATGGTCTCTCTGGTCTTTCCTTCTGACCCCTCTCTCCTTGCATGTCTGCCCCACTCATGCTTAATGATTGATCAGAGTGTCTTCCCTCTTCCTAGAATACACCTCCTCATGGGGCTAACCTGCCAGCCACACTTGAGCAACCCCTTCACCAGAAAGTGTTTCAACACCCAGTTCCCTCTGCTTCTCCCATGCTGAGTTGCAATGGAGATTTTTTTTTAGGGGGGGCGGGGGGTGGGCAAGCTGGTAACACTGTACCTATAATGAAGCTGGACATCAGGCACAGAGATTGGGAGGACCTTGTGGGAGGCAGAGCAGGCCTGGGGAGTGGAGAAGATATTTATGAAATAACTGACTCAGTTTTTTAAGAGGTGCCGTAGCTCTGACTGCCTCTCTCATCTGCCCTCTGCCTAGATCCCCCCGCCCCCTCCCGCCTTGGATAATGCTTCTCAAACTTCATTGTGCACAGAAACCACATGGGGCTCTTGCTAAAATGTACATTCTGATTCAGCAGGTCTGGACTGGAAACCAAGGGCAATTCTGACATGACAGGACCCTACGTGTCTGGTTTGGGCCATGGAAGAAGGTGAGGACATTTGATTCAACTTCCTGGGTTTCAGGGCCTGCCTTTGGCCTTTTCCTAGAGCAGTGAACCTCACCTCCAATCAGGGATGGAGTGTCTGGACATCATTGTCCCCTTTGTAGTTCACTGGGGAGTCTTAACACATCATGTAAGTGAGAGCCAGAAATGGCTTACCTGTAGGAAACATGGTTCTATTCTGTGTGTGCCAAATGTAGTAAACACCATACGCTCATGGAAAAGTGTTGAACTTGTGCTTTTATTCTGTTTCCCATTAATACTCATTTCACCATTTGCCATTTGCTCACTCATTTTTCTTTTAAATCTCTGCTCAAAAGTAGGCAAGCAGTTGCAAGCACTAGAGTTTTAAGGAAAATGTATCAGAAATTTTAAATTTAGAAACTTCTCTTCATGGAAATTGAGAAATGAGGGCTGGCACCACTGAGTGGGTGCCCGTCCAACTCCCAAAACCCCAGAGTTGGAGGAGCATTGCCAACCGTCTCGTTCTCTCTGATTCTAGAAACAGGTGTAACCTGAATTCCCTGGTCCTCACTCACCATGGGTGCAGAGGAGGGTATATTAACAATAACTTAAATTCTGGTAAGTCTTCAGCCACCTCTCAAATCTCCCCAGGTGGTTCTCTGAGAACCTCCTACATGTGTTCAAACAGTGGGATGTAAATAGAGATGGTGTCTAAACCTCAAGGACCTGCCTTTAAAAGTAGGAAGAGATGCCCTTCTCTCTCACTTCCCGCTCTCTGGAATGCAGCTGTTTTGGCAGGCGCTTCAGCAGCCCTGTAGGACCATGAATTGGCTGTGAGACTGCACAACAGAGTAACAGGATGGAAGGAGCATGACCCTGTGGAATGCTGTAACAGACGGGTGTTTCCTATTGCTGGCCTCAAACATCAAGGAAGAATAAACTTTTATCATGTTTAACACACGTCACTTAGGGTTTTTCTTTTCCTCAAATCTGAACCCTGCCTCAGCCAATACTGATGCCAAAATTGGAGCCTTGTTGTGTCCAGACTGAAGTGAAGACCATGTGTTCCTCCCCAACTCTGCTGCCCACAGTTTGACTTGGGCCCCACAGCTAAAGGTCTCCAGCTTCCCTGTGCAGCCCTCCCTTTTCTCCCTAGCAATGCGTTCTCCCAGAGCGCCTCACACTTTAACACACACTTAAATCACAGGGACCTTGTGGAGGTGGGGCTGAAGAGTCTGCATTTCTAAAAAATTTGCAGTTGGTGTTGCAGCTACTGGCCCAAACCAAGATTTGAGGCTAATCTGTTGGAATGCTGGCTGTGAGCTACTCACAGGCATGTCTGTTTCCATAATGCTTAGCACACAATAGAAGTTCAGTGCATGCAGGATGACTGACTGAAAAACAGGCAATTAGTTTGCAAGATGCCAAGAAGTCCTGCAGAAAGAAGCCTGCCACTCTGTTTACTATGCATATCTCAAATTTATTTTCACAGGAACCCCATTTCAGAAATGCCAATTAACATTCCGTGAAGATAGGGCTCTGAGAAACCCACTCTGGCAGACCCTGATTTAGAAGGGGGTCTTCCCAGCCCTGTTGTGACCAGAGTGAGCCAATCTTCAGATGGGAGTCTCAAATCCAGGACTCTGTTTAGGTGTCTGCTTGGGCAATTAGGAGAAATTGCTTCAGCTCAGACTCCCTGTACCCCTGAGGGCCGGCAAACTCCTTGAGGGGACATATTTGAATATATTAAATACAGGAGCTGATGTGATTGCCAAGGTGTTCAGTTTTCCTCTCCCCCTGGCAGTGCCCAACAGGCCTATGGCCCCCTTGGGGCAACGGGAGCCTGAGTTGTTTGCCAATTAGCATGTTCCTGTGCATTTGTTGGAATGTCTTTGTTCCCAGGCAAGGAGGAAGTGCTGGGAAGGAAACTGACGGAGTTGGAAGCTGGCGTAAGACTGAGTTCCCCTGCGGGGACAATGTTGACTAGCTGAAGCCCTACAGCTCTTTTATGCAAAAGGAGCCTCCTGGGTCTGCCTTTGCCAGCTTCAAGGGAAGGGGGAGCTGGGAGGAGGGGCTTTGTCACCCTTTGTGGGAGCATCTTGGAATGCAGACCCTGCTGTCTGCTCAGGAGCCCCAAGAGTGGCCTGAAGCCCCGAAGGAGTCAAATTTATAGGATCAAGTATAGGCTCTACATGGGCTGCATCCCTTGAACTAGAACATGGCCACCTAGCCCTTTGTCTTTATTTTGGGTCTTCGCATCAACTCTGGATCGGCAGGGAAAATCATTCCATTACATGTGTCAGAAGATACGGCCCCTTTGAAACAAAGGCAGAAAGCCATAGGAGAAGAGGGACAGACATTCTTTTAAAATCCACAGAATGAGCTAAAAAAAAAAAAAAAAAAAGGAATTAATGAGAAAAGGAAACACTGTAAGAGAAACTAAAAATGTAATCACAGAATTAAAACTTTCCACTAATCCCTTGGTGAGATTAAAGAACAGAATTGGTGCTGTAAAAATATTGAATCAGTGCTGGAGAGGTCAAGGTTGATCAGTCTCATCAAAAATACAGGGAAAATGATAAAGACATTAAAATGACAAGAGGAAAGTTTACACGTATGGAGACTAGAGAATTAAGAAGTGCCAAGCATTCACTTGATGCTTCTGAGGGTGAGACCCGAGAGAAGCAATCAGCCAAGAGATGAGAGAACGCCACAGGAATCCTGAGCGTGCAGCTCGAAAGAGATCAATACGTGCCAGGCAAAAATCGCTGAAAATGGGCCTATGCCAAGACACCTCACAAAAATGCTGGAAGAATCAGGATTTTTAAAATTCTGCAAGTGTACACTCAGACTAAAGGGAAAACCTACAAAAGAACTCAGACTGGCTTCAAACTCTGGCTGCCCTCAATTGCAATGGAGAATGTCTACAGAGTTTTCAGACAGTTATTTGATGTCCTACCAAGGTACATTTCATGTTTGAAGTCTCAAGAAAGATACCCTCAAATATGTAAGGATTTAAAAAATATATATACTGCCCTGTACCTTTTTAAAGAAGGAACTTGGAGAAGTTTTCAAAACTGTCATCAAGAGATCAGGCGCTGAGAGTGGAGAAGCCCTGGTATAAGGGGATGGGGGGGGGGGGGGGCGCCTGCTAAACAGAGAAAAACTATGAAGTTGTAAAAGTGGTACGAAACCTAATGAAAAGTTAAAGATATTTTCAAAGAGGCCAAGAGGTAGAGATGACTCAGGAAGTAGTGATTTTCTCTTGACTGATACAGGCATCCCTCCCTTACCCACGGCTTTGACTTTATCGTAGGTATGCATCGGAAAAAACACTACACTACAGAGTTTGGTACTGTGTGCAGTGTTAGGTGTCCCACTGGGGGGCCTTGGAACATCTCCCTCCAATGTACTTCATGTCTCCCACACTTCTCTTGAAGGTGGTGATCAGGCCAAGTGTAGTTCCATGGGGTGGGGGAGTATCTCCCGAGACCCCCCCAGTCCAGACTCAGGGTGAGCGTTGCTTTGTTTCAAATGATGACACGGCTCATTTCAGAGCATTTCATCATTTCTTCCTTAGGCAGCTGGCGGATGAGAGACCTGTAACTTCTTGCTGTCTTGGTGTGGATCGTCTTTGTACTCTTGTAGACAAGCTTTCTGCCCAAGGTCACCGCCAACACCTTGTTCTTGCCAAGGGGACACCTGCTACTTCCAGGTGTTCTGGATGTCCTCAGCCTGCGTCGTAACTCATGCTGGCCATGGAGAGACTCCAGAGGCCTCTGTAGGTGTCTGCACATTTCTGAAGCTCTTCTGTGGGTTCTGTCTAAACTTTTCAAGGCAGCCTTGAGTCAGAAACATTCTTGACACACTTGGACCTGGGCACGGTACTGCTCATGCTGTAACTGCCTGGAGTTTGAAACAGGCAATAGGTTGGCTTGTACTTTTTAATAACGGAAAGTGACCAGGAGGCCATGTGATCTGCTGAAGGTCATTATGGGCAAGAAGGAGAGATTTCACAAAATTTGTTTGAAGGTAAGTAATTTGACAAACACACACACACACACACACACACACACCCCATTTTATGTTTATGCCCTGCTGACTTTAGACTGTTTAATAAACTGGTTACCCACTTCAGAAGGTAGAGGCAGAAATCCCAAATGAGAGAGTGTTCAATCTGGTACTATGTTAAAAGACTTATACATTTGACCAAATTGGTTTTATGTCAGGAATGTAAAGATGACTCAGGTAAGACAGCACATTAATGCAGTTCATCACAGCAACAGGGCAACAGGAAAATGTTGGCAGGAGTTCAGGAACCTGTTCACACAAGGTATTTTCACTCCCCTAGCACAGGTGTCAAACAGAAGCAGGAAGGACAAAAGTGATTTCTGTTTTGGATGGCTATTTAGGCTGCTTTGAGAGACTTATCCCCAAAGAATCCATTTGATTTTGGGGTGGCGAGAAGTGTGCTTCATGTGAGTAAAAAGCCACCCTGCATCATTCTGTGAGAACAGAGCAAGTTTAGCCGCAGGTCAACCGTTTCTTGAATGTGGAAGAGACTCTCCAAGTTCAAGGTGACAATTTGCATATGAGAAACTCTTCAGGCTCCACCTGGAATTCCCAAAGGGGCTTATCAAAGTGCTTTGAAGACCAGAAAAGGGAAATGGCTAAAACACCGGAGCAGCAAGAAATGTAGTCCAATGAGGGGGAGGCCAGAAATTCGCAGAGTATCAGGGCAACCATTGGATGCAGCCTCTAAATTATCAAGATACCAAGCGATTTTGCTGCTTGATTCTTTAGGGTGGCTCCTGGTCGAGATGTAATGTACATACAGTATCACCAATTCTAGGTGTATGATTCAAGGGGTTTTGACAAAAGTTCCCAGTCGTGTAACTGCCACCACAATCAAGACCTAAAACATTTCCGTCATCCCAGAAGTTTCCCTGCCTTTCTGTACAGTCAATTCCCTCTGCACACCCTCAATCACAGGCAACCACCAATGTGCCTTCACGTTGTGTGAGTGTGTATGTGTGTGTGAGTTTGCCTACTGAGGGTCTCTGGAGCTTTGTGCACCTCCCTCGTCTTTGACATTCTATCCTGGAGATTCTGGCCACCTCTGCCTCCGTGAACTCTGATTTGTCCTTCAGCTCAGCAGGGCTGCTGGGCTCGGTTTGGGTCCCCCTCCCAGTGCTGTGGCCTGGGAACTCCCTCCAGGCAGTCAGGTAGACAGACATAGACCTCATCTGTGGTTTTTCTCATAATCACAGTCCTGTGTTGTGGGTCCAATAGCTATAGGAGAGATTTTATTCAATGGATTTGGTTTTTAATTGTTTATGCTAGGAGGGCAATTTCTGCAGCCATTAATCCTTCCCAAGCAGAAGTGGAAGTGCTCTGACTCATACTTTGCTATTTGCCTGATGATCTCATGTTACCTGGAGTCACCAGAAGAAAGCACTTCAGGTGCATTCAGGCTAGTGGCCACTCCCTTGAGGCAGGTGCACAGTTTCAGCTGAAAGGAAACAATTGTGTTTTCAGTTTGGAACCCACTCCCTCCTCAAGGCATAAGGAAGTGTACAGACATTGTTGAATAATAATTCATTTTGAAATAATTTCAAATTCAGTGAAACGTTGCAGGACCAGTTGTACAAAGAACTCCTATTATTGTCAATTGTCCTAACAAAGTCTTTGTTCCCTCTCTGGTCCAATCCAGGCCAATATGTGCACTTAGTAATCATGTCTCTTTGGTCTCCTTCAGTCTGGAGCCGTCCCCTAGTCTGTCCTGCTCACATATATCCCAGATAGTTTTAAAGAATGCAGGCCTTTCATTCCAAGGCAGGGTCCTCCATGTGGGTCTGTCCATGTTTCCTTGGGTCCAAACTCAGGCCATGCTTTCTTGACAGGAATTTCATAAAAATGATGCTGGGCTTTTTTAGCGCAGGGCGTCAGGGAGCACAGGATGTCAGTTGATTTCATTTTGATCACCTGGTTACAAGGTTGTCTGACAACTTTCTCCACTACTGGAAGGGCCCCATTTTCCCTTTGTAACTTATGGGGACAAGTTCTGAGACTCTGCCAGTATTCAGAGGTGCCTTTTTGAAGGAGTAAAACACTTATGATTTAACTGCTCTAAAGGATAACAACAATATAACAAAAGCGATCATCTAATGAGTACTGTTAAGTGCCTGGCATCATGCTAAGCACTTTGCAAAACTTAATTTAATCCTCAAGTGCTGTGCCGTAGGTACCATTATTTTAACCTTTTATAAGTGAGGAAACTGAGGATCCATGGTAATGGCTTTGGAGCAGGACACGTTAGATGCCACCTACTCAGTCTTCTTGAGTACTAACAATTTCTTTTCTATTTAGTTCAAAAAAACCTATAAAAGATAGTAGCCAAGAGAGAGTTAAAGGCACCAAACAGAAGCACTTTGGATTTTCTTCTTGCAGCTCAAATGCTTCTGTTTCGGCAACTAATGACCAGAAGTTCCCTTTGATGCGTTAGTAGATGACATAGAGTAAAAAATCTGCAGCCATTTCAAAATTGGGTCAAAGACACTTATTTAAAGTCACCAAAGTTGTCAAAAACAAACCCCACTAAACCTCATTATTTCTACCCATGTTAGGTCAGGTCATAAAAGATAACGACTAAAAATGTCAACCCCCCGTTAAAGCCATTTTGAAATGTGCCAATGCAGGGACCAACCAAAAGAACTAAAATATGATCTCTTTGTAGAAAGAAAAAACCCACCCTGGGCATTATTAAAATATGAGAATTGATGTAACAATTTTTATACTGGCCAAAAATTATGAGACTAAAATGTTTCCAAATACCCTTGAGAAAGAGACCATAATTTTCTCATGTATTAATTATAAATTAAGCACTGTCTATCAGTCTCTGTTTCAATTCTTAATGAGAATTTTTATCTGAGTTCATTTTTATTAAATCTCCCTTGGGAGAAGAATGGTGGATTTACAGATATTTTACTAGGGCCCATTTATTATGGGCCATTTGCTGTGGTCATAAATTTTGTGGTTGAATGACGAGTGAGGAGGAGTGGAGCAAGAAGTGGATTGAGCCTGAAAAATAGGGTGGGATTAACGGGGGCTCGCACAGAAAACAAACAGCTTTTACATTTGGAGACAGCTCAAAATGGCCTGGAAAAAGTACCACATTAAAATGCTCTTTGGATGAAAATAGTCACATCAAAATGGATTGCTTTACTCATAAGCCTGTCACAACACTCACCCTAATTCCAAGTATTTGTGGCATTCACAGACAGAACACGGAGTTTTAGCTCTTTCTGAAGACCCTAAGGCCATGGATTGAACCACAATACTGAGTGAACCCAGCAGACTGCCTGGCATCCCATTCCCACAGAAGTTTTGGTATTCTCCATTAATCACTTAGGGAATGGTACTTAAGTGATAAAAAAAAATTTTTTTGTTATGCCTGACCAGTGTGGCTCAGTGGTTGAGTGTCCACCCATGAACCAGGAGGTAACAGTTTGATTTCCAGTCAGGGCACATTCTTGGGTTGTGGATTTGATCCCCAGTAGGGGGCATGCAGGAGGTGGCCAATCAATAATTCTCTCTCATCATTGATGTTTCTCTCTCTCTCTCTCCCTTCCTTTCTCCGAAATCAATAAAAACATATAAAACATTGTTTTAGTTTTGTTTGTTGTGTGTGTGCACATGTGTGTAATAAGTGGAGTTAAAATTTTAATGGAATCTTCAAAAGGCAGTTAACTAGTAGTGGGGACTAGGGGTAGAGAGTGAGTATAGAAAATACCAGTGTCCTGTTGGGAACATGATTCCAGGAGTCATAAGCCTTCATATCTGGGTTCATGACTTTGGTGGCTCAGAAATATTTGGAAAGTATGGCAGAAATGGCTGATTTCCCTTTCTTTTATATACAGTAAAACCTTGGTATAACTGGCTAATTTGGGCAAGGGGGAGTCCATTAAAGCTGAAAGACCATTATATAATAAAGTAGTTTTTCCGAATGTGCATGCTAAAAAATTGATAAATTAGTTTTTACTTATGTAGACAAAGTTGTGTAATTAAAATTAAGTATGTATGAAAAGTATAATTTCCTAGAAAAGGTTTCTGTATGTATTACTGAATTTTAAATTTATACTGAATAGGTCTAGTAAATGCATGCATTCACCAGTCATTACACGTAAACAAATGCACAGGGCTGGGCTTGGCTGAGTGCACATGGAACATTGGCCAGCTGGAGTTAAAACTGCTGCAGAAAGTCTCCCCATGCAACAACAGAACCAATTACTGAGCGCTGGATCCAATGTGATCACATGTAATCATTCCCCAAACATTGTGTATGAGTGGTGACTCTTGGATTTAAGTATGTAGACTATAGTTGTAGACATGTAATATTTATGTCAGCAAAATTACTGCAGTGTTTTTCCCAACATATGGCCTATTCGCTAAAATTTATTTAAAACAACAGTAAATTGCCCAATGGGTGTGGCTTAGTGGTGAGTGTCGACCTATAAACCAGGAGGTCATGGTTCAATTCCTAGTCAGGGCATATGCCCAAGTTATGGGCTTGATCCCCAGTGTGTGGCATGCAGGAGGCAACCGATCAATGATTCTCTCATCATTGATATTTCTATCTCTCTCTTCCTCTTCTTTCCTCTCTGAAATCAATAAAAACATATTTTAAAAATACCACAGTGAATTAATACAGATAACCTATTAATTTAATTATAAGCAAATCTTAAAAGCATTTTAAAATTAAGAGGGTGTTAATTTTCACATATGACATACAGGCTTGAAATTTTGTCCATTAAATCCAGAATCCATTAAATCCAGGTCTGAAAATTCGAAGGTTTGCCGTAATAGAAACCTGAGTTTTTTTCTGAGCACTTGGCTGCTCAGAAGAAAGACTATATTTCCCAGACTTCCTTGCAGCTAGTTATGGCTGTGTCATAAAACTCTGCCCAATGGGATGTAAGTGCCCAAGTTGGCAGTTGTGTTCTTAAAAGGGAAGGAGCATGTCCTCTCAGCCCCTTCCAGTTGGTGGGGATGTAGACTCATGGTGATGCACCTTGAACCAGGTAGACAAGGGACCCTCCGGGTGGCAGAGCAACCAGAAAGAGGAAGCCTGGGTCCCTGACAACTTGACAGCCAGAGCTGTCATACCAGCCCAGACTTTTATTCATGAGAGAAATGAATTTCTTTTGTTTAAGCCACTGTCAGTCTGGGTTTCTGATGCACATATCTGGACCTATGTCCTAACTAGTTTTGTAGGTGAGTGGAGGATCTATGGTAATTGTTTCCAAGCTTGTCTGTCACCACGCTGTGTCAATCTCTCCCCATATTTCTCTCTAGTTCCGCATGGTTGCTCCAAAACTACCCTCGGCCCTGGCACAGAATAGCGCTGGTGAATGTTGAATGAATGAATGTGCTGTGAGGCAGACCCACCTCGGGTGGGAGCTGCGATGTATCAGAAGACTGTGGAGGGCCCTAGTCTGTTTGGCTCAGTGGATAGAGTGTCAGCCTGCAGACCGAAAGGTCCTGGGTTTGATTCCGGTTGGGGGCACATGTCCGGGTTGCAGGTTCGGTCTCCAGTAGGGGGCGTGCAGGAGATAGCCGATCAATGATTCTCTCTCACCATTGATGTTTCTGTCTCTCACTCCCTCTCCCTTCCTCTCTGAAATCAATAAAAGTATATTGGAAAAAAGAAAAGAAAAAGAAGACGAAGACTGTGCAGGGAAAGCTGCTGCCCAGTTGGAATTTACATCTAGGAATTTGTGTTTGGCTGCTCATAACAGAAAAGCCAAATAACATTGACTTAACTATATAGTGATTTAATTTCTGCACATGGAGGATCTGGGGGTGGGTGGTTTCTGAATTGGGATTGGTAGTTAGTGGTGTCAGGCCTACATTTCTGCCATTCACTTGGTCTTCTCCTCACGGTCACAAGATTGTAGCCAAACTCTGACTATCAAGTCTGTGTTCTAGCAAAGCAGGAAGGTCAAAATGGTGAAAAGGAGAGCCAGCCATGCCTGACCCCTCCAAAGGTCTCAGGACATTCCTGATATTTGCAAGGCCTGGGCAAGAATACAAAGGGAGACCCAGCAACCATATGACTGAATATATCTGGGTATTTTGTTGATGAGCTGGCAAAGTCTGAATGAACAATAAAATCAAGGTCTACATAATTATCTAAAGTAGGGGTTGGCAAACTGACCTGCAGGCCTGCTGCCTGTTTTGTGAATAAAGTTTTATTGACACACAGTCATGCTCATTCTTTTACATATTGTCCATGGCGTCCTCGTGGCCAAGGCAAAGAGAAACCCCAGTAACCCACAGAGATCTTGTTGGCTGAGAGAAACAGATGCACTGAACACTAATTTGGCAGCCAAATAAGGGACATGACCTAACAAAATGACAATGCACATTGTTCATTTTTCTGCAAGATGTTCTTCTGTGGCTCCTCCTTGTGGATTTCCTCCAGCTAAGTGGACAGCATAGCATAGATCACAGTTCAGGGATTAAAGACCCCACACCTGCTTTCTGCCCATGTATTCAGATCCTGGAATTAGGCTTAGAGGATCCAGGGACCAGCTGGGTCATCACCAGATCCTCAAAGCTTCTCCGAGCGCTAAGGCTTGCTCTGTCTGTGTCAGAACATTCATGCGAGGGGCCAGGGCTCTTTTGTAATTAATCAGGCAGCAGTGGGAGCTGGGGATCTCGCGTCGATTCCTAACACATCCTACAAAATGGCGACAGCAGCCTGGAAGAGGCTGGCCAAATTGGATTAGCGAACCAAATGTCTAATCTAATGCCTGAGAGATGGACGAGGCACTTATTAAACGGTCCACAGGCAGGGATGTTTTAAGTACTTAATCAACCCTTCATTTCCCTCCTCTGGGGAACAGGGAAGCCTCAGTGCCCCCGTGGTGAAAAATTGCCAATCCCTGCAGGATCTCTCCTTGCCATTTTCATGGCAGGAAGTGCGTGAATGATAGCAGAGCCTACGCAAGACAGGATGCTTGGTCATGGAGGAGTGGAGACTGCATAGGTGTGAGGCAGGAGGCCTGGGTGCACCTGCCTCTCCCAACTGCTCACCGGGAGGCCAGGCGTCGGTCCTCCCCCTCTCAGGTCTCAGGGCTCCTGCAAGGCCTCCCACCTGGAAGCTGCAGGCAAAGAGACTGGCGTGGTCAGTGCTCTTTCCTGGGGAGAGGACTTGCTCTGTGTGGGAGAGCCATTGGGATTTTCCCTTTGTGATTTTAATTCAACCTCTGCCTCCTGCTTCTGGGCTGGAAAGCCCCCTCTTATTCTCTTTGCTTCCCCTTCCTCTTTTCACACTTGAGAGATTTACATTTTAGAGCCAGCGAGCACCAAAGAGGCCACTAGTGGCCCCTGTGTTGGAGTCCTGGAGGCCTCCCTCTCTCTTCTCTGGTAAAATATCTCCCTTGATGAAGTTCATCTTTCCCATCAGGGAAACTAGGAGTGGAGGGGGTCCTGTGTTAGACTTGCATCAAGGCCCATTACTGCTGGTTACATGGTGACTTTAAACTCAGTTGGCCCAGGCCCGTCCATGTCCAGTTTGGGAAACCGAGGCCCAGACATAGGAAGAGCTTTGCCCAAGATCCCAGGGTGAGTTTCAGTGGAGCCAGGGCTGGGCCTCTCTGGGGCACTTCTCCCTTACCCCTTTGCCCTGGCCCTGCCCGACTAAGCACCACCTGGCCTGGTCATCAGGGGACACAGTCCAGTCCGCAGTGGAGCCCACCACACTCATCTTCAAAGCCCCTCTCCCCATCTTGAGGCCTGATAGCCCTTCTTAGTTGCATGGATGTCCCTTTGCAGGGTTCTGTGTGTGTGTGTTGGGGGGGAGGGGGGGGCGGGTGTGGGGAGGGGAGGGGGAGGAGCAGCCTTTGTAGCTTTCCTTCCAGGACCAGTTTCTATCAGAGCAATTACCTCACCCTCCCCTCCCCCCGCCACCCCAGCAGCAACAGGCTGGTGGGGGGACCCGCCTGTTTCCTTGTGGGTCTACTTCCCTTGGAGAGGCTTAGCAAGCCCCCTCATAGCACTCATTAAGACAGCCGAATAGAAACATTTTAAAAAGCAAGATAAAATCCTCGAGGAGAAAAACCAACCAAACAAACCCTGCAACTTCCAGTTAAAATGCGGCCCCATCACTAATTCTTCTGTTATCCATCAGTGCCGAATCTAAGCCCCTCTCATCTCCACAGTTCATAGAGAACTTCTATCAGGCCAGAACATGGGCTTCAGGGTACAACATTTTTGCCTTTGATGTTCCTGGCCCTTCTCCTCACTCTCCAGTGCAGCTGCCATAGCCAGGCCTCCCGGACCCCACAAGGATGAGGGACAAACAGCTGGAGAGGGGAGTGAGGCAGTGCCCCCCCCCCCCCCCCCCCCCCCCGAGCTCCAGCTGCCCCTCCTCTCACTTCAGAGGCTTACAAGCAGGGGTGAGTTGTCACCTTGGTGGGGTGGTGGTGGTGGCCCTGCTCCTGATCCTTCCAGTAGGAGATGATTTCTTAACTGATTTATTTATGGCCTGGCCCTTTCTTCATCTTTCTGATTAATAGTCTAGTTGGGGGTTCTGGGAAATTTACATCCAATTGTTACCATAGCAACCAGCTCTCTGCACAGGATCCCGTAGAAAATGCGTTTTGGGTCTTCTGAAGGAGCTGGGGTTTACAAGGATCTCAGCATCTACCACGGCAGAATGGGCAAGATGATGTGTGACCGATATGAATAAGAATTATGAGCAGGGATATGAGATGGTCTCGCCTCGCCATAAATTGGGAAAGACAGTTTTAGCACCTTCCCTCTTCCCTTTTCTTTTTTCTATCACTGGACACCTCTCCCCCTCAACATCCCCTCCTAAGTCCCCAGAAAGTTAGTTCTCCACAGGCCAAAGGCAGGACCAGTTCATTGAAGTTGTGAGGAGGCCCATTTCCTTTTCAGCAAAAGGAAGAATTTGTAGCAGGCAGACCACCTGAAGATGTAATTGACAGCCTTGAGACGTAGTGATCTCCCACCTCTGGAGGTGTGTGAGGGGGTCCTGTCAGGGGGCTCTAGAGAGGATGGGGTGAGGGGTGGTATATGTGGAACCCCTGGGCCCCTTTCAGGCCTGGGATGGGGAGTTGAACTGAGCCTGCTTGTGGGACCAGCTCTCGCCTCTCCCCTGGCTAAGAAGAATGTCAGATTTGGGAATTTAACTCCCTGGGCACCTGGGATGTCCTGTGTGTACTCATCAAGATTCTCTGAGGAGAGGAGGAAATTCAGTTTCTCTGAGAGCCCTCCCTGGGAGCGCATCTCTCAGTGAGGGCTGCTTGAGCATTGAGAATGGATTCCTTTGGCCCATGCACGGGCCCCTCTTGGGGCTGGGGCAGGGTGTGGGGGTGGCCAGGAAGGCCCTGTGGCTGGGCCTGACCTCATGAAAGGTTATGTAGGTTATATGTCCCACCACATGGGTACACTGACAGATGAAAGCGGAAAATGCTCAGCTGACAAAGTCGCATTTGCATCCCATTACTGAGCACATCACTTTTAGTACACTATAAATTAATATGCTTTTAAATAAATGCTGTGATCTTGTGATTAGCAGTTTTATTGCTTTGCCCTTTCCTTTGATATTGAAAGTGGCCACTAAATAAATGTAAAGAATTAAAATACATCACAATTGGGGTAGCTGTTTCTTTATATCTTTATTTATTAGTATACAAGCACTTCAAAAGTCAGAAGTGGCCCAGGACTCCCTCTGAGAGGCCCTACTTGCCTAGGAGTATGTTCACCCTATATCCATCCTATACATGTATAGATATACATCGTATGTAATCCTAGACAATAGCCGTGTGACCTTTGGCAAGTTGTCTCCGCAGCCTCAGTTTCTTCATGTGCCCCATTTGCAAAATGGTGAAAATAACTCTGCCTTGCAGAGTTTCAAGGATGAGATAAGGTGATAGACATGAAGTACCCAGAAAAGTTTCAGATACACAAAGTTCCCAGTAGACAGTAGGTGCCCAGTAATTGGTAGCAGTGATATCATTATTTTATCCAAGTGCTAATTGGTTTCCAGGTGTTTTGATGTAGAATATTCCTAGATCTGCTATCTATTACTGTGTCACAAATCACTTTAAAACTTAGTGGCTTAAAATAACAATCCTTTATTAACCTCAAGATTCTGTAGGTCGGCTGTTTAGGTTGGGCTCAGCCAGCAGGTTTTCTGGCCTCAGCTAGGATTCCTCTTGCTCTTGTGGTCAGCTGCAGGTTGGCTTTGCTGATTTTGGCTGAACTTTTCATATTTGGGGCTGCTGCCAGGACAACTGGGGTGATTCATTAACTCATCTCCCGTAGCCTCACGTGGGCTTGTTCATATGGCAGGAGCAAGGGTCCTAAGAGAGCAAATTGCAGGGTGCAATGGCCCTTAAGGCTTACTGTTGAAAATAGCATAATGTCATCTCTGCCACAGTGGAACAGTCAAAGCTAGTCACAGTCTCAAGGGGTCAGGAAGAGACTCCATATCTTGATGGGAAAAGCTACAAAGTCTCATTCACAGAGCAACAAAGATACAGGAAGAGAAATAACTGGGGTCAGTTTGGGAAACAATCTACCACAACTCACCCTTTTTAAACAAAAACCAGAGCCAGGAGTTTATTCCCTGCGTGCCCCCAATGAGCAAGCCTCGATGAATTCTGTTCTTTCCCGTTGCGTGGTTCAAGCCTATTTTCAGTTTTGTCTAACAAAATGAATTTCACACCTGGGTTACTCACCCACTAACAAACACTTTGTTCTTATCTGATGCCTGGGACAAACACCTAGACAGCCTGGATTTGTAGTTCCATTACCTAGGAGCACAGTAATTGTTAATTACTTGCTTTATTTGGTTCTGTTGCATTTGCCAATACTCAATTACCTATGTTAGGTTTTCTTGTGATCAGTGGGGCTTATCCAATATTGCAGCTCAGCTTTGTTTTTGTCTCAGAGATGTCTTTTCCAAGAGAGTTAAAGAAAACCCTTGTTCACTAGTTTATTGAATATTAGCCTTTATCCGCTTATTTCAAAGGTTCGTATTCACGACTGCAAGGACCAAAGTGCTCAGACTGAGCTCTTAGAATCGAACAAAGGATAAGCCCCTCCTTTGCCTGATCTGGCTAAATCCCAGTGTGTGGAATAGAGGGAAGAGTGAATTGTGGGATCCTGGGGCATTCGTTTAGCTCATGCCTGAATCTCTGAGCCTGCCTTATCCCTCCTAATCCACCCTCCACATTGCTGTGAGAGACCTAACGCAGAGATCTGATCACATCACTTGTGCTAGAGTGTATTGTTGGACCCAGTTCTTCCGTTCTTATACTCATGGCCTTTGTCATATGACTTTGCAGGTGCATGCCCTTGAATCTGGACCTAGGCCACATGACTTCACGTGGTCAACAGAATAAGGTGGAAGGGATGACATGACAGTTCTGAGCCCAGGCCTCAAGATACTTTGCATGTCTCCTTTTGCACGCTTGGGCCTCTGCCATGAGCAAGACATGCCCGGGCTGGCCTGGCGCTACCAGAAGGAAGATGAGACTTGTGGATAAGAGCCAAACCATCTCAGCCCAAACCAGCCAACATCCAGCTGACCCCAGATGCGTAAGTAAAAAAACACTGATTGTTGTTTTAAGCCACTGAGATTTGGGGTCTTTTATTGCAAATCAAAAGCTGATTCATGATTGTTGTACTTAAACCCCAGCACTGGTCCCGTGTAGCTTGAGGCATAAAGTCCAGGCATAACCTTCCAGCATCTGGGCCCTGCTATGTCTCCTGTCTCATTTACCGGAGATCTCGGCCTTTTCACTTTACACTTTGACAGTGACCCCGAATGCAGTTTTTCTTTTTTTTTTTTTTTATATATTTTATTGATTTTTCACAGAGAGGAAGGGAGAGAGATAGAGAGTCAGAAACATCGATGAGAGAGAAACATCGATCAGCTGCCTCCTGCACATCCCCAACTGGGGAAGTGCCCACAACCCAGGTACATGCCCTTGACCGGAATCGAACCCGGGACCTTTCAGTCCGCAGGCCGACGCTCTATCCACTGAGCCAAACCGGTTTCGGCCCGAATGCAGTTTTTCAAACGCATCATGCTGGTTCACATGTCTGTACCCTTGCACCTGGTGTGCCCTTGGCCTGGAATGCTATTCTCCTCTCTTTTGCCTGGAAAACAACTATTTGTCTGTCAAAACCCAACTCAGGCATCGTCTTTTCCAAGAAGTCTCACTGTACTCTCCTTTCTCATTGTGGTAAATCATGCTCACTTCTGTGAGATGCCTGGACTCACATTTATGTCTGTTGTGACCGTGTGACTTGATAGTATGATATGCGTTCTTTTTATTTTATTTTTGCCCATCTTTGCCGCCTATCAGACTTATTCACTAATTAAGGACAGACTTAATTTGTCAATGTATTCTCAGTGCCCAGAGCAATGCCTGTCTCCAGCAATGCTTGGTGAATAAACGAGGTGCCAGGACCCCTCCTAGCTCAGGAAATTGCCAACAATGGGAAGGCAATCATTTCTTGCTTCCTTTCTCTCCACCCCCCAAACCAACCCCCAAACTCACATGATGGAATTCATGTCCTGTCCTGGCACTTGTGGCCTGACTCCACTGTAGGGGGCACTCAGGTGCTTAGTGAACGCATAATTCCTTGGTCCTTTGGGTCTCCCTGCTGGGCTATGAGCTCCCCCAGGGCTGAGTCTGGGTTTGGCCACCTCTGTGCCCGTGGTGCTGGCACCAAGCCCATACACCACCGTTTCAGAAAACACATTTATTCAAAATATTCATGTTTCTGGAATATCTCTCAAGTGGCAGGCACTGTTCTGGGAGCTTTGGATAGGTGGTGACCGAGATAGACCTGGGTCCACCCTTCCCGGGGCAGAGCATGCATTCCCAGTGGGGAGACAGGAAAATGAAGAGTCACAACTTAGTTCAAGGAAAGGTGGTTTCTGTGTGTCTGTTCCCATGGCTGGGGAATTTTCTTTGCATTCGGAGGTTATGTTTGTGTCTGACTTAAAGAAAAGCCACTTGTGAAGAGTGCTCAGGAAGCCGAGGGGCACCTCTGAGCGAGAGCATTAGTTCTCCAGAAGGCTGACCTCTGTGACACAACCAGAGGTCAGAGACCGCGGCTGCTGCCTTACCGCCAGCACCCGGGGTGTGGGTGGGGGCCGAGAAGGGGCGATGGTGCAGAGGGGGGAACAGTGGCAGTTTTCAGTATGAGCCCTATTCTGAATGGCTCTAGGGCATATTCCAAATCGCAAGTGCTAATTTGCGACCAAGCCGTTTTTCACTCGGACAACTTTATATATTGTGCTCCAGGGTGAGCAGTATCGTGGGTGTATTTACTTAATGATGTGGGGGAGGCCAGCCTATAAATAAAATAATTGCAACGTGTGACAAGCAGTTTTTAAAGGGGCCGGAGATGAAGGTGTGTGGGGGAGGCAGGGGCCAGATGACGTTGGGCCTTGAGACTACGGTGAGGGCTTTGGGTTTTATTGCAAGTGCATCAGGGACCAGGGGAGAGAGGGGATGCGATTGGCACTTTAAAAATATTACTTCGGCTGCCATGGGGAGTCAATTTTTATTTAATTGAATCAAATATTTCTGGAGAGCGTCCAAACATATTGGCCTCTAGTTCTTGAAGCCATCACCTCCCCATTCTGAATTTCACTGCCTCCTTGTAAAACTCGGGATCCTAATTTTCCAAGGAGACAAACATTCAATTTCTGGTTAGATTTGCATTAGAAAGAGACCTTAATTACTCCGATCTCTAACACCTCCAAGGAGCTGATTGAGCTTTTCAGATGCAAAGAGTGTTAATTGGCTAAGGGGCCCAGCTGAGCAAAACCCTCCACCACCACGTGTGCAAGGGGCCAGGGTGGGGGCGGGGAGAGGTCGAGAAGTGGGGAAGGGGTGCAGCGGTTCTCAACCTATGGGTCACGACCCCTTTGCGGGTCGAACGACCCTTTCACAGGGGTCGCCTAAGACCATGCTGCATATCAGATATTTACATTACAATTCATAACAGTAGCAAAATTACAGTTATGAAGTAGCAACAAAAATAATTTTATGGTTGGGGGGGTCACAACATGAGGAACTGTATTTAAAGGGCCAGAAGGTTGAGAACCACTGGGTTAGAGAGAGGAGGGGACACCTCACCTTTGTCAGGTTTCCTGGAGGTCTGCACCAGAGAATGAGGGGAATCAACAAAGCGGTTTTGCTAGCTTTCAATCCTTTGAATCTCTTCCTATCAGTCCTTGCAGTTCCAAGGCACTCCCAGTGCCTCCAGGAGGCACCCCACCTCCATTCCCAGCTCAGGACCTCCCATATCCCCGCCCCGGGCAGACTGTGCTTCTCTGGGCTCCTGGTTTCTAATTACAGCACTTTGCACACGGCATTGGGGGTCTGTCCAATTGGAGGACAAAGACCATCTCTTGAAGATGGCCTCCTTGCACAGTCCAAAGTGATGCTCAGGAAATGTGAAATGGATAAATAATAGAACAAATAATAATAGGAAGAATGTTACTAATAAGATAATAGAAGCCAGCACATATATAGGACTTCCTGTGATTCTGTGCTGTTTAGTCCTGTTTTCCAATTTCTGCCAGAGCAAATGTCTGACATGAATCACCATTAATAGTTATAGATTTGTGAGATTATTTAATATTTACCACCCCATCAAGACAAGAACTCCTGTCCATTTAATTGAAAATTGATAGAATGAGTAGACGGAAAATCAGTGAGACTATAGAATCAAGCAACTTGACCCAACCGGCATGTATTGAACACTCTTCCTCACAACAGCAAATACACATTCATATCAAGTGCATATGACACACTTACTAAGACAGACTCTATTTGGGGCCTCAATAAATGTAAAACAATACATTTAAAACAATTCACTTTATACAAGTATTTCCTCAGATCACACTGGAATTAAATTATAAGTCAATAACAGAAAGATCTCTGTAAAATCTGCAAATGTTTAGGAACTAAATAACACTTTACTTCTAAGTAAACCATGGGTTGAAAAAAGTGAAAAATGAAATGAGAAGATATTTTGAACAGAATGAACTGAAAAGACAACATCAGAACTTGTGGGATGCTGCTAACGCAGTTACTTATGAGGAAGTTTATAGCACTAAGTGGGTGTATTAGAAGAAAGAAGTCAAATCAATGATCTCAGCTCCCACCTTGAGAAACTAGAAAGGGGAGGTCGAGAGAACCAAGATGGCGGCATAGGTTAACACCGGAGTTTGCTGCCTCGAACAACCACTTCAAAAAAAAACAAACAACTAAAAGACAGAAGGACATCACCCAGAACCACAGGAAGGCTGGCTGAGTGGAAGTCCTACAACTAGGAGGAAAGAGAAACGCATACCGAGACTCAGAGGAGGCGCAGTGCTGAAGTCAAATACTAAGGTGCGGAGTGCATGCAGAGTGGGCTGGTGGCTGAGGGCGCGGTTGGCGTTTTCAATCGGGAGGGAGTCGCAGACACTGAGCTGCAGATCCGGGCGAGTCTTTAGGGACCCAGACTCAAACAGGAGAAGCGGGACTGTCTGGCTTTGGTCGGAGCTCGAAGGCAGCTTTCTCTCCGAGGTTTGCAGCGGTTGCTGGGACTCAGAGAGGCAGAGCCCCTGGGGGACGGGACTGAGAGCAGCCATAACTGCTCGCTCCGGCCCACCCTGTTGATCCCCTGAGACCCGCCCCGCCCAAGCCCTGCACAGAGCCATTTGCCGGATAGCCTCAGGCAAAGGCTAGATTAGCACCTCCCTAGAGGACAGAAGTTCTCTCACTGCAGACACAGCTGATTCTCACAGCCAGTTGGCCTGGAGGTCAAATCCCCGCCAGTATTACCTACAACAATCTAGGCTTAACTACAACAAGACTGCGCATAAAGACCACTAGGGGTTGCACCAAGAAAGCATAAAAAATGCGGAGACAAAGAAACAGGACACAGATGTCAGAAATGGAAGATATAGAGCTCAAAACCACACTTTTAAGGTCTTTCAATAATTTTCTAAAAACTGCCGATAAATGTAGTGAGATCCTCAAGAAATCTAATGAGACCCTCGATGTTGTGATAAAGAACCAACTAGAAATTAAGCATACACTGACTGAAATAAAGAATATTATACAGACACCCAACAGCAGACCAGAGGAGCGCAAGAATCAAGTCAAAGAATTGAAATGTGAAGAAGCAAAAAACACCCAACCGGAAAAGCAAAATGAAAAAAGAATCCAAAAATACGAAGATAGTGTAAGGAGCCTCTGGGACAGCTTCAAGCGTACCAACATCAGAATTATAGGGGTGCCAGAAGATGAGAGAGAGCAAGATATTGAAAACCTATTTGAAGAAATAATGACAGAAAACTTCCCCCACCTGGTGAAAGAAATAGACTTACAGGTCCAAGAAGCGCAGAGAACCCCAAACAAAAGGAACCCAAAGAAGACCACACCAAGACACATCATAATTAAAATGCCAAGAGCAAAAGACAAAGAGAGAATCTTAAAAGCAGCAAGAGAAAGAAACTCAGTTACCTACAAGGGAATGCCCATACAACTGTCAGCTGATTTCTCAACAGAAACTTTGCAGGCCAGAAGAGAGTGGCAAGAAATATTCAAAGTGATGAATGCCAAGAACCTACAACCAAGATTACTTTATCCAGCAAAGCTATCATTCAGAATTGAAGGTCAGATAAAGAGCTTCACAGATAAGGAAAAGCTAAAGGAGTTCATCACCACCAAACCAGTATTATATGAAATGCTGAAAGCTATTCTTTAAGAAGAGGAAGAGGAAGAAAAAGGTAAAGATACAAATTATGAACAACAAATATGCATCTATCAACAAGTGAATCTAAGAATCAAGTGAATAAATAATCTGATGAACAGAATGAACTGGTGATTATAATAGAATCAGGGACATAGAAAGGGAATGGACTGACTATACTTGGGGGGGAAAGGGGTGTGGGAAATGCGGGACAGACTGGGCAAAAATCGTGCACCTATGGATGAGGACAGTGGGTGGGGAGTGAGCCTTATCAAATTGTATACTTTAAATATGTATAATTTATTATATGTCAGTTATATGTTATAAAGCTGTTTTCACCCCCCCCACACACACACACATATACATACACACACAAAAATTCCTGAGCCCTGTCCTAGGTCTGCTGATTCAGACTGTGTGGAGGAGACTTTTGATCATGGTTTTGTAATTCTGATGCACACCACAGGTTGAGAGTGACAGCCCCATGACCTTGAAATTCTTTCCTGTGGCCTATGAGGCTCCCTTTCTCCTCTTCATGTTTCCCTTGAAAGCTTTACCTCTTCTCATTTTTTTTTTTTTTTTTTTTACCTCCAGCTGTCTGTAGTTCCCTGCAGGTACATGCTCTTTTATCTTTGCAGACACTGTGCCCTTTCTCTAGAATACCTCGTGCTCTTCTGTAGTTGACTAATTCCTACTTGTGCTTCAAAACCCTGCCCAGGTGGCACCTCCTCTGGGAAGCCTTCCCAGATACACTACTCCCACTGAGGCTTTCTCTGGGGACCTCTTTGAACTTTAATTTCCTGATCTGTAAAGTGAGTTTAAAAAGAACACTTACCTGGGAGGATTGTTTTGAAGACTTAATGAGATAACAGATAAAAATATTTAATACTAGTGGCCCAGTGCACGAATTCATGCACATTGAAAGGAAATTAATTAGAAGAAATATTTAATATCGCTATTCGTCCTTTCTTTATAATAGAAGTGTCAACCAAATTCACGATTGACAATGACAGATCGAAACACACATGTGCAGTTGGCGCCAGCGAGAGCTCTATATGTATTGTGCATGCACAAGTCAACTTAGCCTTTTATAGATATAGAATAAACTTGCTTATTTAGACCTGCTTTCTGATTTAGCTAAACTTTTTCCAGCCCAGTGAAGCACTCCAACTTCTCTTTCAGGTAATTGTCAGCAACAAAGCAGTAAATATCAACATGAAGCAGATTATTATTGTAGATCATGCAGGGAGAGCAAAGGGTAAAATATTTAACTGCAGCAGTGTTTGATTATATTCTGCACAGTGAGAAAAGCAGAAGTCATTTTCAAGGTCCACCATTTCTTACTTCTTTACAGTCGGGTCAAATTTCTAAGCTTTCTAAATCTCCATTTCTGGCTAATGAAAAGAAAATAGGATTCTACCAAGTCTCCTATCTACCTACTCCAGGACTTCTGTGAGGATCAAATGAGATGAGGCACAGGAAAATGTTTCACTGACATTTGGTTAAAGTGCAAAATGTTTCCACCTGACTATAAAGCAAGTTGTGTTCCTGGGCTGAAGAAACTCCAAGGAAGCTAGTCGCTAGGGAGAGGAAGCCGGGCGTTGCTACGTGATGTCATTACCTGGCGCCCACAGTGACCGTTTCGGGCTGGGCTGGGCTGTAGGCTGCATTTTGCGCCATGGGGCCTCAGCAGTGCCTGCTGCGATTTGGTGGGCTGTCGCTCCAGGGTGGTGGCAGGGCCTGTGTCCCACTTGGAGAAAGCCAAGTGTTGCTTTGTGGGCGCCAGGTCCACAGTGCCATTTTTCTGTAAATGGCCAGTGTACATCACAGCAGCTCCTGCATTGAGTGTCTGCCCCCTGGTGGTCAGTGCATGTCATAGTGACTGGTCGGACAGACAGCATATTAGCCTTTTATATATATATATATATAGATAGTTCTTGGTGTATATTAGAATTCAACAAATGGTGACACTGTTGTTGTGGCTCTTACTGTTATTATTTCTCATCATTGTCAGAGCCCTCTGAACACATCCTGCATATCATCCCACACACTGGTGGCTGCTGTCTGATCTTCCTCCCCTAGACTGTGACTTTCCTGAGTGTACCATAGGCATTCAGTTAGTTCAGCCCACAAACATTTGTTGAGCACTCCCTGGTTGTCACCCTCTCCCAGGTGCTGGAGACACAAAGATTAGGAGGAAGAGAATGGATATCAGGGAAGACAGCAGACTGGGGAGTATGAGGAATACAGACTTCTAAGCCATTGTTCCATTCTTCTAGCTGTGTGACTTTGGGCAAGTTACTTAACCTCTCTGTTCTTCAGTTTCCTCAGTTATAAAATGGGGGAAAAGAATGCCTATCTTACTTGGTTGATGTGTCTTTTTATTTTACTTTAAAACACATTGATAGTTTTGCTCAAATCAGCTGATATCTGTAAAACACCAAAAAAAAAAAGACACCGAATATCCATTGGATCTGGCAATTAGCAGGGCATCAGAGGTGTGGAGAGAACTGTTTTAGAGGAGGCAAAAGCCAACGTGCCAGGATGGAGGGGAGAGTGACTCTAAAAGCGAGAAAGGGAAGTGGAGACAGCTCCTTAGAGCTATTACGATGAGAACAGGAGGAGCAGGAGGGTGGTGGCTGGATGGGGAAGGGTGTGCAGGGGTGCTGAAAGACCAAGTGTTATGATGTTGAAGGGAAGGTGCCAATAGGATGGGAGTGACTGCGGGTACAGGAGAGAGCCAGGACAGAAGGACAGAGCGAGGGGAAGTGACTGCATGCCTGTAGGTACAGCAGGAGGTGAAAAGTGGTCAGGCAGGGAGGGAGGGAATTCCATGCTCTTGGTGGAGCAGATTCTGTCTGTGGAGGGAGGAGGGGAGGTATAGGGGTGTGTGTTGGGGAGGGCTGGAGAAGTGTGAAATCGCTCTTGAGGGGATGGGGGGAGGATTATAAAAGACTGTCAGGCCTGCTAAGCAGAGACCAGAATTTGGAAGGGTGCCAGCCTGTGGGGAGGGGGAAGCGACATCGATTTACCTGCAGCTGCAGCCACTGGGGTGGAGGTGGTGAAAGTGGGGGTAGCATTGCTTCGGGATTGGTCTAGCTTACTTGTAGGAGGATCAGTTTGTCTCCATTTGCCTGGGATTGTCCAGGTGGTAAAACTGAACAATCTGGGAAACCCCCTCAGGACAGTTAATCACTCAACTGGGCAGAACGGTGACAACCAGGGATCCGAGGGCTGTGAGAAAGCTGGTTCCTGTGGTCTGCACCAGGATGGGGGTGTGGCTGCAGGGGGTGGAAGAGTGGGCCAGATATGGGAGTGGAGGGCTGGGAGGGTGGTTAAAGGACCTAAAGGTGTTACTCTCCCAAGTGCCTGGCCTCCTGAGGCACTAAATATTTTTTTCAGAGACTGCAAAACCAAATATTTACATGCTACTTTACATTTTTGCCATAGCCATATAGCTTCTGTGTTAACTTAATATTCTTTAAACTCGGTTCCTTAATAAATATGTCTTAAAACAATCTCTGTGCTATGTGGAGAAGAACAAAGAAACCACACACACCACCACCAAACAGGAGTTGGATCCTGACTGCATCTGTTGCCTGACAAAGGAGCCGAGCCCCAGGCTGCTCCTTCTCTGTTAACCTAGGAGCCAGCCGCGCCCGCGCTAGAGAGCATTCAAGATGTGCTGTGCCAGACCTAGTCCTTGAGCTGCTCTGAGATGGAGACTTGAAAGGGGGCGTAGCTTTCCTGTGTTACTGAATTCTGTGCTCTGTTGATACCCGAAGTCCCCTTGCACGCCTCATTTTGGAAAATGCTGTGGTCAAGTATTGAGACTGTAGGTTCTCTTCATGTTCTCTAGAGTCAACAACAGCTGTGCATTTAAATACCAAGAAGCCTTTTTTTGTGTGGCATTTTCTGAGAGGTCATGTATAGTCTCAAGATTATTAAGCTGAAAAGGTCCCTGAGGACTCAACTGATCTGAACCCTCCCAACATCCCTCCCCAAACACACACACACCACCCGTTGAAACTGAAGCCCAGAGAGGGCTGGGACTCACACAGGGCAACGCAGCACCAGCCCTCCCAGCTAGGCCATCACACCTAGTCGGCTGCTTTTCCCAGTCTTTCCCCACTTTGCCTTCAGAGACAATTTTGCTCCTTGATTTCTGACTTCTTGTCAGCTGTGATTAATGAGGAAGGCTCCTGCATACACGATTTTCAGCTGTACCCAGTTTACGACAAACAGATTAGACCATTTAAGTCAGAACAATGCTATTTAGCAAAGCCGGATTTGGAGCTGGCAGAAATTAAGAAGATTAATTTAAAGGTAAAAAAAGAGTGACAATCATAGATCAACACCTGAAAAATCTTGCTGCCTGTACATATCCCTAATTGAGAAGTATGTGGAAGATTCCATCCGTGAAATTCAATTATCATGCGAGCCAGCGAAAGCAGCCTCCCCAGGGAAGGAACCAGGCAGCCCAAATCACAACGACTCCACCTGTCTGTTTTTGTGTCAAAAGAGTGAGAAAACCTGCCTGAAATATGGACGGGATGCATCAACATAATGAAAATGTCCGGGGTCCCTTTCCATAATGGGATTACTCCCAGGCTCCTGCATCAGAGGCCAGCCCAGAGAAACCTCTGAGGCTCCAATAACCCTCTGGATCCCGAGGGCTGAAGGCACAGGTACCCATTCCTGCCACCCTTGCCCCCAGCTTGGATGGGAGGTGGGACTGGATGGGGGTGGCAGACAAAAGGCGCTCTCAGGCACCCACACCCCTTCTACTGATTAGGGGCTTCTTAACTCGAGCAATCAGCAGAGAAAACTCAGACAACTGTAATGATTACAAATGAGCCACTGGTAATTGACCCACCTTTTAATTGCAGGGAGGAATGAGTCGGTGGCAGTGGTGGCGGTGGCAGATTCGTCAGCACTTGCTTTGTGTCTCCTATTTGGCTGCGATTCACCCAGGAACACACGGCAAGCCCTGGTCTGCAGAAGAGCTGGACGCAGCTCCTTTTCAGTTAACTGCTCGGAGTGGTGGTGGTGGTGGTGGTGAATAGAGCCATATTCCCTACTGATGCTTAGAGGTGTACGGTTTGCCAAGTGCTTTCACAGGCAGAAGCTCAGAAAATTCGACTCAGGAAACCCTGAGATAATGTCTCTCATTATACAGATGAAGAGGCTGAGGTCCAGCAATTGGCCTCATCTGTTAGAAAGTGTGTTGTTGGATTTGGATCTCCCGTGTGTGGGTGCTGCCCCGGTTAATGCAGAGGCAGACACAGGCTCAGTCTTTCAGGAGCTTGTGTTTTGATGGGGAGGATTCAGCACAGACTGGAGAGAGATGGTCATTGAGGGTCAGCTGTGGTAGGATCATTAGATTGGTGGTCAGAGAGAGGTCAAAGATGGAAGGGACTGCAGGTTGAGGAAAACCTCCCAGGACAGGGTCAAGTGTGTCTTTAGCACCACTTTAGCTCCAGTGCCCAGCAATATGCTCGGCACAAAGCAGGTTTCAAAAATATAGGTTGAATAAATGAATGAATGATAAGATAGGCCTTAAAGGCTATAAAGAATTTGGGGGAGTGCAGATGTCGGTAATTATTGACCAGGAGAAGGAACCTGCAAATTGTAGGATATCAAAATTGCAATAACATTGGGTTTGCCGAATCCATGCTGAGTACAGACAAGCTCTGGCTGACTTTAACGATGTGGTTTGCTAATCTATTGAAATCCAACAAATCTTGGCAGCATGATCTCATGGAGGGTGACGGGTTGCACTTTCATGTGCATCCCTCTTCTCTCAAAGTCACCGGGAACATGGCTTCCAGGACCATCTGTGCCTCCTCCAGTGACATAGAGGTTCCGAAATAGTCTGTCTCTCCAAGAATGATTTTGAATTCTAGTGGCTAGTCCCAGATTGGAGCAGGACTCAAGGAGAGGAGAACATTTAGCCAGGAGGGCAAAGGTCTGTGTTTAATTTTCAGGGAGCAATGAAAATCTATGAAGATGGCTCTCATGCTGACTGTGTACTTTGAGTCTTCAGGACCACTGTTGAAGGGCTCACATCTCCCTCTCTGAAGGGAGGATCTAGACTCTCTGCTGCTACCCAGGAGGAGCCCCCTCAAATACCTTCCCTGAGCTGGAAGGGATGGAGAACATGGCCTCATCTCCAGCCTGAACTACTGGTACATGTGATCCTCACATCTGTGATCTGAGACAAGTGGGTCTGAGAAGCTCATGATCAACGTGAAAGTCAACAACTTCATAAAAGGTTGGAAGCAGGGAAGCGAATCTGCCTGTTCCTAACTATGGGATTCTCATTCCAACATGTAACCTCAGAACAGCAGTGGATTTATTAAGCCCTGGTCAGGAGGGGTTTGCTGGGGACATTGGATGGTCCCATTCCAGGGTTGACTGGCTCTTCTCCATTGTAATATGTTTCCATTCCACTCTCTGACTTTCTCTGCCCTGCTCTGTGCCTCAGGGGCTGACACCACAGATTGCACTATCTCCTTTGCCCCTGGGAGTCACTGTTAAGTTCCGTCCATGGAGGCAGCACAGAAGATTGAAGGGTGGGAGGGGGAGAGGTCAGGTACTTCTTTCCTCCCCTCTGCTCTTGCCCCCTCTCCTCCCCCCCTTCCCTCCCCCTCTGCACTGGCATCATGTTCCTGGCAGGGTCAGGGTCCCTCTGTGACTGCTGTGAGCCAGGCAGCCACTCCTCTGCAGCTTCAGCTCTCAGAACACTCTGTGGTCCCTTTGCCCTTCAGGGCTAGGAGTGGAATGGCTCCCGCTGTGGTTAGCCTCATCTTCCTGCTCAGAACTCTGCAAATGGTCTCTTCCTGGGATGAAGTTATATTTCCTGCCAAGATCCTGACTGGGAAGAGATTTTAGCTGGAGATTGGGGTTCCTGCCTTGGTCACCTCTGACTCCCCTGGTCTGATTGCAGAGCCTGGCCACAGAACCCTCAGTAAATACATACAAAAATCTTTATCCTCCAGGCGTCCATAGGATTGGAGGGAATCTCTGTTTCCCTCCCTTTTCCTCCTCTCTCAGCCTGGGAGGGTGGCCTTCCTCCTTGGCATCTCTGTGGCAGGGAGCTGGGCACATCAAGGTGGAGATGCTCACACCCCCACTGTCCTGGGGCTGAAGGCTGCTTGTCGGAATGAGCAGTGCCTGTGTTTCACCCCCAGGAGCCCAGTCCGAGGTCTGTAGAAATGATACCTGGGGGCTTATTTGGGGGGCAGGTGAGGAAAACCATTGTTATTGGGGAGAAAGACCTTACCCTACCTTCAGGCTTGCCTTGTTCAAGTGGAACCAGGTTTTACGGGGAAAGAAACAGCTAACTTTTAGGGTTGGATAGACCTGAGTTTGAATCCTGGATCCTCCTCTCTGAGTCCCTTTCTTCATTTGTAAAAGGGAATTATTGATAGTCTCCCTGTTGCAAGGCTACCGCGAGGATTGCACATGGACTGGACGGGAAGGGCTGGGATGCGGGCCGGTCCTGTGCCCCCCACCTGCTCATCCTCGGGTCCTCCCCTCTCTTGAGTACGGTGCTCATGAAGAAACAGTTTCCCCATCCCTACCTTTCCTTCTCTCCTACAAAATGACCTTCATAATACTGCATCCCAAATGCATCCCTTTCCATTAAAATAAGATAGACTTAAATCCCCAATCCTTATCTGAGAAACATCCCGTGCTCCCCAACATTTCTGTAAATTTGAAGGGACTTCTTTTCCCATGGCTACCTTAGCCTCTGAGTTAGTTTCATTTCTGGATCATCTTTTCAGCTCACCAGTGTTGTTTCTTTTCTAAACTTGAATGAGATATAAAATGCAGCTCTTCCTTTTCACAATTTCTGCAAGAGCAAACCCACCTCTCCAGCGCAGAACAAAACTCGCACTTTGCCACAGCTGGCTCTAGGCTTCCTTGCCCCATCCTATCGCCTCTCTCCTCCCCTTCCTCCCGATTGCCCTGGGAACTCCAAATTTTCACTCTGTCATGCTGAGCTCTGCAGCGTGGTCCACCCCTGCTCCCCAGTTCTGCTGCAGGCCACCCGTGTCTGCCCGAATCTCCCAGTTGTACCCCGGAGAACAAAAGGGTCTTTCATCTCCAACTTCTCTTCCCCTAGAACCCAGCTGCCCATGTAAACAGTACTGGTTTCCCTCCCTGACGTCACCAGGTGCGGCACCGAGAGAAACCCAAAAGCTCTGCCACCAGTTAGACTTTCTCCCACACGTCCTCCTTCTGGGCAGAAGTGGAATGGGAGCTGCCCTGCCCAAACCCCCAGTCCTGGGTGGGGATCCTGGTGCTGTCACTTGTGCTAGAGACCTTGGATGTTTAGGCATGAGACTCTCCTTTGAAAGCCTGCCCCGAGCATCTGTAGCACAGGCAAGCCAAGGCTGGAGGTAGAATTCTGCAAAAACATCTGGCGAGGGTGGGACAGTCCCCAGGAGCCAGTCCACAGGCATCACCCACCACGCTGACAACAGAGTGTGGCTGGGGCTGCGTGGAGCCAGGTGTCCTTCAAGTGGCTGACAGGGTGATGCTGGGCAGACTCCAGTCCCTCTGTGGGTGGGCCTGTGTCCTTTCTGTGCACAGTGAAGGGGCTCTGGCAAACTGGAGCCCCAGTCCTGAGAGTCTCCAGCCCAGCGTCCTGGGGCCTGGCGAGCTGGCCAGAGTGTAGACGTCCTGGCACAGGCGCCGTGCACACACACAGAGCCTGCATTTTCTCTTGAACACGCTTTCTCTCACCTTGTCCTTGTGTCACTGGCTAAGATCCCATCTGTCACGCTGAGCCATCTGCTTCCTCTCCTGCTATCTCTGCTGCCCAACTCTAAGTAAATTAAAAAACAAAGAGGCAGGAAGCTGCTGACAGCCGCATTCATCCTCATTTCTGTGGCTGGCAGTGGGAGCTGAAGGGCTGGCTTCGTGGGTCTGAATTAAAGATTAGTTAGGGCTGGCGAGGAGGGGAACAGTTTGGTGGCTGTGACATCCGGATCCCGAACGGCACCACAGGTGGTAGTGAATGTGGATGGGGCTGAGAAGGGAGGGATTTGAGCTGGTGTGAAGGACAGGAGCAGGATGCTGGCTTTGGAGTTGGGAGAAAGTGGGTTCAAGTCCAGTGTGCTGCCCAAGACCTGGGGCTTGGAAAGGGAGCTCCCATTCCCCCTTGGCCTCATAAGTCACTGACCTCACAGAGTGGTTGAGAGATGCAGCGAGGAGCATGCAGATTGATAGTAGGTGTGCAGCAGGTGCTCTGTAGAGAACAGGTATTTTTGAGGGACTTGGGGAGGCAAGGAAGAGGATGGAGCAGGAAGGGGGGTCCCTTGTCTGGGAAGGGCAATAGGGAGGAGTTAGTGACCTGGGTCTCCTCTGTGGGCCTCAGTCTCTGCGTCTCTAAAATGGAACTAAGTGGGACTATGGGGCCAATCCCTAGAGAAAGTGTGGAAAGAGCAGGAGACATGGGACAACCCTGGAGGACACGGGTCAGAGGAGCAGGAGACATGGAGGGGGAACCATTGCTGTGGCTCCCAGTGGGATGGCTCCATGATGGACTGTGTTTGTTCCCCTTATTTTCTGTCCTCCCGGTGAGAAAGAATCAAATCGCTTCACCTCATTGACATCAGACTTGGCCCATGAATGTGAAAGGAAGCTCCATATGCCAGTTCTGAGTAGAAGCTTTAAGAGCTGGCACAGATTTCCATTCTTGCTCTTTCCCTTCTTCCACGGGACTGAAATACGGTGCTCCCATCTAGTCTGGGTCTCAAGATGAAGATGGAGTGGAGCAGAGCCAACACTGACCCCCAGCGGATATGGATGGGCGCCAGGAATAAGTGTTCATTGTGAGTCATGGACATTCGAGGCCCATTAGCAAAAGCTGGCTGATTCAGGCCCCTTCAAATCCAAGCTGGTCCCAACCTGCATGTTGAAAAAGGGATGCAGCTGGCCCCTACTTGCATTCCTGTAATCTCTGTTTTTTTGCCAGATGGGGTGTCCTCTGTGACCCTCTCTGGGTCTCAGTCATTGTTTCTGCAAAATGATTGAATTGTGGACAGTTGAAAGTCAACAAGGGAGCCCCTTGTGGGGCAGAAAGGTATTGAGCACCAGTGCAAGTGGACGGCCATCGCCTCCTCTTTGTGCTCTAAGCTGCACGGCTTCCTGATCTTACAGGTCTCACTGCTGCAATTGCCAGGGCCCGGCACGCAGGCGCTCTCCTCCCACGCCAGCTCCCCACAGTTAGAGAGCGGCCTCCACCACGCAGTCCCAGGAGGCGAGCTTAGACCTCCCTGCATATCAGGGTCTAAGTCCCTCCTTCCTGACCTGACCCCACTGAACTCACGATGGGGAACCCTCAGGCTCTGATTGAGGCATGGAGGTGCCCCAGGCAGGCGGATAGTTCAGCTGCGAAATGAAAGGCTTGGCATTTATTTAGGGAGAGGAGACAGCTAATGGCAACACGAATCCTCTTTCTATTGTCCTGAGATATTTACTTCTGGTCCCAAACTTGGCTGTTCCATTCTGTAGGGCCAGAGTGCTGGTTTCCCTGGAGAGGACACTTATCTATTGGGAAACATCTGGGCATCTGAGCCTCCTGACTCTCACTTTCCAGGCCTCCATGCAGCAGGGCTCGGGCGCTCAGACCTCCTGCTCTGAGCGACACAAAGAGACAGCGGAGGCTGTCCTGGTGCCGCACAGCGCCCAGCCTCCGGGGCTGCAGTGGCAGTGAGCAGGTGGTGGCATCCAGTGCCCGGTGGCAGTAGCAGGGCCACGTGCGCAGTGGCAAGCAGGATTTGGGGCTATTAGTGGTGTCCTTGGCTCTGTGGTGGCATTTTGGCTGTGGTCCTGGCCTCTTCCCACTTCCTAGTCCTGATTCTGCATCTGTCCCAACTGTGCTGTGACTTGCTCGCTGTGCTGTTACTATGCTTACTTCCTGCTGCTTGTCAGCTAGAGTCCGTTCCTGCTGCCCACCAGGAGCCCTGACAGTGACACACCCTCCCGAGAAGGCGGGTCAGCATCATGGTCCCAGACCAACCCGGTTGGCAGGGGATTCTTTCCATTCATGCGTGGTTCTGTCTCTGTTCTGGGAAGTACATTTTGTCATATTTCCCAGAATATTTTAGTACCTCTTAAAAATTACCACCCTTACCGGCCCTGGCTGGGTATCTCAGTTGGTTGGAGCATCATCCCAATATACTAAGGCTCAATTCCTGGTCAGGGCACATACAAGAACCAATTAATGCATAAATAAGTAGAACAACAAATCAATATTTTTCTTTCTCTCCCCATTCCGCTCTCTCTAAAATCAATAAAAAAAATAAATTACCACCCAGACAGCAGTCCTGTTGGTGCACTCCTTAACCTGAGTCCAAGCGCGCTGGCCTCCTCCTCAGGAGGAAGGCGTGTTGGGGCGTCCCATAGCTGTGCTTTGTAGTGGTTGCAGTCACGTAGGGTAAGAGCCAATTCATATTCTGAGCAGTGCGACAGGACAGGGCATCTGTCGCAGTCTCATGGATGTCAGTCCTAGAAGGACCCCTTGAGATGGTTTACTCGGGCATTTTTCAAGTGGTCCTGGCAAACCAATGACATCAGGATCTTTTGGAAAATCTATTGAAAATGCATGTTTTAGGGTCCCACCTGCTGAATGAGTGAGGCTCAGGGATCTGCATGCTGATGCTCTTAACCAACTCCCGGACACCATTACACAGATGGGGAAAGGAGAGCCCAGGTCTCCCAACCCTCAGGCAGCCAGGAGCCCCTCTGCAGCCCTCCAAGTACATAAGCCATTGTAGGCAAGAAAGAGTGATCCAGGTTGGCTGTCAACAAGGCCAACCTGGTGGGGAGGAGATGTTGTTGCTTCTGGAAAAACACTGTGATGAGCATGGAATTTATAATCTGGCTATTTCAGCAAATATTTGTGTGCTTTGCTGAAAGGTGCACTTTCAGATCAATTCTGCACTGCGTCTTCTTCAAATTATTATTCTAAGCTTGCAAAATTGAGTTTATTACTGATGTAAAAATAATAAACTCAGGAATCATTCATTACTCTCTACCCTCAGGAGTCAGTTGAGTTTTTTAAAAAGTCAGGCAAGTCTAGGATGACCCCAGATTTCTTGACTAAGAGGGGGATGAGATGGGAACTTGGTAGAGGGGCAGGTTTGGGGGAAGTGGGACTTGTAGATTGTGGGGTGTATGTGGAATCATCATAGAAATATTGGTGGGCAGAGACCAAAGAGGCCTGGAGCTTAGGGGAGAGGTTTGGTTTGAAAGTAAAAAGTCAGAACCTTTTAACACAGGTGAGCTGATTCAGAGACAGTGTTTTATTTGTGTGTGTGTGTGTGTGTGTGTGAGAGTGTGTGTGCGTGTGTGCGTGTGAGTATGTGTGTGAGTGTGTGTGTGTGTGTGTGTGTGTGTGTGTGTGTAGGGAGGGTAGCCCTCATCAGTCCCTTTGTCCTTCAGTAGAAAATGGGGGAAGGGGAGGGAAGGAAGGGTGAGTGGTGAGAGGCTGGAACTCAGCAATTCATAAATTTCACCTGGCACTAGCATTCTGCTGCTCTGTGCCATAAACATTTGTGAATTCGATTTAATTCAGTTAAGTTTAACTCAGTTCAATTCAGTAGTCCCAGTTACTGTGCTGAGCACATTCCAATTCATCAGCTATTGAGCACCTACTCTGTTTTAGGCCCTGGAGCTCACCAGGGAACCTGAGGTGGTCCCCATCTTGAGTTGACTTTCACTTGTCATATTTAGCAGTGGATTAGGTTGTGATGTTTAATACCAGCAGTGAAGTCCAGAGAGAGGAGACAACATTCTCAAGGTCACAGAACAAAATAGTGAGAGAGGACTAAGCTATAATTTCTCAGGTGTGATCCAGGTTGGCTGCCAAATAGCCCAGTGTGGAGGATTTCTCTGAAGTATGGTTCAGCCAGGAAAAGGTGGTAGGATCTGAATAGAGAAAATGAAAATATGATTAGCACTAGATTATTGGCAAAGAGGATTAATAACTAGGTTGGCTTGGAACTGTATTGAGGGCAGCAGCAGGGCTTCTGGGCTCACTGCAGTGATTAGTCTCTTGCGCTGGATGAATGAATGGGTGAGAGAAACTCAGGGGTCACCCCATTCAGTCTTCTATTTAGAATCGTCTTGCACACCTCCAGTGATGAGGAGCTCACTGCTATCCTACACAGGGTAGATCACCCTTTATTTGAGCAGCTCTGATGATTGGAATTTGCTTTTTACCATGGAGTGAGAGCTTTTCTGCTGTGGTTCCAGTCCTTTGATGTGTCATGGCTCAGCTCCTGGGTACCACAGATCATGTCTGCTCCCTTTGTCCTGTGATAGACCCTCAGAGAAGTGACCATTTAGAAGTGACCATGTGCCATTGAGCCTGTCTTCTCCAAGTTGAGTGCCCTAGATTCCTCAGCCACTGGGTCCCCTTCGCATCCCGCCCTCTCACTCCTGATGCATTATGGTTCACCATTGTTCCTCTCACGGAGTTGAGCACAGCACTCCAGAAGTGTGGGCTGGACATATCCTGTGATGAATGTGCTCTTCTAATGCTTATTGCAGGACCAGGAGCTGCCTGTATGTCATCCTGAGACAAATGACCTTGTGACCCATTGCCCATCTGCTAATGACCCCTTGCTTCCACTTAAGGACATAGGCACCTTCTGGTTTCTCTGTATACCTGGGGGAGGGGTGGGACAGGAAGGCCCCAATGAAAATGGTTTAAATCCCATGCAAATGAAAATGTGAATACAGCCCTAACTGGTTTGGCTCAGTGGATAGAGCATTGGCCTGCGGACTGAAGAGTCCCAGGTTTGATTCCGGTCAAGGGCATGTACCTTGGTTGCGGGCACATCTCCAGTAAGGGGTGTGCAGGAGGCAGCTGATCAATATTTCTCTCTCATTGATGTTTCTAACTCTCTATCCCTCTCCCTTCCACTCTGTAGAAAATCAATAAAATATATTTAAAAAGAAAAGAAAAAGAAAATGTGAATACAGAAGGTAGTCTGTAAATTCACAGCACTCGTTAGTGACTGGGTCAGCAAGTAGGTTTCATTCCCTTGCTATTCAAAGGGTCTATGGACCAGCAATATCAGCATCCCCTGGGAGCTTTTGGGATGTGCAAAATCGCAGGCTCCACTCCAAACCTACTGAATCAGAAGCTGTGCTTTAACAAGATCCCCAGCTGACCCATATGTGCTTTATTTGCCTTTTATGAGACTCAGTTATGATGCTTGGCTCAGCCCCCAGGGTATGTGGATCATGCCAGGACGACCTTCCTAAAACTCCAATCTGGCTAGGCCACTCTGTGCCCACCTCCTTTCAAAGGGTCCCTAGTGCCTTTGGGAGAAAGTCTAACCTCCCAGGCATCACAATCTGACTTGAACCAGTCAGTCTCTAGGGTCTGTTGCCCGACTTGTATCTAAATGTCCCACTCACAGTAAGTGACTCGGAAGTCCCCCAACAGGCCAGGCTGTTCCATACCTCAATGCATTTGTACATGCTGTTTCCTCTGCCTTGGATTCCATCCTTAGACTCTCTCCCTTGAGAAAGTCATTCTTTTAAAAAATACTTTTTAATTGATTTTTAGAGAGAGAGGAAAGCAGAAGGGGAGAGAGAGAGAGAGAGATTGGCTGCCTCCTGCATCCCAATACCAGGGATCAAGCCTGCAACTTGAGCATGTACACTGACTAGAAACCGAACTGGCAACTGTTTCGGTGGATGGGACAATGCCCAACCAACTGAGCCACACCGACCAGGGTGAAAAAATCATTCTTAATGCTAAACAAGTTGGAGATCATTGATGCCAACTTTTCTAAAAAAGGAAATATGAGGGGAAAATTCAGAAGACCCCATATAAAATTTCAGAATCTATTTCTTTTTTTTTTAATATATATTTCTTTATTGATTTCAGAGAGGAAGGGAGAAGGAGAGAGAGATAGAAACATCAATGATGAGAGAGAATCATTGATTGGCTGCCTCCTGCACAACCCCTACTGGGGAACGAGCCCGCAACCCAGGCAGGTACCCTTGGCCAGAATCGAACCTGGGACCCTTCAGTCCACAGGCTGACGCTCTATCCACTGAGCCAAGCCGGCTAGGGCAGAACCTATTTCTTTTCTAAAATACTGTACACAGCCCTGACCAGTTTGGTTCAGTGGATAAAGCATCAGCCTGGGGGCTGAAAGGTCCTAGGTTCGATTCCAGTCAAGGGCATGTTCTTTGGTTGCGGGCACATCCCCAGTAGGAGATGTGCAGGAGGCAGCTAATCAATGTTTCTCTCTCATCGATGTTTCTAACTCTCTATCCCTCTCCCTTCCTCTCTGTAAAAAATCAATAAAATATATTTTAAAAATAAGATAAAATAAAAAAATAAAATACTGTACACAGCCCTAGCTGGTTTCGCTCGGTGGATAGAGTGTTGGCCTACTGAGTGAGGGGTCCCGGGTTTGATTCCGGTTAAGGGCACATACCTGGGTTGTGGGCTGGATTTCCAGTGGGGGCCATGCAGGAGGCAGCCAATTAATGATTCTCTCTCATCATTGATGTTTTTATCTCTCTTTCCCTTCCTCTCTGAAATATATATATATATATATATATATATATATATATATATATATATATATCACAGTAATATTATTTTTCAAAGAAAGTTTTGTAAAGCTGAAAAATATGTGTTTTCACTCTTCTAGATGACATATGCAATTTGAAGAATTGTGATGAACTTGAACAAATGTAACTGTGTGAAAATTTACAACTAAAATTGACCGCTGTGCTATTGATGGGGCATTGATCTGAGAGGAACATAAACCTTAAACCATCTCCTAAACTCTCCTTTTGATGTTAGCAATACACTTGTATCAATAATTTACTGGACACATTTCTGCATACTTTCGTAGATCTCAGAATATATTTAACTTTGACATAATTGGTTGCCAATGGCGAACATAGCTTCTTGACATTAGAATGTATTTAAAATTATTTAGGATTTATTGGCCGAAGCTAGCTATCATTTCTAGAGAAAACAAGATAGTGGAGCAAGTAAGCAGTAGAATGATCATAAACATTTTGTTTCCATGACAGCAATGCGCATATCTGAGGCCGGGTTTCCCTAAAAAGCAAAGGCTGAGACAAGGGTTTGTGTGAAGGTGGTTCATTTTGGGAAATTGGCGCCCAGGAACTGGGAGGAGCGAAATAGGAAAGAAGGTTAACCAGAGGCATCTTCTGCAGCTGGCCACCTCTGCGAGCACCTGGGCTCCATCTGGTGGGGCCCCGAGGAGCCACGTGGAATACTCCTCAGCATTGTTGACTGTGGAGCAGAAGAAGGGAGCACTTCTCCACTCGTGCCCATCTCCTAGGGGGCAAGGGTTGTTGCTCTCGAGGAATTAACCCCTTTGTCCTTCAAAGTTTGCTCGCTTGTCAGAATGTCCTATGTGACCCCAGCAGTAAAAGCCCCCAAGCAGGAGATCTGGGGCACAGCTGAGGTGAGCTGCCATCAGATTATACTTGCACAGCTGGTTGCCTCAAAACAGCTGGAGTAAAAGAATGTCCCATACAACATGTAACAATTTTAAAACGAATAATTATCTTCTACTTTGAATTATTGTGAGTAAAAGTTCAAATTTTCTATTTTATTTAAAACATATTATTTTGGTTTAATATACATGTGGTACACAAATTTTAATGTTCTTTTATATTCTGCAATTGGTTGGCTTATTTTACATAAAATGACTTTGTTATAATTATTATTAAGAAGTAAATAATATACCCATTAAAACTTTACTTGGAAGAGGATCTGCTTGTTTTAATTTGCATTAAGATGCCATACGGACTCGCAGTGGGGCCTCTGAGCAACAGTAACCTGTGTCCTGGCAGGGTGGAGAGGGGCAGTTCGTGTGTCCTAGCAGGATAGAGAGGGACAGTGTTGTGTCCTGGCAGGGTGGAGAGGGGCAGTGCTCTGTGTCCTGGCAGGGTGGAGAGGAATAGAGCCCTGTGTCCTAGCAGGGTGGAGAGGGACAGAGCCCTGTGTCCTAGCAGGGTAGAGAGGGGCAGTGCCCTGTGTCCTGGCAGGGTGGAGAGGGACAGAGCCCTGTGTCCTAGCAGGGTGGAGAGGGGCAGTGCCCTGTGTCCTGGCAGGGTGGAGAGGGACAGAGCCCTGTGTCCTAGCAGGGTGGAGAGGGGCAGTGCCCTGTGTCCTGGCAGGGTGGAGAGGAGCTGCGCCCTATGTCCTGGCAGGATGGAGAGGGATAGAGCCCTGTGTCTTAGAAGGGTGGAGAAAGACAGTGCCATGTCTCCCAGCAGAGTAGAGATGGACACCCAGTGGGAAAAATTGTAATCAAACCAACTTTTTGTAATCCTGAGTATTTTTGAAACCTCCTGTAGGAGAATTTTGCCATTCTAAAGGTCCTTACAGTAATAAGGGGCACCCTTTAGATCAGAGGAGCCTGTATACTTAGCTTTCAGAACATTCAAATTTTCCTTCTCCCTCCTTGACCTCCTTGATGGTGTTCTACTAGAGGACACTTGCAATTGCAGGTCTAGACTAAAACCAAAGCACATACTAAAGCAGGGTTTCTCAACTTAGGTAATGGTGGACACTTGGGGCCAGATAGTCCTTTGTTGGGAGTGGGGAGCCCAGTCCTGTGCATTGCAAGAAGTTCAGCATCATTCCTGGCCTCTACCCACTAGATGCCAGTAGCAACCCACCCACCTGGAGACCATGTGACAACCAAAAATGTCTCCAGACATTGCCTAGTGTCCTTGGGGAGCAAAATAGCCCCCACTTGAAAACCACTGCTTCAGAGGGTGGAGGATTTATTGGCAGAGCTAATTACTACTCTCCAATGCTTCTGTTCCATAAGCTCTGGTTTTCTATACTCCTTTTTTAAAAGTCCAGATGGTCTAATATTTTCCTAGTCCTGAGGATTCAGTGAAAATCACAACAGAGGGACCTGCATGATGAGGTGGCAAGGCCAGTAACCGAGATGCCGGATCAGGTCCTCCAACCACGGGAAGTTTCTGATCCACAGCGGGCCCAGCACATGTGTGGTGGGGAGAGCTCAGGGGTGGGCAAGTGTCCGGATGAGGCTGCGTCACCTGCTACAAAGGTATACAGCTGGACGGAACAATATGAAACTGTGCATAAGGGCCAGGCCGCACAGACCAACCAGATGCCGTACGTGGTTCTCAGGTCTGGAATAGTGATCTCTTTTGCCCTCATGGATGAAAGCACCTGCCTCAGTGCCTAACTCAGCATGGGCTCAAACAAGGCCCTGAATTTCCATGTCAGCATCGCTTTCTCACTGTTCAAGTTCTTCCACATCCACTCCCCCAGCTGATCCCCACAAACAACCGAGGAGGCTAGGAAGTGTGGGAAGGATTCCCCTAATTTCCTGAAAAGGACACAGGCTTGGAGAGGGGCAAGATCAGACAAGAAGGAAATAACGGTGCCAGGATTTCAGCCCACCCCTTTTGACCCTGGAATCAATGTTTCTGTGGAAGAGAATTCAACAGACACGACCAGACATAAAACAAAACATTAACATTCTATTTTTACTACTCAAAAGTCAGGTGTTAATGAATGTTCATCACAGTACAAATTATAATAGCAGGAAACTTGAAACAACCTAGATTTTTTTGTTTCTGAATGAATTCTCTCTGAAGAACAGAACATCTGTCAGTAATATAAGAATAAGGGGTTTAATCTAGGAATTACGGGGCCTGGAGACTGTAGTCTAACCAAGTTGATGTGTCCAGATGATCATTGTGGGGACTAAAAAAATACTTTTCCTCTAAGTTCTTCTAGCCGGGCTAATAATCAAATTAACAGAGGCAGATGAACAGGAGAAAGTCAAAATTTTAACACATGTGTATGAGGAATTCACATAAGCATGAAAACTCCAAAGACAGTGAGGCAACACGGGGTATATATGACACTTTGGACCAAGGAGAAAGGTGGTGGGAGTGGGGTCTTAAATTTCAGAAATGAGAATGGGCGATTTGCTGGTAGTTGAGAAAGAGCCAAACACACCAGGCAGGTACTGTTAAGTGACTCAGAAATAGTGGGTCACGGGGCTATCTAGCTACCAGGCTCTTGCCTGAAGCTCACCTATGTGCCGTACTGAATTTAGGCCAAGGTGAACACCTTAAGAGCCCCTTCCTGAAGCAGGCTTTCTATATGAATCTCTTGAGCAGGAAAGTAGGGGAGGGTCCAAGGTTCTTTCTGAATCTTTTGTTTCTTAATAACCAGCTTAAAATCAATATCCCAAAAGGCAAAACTTTTGGTCCCCTTTATCATCCCATAACCATTTAAAAGAATTAAATAGACTGATATGATTAGCATGACAATTAATGATGCTCTAGACTAGAAGAACATTCATTAATACAGAAAAGTGTTCTTGAAATAGTAAGTTAAAAAGAAATGTTTAAAAACAATATATAGAGTATTATTCTATTTGCGTGAAAGGATGTCTATTTAAGCATAGAGAAAATAGACTAAAATAGCACATAAGGATCCTCAGGGTGGTAATTACCAAGTGTTGAGGGAATGGGTGATGAAAATTTTCTCCTTTTTGCTTATGTGTATTTCCTAAATTATTTACAGTGAATATATGATCATTTGTAATAAGAAAAAAATTTAAATATTCTATTTTAGATGCATTAGGAAACCTTGCTAATTAAAGAAGAACAGGCTCCTCTGGAGACATGGAGTAGGGGGAGAAGCAGGTCAACCCTCTCTCAGCTTTTCCTTCCCTGTCTACTTACAGACACCAGTTACTTACAAAATAAGAAGCTCTCAGGTCTTAGGACGAAAATGCTTCCCTCTTATTCCTCTCTTTAACAACTCTGAGTGGATGCTGTGGGTGAGATGTCGAAAGTAAGCGTTTAATTTAGAATACACAGCGGAGAGAACCTTTAATATAATATTAATTCCTTGTGAAAATTAGCAAGGTTTAATAACCATGTGAGCTATTGGGAATCCTGGTGTGACTCAAAATGACATCTGCATTAATGGTCTAATTAATAATGTATATGTTAATAAGAATCTCATTAAAGCCAGGTTACAATTATCAATGTAGGATGCACTTCCTTAGCATCTGTGGGCCAATGTAGTGCTCTGGTGATTCCAGTTGCAATTTCCAATGATAAATGATCCTTTAAGTCTCATTAATTGATTAAGGAGGCAGAGATTAGTGTAAAAACTCAACTCCTTTGGAAGTACAAAAACCACTGGTAAGACAGTGATGATTACAAATAAGGAGGAACCAGCCGGCTTGTCACAGGCGTGGGGCGGGGGGGGGGGGGGGGAGGAAAGGGCGGCGGGGCGGGGAGGGTGTCTAGAGTGAGAGGTAAGAGACCACAGACAGGTTAACCAAGCCCTCTCGTCCATGTCTCCCCGACTGCTGAGCATTTGACTGTTATCAATATTTTAATAATTCTATCCATACTGATTAATTTTTATGGAAAATTATTTTTCAAAGCCAGACTATGAGGTTAATTGATTCCTTTGGTTATTTTTCTCTTCAGTTTCGTTTCTTTCTTCTTAATCCTATTGAAATTATTTCTATCAAGGATGTTATTTCACCAAGAAGACTTGGTTTATCAATTAGTGGGGTTTTTTTGTTTGTTTGTTTTTAAATATATTTTATTGATTCTTCACAGAGAGAAAGGGAGAGAGATAGAGAGTTAGAAACATCGATGAGAGAGAAACATCGATCAGCTGCCTCCTGCACATCTCCCACTGGGGATGTGCCCACAACCCAGGTACATGCCCTTGACCGGAATCGAACCCGGGATCCTTCAGTCCCCAGGCCGACGCTCTATCCACTGAGCCAAACCGGTTTCGGCAATTAGTGTTTTTTTAAATTGATTCACGACAACACCTGCCATTTTGGCTTTTCTTTTCTTGGACATTATTTTGAGCAAGTGCAAATTTCCTGGGTCACATTTAGCAAATCAGTATCAAGAAGATTTGAATTTTTAGTCAATGAAAATTTCCACCATGTTGGTTTTTAGCCCTTGTCAACTGTATTTTATGCTGACTATTGTCACCAGTCAGCTTGATTATACATTGGGTGAAAGACTGAGAGCTTATCTTGATTCTAAGCTAACTCATGAAAAACAATGTGAGCAAGTTTATGAGTTAGAGGCAGACATTAGGGGAGAGGGAAGAGGAAGGAAAGTGGAGAAGAACTGTGATAGAACCAGAGAGAGAGAGAAGCAGAGAGATAGAGACAGACAGCAAGAGGTCGTCGCATTCTGGCTTCTTAAAGGGCCATTATAGATCCCCTTGACTGCACACAAACTCTTTTTTTTTTTTCATACAAACTTACTATTCTAGAAAGAAGGGCCCTAGGAGGTGATTACTGTTCAGAGAGGGGAAGGCACTTGCCCAAAGTCACACCAGAGCAGGGCTGGGGCCTAACCTGGGCTACCTGATGGCTCAGTCTAGCCTGTTTCTGTCTCCTTATCTCCATGGTTCAAGGGTCAGCATAGGCCTGGCTCCAGGGGTACAAAGGCTTTTCTTCCTTTTTCCTCCTTTTCTGAGCTTTCCCATTAAGAGTCACTTTCTGCTTTCTCCTTTATAAGAATTTCACAGCAATTCACACACCCTGAGGGGTGAACGCATAGCAGATTGCTAAAGCCAGGCTGTAATTATCCTTCCTTCTGCTCCAGTGAGGACGTCACTTGCACAGGGATGAATGCTGCCGGGTCTCTCACCCGCCCTGTGTTTCCTGAGCACCGCTTTGGTTTGACTATTGGGGGGTCCTGCATTGGGGGCGGCACAGAGATGAATCAAATGGTGCTGTCCCAGGAGTTCTGTAGCAGCAGAGGACTGGAGATGGGGCCACAAATAGCTAGGAACAGAGGGAGCATGGCAGGTGTTGAAGGTGCAGAGCTGTAAAGTCCTGGAAAGATTCTGGTGGGATTTGAACAATGCTGGTGGCAGGGATGGGGGCAGGGCATAGGGCAGAGGGTCTATGTATAGAAGTGGCATGAACAGGGGTGTGGAAGTGAGGATTGAAGAGCAGGTTTTGGCTATGTAAGAAGACTAGTCTAGGTTGGAAACATGAGTTGGGTCTGACCATAAGCTGTAAATACCTGAGACCTTGGCCTTGCCCAGGGATTATAAACCAGCTGCCCCAGAACGGACTGAGGCCTCTGACGAGTTTGTTTGGTTCCCTTCTGTACTTTTACTCTTTAATATTTCAAGTTAGTAGTCAACCTTTAAAAACCAGAAGATTTCATATGAGAAATGGATTTCCAGCTCTTTGGAAACATCCAACGACCTGGCCACCTAGGCCTGTATTTTTACCTGGCAACTTAACTGGTGTGTATTTGGGGGTGTGCATTTTTCTGGGGAGAGGGTCTGTGCTTCCATCAGATCTTCACAGGGGAAGGGAGGTCCATGACCCCTCCAAAAATTAGAACCATGGTTGAAGAAGAATATTGAATGACATGGAAGCTGTTCATGAAATAGTAAGCAAAAAAAAAAAAAAAAAAAAAAAAAAAAAAAAAAAAAAAAAGCTACAAAGGAATATTAACCATATAGTGACATTTTTTAATATATATTTTTATTGTTGATTTCAGAGAGGAAGGGAGAGGGAGAGAGAGAGAGAGATAGAAGTATCAATGATGAGAGAGAATCATTGATTGGCTGCCTCCTACACGCTTCCACTGGGGATCGAGCCTGCAACCCAGGCATGTGCCCTGACTGGGAATCGAACTGTGACCTCCTGGTTCATAGGTCAACTCTCAAACACTGAGTCACACTGGCCCAGCCATATAGTGAAATTTCATAAAAATGTTTATATTCAGAGAAAACGTTGGTTACCTCTGGGCAACGTGATTAAAGGTGATTTTTCTTTTCTTTCCTTGTCTCCACTTTTATAAGGAACATTTATAGCAAGAAATGTGTTATTTTTATTAGTTTTTAAAGTAGACCTGAGCTGGTGGGCAGTGTTTAAAGCTTTTCAAAGTTTCCCAGCTACATATGGGAAGAAACTTGAACTCTGTAGTCTGTGACCCTGGCCCTTCTGCCCTGGGTCAGCTGCTCTCCAGCCTCATCTTCTTTGTATCTTTGGACACCTGGGACCCTCCATCCTATCCCTCTGAAGGGCATTGAGTGGTGGCACGTCTCTGCCTCTTCCACCTTCTCTCTTTCCTGCTAAGGCCCTACTTTTCCTTCCAGGGTGGTTAAATGCCAGCTCCATCATGAAGTGTTATCCACCCCACCTGCCGGGTCACCTGCCTCTTCTTCCCCACAGGGCTGTTTATAAAGCATGTGTCTGACTCTGCCACTGGACTCTGGTCTTCTCGAGGGAGGGCACCCTTGCATCTTGATTTGCTGGCTTGTCCATTGGGCCTTGACCCCTCCAAAAATTAGAACCGTGGTGCAAGATGTAATCAGAAAAATGCTTGTTCAAGTCAATGGACTGGAAATAAAGAGAAAAACACCCACAAGGGTTTTTGTTAGAAAACATAGATTCAAGTCCCTGCCCTCTTCAAAATGCCAGTGTGATTGATCAAAGGCAAGTCCTTAACCCATCTGTCTACTTGTTCATTTGTAAAATGGGCGCATAGACTTGCTCTGAAGACTAAATGCAATGATGTATGTGAGAGTGCTTTGGAAACTGTGAGTACTAAATGAATGATAGTTACTGCTATCGCTTATTTCCATTTTTTTAAAACGCAGCTCTTCCTGAATGTTCTGGGTGGTATGGCTGACCTACTGAAGGTCACACATGTTAAGTCAGTGGTGAAGCAGACTAAAGTCTTATGAGCCATTCGCTGTCCTGTTGCAGGAAGTGTTAAAACAGTGGTTCTCAGCCTTGGCTGCACATTAGAATCACCTGGGAATCTTTTTAAAATCCTGATTTCTGGGCCTTATCCTCCGAGGTCCAGAAATCAGGATTTTAAAAAGATTCCCGGGTGATTCTAATGCGCAGCCAAGGTTGAGAACCACTGTGTTAAAAGAAACTAGAAAATGCAATCAGGAGCTGGTCGCTGACTTCTCTGTGCATATGTTGTGGTTTCCCATCATTTGCTGCATTGCAGCTGCCATCTGTCCCTGTGTGAAATGCCTGCTTTAGCCTCTCTTTGCTCTTCTCTTTGAGCCCTAAGTATCCCTGTCAGATGTGGAGCTGAGGGCTGGACTGGGATGAGGTGGGGAGACCCCCTTTGCTCCATTGTCTACAAAGGGAGGGGAAATTATGACTCTGCTCAAATATAGAGAAAAGTGAATTGTCACTGGGCTCACTCAAAGATGCCTGCAGATTGGCAAGTCCACAGAGGCCAAAGGCATAGAAAATGGGCCATGGGAGATGTGTTCCCAGGCCCTACGCAAGGCATGGATGTTGGGCACCATCACCCCAGCCCTTGGAAAGATGTGGTACGTGTGAGCAGAGGGGCATAAAAAGTTGGCACATTTGGGAGCATAAATTCTGCACCAGGTTAGACATTGTAAGCCTATGACAATGGGAAAGGACCTTGCTCAGGAAGTTGAGACCCTCAGTTCTGATGCTCCAGCTGTGAATCTGGAGAGCCATTCAGCCTCCCTGAGTATCCCTTCCCTTTATCTGTAAAGTAAGAGTTTCCTTTATTGAGCAAATATTTATTGAGTGCCAACCATGTGCCAAAGAAGCTTTAGTGAACAAAACAGATAAGATGCCTGCCCTCGAGGAGTTAATATTCTAGTGTGATGGCCATAATTCCTGCCCTGCCATCCTCCCAGTGAGAAGGCAGCAGACGGGAAAGTGATTTGTAAAGTGGTGCACCTGGGAGAGGCTGTGGTCGAGATCCACCTGGGCCTGTAACTCAGCTGATCTTTAGCCATCCAGCAAACTGTGTTGCTCCAGCAGTTAGATAATTGAGGTTCATATCAGGAGGGAAGACCTAAATTAATGAGGTTTTCCTCATGCTTCACTTCCTTTCTACACATTGAGTTGAATCAGATTGGTAAAACTCACAAGCTTGGAGCCAGAATTAGCTGTGAGGTCTGTTGATCACAACTTCCCGCTGTCATTCATTCTACTTTCAGGCACAGGTTTGGGGAACACCTACTGGGGATTCGAGCTGAACATGCAGAGTGCCTACAGGGCTGTCACAATCTAGCTGGGGATCAGATAAACATTTAGACAATGGTAGTGTCCTGTGTGAAGGACAGGAGGAGGTGGGGGAGTTCAGGTGGCTACAGAGCCCCTAACCTGGACTTGGGAGTGGGTAGTCAGGGAAGGCTCCCCATAGGAAGTAAGTTCTGAGCTGGAACCTTAAGTTTAAGGTTGTGGTAGTGTGGGAGGAGGGGTATAGGGAGGGGAGACAGCCCTGAGCTATGCCTGGAAGGAGAGGTAGGGGCACTCAACTGAGAAGGGAGGGCAGGTATTGTGGCCAGAAGGTACCATCATGCAAAGGAAGGAACATGCATACTGCATTGGAGAGAGGCCCCTAGTGGTCCAATCTCTAATTTTACAAAATGAGAAATTGAGGCCCAGAGAGGGAGGTCTCAAGGGCAAACTTGAGGACATGTGACCTAAGTGTTCTTGGGTCCCATTCCCCATTCCTAGGTACAAGGCTGTTTCCTAAAACAGTGATTTTCAGAGCATGATTCCTAACCAGCATTATTAGCATCATCTGGGAATTTGTTAAAATGCAAACTCTCAGGTCATTCTGATGTCCGCTCAAGTGTAAGACCCACTGTGCGTGTGGGAAGGGGGGAGGGAGGATGTCAACAGCTCTAGATTGCAGGCCTGGCACTGCGCTGACCCCTGAGACAGGAGAATGTGGGCCGTCTCCTCTCCCTCCATACAGGGAGAAGGCAGCTGTGGCAGACATCTGCAAAAGCTTCTGCAGCCCTGACTCTCAGGACTGGGCATGTGCTCACCAGCCTGGCTCCACTTCAGGCTGCAGTGCCCCGGGCAAAGTGCTGTCCCGGGGTGGCTCCTGGGGCGAGGCCCAGCATTGCAGCCTTGATTGTCTCCATGGACATCATTAGCTGCAGAGTGCCCTGGCTGAGAAGGTCTGACTTGGAAATAAAGCCTTAACATAGAGAGGGATTTCTGCGGGAAAGCACGCTCTACAGAGGCTGCAGCTCGCCCCTGCCAGGGGTCAGGGCAGGGGCTTGGGATGTGCTGGTGTAGCTCCAGTATGGCCACCCAGACTCACCTCTTCTCAGGTCCTGCAATGGCCCTACACAAGGCTTCCAGGGACCTAAATGCATCCGTGCATTTGCTCATTCAGCTAGCAGTCCCTAAGCAACTGGCAGCCATGGATCAGCTATGGGGTGGGTTCGGGGAGGGTAGTTCCAGAGAGGAATTGGACACAGGGACACAGGCCCTGCCCCCTAGATTAAGAAGGATACCTTATAATAATAGCTAATATTTATGAGACATCTATTACGTGCTGGGTATCATTCTGTTTTATCTGTGTTCACTCATTTCATTCTCACAATGCTTGGCAATAGTAATGCTTTATTATCAACAATATATGCCCTCTCAGAGTACTCATTTACAAATGCAAAACCAAGGCGGAAAGAGGTTAGGTAACTTGCCCTATTAGGTGCCAGTCAGGATCAGAATCCTGGTAGACTGGCTCTGAACCTGAGCTTTCAGTCACCAGGCTCTACCCCTCACTCTCCACAGGTGAGTGTATACCATGAGTTAATAAGCTAAACAGCTGGACAACAACAGTCAGCAACCCAGGCTCCCCACCTGAGGGTGTGGCAGGTTGACTTCCTGCTTTCTGCCTCAATTTCCTCCTCCATAAAGGGGGTTAATAATTCCTGTGTGGCCATCCTTCCTCCCAAGACTATGCTGAGGATTGTGTGGATGGTGAATATGAATTAGGCACGAATTCAAGGGCCAGGGGACTGCCCTAGGTGGGAGAGAGGCTTCCCCAAGCTCTTAGGTCAGCTTAACGTCCCATCACCTGCTTATTGGGGTGGCTCCATACAGAACAGGGACCTGAGGCTCAGAGGTACCTCACCCAGGTTGTGAGGCACAGGTTGTCTAGGAGAGAAGGGGCTCAGCAGAGGCACAGAAGCGTCAGAGACAGTAGGGCTCCCCTCTGTTTTACAATGAAACCCTTTTGTTATAGAAGCAACCAGAAATGTCTGGAGAAGCACAGTCAGGCCTGGAACCTGGGCAGATGTGCTCGGTGCCTGCGCTCTTAACCTTTACACAGTGAACTCTATAAACTCTAAACACTCTATCAGCTTGAAACACTGTAGCACTCTAAACGAGGCTATCGTATATTTGGGTGAAGGCTGAGCGCACAGGTGACTCCTTGGTGGCCCCTTGCAGACATCATGGGGAGATGGGAGGTGTTAAGCCTGGGGCTTGGGAGCAGGCTGCAGGGAGTCTAATGATCTGCCCCCACTCATAGCCCCTGCCCCAGCCACTCTGAATGGGCCCAAGAATGCAGGCTGGTGGCCATGGGTGGAGAGATATGCTTGTGGAACATTTGGGCTCACTCAGGGCCTAGAATCAACTTAGAGGCCAATGTTATTGTCCAGTTTCCATCCCGTCAATTGGTGTGTGGAACCTAGAGGCTCCTGGGGAGACATAGGAACATTGATAAGAAACAGGGCTCCGCCGTAACCAGTTTGGCTCAGTGGATAGAGCGTCAGCCTGAGGACTGAAGTTGTCCCAGGTTCGATTCCGGTCAAGGGCATGTACCTGGGTTGCGGGCACATCCCCAGTGGGGAGTGTGCAGGAGGCAGCTGATTGATGTCTCTCTCTCATCGATGTTTCTAACTCTATCTCTCTCCCTTCCTCCCTGTAAAAAACCAATAAAATATATTTTAAAAAAAAGAAAAGAAAAGAAAGCAGGGCTCCTGGAACAAAAGGCATGGAGACTCCAGCCTGTTCCAACGAGTGTCACAATTACCGAAGCATAGCTGGTGGCCTAGAGAGGTCCTGACCAAGGCCAGATGATGAGGATGAATGGGGAAGAGGGCCCCTGAGAAAGAACTGACCAGGAAGGAGGATGATGGCACCAGCAGGCTGGCATCTGGACTAGACAAGGATGGGAGAGGACCTGGCCAGGTCATAGTAGGGTCTGGGCATGGGCACTGCTGGGTCTTTCTTACAAATCTAAACATTAACCCATCCTATAAACCAGCAAGTCCAGTCTTAGGTATTTACCCAAGACAAATAAAAACATATGACCTCAAAAAGAATGGTTTTTTTTTTTTTAAATTGACAGCAATTTTATTCACACGTATTCAGAAACCAGAAACATCCCAAATGCCCATCGTCAGGGGAATGGACAAGCAGAGGGTAGTACATCCTTATAATGTGAAGTGCTCAGCAAAAAGAGAGACAAACACTAACATATGCAACAACATGGGGCTGACTGAAAGAGGTCTTTGTCTTCTGCAGTATGACTCAATTTCTATGATGTTCTAGTGCCGGAGTCCAACCCCAGCAGGTCCAGGGGTCCCCAAAGGTGTGGATGGCGTCGGCGAAGAAGGAATGACACGGAGACAGCGTTCAGTTGATCAGCAGCCTAGCCAGGATCTCCAGCCAAGTTCTGGTCTGGATCTCCAGAGAGGTTCTGCTGTTTATTGTCTTGTTACATCCGTATTTATACCAGTTGATTTTAATCCTGTCAATTTCTATTACAAAGGTTAGGGCATTTCTTATCTCCATTCCAGGGAGTAAAGATTATGTAGCTTAAGCATGATTGTTTGTAGTGATTAACTACCCGCCTGGCACTTAGTTAAGGAGTTTCATCCCCTCCCTGACTTCAGGGAAAAATTCCTACCTGGGGAAACAACCTTTCTAGGAGAGGCATCCCCTCCCTGACTTCAGGGAAAAATTCCTACCTGGGGAAACAACCTTTCTCAGAGAGGTGACCTTGGTTAAAACACACAGCGCTAAGGGGAGCAAACATATTAAGAACAGTATGCTATATACGCCAGGTCCCTTGAAACATATGCTGTGCAGATGTTTCTATCCTGCAGCGACTGTGTCAAGCAGCAAGGATGGACCGGCTTCCAGCATTCTAGAGCAGACAAAACTAAGTTCTGGTGGAAAAAATTCAGAACAGTGTTTGCAGGTGGAGGCAGGGAGAGGTCGGGAGGGAAGCTGCTGGTGGGAAGGTAATGTTTGAATTACACAGGTGGATCAATTTGGCAAAATCCATAAAATAGAAGTATGCTTGATTATGTGAAAATTTACCTTAAAAAGAACTAGAAACAAATATGGAACTCCGGTTAATGGTATACATGTTGAAGTATTTCTGGGTAAAGCATATTGCTGTCTGCACCTTATTTTGAAATGCATCCCCAAAATAAGATGGGTAAACAGATGGATGCATGGATAGATATATGATAAAGCAACTAAGGCCAAATGTTCATTTTAGTGGGTATATATGTATTTGCTTTACAGTTTTTTCCCAATATTCTTGTGTGTCTGAACTTTTTCATAACAGAATGTTGTGGGAGAAAATATCTGGTGTAAGTTCTGTTTCTTGACTCGACCCAGACTGACACAGCGTATATGTGGGCACTGTAATTTATTCAAGGATTCTCCTATTGATTGACACTTAGGCGGACAGTGTTCACTGTTGCTAGCAAGACTGCCATCCTTACCTGTACCTCTTTGTGCACATGTAAGCGTATATTCCTCCGACAAACACCTAGAAGTGGCTTTGTAGGGTGAAAGGGTCTCTAACACTTTGTAGGGGGCCAGGGAAACCAGGCCCAGGGAGGGTGATGACTTACTCTGGCTCACACAGGAAGCCCGCAGTGGAGCTGACCTGAGCTCCTGCTCCCATGCTCTTGCTACAAAAGGTAGAGTCTTTTCCTTGCTCCTGTGGCCTCCCATCCATGCCCATCTCTGCCTTAAAAAGAGACGGAAATGGTAGAGATAAGGCTCTGCCTTCCAAGAGTTCAGAGTTAGGTCAGGTGGACAGTAATCACCAGGGGGAAGGCCCAGAGGTACCTTCTGTCACCTTCGACCTCACCAGGGCCTCCACACCAAATCAAAGGCACAGCAGGAGAAGCAGGTGGGCAGAGAGAGGAGGCTGCACCTTTCCTAACACGTACATCCTGGCCAGTGACCACGAACAATACGTCTCCAGTAACTGGGCTCATGGAGATGACACAGCCGTTCTAGGCAGGAAGCTGTGACTCAGGTCTGGAAGGACCATCTGCTACCCAGGGATGAGGTGCTCAGAGAATGTCTCTCCACAGTCTTCTGGGCCTGCCAGGGGGCCAGCGGATGCACAAAGCCAGCCAGAGCCAGGCAGGCCGGGGCTCCCCTCTCATCTTAGCAGTGTCTTTGCAGATCTTAGGACACAAAAGGTCTGTAAGTAACAGGGAACTGTGCAGAGGAGGACAGGGAGGGCCAAGGTGGCCCCAGGACCTTCACCTGGACACCTGCATGCATGTTAATGCTGTTCACCTTCTGGAACCTGTGTTTGGGATGGAGAACAATCACGGGTTCCTTTTTAGACATAATGAGTGTCAGAGGGGAGTTCTTGATGACTAAGAATAATGGTTTTTTAGTGCCAAAAAAAATGTAACAAATATTAAAAACCCATTTTTCGTAAGTATTTAAGTTTAATTTCAAATTTTATTAGCCTAATTGTATATCCAAATTCCCTTAAACGGTGTCATTTACAATTTATTTTATTAGCTTCCTTTAAGCATTTTGAAGTATATTTGTAAATTTGATGCATCCTTTCTCGTTCACAGCACTTCACATGCCTGACCTAATAAGTTTTTACTTTCCAAGCACTTAAATTACTCTTGTAAATTTAATAAGTCAAAATCATAAATATGGTGAATCTCAGCTCTCATAAACATTCCAATACTGTTTATAAAACTAATCAAATTCTCTTACAATTTTTAATTTAAAATCACAAGTCTAAACTCAATTACTCAATTACACATTTACAATGTAATCACAGATTTGCCAAATTCTCTTAACACATCACAAACCCTGGAAATACCAACTATGTACAGATCATTGCTAAACTTAATACAAACATATTAATATTATGCATTTAACTTGTTTCATTATTTCTGTATTAATTTATACCTTCCAGGGGTTAAAAAAGACCATTTTTCACTAAGGGAATTACTTTCTCATCCCAAGTGAACTGAGGTCCGCTCTCATTTCATGTGAGCTGAGCTGCCTGGTCCCTCCTTCATGGCCACGCTCTAGTTGCCATCTCAGAGGGCAGCAGTTACTTATTGTCCAGGGGTTGTGGCTGGCACTGGAGACTTAGAAGCATAATTATCCTGGGTGGTTCCTGTTAAGTACTTTTCAGTGTGACATCAGGGTATCCCAAGCCCAAACTTTTCAAATGGAGTTGGACTCATAACCCAGGCCCCTTAGGTGCACGTTACCATTACCTATATTACTTATCTGATAATAGTCTGCAACACACAGGCCTGTCCCGCCACCATGTTGCATCTAGTTTCATCCAATGAACCACTTTGTTCAATACCTAATTGAATTCTTATTCTTTTCCTATTTTTCCTTTATGACAGGGACACCACTTGTAATAAAATTTAAAATAATGCCCAACTGCCCAGCCAGCGTAGCTCAGCAGTTGAGTAGTGAGATATGAACCAGGAGGTCACGGTTTGATTCCTGGTCAGGGCACATGTCTGGGTTGCAGGCTTGATCCCCAGTAGGGGCTGTGCAGGAGGCAGCCGATCAATGATTCTCTGTCATCATTGATGTATCTATCTCTCTCTCCCTCTCCCTTCCTCTCAGAAATCAATAAAAATATTTTTTAAAAAATAAAATAAAATAATGCCCAGTTGGATTCCAGCTGGATTGCCATGCTTTTGCCTGGCAATATGGCCAGTAAACTAAATTAATTTTCATGGCATGGCATTGAAGGTAGGACAAACCAATGGAGATGTAGTGATGGCTGGAGAGGTTCCTTTACGAAAACCTTTGAGGGAGCCGCAGTTGACTGACAGCCTCCATTCATCTTACCACCTTTGAATCCATCACAGCATCACACCAAGGCCATGCTTTCCCAGGGCTGCTCCCAACCAAAGACTGAACACAGCCAGGATATGGTGCTGGCCCCTTCCTGCTCATCGTGGGACACCTCTAACCTTTGCTTGGGAACTCCCCATGGTGTTGGCCAAGACCTTCTGAGAGCTGCATGGGAGTCTGACGCTTTTCCTTCCCTCTTTCCCTCCCTCCTTCCTTAGATGTCAGACCTGCATCGTTGTCTGAAGTCTCTGCCTCTTCTCTGCTCCATCCCTGCCTTTGTCCTTCATGGGTGTTTCTCCTAATACATTTCACATATGTACAGCTGTACGTATGTATGTATGTATGTATGTATGTACGTATATACGCATGTCTAACCCTATCTTGGTGTCTGCTTCTCGGAGGGCTCTAACAGAGGTGGGATATGAGAAAGCAGGCTGTGAGATGATGGGGCGTGGGATCTGGCTCACTCACTGCACAGCTATGCCACGAAAGATGCTGTCCCAAGTGGAATGTGGGGCACTGATAGTTCTTGGCACAAGGTGGCGGCCCAACAGATGAAGATTCTGTAAGTGGTGACCTGGTGGAATGTCCCAGTGGAATATAACAGCCTTGGTATAATGATACCTGCATTTGAAGAACAGAGAGGAAATAGTGCCATCAAGGACAGTGGAATTAGCTAATTTTACTAAAATGTGACCCCCCCCCCCCACAAGGGGTATAATGAGAAACGGAGGGCAGTTAACACATAGTTAGAGGTTAAGTGTTTCTCTCTGTCTTTCCTTCCTTTTCCACTCTCTAAAAATCAATGGAAAAATATCCCCAGGCGAGGATTTAAATAAATAAATAAATAAATAAATAAATAAATAAATAAATAAATAAATAAAATTACCATTGGAGAAGCTATAACATTTTGGACGGTGGCTGATTGACTGTGTTTCCCTTGGTCCATGCTGCTCGGGTTCAGTCCTACTCAAGGACAAAGCCTTTTCTTGTATCTTCTCTCCTATGTCTTAAGGACCCCCCCTTTCCACCAAATCTTGTTTTGAGCTCTCAAGAAATCTGGAATCAGTTAATTTCATAAATTCTCTACCCAAGTATGACCTAATTTTACTGTATTATGTGGGGCAATTTTGTTTCCATTCATCCATCACAACCTCCTCCACCACTGTCTCCCACTCCCCAAAACCAAGTCCCCGGCCTTGCCTTTAGATAACATAGGTCCATTAGTGTTTTCCCAAAACAAAGCAATCATCCACTAAGGTGAACTTAGCTTTCATCTCTGAAACGCAATGACCCTGGCAAGCAGCTTTTAGAATAATAAATGTAATCCCTACCATACATGGACAACTAGATCCTCGCCACAGTTCTATGCACAGAGACTCTAGCATCAAGCCAAACACTTCAATGGCTGGAAAATGGTTTGATTAAACCGAAAGCATCAGACACATGTGGCTATTATTGTCTTCACTCTTATTATCCTGTCCACAGAAAATGATTCCACCGGCACAGGAGTGGCAAACTCAACTGTCTTCAGAGGCCAGACCCGTGCCAAAAGGGACCAGGTGTAGGAAAACTGGGAATGCTGGAGACTGGGCCAAATTGAAACTTGCACTTACCATCTAAACTATATCCCTACATAAAAGTGTGCTTGTTAAATAAAGCACATCCACTAGACATGCAACTCTCAGGCCATCAGCTTATAATCTCTGTGTCTGTCCTCGTCACTCACTTGTCTAGCTCGTTCAAGTACAGGGCTATGAAGGGCGACCTCCTGAGCATGCACCCTTACACTCCCTGCATTCAATCTCTTCATTGTAAAGACCAGCAAACTGAACACTGGGTCAAGAAAGGGACTTGTCTGAACCACTACATCCAAGCTGCTGAGCTAAACTGGGATTCAAACCCAGTTCATCCTAAGTCCCAACCCAGTGCTCTCCACCCCCTGCATCCACCTGATGGCGTTCTGAATAGGAAGATACTAAGGCCGGCAAAATGAAGCCTGTAGCTGCTCATTCTGACTGCATCACTTAATTCACTCACCAATTGGCTGAGAGAATGAAAAAATAAGTGAGCTGGCATTACGAGGAAGCTCCCAGCTGCCTCCCGCCACCAGAGCTGCCCTATATTTGAAGGTCAGACATCAGAGCCGGAGCTTCCTGTGTGGAATTTAACCAGTGGGGCCCACATGGCTGCAGGCAGGCAGACGGAGGAAGGGAGAAGGGATACTTACAGACTCAGGATCCTGGGTGCTCAGAGCCGTGTAACCACCTCCCCACCCTCCCATGTGGGGCTTGGATAATTTAAATATCACAGCCACAGGAGCCAGACACACGTTTCAATGTCACCCCAATTAGGGGGCTAGCAAGGTTGGATGGGCCCTAGAGGGAAGCACTGGGACGCCTGCTAGATGAGAGAACGAGGGTCCCATAGCCACCTTCTTCTAAGGAAAATGGGGTCCAGCTGTGCTTTGGAGTCTTGAGCAAAGTCCCATTCTTCTGTTGGCCGCTGCTTAAATGGGCTGATGGGCTCCTTTCTGCGCATGTCGGACAGTGTTCTCATGAGGAACACGAGCCATAACGAAGGAGGAAATACCGCGAGTCATACAGCAGGGAAGGATTCGGTCTGTTACTACTAAGGGTCCATAAGGTAGAAATTGAATGAGACCGGCTAATAGAAGTCTTTTCTAAGGAGTAAGGTGCTACGATGGTCCATGGTTACTGTCACTGGCATCCAAAGAGCCCTGTTCCAGGGGGTGCTCTCGTGGGACCCCAGAGGCAGAGTGAGAACTGTGGAGTGGCAGACAGTTTGGGGCAGCAAAGGAGGAAGCCTTTTGTAACGGAGCTGTACAAAGGTAGGAGAGACTGCCCGGGAGGCAGTGAGCTCCCCATTGCTGGTTGGGTCCAAGCTCGGGCTGGGTGAGCATTTGCTTGAGGGCACCCAGCCTCTGACAGCAGGAGATTTGCACCAGGTCCCTTTCAGGCCTTGTGCTCTGGATTTCAGATTTGGTTGGGAGGCAGAGGGGTGGGTGGTAAAGGAGATGAAGTTCAACCAGGAACCAGGAGCTCTGGTCCAGGCCAGGCTCTACCCCAGCTTGCTGGGCAGTGCCCAGCCCTACGCCCTCACCCCCCACAGGCTCTGCAGCCGAAGAGGAATGGCAAGGCTGGGTCAGTGCATCTGGGTCTCTTCAGTTGCAGATGCCTTTCAGGCAGCCTCTTATGTGGAAGGCATATCTGAAGACTGGGGCAGAGTTGCTCCTTCCTTCCTTCCTTCCTTCCTTCCTTCCTTCCTTCCTTCCTTCCTTCCTTCCTTCCTTCCTTCCTTCCTTCCCGGGGACCTTGGTGGTCCCTTCTTGCAAAGTGGGGTTTGGAGGAGCACAGTTTGGAAGCCATGCCTTGGAGTCTGAGGACCCTTGAGCCTTGGCATCCATGAGCTTTCCACAGCATTAGCATTGGTTCTGTCTGTGGAGAGCTAGAGCCCTGTGACTCCTGAGTTGCCTTAACCATCCTGCTGGCAGCGCAGATAGCAGGCCAACTTGGGGGTGGGGAGTGGGAGATGCAAATCAGCGGTACTGCAAGCTCAGTCCCTCTGGCGCACGCTTTAATACCTGGGTTATAACTCCCATTTGGCAGGCGATCTTCAGAAAAGTGGAGGCACTTAGTTACCTCAATTGCCTGTGAATCTGGACTCACTTGTTTGCGTATCCACTTCCCCCTCTGTGAGCTCCTAGAATACAGGGGCGGTGCTATCTCTGAGGTGGATGCTGGGGGGCGCTCCATCAGAGGCCTTTTGCTGGTTCTGTGCCTCTTCTTCTCCCTGCCTCCTGCGTTCTCTTGCTTGCGGTGGTCTACACCTATGACTCTCCAGCAGCTGCCCCAGGCTACTGGAAACTTCCCACCATCGCAGACAGACTGCAGTGACTGGAACTCAGCTTCTCCTTAGCTAACGACTTGCAGGTGCAGGAGTGTGGAGCCTGGCTCCCTGGTCTTGGGACAGGACAACCCTGAAGCATGACTTATACTCCAGAGCATCTCCTTCTCAATAAATCAATTGTATGTGAATCCTTGTCTCAGGGACTCCTGTTGTGTCCCCAGCACCTAGGACAGGGAACTGGATTACCAAAGGGGTAGCCAACAAATGAAGCTATGGAAATAACTCTAGAGATGAGTCCAGCTCCTCAGCCCAGAGAGGAAGATGCTGAGGCCCAGAGAGGGAAGGCACTTCCCCAAGGACTCACAGGGAGGCAGAGGTGAAGCCTGAGCTACAACCCCAATTCCCTGATTCCCAGGTCAGGGGTCTCCCCACTGCTGAGCTGCCCCTCCCCAGTCAGCCTGCTATTACTAAGCAGAGTGTTCAGAGCCTCAGGAGGTGAGAGCAAACCGTGGTGAGAGCTTAAAGATGGGAAGAATGTCTGCAGAGTGAGGAGGAGGGTGTAGGGTAGGGCTTCTGGGAGGAGGGAGCACTTGAGCTGGGCCTGGAAGGATGAGCAGTAAGTGGGGTCTGATGGGATGATGGCATTCCTGGCAGAGGCAACTGCCCGAGCCAAGGCGAAGCAGCTGTAGAGTGTAGATTATGTTTGGGGAGCAGAGAAGAGTGAGCTCATCAGAGACAACTGAGGTCTGAAGAGACATTCCAGTGGAAAGAGCTCTGTTATCATCATAGCTAACCAATGGGATGAGTGCCGGACACTGGAAAGGGTGGCATGTGCAGGTGGGGGGCCTTCCTGCCTTTCCAGTGGGTCCATAGGGTTAATAGGAAGCCCTATCCCCAGAGGCTCCCTGTTTCCCAAGTTTCTTCCTGGGATTGTCCTTACTATTGCAAAGGCTGAATGAGAGGGCTCTGGGCACAGTGACCTCACAGGGGATTGGAATTTCTGAGCACCTGGAGACCTATGGGCTAGACCTGAGCCTAGTGAGTGGGACTTGGAGGGGAAGACTGGCAGGGCTCCCAGAAGAGAGAAGAAGCTTGGCTAAATCAATTCTCTATAATCCTGATCTTCTGTCCATACCAGGCTGCCTCAATATATCAATCTGTATAATAGAAGCATAAATTGAGACCATTTTGTCCAGCATTCAGTTCCAGTGACCTGTATTTTAGCTGTAGTTCTCAAAAGTCTTCTTTTAAAATAGGCCAACATTGGGGACTCTTTCCCCCTCCCCACGTGGGAGTCTGCTGGTTTCTCAATAAATGTTCACCTTTTGCTATACAAAAAAATAAAAATAACTAAATAAATAAAATAAAATAAAATAGGCCAGCATTGGGCTAAATTCAGCAATACCAAGTTTCCTGTTTATAAATCCATGGGCAAGGGGCTGTGAAGCTATTGAAACCAGAGGAGAAGAGAGATCCTTGTCCTCTTTAAGGAGTCCAGAAAATAGCAACGGACAAAAAGACATCCGTTCTGATGGAGGGTTATGGACTAATGACTCATGGATAGAGGTAGACTGATTTGGGTGGCTCAGAGAGAGACAGAGTTTTACCCAGATTCTCACACCAGATTAGGGGCAGGGCTGTGGAAGGATCCAGAAATCCTATCTCCCAGGCTAGGGTCCTTTCATTTTGCAGTCAGATTGTTATAGCTCCTTTAAGGCCTCTTGTTTTGGACCCCCCAGCCCTCACCCCTGCAGATCTGTGGGGTTACATAAGTTCAGAAGCTCCCACAGGGGTACATGCCGCACACGTTCCTGGGGACTTCCTGGGCTGAAACAAAGCTTCTAATATTTCCCCTAGCAGAGCAGGTAGTTTCCATCAGTCCTTTCCTTGCCTGTATGTGTGTGCTGCTCCAAACACTGGGAGGTACTCTGTGTCCCCCTTCCCCCTGGACTGGACCTTGTGATTTACTTTGACCAATCGAATATGGCAGGAGTGATGTTTTGAGACTTCCTAACACAGGCTTAAGAGGATGAGAAGCTTCCTCTCTCCCTCTTGAAATCCAGCTGTCATGTAAGAAGTCCAGTTACTCTGAGACCGCCATGCAGTGAGGAAGCCCAAGCTAACCCTGTGGAGAGGTCATGTGGAGGACCACTAAGGTACCGGGCACCTGAGTGAGTCTTCTCGGAATTTGAAGCCCATTCTAGCCATCAGCTGAGTGCAGCCAAGTGGATAACCTCAGCTGATGCCATGGGAGGTAGAAGAATCACCCAGAGGGCTCAACAAACTCACAGAATAAGAAGAAATAGTTCTGTGTGGTTTTTTAAAAATATTACTACATTTTGTGTTTGTTTGTTTTTTTCAACGATAGATAAGCAAAAGACCTAGTTTCAAATGTTTTCTTCTGACCTTTAGTTTTTAGCCGCTTAGTGAAAAGGCGATGGGGCAATTTTGTGGAGCCTGGAGGAATCTGCCAGGTTTGTGCCCTTTCCCCCTGGCCCCGCCTAATCTGTACTGCCTCCGGACTCATCCCGTGGGGTCACTGCAGGGCCGTCCATCTGACTTTGGAGCCTGCTGGCTGAGAGGATAGAGCTAGTTGGTGAAACGTGGCAAAGGGCAGGTTAGGAGGCTGGAGAGGACCCTCTTAACCCATCGTTAGGATGAAGGTCATTGATTCCACAACTTTTACCCATATCAGGCTTCCTTCAGGGCGCTGGGGAAGGGGATGAGTCAGAACAGGTCCCTGGAATTTGGACTCAGAGGAGAGGCCAGGTTTTCTGGCTCCAGCTCTATCACTGACCACCTTGTGAGCTTGCAGGCATCCCTGCGCTTCTATGAGCCTCAGAACTTGGTCAGAGAATGCTCCTTGAGTCCTGGGTCTCAGGCCCTGTTCCAGGCCCCATCTCCACCTGGAGGGGACTCCTCTGCCAAGGGGGAGACACACCAGAGATGGATGGTCTAATTCAATATCGTGCAGTGGGGCTGGGTTCTGCGGTGAAAAGAGGGCTGGCCAGACTTGTTCTAAGTGGGGACCGTCGGTGATGGGGATGTGAGGTTGTGGAACCACCGTGCTCTAGTTTCCAGTGAAATCCTGAGTCCCACTGTGGCAGCCACCTGGCTACTCAGTAGGCTTTAGGCTGGAGAAGATAAAACATTAGATTAGTGGTTCTCAGGGTGTGGTCCCCAGTCCAGCATGTCATCAGTACCTGGGACTTGTTAGAAATGTAAATTTCCAGTCGCCCACCCCCAGCCACTCTGGAGGTTAAGCCCAGCATTCTGTGGCAGATCTGGTTTTTACAAGCCCTCCAGGTGACTCTGATGGCTGGTAGAATTTGAAAACCACTGTGTCAGATGACAATTGTCTACTGGCTTGGGGATTTGGCAGTCAGTATTTGGTATTTGCAGTTTGTATTAGGCAATCACGTGTTATTGATTAGTTCAATGGATTCTGGAGTTTGTTGTATTTTACTATCTACTGCTTTATTTATTGGTCTAACTATTATTGACTTCTGATCCCATAGCATACCCCACTGCCTGGTTCCAAACATAAGTTGTTTTGAGCACCTAATATCAGCTGAGGCAAGGTCCTTACCCTTTACTGGCCTCAGTTTTCTCACCTGTGAAATGAGCTGGGGGAGTTGGAGTGAAAGAACTTGAATACTCGTTCTGGGTGCTGGTGACTGTTCTCAGGGGGGTTATGAGCTAGTCACGTCTCCTGGATGGCAGGGGCAGAACCCAGAAAGGAAGGCACAGGGCAGGGGAGGAACTCAAGCAGGAGAATGTGGGGCCTAAACGTCAGCTCTGCCACGTGACCAGGACAAGCCCTGTGCTGAGAGCACCCAGGAGACACAGAACTGCATTCAACAGGGCTGGAGATGCTTCAGTTCCCCTACGATTTCCACCAGCCCACAAAGCCACCCTAAATAAATACAGTCTAATAAAAACAGTGAGCAAGTTGTACAAACACAGCTTCCAGACATGGCTCCTAGTACTACCTTCCCTCTTTCTCCCAAACACAGTGTTGCCCTGACGTATTCCAAAAGAAATAGGACTTGCTACTTCTGAGGGATCATGACAGCTCTGGGAAGCAGTGGAGTTTTTAGCATAGGGGGTGGTGTGAGCAGAGGCTAGGAGGCCTGTGTGGGCAGGGCACACCTGGTGGGGGGATGGTGAGAAGACCACTGTGGCTGGCACACGGGGCATGTGAAGAGGCTGGAAAAAGGCTGAAGACCTCAAATGCTAGGGCATAGGTTTTAAATTTATGTTCTCAGCCAGTTTTTGCCCTACCTTCCTTAGCAGCCAAATCCTTTTGGAAAAGGATGTCTTATGTTAATGTCTTATTATAAAACAGACAGTAATGGCTAAGAGTTAGCAATTATGTTCTATGTGCCTTACATGGATGGATTCCCTAAATTCTTACAACATCCCTCCTCGGCAGACAGAATTGCCGTACGTGATTTACTTCGTAAGAAGGCGAGTCAGGCTTTGAACCCAGACATCCCGGTGTCAGAGCCCGCTGTGCTCAAGCACTGTGCTGTATTCCACTCACTACCTTTGTTTTGGAGTGGGGCTGAGGGTTGGCAATCTGCTTGCTCAGTCTCATCCTCCTCCCACAATGGGCCACCAGGCTCCCCCATGTGACCCAGGGAAAAGAGGCTGAAACCGCTGTTCTGATCTGCCCCAGGACTTTGAAAGAGGGAACGTAGTCACAGTCTAGCACTGTGTGAAGAGGATGGGAGGGAGAGGGAGCCCTGCAGCCTCCCACTGGGACCAGGCAGAGGCAGGAGACAGCTGGGGCTGAGTCTTCTGGCCTCTGCAGCTGGAGTCAGGGGATCCTGCTTTTAAGCCCAGCCCTGTCGCTGACTGTGGTCCTGAACCAACAAGCCTCTGTCCTCCCTGGGGTCTGTTTCCTGATTGTACCACCACAGGGCTGGACTAGGTTAGCAGTTTCCAACCACTTCTGACAAGAGTGACATTAGCATAATTGTTTTTGTTCAAATGTATGAGCACTACTTATTACAAAATCAACCAGTGACAATAATGAGCCTATTTCGATAACCCAAACAATTTGAAATTGGACATTATAAATAATAGTTGCAATCCAGTATCAGCATCAATATCCAATTTATTTCAGTATTTAGATTTGGTTTCACTGTATTATTAGAATCCTGCTCCACCCTGAAAAGTAGTTGCAAATGGGAATAGAGTTTCAAAACACTTAACTTCCCATCGCAGAATTCTCCAATTAAACTGATCCAGGAACTTCAAGAAGGATAATAGGCCATTATTTTGTTTCAGGGTTGAATTATTAATAATACCTAAGCCCTGCTCCCATTCCTTAAATTGTGAGTATTAAATTTGGAAGAAGATGATGAGTAGGATTTTTTGTTTAAATATTCATTGTTTGGCAGAAAAATAGGTTTCCAATGTAGCATGAAGGATTTTCAGGGTTGTCATTTAAGAAAATCTCACGCCTCAGCACCCATCTCTGACAGCTCTTCACTCAGAGTTCCTGAAGAGTCAAATTTATTTTGTTTTGCATGTTCAGTCCAAGTTTTAAGAATTCAATTAGATTCTAAACACATTACCTAGAATTGTAAGCAGGGTAACCGTGGGATCCCACACTGCCACACTGAGCCTATTGGAAGTCAGTCAAGGAGGGCCCAAACTTACACCGAGCAGTAAAAAAGGGTTTTTCTGAAATGATAGTAGCAAGACTTCTGGCACTTTTGATTAGTTCAATGGATTCTGGAGTTTGTTGTACAGTAAGTCAAGGCCCCACTGTATTTCACTATCTACTCCTTGAGTTATTGGTCCAACTATTTTTGGAGAACAGTTGCCCAGCCCTTCTGTTGTGTTAGGTGTGGGCCTCCAATGGTGCCAGGCATTTGAGTGCTGCACACAGGACACCTAGAAGCGGGCACACAGGACGATGTGACAAGGTGGGCATCATAGATAAGGCAGGTGAGCAACCTTCCCAAGCAACGGTGTGTCTGCTCCGAATCCACAGAGAGGCCCAGGCCCGCCTCGGCAGCTTTATCCCGAAGTCTGTGCTAAAGTCACACTGTGCAGCAGGTTGGCAGGCCCTGTGGGCTAAAATTTGGGGGTATGCATAGCATTTTTGCTTCAAGATTTCAGATCATTAAAAACATATATTTAGACAATGCTTGGTAAAGTTATTAAGGGTCTTCTTTGGATCTTTGGGAGCTCCAAACATTTCAGTTTGGAAACCATAAGCCCAGGCCATCTCTCAGGAACTTTCCCAAGTGGACATCCGCAGGGCCATCCAGCCCTCACTGGGCACCACATTGGCAATGATTGATTCTGTTGTACCTTCCCATCCCCCACCCTGCATCTTTCCAGAAGTGGAAAACCAAGCCTTCCTGGTCCCCCCACCCCCGGCCTGTGGGATTCCCTTCTAGGAAAGTCATTACTGCCTCTCTTGGTCGTCTGCCAGCTCTAAAGTGTCTTTTTAATTGCATCTAATTTGGCCTCATCTCATTAAATCCTTAATTTAAACCGGAGCGATCCCTCCAGCTCTGGCTGCCTAATGACAAAGGGGCCTGCACGCCCTTCCCCCTTCAGCATGGCTCCCCAGTCTGGGCTGCTCTCATTTCCAGGTGGTCTCTCTGGGAGGCTTCTGACAAGTGGCTGTCGTCCTCGCCACGCTGAGTGTGGAGCTGAGCCAAGAGGGCTTCCCGGGAGCAGTAATTACTAGTAGAGGCTCAACCCTCCACCCCATTGGCGCCCGGCTCCCAGCCCAAAGTTGCTGCTGCAGTAGCATCCAGTTCTAGTGGTGCAGGACTGGGGGCAAATGAGGAGAAGACACTGAGATTAAACAATAATAAACACATGATAATGACAGTAACCACTACCGAGTGCGGGACATCATGCTTTAGAAATGTCACCTCACCAGGGAAGGCGTCACTGGCTTATGGTATTCTCATCTCACTCAGTCCAACCTCACCTCCTGCCAGGCTCACTCTTGGTCATTCCTCTTTAGCCACCTAGTCATCTCAGTGCCCTTCGAACATGCACACTTCTGCCCCAGGGCCTTTGCACTTGCTCTCTCTGTGTGGAAAACTCTTCCCCTACATGTTTATCTGGCTTACTTCCTCTTTCCATCAGATGCCAGCTTCAGCCTCTCTTTAGAGAAACTTCTCTTGATTTCTACCATTACCCCTTCTTCTACACATTCACTCTGTTTTGTTTTGTTGCTATTTTTGGTTTGTTTGTTATTGCTAGTAGCACTTATCACCAGCTCTTACTAAATTATACATTCATCTTTATAAATGAAGCACAATAAAGAGCAGAGAATGTTTCTGTCCTCTTTACTGCTCTATGTGTTGTACCTGGAACAATGTCTGGCACGTGCTAGGTCTTCAACTTGGATTTGATGCTTGACCCCATCATGGCAATGTCTAACCATTTCAGTAGGATATGCACATTCCAACACTTCTCAACTCCAGTGGTTGCCAGCGTTTAGATCTCTCCTCAACTTTCTCTGAATTGACTCTACCAATGAGAGAGGTCAGCAGAATACTTTCCTAGGGATGGCACCCAAGTCTGCAGCCTAGGGATCTTAGGGTCCGGGTTGACGCTTGTTGCATTAATGTGGACCTGGAGGAGCTGGTTGCTATAAAAACAGATATTGCTTCTCAGATTCCTGCCACCGAGTGGGCTTCCGTGGCTGCTTTGAGCTCTCTGCTCTGCTGGGATCTGAGAGGGAGGCACCAGGGTGGAGTGCAAATAGATTGGGCTTCTGAATCAGTCTCACTTGGGTAAGACTCCTCACCTCTCAGAGTCCCCGTTTCCTCCTCTGTAAAACCATCACACATATTTTGCAGGGCCGTGAGGATGCTGCTATGAGATGATGTACGTAATGGGCTGACACCCAGTAACTTCAACAAATTCCATGCCCATTCTTGATTTTTATAAAACTTCAAGAAACCTGGAGACTGGTTTTATAAAACTCAATAATTCCTTTGAATTTAATCCTGTCCAAAACTGTGATGGGTCTGAGCTTTTGCCCTACTTGCAAGCTAACAAGCTAGCCTGTCACAGCTACATGGGTACTAGCGGAAGACAGGAGACTCCTGGGTCAGACAAAAGTCATCATGAGCTGTGGTGCAGCAAGCAGTATGAGCTTCATGCCTGCATCAGTTCCCCTTGCTCCCAAGTCCCATGGGGATGGTCAGAGCAGCCCAGGTGGATGTTGCATGCATAATGAGTATGTGACAGCCCTAGCCCGTTTGACTCAGTGGATAGAGCATTAGCCTGTGGATTGAAGGGTCCCGGGTTCGATTCTGGTCAAGGGCACATACCTTGGTTGCAGGCTCCTCCCTGCCCCAGGCCCTGGTCGGTGGCGCATGTAGAAGGCAACCAATCAATGTGTTTCTCTCACATCGATTTCTCTCTGTCTCCCTCTCTCTAAAAATCAATGGAAAAATATCCTTGGGTGAGGATTTAAAAGAAAATAAAGAGTATGTGACAAAACTGAGGAACCCTGAGTTTAGGTAATTCAAATTTTTTACAATGGCCTACAAGCAAACCTATCTTCATCCCAGAGGGAGACATTATCTTTATTTCACTGGTTAGGAAACAAACCTGTCCTCTGCCCTAGAGGGAGACATAATCTCTAGCTTCTAAGGCTGTTCCCTATACAAACATCCATGGATGTAGCTGTCAGTGCCTCTACTCCTAAGCCATGCAGAAACATGCGAAATCCATGGAGAATTGTCTCCCCATAAGGCCATGTGTGGAAGAGGCCTAAGGAGTGGGCACTGTTGAAAAGAGGTGTGCTCTGGGTGGGAGGGACTCCTTGCACCTCTCGTTCTTTTCAGGCTGTGTTGGGTGACTCTGTGGCATGAACTGTGGGCCTCCTCACCCCCAGACTCACCCACTGCGGGAACACCAGGTGTGGCCTGTCATGTGTCCCCACTCCGATAATTCCATCTGTGGGCATGTGTTGGGAGGCACTGAAGATGCAGAGAGCCTCTGAACAAAGAGGAAGGGACCCAGCTCCTGCACAGTTCATGGAGCAGGCATTTAATGAGCACCGATTATGTGCCCAGGCCTGACCTGAGTCTGGGGATAGAAATTTTCTCTTTTTCTTTTTAAAAATATATTCTTACTGATTTCAGAGAGGAAAGAGAGAGATAGAAACATCAGAGAAAGAGTAATTGATCAGCTGCCTCCTGCAGGTCTCCTACTGGAGGTTGAAACCACAACCCGGGCACATGTCCTGACCGGGAATGGAACCTTGACTTCCTGGTGGGATAGAAATTAATCAGACCAGGCCCCTGCCGGGTGGCACTCTTAAGCTGTTTGGGGAGATTGAAATTAGAGATGGGCATGACAACATGGGGTCCTAGGGACCACGGTAGAAGTAGATGAGGAAGAGGGCATTTAGAATTGCTTCTTAAAGGACAAATGGCCAGGCCATGAGAGGGGAGACAGAGCACAGGAGGGCACGATGGCATAAAGGGAGCAGGAAAGGGTTTTACCTTCAGCCTGCAGGGAATGTGTGCCCACTGAAGTGGGAGAGGGGGTAACATCAATTCTAGTTATTTTTCTTATTACTGAAGTGAAACATCCTATTGAGAACATTTATAAAAGATCTATTACAAAAGGAACAGAATACCAATCACCCACAATTCCTCACCCAGAAAAAACCACTGTGAATGCTTAGTGAATTTCTTTCTGGTCATTTTCATGTAGGCACCCAGTCACCCAGGCTGGAGCCCTGGAATGGCTTGTTCTTTTGCTGTCCTTCACACAAGCATCTTCTTTCAAAAGCCTGAATCAGCAAGGCAAGTCTTGTTACTTTTTCTAACGCAGACTCAGCCTCCAGCTCTTCCCCACCCAGCCAGGACGCAGGGACAGTCGGGCTCAGGCATTTAGGAGAGTGAGGGAGCACCTCACCTCCCTGGACCCCCAAGATGCAGGGAGGGGGGAGAAGGGCTGTCCCTATGGGCCTCGTCACTGCCAGCTGCCCTGTGACCACTCACTCTGGATGTGGAAGCAGAGTTCAGCCTCCTTGCGGGCACTCGGCCATTCCCCTCTGAGGCAGGTCTGGATCCCATTCCTCTCTCAGAAGCCAGCTCCTCTCTCCCTTCCTCCCTTGAAGTACCCCTCAGGCAGCTCAGATTTTGGAAAACAAAGGCCAAGGAGAAACTGATGCCTGCAAGCAGCTCCTCTGGCAAGAGAGAGCAAAGGTTGGGTTCCTTCTCCGAACCAGGAGGGAAAAGTCAGAAGAAAACACAGGCAGATATTTAAATGCATTATCTGCCAGAAACATGCATATGTAATTTTTTAAAACCTAAAAACCACAAGCCTGTGCTCCTCCCAGTGACAGTGCAGAGTAGGCCCCCTTCCTTCCTGTGGGTGGATGAACACTCAGAAAATCCGTCATCCTCCCTAGATCCTCCCCCACTGGTGTGAGCAGGGCTGGGTCTCTCCCTCCCTCCAGCTGATGAGAAGGCAGGTAATGAGGCTCTGGGCAGCAGCCTCGCTTTCACACTCATTGCTGGTAATTGGTCACCCTTTTCAAGAGCAGGTGGGTCCTGATACGGTAATTGGCAGGGGGCAGGGCAGTCCCCCAGGGAACGGAAAGGTGTTAATTGCTCTTCCCCTCCCCCAGGTGGATCCCTATTAGGAAGGGAGCTTTAAGTTGAAAGACTTCTAGGAGAGGCCCCAGTGATGAACATGGCAAAGGTTTCATGCTTCTCTCTGATACTCTGATGCTGGGCAATCCTGAGAAACCCCTGAGGTCTCCTCGTTGGTAAGTGGTAGAGCTGGGATTCAATACCAGGCCTACATACGAGACTCCAAAGCTTGTGTCTTGACCACCCTGGTGTCCTGTTTCTGGTCAAATGGATTGAAGGGCGGGGTCTAACTCAGGTGATTCCTGTAGTCCTTTTCTTTTTCTTTCTTTTTAAAAATAATATATTTTTATTGCAGAGAGGAAGAGAGAGGGAGAGAGAGATAGAAACATCAATGATGAGAGAGAATCATTGATTGGCTGCCTCCTGCACACCCCCTTCTGGGGCTCGAGCCCACAACCAGGGCATGTGCCCTGATCGGGAATCAAACAGTGACCTTCTGGTTCATAGGTCAACACAGCCATGGGAGCCACTGAGGCCGGCATCCTTTCCCTTGAGCTCTGTAAAGCAGACAGCCTGGGGAAGCAGGCCAGGGTTGGGGGCTGAGTTCCTCTCAGCCTGTACTTCCCCGGAGGAAGTGTTTGTCAGGGCATCATTCTCTCTTAATAACACTCCCCACCCAACACATTTTATTCATTGGAAATTATCGTCAGTCCCAGGTTTCATCAGCCTGACCCACAGAGTAAGTGGAAACAGGTGGATTTCCCTCCAACAGCTGTCAGTCCTGGAGAGTATGAATTATACTCCCCTCAGAGGACCCGTGGGCCTTGGTTTGCTGAGCAGTGGTGCTCTGTTCCTCAGGGGAGTACCAGCCAGGACTGGAGTGGGACAGCGGGCCCTGCCTTAATCACTGTGGGGACAGTGACATGAGAACACGCATACCTGCATGCATGTGTGCAGCTCTCGGCACCCCTGAGACCATGGCCATCCTGAACAAAGGATGAGATGCCTCTCTTAGTTAGGGTTCAGCTCTGCTCTCCACCCAGTCACCCAAGCCAGAGTCCTGGGAGTTGTCTGAGCGGCTCCTTTCCTCCACATCCTCTACCCAATTCATCCCAGATGCCTGTACCAAACTCCGCCTCCAAGATTCTATCCCCACCAGTATCTTAGTCCAGATCTCATCTTCTAGTCAAAGTTTTCATAGCAGCCTCCGCACTGCTGCCCTTGATCTTGGTTTACCCCCTGCTATCAAGCCTCCCTCCCTCCCCCCCAACTCATAGACAGAATAATCTTACTAAATTCAAGTCTGTCTTAACCCCTTCTTTGGTTCCTCATCACCAAAGTATGGTCTTCCTCATCCTAGCCTCTGCCTCTCATTCCTGTCTCCAAACATAACAGCACCAGCTCCCGTCTTTGCTGCTATGGTTCCTATTCCCCAGAATGTACTTCTCTCTGCTCCAGAAGCCCACATCCTACTCATGCTTCAAGGACCACTCCTATGGAACCTTCGAGCCTCCGCGGGAAAAGTGGATTTCCAGGTCCCAATCCCTGAAACCTGTGAATATGTTACCTTAAATGGCAAAAGAGACTTTGCAGACGTGATTAAGGATATTGAGATGGTGAGAGGAGCTGTTATGGTAACCACTTTTATGAGTAGTTGGACCCACTCTAGTTTTCCAGGTGAGTCAATTACTCCTCATAAGGGTCCTTATAAGAAGTAGGCAGGAGTGCGAGAGACAGAATAGGGCTGTGACAACAGGTGCACAGGTCAAGTGATATGGGGCTCTGAGCCAAGGAAGCCTCAAGAAGCTGGAAAGGCAGCCTCTAGAATAGCGGTTCTCAACCTGTGGGTCGAATGACCCTTTCACAGGGGTCGCCTAAGACCATCTGAAAACACATATATAATTACATATTGTTTTTGTGATTAATCACTATACTTTAATTATGTTCAATTTGTAACAATGAAAATACATCATGCATATCAGATATTTACATTATGATTCATAACAGTAGCAAAATTACAGTTATGAAGTAGCAACGAAAATAATTTTATGGTTGGGGGTCACCACAACATGAGGAACTGTATTAAAGGGTCACGGCATTAGGAAGGTTGAGAACCACTGCTCTAGAAGCTGAAATATGCAAATAATTGAATTCTCCCCTACAACCTTCAGAAAGGACCATAGTCCTCCTAATACTTGACCTCAGCCCAGCGAGGCCCATGTTGGACTTCTGACCTCCAGAACTATAAGATCACATATTTGGGCCCTGCTGGCATGGCTCAGTGATTGAGCATCGATCTATGAACCAGAAGGTCATGGTTTGATTCCCGGTTGGGGCACATGCCTGGGTTTCGGGCTCAAATCCTTGGTGTGGGGTGTGCAGGAAGCAGCTGATTGATGATTCTCTCTCATCATTGGTGTTTCTCTCTCCCTCTCACCCTTCCTCTCTGAAATAAATTTAAAAATGTATTTTTAAAAAAGATCATATATTTGTATTGCTTTAAGTCACTAGGTCTATGGTGTTTTGTTACAGCAGCTACTGGGAACTAATATAATACCATATCAGAGGGGGTTGTTCATGTGTCTTTGAGTCCCTGGATACAAAGGACAAAGGACCAAGGCTGGGCTGGTCCTTCTTTGTGTCTCTAGCTCCCAATACAAGGTCTGTCACAGAGATGATGCTTAGCAAATATTGGATGAATGAATGAGAGAGTGAGTGAGTGAGACACTTCATTCTCTGGCACTAGCAGACCAACTGTGGATATCAGGTCTTTGAGGCTTCTTGGCTGAAATGAAATGGAATTGATTTTATTTCATATCCAGAAAACATGGTTCTCTGTGCTACTAACCCTGTTTCCTTTCCTGCCATATCCAAAAACATTAGTTATGTTGCCTCAAAGGCATCCATCCTTCCTTCCCTGGCCGGGTGGTTCAGTTGGTTGGAGCATCATGCTGTGCACCAAAAGGTTACGGGTTCAATTCCCAGTCAGGGCACATGCCTAGGTTGCCAGTTCCATTAAGTTGGGATGGGAGGCAACCAGTTGATGTTTCTCCCTCACATCGATGTTTCTCACTGTCTCTCTTTCTCTCTCTCTCCCTTTCTCTCTTTCTAAAATCAATAAACATGTCCTCGGGTAAGGATTTAAAAAAAAAAGGCACCCACCCTTTGCTAGGAGATCAGTCAGCATTGTTGCCTGGCTCACTTCTAGTAACTCCCACGTACATCAATAAGGATGTTAGGGTCACAGCCTCATGGAACATCAGGGTTGCAGGAGCCTCTACAATCGACCCATCTCACTTCCTCTTTTACAGATGGGGAGACTGAGGCTGAGAAAGGGAAGGAGCTAAAGTGGTCAAATTGTGGCACTAAAAGGCCAGGAGGAGAACCCAAGCCTGGCCTCTTTACCTGCCCCTCCTAAGGACCCAGATACTAGTATCAACATCCCCACTTCACAGATGAAGAAACTGAGGCACAGAGAAGCTAAGTACTTGCCTGTGGTCAGCTGGTTAGTGGTGCTGATTTGAACTGATTATAACTCCAGAGTCTCTCCTTTTCATCTCTGAGCTATAATAACAGATAGGGAAACTGAGGCTCAGAGGAGGTCACGACAGTGGTGGCTGAAGAGAAAACAGGGTAAGGCTAACTTTCAAATCAGAGGCCTTTAAATCCACAAGATGAGAAGTACCTGGGCTAAAAGAAGGCCTTGAGAGTTTGCCTTCTTCAATTAGGCTGCTTGCTTCTCTGAGTCCAAGGCGTAATTTAACTAATGGCACCGGTCTTCTGACATTATCGATCGGTCAAGATTAAATATGTTTGTCACAGTCAAGTGAACTAATCACTTTATTGTATTTCAAATACTAATTTTATCAGATAGATGTTGGGGGGCAACCCGGGGAGGTGCAGGGGGATGAGCACGTGCACAGATGGGGTGGGCAAAAGCACGATCGATGCAGCCTCTCTGCCTAGAGGTCTCTGCACTGGCAGGTTCCCCTGCCGCCTGCAGCCCAGCTGCTCAGACAAGAGGAATCTGCATTTCCCCCCGCCTCCTCCATCACTGTTCTAGGACCCTCTTGAAATTTCTCAGGAGAGGCAATTTCTCAAGCATTATTGGAAAGTGGTAGATGTTTCCAAATAGCTATCCTAAATCACCCCGTAGCCACGAATCGCACAGCCACTCTGACACTGCTGGATGCAAATGCTGCCTCTCGGAGACATTAGCCATTCCTGGAAACACCGACTGGCCGCAAAACCTGAAAATGAACGTATCTGTCTTTCTGGTTTAGAAAGGCTTTGCCATTTCCATAGCTCAGCAAGTTGGACAAGGAGACCCAGGGCTTATTAAATCACTCCCTGGCCCTGGTGCAATTGAGCAAACCTCCCTCCTCGTGAGGGTACACATACATACACACACACTTACACACATGCACACGCACACACAAGGGCACATGTGTGTGGACACATATACACAAATGCACTCACATGTACATACACACTCATATAGCATGCACTCATGCATGCATAAACATGCATATTGGTTTGTAATGCACAACCCCACAAATGCAAACTCATGGATCCACACATGCACACACATGAGCACACACTCACATCCAAGGTTCAGAAGTTCCCAAGGGACAAGATGTTTTCTAAACAGAAAAGACTGGTTTGTCCCCCTGCACACAGAAGCACCTGAGAAAACTTGACTGGGTGACTGTCAAGACGAGGTAGGTCAGTTTCTCTACCTCTGGACACAAGCCCACCACCAAATAAATCTCTTCTCATTTTTAATCACACCAGACACAGGCCACTGACTGCAGCCCCTGTAGCTGAAGAGAGTTGGGTATCTCCCTTCCACACTGGGGTTTCTGAGGCTCAGTCCTGTGGTGATGAGACAAGGGAAAGGGCTGGTTCCCAGTATAACTTCGGGTGCTGTACAGCTTTCAACAGCAACTCTGGAAGCAGGGAGGGTGCTGGAATTTACTGTCCCTATTTCATAGATGCGAAAACTGAGGCCCAGAGATGGGAAGGGGCTTGCTAAGGGCACCCAGATAATCAGTGGCGAGTTGGAACTGAAGTTTGGGTTTTGACTCCAAGACTGGCACTTTGTAAAACTCTGGGCAAATTCTGCCCAAGCTTTCAGAGCCTTGCCAAGCTCCCTTTTATCATGTCCCTGTTCTGTGCCCAGTCTTCCACTTATCGCTGGATTTCCTGACTGCAGGTAGGCCATTGAGTAGAAGTCCCTAAATACTCTGCAATGCGGCTGTTCTTTCCAGGGACCTTCTGGCCTGGGACCTTCTGGCCTGGTATCAAGACAAAGGCTGCCTGTGGGGTTGGGTTGCGTGGGCCAAGACCTGTGTTCTTGCCAGGCAATCTCTATTTTTAGAAGCATAGTTTTGTGGCTTAGAATCTGAGACCTGGAGCTTTCCTGGGAAGTTCGGTCGAGCTCTGAGAGATACTTCTTTTCTACGAATCCTACTGGATTAAGCAAGTCAGGAAAACACACACACACACACACACACACACACACACACACACACACACACAACAGCTCCCCAGGGAAACAGTGAAAGTCAGAACAACCACAAACAGATTTGCTGAACATTCAAATCTTTGAGCATCATTAAAACCTGGAGAGCTGTGTGTTGAGTGTGTAACCTGGTCTTTAGTCTCTTTTTATGCTATGTAACTCCAGATGTTTTACCCCCTAAAAGGATCTGTTTTTCTACATGATGGAGTACCCAATTTGCAAAAAATATCCTGGTACCCATCCCAAGCTAGCAAAACGTCGGCAGCATGCCACCCTCCAATGCATTTGTTAAAAGCCAGATCTAGGAAATGTCCCGTGTGTGGGTTTTGAGGCTGATGGACTTGGAATCGACGGTCTGAGCTCTGGCCTCTGTTCTGCTTGTGGAGTAAGTTGCCTGAGGTACGAGGCAGAGCTGGTGTTGCAAGCCCAGCTGCCTGTCCTTTGAGCAAAAAAGAATAAAATCTAACAAGATCAACAAGCGCATCTGAATACACACTGGGAACAGGGAGAAAGCATGCGTGCAGTAATTATGTCCAAAATATCCCTGGTCACGGTGACAGGGAAGGAAGTGTTCCCTTTCCATTGTGTTGTTTTCTATATGGACTCAGGAGACACCAGCCTGCAAGGTGTCCACAACCTACAGGGAGGGCACAGTGGGGTCCTCAGGCAGCCTGGCATTGACGTTTCAGGATGGAGTCATCAGTGCGGTCTCCCTCGCCCTTGTCAGGATCCCCACCAAATCCCCTTCTCTGGTGTGGGCCACTGGCCCTCTGTCACGCGTACTACTGACCACTCACCACTTCCAGAGTCCCTGTCCTCCCCTGGTCTCCAGGACCCCACACTCTCCAGGTGTCCCCTTCTCTCTCTCTGGCTGTTCCCTCTCTGCAGTTACCTTTCCCCCAGCCTGTTCCTGTTCCCTGCAGATTGGTATTCCCCAGGAATATCTATCTATCTACTCCCTGAGTCATCTCACCCACCCCCATGTATGTACCCATGATGCTCCAGAGCCCCAGACTTACCTATCCACCTGCATGGATGTTTCTCACACCACGAGTCCAGAAGCAATGTCTGGCATCGATTCGGCAGCTCAAGCATTTCCAAGATTCCCTTGGCCTTTCCCTTACGGCTGCATGAAGGCAGCTGTAGTGCCAGCCATCCCATCTGCACTCTTGACAGGAAGAAAGAAGGGCAAAGGGCCCGAGAAGAGTCTTCCCAGCAACCCCACCCACCCCAACGGCTTCTACTTCCTTCTCCCTGGACACTCCTTTGTGCAGGGCAGCAGTGTCCTATCAGAGTCCAGGTGCAGTGTGCAGGCTGCCATACCCATTGTGGGAACAAGAGGAGGAATAAGGAGCAAGAGGAGACCCCTTACCTGACTGAATCAGGCTCCTCCCCACGCCCACCCCCCCTCATTTGCACCCCCATCTCTCTCAGTCCTTCTGATGAATCCTCACCCACACCCAGAGTGACCTTTCTGACATGATTATTGGGTCCCATCACCCTCGCTAGCACCTCACCAGGGCTCTGCCCTTCCTGGTAAGACTCACTGGCCTGGAGGGTAAAAGTCTTGGCCTGGCATTCAAGATCCTGAAGTAACTGGCATTATTTCTGGAAACTGGAAGTTCTTTTTCTTTGCCACAGCTTTTCAGACAAGTGCAGCCATTCTTGTGGGGGAAGGGTGGCTGATAACAGAGGAATTAAAAAACAAGCACATTAGCTCTGGCCTGCCCAGATAATGAACCCAGGAGAAGGTTATCTATCTCACTGATTTATATTGTTACGGTTTCTCCCATAAACCAAAACGGGAGTCTTTACCGTACATCTCCCGCCCTCCATATTTGCTGCAGCAAGAAAATCACATTTTTCATGAACCATGGGAATTACTGAACAGCGGTGGCTTTATTTGTTAAGGTTTGAACTTGGCCATTTCTTCTATCAGGCTGAGTCCTGCTGTTACGTACAACTTCTCATCCAGCCAGACACCATGGAGAATAAATCAGGACCAGCGCTCAGTGTGACAGCCGCAGTCTAGCAGGGCCCAGGGGTTTGGGGGCTAATGGGGTCTCGCAGCAGGGAGGAACTCCTGCCAGCCAGGCTGGGAAGGAGAGGTGAAGTTCAGACTTTGAAAAACAAATGGGAGAATTTTGTCACTTCATAAAACCGATGTCAGTGGGTGAATCATAGACATGCAGGGACTGCGAGAACTGGCGGGGCCTTCATGATCAGTGAGCTCGGGGGCTGCTTTACGGGGGTCCATGAACCCATGAGATTGTGTGTAATTCTTTCAGTGCATATGTGCATTTCCCTGGGGTTACAGCTCATAGCTTTCATCAGTTCTCAGAGATTAAGAATCACGAGTCTGGTTCAACCCACTCATCATACAAGGGAAAAACTAAGGAGTCCTTGGAAGAGAAGGTACCCGTTGAGGTCCCCTAGTGAGTTAGGAATTAAGAGACCCAGAGTCTTTGTCAGATCCTTGCTGTGTGACCTTGGGCTGGTCACCTCACATCTCTGAGTGTTTTACTACACATGCAATTAAAGGGTATATAGAGGATTAAATAAAGGAATTCGTGCACTTCAATACCTACCCACAAAATCAGTATGTAACTGACTGTCAATAAATATTATTTGAGTCGCCGAAACTGGTTTGGCTCAGTGGATAGAGCGTCGGCCTATGGACTGAAAGGTCCCAGGTTCGATTCCGGTCAAGGGCATGTACCTGGGTTGCAGGCATATCCCCAGTGGGGGATGTGCAGGAGGCAGCTGATCGATGTTTCTCTCTCATCGATGTTTCTAGCTCTCTATCTCTCTCCCTTCCTCTCTGTAAAAAATCAATAAAATATATTTTTAAAAAAATTTAAAAAAAAGAAAAAAATATTATTTGAGTCACTAAGTAACTTTGAAAATCATTCTTTGCAGCTTATCTTTCATTCATTTAGTAAATACATATTATCTCATATATACTAGGACACTGGATGAATAAGGCAGGCATAGTCCCTGCTCTCACAGAGCTGGAGTTAGGTAGGAGATACAGTAAAGAAGACAGATCATTGTTAGTGCCCTAACAAGGAACTATTACATTGTTGCTGTAACTATTGTAATACAGTGTCAGCACAGAAACCTGGGGAGCATAGGGTGGGATACAACCAGGGGCAGGGTGGGGAGGGAGAAGTCAGGAAAGGCTTCCCAGAGGAGGTGGCAACTAAGCTGAGCCCTGAAGAAAAAGCAAAAATTGGTCAAGCAAAGAGATGGTTGGCACTTTGTTCAGAGAATAACATATGCAAAGGTCCAGAGCAAAAGAAAGCCAAGAGAAACCACGTTGAAATGAACAAGCCTACCAGCACATCCGTACCCCTTCACCTTTCATCGTCTGTTTATCTTTGCATTCATTTATTTAATGTTGGTACCGTTATACGTGGCCATCTCCTCCTTCCTTGCGGGAAGCCACCAAGACTGTCACAAGAGTGCACCAAGGAACCCGGAAGGCTGATGGACCTTGGGCGTTAGCAGGGCTGACGCTAAGCACTGATTGGATTGTTTGTTCGTGTTGAGATAGTGGTGGCTCAAGGCAAATCCCTAACCTGTTAATCCTTTTACTGTTTACCAAACTTTCCCTTTGATATGCCTGTATGCATTGCTAAAGGGTGCATGTGTATTCAAGTAAATAAAAAGCTGACCAGCCAGAGGTCAGTGTGCCCCTTCAAGAAAGAGGTCTCACCTGGCCCCCCATGCCTTCTAAATTCACATTTCTTGTATAGCATTTTCATTTGTGCAGCGGCCCCTCCTCAGATCCTGAACCTCGCTGCGAAGGTCGAGGCACTTCCTGTTGCTCCAAGCGGTACAGCCTCCCTCTAACTAGCCTTGGAAACTCTGTCAGAGCCCCCTCTTTAGAGGTGAGGAAGCTGGATGGGAAATGGATTCGTATCAAGTGATGCTGGAATTAGAACCCAGGCAGAGCAGTCTGGGGAGCTCATGGTATCAGAGGCAGACAATCACTGTGTGGCTGGCTGCGCTCCCGGGGTCACTGTCCTGCCAGGGACAGCCTGAGTGATCACCCCAGAGATGATTAATTCCTGCCTCTCTCAGCCGGCCCTGGGTCTGCAGCCAAGTGCTGCTGTCATCTCTTTATTCTTCTGCGCAGCTGTTATTGAAAATCAATAAGCTGCCCAAGCCGAATGAAGTTCAGTGACTGGGACCGAGTCCATAAATCAAGTAAAAACTAAATTATATTTAAAAAGGGAAATAGGAATAAGAAGACTGCTTAGAAGTGGAGCTGGAGTCCCGAGAGCCTCAGTTATCATGGACACAAAGCGATGAGCAAGAAACTGGTGTTTCCCAGGGGGCAGGGTGTTGGGCCTGGATGTGCCTCAGAGTCGTTTTATCCAGCCCCCTCTTTTCCAGATCAGAAGACTGAGGCCCAGAGAGAAACTCCTCCCTGGTCACACAGTGAGAGGCAGAGCTGGCTCCAGAACCATGGCCCACTGCTAGTCTGCCTCAACCAACTGGCACTCAAATCAGTGAGAAACAACAGCTGAAATGAAGTGAATTTAAGAGAAAACCAAAGAGAGAGAGAGGCTTAAAATTTATCAGATCTCTCACTCTTTTTATTTATTGTTCCTGCCTTTAATGTTAAGCTTTAAAGTCCTAAGCAAAGATGTCTGTTTCCAGCCCAAGACTAGGTAGGCAGAATAGTTCCTGGAGTTCACATGGGGCTGAAATTCATATTCCCCCCCAACCAGAGTGGAAGACCCCTTACACACAGGCATTGAGCAGGGGTCTCAGAAGGGTATTGCCTCGGTAGTGAGACCAAATTAACTCTAGACCAAAGCCTGCACACTCCAACTCTTGAAAGGATCCACCTGATTTGTGCTCCAGAATGAAACCCAATTTAAAGGAATGCAACAAAATTCAGCAATCAACAATGTGAAATTCATAATACCCAGCATCCAATAAAAAATTTTGAAGTAGGAAAATATGGCCAATCACCAGACAGAAAACTAATTACTAGAAACCAACCAAGAAATGATGAGTTTAGCAAAGAACATTAAAACAGCTGTTGAGATCCATTATGTTTGAGAAGGTAGAGAAAAATGGAACCATGATGAAGAGAAAAATGGAAGTTTTGAAAGTTTTAAATCTAAATGGAATTTCTAGAAATGGGAAATATACTATCAGAAATGAAAAAAGACATTGGATGGTGTTAATACCAGATTAGACTTTGAAGAAGGAAAAATCAGCGAATTTGAAGCTATAGCTTTAAAAACTATCCAAAATGAAACATATGCTTGCCATATGATCCAGCAATCACACTCTCAGATACCCAACCAAGAGAAGGAAAACATACTTACATGAAGACTCGAACATCCAGAGCTTTGTTCAAAATAATAAAGAGCTGGAAACAACCCAAACGTCTATAGGCTGATGAAGGGAAATAGTCATACAATGGACTACTCAGCAATAAAAGAAATGAACTGATATTTGCAATACATGGGTAATCTCAAGAAACATTATGTTGATTCCATTTCTATGAAGCTATTTAAAAAGGAAACTTCAAATAAAAGCAGATCACTGGTTGCTTAGGGAAGGAATTGACTGCAAAGAGGCAGGAGAGAACTTTTCTGGGGTGATGGAAATGTTCCCTATCAACATTTTTGAGATGATTACATGACTGTATATATTTGTCAAAACTTAATGAAATTGTGTGTGTGTGTGTGTGTGTGTGTGTGTGTGTGTTGATATGGATGTAGTAGTTATAAAAGGACAACATCTGGGATCTTTATGGTGATAGAGCTACACCTGGCATGACCTTCTATAAAACTAAATACACACATACAAACAAGGACACATACAACTGGGGAAATCTGAATGACACCAGTGGATGTTACCAATGCCAGTATCTAGGTTGTGATACTGTCCTGTAGTGGTACAAAACAGCACCATTGGAGGAAACTGGGCAAAGGGTACACGAGATTTCTTGGCAGTATTTCTCACGACTACAAGTGAATCTCCAATATCGCAATAAAGACTTCAATTAAAATACAAGTAATATTGCTAAGTTTTATTGTATATAAGTTATTGCTCAGTGAAACAAATGTTTTAAAAGTTCTATATGACCCCCTAAACAAAGTTGTATTTTCACTTATAACTTGTTCATTCATGAGAGCTTCAATGGGACTTTGCTCCATTTGTATAGAAAATTAAAAATTAGGAATATTTAGGAGTTTTGTCAATTTTTTTTTGTAACACAAGCAAAAATGACTGATGATTTGTCCATGTCTAAGACAGTAAAAGTCCAAAATTACCCCAGGAAAATAAAAATATTCACCCATATTTTCTTCTTTCATGCTTTCCATTTAGATCTTAACTATAAATAAAAATTTTTTTGTCTATGTTATTTCAAAATTTTCATTTTTTTCTTAATTGGTTAGCTAATAGTCCTGACACCACTTGTAGCATAATCCATTTCCCTTCAACCCCCAATATATATTTTTGAAAAGTTACCTTTATCATATACTAAATTTGCTCCTAAATTTGTGTCTATTTATGGACTGTTTCATTGAGCTGAAGGTATCAAATTTCTTTACCTGTATATCCCTGTTCTCTTTATTGTAACCATATAATATGTTTTAATGCCTGGTAGTATAAGTCTTTTTATTTACTATTTCTTTGTAAAATGTTCTTGGCTATCATTGTAGATTTATGAACTCAAATAATTTTTCCAAGTTCTCATATCCTGCTAGATTTCAACTGTTTATTAAACTTACAAATTCATTTGGGGAAATAGATAATGTCACATTACTGAAATTTTCTAACCAGGAACACAATATGTTTTCTAACCAGGAACACAATATGTGCCACCACATTGCACAATTCCAGGGGGCGCCATTCACATTGGAGTTGTGAAGTATTCAGCCTGTGTGTGAATAGACAGGAGCTGTATATATATTTTTCCATTTATTCAACTTGTCTTCATATCTCTCAGTAAAGCATTATAGCTTTTGTCATATAAGTCCTGTACATTTCTTGTTATAGTAATTTCTGGGTCCCTTCACCTTCTTTATCCAGTCACCTCCACCCTCCTCCCCTCTGGCACCCATCAGTGTGTTCCATGTATCCAATATTTCTGCTACTAATGTAAATGGGGTCATTTTATCATCTGGATCCCCCCCCCCCCCTCAGCCCCCATGTCATTGCTACTGTATTGAGAGTGATTGATTTTTTTTGTTTGTTTTTTTATTTGGTAACTGACCACCTTCATGATTATTTGCATTCATTCTAGCATAGTTTTTTAGTTGATGCTGTTGGATTTTCAAGCTAGAAAATTATATCATCTGCAAATAATATCTCTGATTCCTTCTTTGTACTATTCAGACTCTTCATTTAACAATCCATCAGCTGTGCTCTGTGGGGTGATCGATCAGGGCCAGGGCCCCTGCTGCCGCCGCTGGTCGCCATCGGTGGGGTGACTGGCCCCCACTTGCACCTGCCTTCATGCCACCTGCTCAACCATGCCACCATGGTCCCGCACCTCGTCACCAACACCCGCCATGTTCTGCGCTGACCCCTGGTGGTCAGTGCACATCATAGCAAGGGGTTGAATGACTGCTCGAGGGGACAATTTGCATATTAGACTTTTATTATATAGGATAGATATATAGTGTTCTCAAGAACACTATATATTCCTGTAAAATACTAATAGTCAGATACTACTATACAAAATATTCTAGCCTTCTTGAAAGAAACCTTATTTGGTATACAGTGGGGCCTTGACTTACGAGTTTAATTCGTTCCGAGACCGAGTTCATTAGGGAGCTCATTAAGGAGCTCGTTAATTCAAATTACTCTATCAACTCAATGCAAAAAATCGTCCGAGAGACAGCTGGTATCTCAAAAAACTCGTTAGTCGGGACACTCGTAAGTCAAGGCCCCACTGTATTATCTTAAATGTACTTCTGTATTTTATTTGCTATTGCTTTATTTGGAATTTTTAAAAGTTTATAGGCAAGCATATTCTATCTGATATCTCTGTTAGGCTTAGTAATCAGGGATATGCTGGGTTTATAGAAGGAGTTGAAAAGATTTCCATTGGTCTGGAACTGCTTAAATAGCATGGGAATTATTTGTTGCTTGAAGGTTTAGAGAGATTTTCTCATAAAGCAGTATGATCTCTTAGCCTTGTTTGGTAATGGTTCTTCAATAAGTGTGTTCTCCCATAGTTTCTTATTTTCTTTACTCAGTTAATTTCACCAATTTGTATTTTCTAACAAGATTATCAATTTCCCCTAACATTAAAGATATTTAGTATAGAGATATACATAGTGTCCTCCTAAGACTATAAAATCTCATCAGTACCTTTGGTTCTATCACCATTCTCTTTATTTTTTAAAAAAAAAAATTTAATCTTGGCACTATCACAGATGTTCACCCTCCCCACCTCCCTTTGCTCACCTCAATCCACTCCTGCCTCCCCTCCCTTGGCCTTCACCACACTATTGTCCATGTCCATGGGGTAGACATAGATATTCTTTAGCTTATCCCTTCACCTTCTTTATCCAGTCACCCCCTACCCTCCTCCTCCCCTCTGGCACCTGTCAGTCTGTTCCATGTATCCATGCTTCTAGTAACTAGAATCTAGTTCCATTTTGTTCATCAGTTTATCTTGTTAATTAGATTCCACATAAGTGAGATCATATGGTATTAGTCTTTCTCTAACTGGCTTATTTCGCTTAGCATAATACTCTCCAGGTCCATCCATTTTAATGCCATATTTTCTGTTTCCCCTTTTTTATTTTGATGACTATTTCCTGAAGTATGTATAATTTATTGGACTTTTTAAAGAAATTGTTCTTGGTTGTATTGATTACTAGGTTTTTATTATTGAATGTGTTCATTTTTTAAAATATGTTTTTATTTATTTCAGAGAAGAAGGGAGAGGGAGAGAGAGATAGAAACATCAATGATGAAAGCTAATCATTGATTGGCTGCCTCCTGCACACCCCCAACAGGGGATCAAGCCCACAACCTGGGCATGTGCCCTGACCGGAATTGAACCGTGACCTCCTGGTTCATAGGTTGACACTCAACCTCTGAGCGAGATTAACATTTTTATGCTTACTTTACAGGAAAGGAAACAGGCTCAGAGGCAGAAGCTACTATCTAGGGTCAGACAGCTAGAAATCAGCAGGGCTAAGATTAGAACCCACATCTATCTGTGCTCATCCCCTGACCCCACAGAGCCATTGCGGGTGGACCACTGAGCATATCTAGTCACCTATTTTGCATCATCCTAATGACAAATGAATGTGTAATGCATTAGACCAGCCGTACAGTTGTTTTGATTCCACTGTCAAAGTGGGGAAAAAACAAATCCATCATTTCTAGATCCGAGGTGTTTTTATTTTTATTTCCCCTCCTCTCTGCCCCCTGCAGAGCCTGGGGAGGAGGCAGGTTTTGATTCTAACAGCCTGTGTACATCCGTGCCCGCCTGTGTATGCACAAGGTGAAGGAGAGATTATAACTTTATTCTCGCTTGGGGGCAACTGGTTATGTCTGGAAACATTTGAACATCCCATAAAGCTCATTTCTTTTGCAAATGAGTCAGATGACACAAAACACTTCAAAGTGAAATTCTGTTGGGCTTTCCATCTGGCTGGCCTCTGGGGGAATGCGCCGAGCACTGCCTTTGTTAACCAGGTCCCCGGAGTTAGAATTTATGCTGAAATACAAATAACTGTGCATTCGTGGGGAACAAAGCCAAGATATGATCTCAACTGCATTTGGAGTGAAATTCCCCATTTCCTTTAATGCTCCCCACCTTCCAGGCAAAGAGCGAAGAACATTTCTTGCTCCAAGCAGCTGTGGGCTTTCGTGCCCTGCACCTGGGAAGGCAGGCCCGGCCAGTCGTGGCCCCTTCACCCTACCTCTGATTGCTGCGTGCTCTCGGGCAGGGCACCGGTCATGTGGCCTCCCTTCTCTGTGTGTGAATGCCTAGAGCTTCCCATGTCTCCCAAAACAGTCCCCGGAGCATTCCGCGGAGTGGCTCACCGAACGCCATTGTGTCCTCCTTCTAGTTGCAGAGACCCCGACTCCCAGACCCTCTTGTGGCAAGAGTTGCGGATATAAAGTGGGTGCTGTCCATCTGATGCACTTCATGCGTTTTGGAAGATCCGTTTTCCTGTCCTCGGCTCACTGTTCCCCGTGGAAACACACGATCTCCCTGCCGCATCTCTGGTCTAAGCCCTTCTTGAGTCTATCCAGGCAAGATAGGGTGGCTGCTGTGGACCCACCCCTCCGCCTGCTCCATCTCCAGTTGTCTTGTGGGATCCAGGGCATGGATATGCCCAAAGGGGTCCTCCGAAAGCCCCTCTGGAAAATCCTAGGTGGGTACTGGGCATGGGCACTGCTAAACCCTCCTGGAGCCTTCCTGGTCTCTCTCCCCTCTCCTCCTCTTCCCTGCCCTTGGGGAGCGGCAGTGCCAGAGCCACCTGAGCCTTTCCGCTCAAGGATGGCTCATTTCTTCCTCCCCTTCCTGTTCACCGTAGCTTCCACATCACCAAGATCTGTCAAGAGATGACCATCTTCCCCCAATCACAATCCCCCCATCCCCTCTCATCCCCTCCATCCCTTCCCTCCCCTCCCCTTCTGCTTCACCAGCTTCTCCGTGGGCACTGTCACCCAGCTTGGCCACTGCCCCTCCCTGGCTGAGAGTGTCCACACCCATAGTTCACCAGGTCCAGAGGCACCATCCTGGTCGCATGGGGTTTCTTTGATCTGCTCCACCAATCTGAATACCGGGGGAGTCACCATCCTCCAGGCTTCTTCTATTGCCCCCATCCCTGCAGCAGGAGAGTGGGTGCAGTCAGGCTTTTCAGGGGACACTTACCTGGGTTGACCCTGCAGAACCTCAGATGCCTGAGAACAACTTCAAGATGAGGAATCGTCCCCCCCTGAAGCCCTCTTCCACGTGGACCCTGGGCTCCCATGGCCGGTTTTGGAGTCTTCTAACACCCGTCTTCCTCCTCCCATGGGCGGCACGTGAGAGTCCCTGGCTCCTCTGAGAAGCCTGAGCTTTTGGGGGGCTCCAGTAGCCCCCACTACGAGACAGCACCATCGGACTAACCCCTGGAAGCCCCTCTCTACTGCCCATTCGCTGAGGTTTCTTCCTCCTTTGCGGTGCTGAGCAGGAGTCTGGCCATATTCCACCCCTGGTGGGAGTGAGGGATAGTCAGGTGGGTGTGGGATGCGGCCCCAGGAGAGGTCCCATGTGAGGCCACAGTGATAGCAGGTAGTGCCATCAGAGGGAGGACCCTTGGAGGTGAGCTGGGCAGGGGGTTGCTCTGTTCACATCTCTTGACGCCTTGCGGTCCTGCGTTCACTCTCATTTCCTCTAGCGTCTTGGCGTTCTAGTCTCAGCAGCGATCACGGCAGCACGTGGACTTAAGTTGGGGGTGACTAGTTGCTGCTGTTGGTGATGTGCAGGAGGTGGGGGGCGGCAGGGAGGGAGCCTGACCTCGCCTACACTTGCTGCACTTCACTCAGCACCCTCCACAAGCACCCTGAGAGTGAGAAGAGCTCTGCTTCTGCCCCCAGAGTCTGGGGGTTTCTCCAGGAGTCTCCTCCGTCTGCACCCCACCCCCAGTCAGTCCTTTGTTCCCTGCAACAAATAAAGAGAAAGCTGAGCCCCGCTTATATTTACATCCCAAGCTTATCCTGATGCCCGTCTGGTGACAGCTCCCCTTACCATGGCCTTTGCCTCACTGTCCCTCCATTGGTCACAGTCCCACTTAGCATGCTTCGTCCAAGTTGTCTCACAAAAACCTCGCGCCCAGGACAGGGGAGGTGTAGGTGAGCAGAAACTCACATAAGAGACCGAGGGTTGTGACTCAGCCACGGGTTGTGAGTGGGCACCACCCATAACCATTCTCCAAGCTCATATCCGCACATCCTGGCTCACTGGTCCGTCAGGCTGAACATTGACACACTCCTGCAGAAGCATCCTCGCCCCTCCAGCTGTGCTACCATGTAAACCCGGGGCTTCTGGCCACCCCTACTCACCCTTTGCTTCAGAGACACTGAAGCCGCTTTATAATTAGGAATAATAAAGACCTGCAGAGACATTTTAGCACAACCCACAAAAGGAGTTGTGTGCATTTCTTGGAACATCGGCATGAAAATAAACAACACCCCCCCCCCCCCCCCAGCCGCCGCTTGCTTAGGTCCAACCATTTTACTTTCCAGCAGCTGTTTTGAGACGTGAAGAACATGCTGACAGGTCAAAGATAAGCTGAATAATTTCCAGGCACGAAGAACACACAAAGGCTCCGAAATGTGGACGAGGTGCTCCGAGGGCCCCAGCAGCTGGCACATCACCAGCTCTGTGGCTTTGGGGAAGTTGTGAGAAAGAGGAAGGTGTCTCCTAGGAGCCTGGGCGCTGGAACGTTCTCTAGCCCTGACGTGATTTCTGCTTGTTCACAACCAGCCTGCCAGAGGCAGCTCTCAGCTCGTGAAGGTGACACATGAGCTTAGACTCCTCCAGTCCAACACCCTCATTTTGGAAACCGAAGCTCAGAGGAGGAAGAGACGTGGCTTCAACTGTCAGTACCCAGAGGCTTCAGAGCAGCCTGGCATCAGACGCCCTCCTAGGACGTGATCCTTGCCCAGACTTCCCTCGCTGCTGACGACCTCAGCTTTCTCTCCGCTGCTGGGTCCAGGTAATTGAAAGGTAACTCGGTGAAACATTGCCAACACCCAGCACTTCTCTCATTACAGCACCCAGCTCCAGCTTGTGATGAAGGAGCTAAGACACAGACAGGTGGCCTCATTTGCCCCGATGGCATAATGAGCGTGATGAGCCCCATGAAGGAAATCAAAGGGCTGTTTCTGACATATTTTTTCTCCCTTCCTTCCTTCCTTCCTTCCTTCCTTCCTTGCTTCCTTCCTTCCTTTCTTCCTCCCTCCCTCCTTCCCTCCCTCCCTCATTCCCTCACTTTCCTTTTTTTTTTTTCTTTCTCTCTTTGGAAAAAAGAAGTTTAACAAATTTCAGAAATATTCATGCTCGAGAATTGCCCAAGGCATCTGGACCTTTTAAAAAAGTTATTACACTTTCGATAAACAGGATGTACTTAAAATGTTTAAAAATGAGATTCCATCTTAAGATCGGGGACTCATTAAATAGTCTTTAAGCTCATTTCTGTATTATGATATTTTTAACCAAGGTAAATTTCTAAGTTTAGTTGTATTATTTCCATATGTTTCTCCATAATTACATACACTTGATGCTTTCAAAAGCCCTAGTAAATCTCACTGAAGGTATTTGTCCCTTTTGCTTTCTGAGTGTAGCCCATTCTCAGCAAACATTTAACAAACTCTGACTGTGCTTGACCTTGCACAGGTGTGCGGGTATGGAGGTGAATAAGGCGAGGCCGCCACCTCCAAGAGGCTCACATGCTAAAGGTAGGCGGACAGGTGAATAAAGAGAGGAACCAGGTATCCCGGCTCCTGATACAAGGGTGAGGGGGTGCAAAAGGAGGCAGGTGACTCCCAGGGAGCAGGAGTCCGTGAGGCAGGCAGGAAGGGAGCAGAGATCCATGTGGAGCTTGGCCTGCATCTTGAAACAGCAGGAGTCAGGAAAGGGCAGCTCGGGCTGCAGGAGCAAGAGGATGGAAGGCTCGGTGAGATGGAAGAACGTTGTATGTCTGGGGAACGGCATGTGGTGCCTTCACGGGACTGGAGCACGGAGCACAGGAACAGGGAAGGGGACAAGGATGAGGAGACCCGGCCACTGATGTCACACAAGTGTCACACACTGACACTTGGTTGCAGAACTCAGATTCTCCAGCCCTTCTGCCTCTTTAGCAAATCCGAAAGCCTTGATCAGCCTGCACCCACTCCCCTGTGATCTGCACCCACAGGGGCCCCCAAGGAGCAGACCATTAGGGGGTTCATCACTAAGCCCCTGCTTGACCTGGCAGACCCAATGCAGCCCCAGGCTCCCAGGCAGTGAGCGCAGCCCTCACAGGGCCTAGCTCCTCTCTGGGCTTCAGCGACCGTGTCTGGACAGGGCAGGGCTGGACGCGCCTCTCTCCGAGCCTTCTCAGCTGAGTCTCAGCTCCAGGATCCAAAAGGCAAAGCAAAACAAAAGCTCTACCCGCTGTGAGCCGAGCAGGCGGCCAGCCTGCCAGCCAGCTGCCCGACCTGGCATCGGTGGCTTGTCCCACACCAGTAGTTGGCACTGGCCAGGAGGAGGGTTTGGGAAGAGGCTCCGGCAGACTGGCATGCCTGGCCTCCCAGATGACTTCCCAGCCCATGTGCCAGTGGGAAACCAAAAAAGGCGGGTGGCCAGGGTGGGCAGCCTGGGAGGCAGAGCAGGTGGCCCCAGAACAGCAGGTTTGGGCAAGTCATGTCTGGGTGCTGTTCTGGGGGCTATCGGGCTGCGGGAGCCAAGGGAAGGCGGGCATGAATGTGTTCAAAGCGGGTCAGGGGGTGGGGGTGCTGGGTCAGGCAGGCTCCGCAGAGGCCAGGGATTGCGGTCTGCAGACTGGACACACACAGGACATCTGAGGCCATAGCCAGTCCCCAAGTCAGAAGCCAAGCCCTGCATGTGGAGGGAAGACCGGCCCACCACATAGGCGAGAAGGGCGTGGGGTCAGAAAGCTCACCCCCTGAGGATGGGAGTGTGTGTGGAAAAGACAAGCCCTGAATGAGAAGGGCAGGGATCCAGGGTCACACCTGCCATTGATTCCCTGAGTGAACTTGAGCTTGTTCCCCCTCCTCTCTGGGCCTCAGTTTCCTTGGCAACATGATGGGGGTTACCGTTACCTGTTTCACCTTACCCAGAGGAGTCTGTGAGAAGACAGATCATGAGTGAGGTAACAGATCTGAAAGATGTAAAAGTTAAGGCTGGAGCCCCTCCAGCCCTTGACCTCACTGACTCCCTGCCTGTGGCCACTTCATAATCTCTATGTGACAGGAATCAGTGGTGGCAATGCTGTGGGTGATAGATGTGGCAGTGGTGGCCTGTCTTGAAGCTTCACTTCCACTTACAAGGAAAAATTGTGAAAATCTTTTAAGCTGGGCAATAAAGATTACTGGAAGTCCTTCTAGTAACTTCTAGATAATTCTTATCTGGTCCTTTTAGATAACCCTTTCTTACAGGTTATCTGCTCCTTTGTTGTTTTAGAGCTATCTTGCAGCTTTTAAATAGTAGAAAACTGATAATGCCTTGATTCCCATCCATGGAAATTCAAATGAATTTTGTCCATTGGAATGGCAATGATTATTGCTCTGTGGATATTGACTACTTTTGTATTTATTTCAACATTCCTGAAGGCCCACATGTGCAGTTCTGTGGATCCCCCATTAATGAATGAGTTAAACACAGTACCTGACATGTTCTTTTTATATCCATATGAGAATCATTGTATTAGTTTTCTGTTGTTGTGTAAGTTTGCCACAAATTTATCAGCTCAAAGCAGGACCCATTTATGGCCACACAGCCCTGTAGGTCAGACATCTGAGCATACACAGCAAGGCTGGGTTCTCTGCTCAGGGTCAGCCAGGCTGCATTCCTTTCTGGAGGCTCTGGGGGAAGACATCACTTCTGAGCTCATTCAGGTTGTTGACCAAATTCCACTCTTTGAGGCTGTAAGACTGAGATCCCTGCTTTCTCTCTTGCTGTCAGCTGGGGACCCATCAGCAGCTGGAGGCCACCTCTGTGGGTTGGCAGTTCACAGCACAGCAGTCTGCTTTCTTCCAGGCCAGCAGGAGCAGGTCTCGCTGGTTTCTTCCTCTGTGACCACCCAGAGAAAATGCTCTGCCTTTAAAGGGATAACCTGCTGGGGTCAGGACCACCCTGCAAATCCCCTTTAGCCATATAATATAAAATAATCCGAAGAGTGGTACTGTATTTATAGGTCCTATCCACATTCAGAGGAGAGGGATTATACAAGGGTGAGGGTCATCCTAGAATTCTGGCTACCACAAATAATTTTACCTAACAGAAAATACTTGGACTCAATCTATAGAAACTAAAAGACCACCAAAGAATAGGAACAGGCTGGTGGCGATGATGAGGGTGCCAACACTCTCCTCTGCCCCTTGGTACTGCCGCTGACCCAAGCCCTGACCCACTTGAAGGCCAGCTTGACGGTAAAGTTGACTTTGGTTATCTGTCTCCCTATTCAGGCTAGGAACTCCTCCCAAGCTGGAACCTCGTCCTGCTCAGATCTCACCTAATCTGGAGCCCTTACAGCAAACCCTGGTAAGTAGATTGATTCTCTCTTCTGTTTATTTTAATTCAAAATACCTACTAACACACAAGCAATCTCTTGGGTCTAGGGGTAGTATTCTGTGGAGAAAGAAACTCAGAGAGGCTCCAGCAATGAACATCATGTTGGTCAAACGGACACTAGGTAACCTCAGGGCCGTCAGAGACCAGAAGATGGGATGGAGGTGGTTCTGATTCCCATTAGTTGTGAGGGTTCAGCTTCAGGGTGGGCAGAGAATAAGATGGAATCGCTGAGTCCTCCATTTGGTCTGCCTCCAGGGCCTGTGCCTCATCCTCCTCTATGGAGAGAAACTTCATAAACCCAGAACATCACCAGCTTCTCCCCCAATCCCAGCCACAGACAGCTCATTCCATCTTTGTCTCTGCTTTAGCACATACTGTTCCCTTTGCCTGGCATTTTCTTTCTTTCTTTCTTTCTTTCTTTCTTTCTTTCTTTCTTTCTTTCTTTCTTTCTTTTTTTTTTTTTTAATATATTTTATTGATTTTTTACAGAGAGGAAGGGAGAGACAGAGAGTCAGAAACATCGATGAGAGAGAAACACCGATCAGCTGCCTCCTGCACATCTCCTACTGGGGATGTGCCCGCAACCCAGGTACATGCCCTTGACCGGAATCGAACCTGGGACCTTTCAGTCCGCAGGCCGACGCTCTATCCACTGAGCCAAACCGGTTTCGGCAGCCTGGCATTTTCATTGGGCCTAACCTCCACAAAGGAACTTGTTTTTTCATTCTTTATCACTCAACTCAAGTATCAGGTCTTCTGACAACTGTATTCCTGGAATGTTTCTCACCTTCCCACGGGCTATTTCCATATTGTTTGTTTTAAATGTATATTGAGAATGGACTCATCTAAAGGCTTACCTTGCTAACTTCCTGCTCCCTACAAAGGAAAATGTCACCGGAATGTGTGAAAATAAAAATCTAAGGCAAAACATTAAAAAAAAACAAACTCAGGTCTTCTGGGAAAACTTCCTCAGAGGCATCAGAACAGTGGAAAGAACATGGGCTTTGAAGTTAGTTAGAATATTGCTTCCGCCCCTTCCAAGCTGTAATGTAAGCTCTCGGAGCCTTTGTTTCCTCATCTATGAAACGAACACAATGCAGTATTTGATGATAAAGCCCGTCTCAGTGACGGAGTGCACCATCATTATAATAATTATAATTGTGTGCTTGCCACATTCGTGCTGGACAGCATGCGCAGTGATTTATATGCATTCTTCACTTAATCTCCCCAACAATTCAATAAGGAAAGTTCTGTTATCCCACTTTGCATATTAGGAAACTGAGGCTGAGAGAGATTGGACCCAGTCTTATCTGTCCCAAAGCTCGTGCTCTTGATTATGACACACTGCCTCTTAGAAGGCACTCAAGAAGTTATTTCCTTTCCCTTCTCTCCTCCCCACCAGGCTCACCACTGGACTCTTAAAGCTGCTCACTCCTCCCTCGGTGTCCTCATAGCCCTGGGACACCCAGTGCCTCTGTGATACCAGGGAAGACACAGGCTTCATTTCCCCCAGGTGTTTGTATCTTCACCATGGGGTCTGGCAGAGAGTGGGATAGAGCACCTGTTACTCAGGTGAATTAATAAACGATCTTGAGTCTTTTTAGGAAGTGACCAGGGTATGATTTATATAATAAAATGATTATAAGCCATAGATAAAGAGAGAAGACTGCCCCTTCCACTCCATTCCCCTTCCCTCTTATCTCAGCTGAGCGATAGGCCCCGCAGGAGCCCAGCAGCAGAGAGATAAACACATCAAGGCCCGTTCCAGCTTCACACCAGACCCTGGAATTTAATTTAACTCATACAGACATCAGTGTTGTCACCCTTGGGGGCTCCCAGAGCAGCCTCACAGAACAGCTGGTAACAGTGTGATGGTTTGCCTTCACACCTCTGATTGAATCGCCAGGGAATCGCACAAAGGCAGGGCCCTGGCGACCATTCCACAGGAAGACTCCAGACTCCCTGACCCCTGTCGGACTAGCAGCAGCCCCCGAGATCACCCAGTGACCCTTTTGCTTTTCAAATAGCCAAACCGAGGCCAAGGGATTTCCTTAAAGTCCCACGGCTTTCTCAAGTTTTGTGAAGCAGCAGTGAGAACGTAAACAGCTGGAGCATTTCAGCGCGTGGGTGTGCAGCTCTGGCACAGACGGTCTGCCCTTCCTCCCTCCCCACGTGCCCTCAATGCGGCGCCGCCAGCGAGGGGCATGCCCAGGGTAGCTATTGTGGTTAAAGAGGGTCATCGGGCATGCGGTTCACATGAGATCCAGGTTATCATGTGAACTCCCCACTTTGTTATTTTAATATGAAATTCTGACTTTTTGTATTAAGCTGTGACTATTTTTATATTAAACGATGACTCTTCCATATTAAACTCTGATTCTGAACGCAGATAATTCAGTGACAAGGCAGCTTTTGATATGAAACAAATATGGAACCTATTTCTCGTGATCTTTTTAATAATTTTCTATTATCAGCTGAATTTGACCCTGAGCATATTCCACCTATTGATTGAAATCACACTTTCTAACTGATTCACCGTGCATTTTGGTTTCGCGGGCCAATTTACCTTAGAGCTTTTCCCTCATCCTCAGTGTTAGAATTAAATTTTCTGTGCTTGCCTATTTTATAGCACACTGAACTCTGTCGATTCCATAAAATTTTAAAGCGTGTTTATTTATTGAGCACTTATCATAGCCAAGGCTGGGGAGGTGAGTGATTTCTGGCTAGGGATCTACAGATTTGCAGAAGAGGCAGCCTCTGCCCTGAGGAAGTCATGATTAACTAGAGAGTAAAATCATTAGCAGATCATTAAAAACCATGTGGTGAAAAAAATAAGGCCAGAAATCACGAGAGAAAGGCCAAACTGCATAAATATTTAAAATTTCTGAGGCAAAAGGCATCATAAATAAAACTAAAGTACAAATAACAAATTGAGGAAAAATATTTTCAACATTTATTACACACTAAACGGTTAATAGTGTGCATGGATAAAGAACTTTCTACGACTCAATAAAAAAGAAAACAACTCAATAGTGAATGTGCAGGAGACTTGAACTAGACATTCATTTTAAAAGAAATAGAGAAACTTGATGTTCAAACTAACAAAATATAGATTAAAACAGCAAAAACATATTTTCACCTATGAGATTGGCAAAACATTTCAAGATTGATCATGCTTAGTGCTAGGGAGTTGGTAGGGAAATATATACCCACTGGGAAGAAGGTAAATTGAGAAAACAATTTAAAAGCAGTCTGGCAGCATCCATCAAAGATTAAAATGTGAGTATCCATTGACCCAGGCAGTCCACTTCTAGAAATTTATTCTGCAGATTTTCTCACTCAAATGCACAAAGATGCTTATCCAAAGTGGACCACTGCAGCTGCTTCTTCAAGTGGGAAATTTAAAACATTTTATATGTCCATTAGGTTTGTTAAATGAATTAAAGTATAGTCATAAAAATGAAATATTATGCACATATTAAAATAGAATTAATATGAAAAGACATCATAATATATTAAGTGACAAAAGCAAGAAACTGGACAATATATATAACATATTCGCAATTGTGCAAACATCTAAGACATAAATTTACATATACCTATAGCTTGTGTGCACTTAAAAGGTCTGAAAGGATGTACACGATCGCAGGGATTGCCTTTGGGGAACTGGGATCCTGAGTGACGTTTAAGATTTACTATACACTCTTCTTTTTGTTTGGATTATTTATGATTAGAAAAACTACAGAAATGTAAAAGAATGTACTCTAACTCTTCTTGCTGATTCCTGTCCTCCAAGCCACAACACTGTTTGACTTGCAGTGTTGATTTGCCACGCAAAGACCTGTGGACACTGGGCTAAGGTCCACTTGACGACTCCTAGTTTTCCACTCGAGTGACCAGTTGGTTATGACAGCCCCACAAAGACAGGACCACAGGAAGAAGAGTATATTTGCGGAGGAAGTGAGGATAAGGAGTATAGCTTTAAGTATGTTGGGTGTGAGGTGCCTGGGGACCCTGATGGAAATGGCCAACATACAGTCTAGGGAAGAGCTCTTGCAAGTCCTTGCTTGTAGGTGACAGTGGGTAGATGACACTGAGAGGTTATAGAGCGAGAGGAGAAGATGCCCCTGGATGGGGCACTTTAGAGCCACGCTGGCCATCTTTCTGTCCCTTCAATTCACCAAACTTACCCCTGCCTTAGAAATTATATAAATTTATATGTAAATTATATAAATTGAGACTTTATATTTCTTATTAGGTGTTCCTTTTATCATGTAATGACCATCTTTATCCTTAATAATCCTTTGGGCACTATCGCCTATTTGCCCAAATATCTATACTGCTTTTGTTTTGGTCAATATTTGCTGAGAATATATAGCATAGAGCTTTTGATAAGAATTTTAATCTGAGAATTTCTATTCTTTCATCAGAAAGTTTGGGCTATTTACATAGTTGTTATTATAAATTTTCTTGGATTTAGTTATTTATCTCTTAGTGCTTTATATTTCTTATGCTTTTTTAAAACCTTCTGTCAGTGTAATTGAATCTTTTTTTTATTGCATGCTTCCCCTCAACTCATTAAGAGATGATACATTCTGTCTCTATGTTTGATTTTTAATATGCATATTGGGTAGTATCAAGTTAATTCTATCTACACTTCCTTCCCCCAAAATTCAGGACCTTAGCACACCTTGAATTTTATCATACCTCCCCTATCTTATTATTGCCCAGTATTTTAACTCACACCTAATTTTTATCTTTCAGATTATTAGTATTTTATACATTCAATATATATTTATTTTTAACCACGTTTACTTTTCTTTCCTCCACATAGCTTCTTACATTCTACTTTTCCTTTCTGAGCTTGAATCTCTTTTTCCTAAAGTACATCCTAGTGTATTTCTTTCAGAGAGTATCTGTTAGTGGTAAACTCTCTAAGCATTTGTCTGAAAATGATTTTATTTCAACCACTCTTAAAGTTTAATTACTTTTAGTTTAATTTTTTTTTGAGTGGAAGAGTGAATTACAGAATTCTAGGGTGATAATTATTTTTCATTGTCTTGTGAATTTGATTATTGCTGCTGAGAAGTCTGCTATCCTCTACTTATCATTTCCAAGAAGTCTCTAAAGATCTTCTGTTTGTATTTGATCTTCTATAGTTTCACTTTGATATATTTAGGATTTTAAAGACTCTTGTTTGGTACTGGCTGTGCTTACTGAATCTGACAATTCTTACTTTTCATCAATTCTGGAATATTCTAGTTATTACTTTGAGATTTCATGTCTTTGATCACTTATCAAATATTCTTAGCCATTCTCCTAACAGTGCCTCTCAGTTCCTCTCAGTTCTAACTTTACGCTGTACCTAGTAAATGTATGTTGGAGCTATTCTATCTTCTCAACTTCTATTTTATAGTTTCAGTGTCTTTGATTGACAGAGTAGCATTCAAGGTAGTAGCCTCAGATTTATCTACCATTTCACTAATTCTCCTCATAATCTCTAATAGTCCATCCACTGAGTTTTAAATTTGAAATAATTATATTTTAATGTCTAAAAGTTCCACTTGATTCTTCAAAAAATATGGCTATCTATATTGTTTTGTTTTATTTGTCTTCAGTATTTTAATATTTTTATTATTATAAAATATTGTATGACCTTATTCAAATTTTCAATTTTCTGAAGCACTCGCTGGTCTAATTCTGCTTTTTGTTGTGCTGCCTGCCTCTCATTCATTGAGGATTATCACTTTTTAAAAAATTTTGCATCATAAGCTTATCTGCGAATTTTCTCTGTGGGAATTAAGAGCAGAGGCCCAGACAAACAAGTGAGTGGGATTTTTCTCGTCCACCTTCATCAGGCTTTGACCCTGTTAGGTGGGAAGGGAGGACTTACAGTTCTAATTCCCCACCTCATCTGGGATCTAGCCCTAATTTCCTGTCTCCAAGTGGAACAGTAGGGTCACCTGAGCCCATGGTTGAACTTCCCCCTCTTTCCCTCATCCTCCAGACCCCCATTACATCGACCAAAGGAATGTACTATGGGGAACAGTCAGTAGGAGGGATGACCATCCACAGAGCTGGCACTTGCCCGAAGTTTGAGACATTTATGTGAGAGAGAGTGTAACAGGGAAGGCTAACTGGAGTGGGCGCCACTGTATGAAACAAAATCTCATCTAAAGTGTAAGGGTCCTGTAAGTGTCTCGCCAACCTCCTCAAACTTAAAGTTCTCAAGGAGAGAAAAGGTTACATCAAAGGAGAGGAGTTGAAATCTCAATCCTGCTAGCGCCTCTGGCGGTTGACTGGTGCCAGGACTTTGGGGGCCAGGGCACTCGAAACCCACATTTGGCCCAGTGGGCTCAGCAAACAAAGGGGGTGTGCTCCGTACTTAGCCTCTAATGAGGGCAGGTGTGCAAGTTAGGATGCCTGTATTTCAGGCCCCACAACACATCAGAAACGATTTGTTGTCATGTCGTTCCTTTTGACTGTTCCTCTCAAATCCCGTGAAAACTCTATCCTGGAAAGCTAAATAGATAGCAAATCCAATTTTTTCCCTTCTCTGCTTATCTGGAACTTAAAGATTTAACTGAAGAGTCATACAATCTGTGATCAAACCCATCTCTGCTCCAAAACTCTGAACAAAACTTACTTCCCATCTGTTAGGATGAACAAATAGAGAAAAATAATCAGATATGAAAAGAGATTCAATAGTTTAAAAAAAGAAAAGAGAGAGAGACTGTATTGGAGGAATTATGAGAAATTGAAGGAAACTTTGATAAAATTCTAATTTGCATTTTCAGGTATATTCAGGAAGACAATATACTTATAAAAAATTGGTCTGAAATAATACAAGCTTGTTTTCGAATGAAAAGCATAATTGCTGAATAAAACGGTAAGAGAGTCAGTGAAAGTCAGATTGGACACTGTAGAAAATCGGATGAGCAAATTATATGTAATATGTGCTTGATACATTCTCCTAGAACCCAGAGAATATAAATAAAGCCTGATTAAGGTATAGTGAAAAGATAAGAGTTGTGGAAGAAAGAAATAGGGTCTATTATACTTCTACAAATAATAGAAATTCTCGAAGGAGAGTGTGACAGATTATTAAAAATGGCCTCCAGTCATTCATGACTCTCTGTGTCTTCACCCCTCTGCAATGTGACCTTGACACTCCTATCAGGAGATGGAGTCTGTTCCCCCACCCCTTGAGTCAAGGCTGGCCTTGTGATTCGCTTTGACCAACTGAATGTAGTGGACGTGGCATTCTGTGACTTCCTAGCCTAGGCCTTGTAACTTCCACTTTAACCCTTGAAACCTGAGATCAGCAAGTTGTGAAGAAGCCCTGTCTAGCCTACTAGAGGGTGAGAGACCAAGTGGAAGACAATCAAGGCACCCAGCCAACAGGCAGCACCACTGCCAGGCATGTCAGGGAGGCCATCCTGGACCCTCCAGCCCCGGTTGAGCTGTTAGATGATTGCAGCCACACAAATGAGTGATTAAAAACATTTAAAAAAAATACTTAGGTTAAGATATTAAAAGTGCTGCAGAAGAAGCCTTCGGATTGCCAGTCCACAGAATTGTAAGCAATAATAAATCATGAGGGTTTTGAGCCCCTAAGTTTTAAGCCATTACATTTTAGGGGTGGTCTATTATACAACAGGAACAGAAGAAGAGTCATGAAAGAAATAATCATGTGCAGGGGTGTTCAGAGTCCTCTTTTCCCCCCAACTGAAGCTCCTTTGGTGCGTACCAGTCCATCACCAGCACGAGGAGGTCAGTTCCTGGTCCCTAAATCACATAATGCCCAGAGATACTGTTATTGTGGGGCACCCCTGGCTGTGACCAGTGGCGTGAGGGCAGCACTGACTTGGTGGCTGGGTTTTGGTAGGTCATCTCAGAAATACAGGGGACACCTGATTACCTCTGATTCCCATATAGACAGAGTGTCATCTTTGGAGTCCAGACCAGTCTGTACTCCAACCCATCCAATGACTATACAACACTGGGGCCGTGGGTCAAGCTGTGCTAAGTGGGGATCAGCTCCCTAGCGAGTACCTCGAGATGTGAATGGGCTGAGTCCTCTATTTTGACTACTGCACAGGGCAGGCCACCCATAACTTGCCACTTTCTGTGTTTATGGGAACCAACAACTGGGGGCTGTACCCGGGGTCAGGAGGGGGCTCAATGGGATGTTCAAATCCTGATGACCCTCCTGCCCTCAGACACAAAGGCCTAGTGTCCACCCATCCAGGTGATGGCTTATAATGTTTCAGTGTGTTGGGAGGGGGACTTTTGCACAAAGAATTTCCTTGCCTTGAAGAGAAGTCAACCTTCTGAGGGGGACGAAGGTGACTCTGCCACCTCTTTCTTAGGTTAGAGGGCGGGGGGGGGAGGGAGTTTAATTTTGACAGTGATACCTGCTATACTAGATGAAAACTGGGTCCCTGATACCACTCTCTGCCCTACCAGCCTTGAACTGCCCCCTCTATATTCTAATGTGAAAGAAAAATACAGGGTGGAGCAAAAGTAGGTTTACAGTTGTGAGTATGCAAAACAGAGTTTATTCGTGTATTATTGTACTATTTCCCAGATGAACAACTGTAACCCTCCTTTTGCCCCACCCTGTATATGCTATTGCAGGATTTTTGTTATTTGCAGCCAAATCTAAATTTAAGTGATACCCAACTCAGGTAGGGGGGAAACCATCAATCTACAGAAAAGGTGCTGCGGAGAAGATGTCCAGGAAGCACAAGCAATCGCTGTTAGAGTGGCCCAGGCTCTCCCTTCCTGCCTTGGCCGTTAGGAACCTCAGCAGCCTGGGGGTGTCCACTCTCCCTGCTGTCCTCCCCTCATTCTGTGATGTCCTCCTTCTTCAGGCTTTCAGTTCAAGAAACCTAATTCATTTTCTTGAATGCAGCTTTTGCTCAGCCTTATTTTACCCCAGAAACCTCCTTTCTCCCTGCAGGATACCCATTAACGTCCCACAGGGAAAGCTGTATGGGAAAAAGTTGGGTTAGATAAACAATGGCTAAGGCAGTAGCCATGACCTTGGAAACTGCCTGGGGTGAACATGTGCTTTAGCAGCATCGCTTCTGGGTATACACTCACCCACCACCCATGTGCAGGAGTCTATCTTGGTGCAGGCTGTACCTGGATCACGATGTCCTAGCAGGACTAAGGCGGGACCCTGACCTCCCTCATTTTAGACCCAATATTCCGATGTCTACAGAGACGATCCATTTCCTTTGTGTTTTTCATGGAAAGGTTGGGGACAGCTCTGAATCTGTTTTGGGTGGGGTCAGCAATCCTTTAAACCCCAAAGAAGAGTAAGGCTTCCTGTTGGAGGCTCCCATGGGTTCAAACCTGCCTTCAGCCCACCGATCAAAGACAGGATGGGAATGGAAACAGGAGACATCCATGGAATCCCAGGAAGAGAAGCTCTCCATGGTCTTGGCCAGGTCGAAGCCAGAGTTCCTGTGGATTGTAACCCCCTCCAAGTCCCTGAGAAATGTGAGCCCTGCTTTTGAATCACATGACCGAGCAGGCTGTTGCTGACTATGACTGATGGGCACAAGCAGATTCCTGTGGGACTGCTGAAGTCTGGGGGACCTGTCCTGCAGAGTGTTTGGGAGGAAGGCTCCAGCTTTGTTTTTCTTGGATTGCTGGCTGACTATCCCCTACAGATTGATAGGCCGGGGGCTGCCAACGAGACGGGCTGAGGACAGAGTGAAGGAAAGAGATCCCTGAGGCCCATCTGTGGGGAGAATCCCTCTTCCTTCTGCCACAAAGACAGGCAGCAGCAGGCACCTCCTGCTGTTCCTTCAAATCCAACCTCTTTTTCCTGCTGCCTCCTCCCCCCAGATATCCAGATCGTCTGAGGTCCATCTCAGACACAGAATAGACTGGCCCTAAAAGAAGTAGATTTGTGCCCTCGAGCTGCCTTTTATGCCCATGTGGCCCTGGGAGAGCCCCTTTGACTCCCTGGACCACAGAGAACATGGGCTATGCAATGAGTGAGAGAACCGCATGAGTACACCTTGGGGAACATATATCATATGTATACATTGGAGCCCTCCCTTCCTTGCTTCCAGCTTTTTCTGATTCTTCCCATGTAAACTTTTCTACCTCCAAGTCTTTTTCTTAAATAAGACTTGACTTACAAGAAAGAGGGGTTTTCTCACCCTTTCTGGCATGGGTATAAGACTTTGTACCTGAAACTAAACAAACATAAAGGAAGTCACAATGGACAGTTTAGGATAAATTTTAATTGAATCAAGAAGTTGACCCTTAGGGGATAATCTTCATGAAATATGTTCTCAAAGGAGATTGAGGTCTTTTTGTTTGTTTTATTTGTGTTTTCCCATGAACATGTTTCCATCCTAATTCTGTGAAAGATTATCCTGGACCAAGTGCAATTCATTCTACCTTCACTGTGGGGATTTTCAGAGCAAAGAGGTATCAAATCCAAGACTGGACTGACTTTATATCTATTATACTGCAAAGAGAGAGAGGGAGTGAGGAAGAAAAGGAGGGGGAAATGAGGAAGATAGGGAGAGAGGAGAGAGAGAGAGAGAGAGAGAGAGAGAGAGAGAGAGAGAAGAATGCCATAGACAATGAGTGGGGAGGGCTGAGAAGAGAACGGGAGCTTGGTTTTCAGATCTGTCCTAAACCTCTCCGTTTTGTTCATAGAAGTCAGAGCTAGCCCTGGTTGAAAACTGAAGGTGGACCCTCATTAGCTACAATCAATGTAACTGTAGGCTCTGAGGCTTCATCATACTGGTTGGCAGAGCAGCGGCTATGCTGCTGGAGGGAGCTCAAAGCTCGTTGCTTTCTCCCCCTTTCTGGGTAATAAAACCCAGAAACTGGCATGGGCAGCCTTCAGCATTCCTGTGCACAGGACACTGGCTGTTCTCCCAGCACAGTCATATTCCTTAAATGCCAATGGGACCCGGGACCCCTGGAGTCAACCTTCCGAGGCTCTCCTGCTGCCATAGAAAGTACAATCTACCCCTTGAGGACTGTTCCCTCAGCACTCCACTGCAGAACCCTGAGGGGAGTGGGTGTCTTCTCAGCCCAACCCTTCATCAGGAACTCCCCCCCCCCCCCCCCCCCGAAGCCTAAGTGCAGCCAAGTCCCTGACCCAGCCATGCCGGGGGCAGGGGAGCACATCTGCTCACTCACTGACCCAAATATAGGTTGGAAGTCCAGGCCCTTTAAGGACCCCCGACAGACCCAGGTCATTTAATGTGCAATACGCATTGGCATAGTAAAGATTCTGAGAAGTCCTGCAGCGAAATAATACGTTTAACTTGTTTAACTCCATGCTTTTCATGCTTGAATAATTCCTGAACTTTTCTCATGGAATGCCCATTATCTCACTGAGTAAGTAGAGTCCCCCCAAATGCTTGCAAACTATGCCATGGAGGCGTTCACAGCCATGTCCAGCCCCTTTGGAAGATTCAGCTTTGGGTCCACAAAACCTAGCACAGGACCTGGAAAACAGTATTTGTGGAGTGAATAAGTGAGTAAATTAATGAAACCATGCCATTTTTAGCCCAGGCTGATCTGGGAATATAGCTGTGTGCCAAATACTTTTTTTTTCCAGGGCAGTTAAGCTGTGGCCAATGCATAGCTTGGTTAAGACTATATATATATATATATATTTACATTTATACCAGTTATAAACTGGCAGGTGTTGAACCAGATCTGTGTAACATATGTGTTGTATTTGTTCAGCATAGGGGTTTATTTTAAATGCCTTTTTAGGTAGGGTCTGAACACTGCAGGACAGCCCAGCTCTCTGCCTCTTCCTACCTCACCCCAGCTTCTTCCCCATCCGCATCACCCGCCTAGCTCCTGAAGCCTTTGAGTGTGCCATCTCAGGTTTAAAATCTCCCTGGGAAATTGCTTTTTCAATCTGACCGTGAACATCATGAACTTATTGTGAAATGGATTTGCCCAGCTGAAAAATCATGAAGATCTTTAAAACCTTAGACCATTTGCAGTGAAATATCTATACAGCCCAATTGGCACAGACCTTGGTGCACTTAAGGTGACTTCCAAAGCCAAACCGATGATGAGGTGGGGACTTTGAGATCTGCTGCTCTATAATTTCCACGCTCTCTGATATCCATCATCTCATTAGACCCCAACGACCAACCTAGGACATGAACAGGGCAGGAATCACCACTTGCAGGTCACAAATGAGGAAAGGGAGACTCAGAGAGGTTATGTGATGACCCAAGGCCACACAGTTTGGCACGAAGTGGGGACTTAAAATGCCAAGTCAAGCTGCCTGCAGGCAAGAATGTGGTTTAAAGAGGCCTTCTGACATCGTTTCTGCTTTAGGACAGGGGACTGGACTGGCGAATGGCATTTACTTTCCTGAGGAACCGAGCTCTGCCTCCAAAGCAGGAGCTGACAGCCTCCCTGGGCCCCTCTTAGTTCTGGGACTCCCCATTGTGGCTCTATGTGGACATGAAGTGAGAGGGCTCACAGGAGCCCAGCCCCCACCCTGGTTTTCGGCTTCTGTCGCTGTCTCATAGAAGCAAAGATGCCCGACCGACTGGAGCTGAGACACCCCTCGCTGAGTATTCTGTGTAGCCACCAATGTGGAGTGAGAGACAGGTGCAGACTGCAGCTTCTGCGAGGGAAGATGGGGCAGCACAGGCCATATGGAGCACGAGTGACAGAATTTGGCAGTGCAGGCTCTGCAGATGGGCCTGCTTATGTCCAGACACAAGCTGAGGCCAAAGACTGAATCATCTCTCTAGCAATTTCTTGTTTCCAAACACATCTTTTGAAGAATGTGGGGACGCTCTGCACAAATATCCAAACCCCTTGCTGGGAAAGGATTACACAGAAAACTGAAAAGAAGAGTTGCTTTTGTGGTGGGTGGTGGTGCAAAGTATCCGCCTAAATGAGGTGGAGGTCCCGGGATAGTGAGAAGGCAGTCTGGTGGTTTGGGTAGCATTTATTCACATCAAGTGTTTTGTGTGTGATCTTCACAACAACATTTTAATGGGGTTAGTATTACCAGCCCCATTTTACAGGAGGAAAGACTGAGACTTTAAAGGGTAAGTGATTTGCCAAGGTCAGCCAGCTGCTAAGGGCATAGTTGTGAATGAGAAAGGGCCTAAACACATGTCCAAGGACCTCCCCACTCACCACCCAGAGCCAAGATTCTTATGTCAGTCTCCTAGGGGGTCCTGTGACCCAGCTCCTGTGTGGCCTTCCAATAAGCCACTGGGTTCCCAGTAGAGCTCCCCAGGGTCTTTCTTCAGGATAAAGTCTGGGCTATTCGGCCTGGAATTTGATGCCCTGCAAGGACAGGCTCCAGCTTGCCTCTCCATCCTCATGCCCATGTGGCCCCTGGCATGGGTCCTGCCCAGCAACTTGCCATTCCCTGAACTCTTGTGCTGTCCCACCTCCAGTCTTGGCTTTGGTGCCTTCCAGGAATATCACCCTGTTGCTTTTCTACTTTAGCTCGCCTTTACATGTGGCCATGTTTTTCCCCCCCTTATTTGAATGTTCGGTCTTTTAAGACTGCAAACTCCTTTCCTTGCCTCTCATCCTTGTACCATAATGAACATCCTTTACACAAGTGCAGCCACCTTATGGTTCTCAGAGCGCTGTCCCCCTGCAAGGTGAAGTAAGGGTGTGGGAATTAGCTCCATTCCAGACCAGAGAAGAGAGGGGACCTGCCCACGCTTTCACACCAAAGCCATGATGACTGAATCCAGGTTTCCAGGCTCTTTCCACTGTGCCCCAGTTTGGAAAAGGTGACTTAAGCTGCCCATCCACATAGAGGCGGTGCCCACATGCCTTGGGATTGCTATTGGGGAGGAAGGGGGCTGTAGTAGTTTCCTGTTGCTCCTGTGACATGTTGGGCTGTATAGATATTTCACGGCAATTATAATGTCATTACCTGCAGGACCTTGGAGAGCTCATGGATGGGTGCCATGGATTCTGACAGTCCCAACCCTTTATAATCTGAAGCAAGTTCCCCATAGCCAAGCTGCCCAGGGAAACTGAGGCCATCCTGTTCAAAGGCATTTGGCACTTGCCAAGAAATTTCCCTCATCTTATTCATCTCTTCATTCACTTCCCAGACCCAGGCCTCATCCAATCTTAGGACACAGGATTTCCAACCAACCCTTACAACCACTTCCCCTACCCACATACCCAGAAGTCTTGCCTGTTTATAATGTGAATTGAATCACTTAGAATAAATCCAAAGGTTTTCTTTTCTTTTGTTTTTTAAAGAGCAGGTTAAGTTTTTGTTTATTTATTTATTTATTTATTTTATTTTAGAAAGAGGAAGGGTAAGAAAGAGAGAGAAACATCGATTGGTTGCCTCCCACACATGCCCCAATGGGGAATCAAACCTGCATATTGGGTATGTGCCCCGACCAGGAATCGAACCAGCAACCTTTTGGTGTATGGGATGAAACTCCAACCAACTGAGCCACTTCTTATCAAAGCATATCAAGTGGCCAAACTTCTTATCGAGGCTTTCAGGGTCCTATACACTCTGGCCTCAAACTACTATCCTCTTGTTCATTGAATTCCAAGAGGTTTGGCCTCCTTTCCAGCACCAGAACATACTATTTACCTTCCTGCCTCTGGGCCTTTGCACATGCTATTTACTCTTCTTGTGACTCTCTTTTTTCATCCTTCCCCTGGCTGATTCCTGCTTTAGATCTCAACCCTTTTCAGAGAAGCCTTCTTTGGCACCTCTCACTTACCCCAATTAGGTCTGCCATATCATTGTCTCTCCCTTGGAACCTAATTTTTCTCCTGAATAGCATCTGTATCATCACCTCTGCCATTGTACATGACAATATACATTCAGGCTCTGACACTACACGAAGGTTATCCTTTGCACCCAAATCTTCAGGATTAAAATGCACTAAATTCTGCAATTTTGTCCTCTCTCTTCAAGGAACAGGAATGAATCCAGCCTTAGAACCTCAGCTCCTAAAGAATCTTTTTTTCCCCCATGGGCCATGAGGTCAGACAGATCCACTTCCTGTTCCCTACTCTTCCACCGTGTTGCTGAGTGGCCCTGAGCAAGTAAAACACTGTGTCTTTCTGGGCCAGTTAACTCTAGCCCAGGAGGGTGTAGAGAGCCCCTCTCCTGCAGGCCAGATTCAGAAAGCCTGACTGTCTCACAAAGGATTTCAGGGGTATCCTCAGAATACTCTGGGGTTGGTGTCAAAAACTAAACAGGGGCCAGTTCACTATGAAATGGGCCATAGGCCCAGGCTCCACCTCAGCATCCTGCATCTCAGATGTTTCTCCGCTGGCTGATTTCTTCGTAATGCAGGCCTAACTTGCAGAGGGTGAGTCCCAGGGCAGGATCACTCTGCCCTCTGTCCTCGGTTCCCCTGGAGAGGCTCACTCTGCAGTCAGAGGCGATCAAGCTGGTGGCCCAGAGCTCTTATGGATGACAGGCACTGGCCTCTCGAAGAAGGCTGAGCCATTGTTCACAGTGCCCATCTTATTGATATCATCCAGAATCACATTGATGATAATAACAACTTGAATCAGAACCATGATTTTCTTTTTTTACTGCCTACTATGTGCCAGGCATAGGTTTGGGTGCTTTCCCTGCATTTCCCTGTAGTCCTCATAACAGCCCCATTTTACAGAGGAGGAAACAGAGGACAGAGAGGCTAACTGACTTACACAAGGTCACCTGGCCTGTAAGTTGAGCTGAGCTGAGACCATATTCTCCCTAACCCCTCACTGATATAATCATATTCACAAAAAGTGCATCCCACATACATAGCATTTTACAGTGTATAGAGTTCTTTGCCATCTGCCCTTGTCTCTGATCTTCACAACATTTAGAACATTGAGGTTTAGAGCAAGGAATTGATTGGCTCAAATCAGTGGGTGTATGAATTATTTATTGCCGTGTAACAAATAACTCCAAAACTTGGTAGCTTAAAACAGTACACATTTATTATCTCACAGTATCTGTGGGTTGGGGATCCTGGGAAGAGTTAGCTGTATCTTCTGCCTCATGGTCTCTCATGAGGCTATAATCCAGATGTTGGTCCTGGATGGCGGTCTCATCTGACAGCTCAACTGGGGAAGGCTCTGCTTTCAAGCTTATTCACATGATTGCTGGCAGAATTTAACTTTTTTGTGTTTTGTCATGCTGAGGTCTACTTTCTTCACTGGCTGTAGACCTGAGACAACCCTCAGTTTCTTGTCATGGGGACCTCTCCATTGTGGCAGCTTGCTTTATCAAGTGTGCAAGCCAAGAAGGCAATAGAGTCTGCTAGCAAAAAGGAAGTCTTGTAACCTAATCATGGACATGCCCACACGTTGGCTGCATTCTATCAGAAACAAGTCACTAGGTCTACTCCAGACTCCTACCCCTCGGGAGGGAGTTCCACAAAGGCATGGCTACTAGCAGATGGGGGTTTAGAGGCCATCTTAGAATGTTTGCTTAACACAGCAGGGGCTGGGCCAGAGCCCAGGTATGCAGCTTTGAGTTTGGCCATCCTCCTGGACCTGAGAATGTGCTGACCTGTGGACAGAGGTGGCAGGTGGTGATCTTCCCTCTTCTGTGCTCTAGGAGGCCTCTCAGAACCATGATGAGCCTGGGCCAGACCTCTCCATCCCAGGAAAAGAGCCGGCTCCATTTTAATTACATTGTCGCCCCCAGGGAAGCCTGTGTTCTTCTCCAGATAGTTTTTCTTCCCCTTTACTGCCATTCCTGTCTTTAAATCAAAGCTGCTCTCTGTTCGAGGGCTCCCGGCCCCAGGCTGGATAAGAATTTATGGGTGGGTGATCCGGAAATGTAATATAAAGGAGTCATGACCCAGACCGTAATGTAAGCTGAGAGGTCCTGGAGAGGCAGGCAGCCAGGGCCCAGTGACCTCTCGGCCCAGCAACCATCACAGCCTCTGCCTTTATGAAAACCTTCCATCATCCATTCCTTCAGCCTACCCCCACTGCCCCTTCTTGTGGCCTGCACTGCCGTCTCCCAGCACAGCCAGGACCTAGGCTACTAGCATCCACCTGAACTTGCCTTTCTAGAACTGCTTCCCTGTCCTCCCATCTCCTGTCTCCCTTCTCAAATCCTCTAAGCTCCAGGCTATGTGAATAGACTCCTATCTCCATGATGCTGCTCAGCTGTTTCCTCTCCAGGGACTGTCCTTTGCCCCATGTCCCAGGGATGAAACCTCCTTGAGGACTTCTTCCCAGACTTGCCTCTCTCTGTCCCTCTCTCATGGCACCAAGCACTGTGAGCCTTCATATTTGAGTCCGTTATGTCCATGCTACCCTCCTCCCCCCAAACTCCCTCCCCCCCATTAGACTTGGACTTCCTTAGAGGTAAGAGCTGGGGCTGGAATTCACTGTGCACAGGACGTGCTCAGTCAACATTAAAATGATGGAAAAAGTCGAGGTCAGAATCACCTTTGAGTGGATAGAAAATTCCTGTTCTCCCTTTACCCATTCCATGTGTGGCCAGTGGCTGCCCCCACCCCAACCCAACCCCCGTCCTTAGATAACCTGTATTGAGGCAGGCCTGCCTGGGTACAGCATCCTAGCCCTGCCCCAAACCACATGTTTCCCCCAAGCACCTGCTCTAAGCCTCCCACACCCATTTGGGGGACAGGGGAGCAGAAGGCAACAAAGTCCTGCCCAGAGCAAAGCCACCTTCCCAGACCACATATGTGGGGTCATAGATATCCAGGCAGGACAGACATTTGTGCTCAGATGATGCCTCCCCACTCTACCCCAATCTCTGCCTGACTCCGTTGCCCCTCTGAGGGTCACTCAGATGCCCAGAAGTCATCCCAGACCCCCTCTTCTTCCTCAGTCTTCCTCCAATCAGTCCCTTGTTCCCTAAGTTCTACCTTCTGTTGAAAGCAGTCTTTGCATGTGCCCCACTTTCTCCACTCCAATGGCCACTGCCTGTCCAGGCCACCAAGGGTCCCCTCCTGGTTGCTCTTCTTGCCTCCACTTCACCCTACTCATTTCTTCTTCGCTCAAGTGACTCATCAAGTCACACCCTCACTCAAAAACTTTCAGAGGCTCCCCATTGCCTGAGAAATGTTGTGCCACAGTCTGGCTGGCCCTAGGAGCTTCTCTGGCCTCCTCTCCCATTTCCCCATCATTTCTATCCACACTCCTGAGGACCCTCTCGTTGGACCACCTCCTGTTCCCCAGGGCCCCTGGTGCTTCCCTCGTCCATGACCCTTCCTCCTCATCTCTACTCAAGTAACCGGACCATCCTTCCAGGACAGCCCAGGCAGTGAACTCTCAGCCCTCGGTGCTCCCAAAGGTTCTGCATTAAAGGGATGAAAGGCATCCCTGTCTATTACCCCTCAGCCCCTGGGGGCAAGGATCAGCCTCACCTCCCTCTCTTCCAGCCTCTGCCCCCTGCTGCTGCCTCTGCTTGGAGACAAAGACAAAGGCGTCCCTTGGGGGAGGGGAGCCGTCCTGAAATCTCTTGGAGGCGCCAGACGGCTCAGTGCCCGAGAAGAAAGCAGAAAGCGGCCCAGAAGGCTGCGCTCAGGGAGGAGTTCTCACCAGAAGGCCCAGTGCTGGGCCCAGGCCAAGGGAGTGTTTGCACGTGCCCGGGGTGTGTGGACGGGAGAGGAGGACTTGGCAGCCACGGGGGATGGTTTAGGATCCATTCACTCTTGTTCTGGTTTCCTGACGCCTTTGTTCAGAATCCCCGGGGTACTCCCAGCCAGGCAAAGGGGCCGGGGTAGGGACAACTCACAGAAGGAGCCTCGGCGAGCTCCCTTCCTTCAAGGGGGGACCTGAAGAACGGTGGGTGCCTAGAAAGACCCCCTGGGGTTCAAGTACCTGCCTAGAGCGCAGAGGCCTCTGTGGGTCCTGCTTCCTGCTCCTCCTGCCTGCCCTGCTCTCTTGCCTTTCCCTCTGGGCTGGCTCCTTCTCTTCAGACAACCCCTGAATCACCCCCACCTCTCCCAGCCTGCCCCTTTCCTAGGGCTTTCCTCACCAAGGATGCCACCACCCAGCACAGGTTAAAGCCCATGCCCTCCTCCTGGGCATCCCAGTCCCTTCGCTTGTCTGAGCCAATCCATCCAATCCATTTTCTTTTTTTAAAAAAGAAATTTTATTTATTTTAGAGAGGAAGGGAGAGGGAGAGAGAGAGATAGAAATATCAATGATAAGAGGGAATCATTAATTGGCTGCCTCCTGCACACCCCCTACTGGGGATCGAGCCTGCAACCTGGACATGTACCCTTGGCGGGAATCAAACCCAGGACCCTTCAGTCCACAGGCCGATGCTCTATCCACTGAGCCCAACCAGCTGGGGCCAATCCATCTTCTTTCATCCTCAACCCCTGTGACTCTGTCCACGAAGCCCAACCCGAGGGACAGACCAGGTTCCACGCCCATCTCTGCCTCTTCTTGCCACGTATCCTTGGGCAGGCCCCTTCACCCCTCAGAGCTTCAGTTTCTCACTGAAAATGGAGGCAGCAGCACCTGCTTCAGAGAGGCTGAGGTGCTGACTGAGAAGTGCTCAGAGCAGGCCAGCTACACGGAGGTGCCCCTGCAAGGTGGGCGTTGTCAGGAGCGCCCTGTCCTCCTTAGTCAGCGTCACCGCCACCATGGTGTCTGCCCACCTTTCCAATCAGTCCTCGGCCCAAAGAGACAATTATCAAACTATCTCTAATTAGACCTTGTAATAAAGATAAAATATGCAGACATTATAAAGTGCTAGACTTATATCCATACCATGTAGTACTACTCAGCAATACAAGGGAATGAACTATGTTTTACTGATACATGCAACAACTCAAATGCCCCTCAAGGAACTAGGCATCTCCCAGTCTTGCCCACAGGGTGGGCTCTCAGCAGCCATGGGTTAGGAGGCGAGCTTACCCTCTTGGGTACAGGTGCCTGGGCGAGGAGTGGGCATCTGGCCCAAGCTGAGCTGGTTAGAGCCACTCCTGTGTTTTCTGGTATAACCTAGAATTGGGACACCTTTTGGAAAGCTGGACTTGTAGCATATAAACAACGCACTGAGGAGCAGGGGTGCATGTTTTAGGTAGAGATGATCAGAGCATCTGCAGAAACCAGACAAGAGCTGGAGAAAGGGCACCCCAGGTCCCTATTAGCTTTACACTTCCTGTTTCCAGTCCTTCTGGCATGTGACCTGATCTAGCCCTTGGATTTCATGAGATTCTTTGTATTCTTATGCATAACCCCCTTGCTCCCCACCCCTATCCTCCAGTTAGCCAAAGAGGACTTCAATTATTTACCATCAGGAAGCCTTAGCTACTAGAAATGGAGCTGCCAGGACTCGGAACCCATGACCTGCCTGTCCCCATCCAGGTGCCACAGGGAGGTCCGTGTGCAGAGCAGGGGATCCAAAGGGTCCTTTTCTATCTTGGATTTTAACCCCCACTCCTGCCTCTTGCCCGCTCGGATCTGGGCAGCACTTGTCCCTCTGTACAATGAAGGAGAGGCCCACCGGAGAGCCCTGCCCGCTCCCCTACACCATGCACACCCGAGGCACCTGACGAATGTTCGCAGGATGGGGTAGAAGCCATCCTGAGAACCCTTAGTCTTATGAGAGAGAACAGTCGGGAGTGCACAAGCCCAAGCCCTGTCACCTCCTAGAGAAAAAGAAAATGAGAAGAGCCCAAGTCAGCTCCCCCAGGCACCTGGAAAACAATTTGCAAGATGGAATTCAACAAGCAATGCCAACAAGATCATAATGACCATATTTATGGGAGAATGTGGAGGCCCGGGCGTGGGTTTTCATTATCATGTGTACCAATGTGATCATCTCCCTGCAGCCAGCCTCCCGCTCCAGGCGCAGCTGTTGGCTGGTGCATGGTAATTTGATGCAAATTGCCCCCAAATATGGTAATTCTCTCCTCTGCCAGGGGAGCTTGAAGTCACAAACCTGGAGATGTTGGTGGCAGATGTTTTTCTCCTTCTCTGCAGGCTGCTGTTATTGTGGAAAAGGGCAAGGTGACCCGGAGACAATGCTTGCCTTCGTCACCACCTACGTGCATGCTGTGTGACCTGGAATGAGGTCACCTCTCTTCACCTCTCTGAGCCTCAGTTTATCATCTGTAAAATAGGCATGATTTCTGCCACGGTGGCTTTGAGGAGTAGAGAAGATACACTCAGAGCACCTAGTACAAAGCTTTCATTAATATTATTTTTGGACCTCAGAGGTGCCCGTTGTGGGGTTGGGCAGTCAGTGCCCAGGGTTGTTCCCTGCTCCCCAATAGTGAGTTCCTCCTTGGAGAAAACAAGAACAATGTGATTAAAATAGAAGTAAAATGTCTGCAGGAAATGTCTGACTGAGGACGGACTCTTTAGGATATGAGAGCTCACTGGAATTTGTAAGAGAACATCAATATCCCAATATGGAAATGAGCAAAGGGCAAAAATAGACCGTCGCCACCCGAGAAAGACAAATATCAATTAAACCAGAGGGAAGACGTTCCCTCCTCTTTCTTCTTTAATCATTAGGGAAAGACATCAAATTAAAACAACCTCAAGATGGCTTTGTTCCCATAAAATAGGAGAAAGTATGAAAAAGAGGAGAGCTGGTAGCTGATCCAGGTGAAGTTTCCTGTGAAAGGGAAACCCCAGCTACTGCGGTGGCAACCTGCAGCGGGTGGACGTCTTAAGGTCATCTACCAATGTGTACCGGAAGTCAAATCAAGACAAATGATCCAGGAATCTCATTCATGTGTTTTTCTCCGGGGGAAATGACTCAATAGAGGTAAAAAGCCGAATGAACAAAGATGCTGTGGAAATCTGTGAAAAAGCCGGGTGGGTGGTGAAGGGAGCCATGATGCCACCACACGAAACACTCTGAAGTGCTTAAAGGTAGCTGTGTTTTGAAGAGTGGACGTGTTATGTGGAATAATGTTTATGGTAGATTTTTAACTTGAAAAGAGAAAGAGAGAGAAGGCTGTTTACTAGAACTATGTGCACATAGTGCCTGTGGGAGGCGAGGACTGCCCCATGCAGAGGAGGAGCCGTGAGAGAAGAGGGGGTTCGCACAAAGGAGACTGCCCTGCAGCCTGAGGTTTCTGTCTCTCGGTCACAAAGGGTCACCTCAGAGCAGCAGCAGCAGCAGCAGCAGGGCTCTGACAGGCCTGGCTGTGAGGGATACTCTTCCGGGGGCCAGTTCAGCTCCAGGAAGAACCTTCTTGTGAGCAGGGCCTTCTAACAGGCACATGGGCTGGCTCTTGAGGTAGTGAGCCCCCAAGGGCTGGAGGTATGCAAGCAAAGGCTAGAGTAGAGTCAAGCCCGGATAGGTAGCTGGGTTAGATGTCATCTAGGATGGATGGTTAAATGATACTAATCGCATGCCTACTCATACCAGCATATCGGGCCAGGCATCCCCCAGAGAGAAACAGGGTAAACCCATTTGTTCATGGAACACAGGGAAGGAAAGAAAGAAAAAAGGGAGGAAGGAAGGAAATAGGGAGGGAGGGAGGGAAGGAAGGGAGAAGGAAGGAAGGGAAGGAAGAAAGGACACACGGGCAGGCCAATTACATGCTAAGCAGGGATCTAATCCCTTTGTAAACACTGTCAGAAACTTGTCTTCCTAATTGAAAAGCCCATGTGAGCTGCTTAATCCAGTCCATGTTAATGAGACCAAAACATATTAGAGCAGATATTGACTCCAGTTGTCATAGTGCCAGAGCTGGGGACACCAGGGGGAATGTATTGACAAAAGTGAGGCTGGGGTCAGTCTTGGTCTCCATGGACATCATTGTGTCATTCCATTGCCCTAACCATCCGGCGGGGAAACTCCATCATGCAAAGGGCTGCAAGATTTTCATGATGGATAATGCTCCTCCATTACCTGCATGGTCGTCCTCCTTAAGTGGAAGAAAGTGGCCTTAAAAATAAAGGCCTAGAGAATATCAGGGCTAAAAATAATAATACTTTTTCTGCCACCTTCTAAATTCTTTTAGCTGGTTTAATAATCAAATAAGCCACACAGATTAACAGGGGAAAAAAATCAACATTTAATAAATGCACATGAGGAATTCACCTAAGCATGAAAATTCTGAAGACAGTGAGGCAAAATTGGGTGTATATGTCATTTTGGACAAAGGAGAAAGGCGGGAAATGAGATCTTAGATCTCCGAAGTGAGTGTGGGTGATTGACAAGTAATTGAGGAAGAGTAGAACACACATGGCAAGTAAAGTTTTGCTAAGACGCCCAGAAATGAGACAGGCTCCTGCTTGGAGTCTTCCTGCCTAATGCGAAGGCAATTATGTTACGGTCCTTTCTAAAGCGGATTTTTCCCTCCGAATCTCCTTATGCAAAAAAAGCATTGAGGGGAGGTTCTTTCTGAGTCTTTTGTTGCTAATAATCAACTTAAAATCAATATCCCAAAGGCACAAGTTTGGGGGTGGCAGAACTTTGGTTGCCTTCAATGAAAACATTCATTCAAATAAGTACAGCAAAGTTCATGCCTCCCTCCCTTTTCTCCCGTTTAATGACTTCAAAGAAATCGTTCCCAATCTAAAATGGGCCATTTGGGAAGCTTGGGGTGGGGGATGAGGCTGTGTCCAACCAGTTCTCACCACCTGCTTGTGACATTTAACCCCTCCTATGAAAGGTTAATGCTCTCATCATGGGCCTTGCTCTTAGCAAAAAGTCTCTCATCGTATTTTCTATTAATCAGTAAGGCATTAACATGCTATAACCATGGGCCTAGACCTTGGAGTCACACAGACCTTGTTCTGGCTTTGCCAGCCCTATTTGGGTCTCAGGACCACTGTGCATCGGTTTCCCTGCCCCAGCGTCACCCTCCCAAGCCATCCCCCACACAACCAGAATGTTCTTTCTAATGGACAGTTCTGATCCTCTCTTATTCCTGCTTAAAAAATTTCCATGCTCCTCATCGCCTGCTCGATAAAACCTGAAATCATTAGATTCGTCGTTGTTCTAGCATCAGCTCCTATCATCACAGCCCTAGCCCACGGCCTCGATCACAGTGAGATGTGACCTACCTCACAGAGCTGGACTCAAACCACAATATCTAGGCCAATGCACTTGACCTTTGGTAAAACACATCGTCATCTGGTTTGAAGAATTAAAAAAATAATAAATAGAATACTAGCCTCATTGCATCCCGCAGCATTTCTCCGTTTATGAACCTTTTCATGCAGTTTTCTCATTTAACCCTATGCAAGTCATGAGAGGGTTATTCTACAGGTGAGGAACCGAAGGTTTGGCAGAGGTGTCTCGGAGGCAGTGGGCAGAGCTGAAACCCAAAGATAGGAACCAACTTACCTGAGCACATCTTGCCGTCTCGGCCCACAGCTTCCGGGATCCCAGGCATTAATGCTCAGACCTTACAGAAGAGGAAACTGAGGTGTGTGTGTGTGTGTGGGGGGGTGTCAAGTGAACCCCCCTACACCTCATCACAAAGCTACTGAGTGGTGGGGCTGGAGAGACCCTAATCCATCTACCTCAGGGTCCAGCTCTCTCCCACATTCCAGCTGCCCTTCTGAGGCAGCTATGAAGAGGTCAAGTTAAAGCTACCCTCTGACCTTGGCAGTCATTCTTTGTTGTGTCCCAGGAACAGGGTCTTCTGGGTCATTGTTTAAAATGTGATGAGAAGTGGGCATTTAACCAGACAACAGCTGTCGTGTGAATTGAGTGACTCAATTGTCCTTGAGAAATGTGGGTCCTCTGGGAGCGACTCCCAGCACTTTCTGTCCCCTGATCCGAGGTGACTAATGGGAAATCCATGTCCAACCCTAAACCTGGTGGCAAAGAGAATCGCCTTACACCCTGAAGCAGCCACTAAATTTTAGCTCTAGTGAAGTCGAGGGCTTGCTGAAAGCAGACGAATGTTTCACAGTTGTGTTTCACCGACTGCTTGAAATCCTAGGACAACACAGCAAGAAGGCACCCTCCCATATTTGCCCATATTTGTTCGTTCATTCATTCATTCATTCATTCATTCCACAAACATTTCTTGAAAATGGTGCCAGGGGTTCCATGTGTGTGTGAGACGCGGCCTTCACCCTCCTAGTGGGGAGATAAACTAGTAAACATATAAGTAAGGGGCTTTCTTAGCCAACTCCTGCCTTTACCACATGAAGGAGCGGAGGCACAGAGAGGGGGGCGGGAGGGAGGCCCTCCTCTGCTTTCAAAGAAGAGATTTGCACAATTTTGCATTTGAGCCAGAGACCTCACAATGGCATTTTTTCAGGAGGCTGGAGGGGTTGAAATTTCTGTTTTCCCCAAGGCAAGCTGTAAGAGCATTCCTTTGACAAGAGAGTAAAACATCTGTGTTTACAAGAGAGATAAGCAGGAATCTGGCAGCTGTGGGCCTCTGAGGCTGCCTTATGAAGGTGTTGCCTCAAAAGACATAGTTTGAGGTGAAGATATCCAGCGGGGACAGCCTGGAGCCTGGCCCGGAGTGCAGTGTGGGTTTCTTCCTTCTGGTCTCCCATCTTGGTGGGGGGTTAGGGAGCAGCCCACCCTGTGCAGGATCAGGCATGGACTTGCTGCCTACTGAGTGGTTGTTTAATGGGTGGATTTCATCTTAGTATTTCTGTTCTGTTCCATCCAACACTCAGCATACAGAGAGATCAGAACATTTCATAATCCCGCCATTTCCCATCTCCTAGATCACATTAAGTTCATAGTTAAGGCCCTTCACTATGGCCCACCTCACCAGCCTCATCTCTCCTCCTCAAACTCTCAGGCATTCCATGCCGAGCCCAGATCAAAGTTCTTATTCTCAAACACACGTCCCTTCTTTCCTTCTGGCATTTGCCCATGCTGTTCCCTCTGGTTAGCATGCCCTTCCCTACCCTTTGCTGCCTGTCCTTTAAGACTCTTCCTCTTCCCTGCCCAGGAAGATAAAATTGGCGCCTCCTCTCTGAGAAACCTTTCAGGCCAGCACTTATCATGGTGGGATGATAGGGGAGAGGGAGGAGGAGAAAAAATCTCTCTCGCTTGAGTGTGTTTCCCTTTTCCACAACAGTTGCAAGTGCTTTCAGATAAAACCAATAGCGAGCAGTGCAGACAGACCTCATATACATGGCCCATCGGAGGTGCAGTCCCAGCAGTGGGCACAGGACACAATCCCATCAGCCAGAGAACCTGCCTGGCTCTCCCTCTCCCCCTCCCTCGTCCCTCACACCTGTTCTCTAGGGTTGCACTCTTTTTGCTCGGCTTTCTGGAAAACCCAGGCTAAGATGCCCTGTTCTTTATTAAAAAACTCTCCTTAAGCCCTGGCCAGTGTGCTCCGTGGTTAGCGCGTTAGCTCATGCACCAAAGGGTCCTGGGTTCGAGTCTCCGTCAAGGGCACACACCTAGGTTGCAGGTTGGATCCCTGGCTCCAGTCAGGCATGTACGGGAGGCAACCAATTGATGTGTCTCTCTCACATCAACGTTTCCCTCTCTCTTTCTTCTCTCTCTCTCTCTCTCTCTCTCTCTCTCTCTCTCTCTCTCTCTCTCTCTCCTCTGTTGGTGCAACCCTCCTCTTCCACGGGGGCTGACCTGGAGTCAAGGCTTAGCGCTATGGCTCTGTCACTGGGTGGCCTTTGGAGAAACACTGCACTCTCAGAGCCTCAGTTTCCCCATCTATAAAACAGGACAGATGAGTCTACCCATTCATGCAGGAAGAAGTGTTTTGTAGAAGGAAACCCAGCAGAAGGCTCCGGGTACCAGTGGCATGAGTTGTGTAACAACAGCCCCAGCATGTTACTTGGAGGAGTCAGGGTAATCCCACTGAAGAGATGCCGGTGGAGCTCCTCCCCAGGCCTGGAGGGCTGCAGGCTGGTGGAGGCAGGTCCCTACACCACTGTACACAGGAGCCAGACACCTCACACTGACAACAGGAAGGTCAGAGTTGGGGGGTCGGGCTGGGGCTCCACCAACAGGCGAGGAAGGCTGGACAGGTGGGCCCATTCCCAGTCCTCTGGGTGGTCACCTGTGAACAGGGGGACAAAGGGAGGGACAGAGGGGTGCAGAGCATCTGGGATCTAGGCCTGACTCTAGCCCAGTTCACTGTGTGCTTTTGGGCAAGTTTCTTCCCATCTCTGGGCCTCAGTTTTCTCTCTTGCTAAACAAGAACTACGTGGTCTCTGAGTCCCCCTCTAGCCCTGAAATTCTGTGGGTCAACAAGACATCTCCCCTCGTCAGCATTCTGCTCCTGCACAAGCCCACAGCAAGAAGCCAAAGCAGCCTGTTCTCCATTCATTTGGAAACGAATTCCCTGAATCCATCTCTCCTTCCCTAGATGCTTGCTCTTGAGGGTCCAGCTCTGCACACCAGAGCCACGCGTTTCAGATATCTCAGCATGTGATACAGTTTCTCATCAGGCTACGGAAATGTTCTCCCAAACCACCAAACAGAGCGGTCTGCGACATGGAGCTGAAAATAAAGCAGCAGAAAGACAGTGGTGTTGTTGTGAAGAAGCGGTCAGGAACGACCTGGGAGGCAGAGATGACAATGGAATGCCAGGCCTTGGCCACAAGGTGAGTCCAAGGGAGGCAAGGACTGTGTATCCTGAAACTGGTCCTCCTCATTACAGCTTCAGGAGGTAGGTGCCATTTCCCCCATTTTAGAGGTGAGGGAAGCAAGGCTCAGAGAGGTGAAGTCCTCTGCCCAAGGTCACACAGCCAGTAGCTGAATCAGGTTTTAACATGTAGTCTGCCTGACTTCTCACGGTGCTACATGACCTTCCTGCTGATACTGATCTGTTTATAAACATGTCCCCATTAGTGGACTGTCCCTTCAAGGACAAATGCTGGGTAGACTCAGCTCTTATCACAGGGCTCACAGACACAGAAAAGATGCTCAGTAAATGTTGGTGGAATTGAATAGAACTGAATTTCCACCAGCATCCACTTGACACTTGAAATTGATGGACAGGTGATACCCTGTTAGGGCTGTGGTGTGTATAATCTCTACAATGGCTCCCGGGGAGTTGGGCAGATAGACAAGGAGGTTTAGTCCCAGTGGGGGTGGAGGGAGGAGGGGCACAAGGTCAGACTCTTAGAAAGAATTAATAATATCCAAGGAATTCTTACGGAACAGTAGGGGGGAATAAAGATTCTTCAAAGACGCCCTAATGGCAAATTTTCTGGATTTTCCAGCTAATTTGAAGGTACCTACTTGGAACATTTTCTTGTCAGAAAAGATTTTAAAATACATTCATTCAGTGTGACATGATAATTGGGCCTGGCTGCCTGATGAATGCCTTTTATCTATTCCTGAGCTATTGTTCCCTGGGATCGAGCTGATGGGCTGGAACGGGCACTTTGTTAAATGCACAAACAGAGCTACTTGCAACAGTTCTGGCCACTGATGCAATGGGGGTCTCAGAAAGATTCCTGGGGGCTCATCATGAGAAGGTGTCAGAGAAGGAACTTCAGAGATTAGAGAAGGCAACTTCCTCACTGTTCACCTGGGGGACTGAGGCCCAGGGAGGAGCACGGCGTCCTGGGATCACACAATGTGCAAGTGGCCGAGATGTGGACCTGGTGTCCTGGCCCAGAACCAGGCCCCTCTCCCCTGCCTTCAAGGCTTCTGTGGAAAGAGGCCAAGCAATGGACAGTGTACACTGGTGCAGAGCCACTCACACCCCCTCTCAATCCTCTGCCCAGCACCCAGAGAACACACTTGTCTCATGCAAGGGCGTGGCTGCCAGAGCAGGATGCATTTCTGACAGCTGACTTTTCTCAGCTATACAAGGCGTTATCAAATCAGCTATTTTTATAGGCTCCCTTTCCCTTTCTCCTTCTTTTATCTTTTCTTTATTTTAATGCCTTTGTTTTCTCGAAGGCAAATTTCCAGGCCTGGCCATCTGATAACCATTGCAAAGACTCCATGAGTCTTTATCACTCTTTCTATGAAAGAAGGACTTACTTGGCCTTATTATTTATCTTTACATAGTATTTTGGGTTATCTTGATTTTTTTTTATTGAAATTCCTGTAGCATTTTGTTTTAACTAGTATCTGTTTTGGGGTATCTCAGAGCCTCCATATGTTAACACATTGTTTACAAAACTGTAGCTTGGGTTTTCTGCTTTGTCAAGGCAGAAAACTATTTTACTCTTTAAAAACTCAGTGTTATCTGATCTGCCTTTCATTAACATTTGAGGAATAAAACAGTTCCATCGAGAGTATGACGTTGACATTTCCATTGTTTTTCTTAGAAAACACCACCATGTTAATCATCCCTCAAGGGACTTCATTTTCTACAGATGATAACTAAGGTCCGGGCTAGGTGTGCATGTGTGTTGGTGTTTAGATGTGTTGGTGTCACGTGTCTGTTCTCATGCTTGTGTCTGGGAGTCTCAGTATGTAGTTATGTCACTGTACACGTGACTGTGTTTGTCTGCCAACGTGTCATTGGCTGTGTGTATGTCTAGAGTGATGGTGTGTGAGTGTGTGTGTACAGATGATTCCGTGTGGATCTGAATGTATGTGGATAAGTGCATTGTGTGTCTCTGTGTTTTATGGCCACATGACATCTATGTTCATGAATGTACGTTTTTATGTACATGTACTGATACATATATACATAGGTGCTATGTGTGTGATGAGTCGTGTGTTTGTGTTCATGTGTCTGACTGTAGGCACATGTGTGGGGATGTCTTTGTCCGAGTTTTTTACTTGAGTGTTTGCAGGAGGGAAGGCTCAGATTTGTGTTCAGAACCTTCTATATACATGTACACAGTACCCTCTAGTGGGCATGAGAAGAAAGCATCCCAAACAAAACAAAAAAAAAGGAGGGAGGGGGGCGAGCAGGATCCAAATCACCTCCAATTCCAGACTGGTCCATGGCCACATACAGGGCAAAGTTTCCAGGATGGACCTTGAGAGGGCAGGAAAAGCCAGCCACCCACTGCACAGGGGACTCTGTGCAGGGTCCCGCCCTCAGTGTGGGGGTCCAGCTTCACAGTGTGGGGGTGAAAGGGCTCATTCTCTGGGGGGGGAGGCAAGATCACTGAGCTTGGTGGGTCAGTGGGCCAGGAGGGAGGCAGCCGGCACACAATCCAGCCACAACGGGGAGGGACCTTGCCGAGAGCTCACAGTCACTGGGGCCCCGCAGTCTCCATTGCCCTGGCCAGGCCCACGCCGAGTCCCAGTGTTCTGGAAACAGGAGCCCTTCACCTGTGATGCTCTGAGCTTCCTCTTGCTGTTGTAACACAGCAGTGCAACCTTAGCAACTTAAACTAACACATCCATTACGGGAGAGTTCTGGAGATCAGAAGACTAGCATGGCTGCTCAGGACTGTATCCTCTGGAGGCTCCGGGAGAATCTGTTTCCTCCCCTTTTCCAGCTCCTGAAGGCACCTGCATTCCTGGCCCATGGCCCACCTTCCCAACAAAGCAATTATGAATGATCCTTTGTATGTTCTGCGGGATTTGCTGGGCTAATATTTTGTTGAAGGGGAATCTCTATTCATGAGGAATGTTGGACTACAGTCTTTTCTTTTATTGGAATGTCTTTGTCCGCTTTCGGTATCAGGGAAATGTTGGCCTTTAAAAATGACTAGAAGCGTGTCCTCCTCTTCTCTTTTCTGTGAGAGTCTGTGTAGAACTGGTGTTATTTCTTCCTTAGATAACTTGGTATTAGAATTCACCAGGGAAGCCATCTGAGTCTGGAGTTTCCTTTGTTGGGAGATTTTCAATGATGAATTCAATTTGTTTAACAGACCCAGGGCTATTCTTGTTATCTATTTCTTCCTGAGTGAAGCTTTGATAGTTTGTGTCTTCCAAGGAATTTGTCCATTTCCTCAGAGTTATTAACTGTATTGTGATAAAGCTGAGGAGAAGCCAGTGCTGAAATAACCCATGAGTGAATGACTCGCCTAAGGAGACCATTGCAGACAAAGAGCAGAAATTCTGGGTTAGGAAATAATGTGAAATTCATGAAAAACTTTATGCTTTTTTGAAATGAGTCAGTTTATTAAAAGGTACAATTATGCACAAAGATGCAAAGCAAAGTCATCAAAAATTGGAAACCACATAAATGTTAAAGAAAGTTAATATATGGTATAGTCACTAAATGGAATATATATTTTTAATTTAATTCTTTTTAAAAATTGATTTAAGAGAGAGGAAGGGGAGAGAGAGAAAGAAACATTGATTTGCTGTTCTACATATTTATGCATTCATTAGTTGATTCTTGTATGTGTCCTGACGGGGGAGCAAACCCACAACCTTAGCGTATCGGGACAATGCTCCAATCCACTGACCCACCTGGCCAGGGCTAGAATATATATTATAGAGTATTACTTAAACACTCTGAAAATATGCATAGCAACATCTAAAAAGAAGTACACCAAATGTTAATACTAATTATTTGTTGAGGTTTTGAATCTACAGAGTCCTTTTTTCTTCCTTTTCATATCCTCCAAATTTGCTATATAGTATTTTTAAATATATTTTTATTCATTTCAGAAACAAAGGGCGAGGGAGAGAGAGAGAAACATCAATGATGAGAGAGACGCATTGATTAGCTGCCTCCTGCATGCCCCTACTAGCGATCAAGCCCACAACCTGGGCATGTGCCCTCACTGCGGATCAAATTGTGACCTCCTGGTTCATAGGTCGAAGCTCAACCACTAAGCTACACTGGACAGGGTATATATATATATATATATATATATATATATATTTTAAACTATATTTTTCTTGATTTTTTTAGAGAGAGAGGAAAAGAGAAGGAGAAAAGATAGAAACATCCATTATAGAGAAACATCAATGGGCTGCCTCCCGCACGCCCCCTACTGGGGATTGAGCCCACAACCCGGGCATATGCCCTGACTGGGAATTGAACCTCTTGGTGCATGGGACAACGCTCAATCCACTGAGCCACGCCAGCTGGGCTATATATTTTTGAATGGAATGAAAACTGTTAAGAGAAACAACATTTCCTCCCACTTCTAGTGAGGCATAACTAGACTTCCTATCAAACTCAGGGCCTGACACAAAGTAGTCCCCCAATAAATTCAGTAAAGGACCAAGACCAGCGATCTGAAGGTCCCTCTGTCCTGGGGCCTTAGCTGCTGCCTGCATGGCTGCTTCTCCTGCTGCTGTCACCATCACCACCACCAATCTGTGCCCAGGTCCCAGCCCTGGCTGCCCTCTTGGGGTCCTTCAGCACCCTGGACCACCCTAAATGTAGTGTGTGTGCATATCAAGTGGCCAGGCTTACTGCCCACCATCCCCGAGGGGCTGAGCCCGCATACACATGCTCTGCCACCAGCATATCTCCTCTGCTCACATATACACTCCATTATCTCATTAGACTTCACTTACAAAACACAAGTTCAAAGGTGAAATTATTAAGCATTTCAAAACAATGACAGCAAAACATAAAACCAAATGCTCTGAGCAACAACACAGATTGCATATCTATAAAAACAGCCTGGTAGGAACACAGTGGCCCAGGCAGCAGAGGCTGCAGGTGGAGTGGTGCCCCTTACAAGTCAGGATGGGTGACAGGGCAGACGTAGTAGTTGATGTATGTTGAATACCATACGTACCAAAAGCATACACACTCCCCCTCCCCGTATTACAACATGACATATGTTGTAGAAAGTAATAGGAAATAAAACACCATGAGGACAGAGAACATTTCTTGGTTCTGTTTATAGCTGTATCCTCAGAGCCCATCCTGGTGACTGGCACTTACTGGATAACCAATAAATATTTAGTAAATATAATTATAGAGTATTATCTGTACTTTCTCATTAGCATATAATTCCTACACATCCTTCAAAATCCTCTTCAAAATGCTCCCTCTTCTAGGAAGCCTTCTGCAATTTTTCTAGAATTGGTGATTTCTCCTGTACTTTTACTGTACACCCTTCTATTTTAGCACCGAGCTGAAGCATGAGATTATAAGACAGCACCTTACACAAATCCTCAGGGTTTAACATTTTTTCCTTAGGAATTTTGTTAACTATCAAAAATCATAACCCCGTCAACTAGGACAGAATAAAACTTTCTATGTCATTTTCTAAGAAGTATTTTGTCTATTACTCATCCTTCCCTCCCTTTTAAACAAATGCTTTTATTTTAGTGGTAACATGTTTCTGCTTCCTTTTTTCAAAAATAAACTTTAATTTTGGAATAAATCTGGATGCAGAAGGAGGTTGTACAGATACTACAGAGTCTTGGTACATCACGATGAAGTAAACTCCAGACTTTATTTGAATTTCTCAGTCTCCCCATCCTCAGAGGGCAGGGACCATGTGAGTCTTACTCACCACTTGGATCCCAGCATTTAGCACTGAGCCTGGGAGGTAGTGAACTCCTAGTAGATGTGTGATGGGTACGTGAGTGAGTGAGTGAGCAAGATCCAGGCAGAGAGCACTGGGCTGTCACACACACAGCCAGACCTTCGAGTGGCCCAGTTTCCCACATTTCTCACCAGCTGCCAGGCCATCACATCAGATGCAGGTTTTCAAATAGAAGAGAGAAGTTGAATGATTAAAGCTAAACAAAGCAGTGGGCTGAGCCTATTCATCTTGAGGCAAGCTGCTTCCCACTCCACCCCGCCTGGCCCCGGAGCCCCGCAGCCAGGCCTGGCCTGCAGCCAACCCTCAGTGTCCAAAACGTGCACCTAGTCAGGAATGTGGGGCCAGAGACTTTGGGAGGAGGTCACCCATCACCTCCCACCTTGGATGGCCAAGGGACATGGCTCTCCTTCCCAGGTCCACCCCACGTACAGCCAACATGCCCAGCAGTGGAAAGAAGGCAAGGAGAAAGATCCCGCACCTGACACCTACTGGCAGCTCTGCTAGTTCTCAGCCTTCTCATCCCCAGACACCCCACCCCACCCCAGCATTCCTTCCCCTCTGCTGCCTCACCTGTTTGCAGATCACTGCAAGTCAGATGCAGAGGGTGTGACACCCTTTTACAGAGGTGGAAACTGAGGCTCATCATTCCCCTCCCCTCTGGCTCCTGGCTGGGATCTATTGTGCCTGCCTCTCAAACAGTGTTTACTGAATGCTTATCTGGGAGAGGACGCGTTTCCAGGCGATAGTGTCCTCTGGGATGCTTTCACTGCAAAAGACCTTGGATTGGAAACCACTGGCCTACTCTACCCTCTCGGCTTTGCAGACGAACAGCTGCTGCTCAGAGAGGACAAGCAACACATCCAAGGACACCTGAGGAGCAAACCTTAACAGAGAGCCGCTCTCTGACCAGACACCCTCACCCTGATGGATCTCCGGATTGTTCCCCTCCAGCCTGACCTTAGTGGAGAGCAGAGAAAACATGGCACGAGGACAAAAGGGGGATAAACTTTGATGGAGAGGAGAGGAGAGGCGTGAAGGGGATCCAGGCAGTCGGTGCCTCTCGGAGGGTACCAGGAGGAGGCGGCCGAGTACACGGCACAGCGCGGAGGGTCTGGGGCAGGGGCTGGGTGGGAGCTGCGTGGGCCTGCAAGAGAGGGCAGATCCCTTTACTGCTTCAAAAACACCTGCAGATGCTGCCCAGCTGACACAAACTCCACAGTCCCTCAGTCATCTGAGCTCTTGCCACCCACTTCTGCCCTCCTCCTGCCTCCAGGCCTTGACTCCAGCTGGTCCTCGAGCTGTTGCCTCTTCTCCCCTCTGCGGCTCAGATGCATCAACAACCAACACAGCTGTGGCGTGGTTGTGCCCGTGGATGTGCTGGTCACGTGGCAGGATGGTAAGAAGCTAGGAAAGTTCCTGGGCAAGTGGAATGGGGAAACTGAGACAAGAAAAGTAGACAAGGCCAAACAGTTTGGGCAGCTGGCGCCAGCTTGGGAACAAGACCTTATCTTCCCCAACCAAGGACAAATGGTGTACACACTCCTCCCTAACCAGAGAAGACATGGCTTAAGTCACCCCGGCCTGGGAAATAGAGAGCAAGGCCCCATTAATACCATTTGTGGAGTTAAACCCACGGACAGAGGAAGTTGGGGAACAAATAACAAAAACCCCATTAAAGCCAGACAGATGGAAGATAAAAATACAACAAACCATAGAATAATCACCAATTTCCCTATATGCTCATTTTGATGCATCAGCATATTTAAAAACGCACCCGGAAAGCTGATGAATATTCTACTGAAACCCTCCCCTGAGATTCTTGCCTGCAGGAAAAAAAAGAAGAAGAAAAGGGGTATAAGAATCCTCATGACAAAGACTCAGTGCAAGCTCGCTCTAGAGCACACCCATGCCCCTTCCCAGGCATGAACTTTTCATTTCTTCCTAAACTCTAAGGGTCCCCAGGAGGCTTGCAACCAGGGCAGAGCGGGCAGCAGCAGCTTGACCCGGGCTCATCCCCTGATCCTGTCTCCAAGGCCCCCTTTTCTCTGACTTCCCAGTGCACTAAGCGCAGCCCTGCCTTGGCTCACTCCTTTCTTATAACGTCGAGAGCCAAAGCAGAGCAGCGCACGTGCCCCAGGTGCCTGCTCAATCCCTGTAAGGGTCATGCAGGAGGCAGTCAATCAATGATCCTCTCTCATCATTGATATTTTGTTGTTGTTGTTGTTGTTGTTAATCCTCACCCCAGGATATTTTTCCATTGATTTTAAAGAGAGTGGAAGAGAGAGGGAAAGAACGAGAGAAACATTGATGTGAAAGAAACACATCTATTGGTTGCCTCCTGCAGGAGCTCTTACCCAGGGCCCAGGCCCTGGAGGAGCTGCAGCCAAGGTACATGCCCTTGACCAGAATCAAACCTGGGACCCTTTTGTCTGCAGGCCGACGCTCTATCCCCTGAGCCAAACTGGCTAGGGCTCATCATTGATGTTTCTATCTCTCTCTCCCTCTCCCTTCCTCTCTGAAATCAATAAAATACATTAAACAAACAAAATAACATGAGCATGCAGGGGTAATGGATGAAAATAAGCTGAAAGTTTATAAAACAGCAAAGTGAATTCATGCACACTCCTGGAAAATGGACAAAAGTGTGTCAAGTTACCCAAAAGTTTACAAAATGCCCCATTGGAGAAACTAAAAGTTGCCAATATAGTCAGTCTTTCATGTCCATGGATTTCATATCACAAATTCAACCTATCATAGATCAAAAAAAATATTCAGGGGGGAAAAAATCCCAGAAAATTCCAAAAAGAAAAACTTGAATTTGCCACATGCAGAGCACTCTGCTGATTCCACATGAATGAAGTGGTGTATATGTATACTCTGCTGTAGCCCATAACCAAATACTATGCCATTTTAATGAGAGACTTGAGAATCTTTGGACTTTGGTATCCTTGGGGTCTGGAACCGATCCCCCATGGATACTGAGACATTGTCTATACTAGAAAAAACAGCGACTGAGAATATTCATTGTCTTTATTATCTACTAGAGGCCCAGCGCATGACATTCGTGCACTGGAGGGGGTGGTCCCTCAGCCCGGCCTGCGCTCTCTCACAGTCTAGGAGCCCTCGGGGGATGTCCGTGGGGAGCGGGCCTAAGCCAGCAGTCAGGCATCCTTAGTGCTGCTGTGGAGGTGGGAGAGGCTCCTGCTGTGAGCCCAGCTTAGGGCTTCTGGCTGAGCGGTGCTCCCCCTGTGAGAGTGCACTGACCATCAGGGGGAAGCTTCTGCATTGAGCATCTGCCCCCCGGTGGTCAGTGTGCATCATAGCGACCGGTCATTCCACCGTTAGGTCTATTTGCATATTAGCCTTTTATTATATAGGATTGCTGCATAACAGATTGTCCCAAAATTTAGCACCTTTAAACAAGTTTCTGAAGGCAAGGATGCCATGAAGGGTTTAGCTGGTTGGTCCTGGCTCAGAGCCTCTCATGGGATTGTTATCAAGCTGCCCACCAGGGCTGCAGCCCCCTGAAGACTTGCCTGGGGCTGGAGGATCCATTTCCAAGTGCACTCATGGGCAGGTTGGCAGCATGGAAGGAGGTCTCAGTTCCTCCCGAGTGGGCCTCTCCAAAGCTCACATAGCAGCTTTCTTCCCAGAGCAGGAGATCAGAGAGGAAGGCCCAAGACGAAGCCTCCGTCTTTCATAGTCTAATTGCGATGTGAGGTACCACCATCACTCCTACCATCTGCTGTCACACAGGCGAACCTCCTGGTACAATGTGGGAGGAGACCACAAAATGTGGGTGTGAATACTAGGAGTCAGAGTGTTGGGGGCCATCTTGGAACCTGGTTATAACGTTGTTGTTTTTTTTACCAAATTGTCATTTAGACCAAATTAAGATTAACATGTTTTTAGCCCAGTTGCCTTCAGCCAGATGACAGATGGCTTTGGAACCCAAACAGAAACACGGATGAGGGCATCTCCTTGTTTCCTCTATGTGGTGAGCTGAATAATGGTTCCCAAAGTAAGTCAGGTCCTAATTCCCAGAACCTGCATAATTTTGTCTGGAAAAGGCATCTCTGCAGCTGTGATTAAGTTAAAGATTTAAACTGGGGGGATTATCCTGGGTTATCTAGGTGGACCCTAAATGCAACCAGGGGCACCCTGATCAAGGAAGCAGGTACTACGCTCCTGGCTTTGAGGATGGAGGAAAGGACCACGAGCCAAGGAATGCAAGAAAAGCAGCTCTAGAAACTGAAAGAGCAAAGAAATGAGTCCTCCCCTAGAACCTCAGGAGGGCGTCCGGCCCCGCTGAAACCCTGATTTGGCCAAGGAAACTGATTTTCAACTTCTGCTTCCAGAGCTGTAATAGAATAAATGTGTGTTGTTTCAAACCACAAGTTCGTGGTGTGCCACAGCACATGGGTGGGGAGGGAGAGACTTTCACACTTCGCTGCTCTATGAAGCAGATAATGGTGATGGTGATTCTAAGAAGGTATTGATTAAACAGGGCTTGCCAATGCTGTCGGGTGAATAAACAGCCCCTCCCATCCCACAGTCACCGAGATGGCTTTAGTGGAGTGCGAGCTGAGATTCTGGCCTTGGTCAGCGGGAGGATTATTCTGGCCCCTCATTACCCCTCCTCTTGGTTTTCTTTTTGTTTGAAAATAAGATTAAATTATCTATTTCCCCTCTCTGGGTGTTGAAAGTCAGGAAGCCTGTTAAATAAACATCCATGTGCAAAGCACTGGTGTGTTTCCAGCAGGCAGTAACTGCACCTCCAAGGCCACAGATGTCGTGGGGTTCTACTCCCGCCCTGCCCTGCCCTGCCCTGCCCTGCCAGGCTCTCTCTGCCTGTCTTGGGGCAAGCCCCTGTCCCTCTCTGATTCAGTGTCCTGTCCTGTATATTCAGGGTAACAATAATAGTATTAATTCATATTCTTCCTGCCACAGTGGCACCCGCTTTGGCTCAAGTCATAAATGACAACGTAGGACTCATTTTTAGCTGAAAAGCACTAGGACTATCATATAGATGCTTTAACATAAAATGATCACCTTTCAGTTTGTAGGCAGCCAATGTCTGGGCCCCCGAGAGCCCACCTCCACCCTGGCCTCCAGCCCCTGCCCTAGGACCCCTAAAATCTCCCATGACTCAGTGTCTAAAGGAGTAATGCCTAGCTCAGCAGGGAAATGCGAGGACCAGATACAGAAAAATTAGAGCCAGGCTCTACGCTCACTAGTCACTGCTGGCTTTCCTTTAGTCAGTGTTTTGAATAGCACTACTGGGCCTGGTCTGGGCCCCTCCATAGGTGCAAGCACTCCCCAGGGTTGATACCGGCTCTCTGAGGAGCCTCTCCCACGCTTTACACACCAGAGCCTCGGCTCATGGAAGAACTAGGAGTGCAACTGGGAATGAAGCCATCGCCCGCCAGAGACCTGTGATCTGTCCATTCACCAGCCTTTCTAGCAGGTCGTCTGGTTCAAGAACTTGGCCCTGGGAGGACAGACCTGGCCAGCTGACACCTAGACCCCGTGAAGGATTCTTACTGGACAAGGGGAAGCCACATTCCTTGGTTCCTGCCCTTAAGTCATTTTACACTGCCCTTCCTTGGGGACATTCCCAGACCTCTCAGCCCAGGCCCAGAGCTAGGAAGAACCCAGAGCCAGAGACCCCTGGTGCTGCCTCAAGGGGTTACCAGGGGGAGGGGGGGATGCAGCAAGCAGCTCCCTTTCACTGGGCTTCACATTGGCCTTCTCCGTAAGATTTCATTGGGGTCTGTGATCTAGCGCAATCCCCTCACTGTGCGGACAGTTAGGCCCAGAAGACACACAGAGGCAGGCTGCCTGGGATCCAGGCCTCTGGTCTCCCAGCCTGGAGATCTGCCCACTACACCTCATGTCCTCTCTCCTCTGTGGGTCCACCCTCTCTGGCGTGCAGGTACATCAGTCTGTTCTGGGAAGGAAGGTTCCATGATCCATTATCCATGTGAACAGAAGTGCAGTGGGAAGCACCTTTCTTATCCCAACCCTGGGGCAATTTCACCAACCTGCAGCTGATAACTTAACCAGGATGCAGCCTATCTGAAAAGATTGTTTAAACACCGCACTGATACCAGGGGAACAATAAATAAGACTGTGCCACATGTGGTTTCTCCTTATGGATGCTAGTTCAAGGCCTCTCTGGGTCTCAGTCTCCCCATCTGTAAAATGGCAGTGTTGGGCCGGAACTCTAAGGCCCCCTTGCTCCCTGATCTGTGCCTGATTCTGTAAGGCCAGGGGTCAGCCATCGTGGTATTTCTCTCAGGGAGGGGCTGCCTCCTGGATGGCCCCTCATGGCAAGATCTTTGGAACCAGATATGCAGAGGAGAGACTCAGCCCAGGCCAGTCCCCTCCAGTAGCTTGCCTCGAGCTGAAGAGTGTGGCATTCAAGGCCAAGCTTTGCAATTCCAGCTGTGCCACTTGGGAGTGAATCATTTTCTCTCTCTGACCCTCAGTGTCTTTTTCTGTCAACTGAAGATAAAAAGCATCTGGCGAGAACACTCTGCCTTTTTGTCTCATCACTCCTCTATCCTGCTAACTGAAATGTGGACGTGGTAGCTGCCGTTCTGGGCCACGGACACGATGTCCATTGCTCAGGATAACCAAATGGCGAACAGGAAAGGATGTGTATCCTATACAGTTACCTCCCCGGACTGCTTACCTCTGGGCCTCTTTTACTTATTGGGAGAAATCAACCACTGTTCTGTGTAAGCCACCTTTACTAGAGTCTGCCACTCGGAGCGAAGCCGAATCCTCACTCACTGCCATGGGATCTGATGACATTAAATGGTTCTCATCTAACCAAGTCGCCCTCCTGCCTCAATGTCCTTCTGTACCACCTCAGGATAGCATTGAAACTCCTCAGCAGGACATGTAAGGCCCTTCATGATCTGTACCCATCTTACTGCTCTAGCCTTGGCTTTCTCACTGCTCCCCAACCTGCCATCATACCCCGGGCACCAGCCAGCAGGAGTTACTCACAACTCCCCAAGCCCACAAGCCCCTTCTCACCTCTGGCCATCTGCACACTCAACTCTGTCTTCCAAAAGTGCCATTTCTGCCCCAGCCCTTTTCAGCTTCCAAGATTCAGCTCAAGTGTCACCTCCCGCAGGAAGCTGCCCTGACCTTCCCAGGCTTTGTTTTGTTCTGTTTCCTGTTTCTCTCTGCTCTCTTGGCACCATGGGGCTTTTCCATGCTGTGTGAGAGAAACACACCAGTTTCCACGTCCGTCTGCCTCCCCAGTGAGTGAGCAGCCTGAGGACAGGGGTGCTGTCCCATTCACCTCTGCGCTGCCAGGGCCTCTGCTGCAGGGTCATCAGCAACAGGAACTGAGTGGAGGGAGGAATGCTAATGTGGGAACTGCTGGGCCTTGGCAAAGGGCTGTGCCTAGGACAGTGATGGCGAACCTATGACACGCGTGTCAGAGGTGACACGTGAACTCATTTTTTTGGTTGATTTTTCTTTGTTAAATGGCATTTAAATATATAAAGTAAATATCAAAATTACAAGTCTTTGTTTTACTATGGTTGCAAATATCCAAAAATTTCTATATGTGACACGGCACCAGAGTTAAGTTAGGGTTTTTCAAAATGCTGACACGCCGACCTCAAAAGGCGTGGGCCTAGGAAGTAGTTGTTGAATCAAAAAGGACTGACTGGAGACAGAGGTGAAAGACAAGGGCATCCGGAGCCACTGTTCCCCTACTCTGGTCAGTAAGGAGTCGGAGACTGCTGGATGCAAGGGGCCCTTGTGCGTTTGTTGGCAAATCCGCACGGTGTGTCATTAATGGTGGGCAGCATTTCAGGCTCGCTCAATCAGCAAATGTGCCACGGTACACTTGGCCGCTGCCAACACCTTGTACTTCAACCGTTGCCTCATAATGGCCCATAACCAGAGATGATAACAGGATGGGAAAGTCAATTGACTGATTTTCTCACAGAGCATGCGTTCGGGGTCCAAAGTTTATGGCCCAAGGACTCTGCTCACAATGAACAGTATTTACCAGCTTTACTACAACTTTCTGTGGCCCTGAGCCCCTATTGGCCCTTTTGTCCATCTCAGTCCCCTCCTTTTCAGTGGGGGAGACCGAGGCCCAGGGGGAGGAGGTTGCCCAGGGTCACACAGTGAGGCTGGAGCAGGGACCAGGACCCAGGCTCTGACACCTCGCCCTCTGCCCTTTGTACCACCCCTGCCTAGTTCCGTGATTGCCGTCCAATAATTAACTGTGGATTTAGATAAAGACACTGAGCCCAGTTATGAGGGTCACAAAGCGACAGATCCATGACAGAGCCTTTGAACCAGGAGGACATATTCTATTGATTTGGCAACATAATCTTGTCTTCTTCTTCTTCTTCTTTTTTACTTATTATAACAAGCTTAAATATAAACAAGAAATAAAGAGGATATAACAAATTGTCTGTGCCCATTAGCAGCCAGCTTAAGTACTTACCAATACTTGTTTTTCTTGGTAATATAGCTTGGTATCGTCTTCCCCCCAGGAAACTACAGGAGACACTCACTCCAACCAGAATGAGATTTTCAAGTTGCAAACTGGATCATGTCCACCTTGACTCCTTCTTCTTAGACCAGGGGTGGGCAAACTTTTTGACTCGAGGGCCACAATGGGTTCTTAAACTGGACCGGAGGGCCGGAACAAAAGCAGGGATGGAGTGTTTGTGTGAACTAATATAAATTCAAAGTAAACATCATTACATAAAAGGGTACGGTCTTTTTTTTTTTTTAGTTTTATTCATTTCAAACGGGCCGGATCCGGCCCGCGAGCCGTAGTTTGCCCACGGCTGCCTTAGACACTCTAGGGCAGTGGTTCTCAACCTTGGCTGCACATTAGAATCACCTGGGAATCTTTTTAAAATCCTGACTTCTGGGCCTCATCCTCCGGAAATTCTGTTTCTTTGTTACTAATGTTGTGGCCGTACCCCATAACAAAGAAAGGGAATTTCTTGCATTCGTTTTGTTTGGGTCAATCTCGTCGTTGTCCTCTGAGCTCCTCCAGGGTGAGACCATGTTAGATCAGATATTTTCAGCTGTAGCGCCACGGCACACTGGTGTGCCACAAGAATTTTTAAAACATGCCATACCTGCTATTTAGTCAGGGGCATTGACTTCGTTTCCCTTAGATTGTCAAATAATGAAATGATAACAGTCAACGTAACAATAGCCATCTGGTGTGAATGAATTAAAATTATATGTGTGTTTTTTTTACCAGATTGGCCAAAAAATAGAATATGTAACTTGGTGTGCTGCAGAATTTTAGTAATTGGTTTGTGTGTGCCATGAGTTGAAAAGGTTGAAAATCACTGTGTTAGATTCATCCAGGGTGCTGGCTCAGGGGCCAGACTCCTTACTTCGGCCTCCACAGCCCTGCATGGTCTGATCCCTGCCCATGCCTCCAGCCTCTTCCAGAGCCATTCACCCCTTCACGCTTCCTGCTTCTGACCTGCTTGTCTTCTCCCAGTTCCTTGAATGCATTTTGACCCCTCCCACCTCAAGGCCTGTGAAGATGCCTGCCCTTTTCACCTGTACCTTTCCTGCCTCTTTATTTAGTCGATCCTTGCTTGTCCTTCAGCTCTCATTCTTTACCCTTGCCACCCAAAGCATGGTCTTGGCACTAGCAGGATTGGCATCACTGGGGAACTTGTTAGAAATGCAGAATATAAGGCACTCCTAGTTAAGAAGGTTTAACAAGGTCCCCAGAATATGTAGGATGCTATGCTGACCAGTTCTGACTCAAAAATAGGATTGGGGTGGAGGTGGGGGCAGAAGGAGTGCTGTATTCAAAAGAAAGGAATGCTGGGTAAACAGAAGACACGATGTCCACCATAGTTATGGCATTTCTACACACGGAATACTGTTGACCATCTGGCCTGCTCTAGGGGCCATAAACTCAAGTGCCTATAAAAAGCTATAAATGAGTTAATCATTGTATTTGTTAGCTGTAGCAAATTATCACAAATTTATCATCTTACAGTTCTGGGGGCTCAGAAGTCTGAAACGTGTCTCACTGGGCTGAGATGAAGGTGTTGGCAGGGATGCGTTTCTTCAGAAAGGCTGGGGGAATTTTGGATCCTTGCCTTTTCCAGCTGCTTGCATTTGGTGGCTGGTGGCTACATCGCTGCAACCTCTGCTTCTGTCTTTGCATCTCCTCCTCTGATGCTGACATTCCTGTGTCTCTTTGACAAGGACCCTAGTCATTACATTGGGCTCAATCCAGATTATCTCCCCACATCCAGGTCCTTGACGGCAGATGCCACTCGCTGCCACACACTCTGCTTCCACGCCAGGGTTAGATGGGTGCTTCTGTGAGAGCCTTGGTTGCAGTCTGAACTGAGACACCCATCCCCTGTGTGACCTTGGGCAAGTCCCTTTCCCCTTCTGGGGCTCAGTCTCTTCAACTGTACACTGAGGTGCAGACGGAAGGAAAGAGCAAGGAAGCCAGGCAGGCAGAAGGGAAGACGAGCTGTGGAAAATACTCAGGTCTGGTTTGGTTTGACAACATTCAGATTTTTGTGTTCACAGAGTGTAAACTTTACTTAGAGGTGCACTTAGGAGAAAAAGAGGGGGTATAGGGGATACCTTGTTTTGCTTTTGATAAACATCTTTATTTTAAAATTTCCATTCCCTGTAATTCCCTCAGCGTCCTGAGCCAGTCTTCCCTGTTCAGGTCAGATGCCGAGAACAGAGGCACCTGTTACGCTCAGTGCAGAATAAACAAACACCCAGTGCAGCTCGAATGTCTTTTTGTTTAGAATCTGTCTGTTCCGTTCATTATCTCAGAGCCTGGAATCTTCTCCAGTAACTTCCTAGACATATAAGGCTCCAAAACGCTTAAGGCCAGAAATAGCTTCTCTTCCCCCACCAGGCCAGTGTAAATACACCCCTGGGTGACATTCCTTGCTGACAATGACCTGACTGTGGCTTGTGTTATCTGACCGTTTCCCCTTCACCTTCAATCCTTTTAGTCCAAACACTCACAGTGGCTCCAGGCCCAAGATCCGTTACCGAGGCCTGGATCTTTGTTTGACAACCAGAAAACTGAATCCAAAACAATCCTGAAAAATAGTTAACCCCTCTGCAAAAATAATTTGTGGATTTCCCCCTCAGCCTCTGCACATTCATCCTTGTCTCCAAACCATAAAGGTCAAGCATCGTGGAAAGTTTTAGTCTTTTAATTTTTTTGATGCTTTTACAAATGTCTTGTGACGGGATTACTGTGGTGAGGTCTGATGCCAGCCATGGCTTAGGAAGTGTCCAGGCTGGGCATGCTGAATGGAATCTAGAGACAGACAAAGCATTCACTGGGTAGGTCTGTTTCTGAAAACTGTCTATGTTGGAGTCATGGAATACTCAAAGACCACTTAGGCTGGTGATTCCCAAATATGGTTGCACATCAGAAGCATGTAGGAAATTAAAAGAATTTCTGGGCCCCAACCAAAATATAATAATTTAGAATCTTAGAAGGTGAGATTCAAGGAGATTTTTTTTTTTTTAAGCTCTCAGGCAATTCTGATGCTCAGCTAAGTCTAGTTCACTCCTTATCTGGCACTCCCCTCCATAAGATTTTGCCAAATGGTTGTCTATTCCTCCTTGTATTCCTCCAGAGGTGGGGGCTCACTGCCTTTCAAGGCGCTCCCTCCCTTCCGTCCTTAGCCAATTGTGCTCTGTCAGCAGTTCTTCCTCCGCCCTCTGTAACTTCCCCTCACTGGTCTGGCTTTGCCTTCTAGGACCCTGCAGACCACATCTGCTTGCACCCTTCAGAGATTTGGAAGGTATAACCTTGTCCCTTGAGCTCTAAGGAGTGGACACCCCCAATTTCTTCAGCTGCTCCTTACAGAACACAGCCTCCAACCTCTCCCCATGGTGACCACTTCCTAGCTGCCACTGGCCTCTCTCACCTGCCACAGCTTTCAAATTCGGTCTGACCAAATGAAGACGCTTGCTTTGTCATGGACTCACTGCCTTTGCCCAGGCCTGTTAATGATTGATCAAATAATCATTGAGTCAATCCACCATGGAGTGCCTTGCCAAGTGCCCAAGGAGCTCTAGGCTGGCCATGTGCTGTGGGGGAGGGAGAAGGGGCTTTGCAAGGGCTACAGGATTGCCAGGAAACTGGAGCACAGATATGGCAGGATGCAAGACGCAGTGCTTTTAGTGAAGAACTAAACTTTGCAGCAAGGACTGGGAACATCCTAAGGATAACATGGTAACAAAAGATTCCATAGAGGTGTTGCTTAAGAAACGACTATGTGAAACAGGTTCAATCAAGAGACTGTGAACAATATGGGGAGATAGGCCTTTAATACAGAGAATCAGGGGCTGACAGAGTTGCTGAAGGGCCAGAGGGAGAGCAGACGTTAGGTAGCCCTTCAGGACCAACTCCCGGAACAAGATGGACCTGGCCCACTAGCCTCATTACTATCTGAGGCCACCTGGGGTTATTTAGGTCAAAGACACACCCTGAAGCCAGATTCAAAGAGCAGGTAGCTGGAGTGGACCTGCAGCCACAGATGCAGCTGGACGCCGAGGAAGGGACAGGAGCGCTAATGCAGACAATCCTCACATTCCTGCCACCATGCTAGTGATCTCCCGACGGGGCAGGACTCTACACCCTACCTTCCACATCTGGCAGCGGTGCTGCTAATCCGCAGCAGCGAGTTCACATCCAGAACTCGAGCTGCAAACAAGGCCGGGAAACTGAGCTCCTAGCTTCCCAACCTCTCCAACCAGGAGGAAGGTGCAGTGGACGCGGAGTGAGAAGTGCGTGTTCAGGATGTCCATCTGAGCACCTTATATGACAACAAGATGCAGACAAGCTAGATGTCCATCAACAGTCCTCCCTAGCGTGGAATTCTACGCCACCTTGGAGAGGATGATGTCATCTTGTAATTAATTAGTGAAATGAGAAAAGATTCATAAGAAATCCCTAAATTAAAAAAAAAAAAGCATGTGGCAAAATAGAAGTCACCATATGATTTTATTTCAACTAAAAGAATTTTTGAAAAATGCAGGGGGGGGAGGGTAATACCACAAGATTATTGACACTTGTGTGTGAAAGGATGGAAGGTAATTTCCCCCCTTAATCTTCTTCTGTTTTCCAAGCTTCCTACAGTGCGCTGCGAGGAGGGCGCGCGGCCCGGCGCGGCTGCCCGGCTGGTGGGCGGGGGCTGGGCCAGTCCACCGGAAACCGCAACCCGGGGCCTTGGGGCCGATGATTCACGGCGCCCCGGGCGCAGGCGGAGCCTCATTGGCCGCTGAGCCTCTGGGCTGCGCGGGGGCGGGGCCTGTGGCGAACCCCAGGCAGGAGGCAGGACGACCCGGGAGAGCCCGAACCCGCGCCTGAGCGTGCGCCCGGACCTGCGGCAGGTAACAAGGTCCCTTCTCCCGGGCGGCCTCAGCTCCCGTCACCGTGATGGGAGCTTCCTCTTTTGGCCTCGGCTTACCCATCTGGGGGCGTCTTTCCGCCTGGCGTGCGCTGTAGGACCTATCCACGCTTTCCAACCCTCTCCCGCGCCCAGGTCCCAGGTCCCCAGGTGGCACCTGAGGGCACTGAGGACGCAGCCCCCTACCTGCCCCCCCTAACCCCCTGCAAGCATCTCGGATTAGCTGGGTCTCCGTGCTCCTGCCCACTAGACCCAATCCAGAGGAGGGCCCCTCACTGTAGCCGTAGGGGAGCGCCCCTTCCGTGCAGAAAGGGTGAGGTGGGCGCCACCTGGTCCGGCTCGGTGACCCAGAAGGTCTGGTCCTCGGCACAGGGGGCACTAATACAGGAACCGAAGAAACTGCCCGTAGTCAGGAGGAAACGCAAAGCTAGGGCTGTGGGAACCCCGGCTGAGGCTCCTATTCTTACTTGCTGTGTATCCTGGGTGAGCCCCTGAACCTCTCTGATCCCCAGCCTTCTTCCAGAATGGGGTCAGCATCTGCTCTGATCACCCCAGGGCCGCCAGGAGATTCTCTGAGTTAACTGCTGAGAAGATGGCCTGCAAACTGCAACACCTGGTGCACCAGCGATCTTCCTGTATGCAAATGGCGGTGCCTGGCAGCCCCCATACAGGCAGGCCCCTGGAGTAGGAACGGTTTTGGCTTGGCATAAAGATTTCCCAACCTTGGCCTGTGACCACTTCTCTCATCTGTTTAGCCCTTCCACCCCCACCCCATGGATGGGTGGCTCCTCCTCACACCCATTCCGGTGCACCCCTCCCTTCTCAGACCCAGGCCTGCTGGACCCTAGGCTGCTCCTGCATGGGGCAGAGCCCTGAGCAGAGTGGAACCTGAGTGCACCCCTAACAGGTCTCCTGGCTCAACAACCCCCCCCCCCCCCAGCCCCAAGGGAGGGCTTTCCTGGGCAGCGTTGATTTGTATGGAGCTGAGGACCTGGTTGAGGTGTTTTTCTGGATGAGTTCTTTGCTCCTCTCCATGCCCAGTGGCAGAGGGTAGGGGTATGGGGTTGGGGAGTAGGGCAAGTTCAATAACTTTTTGCTGTTGGATGGGACAAGACTCCATTGAGTCAAGGTAGAGGGATTGGTCCTGGCTGGCGAGTGACTGCTTCAGTGAACCTAGGAACTTTATACACCATTTACATTTCATTGAATACATTTTATATACTGTTTAAGTTTTGCAGCTGCTGTTTTAATCAAATCTACACTGTTTTCAGAGTTGTAGGCAAGAAATTAACAGGTCCTTCTTCCCAGCTGCTGCCGGACTTGCTGCACCCCTGGTAAGCTGAGACCTGAACCTCAGGCTGGTTTCTGAGGGTGCTGCCAGCTCTGATGTCCTGGGTGGAGAGTGGCAGGCTTTTATATGCACAACCCCATTCAACAAAGCCCCCTGGGGCATTTTACACGGGAGGCAACTGAGGCAAGGAGGTGAAGTGAAGCAAGCCTGTTTCTAAGAGAACAGTCTGTCTCTGAGTCTCTTTGGTTTCTACTCCGTTCTTAGGTCAATTAGATAGCCTTTGTGGAAATGTATGTAGCAAGCATAAGTCCAGGTAGCAGGGCCAGGCAATGAACCAAACAGGAAAAAAAATGAGCTGATGTTTTATTGGGGAGAGGCAGACAATAAACATATACGCATGTAAAGCTACTATTTGGCACGTCAGCTGGAGAAAAAGATGGTATGGGGATAGAGAGTGCTAGGGGTGGGGAAAGCTGCAGTTTATACAGGGTGGTCACGGAAGGCCTTGCTGAGAAGGCGACATTTGAGGGGAGGGAGTAAGACGAAGGACAGGTGGGACACGATAGAGTTGGACCAGATTGTTCTTCAGGGCCATTGTTCACCTTGCACTCCATGCTTCTTGAGGTGACAGCCCTTATGCTAGAATCCTGGGACGTCTGGGCTGGTGGGCCTTTGGGGGACCACCTGGGCCCCTTTCACCTGTTCACCCTGGTTCCTCCTGTCCCTCTCCAGAGTAGTCAGCATGCTGCGCTTCCTGGTGCCCCGACTGCTTTGCCTCCGAGGCAGGACTGCCCCGTACTCCTCAGCAGCAGCCCTTCCTAGCCCCATCCAGAACCCAGACATTCGCTACAACCAGCTATTCATCAACAACGAGTGGCAAGATGCAGTCAGCAAGAAGACCTTCCCAACAGTCAACCCCTCTACGGGAGAGGTCATCGGCCATGTGGCCGAAGGGGACCGAGCCGATGTGGATCGGGCAGTGAAAGCAGCTCGCGAGGCCTTCCGCCTGGGGTCTCCATGGCGCCGGATGGATGCCTCTGAGCGGGGCCGGCTGCTGAACCGCCTGGCTGACCTAGTGGAGCGGGATCGTGTCTACTTGGCCTCACTAGAGACCTTGGACAACGGGAAGCCTTTCCAGGAGTCTTACGTCTTGGACCTGGATGAGGTCATCAAGGTGTACCGGTACTTTGCCGGCTGGGCTGACAAGTGGCACGGCAAGACCATCCCCATGGACGGTGAGCATTTCTGCTTCACCCGGCATGAGCCCGTGGGTGTCTGTGGCCAGATAATCCCGTGGAACTTCCCCTTGGTCATGCAGGGCTGGAAACTCGCCCCGGCACTTGCCACTGGCAACACCGTGGTCATGAAGGTTGCAGAGCAGACCCCCCTTTCTGCCCTGTACTTGGCCTCCCTCATCAAAGAGGCAGGCTTCCCCCCTGGGGTGGTGAACATCATCACAGGCTATGGCCCAACAGCAGGAGCGGCCGTGGCCCAGCACATGGATATTGACAAAGTTGCTTTTACTGGCTCGACCGAGGTGGGCCACCTGATCCAGAAGGCAGCTGGAGATTCCAACCTCAAGAGAGTCACCTTAGAGCTGGGCGGGAAGAGCCCCAGCATCGTGTTGGCGGACGCTGACCTGGGCCACGCCGTGGAGCAGTGCCACGAAGCCCTCTTCTTCAACATGGGCCAGTGCTGCTGTGCAGGGTCCCGGACCTTCGTCGAAGAGTCCATCTATGATGAGTTTCTCGAGAGAACAGTGGAGAAAGCTAAGCAGAGGAAAGTTGGGAACCCCTTTGAGCTGGACACCCAGCAGGGACCCCAGGTGGACAAGGAGCAGTTTGAGCGAATCCTGGGCTACATCCGGGTTGGCCAGAAGGAGGGGGCAAAACTTCTCTGCGGTGGGGAGCGTTTTGGGGAGCGGGGTTTCTTCATCAAGCCCACCGTCTTTGGTGGTGTGCAAGATGACATGAGGATTGCCAAGGAGGAGATCTTTGGGCCTGTGCAGCCCCTGTTCAAGTTCAAGAAAATTGAGGAGGTGATCGAGAGGGCCAACAACACCAGGTACGGCTTGGCTGCCGCTGTGTTCACACGGGACCTGGACAAGGCCATGTACTTCACACAGGCACTCCAAGCGGGGACGGTGTGGGTAAACACCTACAACATTGTCACTTGCCACACGCCGTTTGGAGGCTTTAAGGAGTCCGGTAATGGGAGGGAGCTGGGGGAGGACGGGCTTAAGGCCTACACAGAGGTGAAGACAGTCACCATCAAGGTTCCACAGAAGAATTCGTAAGAACGTCCACCCTGAAGACCCAGCTCCAGTCCAAGAATTCCACCACCGTCTACCCAGTGGTCGCCAACAACTTTTTCGTCATGGACCCCCTCTATTTGCTCCAAATGAATGTTTAGAACCTCAACAAATGAAATAATTAGAATCAGAGCTGCTCTGGTTAAAGCAGGGATGGGACTGGGCTCAGAGTCCTGTCCACCTGCGCCCCAACCCCAGCCGCCTTGGAGGCCCTGTGTTGCTTCCATGAAACCGTAAGAACCCCTGGAAGATAGAAAAACTAAAAACCACTGATCTGGACCTTAGTTCTTCCTGCTGACCCAGGGCTTTCTAATGGTTAACCTGCAGGCTTAGTGGGTGGGCTCCCCTCAGACATGGGATTAGAAGGCATTGGGAGTTTTGATAGGTGTCAGATTTTGGCCCCATTCTTCATTGGCTTAACCTAAAAATCAAGGATGCTTTTCCTTTTCCTTTTCTAAGTACCAGTTTTTTACTATTTTGCAAAGAATGAATGTACATAAGCGTTCCTTTAAAATAAGTGAAAACAACCCAAATGTCCATCAGCTACTGAGTGAATAAGCAAAATGTTTCCATGGAATAGTCCTTGTACTTTTCAGCCATAAAAAGGAATGAAGTACTGGCACACGCTGCAGCATGGATAAACCTTGAAAACATGCTGAGTGAAAGAACAGACATACAAGGCCACATAGGGTATGTTGCCATTTATATGAAACACCCAGAATAGGCAAATCCATAGAGACAGAAAGTAGTTTAGTGGTTGCGAGGGGGTGGGGGAGGGGGAATGGGGAGTAACTGCTAATGGGTATGAGAATTTCCGGGGGAGGTTTTAAAATATTGTGGAATTGGATAGTGGTGATGGTTGCACAACTTTGTGAATATACTAAAAAGCCCTGGATTGCATACTTTGAAAGGGTGAATTTAATGTGAATTTATTTCAATTAGAAGTTAAATAAACTCACACCTTCTGTTTGCAAATACATGTGTGTCAATATTTTCTTATTACTGAATGCTTTACAGAATCTTGGGGATGGAACAGACCCAGGTAGTCATCTAGTCAACCCCCAGCCCGGTACAGAAGTCCCTTCCACAGTATTTCGAGTTTTGTTTTCTCCTGGCTGGCTGGGTGACAAAGTGCAACTTTACAACCCACGGAAAAAAGCTCTGGTTTTGGAACAAGTCCATGTCAGATCTCATTTCAGGCCTTCCACTGGCACTGTCCCCCAACCTCTACCAAAACACACCGCACCTCAAGCCAAGCTCAATATCATGCCATCCCGACATACTGGGATTTCCAGAGGTTCAAACCTGAGAATTCAGTATGTTTACTGTTAGTCTTAATTCCCCAGCGGATGGGAGTAACTCCCAGCCAGCAGGCCACGACGCCTGCACAGCACCAGCCCTCTCTCCCTGTCTTCCTCCTTTCTACCACGTTAATAACGAACCACCCTACTTTTAGATCCACTCAGTCTAGTGAATGCACCCCCCCCCCCCACCCCGGCTCTTTACATCCTGTTGTCTCACCTAGGCTTCAAGATGATTTTGTTCAGTATCTGACCTTGGAGTTGACCTGAAACTGCTTTCTGTGGATTCTGAGTCTGTTTGGTTCCTTCATCTCTCCTTTCTAGGACCTGCCTTCTATGCCGTTTGTCTAAGGCTGGGGTGACCCTGACTGTCCCCCGAAGTGTACCTTTTATCTGCCTCTCTCAGAGCCTATTGGTACTTTGCATAGAAGTGAGAATTTCTCATGAAACAGGGAAACAGCAGTGAGTAGGTGGGTGAATGACTATCAAGCAGCATCCTAGTGTTTTAACAAATCCGTTGCTCATTTGCTTCTCAGTACTTCTCAACCAAGAGAAACTTGGTCCAGGGTGACCCAGAATGGGGTGGGGCTGGGAAAGGACAACCTTCGAGGGCTCTGGTCCCTGAAATTCTGAGACTGAGGAGTCGGGTCATATTTCTAGTCGGCTCAGCCCCCCGTGGCTCCTCCGCACTCGCGCCCACTGCTCTGGATGCAGGGCGCTAGGGCAGGGAGGTGGAACTGGGCATCATTTAATGCAGGCACTGCCCGCAGGATTTCACTTGGTTATAGATGTTGTGGTTTTGAGGCATCCACCATCCAACAACTTACACCGAGCTCTGCTCTTCCGGATGCTATGCCAGGCGCCTTTGCAAGCCACTGGGCCTCACACGTCCTGTAAAATAGGCAGTGGGGTTACCACTTTTTTAAGATGAGGAAGTGGAAGCTGAGAGGTTTAGCAGGAACCGGCAAGGGGTCAAACTTGACTTCTGAAGAGCCCCGCTTCTTTGCTGCATCCATCAGAGCTGCTGCTCTGTCACAGTGATGCTGCTTCTCTTGAGCTGACCCCAGATGCCAGGCCTGTTAAGAACTTTGATTTGGTTTGGCTCTATTCTGGGTGTGAGGCTGACCTCTGGTGGCCACCTGGTTAATTTGTTCAGATCATTCATTGGTTTACAAAAAAAAAGGTTAAGTTTCTGGCTCTAGGCAGGCTGTGGGACAGAGAATTGAATGAGGCAGTCCCTGCCCTGCAGGAGCACACAGTCTGGCAGGCAGACAATTACAGAACCGGTGACAAATGGAAGTACAGAGGCCATGAGATCACAGAAGGAAGAAATAGTAATAGGCATCCACAATACTTATCTCATGTACTACATCTAATTACCCTCAAGCACTTTTTTTTTCTGATTTATTACTTTATTTTTAAAAAAATATTTTTAGTTTTTTAATTACAGTTGACATACAATCTTAGTTTCAGGTGTACTACATTATTAGACGTTTATATAACTTACAAAGTAATCTAATCCCCCCATAAGTCTAGTACACATCTGACACCATACAGTTATTACAATACTAGAGGCCCAATGCACGAAATTTGTGCATGGGTAGGGCCCCTAGGCCTGGCCCGTGATCAGGGATAATCTGTGGGGTGACCGGCAGGGTGATCAGGGCCCCTCCCCCTGCCCCCCGCCCCGCACCTGCCTTGGCCGCCTGCTTGCTAGCCCCACCCCCCGCCGCCACTGCCGCTACCAGTCGTTGCCTCCCTGTGGGTCAACCAGCAGGGCGATGGTGGGGGGGCCCAGCTGGTACCCGCCTTGGTTGGCCTGGGGCCTGCAGGCTGGGGGCAGCTTCTGTGCTGAGCATCTGCCCCCTGGTGGTCAGTGCATGTCATAGCAACCTGACATTCCACTGGTCATTCTGCCATTCAGTAAATTTGTATATTAGCCTTTTATTATATAGGATTATTGATTATATTCCCTGCGCTGTACTTAATATCTCTATGATTATTTTGTAGCTACCAGTGTGTGCATCTTAATCCCTTACCCATTTTCACCCAGCCCTCTATTCCCCCTCCCATCTAGCAAACACCAATTTGTTCTCTGAGTTTGTTCCTGTTTTGTTCATTTATTTTATTTTTCAGTTCCACATGTACATGAAATCATTTAGTATTTGTATTTTTCTATCTGACTTATTTCACTTAGCATAATAGCCTCCAGGTCCGTCCATGCTGTCACAGATGGCAGGATTTAATTCTTTTGTATGGTTAATATTACTTTGTATATATGCACCACAGCTTCTTGTCTATTCCTCTACTTATGTACACTTTGGTTGGTTCCATATCTTGGCTATTATAAATAATGCTGCAGTGAACATAGGTGTGCATAGGTCTTTTCCAATTAGTGTTTTGGATTTCTTCAGATAAATACCCCAAAGTGACACTGATGGGTCATATGGTAGTTCTATTTTTAATTTTTCCATAGTGGCTGCATCAATTGACAACCCCACCAACAGGGCACTAGGGTTCCCTTTTCTCCATGTCCTTATCAGGCACCTCTTAATATTCCACACTCGATAAATAACCATGGAACCCAGAGATGTTCAGATATTAAGTGGAGCCAGGATGCACAGTTCAGCCTCAGGGAAAGGCCTGGTGGGAGGGATAGGATCCTACTGGATGAGGAGGAGGTAACCGGGCAGAGAGACGCAGGAAGGGTGTTCCTGGGAGAGGGAAGGGCATGAAGTTTTTGAAAAAGCATGGAGGGTTTGAAGAAATGGTGTGAGGAAGGAGAGGCAGGAAGGCCTGGGAGGAGGCAGGGGCTGGGTAGCGAAGGGGCTGTGGGTCCTGTGGGAAAATCCACGCGTTGTCCAGTGATGGGAAACCATGAGAGCTTTGAAAGGAAAGTGAAAGGGGCATATTTTGGTTTCTAAAGCTGGCTGTTTCAGTGGGAGGATAGGTTGAGGCGGCCACCTGAAGCTGACGGCCACTCAGGACAGTACTGCCCATGCCAGTGATGCTAACGTGAACCAGGTGTGGGAGCCAGGAGGCGACCCGTGTTGCTGGCTGGGGTACCGAGTGGGTGATGGTGCCAGCACTGCCACAGGGGACCTAGCTGCAGGAGCAGGTTTGGGGACAAGGTGGGGGGTTTATTCATTTCTTCAACATTTTTTATTGGGTGGACCCCTCAGCACCCAGGGAAGCCTGGTGCCTCGTAGGGGCTCTGCAGATGTGTGTGGTGGGTGGATTCATGAATGGAGAGAGGCTTCTGTTCCCTCCACCCACTCCCACTTCCTAGTAATAATGATTTTTACTCTTCCCTGTACAACCAGCCACTCCCTAATACCTGCCTGGCAGGGGGAGATGTAGGCATGAGGAAGAAGAGACGCAGATAACTGCTTCCTGTGCCACACACTTCTCAGCCCTGGAGGTGGCAGAGGCTGAACTCAGAGCCCGTCCTGACAAGAGGAGCTCACACTCAGGGAGAGCAAGTACCAGCATCCAGTTCTGCCCTGTGTGATGAGTTCCTAAGTTCTGAATTCATTATTGCGCTGCAGACGCCAGGGCACTTTAGTTTCCCTTAATTAATTAAAATACCGCATAATAATCTTTCTCTGATCTAATGTCCCAGAGGCCCTGGCGAAGGCTGGGAGTGAGGAAATTCATTAGAGGAGACTGTTCACTGTCGATTGACTTGCTCATTCTTATTAATTTTACCTGCGTCATCCATCGCTGGGGGAGAGGCGAGGGTGATGTTTTCTTAAAAACATAGGATTAAATTCACCATGCAATCTGACCAAAAAAATTAATTTTGACTGAAAATCAGACTTTTCAAATTTTAGGTGGGAAGTGGGTACATTTGGGATTGGACACTGGCTTTCAAACAATCTTCCTCGAGCCCAGTTATAACTTAGTTGACGACAGACGGAGATCCAGGCTGCCTATTGCTTACAGCATCAAGTCCAACCTCCTATGGAGGCATTTAGGGGTGTGACCAAAGCCCCAGTCCTCCCACCTGCCACCACAGCTCCCAAGCAGCTGCAATGGTCACTACTCCCCATTCACAAAGGAGGCAGCACTCCTCTAGCCCTGCTTCTTTCACATGCTCTCTTCTTAGCCAGGAATCCCCCACAGCCACTCAAACCCAGCTCAGATGCCTCCTCTTCTCTTCCAGGAAGTCTTCCCTGATCTCCTGCTCTGATCAGAAAGTGGACATCTGTGCTTCCTGGCAGGACAGTGACCTTGTCCCACTCGTCCCCAGTCAGTCTCACCTGAGTGCAGGGCCCAGGGCCCTCCCACCTTCACAGAGTCAGTGTCTGCATTCTTCTGGCCTATGGAGAATGGCACTCCTGCATGCATGTGGAAGACGGCAGAGGGCAGATCTAAGTGAGTGAATTAAATACTAGAATGTTTATATAGTGGGAGACCCAAGTTCAGGGGGAACTGGAAGAATCAGGCCAGCGGCAGACGATTAGGACTGGTTAATAACTGCAAGCAAGGTGCTCAGCTGGGGCTGTGACTACGGCCCAGGTGAGAGGTAAGGAGGATACAGGCAAGGAAAAAAGGGGCAAGATGCATAGGGATGATGAAGGATCTGTGGGCCTTGGGCCACCCACAGGAGCATTCCAAGGACAAAGAGACCAAAGACTGTCCTTAAAAACATTTATTTTCAGGGTGCAGGGGTCCTGTGACATCATCACATCTATGAAAACAGGGTAGAAAACACAGGTTCTAGGAGATCATGTTTCCAAAGGAAGCACATGTTCTTCAGCCTCTGCAGAGGCCGTGGGCTCTCACCAATGAGAAGCCGTTAGGTTGGGACATTCATGTTCCTTCTACCTTTGTGGTTTTGGTGAAAATTTCAGACAGTGTAACATGTATTAATTTTTTTGCACATAATTATGATGTAAACCCAGCCTCATCAGTCTTCCTGCTCAGCTCCCTCATCACAGGGCTCTGTCCACCCTGCTCTCTGGGTCTATATCCAGTTCTGTTCGGGCAAATTTGAGGCGATTCCATTGATTTTGTGAAGTGTGCTTATTAGCAGTACGGTTCTACCACCTTCTCCAGGGCCTCAGCCTCCTGTTCCTCCTGAGTGTCTTATCTCCCCTTCCAATCAAGAGGAATTAACTGCAGACCTCGGGTACAATCGAGTGGTGGTCAGTGGGAGAGGCTAGGAGGTGCTGAGTAGGGAGGGGATGTGAGCAGGTCCCCCAGCAGCGCCAACCTCCAACAGACAAGGAGAGCTTCCAGTTTGATCAGTTTTAATTCTGATTTTACTCAAAGAAGGGGTTCCAATGTCTTAAAGTTTGGAAACCACCCATCCCGTTTCATTCTCTTCTCATTCAAATGAGGAAACGGAGGTGCAGAAAGTGAAGGGGACTTGCTCCGGGGCACGCAGCGAGCCAGGGGTGAAGCCCCACATGGGCCTCATGTGTCTGGGTTCCCAGGCCCGTCTACTGCTGTGTAGCATGCCTCGGTGTTGCCACCCCCAAATGTCAGTTGTGAAACGGCCAGCCTTAAAGGCAGAAAATGCAATTCCAAAAAGGACCCCAAGATGTCACGCCCACCACGGGCAGCACGAGGTGGCGTTTTCAGTGTTGAGGTGAACCTGGAGAAGAGTCCCTGAAACCTGGGGAACTGGCAGCCTCTCCTACAAGTTTCGAGATGATCCCGAGAAGCAGCACCACGGAGGGGAGAGCGCGCCAAGGAGGGCCAGGCACCTGAGTCCGTCAGACCTTGGGCACCTGCTCTGCTCTCAGAGCCTGGTTCTTCCCCAGGAAAGGGGCAGGGACACTAACCCGCACCCTGCTGCCCTGCACTGGGGAAGTGACTGCAGACGGAAAAGGGCTTCATGAACGTCAAGGACTATCCACATGAGAGATGCCGATTTTAAAAGTTTTAATTGCCGAGGAGATCTATTTTTCTTAGCCCAGATATTAAATATTCTCCTTCTTCCTTTCTTCATTTAAAATAAAGAAAGCAAGCCCCATTCCTGGCTGAAGTCAAAACACCTCTAAGTCAGACCTTCTATTACACTCTCGTTCCACAGCCCAGAGAGAGCATGGGACCTGTTTTTACAATCTGATGTCTAGGAATCAGGTCTCCACTGCCCACCTGGTTCAAGAACGCTGGGCTTGGGAACAAGTAGACATCTCGGTCCCCAAACGCCCAGCCATGGGGCCCCTGAGTCTGGTAAAGTGTTTCTTTAAAATGGGAGAGTGGCAGGAATAGAAGAGCTGCAGCCAGCTATCCTCACCCTAGGCCAGTGATGGCGAACCTTTTGAGCTCGGCGTGCCAGCATTTTGAAAAACCCTAACTTAACTCTGGTGCCGTGTCACATATAGAAATTTTTTGATATTTGCAACCATAGTAAAACAAAGACTTATATTTTTGATATTTATTTTATATATTTAAATGCCATTTAACAAAGAAAAATCAACCAAAAAAATGAGTTCAAGTGTCACCTCTGACACGCGTGTCATAGGTTCGCCATCACTGCCCTAGTGTGAAGCAATGGTGTTTGTTTTTGAGGAAATACCATTTAAAAAAGGACGCTAAGCCCACACTTCCTGTATTTTTTTCTGTAGGGCCATCTTACTCTAGGATGACAGGGCTCAAAGAGACACAGGTAACATCCAGTCCAAATGCCACATTCACAGGTGAAGAGTCCAAGGCCCAGAGAGGGTAGGGACCTGTCCAGGTCACACAGCAAATGAGAGGTCAGGCAAAGGACAGAGGGACCCTCCTCCTCGGCTCTACCACACACACTAAGTCACAGGGCTCCACCAATCAGCCGCAGACAACTGAGGTGAAGCGTCACAGCGCACACCCCTCGTCTAGCCCTTTAGAGTTACAAATACACCACGACATGCTCCCCCCCCACCCCGCCCCCGCGAGGGAGTAGTTAAAAAAAGAATTCTCTCAGAGCAATTCATTTCAAAAGTATAAAAAAACCACGTGCAGTCCAGACATTTTCCCCGTGTTTGCCCTGCTAAAAACTACATCTGCATATGAATCTAGTTTGCATCTAGTTTTTAAAAAACTACGAAAGGGGTCATCTACAAACAGTTTTTCCAACTTGTCACACAGCAAAACCACCCACAACTTGACTTTCCCATCATCCCGTGATCATGCTTCTGAGACCCTGGAAGAAGAGAGGGAAAAGAGTTAGAGGACAGAAGCCTGCTCTGTCACAGTCAACTTCCTGCTAGCTGGGAGGTGCGGGAAATGGCACTCCTGGTAGTTTCCTGACGTTCACTTTTTGGTTTTCTGTGCATCCCTATGGACCTGACATAAGGCCTTGTACACAGGAAGTGTCTAACAATAGTGGCTAAATCATACACATCACAACCACAGCAAAATCCTAATGCTTTTCATATTGTTTCTAATTTTTCCTGCTATTGAAAAATTGTCAGTAGGCCTTGGTGATAGTGCCTGTTCACAACTATTCCTGCTGTTCTGTAAGATAATGCCTCCCTTTTGGTTGGTTGAGCATCATCCCATGCACCTAGAAGTTGCTGGTTCGATTCCCGGCCAGGGTACACGCCAGAGTTGTGGGCTAGATCCCTGGTAGGGGGCAAGCAGGAGGCAGCCAATCGGTATTTCTCTCTCCCTCTCCCTTCCTCTCCCTCTAAAAAAAAAAAATTAATAAAAAACATATTTAAAAACACATACACACACACAAATAAGATCATGCCTCCCTGCCCTCCTCCTTCTGTGAGAGGAGCAGACGTCGGCCACCCCTCTAAGGCTGGGTGTGGCCCTGTGACCTGCTCTGGATACAGAGTTAAGCAGATGTGACAAACGTTGAATCCGAGCAGAAACTTTAAATGAGATTGTGCGCTTGGCTTGGCCTCTTGCTCGTCCCCTCTGCCATGAGAGTGGACATATTCCACAGCGGGGCTGCTCCTCCAGCTGGGTCCCCACATGGCGGGGAGCCACGCCAACCTGCCACCTCGACATGGAATGTGAGGAGGAGATACATGTTGGTGCCTGTGAACCAGCGAGGTTTGGGGGTTGTTAAGCAGAAGTTGGCTAATAAGGGATTCGTTTTCTAAGTTCACAGTCCACCTGTTGGTGGGGACAGCTCTCACCCGGGTGACTGAGGACTAGGGCTCGCCTGGCCCAGGGAGATATGCAGATATGCTGCTAAGAGACACAGGGAGGAACTGGGACACAGACGATGAGGCTCATGTGTCTTCTCTGTGGGCACGTGGTGCTGTCACATGACTGTGTCTGCTGTCTTGGTGCCTCTCTAGGGGGATCCGCAGGAAACACTCCACTCAGCCTCAGAAACAGAGAGAAACGGCCGGTCCTCTTTACCCTGTGCATGCCCGTAACGCTCACAGCTCTTGACGTGCATGGTAGGTGGGAAGCCCAGAGTGATATGTGCATAGAACACACTAGAGATTCTACCTGCTGTCGTATGTTCCTACTCTTGTTTTGTATCCTGGTTTCCTGCGTTTATGTGTGTGTTTTTTTTCTTTTTATTGCACATCTTTATAAACCATCTCAATCTCTTGGGGCACAGGTGTATAAAATACAAAAAATGACTTAGAACATGTACTCACTCTGTCACATGCGATCGTGTGGAGCTGGGAAGCGAGGGGCTTTGTACGGGCTCAGGTCGCTAACCGTCACCTTGCCGTGGGACTGGGCCTCCCCAACCGCATTGGCCGAGTGGCACTGGTACACTCCCTCGTCTCCTTTTCTCAGAGGGTTGATCTAGAAATAAAGCAAACAAGTTTATAGTTCTTTGTGGCACAGCAAAATCACTTCCTTATTGAGTCTTGGTGATACCTCTGAGCACTTATTCCTTTTCAAAATAAGCCTGAGCTCACTCTGTTTCTCTTCTTGCCTTGGCTGCCAACGAAGAATTTAAATGTCTTCCTCAGCACCCTCTATCGTGGTTCTCATGTTAATGTTTCCTCTGCATCCCTGCCTTTTACTGTGAGCTACCCCATCCTCTTATTGAAAGGGAGAGGTATAGATCAGCAGTTCTCAACCTGTGGGTCGCGACCCCTTTGGGGGTCGACCGACCCTTTCACAGGGGTCACCTAAGACCATCAGAAAACACATATATAATTACATATTGGTTTTGTGATTAATCCCTATGCTTTAATTATGTTCAATTTGTAACAATGAAATTGGAGGTCACCACAACATGAGGAACTGTATTAAAAGGTCGTGGCATTAGGAAGGTTGAGAACCACTGGTTATAGATTATAAGGAAAATATTGCAAATGAAAAGAACAAAAATCTAGTGCCCAAGGAATGGCCCACAGGGGCTCCCAAAGGAGGCAGCCTTCACAAATTAACTCCAGAGAAAACCTTTCCTCCACACTTTTTTGTAAGAAAGTTTGGGAATGTTAGGGTCACAGGGCCCCTGGAAGCTGTCTAGCCTAAAGCCCTCTTTTTACAATTGTGGACACCGAGGCTCAGATTTGAAAAAGCCACGGACCCAACTGCATTCTGAGTTTCTGAGCTGGATGCCGAGGATTCGCCAAACCTCGCAGAGATGGTGGCGAAGTGGGGGCGACACCCCCGAGGGCACCCTGTTCCCCGGCCCCTGCAGAGCAGATCCACAGCAGTGCTCTCCTCTCTTGCTTTCTCTTGTTAGAACAACCTCTATCAATGGCGAGTCACTCTACAGACGGGGGAGGATTTATGCGCACCATCTCGTTTTGAACACTCGGTGATCATGGGTGAAGGGGGAGCATCATCACCCTCATGCTACAGGAGCCTCGCAGGTAAGTCACAGATGGTTAGAATCAAGCGGCCCTTGGGCGCTGTCCAGTCCAAAGCCCTCTTTTTACAGTTGTGGACACTGAAGCTCAAAGAGTTAGAGCAACTTGGCTAACATGAACCCCTGTCTCATCACTTCATTGCTCCTTCAAACACATGGCATTCATTCCCTCATCTTAGCAAAACTGCTGCAAGTGGCACAGAAAAGCTATGAGAAGATGTGAAAGTAAGCCTTCCCTCCTTATCAGCTATGTGGTCTCAGGCAAATGTATTAGTTTCCTATGGCTGCTGTAACAAATTACCACATACCTAGTGGCTTAATGCAACACAAACTTATTATCTACACTTCCTGAGGTTGGAGTCCAAATGTGTCTCAGTGGGCTACAATCAAGGGTGTTGGCAGGGCTGCTTTCTTTCTAGAGACCCTAGGGCAGTGGTTCTCAACCTTCTGGCCCTTTAAATACAGTTCCTCATGTTGTGACCCAACCATAAAATTATTTTCGTTGCTACTTCATAACTGTAATGTTGCTACTGTTATGAATTGTAATGTAAATATCTGATATGCAGGATGGTCTTAGGTGACCCCTGTGAAAGGGTCATTTGACCGCCAAAGGGGTCGCAACCCACAGGTTGAGAACCACTGCCCTAAGGGAACATACGTTTCCAGTCTACAGGCTGCCTGCATTCCTTGGCTTGTGGCCCCTTCCTTCCATCTTCAAAGCCAGCAATGGCGAGTCATGTCTTTCTCCCACTGCCATCTCTCTGTCTGCCTCTCTCCTGCCTCCCTCTTCCACATTTAAGGGACTCTTGTGATTTCATTGGGCCCACCCAGATAATGTGGGGTAACTTCTTTATTAAAGTCAGGTAATTAGCAACCTTAATTCCATCTGCAACCTTACTCCCCTCTTGCCACATAACAGAAACCATCCATAGGCTCCAAGGACTAGGACAGGGACCTCTTTCTGGGGCCATAATTCTGCCGAACACGAAAGATCACCTGCTCGCAGGGGTTATACTGCCGGCCCTGCTTTCCTCAGAGTTCTTCCGGGGGCCAATGAAAACTGGATAAGATCAGCTTTGAAACATGTAACATGTTATAGAAATATAAAGGGTGCTTTACAAGGGCCAGTCAATAGTAGCCAGTAATCTGAAACAAATGAGCTACTCACCAAAATCCAGGCTGTGGCCTCATGGTCAGAAGGACCCCCTCGCACCTGGACAGCGATATTGACATGGTCCCCAGGCAGGTCCTCTAACGCCTGGGTGCCCTCAGGAGACTGTGTGACCTGAAGAGGACAGGAAAGCCAGGAATGGTTCAGAGAAAGCATTTCTGGAAACTACCTCCCACAGACATCCCCACTGTCATCATCTTCCCACTGACGGGAAGGCCAAAACCCTGACAGCTCCTGTTCCTGTTAAAATGTTCGTCAGTCACTTTAAAAACCCAAATGCATATGCAGCCAGCACACTCTGGTAGACAGCAAAGATGCGGACACCAGCTCCATCTTGCAGAGGCAGGTCAGAGGTCCATGGCCCTTCTCAGGGCTGTTGAGACGAGGCACAACCTATGCTGGGATCCGTGCTAGTTGCTCAAAAATTGATCGGCAAGAAGATCTAGTTTTGGAACAGGATGGGACTATCTGCCACCAGCCAAGTCTTTCTAAAACCCAATCCAGTGACGTAGTCTCCTACTTCATTCCAGCTGATCGAGGCTAGGTAAACAGCAGAACTTTCTCGACAGCTGAGTGGCCAAGAGAGCAAATGCCACAGGAAGGATGGCAACGGCTCTTCTCTGGGGAGAGCTTTAGGGTGAATGTTTTCAGGCATAAACCTGGAGGCAGAGGAATGGTATATAAGATATACTTTTAAAGTCCTCTGATCTGCCCTGGCTGGTTTGGCTCAATGGATAGAGCGTCGCCTGCGGACTAAGGGGTCCCAGGTTCAATTCCAGCCAAGGGCACATGCCTGGGTTGCAGGCTCGATCCCCAGTGAGGGGCGTGCAGGAGGCAGCCAATCAATGATTCTCTCTCATCATTGATGTTTCTCTCTCCCCCACTCCTTTCCTCTCTAAAATCAATAAAATATATATAAAAAATAAATAAAATAAAAATAAAGTCCTCTGATGATCCACATATGCACACAAACACACTTAAAAGGATAAAAAGCCTTTATCTGCCCCCCAAACACACACGCGCACACACACACACACACACACACACACACACACACACGAGAGTTCTGATATATAAATACCTTCCTCCACGTGATGACTGGGGGAGGCACCGCCCTCACCTCGCAGGACAGGTACACCTGGGCCCCAGTGATGTTGTGAACATTTCGGGGTGGGATGACAACCACTGGAGCTGGAAGAAGACAAGGGAACACAACCTTTACCTTGCCCGGACCCAGGACCCCGCTTCCGGAATCCCCTGACTGTGGTGAGCCTGTGTCGAACATGGGGAGGGCAGTTGCAGACCAAAGCTCTCCACACACACAGAACAAACTCATAGGCAAGGCATCGTGGAGGAGAGTCTGCCTTAGGCCCGGAGGGATGCCTGCGTGCTTCGTCACCCATTGTCTTTGCCCCACCAGCAGGAAAACGGGTTCAGAGAGAAAAGGCAGCTTCCTAAAGCTACCAGCCTGTCTGCGGCAGAGCTTGGTCTCACACTCCCTCCCAGGCCCCGGGTGCCATCTGCTTTTGGCTCAACTGCACGACAGGGCGTTGGGCTCCGGGAGGGGCTGGTGTCGCTTCACCCACAGCCGAGTCTACTAACAGATGGGCTTTTCTCTTTCCACATGGAGGGCCCTCGAAGAATAATGCCACCTAAGACAGCTGCATCCACCCTGGAGCTGAGACCCCCGCGGTCCATTCAAGATGCTCATTTGCATATCACAGACTCACAGACTCCACCTGGCCTCCCCCACCCCGCACACCTCCCCATCCCCAATGGCAGAACTGCTGGCCTGGCCTGGAAGCCCTGTAGAGGCTGGGAGTCGGGCAGTGTGGATCTAGGCTGCTGGAGCATTACAGAAAGGAGAGGGAGGGTGTGGGTTCATTGGAGGGCACCGGAGAGTATGTGGGTATCCGAGTTAGAAATTCTTAACTCATACTCCATACTCTGCCCTCCTCTGTGTGCCTGGCATCTGCTCTACTCACACTGGGACTAAAAGAATCAAGTCCATGGGCCTTGGCCTTCAGGTTCTCCATCGGCCCCTCACTGTTCCTGCCTCTGCATGGCATACACCCCCTCGCTCCAGAGGCCGACGGCTCCCACCATGCAGGGCTGAGAGGGCATGTGTTCTGGTCCTGGACCAGAGGCTCTGCACCGCATTGACCTGCTGAATCATAGCCTGCCGCGCAGTCCACGTGCTCCACCTGTCTCACCTGCACAAGAAGGCAAGTGTGGCCCACCCTCACGTCTGGCCCCACGGTGTCCTGGGCCAGGTGAAGTGTGGGTCCCTGGCGGGAAAATGCTCTCTGCTGGGTTTTGCTGATCACGGGTTGTTGAGCTGATCTTACTATGTGATGAGTGTGAAAGTGATGGTTTCAGTTAACACAATGTGCAAGCGGGGGTCAGACGCAGGTCTGGTCAACAGATGACTGGATGAAGAAACAAAAAGAGCAAACACATTCATTCTCCCACTGCAGAGTGTACAGACTCCTGGGCTTTCCTGATGACTCAAGGACAGCCTGGCAAGCCAGCCTTAGAGAGGAAAAGAAGAACAAAGGGAGGGAGACAAAAGGCTGGGAGAAAAGGGGAGAGGGGAGGTATAAATATTTCTCTCTTTTTCAAGTCCAGTGCGGCTAGAAAGCGGTCCGGTTCCTGAGTAGGGGCAACGGGGAATTGAGAAAATGAAAGAGACAGACATACATACAGTAGGGAAAGCTGGGACTGGATGGGACCACTGTCCTCTGATGGAGAGACAGGGACCCAGAGCCAATACAGCATGTTTATTTTATACAGCAAAAACCAGGAAGTTTTACTAAAGGTCAAGACAAAGGAGATTATGTGCATTCTTGGGTGGGCCTGAGTCGTACTCATTCCTGGTGCTTGGCTGGATTTAGATAACGAAACCCATCCCCTGGCACTTGGGCTGAAAGTCAGGCTGACAACACTCCTGCCTCTGGCAAGGTGTGTTTCCAGGACGTGGCTCTGCCAACGCCACTGGATTCAGCTGACAATAATTAAAGAAATGCCCATGTGCCTTCCCAGGCGCTCTCTACAGGGAGGAGTGAAAGGATGCTGAAATGAGGCTGGTCTGGCTCCTTCAGACAGACTAGGAAGCACACCCGTCAAGCTGGTGCCCAAAAAACTCTGGGGAACTATCTTAGAGCCACAGAATATCAAAACTAGAGGTCCTGACTCTCCCCAAGATCCTGTGCCTGACCATCTGTGATGTGCTCATTTAACCTCCAAGTGCATGCCTTTAGTGACAGAGAGCTCACTACCTAAGGAGCCAGGCCCTTCTATCCTTGAAGGGCTCTGCTGGTAAGAAAGCTTGTCCTCATTGGAGCTAAAAACCCACTTCCCTGTAACTCCCGCCTGTTTATCCCAGGCTGCCCTCTGAACCCTACAGCCCCGTGGGTGCCCCAAGGGCCTCTAGTGAATTGAATACATCACTGCCCTTCTTCCCCCTCAGTCTGTCTGATCAGCTCACGCCTTCAGTTGTGGCCATCTCGCTGCCCTCTACCCACGTCGCTGAGTGTGCTCAACGTCCCTTCGATGAACCAAGGTCCTAGGCTTCTGACACTGCCCGATGCACCCAGCCACCTGCCTGGCTGCCACAAAGAACCACAACGCCCCTGCTCTCTGGCAGGAGCCCCATCTGCACAGATGACAAAGAGAGTCTGATGTATTCACATCCTCCTGCCCGCATCGCCCGCCCCCCCGGAGCCCAAACCGGTCCTGGAACGGCTCGCTGTGGGAACAACCAGAATCACGTCTTACTCCAAAGCCCTCAATGGATTCCAAAGGGACACTCAATCAACATGCTTTACTTTCGTTCATGTAAAGTCATAAATTTTAAATGAGATTTCATCAATCCCTTTCAGGTCTAAATGAATAAACCAGTAAATCACATTTCCTATTTTTCTCCTTGCATTTCCCTCTCCCTCTCTTTCAATAACTGCAATTAGGAAAGGCTGTCTTTGCCACTGATTTCACATGGCAGAAAATACCATTTCTTTTACAAAAGAGCTTTTGATGATAAAGTGACATTCAAAATTTTATTTTTAAATTTACACACAGCACACGCCTCCTTTCTGGCGTACAGGTCTAAGTTCTGATAGATGCATACAGTTGTGTAACCGCTGCCATAACCACGTCAGCGGACAGTCCGGTTATCTAGAAAATTGTCCTCGTGTCTCTTTGTCATAGTAATCTGTTTTTAACGTTAACCTGTCTGATTTTACATTGAAAACATTTTTATCCATAACAGCTCTTTACAATCAGTCATCATCATCATCATCATCATCATCACCGTAACAATGGCAACAATGCCACCAGCTAACACTGAGCTTGCTGTGTGCTAGGCACTCTTCTGCTTACGGGGATTATTAACCCATTTGACCTTTCCAGCTCTCAGCAGCTGCCAGCCGGGGGAGCTAGGCAGGGTCACCCAGCCGTAAAAGGCGGGGCCAGGCTATGAGCCTGGGGTCTGGCTCCAAGCTCTGCCCTCTCCTTACATGACACATCCAGGTACACTACTCTTTTCACCCTCACACCAGCCCTGCATTTATCCCTATTTTACAAATGAGAAAACCAAGGCTCGGAAAGGTGAAGGGTCTGGAAGAACAGGGACCCTGAATCTATTAACCCAACACTGATTTTTATTTTTTAAAAATATATATCCTTTATTGATTTCAGAGCGGAAGGGAGAGGGAGAAAGGGAGAGAGAAACATCAATGATGAGAGAGAATTGCTGATGGGCTGCCTCCTGCACGCCCCCTACTGGGGATGAGGCCCACAGCCGTGACCTCCTGGTTCATAGGTCGACGCTCAACCAGTGAGACACACCGCTGGGCTCCACACTGATTTTTAAAGTGAAACATTCGTTATTTTGTTTGGACGCCATTCCAGTACGAGAAAATTCCTTAGGGATTATGTTGGGGGTCCCCAAGACAACCCCTCAGCTTGACGATTTTCTAGGAAGACCACACAAGTCAGCATGGTTTTACTTACAGCTGTGATTGCAGCGAAAGGAGACAAAGCAAGTCAGCAAAGGGAAAGGGCACACGGGGCAAAGACTGGGAAAACCAGGTGCAAGCTTCCAAGAGCCCCTCCCAGTCGAGTCACAGGACACGCTTAATTCCCCAGCAGCAAATTGTGACAACATGCAAAACGCCACCTACCAGGGACGCTCACTCGACACTCAGTGCCTTAGTGGGGGCCGGCCACCTGGGCTCCGTCTGCCGACTACACACTGAAGTTCCAGGCTCCCAGGAGGAGAGCAGGGGTGCAGCTCCCCTTCCTTCCGTTTAAGCACAGTGAGCACTGCTCTCAGCTTGGCATCCTCCTGAAATCCAAGTTCCCAGACACCAGCCAGGGACTTCCCTGCCAGCAGGCCTGTCCAAGGATACACTGCTCTGCAGACTCTTTTCTGCCCAGGAATAAAACCCTCTGGGCATCGCCCCAAGGAAACAGCTCTTGTGAAGATACCATTGAATGGGTAATGGTGTCCTTAACACTAGCAGGTCATCCCCAGTACTTCTGTCCCCAAGGGCTCATTCAGGTGTGGTACTGGGATACTCAACCTCATGACTACCACTGGCAGGAGGTTACCAAGTTCAAATCCTGTCTTGGCCACACCCCCGTACTGTGACTTGGCCTCAGTTTCTTCTTCTTTAAAATGGGCACCGGGGTCGATTCTCCCTCCCATCCCTATATGCTGCTGTGAGGAACAACTACAAGACTCCTTGCAAACTGTGAAGGCTTCCATGGAGGGACCTGAGGACGAGGCAGGTGGCGCTTCCCCCAGGGTGGTCTCCTCAAAGATGCCTCTAATGCAGTGATGGCGAACCTTTTGAGCTCGGCGTGTCAGCATTTTGAAAAACCCTAACTTAACTCTGGTGCCGTGTCACATATAGAAATGTTTTGATATTTGCAACCATAGTAAAACAAAGATTTATATTTTTGACATTTATTTTATATAGTTAAATGCCATTTAACAAAGAAAAATCAACCAAAAAAATGAGTTTGCCTGTCACCTCTGACACGCGTGTCATAGGTTCGCCATCACTGCTCTAATGGGCTCTGGTGAGCAGACCTATCGGAGAGTCCTCTCTGGAGGCCCCAGAGGCCATGGCCCTTCCTTGGGCGAGCCCGGGTCAAAGCCTCACCGCTGCCAGAGCTGCCACACTCCTGGAAGAGCCAGGCTTTCCCGCCTACCTGCCTTTGACAAGAGTCAGATGGCTTTCAAGAGGGAGGATGGTGCCTGGCCTGTCCAGTCTGAACGTGCTGGCTTTGTCTTTCTAGCCCTTCCTTGCTCAATACTTGTTTTCTTCTGTTCGTGCCGGCAACAGCCCTGGAAATGCTGGGACAGCACAAATCTACCCACCAGGTAACAGAAAATAGTCACCCAGGTGTGCCCCAACAAAGGCAGCAGTGGGTGGGCAAAATGGTACCGAGGGACTCTCAAATGCCCAGCACAGGAGCTCCGGCGAGTTGCGAAGCATTTCCTCCTTATCTGCACATGAAGACAATGACTTTGGCCCTGGTCCTCCAGGGTGAAGGGAGAGAATGAATGTGACTGTGTCACTAACTGTGGGATCTGTGCAAATGAAAGGGACCGATGTTATTATTATAGCGTGTGGTGGTCCACCGCCCCCCCCCCCCCCCCCCCCCCCGTCAGCTGTGTCCTTGATGGCCGGAATGAAAGATCTTCCCAATGCCTCTGAGATTTCTTTCAAGCTAATGGTGCTCGGGAAAGAAAGAATATCAAAAGTCATCCCCCAGGACCCCATCTGCCTGCAGGAAAAAGCGCCCCACCAAGAGTTTAATGATCAACCCGCAGAACAGCCCTTGTAATTTATGCTAATAGTCACCTTACCACTAGAATGAGGAACAGCTTAATCCCGCTCCCCTCAGCCTGCGTCCCCAGCCCCTCCCTGCGCTTGAAAGGCTTTTGAGCACGAGGCCCCCCTTCTTTGTCCCTCTCACAAAGTGGCATTCGCTGCCTCTCCTGGTTACCTGGTAACACACGCCTCGAAAGACATATGTCTAAGTGGAGCTGGACTTCCAACAGAGGTAGATTTTCCAAGACTCGGGAGCTTAAGAGCTTATTGAAGCTTCAGAGGCTTGGTGTCCTGGTGGGCACTGGCACAGGACACTGCTCCTATCTAATGTAGCTTTCGAAACAGGACGTCAACCTACTGTGTGCAGGAGCCCACCCCTTCCCAATGCTAGCCATTAATCAGAGCGCGTACCTGGGAGGAACAACACAGCCTTTTAACGTAACGACAGCAATTACCACAGAATGCCACGCCTCCTTACGGCTGAGAAACAGAACCAATCGTTCTGTATAGAACAAAGCTTCGCCCCTCAGCCTGGCATTCAGGCTGGCAATGACCCGGCCCTAAACTCTGGGTGGGCAAAATGGTACCAATGGTCCCTTGGTACCGTTTTGCCCACCCAGCACCTCCGCCTCCCTCACCCCTCAACCTGGGAATTTTCTACTCATCCTTCAAGGCTCCTCTCATAGGCTTCCTCTTCTGTGAAGCTACTCCTGTTCCTCTCAGGAGCCGTCACCCAGTATTAAACAGAGGATCCAGCAACAAGCCTTGGGGGGGAAACAGGAGGGTAGATCCAGACTGAGAAACCCTCAAGACTCAAGAGTAGCCAATCTGCGCCTCAGCTTTCCCTTCTATTAAATGGGAGTGAGTCCTGGCCAGGATAGTGGTAAAAACTAAGAAGATGAGATGCAAATATACTTACTGAATATATTCCAACAGTAAATAATTATGCAGAGGTGGGAGCACAGTGGGTCTTCAATAAATGTGTGTTAATCAGAGGATGACCCTCATTATCAGGCATTTGGGGGCATTTCAGAGCACAGGAGGAAAGGGAAGCATTTCAGCTTGAAAACTGTTTCCAAATGCTCCTGAGAGGCATGTGTAAGAACACCTCCCTGCCGTGCAGAACTTAATACATATTTACGGAGGCTTCACTCTGTTAAAGTGGGAAGCTCGCATAGTGAGGGGTAGGTGAGGAGCTGGGGAGGGGTGGCTTTATTGCCAGTTTTGAGGCAGAACAGCTGCTGCAGTGACTGCGCCTGCTTCCCTTCAACCAGTGTCCCCTGGGGGCATTGTTAAAAGTGCTCCTGCTGCATCCTCTGAATAGAGGGTGGCTTTAGGCAGCACAGAGTGAGGTGCCGCCCTGCCTTGGTCTAGCGGGGTAAGAGCCTGTCCACACCTTCAGGCCCCACCAGGACACAGGGGCAGGGGCCACACATTACATCTCAGGACAAGAAACGACGGGAAGACAGTGCCGGGTCTGTAGCGGCTGACAATTACTGGTGGGAAAGGAGAAGTAAATTCCGGGGAGGCCTGATGCCTGTCACTAATGGGATCATTAAAAGCAGCTTCTGTGTTGCCTCCATTTGGCTCCACGAACACCTTTTCACCGGGGCTGGTGCCTGAGGTGCGCCTCAGGGCCCATAGATCAGAGTGGAGGGGCTGTCACATTTACTTGTCATTGGGTAATTTTCAGTGAATTAGGGGTATGGGGTTTCCATCTGCCATCTGGCCTCCCGCTGGTAACCATGGCAACCACCACCTGCCTAACTTCACACAATCAAGTCCTGTCCTGAAAGAGCACAGAACAGGGTGTAGGGGACCTGGGAGTTGGTCAGGCTTTACTGGTCCCCCTGGCCGGTCCCCTGCTCCCCACCCCTTGTCGCTGGCTCCTCCCCATAATAGATTTGGTCTAAACATCTTAAATATTTTTCAAGGCATCGCTCTCTCTCTTGGGAACAGAATACCACTCCAGGGAAAAATCATCTGAGACCTTCCACACCAGTACATTCCGGGGACCTGGTCAGCATTTATGTCTCCTGCATGTGGAGTGAAAGTGTTACCTGTCTGGAGACAAAGAGAACTGCCTGTGAATTAACTGCTGAGGAAAGCAGATTGTAAAAAACGAGTGACAGGAACTAGAAAAAGGAAGGAGACAGGACTGTTTAAATGCCACAGGGCAGAAACAAAGGGACCTCAACAGTGGCTCCACAGGGCTGACACGGCCCACGGAGGAGAAGGGACCAGCCCAAGGTCATTCAGGGAACCAGCAGTACAGGAAGTGCCGGCCAGCCCTCTCCTGGTGGGAGCCCCAACTAGGAATAGCCATTGGTGACTTTCCTGTGCTCCAAGGAGGTGCATGAAACATTGTTTTCATGTTCCTGGGACAGGAGCCTTCCCACCCCATCTCCAACACTGGTCTCCTGGACATGCATCTACTTGGAATGCTTTGGGGCAAATAATAATAGAAACTTCCCAATGCCTGTTGAGGCATTCCCCCACCCCCAAAGCTTCCTTGTTGGAGCTGAAGTCACTACACTGACCTAGGCATTTAGCCAGAACCCCAAGCTGGACTCCTGGGGACTCACCCTAGACTCTCCACCGGCCCCTCCAGGCAGCGTAGAAAGGGGCAGTTCTCCAAAATCTAGTGGGCTGGCAGAGTGCATCTCTGGGTATTCCTTTACTAATGTTTTGATTTATTTTTGTTTGATTTTTAAAAATTACATAGAGAGGGTGAGCAGCAAGCGCACCCATAAACAACTGTATTGTAATGTTAATGAACTTTAAGTTTCTAGGTTCCAAGCAATGATTAATTTTCAATTCCTTTAAAGTGGGACCTTCCAAATTGTATTAAGCCTTAGCTCCACAGAACCTGGGTCTGCCCCTGCGGGCACTATAATCTTTTCAGAGCCTAAGGCTCCAAAGGTCTTACTTCCCCGGAGTAGCTCCCGAGTCCTGGTCTGGAGGTTCTCTCCTTCTCCTCTGGCATCTTCACGTCCCCTCCCTCTCCATCCAAACAGTGAGGACCTGCCACTCCCAAACTCCCAGTCTTGTGGAGGAAAACATGCTATGAGCTTGGTAAGGGAGGGCGCAGGATGTGAGTTCCTGCCCGTCTCCCTGAGCACCCTGCCGGACGAGAAAAACTGATCCTGAAGGGAAAACTGAGGCTTCGACACCGCTGTCCATCGTGGTGTGGGGGGGGAAGGAGGGACATACTGCGGGGCGGAAGCCGGACTCACCAAATTCGCAGGGGCCATCGCGCACCTTGTGCAGGTGGCCAAGGTGCCTTCCAGGAGCGTGCCGAGCGCGCAGGCGCAGTGCGCAAACGCTGGGGTAGGAGCGGCCGTCGGACCCGCACACCGCGCCGCGCTGCGCGCACACGCAGAGCCCGGTGCCCTCGGGCGCCACCCCGGCGGCGCGGCTCGCGCACACCAGCTCGGGGCCGCAGCGCGCGCCTGCCCGGCCCCCGCAGCTCGCGCCCTCGGCACCCAGGCAGCGCGCGCAGCAGCCGCACTCGTCGCGCGCCGGGATGCCGGGCGCGGGGCAGCTCGCGGGCGCAGGACAGCGCTCGGGCCGGCACGGACCACAGTCGGGGCGCCGGCCGCCCGCGCCGAGGAGCCCGAGGCCCAGGGCCAGCGGCGGCAGCAGCAGGAGCAGCGAGAGCACGGGTGAGCGTGGCATCGTCCGCTGCGGGACGGCAGAGGCACCTCTGCTTCGCTCTCCGCGCCGCGCGGGAGGCGCCGCCACTCCGCCCCGCGGCTGCTGATTGGCCGGGCCCGCACCGCGGGGCGCCGCAGACGGCCGGGCGGCCGGGGACCAGTGCGGCGCGGGGGGCTCCTGGCCGCTCTGCAGTCGGGTCCCGGAGATACTGGGACGCAGGCGGGGCAGGAACTTGCCCGAAGTCGTCTATGTAGTCTGTATTGTACATACGGTTTCCAGATCCAAGGCCGGCTCCAAATATTATGCTCCTTAATCCTCTCATAAGGATGCGCCATTTTATTTTGCATTTTTCAAAGTTTTATTTTTAAAAAGGAATATATGGTTTAAAATGTCAGAGTTTACAAATGGATGCAATGATGTCAAGGGGGTGTCCCTTCCACCCAATGCCCCAGACCAGCTTCAACAGGGCACACGTATCAGGTTGTTGGTGTGTCTTTCCGGGAATTTTGTATGCCTATAAAGTGTCATCACACAGCCCCCTCTCTTTAAACACATACACACGCAGCAGCATGCCCTGCACATTATTCCGTGCTTGGTTTTTCCACCTGTGGTTTTTCCCAGTTTCCCCACTTATTATCATCTTGAATTCAGGCCTCTCCTACAATTAGTGAAGCATCGTTTAATTAGCTTTCCCCCCTTAATACTACATAAAGTCGTGGTGCATCTCATGGTCAGGAGTGATTTGGGTTATAATGAGATATGGTGATATATTTGGGATTGGGTTCAGGCTTTTAAACTTCACACAGCGTTTAATTGCACAAAAAATGCAGTTATCCAACCCTGAGCCTGTGATATCTGGGCGGAGAAAACATTCCAAAGCTTTGAAGATGATTGGCATCCATTTCCTTTTTGAAACTGCCCAAAGGCCTATAGCCCAGTGAACTCTGGTTCCCCGAGAGCCAGTTAACACTGTGGGCAACACTTGTGGGCCCATAGAATTATGGGGGAAAGTGAGGATGGAAGGAAGTTTAGGCTTGTCTATTGTCTGGCAAGGGTTAAGGAGGCTTTCTGGAAAAGGTGCTTCCTAAACTGAGTCTTGGGGAGACAGTAGGAGTTGTCTGGAAGGAGGGCAGAGAGAGGGAACAGTGTGTCTGAAGGCAGGAAGAGCTGAGAGAACGCCGTACAGTGGGAAGCGGGGAGAAAGCTCAGCCCAGCTGCAGAGCTGTGTGGGGTGTGGAAGCTCAGGAGGCAGGAGGTGAGGCTGGAGAGGACCAGATCATCGGCCTTTGCTGGCCTGCTCGGTACGGTGGAATCCAGGCTTGGTGCTGGTGGCGTTACTGTCTGACAGGCAGATACTTTAAATGTGGATGGAGGGGATAGCATGTTCCAGCCAGGGGCGGGGCAGAGGATGGTAAGTCTGCAGAAAGTCTTTCCTGCTTCTCCATTCTTCCCTTCAGCATCTTTTCCTATGGCTTCCACCAAAATGCAGTTTGTTGTGCCACCCGTGCAAATCGCCATCTTGTGGACAACCCAGGGGTTACAGATCTGGGAATGATGTTCCTAATTCATTAGTTTGATAAACATTTTCTAATAATACAAATGAGCCAAAGTGCTGGGACAAGGCGCTCTCAGTCCAGAGGAGAGAAGAGAAATGCATACAGATAGTCACCCCAGCTTCAGTTTGGTTGGCCTTCATTTTAAAGGGTCCCCCTTCTGGGGCTCTAGAAATGGCTCGGTCTGATCTGCTGCTCCTGTCTGTCCCTGTGCAGTACCACCTCGGCCGTTCGTCCAGCCTGCCTTCTGGTGCAGTAATCTCTCCCCTCCTCAGTATTCCATCGGAGATAAACTGAAAAGCACCAAAACCTCCCTAGAGAGGATACTGTGCTTAAGCCAGGATCTTGGCCGACCTGGGAAGGAGGCACAAGATGTGTGTCTGTCCTCAGGGACTAGCATACTTCTTGGCACATGGGTGCTTTGTGACATGAGTGAGGGCAGGAGAGGTGGGTGGCACCTGAGAGGTCAGTCCAGCTTTCCTGTGGACTTACCCAGAGTTGAGTCTAGTCTGTGACGATAAATTGAGGTCACATCACAAAAGTCACTGAATACCCAGCTAAGGAGTTTCCTTCTGCCAGCAGGAGGAGCCAGCCCTGTTTGCGACAGAGAAGGGACAGGAGAGGAATATAGGTTAGTTTCATTGTTTTTCAAAGAGAGAAAAATGTTCTTAGTCAAAGGTCATACCCACCCCAGAAAGCTGTCAATATCACTAGCAAAGAAATTGCACTAGGTCTTCCATATATGTTGGTTACTTTGTTTCTGAGCTTAATAATTAAGCCATAGGTGTACAGAATAAATAGAGGCTGTCCTGTGATAAGCTCCCAGCACTTGAGAGACAAGCATTGTCTTTGTGATGAACTACTGACTTTCCTTCCGTCATGTCTCCGGAACTCTGAACCCTGCTGAACACAGGGCTAAACACAGTAACCCTTCCTAACCCGAGTTCGGGTGTAGTCAGTCATCTCTTTCCCACTCGTTGCCAGCTGCCTGCAGCATCGTTACCTGGCTCCTGGAAAGAGGTCTCTAGTGGAGTGCCCTAGGGCTCTGTTCTATTCAGGTTTTTATCAATAACCTGGATGAATTCCGCAAAAGTATTCAAATTCCCCAAAGCCTTAAAAAGGAATCAGTGCACATTGGATAAGAGAGGCAATAGATTAGAATGGTAGAAATAAATCAAATATTGACATATTTTCCGGATCCATGTAAGTTCTATGTTTTGATTCAACACTAAACTGAGAAAGTATGGGAGAGGGAAAATGAAATCTATTACACAGGTTTGACTTCCGGTTCAAAAGGGGTCATGTCTGCAGCATGGTCACCCCTTAGAAATGGGTCCTTATTACTATGGGTGGAATTTTCCTGAACTTAAACACTTCATAACAAGTGTCTTAATGTTTCTCCCCCTTGAAGGTAGCTCCCTTCCCAACCTCCCCAGGGTGGTCAGTGCAGTTCAAAATGACTCTTCCTTAATGGTGTGAAGAGAGGAGTTGTGAGAAGAACTAGCATGATCAGAGTTTAGAATGTCCATTTGAGCCTGAGCAGTGGAGCCAGGAAGCATCTGGCAGGTGGGCGCTCCCCAAAGGGATAGCATCTCCGTGCGCCTGGAAGAAGCAGCACGTTGCAAGGCTTTTCCCGGAACGACGCGGTGTGGATGCACCAGGAACTGCTTCTTCCAGGAACAGAGAGGGCCTGGCTCCAGAGAAAACACATTTGCAGTGTTTCTTTGTTTCTAGGCATCGAGGAAGACAGTGATGTTGTACGTGATCTTTATATTTCTGTCTTTTTCATTTTTCTTCCATTATTTTCAATTTTGAGAGCCAGCACTTATGGGGCCTTCCCTGTACCCCAGAGACGTCATGCTGAGTCAGGTCGAGTCGTGGCCTCTTAGCCGCTGTGATCTAGCAGGGGAGCTGAGACCTGGACGCCTGAACTGGGACGTGACTGTGTGGTCGCATGCAGCCAGGACCGGGCAGAGAGCAGGCGCCCAGTAACAGCTAATGCCACTGAGCACTTACTGCGCGTGAGGCCCCCCCGAGCGTTGTATGTGTATTAGGTCACTTCAGCTTCACATGTCCATCAAGCAGGTGTGCCTTATCTCACGTAAAACTGAGGCTCAGCGAGCTTAACCAGGTACCTTGCCCAGAGCTACTCAGCTAGTAAATGGTGGAGTTGGCCCCACGGTCCACACTCTGAACCACTGCACCAGACTGCTTCGCCATAAATATGCGTTAAATGCATTAAACAAATAAAGGCCTAAATACATGCTGTGAAAGAGATGTAGACCAAGCCAGGGGAAATAAGATTATACCTGGTGATCAGGAGACACTTCATGCCAGATATGATGCTTGAGGTAGGACTTAATGAACAAAGACAATGGTGGGGAGCAGAGGTGAAGTGCATGTTCTGGGTGGGAGTAAAGGGATCAAGGTGGGCAAACACCAATGGCCTGAGTTTGTCAGTGATGGTGCCTGCTCACTGCCTCCATGACCCTCTCCCACTCCACCAGAGCTGCTTAGACCAGGGGTGTTATGGATTGGGTAGTGTCCTCCTCAAATTCATATATTGAAGCCCTAACCCCAATACCTTAGAATGGGACTGTATTTGGAGATAGGACCTTTAAAGAGGTAATTAAGTTAAAATGAGGCCATTAGGGTAGGCCCTAATCCAGTGATGGCGAACCTATGTCAGAGGTGACACATGAACTCATTTTTTGGTTGGTTTTTCTTTGTTAAATGGCATTTAAATATATAAAATAAATATCAAAAATACAAATATTTGTTTTAGTATGGTTGCAAATATCAAAAAATTTCTATATGTGACACGGCACCAGAGTTAAGTTAGGGTTTTTTAAAATGCTGACACGCTGAGCCCAAAAGGTTCGCCATCACTGCCCTAATCCAACCTGACTGGTGGCATCATAAGAAGAGAAGATTAGGACAGACAGAGACACCAGGGATGCACCTGCACAGAGGAAAGGCCATGTGTGGACACAGTGAGAAGGCAGCCTTCTGCGAGCCAAGGAAAGAGGTCTTAGTAGAAACCAAACCTGCTGACACCTTAATTTTGGACTTCCAGCTTCCAGAACTGTGAAATAATGAATGTCTGTTGTTTAAGCCACCCCGTGTGTGGCATTTTGTCATGGCAGCTCTAAGAAAATGAATATAAGGGGTGTGGGATTGAGCCAAAGACAGAAGAGCATAGACTAGCCTGTGTCCTACCTGGGGGAAAAGATAAACTGGGGTAGATCTTTTCTCCCGGTAGTTAGACCTGGGAAAACCCTGGAAAGGAGCCAGTGAATTTTGCGGGTAGAAGGTGAAAGGATGATGTGAGCTAGAGTCAGGACAGTGCTGAGTTGAAACCAGGGGAGAGTGGAAATCATAAGGAAGCAAAGGGACTGAACTGCAGAGAGAATAGATTGAAGCCAAAATACCAAGAGGGAGAGAGATGAGAGAAAGAGAAACCCCATTGGCCACGAGAGGGGAAGAACTATTCCCAAGAACCTCAGTTTCCAACACCTTCCCAGGTTGGATCCCAGCCCTTGCCGGAGAGTAATAGGAAGCCCCTTTAACTCAGGGAAATTTGAGTGGATCTCTGTTCCTTGCTCCCTGAAGATCCAGAATAAGCAACTTAAAAAACCCTGTAGATGTGTGTAGGAAACCAGTGGAGATTAGGCTGGAAAAGAGGGTTAAAGCAACTTCTTGAAAGGCTTGGATTGGAGTGCTCGAGTCGGGAGTGCAGAGTATGGGACGATGCTTGGCAGGGGTGTGACAGACCTGAGTTGTGCTGCAGGGAGGTGTATGTATGTATGCACCGAGCCTAGAGCCTAGAAGCTGCAAGGCCATTAGACAGCTCTTACCATAGTCTAGACAGGAGGTGCAGAGGACTGGATCTGGGGCAGAGGCAGTGTGGTTGGAAAATATAGTGTATTGATTAGGATAAGGACTAGGTGCTATAGCCAACTCCGAAGTGTATAATGGTCCTAACATAGAATTTTATTGCTTATTCATGTAAAATCTAAACGGCTATTCCTGTTCTCCTTCAGTGTTGATTCAGGGACCCAGGCTCCTTCCAGGTTGTGGCTCCACCATTCTGAACACCAACTCTATGCTGGCAGAAGGAAAAAGAGGAAGTGAACAAGACATACCCACACCCTGAGCCCTCTGGCACAAATGGATGGATAAGAACCATCAGGGAGAAACTAAGATGGCGGCATAGATAAACACCGGCTGCTTCCCCCAACAATCGATAAATGCATCAAAAACACAAGGTGGACATCATCCAGAACTACAGGAGGGCTGGCTGAGTGTAAATTCTACAACTAGAAGGAAAGAAAAGCACACTGCGAGCGGGAGGAGCTGCGGAGGTGGAGTGCAGAGGTACGGGGGCTTGTGCGCGCGGAAAGGGTCTGGCACCTGAGGACGCGGCTGTCTTTTTGAATCCGGAGGGAGACACAAGCTCCCGACGGCTCTGAAATCTGGTTCCGGGAAGTCTCTGGGGACCCAGGACTCATACAGGGAGAAACTGGACTGTCTGGCAGCGGGCGAGCTTGAGAGTGGCTTTCCCTCAGAGGTGCTTGCAGCCATTGCCGGGACACTGGGACTTGCGACTCCTTAGGGCGGGGCTGAGGCTCCACCATAGCTGCTTTCTCCGCCCTTTGATTCCTTGAGTCCCCGCCCCGCCCAGGCTGCGGCAGAGGCTTTTGCATATGAATGCCCCGGCCATTTGCAACTTGTAATTACCTAACCGCAGCCGGGCCAGATAGACCCAGAGCTTCCAAGAGAAGGCCCAAGGCCCCACAGCGGCTTGCATTGCTACACAGCTGAGCATCATCAGGGCACTTCCAAACTCCAAAAAAAGGAAGGGGAATCTGCAGTTCTCTTTGTAGTTCCTGCTGTGTAACCTCAGGCAGAGGCTAAATTAGCACCTCCTTAGATCCAAGAGCCACTGTACCCAGTGGTCAGAGGGGGACCATCCAGATCACAACTCCTCAGATCCATAAGGGACACACTCAGGGTGCAGTCTCAGTGAGCACCAAAGCCCCACTGAAGCAAGTCTTGCCCCAGAAGGGTGTCTCCAGCACAGAAGTTCTCCCACTGCAGACACAGCTGATTCTCGCTGCCAGTTGCCCTGGAGGTCAATTCCTCCCAGTGATCCTACAGCAACCAAGGCATAGCTACAACAAGACTGTGCACAAAGCCCACGAGGGGGTGCACCAAGAGTGTCCACCTCAGGTAACTGGGGAGGCTGAGCCACTGGGCCCTACAGGACAGGACACCTAGCACACAAAGCCACTCTATCAACACAGGGAAGCAGCCAAAATGCGGAGACAAAGAAACAGGTCACAAATGGCAGAAATGGAGGAAAGCAAACGACTGGATATAGAGTTCAAGGCCACGTTTATAAGGTTTTTCAAGAATTTTATGGAAACCGCCGATAAATTTAATGAGTCCCTCAATAAGTATAGTGAGACCATGGAGGACATGAAAAAGGACCAACTAGAAATTAAGCATACACTGACTGAAATAAAGAATAATCTACGGAGATCCAACAGCAGACAAGAGGATCCTAAAAATCAAGTCAAAGATTTGAAATACAAAGAAACAAAAAATACCCAACTGAAAAAGAAAAAAGAAAAGAGATTCCAAAAATATGAAGATAGTGTAAGGAGCCTCTGGGACAACTTCAAGCGTACCAACATCAGAATTATAGGGGTACCAGAAGGAGAGAGAGGGCAAGATATTGAAAACCTATTTGAAGAAATAATGACAGAAAACTTCCCCCACCTGGTGAAAGAAATAGACTTCCAAGTCCAGGAAGCGCAGAGAACCCCAAACAAAAGGAATCCAAAGAGGACCACACCAAGACACATCATAATTAAAATGCCAAGAGCAAAAGACAAAGAGAGAATCTTAAAAGCAGCAAGAGAAAGACAGTCAGTTACCTACAAGGGAGTACCCATACGACTGTCAGCTGATTTCTCAACAGAAACCATGCAGGCCAGAAGGGAGTGGCAAGAAATATTCAAAGTGATGAATAGCATGAACCTGCAACCAAGATTACTTTATCCAGCAAAGCTATCATTCAGAATAGAAGGTCAGATAAAGAGCTTCACGGATAAGAAAAAGCTAAAGGAGTTCATCACCACCAAACCAGCATTATATGAAATGCTGAAAGGTATTCTTTAAGAAGAGGAAGAAGAAAAAGGAACTCTTACCATTTGCCACAGCATGGATGGAACTGGAGAGCGGATAAATACCACATGATCTCACTCATTTGTGGAATATAATGAACAACATAAACTGATGAACAAGGACTGATCCAGAGACGGAGAGGCATTGATTGGACTGTCGGGCTTTGGAGGGAAGGTAGGGGAGGGTGGGGGTAAGGGGGAAAGATCAACCAAAGGACTTACATGCAGGCATATAGGCCTAACCAATGGACACGGACAATGGGGGGGGGGGGTGAGGGCATGAGCGGGGGGTGGGGGGTAGAGGGTAACGTGGGGACAAGGACACATATGTAATATCTTAATCAATAAAAATATATTTAAAAAAAAGAAAGAAAAGGTCATTTAGTCTAGCTAAAAATACTTTTATCTCTCTGCTAATTCTGCCTTCTATTTTAAGGTAATATAATTACTAACACTTGTTAAATGTTTAAGAGAGTAGCCACCTAAGCATGGCATGTAAAATAAATAAAATAAAAATAAATAAAATAAATATTACTGTAAGCTCAACACAATACATTAATATAGTATATTCAGAAAAAGAAGGCAATATTTCCAGAAAAAAAAAAAAAAAAAAAAGAACCATCAGGAGGCATAATGAATGGAGAAGGGGAGGAGCCACAGACAACTTACGGGTGATAAAAGTGCGGTGGGGCCATAGACTGGCTTAGGAGCTGATGGATGCAGTGACTGCCTGGAGTCCAGTTGCCATTAAGCCCCAGAAGATCATTTGGAAACGGTGGGCATTTAGAATCCATGGGCAATTATGGTACTTAGAAGTCTTACCACATTCTCCACCATGTCTGTGGGATTCTCTTTTTTTTAATGTGGGATTCATTTTTAACTTGTCTCCAACCCTTTCTCCCAGCAAATGGGCGGCCTTGTTTCCAAGGAGAATCTTAAAATCAGTGAGTGGTTCCAGTTTCCTCATTTATTGCTTGAGGCACAGTCCTACTGGATTGCTGGTAATAATTTTTACAGCCAGCTAGAGGCCTCCGCTGGGCAAAGCTCTGATGGCTCAGAGGGCCAGTGCTTATGGCAAGGGCCTACAAGAGACAATAAGGGCCCAGGAGAGGGGAAGTAGGAGGGAGGTTCCTGTTGACTCAGCGTGAGAAGAGGAGGAAGAGCAGAAGAACAGCCAGCAGCGTTCAGAAACAAGGAAGAAGGCCACCCACTTGCTTCGATTTCTCTGGTAAATATTTGACTGGATGTTTACCTTTTCCGTGAGTTTTCTGGGTGCTGTGAAGAGAACGGGGTGGAACTCCGGACTGTCAGAAGCAGTCATAACCAAGAGGCTGGAGAAGCTCAAAGGACAACCCGCTCACCGGGGCTGCGGGTGGTGCTTTCCCACCGAGATGATTTCCACAGCGGAGAGGTGAGTTCCAAGACAAGGTATAAGACCAGTCATGCTGGACAACTGAGTGTCCTGGCAGCTTCCTCCTCTGATGTTGGTGACTCATGGCAATCGGGAGAAAGGCCTGGTTTCGCTAGTTTATAGGCAGGCTGGCACAGAGGAAAGAGTCATGGATAGGGTTCTTAGGTAAGTGAACAGATTTCGTTCATCTTCCTTTTGGAGCCACAGAGTGGAGTGGGAAGAGTCCAGGCGTGGTGTTAGAGGACCCGGGTTTGAATCCTGGCTCTGCAGTTTCTGGCAGATCTCAATAAATCGGGAGTAATAACCCCCGTCCTTCTTAGCCCACAGCTTTGTGGAGATCACCGAGAACAGAATGTGACAGGACTTTGTGAAATGTAAAGTCCTGCCCAGATGTCAGGAATGAAGAGTTCTCATTCAACCATGCAAATGTCTAAGATCTAAGAAAGGAAAAGACTACTCCAGATATACACAAAATAGAATCTTCGTTCTCTGGGGTTATAGTGTATCCGTGTAGCTTGTCAGGGGATGCTGTGGAAGGCAAAGGGAGAGAAGGAGTCATGAGAACACAGACAGGCATCATGAGAGTCACTTGGAGAAGGAGATCCCTGCAGGCACAGGCACAGGCGGGAGGGAGCCAGAGAGCAGTGCATGGAAAAGGGCACGTGACGGGAAACAGACCAGAGATCAGCTTGATGGACAGGGGGACCGAGAGCAGGGAGTCAGCTGGGTGGGTGGGGGCATGAACTAGAAAGCCCAAGGGAATTGGTTTCTCTCTCTTCTCTCTCCAGCTGGGTTCCTTGGGCTGAGAGGGACCAGGGGAGTGATGTCCTGGAATATGGACTCTTAGGAAGTTGGTCAGAGAGTGGGGAATGGGTTGGAGAGGGGCAATGCTGGAGGTAGGAGACCTGGCAGGAGGCTACTGCAAAGTCCAGGTGAAGATGACAGTGGCCTGGACTAAGCAGGGGGCTGTAGGGATCGAGATGTATCTGAATTTGGTAGTGATTGGAGAGGTTGAACTGACTGGGCTTGAATGGGAGTGACTTGGAGAGGAAGGAGTTGAGGATGACTCAGTCTTTGGCTTAGACTAAAGGGTGGATGATGGGGCCATTGCTGAGGGGAGGGCCCCCAGAGGAGGAGCAGGTTGGAGGGGGTGTTCCGTTGGGACATGTTGGACTGGAGTGCCCGTGGGACATCGAAAGGAGATGACCAGGAGGCAGTCAATTGGCTTCCTGGTCTGGACTCAGAAAAGTTGGGCTGAACCCAAAGAACTTGGCCCACCTGAGGTGCCAGTGTGGCCTCTGGGCCCCTGACATTTATTTGACATCAGCACCATACTCCCCACGCATCCCTCTCAGGACCTTCTCTCCATCATGGTCATCTCCCTGGACGTGGGCTAGCTGGCCAGGGCCCTTCTCACAGGGCGGGCTCAGGCCTGAGCATGTTGTCAGACTTGTCTGCCCAGTGAAGATAAGGGGTCCCTGTCTTCTCCAAGGACCACAGACACAGAACCCTTTTCAATGTCTTAATGTAATTTTGTGTGTGAATATGTTTCCTGTGTAGAAAATATAACAAGGGTTCCAATGATAGCTCTGCTGCTTTCTAGCTGAGTGACTTTGGGCATCTACTTCTTTCTCTCTAAGCCTCAGTTTTCTCATCCATGAAGTGGGAATAATAAACTGCGCTGCCTAAGTTGTGAAAGGATTAAGTGAGATAATAACCATAAAGGCCTTAGTTCAATGTCCAGCATGTGGCAAACCTTTAGTATGTGGTAGTTATTATTACTATGTTATTAAGTGAAAAGAAATGAAAACAGATGTCGCTTTATTGGACAGTTAAGCATGGTAGGGAGTAGAAAACTGGGCTTCTGTCTTCTTCAATCACCTTTTCTTTCATGTCGCTCTCTCCACACTTTTCAGACATGTGTGAAAGCACCTGAAACACACCCTCTACAGCCCCCCTGGAGCCAACCTTTCCGAGCTGTACCGTAAGCTCAGAATGAATGGGCAAGGTCAAGGCACAGGAGAATAAACAGAGATCTGGGCACAGAGGAGGAAGCAGGGAGGTCCTGGGAGAAAATGGAATAAAGACAGGCCAGACAATTGATACCTAATTTCTAATCCTCATGGCTTACGTTAGTGCCTGTGTGTGAGCCCCACTGTGGGCCTGTGACAGCCGCTCTCTGACCTTGCTCTGAGGATCCTCAAGGCCTGGAGAGTGGGGATGTTGCGTCAGCTATAAAGCACCGTTCTTTCCCGTGGTGCCTGTAGCTTGGCACGGGGAAGGTCCCACCACTGGGCCCCCGTGGAGAGCTCTGTTGCTGACCTGGCCGAGCTGATTCTGTTTCTATGAGATGGTTAACCAGCTAGTTCTGGTGGAGCCAGGGGACCCAGCCAGGGTATCCAGCTCCTTGGTACAGTGGCTCCCGTGTCTCTTGATAATGCCGGTGCCACCTCAGGAGAGCACCCCAGAGTCTGCTGGAGGCCAGGCTGCTGCTTGGAGTCCCCACTCCCACCTTGTGAAACAGTGTGTGTGTGTGGGGGGGGGGGGGTAGTTGTAGGGAAGGTGGAAACAGGCCCGAGAACCAGCATGCGTGGTGCTTCTCAGTTAACAAAGCGCCATTCCTACTCGTTCTCTAACAACCCAGGGAAGCGATAGCATCACTCCCATTCTACAGACGAAGCAACCAGGGCTTCAGGAGGAGAAATGATTCACCCAAGATCTCAAGGTGTCTGTCTCCAAATCCCGGCTTTTCCCTCCAGGCCGACCTGAGGACCCACACAAGCATAGAAACACCCGAGACACGCCCTCTGAGGCAGGATACTGACCCAGAGCTGACCTTCCCTAGCTGCACAGCAAGGTCAAAATGAATGGAAGAGGTTGAGGCAAAGAAGAAAACAGAGATATGGACACACAGAGAAGAGAGTCTCTGGACGAAAATGGAAGGGTGTCTTTCACTGTAGAACTTTTCCCTGATTCTCAGAGTCACAGAAAGTGACAGACGGAGACAAACCAACAGGCAATTAGAGAGCGAGGTAGACAGAGATGCAGGCGACTCTCTGGGGAGGCTGTCAGAGGCAGGCCTGAGGGCGATGGAGGGGGACGAGAGAGGGGGGTGGGCCAAAGACACTGTCGGCAAGGTGGCAGGCAGCCTGTGTGGTTGTATGATAGTCCTAGACTTAATTTTATTTTATTTAAGAAACATAAACTTATTTTTAGGAAGTGTGCAAGCTTATACAAAAGCAGAGACTAATGTAAAGAACACCCACATTCCCATCACCCAGCTCCAACAATCGTCGACGCGCGGTAGTCTTATTTTGTTGGTCCTCCCACCTGCTCCCCCTCCTTCAGACAGCCTGTCATTTCACCATGGATTTCACTCACAAAAAGAAGTGTACTTCCCCCCGTGGCATTACTGTGCTGTGCACAAATGACCTGTCACACATTTACCCTTAAATCGTCACAAGGCCCTGCGATTCTCACATCTTTGTCCCAGGAGAGCTCAGACTGCCCTGGCCATAGGAACAGAAAATTAGGTTGATGAGACATAGAATGTGACAGTTGGGAATTACATGATCATCCACATTGCCCAAGTTTAAGTCCTGGCTCCCCAACTCACCAGCTGGGTAAGCTAGGACAAGTTTCTTTTGATGCCTCAGTTTCCTTACCTGTGAAATGGGTTGATAACAGTACCTCTCTCTCCAGGCTGCTGTGAGGATGAAGTTAGTTAATAATAAAAGGATAACCCTTAAAGGGTAAGCCTGGTTCACAGCAGGCCCTGGAGAAATGTTAACTTCCCAGCCATCCATTTGGGAATATCAGTGAGCACCTGCTAGTGCCACATGTCAGGCTAGGAGCTGGGCACGTGGAGATGAATGCCCCCGAGAAGCTCCCCATCCACTGGGGACACAGACCCATAAAAAGACATTTCTACACAGTGGGCTGGCTGCTGTGACAATGGGCTAAGTCCAACCTCGCAATTAACAACTGACTAGACTGAGACCCATGAGTCCCCTGAGCCTCAGGAGCCACGGCACTGAGCACCAGGGCTGGGGTAAATGCCGCTGGTTTCCTGGCTGAGCCTCTTTTCATGAGGGCCTCCGAGGAGGCCGGCGGCTGGGGAGGGCAGCGGGACGGTTCTGGGCAAGGCTGCCCTGCTTTGGGCCTCCCTGCTAGCAGCATGGAAGTGGGAGACTGGTCACGGGGCCGGGCACGGGCAGCCGCTCTGGCTACTGGTTAACCAGGGGAGGTCCACTGTGTGGTCAGTCCACAGGGTAGGGGAGCTCCTGACACCTCACACCTAGCAGGAGGCCAGGGATGTCAGCCGGCTGCCCACAGTATGCGCTTGATTGGGGCTTGGGGAGGGATGCTCAGCCCGGGGAATGGCTGACCCGAGACACTCCTGGAAACAGAGGAGCAAACAGGGTCTGGGGTCTGAGGAGTCAGAAACAGCCAGTGAGAGTCTCCTTTTCTTTGGCCAGAGCTATTCAAAAGCAGGCAGGGGATAGGATCAATACTCACTGAACACCGGGGCTGTTTTCCAGGGGAAACGAAAGTAAAATGAGCTCTACTAGTTCCACCACTTCACAACCTGGGATCATACTGTTTTATCATTTTTTTCCATTTAGCAGCATATCATAAACGCATTTCCAAGGCATCACCCCTTGAAAGTGGGCCTTCTACATTTGGGGGTGCTGGTTTTCTGCTGCCCAGCAGGTGTTACCCACCCCACACCAGACCTGCCCCGCCAGCCCCGGACCCACAAGGAAGCCTCGTGGGTCTCAGAGACCAAGACAGTGTCTCCGTGGCTTTCTGAGTTGGGTTGACTCGGGTGCATGCTTCACGTGTTCACCGAAGTGGCTGCTGGAGCGGAAGCGTGGCCAGTGGCACCAGCCTCCGTAGCTGAGGACCCCTTGTTTACAGGGCTGCACTACCCGCCTTCCTTGAACTCACCTGACCGGGACTCAAACCAGGGACCTCTTGGTTCATAAGTCGTAACTCAACCACTGAGCCACACAGGCTGGGCCATGGTTGCTTTTAAATCCTTCTCCATTTAGATGTATTTTTCCTATTGCTTGAAAGTTCCCTCCAATATTTGTTTCAGAGAGGGTCTTTTGCGTAATTGTGTTTCTAAAAATGGCCTATATATACATATATAAACTTATTTATATAATAAATTCACATTTATAAATTTAGTTACATTGTAAATAATATAAGTGTAAACATATGAATATATGTAATTTATATAAATGTAAATTTATAGGATAAGTTTATTATATATAAACATATATGTAAAATTCTGTGCTCAGTATCAGCCGTAAGTTTTGCTAATTTCTTTGACTGCTGTTGCTTTCTGTACCCCTCTTCTTCTCCCTTGACTAAGTCTTTGTTTAGAGAATCCCCTCTATTCTGTGTCGACGTTATTTCCTCAGGAGTAAGTTCCTCTGTCTGTTGACTTTCTGGCTCCCTTCTGTGGTGTCATCTTTCCTTAGATGTTTGGTGGTTCTTTGCTCATCTTTGTGATGGGGCTTTCCCCTGGGATATTAGCTGTGGGAGGGGTGGCAGCTGCTGCCAGTACAAGGCCTCTTTCGGTGCAGTGGGGTGGGGTGGGATGTCCCTAGATGGGGTGCCTCAGGAGCTGGCCTTCTGGAAGCTGGAGCTCCTGGTCCCTCCCAGGTGCCACCTGTGATCTGGGCACAGCCTCTCTCTGAGTGACCCGTATGTACTACTCCCGGAGATCTAAACACCACTGCCCCGCTGGTCAGCTGGGGTGGGAGGACACTTGGGTACCCGATCAATCCCAGGCCGTCATTCTGTGGTCAGTGGGCAGCCCCGTCCTGCTTCAGCCTCCTGCACGCCGGCGTCGAGCACTTCTCAACCGGCCCCACAGCCTGGACCGTGTCGGCTGATGCTTTTTCTCTTTGATCTGGTCCCAATCTCTTTCCACTGCTCAGAGTCTGTGTCCCTGATAGGTTTTCTTCTTGCTTTCAAATATGGCCATATTTTCTTTCTTTTTAAAAAATCACATCTGATGGTTTTCTTATGGGAAGGGGAGACTGATGTATGTGCTCAGTTGACCTTCCTGAAGGCCAGAGCCTGAGCTTTACAGTTCTGTCACATTGCTGACAGCCTAAGCTCCCCCCAACCCCCTCCACTTCTAGGTGTTCCAGACTCATCGTTAGGCAAAACTGGGGAGCACTGGAATTTTAAAGAATTACGGGGCAATGTGTCATGCTCAAGGGCTCCCCAGCGGAGTGCCCTCCCCTGAGACTTCTGAGGGAGAAGTAGGAGCTGGCCAGGGAAGAAGGCCAGGAGACGGCTGGATGGATGCTGCTGGGGTAGGGAACAGAGTGAGCGGACATCAGGAGGTGTGAGAGCATGCAGAGCTGGTGTGGTGGAAGCCAGAGCAGCACGAGCAAGTGTGGTGAGAGCCCAGAAAGGAGGTGCCTTTGAAGAGAAGTCACAAAACTGTCTGTCACGTGTTTCAGACGTGAGACCCCAGCAGCCCTGGCCTGCCGACTGAAGCCTGGAGAGGACAGAGTCCACGCTCTATCGTCCAGATAGCCGCTGTCCTGCCCCAAGGGCCCAGCGTGGGTCAGAAGCGAGCTGACGCTTCTTGACCTCTGTTTTTGGAAAACTGTGTCCAAAGGCTGGTTTCCTGCGAGGTTACGGAAACTTACGTCTCAGGGCTCCTCAGGACCCTTCCAAGGCAGCTGGAGGGTGGGGGCACCTTAGTTCAATGTTTACATGGTCATATGTTTTCCTTAAAACATGGAGAAAGTAAGATATTTTTGTAGTTACATTTGAAAAGGATGTCCAAATGATAGAAGCTTTGGGCCCCACAGGACCTGAATCTGTCCCTGACTGTGTCATCAAGAAAGGAAGGAGCGCCCTAACCAGTTTGGCTCAGTGGATAGAGCGTCGGCCTGCGGACTGAAGGGTCCCAGGTTCGATTCCAGTCAAGGGCATGTTGCAGGCACATCCCCAGTAGGGAGTGTGCAGGAGGCAGCTGATCGATGTTTCTCTCTCATCGAGGTTCCTGGCTCTCTATCCCTCTCCCTTCCTCTCTGTAAAAAAATCAATAAAATATATTTAGAAAAAGAAAAAGAAAAAGAAAGGAAGGAGTTAGGCCCAGTTAGCAGGGGGTTGGGTAGATGATCAGGGTGGAGAAAGAAATCGGAAAAAAGGTTAATCCACTTGGGGAAGATACATCACATGTGAGTAGTACTGGCTCTGAGAAAGCAAAATTTAAAAAGATCAGATGATCTTAGTGGACTGCAAGCCAAACTCCCGACAGTGATGGTCAGGACCGAAGGGCAAATGCCTGCAGCAGTGACCGATGATATGAATGTGTTTTTTGGCCATTTTCCAGGACAAGGCAGTTAAATGGCACCTGCGCTGGCTTGGTGGACATGGAACTCTTTCTCCATTACTCCCTCATCCCATCAGTAAGTAAAGCAGGAGAGGGTGGAGGAGGGGATGGAAGAGGAACTGGGCTGCTCCCATACACAAGCTCCCATAGGGGCCTGAAGAGGTCAGCAGATTTCTTAACGTTATACACTAGAAACACAGGCAGAAGGAGGCTTTTAAGGGTGTAGAGTCGGAGATCCTGGCTTTTCAGGGAAGCAATGATGGAGCTGGGTTCCATTGGAAGATGCAAGGGAGATCATTTCAGGTAGAAGGAAGGGCATGTGCAAAGGCTCTCTGTGTGCGTATGTGTTGCGGGGAGGATTGGAGAGCGTGAGTAACCGGGAGGGCTGTGTGGCTGGAGTGAGTTGAGGTGGAACTATCCAGGGAGCTGGGCAGGGTCAGGCCAGGAGGAGCCCTGTGGGGCTCTGTGCAGAGGAGTTTTGTCTTTATTCTAAGTACAATGGGAAGTAATTAGAGTGTTTCTAGCATGAGGGTGGTGTGATCAGATTTATGTTTTGAAATGATCACTCTGGTTGCAGTGTTGGGATCATGTTGGAGGCGGGCCAGAGAGGCCGCAGGAAGACCAGTTAGGAGATGGTTGTGGGGGTCCAGGTGAGAGGCAATTTTACCTCATCCTAGATGATGGTGGTCAACTCAAGACATTTGGGAGTAAAGCAATAGGACTCGGTAATGGATTGGATAGAGAAGTTAAGGAGAGGGAGATGATGAGGATAACTCTGGTTTCTAACTTGCACAGCTGGGAGGATGGTGGTATCTGCCATTTTCTAGTTAAGGAAAATATGAAGAGGTCCAGGTTTGGGGTGGATAAAGGAATTGGGCAGGGAGGAAAATCATGAGTTTCATATAAGAATTCAAGAAGCTTTCAAAAAGAAATGCCAGCTGGGTATTTGGAACAATTATGGAGCTCAAGGACAAGTCTGGCTAAAGATCAAGTTTGTGAGTCTTCTGTGTATTGGTGGTCATGGAAAGCATGGACATGGATGAGATTGCTGAGGAAGAGAGGATCAGGTAAGAAGAAGAGTATTCCTTGGACTGAACTAGGAGGAATTCCAAACCTCATGGTTGGATAAAGAATGATCTAACAATGGAGTCTGAGACGTAATGGAGAAAACCCAGGGAAGCATGGAAGGCTAGGAAAGAGTGATTTCTAAGAAGAGGAGGTGGAAGGAATGCTGCTGGAAGGTCCAGAGTCGAGCTTCAAGTTTACATCATATGAAACAACAAGATGGTAATTAGTGACTTTAGCCAGAGCTGTTTCCATGGAGCAGTGAGGGCAGGTTAGGAGGTTGAAGAGCAAGTGAGAGGCAAAGAAATGGAGTCAGCAAGTGTAGACAAGTCTTAAGAAGTTTCTGGTAGAAAAGAAGAAGAAAGGGCCTTAACTACGTGAGAAAATGACGGAATCCACAAGGGGAAAAAGCAAAGAAGGATTTGCAACCTGACAGTTATTTTCCCCTTTTTACAGATGAGGAAACTGAGATTCGGAGAAGTTAAGTCTCCCTCTCCGCCAGTATATGGAAGAGACTAGATGTGAGCTCACATCTGTTTGGGGCAACCCAAAAGAAAGCTCATTACAAAACATCCTGGAAGCTCCAGGGCAGGGGTCCTCAAACTTTTTAAACAGGGGGCCAGTTCACTGTCCCTCAGACGGTTGGAGGGCCGGACTATAGTTTAAAAAAAAACACCTATGAACAAATTCCTATGCACACTGCACATATCTTATTTTGAAGTAAAAAAACAAAACGGGAACAATACAGTATTTGTATTTGCATGTGGCCCGCGGGCCGTAGTTTGAGGACCCCTGCTCCAGGGTGCGTGCAGCCACTCTGTGCCTCTGGTGTTTGAGCAGAGCACACATTCTGCGTGCTCTGCTCACCCACACGTGTCCTTCAGAGCTGACACCAAGGCCACGCCTAGGATGAATATTCCCACTGACCCTCTCATCTTCTTCCCCTGTAGCTTTTCATCATTTTGGTCTTGTCCTTTCTCCAAAGACGAGAGCACTGCAGACAGAGAGATGACACTTCTGACCTCTTGGAGAACCACTTTGGAATTATCATGTGAGTAGAGCCAGGGCTGGTCACTGCAGCTTCTGGTATCAGTGATTGGAGCCAACACTAATTGTCAGGCCAGGATAACTCCCAGTTACCTCCTCCACCCAACCTCTGCCTCCCTGTGGACAGCCTTGCCCCAACCCAAACCAAGCCCTGAGAGTATAGAATTGGCTTCCAAGCCATTGTATTGTAGGCACCCAAGGGTGCCCAGATAGGCTTACTAGTAAAACATCTCAAGGAGGCTCAGATCTTCCTATAGTCAGCACTATGGCTACACCAGGAAGCAGGGGGGAGCGAGTTCCCTGTCCCTGACGGCAGCATGCCTTCTGTTGGGATGGCACCATGAGTCCTGCACCAGGAGAGCCCACTGGACCAGGGTACTCTCGGGGCCTTTCTAGCTCTGCTATTCTGAGTCTCTGCACCCCTGACCACATTTTCCCTTAAGGTCTAATTGTTCATTCTCTTCTTCATCATCGTTAATATTTATTATTGCACACCGACTGTGACCCAGGCACTGAATGATTTGCCCTGCCTGCATTACTTCAGTGAACCCTCTTGCCAGCCTAGCATGGTGAAAGTGGTTATGTTCATGTAATGGATGAGTCCACTTGGGCTCAGGGAGGTTAAGTGACATGCCCAAGGCCACACAGCTAGTAAGGGACAAGAGCTTTAACCCAGGTCTGGTTGATATTTGCTCTAATTCCCCCAGTGTCATAACCTAAGCAGGCTCAAGCATGTGGACATGCCGAGACCTTAGCTTTGGCCTCTGGGGAAGGGAGAGGAGACCAGGATGTCAGGACCGAGGCTAGAGAAGACTTGGGCTTCAGGGAGAGAGAAATCTAACTGCAATGTCCAAGGACCCTGTATGCCAGCACAGAGTAGCAAGTTCATTCTGGATACCACCCATTGGAGCAGTCAGCCCATCTCAGGATGCCAAGTCTAAGTCACATTGGTTGGGGCACAGAGAAAGGCCAAGGCTGGTGGGTAAAGAAGATCTTCAGACTCTGCCCTGAACATTTGGCCTGTAGGGCCTGGTGCAGAACTCTTTAGAAGGTAGGTTCTCTATATGGATCACATTGAACAGTTTTGAATTAAATTGTTAATGGTACAGTTCACTTACTCCATGGCCACTTTCCCATCAAAACCTCTGATTTTCTGAGTAGTTTTGGCTCACCGTCCTCACTCATTAATCAGCCCTCACATGTGTGTGACACTCCACAGTTATCAGGCAGTTCTTCATTTGCTGCCCAGAGTGTCTTAGTGATACAGCAGAGCAGGGGGTTCCATCTCTGCTTGAGAGATAGGGAAACAGAGTCTCACAGAGCTCCCACGCACTACAGGTGAGATGGATTCAAATCCAACTCAGTGCAACCAAGTGCGTGTCCACGCATGTGCAGTGAGCACCTCGTATCAAGGTCCTGTGCTAGGTCTCCACCCTGGAGGCATTTATGTTTTACGAAACAAGTGATAACACAAAGGGAGGTGTGGGAAACCGGACATGAACTTACGACTGAGGGGACACTGGATGTGCCTGACTGGCAGTGGGTGGCCAGGGAGGCGTCAAAGAAGAGGTGCTTCGTGAGCTGATCCTTGGAGGTGGAGGTGAAGGTGAGAGGGCAGATGGCTCAGGCTCTTCACACCACCCTGAGGTGTCACTGAGGCCTGCCTTAAGCGACACTCTGCTGGGAAAGCCTTCGCTCTCCTATCCGGTTGCAATTGCTTACTCTGACGTCAGCTGGTCTCCTGTGATTAGGGGAAATGGATATTTAATAGCTTGTTTACATAAAATGAGGACAGGATTTTTTATGAAGTTACAGAGGTCTCGCTGCAAGGCTGGACTCATGGGAACCGGGGCTCTGGAGATGGGCATCTCTGGGAGACGATTCTCTCTGTGTCTGCCTCTCTGTGTCACTGTGGCGCGCTCAGCACCGTTTACCATTTTCTTCCTTGCCACCTGGCAGGATCTCTGCTTCCCTAAAACCTCAGCTTGCCTCGAGCATGATGCCAACAGAATATTGACAGCTGATTGGCTCATGTCCTCAGGGCCACAAATCTGAAATTTAAGACCAGACATCTGATTGGCCCCTCTAAAGGCAGGTGGTCACCCATAGTCCAATCAGCTGTAGCTAGGAAAGGCGTGATCACGTAGAACTAGCACAGCCAATGATACCCAGACCTTCCCAGGGACACCAAGAAGAAGAACTTTCATAGACCTTGGCTGGATGCCTGGCAGCCTCTCCCACGCCTGTCTGGGACATACTCCTTGTTGTGGTCTCTTGAGTCATAGTACTTGTGTTCGCATAGATGAAACTCATCCCATTTTGCTTGTTGTCATGGCTACTGGTATCCTTGCTTGTCTCCTCCTAGATAAGGGAAGAAATTTTGTCTTCCTGAGATAAACCAAAGAACTTATATACTTACATGCATAGCCCATGGACACAGACAATAGTGTGGTGAAGGCGGGGGTGGTTGCGGGGGGGCGGAATGTTAGAGGCTGGGCAGAGGGGGTAGAAGGGGGAGAAATAGGAGACATCTGTAATAGTACTGTCAACAATAAAAAAATTTTTTTAAAGAATTTTGTCTTCCTCACTTCAGTACCCTGAATCCCTGCTTAGCCCCAGAATTGGCACAGAGGGCTTAAGAAAATGTCATCTAAAATGAATAGTTCACTCCCCAATCATTCATCCTCAAGGTGGGATTGGAACTTTGGAGATGAAGTGTGGGATGTCTCAGAGCCACCTTCTGGCCTCATGAACTATTTCTCTTGTTCACAGACCTCTGGACTTCGTGGGCACCTTTCGTAACCGATGGTCCTACGGAATTGCCTTCGGAGCCACAGCCAATAAGGTCATGTTCCTGTTCTCAGAAGGCTCCCAGCTCCTGCAGATCCCGCAGTGGGCCCAAGGTACCAGGGCCGCCTCATAGCTGCTGGGAGTTTAACCATGGACATTCTTGCTCTCAGAGACAGCATGCAGGGGTTCTCTGGGGTCAGAGGGTAAGCTCTGTGAGTGAACTCGGGGTTCTTCCCAGCCTGTTACTTGTCCGGCATCAGTGCCTAGCCCACAGAGTCTCAAAGCTTATGTGTGGGGCGTTCTCCTAGTTAGAGGCAGAGGTTCTTCAGACAGAGTGGAGCAAAGGCTCAGAAAGTAGGTTCACCACCACCCACCCTGAAAATCCCTCCTGAGCCATAGTCATGGCTGCCTTCTTACTATCAATAGGCCCTCAGATCCTTCCTCAAAGAGCAGATCATCTTTGGCCGTTGGTCTGGGGCCTCTTCATTCTCCATGTCTCATGCTCCCCCTGAAGTGGCAACTTTGATCTACAGGTTCAACCATCCCTAATAGGACAACATTCAAACGTCTCTGTCCAATCAGTTTTCTCTCGGTGATTCTTGTGTGTTCGTTGATGTGGTCTGTTTCCACCCACTTTACTGTGAGCTAATCAAGGGTAGGGAGCAAGTCTTCTTCACCTCAACAGTTAGCCCAGTGCCTGGCATGGGAGAGGTACCAGGAGGGTCTGTTGCATGAAGGAATGACAGACATTCCTGCATTCCTCCTTGTGCTAAGCTGGGGCTCCTCCACTCATCTCCTTGGGTCCTGAGGTCCATGACGGCAAGTCAGCACAAAGCCCTTAGCTTCCCTGGGGCTCCCCTGAGCCCGTGAGAAGAGGCATTCACAGCATCTCCGGCCCTGTCTTTCCCAGCCTTTGTGCTTCTGATTGGAGGCTTCGAAGTCGGCCTGTCCCACTTCCCCTTCTTTGCCTGCCTCTCCTCGGAGTTCCAGCTGGTCAGCTCCATCCTGGGCTTCCTCTACTCTCTGATCTGGTAAGACAGACCCTGCCTGCCTGCCCTCCCACAATTCCTTAGGCCGTTGCTGAACCCTGGACAAAGGGCTGGTGGTGACCTCAGAGCCCTCCTTGGGAGGGTACCTTTGCTCAGAACTTAGGCCCAGGGCAGGTGGAATGACTGGTCCACAGTCCCACTGTCAGGCCAGCATTTTGTCTGCTTCGCAAGCGGCCATTCATGATTCACACATTCCCAGTTTTCAGAGATGTAGAAAAATTCATTTCCATAAACCACGAGGGTCCCACTGGTGGCAGCAGGAGTGTCGTGTGGACGCTGCTTCCCTGTGCTGTGGCTTCCCTGGAGAAAGTGCAGGTGCCTCAGTCTCTCTCCTGTCTCTCTCCTACCCCCTAACCAGTCTCTGGCATGTATGCAGGTCATATAGAACGCCTGCATTCCTTTATCCATCCTCTTACTCATTCAGCAAACTCGACGAGCCAGGGAACATGCCGGAAAACGAGACAACCCCCTGGTGATCACGTGTTCTGGCCGCCTTGTCTCCGTGTTTCTCTTCCCCGGCCCAGGGAGGGACATGTGCTCGTCCTTTGTTGCCACCACAGTGGGAGCTTCCTGACCCTTCTATCTGCTCTGTGCCCTCGGCACTGGAACAGCAGACCTGGCCCCAGGGAATGTTTGCTCACTGAATCATCCCCTGGGCAGTTCCACACTCTAGTCCTGCTAGGCTCATTTCCTTGTCCACTTCTCCTTATGGGGCCTGCCTCCCTCATAGCATTTTAGGGCAGGGGTTCCAGGCCCAGTGTCTGAAGCATGCAGGGGGCTGACAAGTGACTGCAATTCCAGAGTGTATAAGAGGCTTGCTTTTTTAAAAAAATTACAAGAGAGGATATTCAGTGTTAGCTGAAGAGTAACGTCTCAGCCTATGACAGACTCTTTGACCAGGAGAGGACAGGGTGGCAGGAGTCACGCCGCAGCTTGGACACCATGGGAGGAAGACCCAAGCTTGGACATGACCAGGAATGTGTGTTCAGCAGGAGCAAAGCTTTGAGGCTCATTCCTCAGGGCGGTGTTTACAGGCAGACAGAGCCTCAGCCCCAGAGTCAGGAGACCTGGGTCTTGGTCCTGGCTCTGGTGTGACTCTGGACAAATCCCTTCCCATCTCTGGGCTTCAGTTTCCCTACCTGAGTGAAGGGGAGGGATGGGGGGACCGCTCAGGGTCCTCCTGCTCGGCCGCTGTGGATTCTGGGATTGTGTCCGAGTTGAGGGCATTAAATGAATTTTGTTGCATGTTCTTAGGCACAAGCAGGGTGCCTGATCTGGGTGGGGCATACACAGAGGCCTGGAAACCAGTCCTGCCAAGGAGGTAACTTCAGGCTGGGGCGATCTGGGCTGTTGTCGCCGGGGCTGGAAGTACCCCAAGTCCTGCTTCTCTCTGGCAGGTTTGCTGTCACCATTCTTCACATCATACAGTGTCCCCATGGGCAGGTGAGTCCTGTGTGACTTTGAACAAGCTTCTGTCATTCTATGGGCCTCCGATTTCTCCTGTGTACAAAAGGGAGTTGGAACCATTCATGCTGCTTCCATTGTATGGTATCTTATGTTCATCAAGGTACTACTTCAGAGAGAGATTCTCTCAGTCAATGCCCATAGCAGCCCCTCAAGGTGGGGAAGCTCTCAACAAACCTGTTTTATAGGTGAGGAATCTGAAGGATATGGAGTAACTCTTAAGAAGCAGCAGATCTGGGCACTGAGACCAGGAATGGCTGAATCAGGGGCTCATTTCTTTACACTCCTTCATGTAGCCTCAGTTTCCCTGTCTATTAATGGGAGACTGATACAACTGTTCATCTGTTTAGTCCCATACCCCAGGAAAAGGAGAAAGCCCTCTCTCTCTCTCTCTCTCTCTCTCTCTCTCTCTCTCTCTCTCTCCCTCCCCGCCCTTACTTTCCCTCTCCTTCTCTTATATTTTCCAAAAGGAGCATTTCACACCTCATCTGAACAAATCCCTTTGTACAAAGTAAAATGGGGGTGTTGGACTCATCCAGGGCTGCTGGACTCCAAGTCCACTGCTCATTCCAATGATGTGGGGCTGGAGGAGCAGGAATCCAAGCTTTGGGAGTGGGCTTTGGTGGGAGCAGGCTGGGGCAGGCAGGTTCCTGTCTACAGCTTCATCAGGGGCCTGGCTCTGCCCCATCTAGATCCAGTGACCAGTGGTCTGCTTCGTTGCAGTTTTTGGGGAGCTATGAGACCGTCATGTTCTACTGGCCCTCGTTGCTGTGCCTGTCCTTCCTGCTGGGCCGCTTCCTGTACATGTTCGTCAAGTCTCTGAGGGTCTACCTGGGCTGGGAGCTGCAGACGGTGAGTACTAAGTATAAGCACTGCGCACGTCCTGACAGGTCTGGTCTCCACAACAGTCCATGCGGGAGGTGCTATTACCCCTCCCCCTGTTCTGTAGCAGGCAACTTGGGCCCAAAGAAGTATGTTGTGTTGCCCAGGATCATGTATCCAGTCTGTGGCAGAGCCAGAAAAGCAACCCAGACCGTTTGGTTGTCAAGGCTTTTTCTTAACCACTGTTCTTTTTCTGATTCCTTCAGGTATAGAGTTAGGCTGTTTGTTTGAGACCTTTCTTTTTGTTAGTGTAGATCAGGAGTCCTCAAACTTTTTAAACAGGGGGCCAGTTCACTGTCCCTCAGACCATTGGAGGGCCAGACTATAGTTTAAAAAAACACTATGAACAAATTCCTATGCACACTGCACATATCTTATTTTGAAGTAAAAAAACAAAACGGGAACAAATACAATATTTGTATTTGCATGTGGCCCGCGGGCCGTAGTTTGAGGACCCCTGGTGTAGGCGTTTACCACTATAAACTTCCCTCTTAGAACTGCTCTTGCTGCATCCCATAAGTTGTGGTCTGTTGTAGTTCCATTTTCATTTGTTTTTAAGATATTTTTTGATTTCCCTTTTTGATTTTTTTCTTTGACCCATTGGTTGTTGGTTGTTCAGGGATGTATTGTTTAACTTCTACATATTTGTGAGTTTCCCGGTTTTCTTCCTGTTACTGATAGCTCGCTTTATGTCGTTGTGGTCAGAAAAGATACTTGATACTTGAACTTGTGAAGGCTTGTGTTGTGGCCTAATGTGTGACGTTTCCTGGAGGATGGGCCCTGTGCTCTTGAGAAGAACATATCTTCTGCTGCTCTTGGGCGGAATGTTCTGTATATGTTTATTTGGTCTCTTTGACCTATAGTGCTGTTCCAGTAAGCGGTTTCCTTATTGATTTTCTTTCTGGGTCATCTATCTATTGTTGAAAGCTGGGTGTTGAGGTTTCCTACTATTATTAAGTTGCTGTATATTTATCGCTTCAGTTTTATTAATAATTACTTTATATACTTAGGTGCCGTGATGTTGGGTGCATATATCTTTACAATTGTTATATTCTTTTGAGGAATTGACCGCTTTATCATTATATAATGATTTTTTTTTTTGTCTCTTGTGACAGTTTTGACTTAAAGTCTTTTTCATCTCATATAAATATAGCCACATCTGCTCTGTTTTGGTTACCATTTGTATGAAATATCTTTTTCCAATCCCTTACTCTCAGCCCGTGTGTGTGTCCTTAAAGCTAAAGTGAGTCCCCTAGAAGGTAGCATATATTGGTGTGGGGTGTTGTTGTTTTTTTAGTTCATTCAGCCACTCTGTGTCTTTTGACTTGGAGAATTGAATCCATTTACATTTAAAGAAATTGGTAGGTAAGGACTTACAGTTGTCATTTTGTTAGTTTTCTGACTGTTTTGTAAGTCCTCATTTCTTGCTTTTTTTGTATGTGATGTGTGTGGGTCTTTTTGTTGTGGTATGCTTTGATTCCTTTCTCTTTATCATTTGTTTGTATAAAACAGGTTTTTCTTTGTGATTACTATATAAAAACGGCATATATAAAACATCTTATAATTATAACAGTTTAAGTTGATAACAACTTACTTTAATTGCATAGAAAAGCTCTACACCTTTACTCTTTCCCTCATGGGAGAATTTGCAAGCCAAGGTGGGGGTCTCTCTATGCACTGACCTGCGCCTCCTTGAGGGTGGGTGACACTGGTAAATTGAAAATGTTCTTACCCTCTTTAGTGCCTTTCTTCTCAGAGTTTTTGCTTGACTGGAGTTCTGGAACCTCCCCAGTACACTCATGGGCTTCTACAAAGTTACTCTCATCTGTGGGTATTTGTCAAAATAGGTGTATCAGAGTGGCCTGAGGGCTGGAACCCCCTATTCCTCCATCTCATTGATGTCACTCACCAGTCAAAATTCTAACCAGATCCTCTGTACTCTACCTAATATCTGCAGTATTTAAGATTTCATCTCATAGCATGTAAAATTTACATATTCAACATATATAGCAGAATAGATGAGTACTGTGAAAAGCTAATTACACTCGGAGAAAAAATTATTATTGTTGTTATTGATTTCAGAGAGGAAGGGAGATCGAAATTTCAATGATGAGAGAGAATCATTGATTGGCTGCCTCCTGCAAGCCCCCGCTGGGATCGAGCCCATAACACCGGCATCTGCCCTGACTGGGAATCAAACCGTGACTTCCTGGTTCATAGGTCAACTTTCAACCACTGAGCCACACCAGACAGGCAGAGAAAACATTTTAAAACATATCAGTAAAGTGTGTGTTTTTTTTAAATACTGCAGAATAAGAAATGAGTAAAAGAAACTCTTTCTATTTATAAAAAGTAAAAACAATGGGATTTTAAACCGTGTTTTACACTATGATGGGAAATCACCAAATCTCAAAGAGAAGAAAGACTTCCAGAGCAGTGACTGGTGCAGTCAGTAAGCAGAGGAGGCAAGGGAGCCAGACCACTGGCACTTCCTGAAAGCGAGTGCTTGGTAAACAGGAGACGGGACCCTGCTCTTCGCTTCATTAAGTAACAGGTGTCTGAGAATGGCTGAATCCAAAAAAGCAAGTGCTACCCAAATTCCTACCCTCTGTGGTGATAGCCCCTCAAAGAGACCAACACTCCAACACGAATTTGTGAGCCAGAGCATCTCCCTCTCTCTTTTCTCACAGGAAGAAAAGCCGTTTCTGGAAATCCATCAGGCAGAGCACGTCAAGCAGCTCCTGCGGAAGCCCCCCCTGCAGTAAGCCACGGGTTGGCTCATTCACCACTGGTGTTCCCACCAACAGGGATGAGCCCTGACAGCATGAGACCCTAAGATGACAGGAAATCTTCTGTATTCGTCAGGGCTCTTGTTTGCTAATGACAGAAACTCAACTCAAATGGGATTAACGAGAAAAGGGAAACGTGTGGCCTTACATGATTTAAACGTCTAATGGTAGTCAGTTTCAAGCTTAGGTAGGTCCAGCAGAACTAGGCCTCTGTCCCTCGTCTCCTCTTAACTGTGCTTTTATCTGACTTAGCTTTCTAGTTAGATGGGCTTCCTCCCCAAGGTGGGCCCCAGAATCTCTAAGCTTATACCCTCCTGGTTTAAGCTCACATGAAAGAGAATTTTTCCTATCTAATAATTCAAACCAAAGTCCCATGCATGTGTTTTATTGGGTCAGATTGGACCAAATGCCATTCCAGGACCAGTTACTGTGGCTGGGGGATTGGACTAAAGTGATTGTTAAGGCTGGGTCACATGTTTACCACTGGACCCAGGAAGTGGTTCAGCTGCACTTGCCCATTAGGACTGATGGTGGGAAAGGAGTAGATTCTCAGAGAAAAACTCATATGCCATTACCAATAACAGAGGATATAGCTCTTGGCCAGGCAAAAGTACACGATCTCCAGTGATCATAGTGGTCACCTTACCCCTGCCACTGCGTACAAGAGAATACGCTTCAGAGAAGGGACATGTCTAATCCAAGCTCACACAGTGGCAAAACTAGTACTTGCATTAGAATTACACTTGGCTATATATAGCAAATAATCCTATGTAATAAAAGGCTAATATAAAAATCAACTGAACAGTGGAATGACTGGTCACTATGGCTCTCACTGACCACCAAGGGGTAGACGCAGGAGCTGCCCCCTGGTGGTCAGTGCACTCCCACAGGGGGATCGCCACTCAGCCAGAAGCCAGAGTGGGCCTACGCCGTCAGTCAGACATCCCCCAAGGGCTCCTGGACTGTGAGAGGGTGGGGGCTGGGCTCCCCCTGCCCCTAGTGCATGATTCTTGTGCACCGACTCTCTAGTACAAAATAATAGTGGCACAAATGGGAGAGATTTATTTCTCATATAAAAGAATTCTGGCCCTAACCAGTTTGGCTCAGTGGGTAGAAGGGTCCTGCGGACTGAAGGGTCCCGGGTCCAATTCCGGTCAAGGGCACATGCCAGGATTGGGGCTCAATCCCCAGTTGGGGGCATGCAGTAGGCAGCCGAACAGTGATTCTCTCTCATCATTGATGTTTCTATCTCTCCCTCTCCGTTCTTCTCTGAAATCAATAAAAATATATGTATTTAAAAGAATTCTGGAGGCTGCAGTCCATATTGATCCTGGACTGCTGCTCACTATGGCACCAAGATCATCTGTTTTCCTGCTTCAGTATTTTAGTGATTTCCATCATGAAGGCTGTCCATGGTCCACGGTCGATTCGGGACTCCAGTCTGGATCAGCTACTATGTCAGCATTTCAGATGGCAGGCAGGAGAAAAGAAGGAAAGGCTGTGGGGCCCCTTCTGCAGCGTTGATTCTATCTAACCACCCTCCCCAAAGTCCCACCCCACCCCTCTGGTCACTAATTGCCCTGTACTTAGTCTTGGTCACTCTTACAGGTAAGAGAGGTCAGAAACTCTAGCCTTTCAGTTTGGTGACTTGCTGCACCAGACAGAACCCAGTCTCTGTTCTTAAGAATAAGGGGCGAATAGAAACTGTAGAATCTACCAGTGTTTTTGCTCTTCACTGAAATCTAAGATGAAGAGGGGTAACGAGGTTATTTTTAGAAGAATTAGGCATTTGTTTACCAACCACAACCTGTCTTTTCTTGGTGTTTACTCATTAACAGAGAGAAAAAAAAGTCTTGGTTTCAAAGCAGGATCTACGAGTGGGACCCCTGCTTCCAGTTCCCAAGCAGAATGATCGGAACCGCCGTGTTGGCTTCCATCTGCCTGTATCTCGTAAGTAGATCCGAGCACATCCTTTTCTACTTTGCAAATGGGGTGGGGCTGGGAGAGGAGCTGTTCTTAAACAGCTGGCTCAAAATTTCACCTCTGTACATTAAACAGTTTTGACGCCAAGGACACTTTTACCCATGGGGTGAGCGTTACTAATAAATATAATCAAATTATTTATGGAGACTTTACTTGCTAATTCCACATGTAAAGAGCTTGTGAAATGCCATTCCATCCTAACAACAAATGAAAACCTAAACAAACTGAAAAAAAAAATCAACAACTCTTCTTAGATCCATAGAAGTGGGTTATGGGGCAAATCATTGCCCCTGAGTTGAAGAGACAGACAGGTACATACACAACAGAATGGAGCAGAAACCCCATGGGAATCAGTGTGAGGTAGGGGAATCTGAACTGTAATGGACACCAACAATCAATTGGGATTTTGGACATTCATCAACTACTTAACAATAGTAGAACACACATTTTTCTCAAGACTACATGGACAATTCACCAAGATAGACCAAATTTTGGACCATAAAATACATCTTAAAAAATTTAAAAGAATATAAATTACACAGTTTCTGCTTTCAGACCACAGTGGAATTAAACTAGAAATAAATAACAGAAAGATAACTGGAAAATCCCAAAATAGTGGAAATTAAACAACATACTTCCAAGTAACTATGGATCAAAGAAAAAATAAGAGAAGTTAAAAATAAACTAAAAAATGAAATGAACTAAGTGAAAACGAAAACACACTTATCAAAAATGTGTGTGTAGGGGCAGCAAAAGCAGTACTTAGAAGGAAATTTATAACGTTGGATGTATATATAAGAAATGAACAAAGATCTACATCAATCTCTAAGCTCCTACCTTAGGAATCTAAAAAGGAAGAGCAAATTAAATACAAAACATGCTGGATAGATAGAATAAAAATTAGAGCAGAAACCTGTGAAATTGCAAATAGGAAATTAATAAAGAAAATCAATGAAACCAAAAGCTAGGTCTTTGAAACAATAAAATCAACAAGCCGCTAGCCAGACACAAAAACAGAGAGAGGACACATTAGAAATGGAAGAGGGAACATCATTACAGATTCCATGGGCTTAAAAGAACAATAAAGGAGTCGTATGAACAATTCTGTGCCCCCAAATTTGATAACCTAGGTGAAGTGGATGAATTCCTTGAAAGATACGATCTGCCACAACTTAAACAAGAAGAAGTGGACGATCTGAATAGGCCTAAAGCTGTTAAAAGACTTTGAGTCAATGAGTAATGACCTTTAAAAAAGAAAGCAGCAGGCCCAGATGGGCTCACTGGTGAGTTCTACGGGACCTTTATTTCAGCAGAGCTAAGGAAAACAGCTTCACTGAGGTCTTTTATTCTACACTGTTACTTAGCCAAATAAAAATTATGTCATTTAAATATAAAATAATTGACAAATAATTTTTGAATTAAAAATAAAAGTGGACAAACTTGATGTACTATATTATTTTAAAGGGTCAAAAATTGAAATGTCTTATTTCATTTGGCTGTTATTTAACTTTGCTTTCTCAACACACTTACACACACACACACACACACACACACACACACCCCTTTACACTTTCTTTGTTGTTAATCCTCACCTGAGGATATTTTTTTCCATTGATTTTTTTTTTAGAGAGAGTGGAAGGGAGTGGGAGAGAGAAAGAAATATCAGTGTGGAGAGACACACTGATTGGCTAACTCCCGCCTGTACTCCTACTGGGGCCAGGGATTGGGCCTGTAACCCAGCTATATGCCCTTGACCAGGAATTGAACCCTTTGGTCCACGGTCTAACACTCTAATGACTGAGCCAAACTGGTCAGGGCTCAATAAATTTTTTATTAAGCACAGAATCAAAACATTTCGTGTGGTCAAAGTTATTCAAGGTAAACTGGGTCAAAAGCAGGGTCAAAGTGGAGCAATAAAAATGGCAAGGCCAGAGTGGATGGGAGCAGGATGGCACGATGAGGGAGCAGGGTGGTATGATGACAGGATGATAGGGATGAGTAAGCATGGTGTGTGTATAGGAAATGGTACCTTCTTTTTGGTTATCACTAGGATGCAAGAAGGGGAGCAATGAGATATGACTGGAATTGTCCCCAAGGTCACCCCTTATTCAACATGAGGCATTTATCTCACTCTGGTTTAAGTAAAGTTTGAAGAGTTCTTTGAGCCCTGTGGGACCTTGTCTCGTACGCTGAGGGGTGAAGAACAGAGTTTGCGGTGTCTCCCATCTACAAGGAAGCCACAATCCCATTCACCCCCGTAGAGCCAGGGTCCAGAGTCTATTGCAGATGAGTGTTGAACTTCAAAGAGTTTTGACCTCAAAACCAAAGAGAGACCCATAGTTATTCACATACTGGGCAAAAGCTGGAGTCGGGTGAGACCTTGAAGCATTTGCTCTGTGTCCCCAGTTCATTGTCATTGAGTTCTGCGTGTTCGTGTATGTGAGAGACCAGCTGGATGTGTTTGAAGGCGAGTTAGAGAGCTACATTGCCTCCGCGAACCAGACTGGGACCCTGACCCCAGTCATCCTGCAGATGAAGGAGCTGATGAACATCTCCAAAGGTAAAGCCAGCCTTGCACATGGTTGCCGTTTAACTGGAGGTGGGTCACCATCTCCCCTCCCCATCCCCCAGAAGTGGCAATTAGAAGTTCAATGACGTTTTACAAGGATGGAAGCTACCTAAAATGTATATATACCGTAATTTTCTCTTCCCATTATTCATGGGTTGAAAATATTAATAGCAAAGGAGAGGACTGTGCAGGAAATAAAGTATTTCAAGGGTGTGTGTGTGTGGGGGGGGGGTGGGTGGCTAAAAAATGAAACAGAAATATATAAGCACAACGGTATTTACACAAGAAGTGTGTTAAGGGACGTATAATATGTTTTACCCAGACCTTTCTGATGTGAGTTTCTGCATTTTGAAAATACTGTTTCTAGTGCACCTTCAGAGGCCTCTCCTGTCATCTGTTCTGTTTCAGGAGTCTGGGTGGTTACCATTCTTCCTGCCTTCCTCACGTGTGTGAGCTATCTATTCCACATTTTGGCTTGTTACAGGTAAGAGGGCTCAGGGTGTCTGTTGTGTGTCTCCAGTCAGGAAAGTATCTGATGGAATTTTCTAAGAATTCCCAAGCAGTACCAGCAGTGACCGGGAGTGGAACCAGGAGTGTGTGCAAGGTCCAGGGACAACCACATCTATTGTTAGTAAACAAACAAACCAAAACTATTGACTTGAGCTTCTACCATGATTTGGACATTGTGCTAGAATCTTCATTTCACCACAGCCCTGAAGGGTACTTTCATCTCCATGTTTATAGCCGAGAAAACTGAGACTCAACAAAATACCTCACCCAAGCAAGTAATGGCTGATCCTGTCTTCCAACCCCAGACCTTGACATTTCTTGTTCACTTTGGCAACTCTCTTGGGTGTCAGACCCATCCTGCTCTCCAGGATTCATTGCACCGGGCTATCAGCAGATGAATGTGGCTCAAGAAGACATCAGAGGAAATTGGGTCAAGTGGACCAGGGGCCTCAACCTCAAGGACCGCAGTCAGTGCAGGAGGAGGGGTTGGCCCTCAATACTAGCTAGCATTTGCATGCAGATAGCTGTTGAATGCAGGTAGCTCTGGCCTCTCTGTTTCTCTGCCTTTGTCTTTGCCTCTCTCTGTCTCTCTTTCTGTCTCAGTCTCTAACTCATACTGACTCACAGGAAGCTCAGGGCCAATCTTCCGCCCCACCCCCACCCCCCAGAATATCCTGCCTTTGCATCCTCACCATCTGGCTGCCCACAGGGTGAGTCTCTTGCCAGTGGCATCCAAAAGAAAGACTCTCTTGGCATGAAGAGGCCACAGCTTCACTTCTCCCTGGGCCCTGTGGGTGGACTGGACACTGATGTTGTCCCCTACCTTGTCTGATGAAGGGACATGTCTGTTCCTTTCGTGCTTAATCTTCAAGCCGTTGGGAGATTTTCACTGAGGCATTTGGTCATGACCAGGGACAACCACTGTGCAGAGCAGACTGCATGGACATGGGCAGAGGGCAACTGAGAGCACAGGGAAGAGAAGTCACGTGTGCTAGGAAGGCCTCATTCCTGCCCCGGCTGGCTCCCTCTCCACACCTGTCACCCAGGAGTGATGATCCCTGCTCTGCTTCCATTGTAGATGATGGAGCAGAGGAAATAATGGACAAGAAAGCACCCTACAACCTGGGAAGCGTTTTGCCAGTATTTTTATTTTTCTTAGAATTATTCCAACTTACAGACAAGCTATTTTTTTTAAAAAGTTACCAAGAAAATATTCAGTGTAAAGTAACTCTTCCATTCAGACCTCAATTTATTGCCCCTGAGCTAAACATTGTTTGTATTCCTGGTTGCACACTCTGCTCCAGGGCTGCCAGACAGAAACACCGTGAAAGCCATAGGTGCCATTTTTGATTTCCTAGTAGATGCTACTAATAAAGTAAAAAGGAAGGTGAAAATGATTTAACGAAATGCTTACCCTAACATAACCCAACTACCATCACTTCCTCATGTAATAAATATACACACTATTAATGTTTACACTCTCTATTTCATACCAAGCTTTCCCAATCCAGTGGTCATGAAATGACAAAGCCACCTGGAAAATGCTGGAGATAGAACGTTATTGAAAAAGCAGGACCCAGATGTGAATTTGGACCATGAACTTGACTCTGCCAACCTAGTCTTTATGCAAAGGTCCAGGCCCGAGACTAGCAACGGGGAAAAGATGCGGTGATTTCTTGGGGTGCTGGGGTTGTGAGGGGTGTTGCCCCTTTTCATTTCCTTTTATGTTATAAGTTGGGAGTATCATTACAAATGGCTTCCTGTTCTCATCTGTTTTAAAGTATTATTACATAAATGATTTATAGTCACTGTAGAAAAAATACAAAAAGTAGAGCAAAATGAAGAAAATAAAAGCCACATACATGGTCTCAAATAGCATCATGAAGACTAGGTAACTGTATATTATTTTAATAAAATGTATTAAACTTTAGATTTTTAAGGCTAATCAGAACCATCGCATGAACTATGGTCAATAGTAGAGGCTAAGCTGCCCACCGTCTCCCTCCACAGGCCCTTCTGTTTGTATCTGTTGAGCTCTGCATGCCTGAGGAGTTGTGGTTATGAACATGACTAATTTGCCGCCTTTTCTCTAGAAAGCACGTGAAGAGGTTGTGGGCAGGAAATAAACACTTTCTCCCTCTGAAGTTCCGTAACCCTTCCTCCTCAGGGAGTGTGGTAAGTCTGCGGAGACCTGTCTCCTGCACCTTGGACAGGGGCAGCGTGGTGTGGGGGAGCCCTGGGTGGCAGCCAGAGGCCTCATTCTAGGATGCTCTGCTGCTGGGTGATGGGACAGTGGTTCTCATCATGCGGTTCCTCAGCTGTGAAATGAGGACAGTCAGATGCCTCAGTGGGTTGGTGGATGAATCTCCAGTGAGACAGGGATGCTGGACACATGTCCGAGGTGATCAAGGTTTTCTCCCCTCTGGGACCCATTTTCTTTTTAAATCCCAGGCGGCCATTGCAAGGTACTCTGGCTGGCAGATAGCCTACATTTTGTGGGGTAAGTGCCATCATGCGACCCATTCAATTCAACACACATTACCTGGGCACCTGCGGAGCCTGAGGGTAGGCAGGGAGGAGAGAGGCGAGGCAGGAGCAGCCCTAGCTCCTGCCTGTGAGGGACCTTCAGGAAGGAGGGAGAGTCACACAGTCCTATAGATCATCACCCCCACCTGTCCTGAGCCCACAGGGTGTGTATGCCAAGGGCGGTGGTGATCCACAGGAGGAAGTGACTGCACACCCTGGGCAGGGCTTGAGTGCATCCTAGTGGAGTTGGCATTTGAACCACACCTGGCAGGGTGAGCAGAAGGTCAACAGGAAGAAAAATGAGGGCATGCCAGGCAGAAGAAACAGCACAGACAGAAGTGTCAGGACCTTTGGTGGCAGGAGGATGGATCAGGGCTGCAGACAGGAACACAGGTGACTGGGTCACGAAGTGCCTTGAGTGACCGCCGGCTCCCTCGGCCCACAGGCTACCTCAGTATCCACGTGGTGCAGAGCCTGTGTGGCATGGCGATCATGTACAGCCTGGTGTTGCCCATCACCCACAACCAGGGCCTGGAGATGCTCCAAGGACTGGGCATTGGAATGTAAGTGCTCGGTGGGCTTCCTGGCATTGCCCAGGCCTGGGAGCTGGTGGGCCCTCGCAGCTGCTGCTCAAAATGCCCCTTTCCTGCTAAGCTCCCATCACTCCCTGGAACTGCGCTCTTAGGTCTGATCAAAGCATGGGCCAGAAGAGCAACACATCGCAATAGGAACCTTACAATTTACAAAATATTGCCATTCTTGTTCAGCGGGGTCCGTCCAGTGGTGTCTGTGGCAGATATGCATGTGTCCGTTCGATATCTGGGAAGGTTCAGAGGAGAGGAGGTGAAGTGAGAGATAGGACAGTGTAGTAGAAGGAGAGAGGGATCTGTGCTTGGGTTTTAAATCAGCTAGATGACTTGGGTAGGTTGCTTCTCTGAGCCTCAGTTTCCCCGTATGGAAGATAAAAGTGAGTGCTGCCATTGAGAATTCACTGTGTGCTTTTTCTCCTAAGAACTCGTGGAGGTTGGGACTTCTTTAGCTCCCTCTTTTACAGAGGCACAGAGATGTGAAGCATCTTGTCCACTGATAAGCAAGACTGGGAGCCTGGCAACCTAAAACCAAAGCCTCATTGAGCCACTGGCTCACACTGCCGCTCAGGGGGTGCAAACACAGGCTGTGGTGCTCCCTGGACACCCCCTGCTCTGAGCTCCTTGCTTCCAGGCTCACCTAGAGGCGCCCATGAGTCTGGTGCAGAGCCTGCCCTGTCCACTCTCGCGTGGCCTTCATGAGCCCCATTCCTTTCCTTGATTCCCATGCTGCTAAACCACTCGTCCCAGTCGCCATGCCTGGATCCTGAAGGTCTGGTCTAGAGCTAGAACTCTGACCATGTGGCTTTAAGAAAATGATCGCCCCTTTGGGAGCCTCAATTTTCTCACCGCAGAATGGACCTGGAATGCTCTGTAGGCATAAAGCACAGAGCTCATTGCTACTGTTGGTCTGGCGGGCTGGCAGCATCTCACTGGGCACTTACCACTGGGCATTTGAGAAGGGCTGGAGAAGAGTGGACAAGGCCACCTAGGATGGTCTCACCCTGTGTTTCAGCCTCACCATATCCATCGTCCTGGGTCTCATGATCCTGCAGGTATGGATCGCTGCCAGCTTCTTCCTGCAACCCAAGATGGGCACAGCTGACAAGCAGAAGCCCTTGGCGCTCAACAACAGGTGAGGGCAAAGAAGGGAATGGTGACTATAGGACTTTGGTCTCAGCAATCTTATTCCTTCCTCTTCACCGCTGGCAGGTTTGTGGGCAAACTCTACCCTCGCTTATAGAGTGAGAAGCTGTGGTTGAGGAGTAGACTCTGGAGCCAGACTCTCTGGTTCCACATCTTGGCTCCACCCATTATGAGCTACGTGACCTTGCATGACCTTGCTAAACATCTATGAATGTCAAAATCGTGCATTTGTGTTCTGAGGATGAGCTGTGTTCAAATATGAACTGGAACAATAGTGCTGGCCAGTGGTAATCCTTTCTAATTTACTTATTCAAAGCCATTCATGGTGAAGGAAACAGCATAGGCACTGAGCATAAAGAGATATCCCCACAGGACCTGCCTATGAGAAGCGCAGGGTCCGCTGGGGCTGACAGACACAGATATAGGGACAGTAGACTCCAGACAGAGGGCGTGAAAGGATCCCAAGAGAAACAGGAGAGGCAGGGTGGTAGAAGAGAGGCAGGAGTGGTTAATTCCACTGTAGGGGACGTTTGAGCTAAAGTTGATAGGATGGTGGGATGCCTACAGGTAGAGCTGAGGAGAGGGCATGGCTGGCATCCCCCACTGCACCATGAAGGCAGGAGGCCATGAAAGGGCAGGATGTGTCAGAACAGTAAGAATCAAATGTGATGGCCGTGCAGTGGCCCTGGGTGGTGAGGGGAGGGAGGGGGCACGATGTGCCAATGCCAGAAAGGCCCCTTTTGAGGACGGCCCAGAAATTCAACATGCAAAGTTTGCGCTTATCCCATAGGCAGCAGGAGACCCCATGATCAAGTGGTCATTTGGGAAATTTTATCTGGAGAACTCGGAGCAGTCCCAGCTCGGGGCAGGTCGCTGTTGCAACAGACAATGGGGAAGCCACAGCCTCTGTGTAACCACACAACCAGCTGCGGCCACAGGAGATTTCTCATTGTTCAGGAAACCTCAGAACCCAAGGGTCCCATCAGACATTGCAGTCGCTACTAGCACTCGTCCTGCCCTCCGCTCAGAGCCCTCTATGTTACAGCTGAGCCAGTCCTCACACCAGCGCTGGGCGGTGGGCACAGTCAGCTCACATGTACAGCAGAAGGTCACACAGCTCGCAGCCAGGAAGTGTAGGATTTGGCCAATGGTCAAGGGCCCCTGAGCCCGCCTGCCTGGCCAGCTTCTCACACTGAAAGGGTGCCGCCCCTCCACCTGCTTCCTTCCATTCACAGGAAAATGTTCCACAACTTCAACTACTTTCTGTTCTTCTACAACGTGCTGCTGGGCCTGGGCGCCTGCCTCTCCAGGCTTCTCATCAGCTGCATCCTGGGCACATGGCTGATTGCCCGCATCGACAGGACCATCATGCAGAACGGCTACGAGGGAGCCGACATGGGTCAGTGGCCAGCCCCACCTCCTACCCCCCACCCCCTATGGCCACCTGTTGGGGGAGGGCTGGACTCCCACCTTTGTAGAAGCCACCTGGAGGTTGGGTACCAGGGGCCTAGGGTTCACGCCTCACTTCTGCTCAGAGCTTATCTTCCCAGGGAGGCTGTAAAGCTGAGTAGGAAAAAAACAAACACACCCAAAACATTCAGCCCAATGGGGAGAAGGGAATGCAGGCTATCGAATGTCTGTGCAGCTGACAGCTTTGAGGGATAATGGCAGGCAGTGGGAGGTAGCCCAGTTCCCTCTAACTGGTTAGGAGGCGAGTTGTGACTGCTCGACTCTGAAAACTTTGAGAAATATCACTGGTGATGCTATTTGGAAACTTACTTAGATAAGAAATTGGTCTGTCCAGTTGAAATACTCCAAAATCAAAACCATTTCTGTAGAGTGAAAATAGCTTTTGTTCTGTTTCTGGCCTGTGTCCATTCATTCACTCATCTGTTCATTAAAGGAGCCCCAAGTTCCACATTACATGGACGGATTACAGTAGAATGTGCTGTAAGGGCCCTTTCGGCTCTTTATACCCAGTTTTCTAGATTCTCGGCAAAGACACGGGCACCATTTAGGAGCGAAGTGATGCTGCAGTCATGTCATAAAAAGCACCCCCTGGGCCACCCTGCGATGGGCCCCAGGGCCTGACTTGCCTTGTGGGTTTCAGGGTTCAGTGCATGGGTTGGCATGCTCTATGTGGACCATTATCACACCAACCCCGTGCTCGTCAGCTTCTGTCACATCCTGCTCACAGGCCTGAGGGAGAGGAAGCTGCAGCAGGCCATCAGATGTGAGCACCTGCGTCAGTCAGCAGGTGAGTCTCCTGTTTGAACCTTCCCTGTGCTTAGACACCGGGAAACAAGTACCCTAACGTTTTCTGGGATCCCTGAGATGTCGCAGGTTCCCCTTCCCTGCCTGCCTTCCTCCACACTCCCTGCCCTGGGAAATCCACTCAGGAAATCCACTCAGGATCAGGAGGGTTAGCCCCTAGTCAGCCTGGCTATGGGGCCCCTGAGGCCTTATGTCCTTGTCCTTCTAGCTGGCTCCTCCCTGTTCCTCAAAACAAGCTCTAGTTCTGCTGAGTCCAACCCCCCCCCATATGTTTGAGACTCCACGCATATCCCAGCCTTCAGCCAGATGGCCTCCAAGAGGGCATTCAGCCACCAACTCCTGCCCCTCAAGGCTCTATGCCAGCCGTGGGCAAACTACGGCCCGCGGGCCGGATCCGGCCCGTTTGAAATGAATAAAACTAAAAAAAAAAAAAAAAAAGACCGTACCCTTTTATGTAATGATGTTTACTTTGAATTTATATTAGTTCACACAAACACTCCATCCATGCTTTTGTTCCGGCCCTCCGGTCCAGTTTAAGAACCCATTGTGGCCCTCGAGTCAAAAAGTTTGCCCACCCCTGCTCTATGCTGTCTACTCCCAACTCTCCCACCTGATTCCTCTGCTCCGCCTGCTGCTGGGAAACCCTAGGTCATCTTGTCTTGTCAGCACCGATCTGAACTGCACTCATCACTGTTCCCAGCACTGCAGACACCCAGCTCTGTGGGATAAATGCATCCTTCCACCCCCCCGCATGTCCCCAGGACGCCTGGTCCAGCTCCTTGCCCCACTTGTATCCCACACCTCACACCTCACACCTCACATACAGTTTTTCTTTAGCCTCGGAGAAGCACAGAGACAGCTACCCCCTCCCCCGCCCCCGCCCCCAGGCCACCTGCTCTGATTCTCTCCTAGGTCCCCGCACCTCGGCGAGGCCCAGGACAAGGTGGCGCCTGCTGCAGACCCTGATCAACAACCCCAGACTGGGCATGCTCAGAAAGTCAAAACCAGACCACGGCTCCCAGGAGTTCACCCAGATCCTGCTGACGTGCTCGGAGAGCTGACGTGGCCTCCGGCACCGCTCCTCGCCACGCCCGGATGACGGCTGCCCAGCAGCTGCCCCCCAGAGCGATGGCACGCCCAGCCACTGTCCACATAGATGGCGCGTGGCAGTGGCCCCTCAGGGTATCATCTGGGCGGAACGATGAAGGCTCAGGGCTAATTCACTCCTCTAGTAACAAGACCAAGCACGAAAGAGAAACTCCGTTGAACAAACTTTGTCCAGTCATGATTTCTCCTCCCCACGGTTGGGAGACACCCTTGGGGAGTTCCGTGTTGAGACGCACTTAGTGTGACCACAGGGCAGAGCTTTGTGTCACTGAGGAAGGTGGTAAACCTTCCTTATCAGGATAGTTTAACCGCCTGATCGTTTTTCTCTGGGAGAAAGTACGGCCTTAATTCAAACAGGGCCCTCATTGCTTCCTCCTTTCCAGGCCTTACCGTGGTGAGAGAGAAGGAAACCTGTGGTCCAGCCTCCCATCTGGTAGCGGGAGCAGGCACACACTGAGTTCTCCCTGCCGGGACGACTGGGCCTTGGTCACAGAGATGTACACATTCTCTCTGGCAAGGGGATCCCCTGGGAAAGCCACCTTCCTGGGGAGGCAGAGGTGGGCGTGCAGGCATTCTAGGTGGGGGACGATAAGAGCACAGCCGCGAGAGCAGGTGCGTTTGACGAGGGTGAGCCCTCCGGTGCCTGCAGTGCAGGACGTAGGGGACTGTTAGACCCTCCAGGGAGGCCCAGACGTGGCCACGCTGGAAGCCTGGACATTCCTCTCTGTGCAGAGGGCCTGGGACTTACCCAGATCCTTCACACCCAAGCACGAGGTCTCTGATGGCCCAGGGTCTGTACAAAGTCCGACCATTCACAGTGCAAGTGCCAGGAGGACTCCCAACAGGGTGAGGGAGGTCCCTGTCCACCTCCCAGAGCCATTGAACTTCAGGAATCATTACTGAGCACCCATTGTGAACCCAGTCCTGTTGCTAGGTGTTTGCTGGACTTATCTCTTAATCCCCACAACCAAGCTTTGTCATTCTGCGTTTAGAAGCTGGGAAAACGGGCACTCGGGCTGCTGGGATCCCCACATCATGGCTTCTTAGCCGTGTGGCATTGGCTAAATTACATTGTCTTTCTGTGCTTTTCCTCACATAGAAAAGGGCTAATACCTACAATACCCAAAATTATTTGGGGGATGAAATGAGTTAATCCAAACACTCCTAAGTTAATGCCTGATTTACCCTCAACTCTCAATAAATACCTGTCACCTTAACTTGGTGGTGATCTGATTAATGTCTGCCCGCCTCAGGATGCGCAGCTCCGTGAAGAAGGGGCCGGCCGTGGTCTCCCCTGAGGTAGTTGCCTTGGAGATTACTACGGACCCTCCTCAGGATCTGCACCCAGCAGCTCTGTCTGCTTCCAGGCCTGTTGGTAGACTTGCCTCCAGAAGTCACCTTGACGAGTGAGGGAGAGTGTGGGGGTCTTTCCATGGCCAAGTACATGGACCCTTATCCTGGCAGAGCAGAGCTCATCCATCAGGTCCCAGCCAGGTCTCAGCCACAATGTCCCCGAGAGAGAGGCTGGGGCCTCTCGGGGATTCCTAGGACATCTTAGTTCACAGGTAGCTACATGCTCATGGAACGCGGCCCCGCTGTCATCTTTCCCCTGGCTGTGAAACAAGCAGGAAAGGGAATTCAGAGATCATGGACAAGGATCCCGGGGATTCAAATCTAGATAAAGGCTGATCACTGGGTCCTTAGAGGGGGGACTCAGGAGGGAAAGTCCTGCCTGCCCTTAGTTCATTTGCAAATTATCTTCCTCTGGCCTTGTCCCTTCCACACGCAGTGTCCAATCTCTTTACATTTCTTTCCCTACTTAGTGCTGATGCAATTCTAGAGACTGGACTAGAAAACCACAAGTTCCTAATATTTGGCCCAGAGAAACCTCAGCAAGAGATGAAGAACGTGTTCCCTCTTTCTTCAGAGTTGTAGAAAGGAAGCCACTGTCCTGGGACAGGACGCACTCCAGGCAAGTGTTATTTTTAAAGATGCCCACGTGTCAGTGGTTGTTGCTATGCCTGTAAAGAAGTTCAACCTCTGGATCCCAGGAGTTCTGAGGGGCTGTGTCTGCTCCTTATTCATGATAATGAAATGTGTTCTCTGAGGAAGGGGGCCCGGAGGATCTCCTTCATAGCCAGGGAAGGGGCTGGCCGTTCTCCCTTCTCCCATATACAATACTCTAAAGGCCCTGCGAGATATTTTAGTTAGAGGAGGAATGTGAGAATCTGAAATAATTTAAATTAGCACAGGAAGCTAAAGAACCAAACCTCAGCTCTCAGCTGTAAAAGGAAATGGATTTTAATAATATTGAGAACAGCACTCTAGTAAGGAATCTGCCAGTCTGAGGAGAAAACCCTATTGCTAAACCTAGAAGGCTCCCTTACCAGGGTGCTGGTCTCAGAATGTCCACAAGAGGGCGTGACGGCAACACCTCCCAGCAAGGAGGAGAGCCCTCTAGGACTCTCAATTGGGTGTTCTTTTCCGGCTGGATGGAAGAGAGGGATTACCTTGGGGGGCATCCCCCAGGCTCATGGCCCACCTTCACCACCCTGTCCCCACTCATTCTGATTCAGGCACTGTGCTGAGTGCTTGATCAGTCAGTACCCCATGTGTCCCTGCCATGTGAGCGATCATTTAGCACCACCCATTTCACAGAGGAGAAAACTGAGTCCTAGAAAGTGGAAGTGGCCCACCTCAGGCACAGAATTGGTCAGTAGCTGGGACCTGACTCCTCAAGACCACACTTGGCCCAAAGCTTTACGGAGCCCTTGGGGTTCAGCCACTGTCAGCCTGGACACTCACCCCTGAGCTCACTGGTGGCCAGTTCCTCTGAGCCTTGAGTGTTCCATTGGCCGACTAGGACTGGGGCTGCAGCTGGCAGGACAAGGTGTAGCTACAGGACGGAGCAGTACCTGTGCCACACCTCAGGTGTGCCTCCCAGTGTCTGCCCAGTAGCTGGAGTCCAGATGCCCCAGGGTGGCCTTGCCACAAGGTCTGGAGCTGATAAGGGAGCCATGGCCACCAGGGAGAGTCTGTACCTGCCCTCATCTAACTCCCGCCCAGCCTTACCTCTCAATCTGCTGAGCTGCTCCATATCCTGGACCCAGGCCCCAAATCGCTCCTCAGGTTCAAGATTTTAACAATTTGCAGCCCCCTGCAGCAGCAGATCTCCCTCATTACTTCGTATTCAGGGACAGAGGGCAAGACAGGCTGCAGGTAGGGCATGGTGGGGGGATGCTGCAGGTGCCTTAGGAATGAGGACTAAGGCAGGGGGCCAGGCCTGGGCCTCCTCACACATGGGAACCCTCCTTCCCTCCAATTCCACCCAGGTCCTAACTGTTCTCAGGGATGGGTGTGAAGAGCCCCTCTTCCAGCACGTTGTCCTTGATACCAGTCCCTACTTCTCTGCTCTCAAACTCTCCCAATAAATGTGAAGCGCAGGGGATGGAGCATGGAGTGTCCTGCCCAGGGGCGTTCCACTTCCCTCTCCGCAGTGAGTGCCACAGCTACTCGCCTTACTCTTTTTCTGGAGGGTGATCTGATTCCCTCGGGAGGCAAACAGCCAAGGTCCACCAGAAAGAGCCTCCTAGCTAGTCCATCACTAGTCCCCCATCTTCCCTCTTTCTCATGTTGCAGTTCCACAAGAGCCCTCAAGGGGGTAGGGCACACACAGAAAGCAGGTATGGGATCTAGGCCCGACTCTGGGTTCCAAAGTTGGGGGGAGGTGGGAGCTGAGGCTCTTCTAGCCCAAGTCTTTCTGATGACAGGTGGGGGACTGAGGCCTCAGCCAGGAAGGGACAACTCTGCAACTTAAGTGCCACCCGACTTGGAGGACCCTGACACTTCTCTCCACTGTGGGCATCGCCTGAGGGAGAGGCCGAGCCATCTCGGACAAAACCTCCTGCACCTTTGCGTTCAGGCAGCTCTGCTGCTTCGCAGCCTGGGAACTGGGATGGGTGTCTATGGGGAGCCTCCGTTCATTCGCCCTCAAGATGGGCATGACGCCCCAGCTCACACAGGCAGCTGAGAGGGTCCCCAGTACAGGGGAGGGAGGGGGCGCTCTCGTCTACCAAGTCTCAGGATCCTGGTGCCCGCTCTCCTGCCCCCAGACTGACCTCCAGCTAATCCCCTATCGCAGTGTCCAGCGTCACCAGGTCAGTGAGGAGCGTGCCAAGGAATAGGATGACACCCTGTGCCACTGGGGTGGGAATGGTGATGAGCCCCAATTTTCAGGTGCTGCCCTGATACCCTCCCCTGAAAACTCCTCACCCTCAGCCTCCTGGCCCACCCCAGGGTTCCCATGTGGAGCAGCCTCCCTTCAATCCCCCTCCCTCGCCCCCCAAGAACACCAGATTGCTCCTAATCACCACCCAGGGCCTCCTTTGACAAGTCACAGGATCTGTGGTCCCAGGTCCCTCCCTACCCCCAAATCCATCCTGCACCCAGGTCTCCGGGCCCCCTCCTACCAGTCACTTCTGGGGGAGGGTTCAGGTACTGTGGCAACAGGAGGCAGGGCTGCAAGAGGAAGGCCTCCTTTCAAGGCCTCCAGCCCCTGGCCCTGGAGCCCCTCCCCGACAGGCACACTACCCTGCCCCTGCTGTTCTTCTTCTGGGCTCTCTAGGGATCATCTCCAGGATAGCTTGGTGGGCTGCTCCTGCCAGGATCCAGGACAGGGTCACTGAGGCCATACTCCACCCCATTTCCCGCCAGAACCCCTAATCTTGGGCCCAGGACACCTGACCCAAGTCAGTTGGTACCAGTGATACTCCATGCGCCAGGGTGCTCTGATTCTAGCACAAATCCCAGCTTGAACACTCACCCTGCACGACCTTGGGCCTGTGGTCTAACCTTGAGCCTATTTCCTCAACTGGAAAGTGAGACTTAACCTCCCTCACAGGGTTTCCTGAGGACTCTCTGTCACCTTACTGTGGTCATCGCTCTCCCCTACACCCCCAGGCAGAGTGGGGCCCAAAGCCTGTGCATTCCTTTCCTCCCAGAACCTCACCACCACCCTGCCCACAGGATCGTCACCCTTCTTTCAGATGAGGAGTCAGAGGCCCTGTCCCAGCTGCCTTACCCCACCCAGCCCCACACTAATCAGAGTCCTCTCCTCTGGGCTCTGAGTGTGTAGCTAAGCCCCCAGCCCGGCTGAACCATAAATGGAAAGGGGTGGGGTGTCTCAGAGCCTGATTGAGCCCCACTGGGGTCTCTGCCCCCCAGGCTGGGCCCAAGGCCATGCCAGAGGCTTCACCTCCTCAGAACATTCCCCTGCACAGCCTTCTTTATCCACTCAGGAAGGGGACTCCAGAGGAGCCCTCTCTGACGGACAGGATCAGGGATGCCCAGGGCACAGAATATAAATGCTGTGTTTCCTCTTTTACACGAAGCTTCTGATTTCTATTCAGAAAGGATCCAGTAAGAACCCATCAGTTCCTCAGACTCTTAAAATCCATCTAGGGCAGTGGTCGGCAAGCTCATTAGTCAACAGAGCCAAATATCAACAGTACGATTGAAATTTCTTTTGAGAGCCAAATTTTTTAAACTTAAACTATATAGGTAGGTACATTGTTATTAACTTAATTAGGGTACTCCTAAGGCTTAGGAAGAGCCACACTCAAGGGGCCAAAGAGCCGCATGTGGCTCTCGAGCCGCAGTTTGCTGACCACTGATTTAGGGCAGTGGTTCTCAACCTTGGCTGCACATTAGAATCACCTGGGACTCTTTTTCAAATCCTGATTTCTGGGCCTCATCCTCTGGAAATTCTGTTTCTTTGTTATTGTGGGAAACTGATATAGGGTTAAGCCTCGACTGACCTGTTGGCAAAGTCACAAACAAGTCCCAGCTTAGAGGGCACAGTCCTCTTAGCATAATTAGGCTTGACCTTATAACACTCCCAAGATCTTATCTGGGAATCTAATGGGCTGAGGAAGTGCAGGAAGTATAACCATGGTGTAAACAAGTGAAACTCACAAGAAAAGTGTAACTTTGGTAACCACTACCTTGTTTACCTCTCACTATAAAAAGCTTGGTGAGGCCTGAGCACAGGACCTCCTGGAGATGCAGTGAGGACAGGAGGAACAGCAGAGGCATGGCTTCCAGAGGACAGGTCCCTGCTGAGGGCAATCCAGGTGCAATGAAAGTTAGCAAGACACACCTGCCCTTCAGGAAACACCTTCAACAGGTGCTCTGAACTCCTGTCATTGACAGCAAGGCATGTACAAGCACTCAGAGAGGGGGGGCTGGGGAAGGTCAGGCTTGTGGTTGGGGTGCTTGTCACTGGCCGTGGACTGGAAGTATGAGCGGGTTTGGGATGAGTGGAGACAGGCAGATGCAGGCAGAGGAGAAGGAGCAGGGGCAGATGCAGGCAGAGTGAGGAGTGAGCAGGGACAGTCACGGCGGAACCAGATGCGGGGCTCTGCGGTCACCTAGGAGCTGTGGGCTGAGGGCCTTGTGAGCAGAGAGTGGGGAGGGCAGAGCTGTACTTTAGGAGGGCCGTGTGGCAGTGGTGGGTAGGATGAATGAATCAGAGAATTGTCAAATTAGCCTTTTATGATAACTCTAAGCCCGGAGGCCTAAGTTTTGAGCCTTTCAACCTCTTCTAAACGGAGAAAGAGGTCCTCTCTCTTAGAGACGCTTCCACTTCTGAGCTGCAGCCCAGCACCACTCGGAGGCTGGTGTTAAGGTGAAGAAGGTAGGACCGATCTTCTTGGCCGTCATGAAGGACTGGGCGCTGCACGCGGTGCCTGCCTCCCACTAGTTCCGGAACACTCCGTGTGCTGCTCTGCACCCTCCCCACAGCCCTGAGCTCCCCCTGCACAGAGGAGACCTGGCCGGGATGGCGGGGTTGACAAGAGTCTCACTGCAGCACAGGGAGCGCTCCGCTCGCCAGGGCAGCCCCGCCCCGCGAGGAAAGGAAGTGGGGGCGGAGCCAGCGGGACTCCCGCCCCTCCGCGTCGCCTTGGAGACCAAGCGCGTCCTGTTCCTGAAGTGGTAGGGCCGGCCCTGGCTGACCTGCGCGGTGCTTTCTGAAGTTGGGGTGAGGCCGGGCCCTGGGCTCCGACCTCTCTCCGCTCGGCCGGCCGGCCGGCCGGGCTCGGATGGGATGTCCAGGGCTGCCCACCCTCCTCGGTGGGCTGGGGCGGGGGGTGGGCTGGGGCTTGAGCGGGGCCTGCTGATCTCAGCACCTGTGGGAGCCTAGCGCCAGGCTGCTCCATCTCAACTTCCCCTCCCTGTGTGCACTGCGGGGTGGGGGGCTAGGGGGGTAGGGCTGGGGATGAGGAGGGGGCGTTCCGGGAGACCGTGTTCAGCGCCAGGTTGGGAGTTCAAGGTCGGGTTGAAATCCCATCTGACTCCTTGGACACGTTGACTTTTCCCTAAAGAGCTTGGAGAGTGGAGCATCCAACAACTAACATTTATTATTCTTCACCCCAAAGTCCCTCTGGGGTTTGAGACCTGCGACTGGGGAGCCAGGCTTCTCTGTGAGTTCAGCTCTCGCCCGAGGTTTGTCCTTTTGCTTCTTCGCCCCTCCCTTCTTTTTGTTTAGAAACGCTGAGGCTGGTGGGGTCCCGCCCCAGGTGCGGGGCCACGTCCTCTGGAGAGAGCTTGTCCTTGGGAGGGTGGAGGCTCCCTCTCGGCCTCAGGTCTGACCGAGAGCCCACCCCACCGTGACTCTCGGACGTCTGCTTCCTGCAGGGACGGTCCAGCCCGCGGCCAAGATGTCCTCGGTGGGGAAGGCGACCCAGGTTCCCAGCGGGAAAGTCTACCAGCAGATCTTCGAGGCTGAGGTAGGCCTGTCCTGTTGTCTCCCCTCTTCCTGCTCCTCACACTTTGTTCCCCAAACTTCCCTCCTCTTCCCTCCAAAGCTTCCCTCCCTCTGAAGTCTTCCTTGCCTGGTAATCTAATGAAATAAAGGCTTGGAAAATGGCTTCAATTTAAAAAATAATTCTTATTAGTTCTTAAAGTATAAGAATATAAAATTAAAGTGTCTATTCTTGAAAATTAGAAAATTTAAATTAAAACCTTTAAATTACTCAGAAATAGCCAGAATTAACCATTGGATGTCCTTTTTCCTATGAATAAAAACATTTCTAATTTTTCTGTTTAAAAACTGTTTGAGCCGGGCGGGCATGTCTCAGTGGTTGAGCTTCGACCTATGAACCAGGAGGTCACAGTTCGATTCCCAGTCAGGGCATATGCCTGGGTTGGGGACTCAGTCCCCAGTGCGGGTGTGCAGGAGGCAGGCAATCAATGATTCTCTCTCACCACTGATATTTCTGTCTCTCTCTTCCTCTTCCTCTCCCTCCCTCTCTGAAATCAATAAAATTATATTTAATTTAAAAATCAATAAATAATAAAAACTGGGTTTGATTCTATACTAGTGTTTTGAAACCTGCTTTTCCCTGTTAATAGTATTTCACAGACCTTTCCCATGCCAGTAGGTGTTCATACACTTTGCGACGTTTAGTGGCTGCCTAGTTGATCTAGGCCCTGTAATGTATTAAAGTAACATAGCTGGTGTAATTGCCTTGTCATCTATAAAACACTGCACAGACAAAACAAATCTTAAAAGAAACACGCAGACTTGAACACATCCTTTCAAGTTCTGTGCTGCTTCTTTAAAAGGGATTTGCGTTCCTACTTTGAACCCTAAAAAACATTCTTGATAGAAGGCTTGGAAATTATGAAAGGATAAAGAGACCAAAGAAACAAATGATCCTTACTCACATGATCCTACTCCCTGGAAGCGGTACAACATTTTTAATGTTTGGCATATGTTCTGTACGTTTCAGAGACTCCTGTCCCACCAGAATGTTTTGGTCATTTTTTGCCGGGAGCCGGTCCATCCTTGCTGTTTCAAGGGACCTGGCATATATGGCATACTGTTCTTAATATGTTTGCTCACCTTCTTGGCACTATGTGTTTTAGCCAAGGTCACCTCTCTGAGAAAGGTTGTTTCCCCAGGTAGGGATTTCCCCCTGAAGTTAGGGAGGGAATAAAACCCCTTAACTAAGTGCCAGGCAGGTAATTAATCACTTTAACTATGAACAATCATCCTTAAGCTACATAACCTTTACTCCCTGGAATGGAGATAAGAAACGCCCTAACCTTTGGAATAGAGATTGATAGGATTGGAATCAACTGGTATAAATACAGATGTAACAAGACAACAGCTCTACAGAACCTAGACAGAACCTACACACAGAACCTAGACACATAACCTACACAGAATCTAGAGACAAGAACTTCGCTGGAGAGAACATGGCAAAAGATCCTGGACAGAAACTGGCCGCAGAACCTAGAGATAGAACCTAGCGAGAGAACATGGACACAGAACCTGGCTGGAGATCCTAACCAGAACTTTGCTGGAGATCCTGAACAGAACCTGGCTGGCGATCCTAACCAGAACTTCGCTGGAGATCCTGACCAGAACTTGGCTAGAGATCCTGGCTAGGCTGCTGATCAACTGAACGCTGTTTCTGTGTCATTCCTTCTTCGCCGACTCCGTCCACACCTTTGGGGACCCCTGGACCTGCTGGGGTTGGACCCCAGCAATTTTTCTATGCATTTAAAATGTTGAGATCATACTGTATCAGTAGGTTATAATTTATCTTTTTAAAAATATATAATTTAGTGATTTCAGAGAGGAAGGGAGAGGGAGAGATTGAAACATCAATGAAGAGAATCATTGATTGGCTGCCTCCTGCACACCCCACACTGGGGATTGAGCCTGCAACCCAGGTATGTGCCCTGACCAGGAATCAAACCATAACCACCTGGTTCATAGGTCGATGCTCAACCACTAAGCCATGCCAGCCAGGCTTAATCTATCTTTTAATTGATATGTTTTATAGCATATCATATCATATACTATGTCATATCCTATGTCATAAAAATCCTAAGTCTCATTTTTAATAAATGCCTAACGTTCCATTGAAGGGACCTATAATATCCTCTCAACCAATCCCCTATTATTGGACAGTTCCATTTTTTTTGAATTCCTTGTGATTATAAAAATGCTGGTCTTGGTCTTCATTAAAATTTCTTAATATCCTCTCAACCAATCCCCTATTATTGGACAGTTCCATTTTTTTTGAATTCCTTGTGATTATAAAAATGCTGGTCTTGGTCTTCATTAAAATTTCTTAAAAGATGTCTTCCTGGAAGTGGCTGAATGGCTGTTATAGGGAGCGGAGAACCCTTCTGTATGTGGTGTGCCCTACCGGGGGTTGGAGGCCTTCCTGCAAAGCCCCTTCCTACTGGCAGGTTCCCACTGGATCTCCTGGGCCTGCACAGTCAGCCTGAGGGTGCTGGGAAGTCTGTGCTCTGACCTCTCCCCCCAACTGGCTCTTCTTTGGATTCAGGTGCAGCTGGTCCACTCCCTGGTGATCTCCAGGAAGCGAGAGGGGGTCCTGAAGAACAGTAGCAAGCCCTTGATGAAGAAGGTGGATGTTCCTGAAGGGGAGATGTTGTCCCCTCGGCAGCACAAGTGGATGCACAGCCTACCCAATGACTGGGTCACGGAAAACCCTGTTTTCTACCGGTAGGTCCTGCCATCCAGGCCACATGCCCACACGCCGGGGGTGCACCAGAGCTTTCAAAAACTCAAAAAGAGCTCACACAAGATGAGTGCTAGGTAGGAAGGAAGTACCAGGGAGGTAATAACATCTTTTTAGGACTTTTTGCTTCTCCTTTTCTCCCCCCACCCCAAATTATTAAGTGCCGAGGGCCAGGCATTAGGCATGGGGCTCCCACCCTACTGGAATTTGAGGCCTGTACAGTAAATAAATAAGACGGTCTCCCCAAAGGTGGGAGGGTTCTGACACAGAGGATGGTAGTGGGACGGAAGTCCAGAAAGCTCTCTGAGGAGGGGCCTCAGCTGAGCCCAGAAGGTGAGGGAAGGGAAGCATGGGCAAGGCTCTGAGGCCGGATGTGCTCGGTCCACTGCTGAAGGCTGAAGAAGTCAGTGGCCTGGGGAGAGGAAGATGAGGCTGGGAGAGGCTTGCACGCCACAGTCGGTATTTTGGACATTACTGAAGTGAGCAGCTGATTTTCATTATTAAGGCTTTCTGGGTGCCACGTGCAGAATCTAGGGAGCTGCAAGAAGAGGCAGGCAGGAGGCCACAGCAGTGCATTTAAGCTTGGTGGGACCTCAAGAGGGAGAGTAGGCCATGTCAAGTATATTTTAGAGGCAGAACCCATGGGCCAGGTGCTGGATTGGATTTGCGGAGTCCTGGGTCTCTGGCCTGAGCTCCTGGATGGACAGCTGAGGTGCCATTTCCTGAGATGGGAGCTGGTGGGTTTGGAGCAGAAAGGTCAGGGGTTGCTTCTGAACTTCCAAGTTCAGAAGCTAAACTTGAGCAGACGATTTCAGCTCTGTGAGTTCGGACTCCTTAAGTGGGGAAAAAGGAAAGGAAAGCCAGGGTTGCATCTTCCTTCGGGGCACTTGGAAGAATGTAGCAGAAGCTGGGCTTCCCTTTGGTTCTTCAAGTTCTGCGCAAGCCATAGACCCTCTCAGGGCTGGGACCCTGCGACAGGACGTCAGTCCTCCTCCAGAGCTGCCCTGATGGTGCGGATATTGGGGTTTTATTGTTCTTTTCTGTTTTTTTTTTTTTTTTTTTTTTTTTTCCTCAGGGAAAAGAAAATAACTGAGAAAAAAAAAGCTCAAGAGAGTGAGAGCACCATCGCTGCCCGAGAAGTCCGGGGCCTCACGGACACCATCGGTGAGCCTCTGATCAGCAAGGGCAGGCCTGACCTGGGCCCCAGAGGGCCCCTGGGGACCTCCTAGGAGCTTCACGTAGAAGCACCTGAAGCTCTCATTGTGTGGAGCTCCCACTGAGCCGTCTCCCCTGGGCCGTCTCCCCTGGGCCGTCTCACCTGGGCCGTCTCCCCTGAACCTTCTCCCAGTGTAGGGAGCTGGCGGAGGGGGAAGGGACTTCCTGCACTATCACTATTTACTAATGAAAACAGTTGGTAAAGGATGATTCTCACTTTACTGTGATTTCACAAGAGAATTTCTCAATCCACATTTTCTTCCTTCATACCACATTCTTAGTTGACTTTATCTCAATATGAAGGGTCTCTTTTCTTTTCTTTTTTTTTTTTTTTTAATACATCTTTATTGATCTCAGAGAGGAAGGGAGAAGAAAGAGAGATAGAAACATCAATGATGAGAGAGAATCATTGATTGGCTGCCTCTTGCACACCCCACACTGGGGATCAAGCCCGCAACCCAGGCATGTGCCCTTGACCAGAATCGAAGCTGGGACCCTGCAGTCTGCAGGCCGGCACTCTATTCACTGAGACAAACCAGCCAGGGCCGAAGGGTCTTTTTCCTTATGATTAAAAATGTAAGACATGCTCACTATGGAAAAACGGAGAAAGGAGATAAGTAAAAACTCCGCCTCTACAATAGCACCCCTTCTCTTCCCAAGAGTGCCCACCCCCATGAAACATGTGGTGTTCAGCTTCTGCATAGGTTCAGGGGACAGCAGAGTGAGATGGCAGACCCTAGAGCAGAGGGCCCGTGTCCAAATCCCTGCTCAGCCACTGACGGCCTTTGTTCTTTAACCCCAAGCTGAGTGTCCTCGCTTGTAAAATAAGAACAATAAGTAATTGAGGTAGAACAACAGCTGGCACATGTAAGTGTTGTTATTCTTATTTTTGCATGTATTTCCTTCTATAAAACTAATTTTTAAAAGACATAATGGGCCCCATTCTGTACATACCATTTGGAACTTTTTGCCAGCATTTAACTGCATATGTGAGGCTTCATTTTCTGTAGCACTTACGGATCACCTCATCTTCCCTCTTTTCCCTCAAGCCTCTGGCACTGCTGGCCTGGTTTTGGGATGCATCTCCTGAGCAGGGGTACTTGGTGCCTTGCTTCGTTTTCCTGGGTGCCTTCCCCTTGCCTGGGAGCTCTGAGGACAGCCTCACCACCTCTGTTGTTCTCCCCCAGTTCCTGAGAGAGTCAGCACCGTCACCTTTCAAGGGGACTACAAGAAGAAGAACTATGAGAACACTCTGATGAGTTTTAAGGAGGAGATCGCCCAGATTGGGATGGTGAGAACCTGTGCTTTTGCTCCCCTCCCATCCTGGGGCCTCCGAAGGCAGGTGTGTCCCTGCCCCCACCCTCCATTGCCCCCCAGCTCCCCGGTTCTCAGCGGCCCACCGTCATGTGGACAGAACCATAGCAGACACGTCTGAGTGCATGTTGTCACCTGTGTCAGGTTCTGTCACGACTCCCATTTGACAGGTGAGCCCAGGAAGTCTTGTCTAACTTGGCCTTTAAGGGGCCAAGTGGGAACGACTCCAGGTCTAGTGCCAAAGCCCAGCCTGACAGCCTTTGATCTCCCCGCTGAATCCTGTTCATGGGGCCCAGCTCATCACCTTGCCAATGTGCCCCAACGGGACATGAGCTCGGCGGCTCTGGTCACACAACATAACTGAGCCTTCGTCCCGCCTGAAGGAAACCCCGAGTTCTTTATGGCCACTTTCCCTTTCTCTCTCCTTTTTTTTGTTTGTTGTTGTTGTTAGTCCTCACTTGAGGACATTTTTTTTTTATTTTATTGCTTTTTAGAGACAGTGGAAGGGGGGCAGGAGAGCGAGAGAGATTCATGTGAGAGAGACATGTCAATTGGTTGCCTCCTGAACCCACCACAAGCAGAGCCAGGGATAAAACATGCAACCCAGGTATGGGTACTTGACCGGAATCCAACCTGCGACTCTGGTGTGTGGGCCGACATTCTAACCACTGAGCCAGACCGGCCAGAGCTTATGGCCTTTAAAAAAATTTTTTTTAAAAACATTTTAAGGCCTTTTTTAATGAATATTTGTTGAGTCCCAACCATGGGCCTGGCCAGATGTCAGCACCTACTTCCCAGGCTGTGGTGAGGACCAAGTGAGTCTGAGGACAAGCTCTGTGCCCCGAGAGCTGGCTGCCCCTGTGCTCTAGCTGTGAGCTCATTAGTGCATCGTCACTCCTTAGGTCTGGGTAAGAATTAGTATTATTTTTGAAACAGGACCTCGGCCGATTCTTCCTCATTACAGATGGGGGGCTTCCCCCTGGCCCGAGGCTATCGATGCTGTAGCCATCGCTCTCCTGGTCTGTTTTAGGAAATGGAACCGCTCATCTTGGAGCCAGGAGCGCTTCTTCTAAAAAAGCTGGCTGAGTGTGATGAAAACATCAACTGTCTCTTCAAAGTCGTGGAAAATGACACAAACCTGGTAGACTACGACATCCAAGTAGGGGCCCCCGGTGGGCTGGCCGGCCCCCTCCCCAGCCTTCCTCCTCCTCCTTCCCGCCCTGCCCTCGGTCCTCCCAGCCTCACCCAAACTTCCCGCATAGACCCTGATGGAGCTGTGGGATCAGGTGGCCCAGAGGTTCCTGCTCCAGAAGCAGGGGATTAAGGAGCTGGATGAGACACTGAGCTCGCTCGAGTTCTCCCGGGCAGACAGAGTGAGTCGGCCCGCCAGTGGGTGGGCTCTTGGTGATTTCCACTTGTGTGAGGCGTCACCGGTTTCCTTTCAGTTCTCCAGGACGGGTGAGCGGCACTAACTATGGCGCCTTGTCGTTTCTAGCTAAAAAGCGTGTTGAAGAAATACGTGCTGATCATAGAGAAAACCTCCTACCTCATGCAGCCCGATGTGTACAGGCTGATAAATAACGAAGCCAAGGTGAGTGGTTTTCATGTGCCCCAGAGCCAGGTGCCTCAGAAATGATGGACTTCTCACAGGTAGCATTTCCAAGTAACTCTGTGACCACTTAGGTGCAGAACCAGACTCTCAGTTAAATATTTTCAATGGGAATCTTTCTAAAGTGCGTTTCATGCTTTCCTGCCGTCATAATCTCCGTCTACTGAACACAGCGTCATCGTTTGGAGCACTGACAACTTTACAGGCGCCTACGGGCCATATCTCAGCTGCCACGTGCAGCGCAACGGGGGCTGCACTATGGGGCGTCATCTCGCAGCTGTCACAGTCGCAGGGTGGCTTGTGCCCTCGTGAGTGACGCCCGCCTGCTCTGTTAGTCTCGTTTTCCTGGTGGCTCTTGTCTCTCCTCCTGCTGAACCATGCCTGCCCCCTGGCTTTGTTCCCACTGCTTCCCTGTCCACCACCCCAGCCTTCCCCGGCTGCTTTCTTTGGGATGAAAAATACAAGAAATTCAAGGTGGTTTTTTAATGTCTCCCAAGCCAGTGAAGTCTGGCTCCTCTGCTGCACAAAAGGGCGCTGCTCTTGGCTCCTCAGAGGTGCGTTTTGCCTGCAGGGGTTCCCAGGTCCTGGCCGAGAGCTGGGCAGCCAGACAATGGCGCAGGGAGCACAGCGTTCAGAATCGCCGATGGGCTCAGCCCAGGCCTGTGCCTGGGGTCTCAAGGGCAGGGAGCGAACACAGACGTTCCTCTTCACTGCGCAGGCGTGAAGTAACTCTCTTCCTGTCCCTGGAGCTCCCTGTCCATACAATGGGGACAGTCATACTTACCCCTAGCACTTGGGAGGATGACAGCAGAGGGGCTCGGCAACGGCAGCTCTCACTCTGAGACAGGCAAGAGTTCCTAACTTTTATCCGTGTGCTCCATCAGGGGAGTCAGAGTTAGCCATGTCCTGGTTTTATTTCAGTCTGCCTTCCTCAGGTTTATTTGACTCATTATAGCACTGGCACATGCTACTTGTTCTGTGTGCGTTTATCTCATTGGATTTCGAGAATTCCCTGTGCTGTACGTATCTTCACGTTACGGCCGCAGACTGGGAGGTTCGGAGATACTTACCAATGCCAGGAAGCGCAGCTGCAGCGAGCCTCAGGCTCCAGTGACAAGCGTTGCAGGAAGTTCTGCTCACTGCGCTTGGCAGGTCCTCACCCCCAGCCCAGGGCAGTGCCTGGAGGGTTCCGGGAAGTGTGCGGAGGCACTTTTGGATGCTGTCGCCCCTGGGGGAGTGGGAGAGGCTGCTCTCCATGAAGGGGGCAGGGACGTCAATGGCAGAGCAGTGCCACACAATGAGGATGCCCACTGCCATGCCACACGTGCCCAGGAGAGAACACTGGAGGACTGCCTACGGGTGTTCCCGCTCCGGCCCCGTTTGGTAACTGGATCCCGGTTCTCAGCGTGGCCATATGTGGCTGGTCCCTGATGGCATGGGCACTCTGCTTTTGGAACAGATTTATTAAAAAACAAAACAGAAAACAGTTAAACACCGAGAGCCCGCTGGAGTGCTCAACTCCCGCGAACCAACATCGGTGTCGTTAACCAACAGTCGGAGGTGGCTTTGGAGCTGTGTTGAAGCTCACTCGCGGCTCATGGTTAAGCCTTCGGGAAAGGCTCTGGTCACTGCCATGGCTATGGAGCCCGGGGCAGTCTCTTGAGTGCTCAGTGACCCCTCAGGACTCCTCAGGCACCGCCACCCGCTGCTTGGCCACGGCCGCACTGCTCCCCTCCCGCCCCGTCAGCCCGCACCTCACCCGGTCCCTCTCCAGCCTCCCATCACCCTGTCCGACAGCCTTGCTCTGACCTTCAAGAGCCCCCCAACCCACCTAGCGCCTGCCTGCCTGTGCCCCCAGGTCATAAACCAAGCCCTCCTCGGCAACCGGAGGGCCATCGCGCAGCTGTTTGTCAATCTGATGGAGGCAACGCTGAAGCAGGAGCTCGAGAGCCGCCGCCGCTGGCAAAGCCTGGTTGACGGCTGGAAGGCCATCAAGAAGGATGTCCTGCTGCAGAGCCTGAGGTCAGCGGCTGCCCAGCCCCCCTGGCCGGCCGGCACAGGCTGGGGGGGAGGGGGTGGCATCCTCCCTCCCTTTTTGCCGTTGCTTTAAAATGCTGCAGTTTTCTGGTGGTGAATGTAATGTGTGCTATTGTTTTAAAAGTTAACGTAGATAAAAGCATAAAGAGGAACTTGAAAATCACCACGCACCCCTCGCCGCAGTGAGAGGCGCAGCTGGGGTTGTGGTGGTTTCTCGCAGGCGTTTTGAGGCCCACGCTGCGTGTGTAGATTTGCGTCTTGTTTTCCTCACGCGTTTACTGAGAGCAGTACAAGCTGTTTGGCAGCGTTCGTCTGGTTATCTGCCCCGTTTCCGCTCTTTACTCTGCCTTGTGGCCTTGCGTTACCGGGGTGAAAAGAGCGTCTTCGATCTGTCCCACTCCGATGGCAAACTTCACCCAGGGGAGGGGAGGGAAGGAGAAATGAAGGCCCGTCTCCACGCTTCCTCTGCCAGGTGGCACTTTTGTTTATACTGACACAAGGGTCCTGGACCTCTGGGCCAACAAACGAGGCCTCGAGCCAAGATGTCTGGGGACACCAGGGTCTGTCCGTGTGTACTGTGGGTCTACAGCTGCACGTCCGCGCTTCCCCGATGGGAGCACCAGAGTCTGACACGGAGGATGGAGGAAAGCGGCTCCACCTGCAGGTTCCCTGTGACCTTGATCTCACACTTGACCACTCGGAGCCTCTCTCTCCTTGTGCAGAGCGCGCACGGTGGGCTGGTGATAGGCCAGTGATGCTCAGCAAGATGCCGCATGAAAAGGGTCAGCTCTGGACCCGGGAGGTTAACAAATGCCAGTAGTCATCAACAGTGATGGCAGGGGCTGATCACTGGGCATTTCCCGTGAGTCAGGCGCGGTGCTGAGGGCATTGCTTGCAATATCTTGCTGGGTCCTGGTCATCATCAGCTCCGTTCCAGAAGAGGAACCTGAGATTCCGCGTGGAGGGCAGTGACTTGCCCCAGGTCACAGAGCTGGCAGGCAGCAGTCAGGTCCCTCACCCGGGTCTGAGCCTGCTGGTCTCATGCTCTTAGCACCAGAGTCTCGCTGACAGGGCCTTGGTTCTAATCTCCCCTCCGCCCCTCCGCCTCCCTCTGCCCCCCCACCTCCTTTCCCCAGCGTCCCAGAGGCCCAAGGTGGGGGGAAGGGGCTGGGAGTAGAGGAAGGGTGCTGGAGTTTTGAATGTTCTTACGGTGGGTCTCATCCCTTCTCTTCCAACCACCTTGCCCCCCGTCTTTTCTCCATGGTGTCAATGTGTCTGGATACCCAGTGAGTTCATGGCCAGTGAGAGGATCCAGGACCCTCCAGCCGTGAAGAAGGAGCTGGAGAACATGCTGAAGAAACAGAGAGCCCTGCAGGGAAAGCGGCTGAGGCACCTCTGCACCATCTGGTACAGCGGGACGGGTCCCTGGGGAGGGGTGCCCCGGGCACCCACAGGGGAGGCAGGCCCAGCCCCCAGCACAGACCTTTCTCCTGAGGCATCCTTCAGACTAGGCCATCATCTCCTGGTCTCTGGGCCTAGGCCCACATTCTACATTGTTCTAGCACCAGTGGCAACAGTGAACATATTATGTTTGCTGCGGAAAGAAGTTTAATGGGACTGTACCAAAGAGATTGGAGGGAGTTGATGGCTAGCGGGGAGGCGAGGAGACAGTGAGGGGAGAGAGGGTCAGGTTAAGGGGTTGGACTTTATCCTGAGAGCAGTGGGGAGCAGACTTGCTCCATCCACTTTGTAGTTTGGAGAGGTCTGTGGCTGGAGGCTGGGAGGTCAGTGAGGAGACTGTTGCTATAGGACAGGGGACCTGTTAGAGGCTGTGGGCACCTCCCTCAGGCCCGGGTCCACCTAGCTCTAATCCCATAATAAGCTGTTTAGGGGGAGGTACACTGAATGTTCAAGACCCTGGAAGCCCACTGCCCGGGGAGCCTGTGGCATCCACTCCCAGCAGCAGGATGGAGCCTGTGTGGTCCTGCAGGCTGGAGACAATGTCTTCCTTGGTCCCTCCCATCCTGGTAACCCTGGGACTCGGGCCTCCTCACCACATTGCGCAAGTTCTCCTGGGATATAAATGACAATTAGAGCCCCACCCAGCCTCCCCCTCGCTGGTACCTCCCGCTCCACATGTGGCCTCATTTTTACGCAGGTGTTAAATTAACAAGGTGGATAAATATCTCAATACCAGGAAAATGCTTTGTTGTTTTCCATAACTCCACTTGTTTCTGACTCTGAGCCCCTGTTTGTTAAACTGGGCAAAACTCAATGCCAGGCCTCCACGGAACCTGCTCTGTCTGCACCTCCCCAGCCCCTGTCCTCGGGCCCAGGCCCTCTGCTGGCTTGTGGGCAGTGAGGTGGGGAGAGTGGTGCTAAGATTCCCAGGGGCCCAAGAGGGAGTTATCCGAAGTCCAGGGAGAATCTCCATGAATGTTCTTAGAGCCAATAAGCATATGTACGTATAATTTTAAAATATTTTTTAAAATGTTTTTTTTTTTTTAAAAAAAATGTTTTTAATGATTTTAGAGAGAGAGAGGAAGGGAGAGTTCAAGAGAGATATCAATCAGGATGCCTCCCGCATGCCCCCTACTGGGGATGGAACCCAAAACCTGGGCATGTGGCCTGACCATTAATTGAACCGGTGACATTTCGGTGCAGGGACAACGCTCAACCAACTGAGCTATACCGGTCAAAGCTAAAAATAATTTTTAAATTACATCTGTATTTTTTAAAATATATTTTTATTGATTTCAGAGAAGAAGGGAGAGGGAGAGAGAGACAGAAACACCAATGATGAGAGAGATCATTGATTGGCTGCCTCCTGCACGCCCCCTACTGGGGATGGAGCCACAACTCAGGCATGTGCCCTTCACTGGAATCGAAGCTGGGACCCTTCGGTCCACAGGCTGACACACATTTGTATTTTGGAGCAATGTTAGGTTTACTGGAAAGTTACGAAGATGGTCCACAGCATTCCTGTCTGTCCCTCACCCAGTTTCATGTCATCATCATGTTACCACTGGACATTTGTCATAACTGAGAAGCTAAACTTGGATGCTTTCCCAGTCACTAAACACCAGCCTTCTTCGGATTTACCCGTTTTTCCCCTAATGTCCTTTTTCTGTCCCAGGACCCAATCCAGGACGCCACACTGCATCTAGTGTAACGTTTAGGCTTGATATTCTGCCGTATACGCGCTCGTGCCTGCTGTTTGCTCTTTACTGCCCCACCCTAGGTAGGGTGCCAAGACCGTCCCGGGTTACACGTCTTGTCCTGGCATAACCATTAATAGCATCTCCCCCTTTCACTGTCAAAAATGTCCTGGTTTGGACAATAAATGTATGGCCCCTCTAGCCATATGCATCTTTCCAAGTCATTAAGTACCACCCAAAACGTAGTGGCTTAAAACAACAACCATTTCTTGTTTCTCGTGACTCTGGGGCCAGTGAGGCGGTTCCCTTGGCCTGGGCTCGCTTGGCTGGGGCTTGATGGTCTAGGATGGCCTCACTCCCAGGCCCGGAGCCTCTCTCCACTTGCTCTCTCAGCTTACAGGAGGCTACTCCCTACTCCAGGCTGAAGGGCCTGGTGACGATGGTACAAGGGTTTCCTGCAACAAGAGAGGGCAGGGAAGTGCTCAAGCCTTTCCCAGCCTCTGCTGTGTCCTTTCTGCTCATGTCCCATTGGCAGAGCCCAGGGGAAGAAATAGACTCCACCTCCTCATGGGAGGAGCTAATGATATTGGGCCATTTTTTAATCTGCCACACTTTTAAAAAATGTATTTCTTTTATTGATTTCAGAGAGGAAGGGAGAGGGGGAGAGAGATGGAAACATCAATGATGAGAGAGAATCATTGGTCAGCTGCCTCCTGCATGCCCCCTACTGGGAATTGAGCCCGCAACCTGGGTATGTGCCCTTGGTCAGAATCGAACCCGGGACCATTAGTCTGCAGGCCAACGATCTATCCACTGAGCCAAACCAGCTAGCTGCACACTTTTTTTTTAAATACATTTCACTGATTTTTCACAGAGAGGAAGGGAGATAGAGAGAGCTAGAAACATCGATGAGAGAGAAACATCGATCAGCTGCCTCCTGCACATCCCCCACCGGAGATGTGCCCGCAACCCAGGCACATGCCCCTGACCGGAATCGAACCCGGGACCTCCCAGTCCGCAGGCTGACACTCTATCCACTGAGCCAAACCGGTTTCGGCTAGCTGCACACTTTTTTAATGACTTCACAAGAGGATTCATTGTGCTTTATTTGGACAATTCCCTATTGTTGGATATGAAGGTTGTGATTTTTGTGTGTTTGTAAACAGTAATGTTCAGCGACTGTCTTAATGCATAACTTTGTATGCATTTTGTATTGTTATCTCAGATTAGGTTCCCAAAGGTGGTTTCCTTGCTCAAGTGCGGTAAGCTGTGTGTTTTTTTTCCCATTAGGAAAATTCGGTTTTCTTTTCTAAGTAACAGGCTCGTTCATATGAGTTACTTTTTCATGAGGTATGTACGTGGCAGCAGGAAAGCCCGACAGGTCACAGACAGTGCTCCGGAGCATGCTCCCTGCAGATCCACCCATTTCTGTAAGTGGAGGTTCCGTTCAGGCCTGGCTTACTTGTCCTGTCTTCCTTTCCAGCGACCTTCTGCCCCCCAACTACAGCAAAGCTCAGCTGGATGAATGGTATTCTTCTTTGGACTCCATCAACAACAGCCTTGGTGAGTGGGGTTTGCGGGATTTCCCTCGGGTCTCTCCAGAACGCTGCTCAAGTAGTAGCTTCGTAGCAACTTCCGCTGTCAGTCAGTCAATTGTTTATCTGAGAGTTCCTTATAAACTCAGGAGCGGGTAGCAAGGCCCTCCTGGGGGAGATGGGATGGGTGTGAAGGGAAGCATACGTTCTGAGGGCTCAGATGGGACCACCAAGCCCTGGCCTGGCAGAGCCAGGAGAGCCAGGATAATTTGGGCGAGCTCTGTAGTCCTGGCTCAGGCATTTTCCTGGGGAAAAGATGCTGCCCTTAGAAAAGGGGGGGAACTCCTCTTTCTATCGCCCCTCTTCCTTCTGGAAGAGCAGCTGACATGTTTTGTTTCTGCCCGTGGAGACTCCTACCACACGGACTGCATGATGCAGCTCCGTGTACAGTATGAGAACACCTGGCAGGAGTGCCTGGAGCACGTGCAGAAGTGCAAGGTGGGTGCCCCTGCCTGCCTTGGCCTGCTGTCCCCTCCCTGGCCCGCCCTGCCTCTCTCCCCCTGGGCCCCCTGCTTTCCTTCACTGGCTATGGGTATTCTGAAGCTCTTCCCTCTATCTGGACCCTGAGCTCCCCAGTTATTCCCACCTGTCCCTCAGGGTGTAGCCCGACATGAGTGATCACCTCCAGGAAGCCTTCCCAGATCTCACAGGCAAAGTGCTATGCTCCCTGAGCACCTCAGACCTCACCTTTGACACTTTGTGTCACAGCACTTGACATCATTTATCCCGCGGAGGGCGTATGGGGGTATTTCCAGTGCTCTTTACCGCGCCCACCTCTGTCAGATGGTGAGCCAGCGAGTTCACCCACAAACCCCTTTAATGACATTGCCTGGCTTTCTGGGGCGCAAGGAAATATTTTGTCAAAATGCTCTCTCCCTGCCTCCTCAGTAAAACTTTAAGTTTAAAAAAAAAAATCACAAAAAACAAAAAAGCCCATCATTGTGAAGAGGGTCTAGCGTGCTGGCGTGGCAGGAGGAGTCCCCAGGCTCTGAGGGCCCCACCTGCTGCCCGCCCGCCCCCCCACCCCACATGCTGCTGCTGCTCCACCCCTCACATGTCTGCCCAGCTTTTGCTCAGCCACCAGGACTCTGAGGTGAGCAGAGCACTTCACAGAGTGACACATGGTCTGAGTGCTGCTCTTTCTGTGGCCTGTGCCACCCACTGGCATACCCTGTCATTGAATCCTACACGGTTTTGCAGAGTGGGCGTCGCCAGTCCCATCTGGAGGTGAGGAGACCCATGTGTGAAAGGCCTAGGGGCTGCCCACGCCCACAGGGCTCTGACCATTTGCTCTGTGGCCTTAGGGACAGCCAGGTGCTTCCCAGTCACACCTCATAAGTAAAGCCTGTGTCCTCTGAGAGCCGCTGCCCCGGCTCTCTCCTCCCCTCCCCCCTGCCGCCCAGGACTTCCCCCAGAGCTACATCGAGCTTGGCCCTGAGAACTGACACCTGTGCCCGTTGTCACTGTCCCTTGCCCGGCGCAGGGGGTGAGTGCTGAAGTCCCATATCCCAAGGGTGCAGTAAGCTTGACAGAGGACACTTGGCATTCCTCTTTGGCAGCACTGGAAACATTGAACGGCAGACCAATTTTTAATTTGGGGAGGTTAGTGTATTTTAGATTTAATGCATAAACCGAAGCTTTGTTGATAGAGAGAGCCCACTTTCTAGTTAGCATAAGTCATTTATAGGAAATGGGAGCCCTGTCTGACTTGCAGCCACACCGAAGCCACACAGGATGGCGGGTTGTGCCTGTGGGGTCTGCAGTAGAGCAATGCTGAGTTCTGATTCTGGCCCCACCATGTGCCAGCTGTTTGCCTCCGGCTTCTCTGAGCCTCGGTTTCCTCATCTGTCAAAATGGGAGCCCTAGCCGGTTTGGCTCAGTGGATAGAGAACCGGCCCATGGACTGAAGGGTCCCGGGTTCAATTCTGATCAAGGGCACATGCCCGGGTTGTGGGCTCGATCCCCAGTAGGGGGCATGCAGGAGGCAGCCGATCAATGGTTCTCTCTCACCATTGATGTTTCTCTCTCTCTCCCTCTCCCTTCCTCTCTGAAATCAATAAAAACATGTTTGTTTTAAAAATGGGGCCAATGAGAACACATCCGGGGGAGGCAGTAAGACAAGGAGAGGGCAGCACACAGCACCTGGACATAGTGGGCGGACCACAAAGACAGACCATCTCCACTGCTGTGAGGGCTTCCCTGGGGGTCTCAGGGATTAGGGGGAGGCGGATCTCAGGGGCCAGGCCCTGGCCCCGGGGCAGAGCCCCCACCAGCCCGGCCAGGCTCTGCCTTGTCCCTCCAGAAGCAGCTGCTGGACTGGGAAGCCTTCACCGAGGAGGAGGCAGAGAGCATGGTGAGCCCGGCCTTCCTGCAGATGGTGGGAGTGCTCCAGACCAAGGTGGAGGAGGAGCTGGAGTCCTTGGAAGTGCGTGGCTGGGGACCCCTGCTGCTGGGGAGCAGGGCGGGGTCACCCAGGGAGCTGGGCCTTGAGAAGAACAGGATGCTGGGGGCCTGAGTCCATTTCCCTCATCATGCCCCCCTGCAGAGCAGTCCAGGCTCTCAGCCAGGCTCCCGTCACCCGCTGGCATCATACAACACAGGACGCCCCGGAAACCCTCGAGTGCTCCTCGAACCCCTGCTCAGTCTGGGTGCTGAAGGGCCACAGGAGCAGTAAACCCTGCCCCGTGATGCTTAGAATCTGGAACGAGGCCAACAAACATTTTCTGTGAGGGACCAGATAGTAAATATTTCAGGCTCCGCGGGCTGTCAGGTCTCTGTAACAAATTCTCACGCTACTGTTGTCACACAAAAGCAGCCCAAGGCGACGCAGAAATGAATGGATGTGGCTGTGTTTCAATGCAATTTTCTTTTTGGACTCTGACATTAAAATTACATGTAATATTCACATCATTAAATATCTTCTTTTAATTTTTCCCAGCCATTTAAAAATATAAACTCTGTGCTTAGCTCCCAGGGCCAAACAGAAAAGGATGGAGGCCACATTTAGCCCACAGGCCCCTAACACTGATGAGAGCATAAAGCTCATAGAGTTTGCTGACCCCTAACACTGATGAGAGCATAAAGCTCATAGATTTTTTAAAAGGGGGAGAGGCGAGGCCCTGGCCAGTGTTGTTTAGTGGTTAGAGCATTGGCCTGCACACCTAAGGGTCAAGGGCACATACCTGGGTTTTGGGTTCTCTCCCCGCCCCTGGTCTGGGCTCGTGCAGAAAGCAACCAATTGATGTGTCTCTTTCACATCGATGTCTCTCTCTCCCCCTCACCCCCCCCCCTTTCTCTTCTCCCTTACCACTCTCACTGAAAAGCAGTGGAAAACATATACTTGGGTGAGGATTAACGAAAGGGAGTGGAGTAGAGCTGAGGGATTCATAGCAGAGTGAGGTGTCGGCTCTAATTCTGAGAGTTACGGAGTTTCACGGAGGGAAAGGTGCGCCGGCCAAGATGGGTGCAGCCACTCGGATGCTCAGGCTGGTTTCCAAACCCCAAACTCCATCTTCTTCCTGTCAGTGACTTCAGTGGCCATGGGGCAGGTCTAGACATGGGGCTTCAGGGTCAGCCAGACCAAGGGTATGACCTTGGGCAGACTAGAAGTGCTGTCCCAGAGGAGGGAGGGCCATGAGCCAAGGTGAGCCCCAGAAGATGACCTTGAGGGGTGGTAATGCCAGTCCTTGGAGACATGAGTCCTCCACTGTTTGGAGAGGGAGCCTGGTGAGTGGGGCCCTCCTCCTCAACTGGGGGCAGTTGGCACTCAGGGCCCCTTCTCTGGGTTCTGCAACTGCAGAAATCCTTTGAGGCCCTAACGAAGCGGGCAGAGTGGCAGAGCTTGGACCTCTTCAGCTATTTCCAGGAGGCCGTGCAGTGGTGGGAGGCGCATCAGGACATGCTGTCTGTGCAGGAGCTGCAGCTTGATAAGCGGATGGAGCAGCAGCACCGGAAGCACAGCCTGCAGTGCCAGGTATGGCTCCAGCTCCCCGGGGAACTCCCACGGGGGAGGTGGGAGGGGCTGTGCCCAGATTGTCTGCTGCCTGATGGTTCTGCTTGGTGGCCTGTGAACTGAACCAGCATTCAAATGCAAAAAAGAAAAAACATACAACTTTGACCCACACTTCACACCATACACAAACATTTATGTCAAGTGTAAAACCTCAAGCTAGCTGTAAAACTTGAGCCAGTGGGAAATTGAAGCTCACCTTGGTCATGGGACCACCTAAGTCCGGTCTGGGCGGTGCAATGGGTCCCTGGATTCAGATGTGCTATAAGAGAGTGTGCATGACAGACAGACAGACTGAGGGTGTGGAGCAGCGGTCGCCAACCTTTCGGACCTCACGGACCACCAGTGGTCCACGGACCACCAATTGGCGACCGCTGGTGTGGAGCATCTACTTCCGGCAGGGAGCTGGCTCCCGCCCCACCTGCCTTCACACAGGTGGGAGTGGATGGGGTCTTCGCAGCATGATTTCAAGTATGAGAGCAAGGAGCAGGGGCTACAGGAAGGTGTGATGGGCGAGGCTGGGTGGGTGTAAGGGACAGGTCCCTGAGAAGTCCCACCGGAGCTGGGTCCCTGGGGATGTAAAGTGGACAGAGAAGGACATGCCAGGCACAGAGAAGAGCCCGAGGCCTAGAGCAGTGCCCTTTTTGTAAAAAAGGAGAGTCCTGGTCCTGCCCTGGGCACCTGGACCTCAGTTCCAGTGGCAGGGTCTCTGCATGTCATTTCCACTCTGCAAGCTCTGGTAACGCCCATCTGCTTCCTCCTGTTTTCGGGGGCGCTTCCAGGCCCAGGAGGCCTACCTCGACCAGCTGTTGGACCAACTGAGGCAGCTAAGCACCGAGGGATCATTGAAGTTTCACCTGGAAAAGGCCAAAGACTATCTGAAAAGTATGAAAGGCAGGTAGGCAGGCCAGACCCCAGGAGATGGGGGGCGGGGGGAGAGCCGGCATCATTTTCAGGGTCAGAGGCTGCCTGCTTTGGAGCCCAGCGTGTGCCCAACAAACTCAAGGTTCAGCTGCTGCCTCCAGCTCTGGAGAATGTTGTGGCCCTTTGCAGCTCTGTTCTCAGTCAACACAGAAACTTCCAGGGAGGACATTGATCTGAAAAGCTCATGGAGGGAGGTTTCAAGGCCCTGTTCCTTAAAGGTCAAGAGCATGGGGCTCTCTCCTACCTTTAAATTTTAAACATACTTGCTCTTTGTTGAAGACAAAAAGGAAGTTAACCAATACAAACATGTAGAAAAATTCCCCTTATTCCTGCTCAACTCCTTGTTTTTATGGGCATGTGTATATGTGGAGATATAGTGTCTTGTAAATAAAGGTTATAACTACAAATATATTTTTGTTTTTAAATTACCATACAGAATCCATTCATATAGTTGCTTTATAATGATTTTAACCATCCCCCAATTGATTCGCTTTTGAAGATTGGTTCTAGTTTTTCAATGTTAAAAACAGTTCTCTGTGAACCATCTTGTATCTTTGTGCCTTTGTACAACTAATTCTGTGAGGACCATTTACAGAAAAGGAATAGTACTGCTGATTGTCTGCAGGACTTCGATCGATATCTTGAGGCAAATAAGTCACCCCTGATCCTCGGTCTCCAAGCCTGAGTCTTGGGGCATCAGAGGGTTTGATGGGAGCATGTAGATGACGTTCAAATACAGAGTTAGGGCAGTTGGGCAGGAAGTGGGAACCCATGTTACAACGCTATTGTGTGTGTTTTCTAAATGTTATACAGCAAGTATATGTCCCTCGTATGATCAGAAAAAATAGCAAAGCAAACCAAGGACTATCATTGTAAAAGGAAACCTATACAGCAGCTTTGTGCAGAGCTAAATGCCAAACTCTAGCCCACCTCCGTGGGGTCAGGGCTTTCGCTGTTGGCTGGGGTCCCCCACATTCAGCAGAGCCCTTCTTAGATGAAGGTATCACCCACCTACCTCCCAGGTATGAACAATTTCATGTCATCTTGACAAGAGAAGTGATGGAGTACTCAGCGATCATACTGAACGAACTCAACTCCTACAGCTCCAACCTCAGCAAACACTTCCATGTTCGTGAAATCTTTGAGCAGGTACGGAGGGGGATGCAAAAAGCCCAGTCATTCACCGGGAAGCAGAGGATGACTTCTAGTTCTGATTTGCTTCAACTCTGAACACCTTTCCTAACCCATGTAGAATTAGATTCTATGTCAGGACATCAAGGAGTCAAAAGCATTTCTAAGAGAGAGCACCACTTTCTCAGATTAGAAGAGGTTGAAGGATGGAGTTATAATAAAAGGTTAATTTGACAATTCTTTGAGTTCATTCATCCAACCCACCACTGCCACACGGCCCTCCTAAAGTACAGCTCTGCCCTCCCCACTCTCTGCTCATAAGGCCCTCAGCCCACAGCCCCTAGGTGACCGCAGAGCCCCGCATCTGGTTCCGCCGTGACTGTCCCTGCTTCAGCTAACTCCTCACTCTGCCTGCATCTGCCCCCGCCCGTCCTCCTTCTCCTCCTCTGCTGGCATCTGCCTGTCTCCACTCATCCCAAACCTGCTCATACTTCCAGTCCATGGCCAGTGGCAAGCACCCCATCCACTGAGCCTGACCTTCCACCTCACCTTCCTCACTGAGCCCCACAGGGTTTAAGAGGTTTGCCCAAGGTGACCCAATTTGTAAAGAGCTGGAATTCGAATCCAGACCTGCAAACTCCAAAAAGGCTAATTTGACAATTCTTTTAGTTCACTGGTGTGTTCAGTGGTTAGAGCATCGGCCCAAGCACCAAAAGGTTGCAGGTTCAATACCCGCCCCTGGTTGGGGCGAGTGTGGGAGACAACCGATTGATGTGTCTTTTTTTACATCAGTGTTTCTTTCTTTCTCTCTCTCCCTTTTCCCCTCTCCTTCCCTTCCACTCTCTCTAAAAATCAATGGAAAAAATATCCTTGGGTGAGGATTAACAACAATAACAAAAAATGTCAGAATGAGACTTTATTCTATTAATGCCTACTGTATGATGAAAGGGATTGCTAGTATATTTGCGATTAAGTAAAACTGACTCCCTAAAATGGGAACACCCTGATGACCCAGTGAAATGCCTGCATTAGGTATTGGGGGAAGGGGCAGTTCCTTTTACTTAAAAGGAAGGAGGTGGTGCCCTTAGCAGTGGCACTTAGGAGGAGGGCAGTGCTGCTCAGTGTCCGTTTTTTCCTTGTAGAACTTGGACGGGGAAGTCACTCTCAAACTCAGGGAACCAGGTAAACCTTTCACAAGTCAAGTCTGATTCTCCCTGGCTCCACTCTTGTATATTTTGGGGTTGGGGACACTCAATTCAGGCTACATTGGTAACCTGTCTTTCTTTGTGCTTTGGGTTGGTCCTCCACAGAAGCATGTGAAAAGGATTACCAGGACAGAATGAGAAAGCTGAGGGGGAAGCAGAGTGCCAGCATGGAAACGAGCAAGAGCGAGGAAAGCACAAGTGGAGGCGGAAGTTTCCCTTGGTCCGCAGAAGAGATGGAAGAAGCAAAATATGGAGACACTGAACACTTCGTAACCGAAGAGGTCGTGAGCCAGATGGAAAAATCTGTACTGAGTGAAGGGACGGATGGGTCGAAAGAGGACTCTATTCAGGAATTAGAAAAAATGCAGGTTGAAAGAGACAGCTCCTTAAAACCATCCCTGAGTCAGGAAGATGTGATGGTTCAAGAAAAGGAGAAGGAAGAGAAGAAAGAGGAGGAAGAGGCAGAGGAAGAGACTAGAGAGGAGAAGGAGAAGAAGGAAGAGGAGGACGAAGAGAAAGAGGAGGTGGAAGAGGAAGAACCTGAGAGTTTATTTATGGCTGAGGTAGGTCAGGAATGGATTTATGCTTTGCATGGGGAAAGTGTATTATGTTCCCTCTGTGTGTCACTAATACAGGCTTGAACCCCCAGTGACACGGTCTCCCTTGGGGTGTGTATAAAGAATTACAAAGGTATGCACACCTTTTATGTTTGCCAATAGGGACCTAATTATTATCTCATAGCAATGTTTTTTAAAATCCACCTTCCTCTCCTCACATCCCATCCTACAACCTACTCTGAGGTCATATGGCTCTCCTTGGTCTTCCCGGGTCCTCTCTCTTTCCTTGCTCCTCTTTGCTGTATAGATCAACTTACCCTCTCTGTTCTTCCTCTCTTCTCATTCTCTGGTTGAATAAAACAAAGACCCATCTCCAAGTTGGCAGGCAGAGTTCTCCTTCAAGTACAGGGAAGTAATTCTCATATCATTAAGTTTTGCCTGACACATTCAAACTCATAGAACAGTAACTTGAATTTCATCATCGTGAAATTGCAAAAGATACTTTTCCTGTGTTGCTGTGGAAGAACTGGCACGTGAGACATCTTTCTGAGCAGGGATCTCAAACTCAAATGCCCATAGGTATGTCACAGAGCTGGAGACCAAGAGTAAAATGGTGACAAGCGGTAAAGAGCATTGTCTTGTCCAATTGGGCTGCCGTAACAGACTGGGTGGCTTATAAACAACAGAAATGTTTTTTCTCACAGTCCTAGAGGCTGGGAGTCGAAGATTAAGGCACCAGCAGATTGGGTGTCTGGTGATGATCACTTCCTGGTTCATAGATGGCCATCTTCTCACTGTGGAAGGGCAGTGGAGTTCTCTGGGGTCTATTTTAAAAAGGACACTAATCCCATTCACGAGTGCTCTGCCTTCAAGACTGAATCACCTTCTAAAGGCCCACCTCCAAATACCAACACGATGGTGTTAGAAATTTTGGAAGAACATCCACCATTCAGTCTATGGCAACTGTGCAGTCATTACTCAGCCCCAGCCAACAATGTCATGTGGGAGGTGGGCTCAGAATTGCCAGGTTTTCTGATTCTTAAGAGAATTCCAGAATCTAGACTATATGTGTAATTTCCCGACTTGAAAAGCATTATGTGGGCAACAACAAAAAACACCCCACAAAAACAAACAAAACAAAACAAAACAACCTACAGGCAAGATTCAGGTCATAGGTTTATAACCTCAGATGTCAAGGAACCTGTGTTTGGATCCCCAAGTCTGCTTGATGATGTCAAGTCTAAATTCTTGTTTTCTGCTTAGTCCCAAGCCGAGGAAGAGAGCCTGGGGACCGTATCCTCTGAGGACATGGAGTCCTTCACAGTCTCCAGTGGGAACACTTATTTTGTCTTCATCCCTCTGGAACAAGAAGAGGAGGACATCGAGGGGTCCCATTCCAACCTTTCTGACATTCTCATCAACAACACTTCCAATGCCAAGCTCCTAGAACAAGTACTCATTCCATCCAGGCTAGTTGCAGAAGTTAAGAAACAGTGAGTAGGAAACCCTTTTATTCTCATTCTCTTGTCATGAGTTTTATTAACAAGTTGAAACATTTTAACAAAAAATGGACTAATTTCACCAAGGAAGAGGAAATGTGGACCTGAGGGTATAGATGAGAAACACAAATGCCCAGGATTAGTTGCAGTTACAGATATCTTCTGTGACCCCTCCACCTGTCCCAGGATGCCTTGCTGTCTTGGGCCTTGTACCTAAGACCTAGTGTTTTCTCTGCAAGATGTTTCTGGGATCTAGATCATGGCTCATCAGTAACCTTAGGGTTTCTTACTTAAAAAATGTTTTTTGTAGATATAGACTACAGGAGTGAGTATATCAGTATGGTATTTGGCTCTGATTATGTGACACAACTAATAGAGAAAATTGAAAAAAGTATGATGAAGAATATAGAAATGACCCATAGTTTTACCACTAAGAATTTACCACCCCTAACTCCCAAGTTTCTGGGTCTTCATGTTTGAATTTGGATCAAACATGGATATTTGTATTTGACTTTAGGAGAACATTTCCATTGTCCTTCTGGCTCTACAACACCATGGCGAGGACTAGCCAGCTACAGATCACTTGCTAGTCTACCTCCCATGTTTACACATGGGCAGGGAATAGAAGGAGTAGTCAGGCCTTTGTATTCTTTTCTCCTTTATCTCGGAATCTTCTGACCTTGGAAACGTCTCCTGACTTGAACCTCATCCTCTCCTTCCTTTATCACAGGGCTATGTCTGTCCTCTTCAGAGCCCATAGAACAAGGACCACCACAAGAGCTAATATTTACTGAGAGGACCTAATACTTTCAATAACTATAAGAGGAGTACAGTAATTAGTCCATTTTACAGATGAAGAAACTGAAGCTCAGAGAGTTAGTAACTTGAAGAAGATCTCTGAGATAGGAAGTGGTTAGGTCCATGATATGAATTTAGACACTGTAATTCCGGAGTCTTGAACCAAATACTATGCCATCTGGCCTTGGAACTAACCAGAAAAATAGTTCTGTGTTTAAATCATTAGATTTGCATGTTGCAGGATAGCATACATGTCAAAAAGTACTGAAATCACGAGTGTATATAGCTCAGTGAATTATTCAAAGGGAATACCACAGGTAACCAGTACTCACAGAAGTGGAATGTTACCAACTCTCCAGGAGTCCCCCTCCTGTACCTGTCCCAAGTCACTATGCTCTCTTACCAAAGGATAACAAATATTCTAACTTCTGACTTAGTTTTGCTTGTGTTTCAACTTTAAGTGGAATCATACGGAATGTACTGTTTTATATCAGGCATCTTTCATTATGTTTGTATGATTCATATATATTTTTTAATGTTGGCTATAGCTCATTTTTTTATTTCTATATAGTATTCAATTATTAAAAATATGACACATTTTATTGATCTATTCTACTACTGATGCACATTGGGTTGTTTCCCATTTGGGGATATGCCAACAATGCCACTCTGAACATTCTTATATGCACACATCTTTTGGTGAACATATATATATATATATATATATATATATTTTTCCTGTTAGATATATAACTAAGAGTGGAATTGTTAGGACATGGAATTATACATGTATCCATCTTGAGGAGATAAAATCAAAAGATACTGCCAAGAGATTTCAAAAGTGTTTTTAACAGTTTATAACAGTGTGTGAGAGTTTCACTTGCTCCATATCCTCACCAATACTTGGTATTATCAGCAGTTTTTATTTTAGCCACTATGGTATACGTGTAGTGGTGCTTTATTGTGGTTTTATATTTATTTTTCTGATGAGTAATGATGTTGTGCACCTTTTTATATACTTACTGACCATTTGGTTACTTTATCTTTTGCCCATTTTTTTTTTTCTGGTGGATTATCTATCTTTTTTCTCCTGACTCATATGAATTAGTTACTTCCACTAGATATGAGGTTATTGTCAGGTAAATGCATGGCAAATATTCATTCCCTCTCTTTGCTTACCTTTTTTACTCTTTTTTTTCCCCCCGTTTCTTTTCCTTCTTTCTTTTTTTCTTTTCTTTCTTTTTTCTTTTTTTTTGGTTAATCATCACCTGAGGATATTTTTTCCATTGATTTTTAGACATAGTGGAAAGGAGGGGGAGAGACAGAAAGAAACATTGATGTGAGAGAGACACATTGATTGATTGCCTCCCCCACATGCCTGAACAGCACTGGGGATCAAGCCTGCAACCCACGTATGTGGTATGTGCCCTTGACCGGAATTGAACCCAGGACTTTTCAGTCTGAGGGCTGACACTCCAACCACTGAGCCAACCCGGGTAGGGCACTTTATTTTATTCTTTTAAAGGTATCTTTTGATGAACAGAATTTCTAATTTGTAATAAGTTCCTAATCATAAATTTTTTCATTAGGGTTAGTGTAATTTGTGTCCTATCTAAGAAATCTTTGCTTGCCCCAGGTCATGAAAATATTGTCCTATGTTATCTGCCACAAGACATTGTTTTAAACTTCCCCATTTAGATGTAAATCCACCTGGAATTGATTTTTGTGTATGGTGTGAGGTAGGAGTCAACATTAATTTCTTCCCATATGGATAACCAGTTGACCCCAGGTCATTTGGAAAACTCTTCTCTCCCCACTGCTCTGCTGTGCCTCTTTCTTTTGCTCTGTGCGTATATCCTTGCATCACCACCTCACCTTGCTTGAGCACTGTATCTTTATACCAAGTCTCAGTATCTCAAAGTGTAAGTCTTCCAAATCTGCTCTTCTCCAAGGTTGTCTTAACTATCCTTGACCATTGGTATTTCTATATAAATTTGAATTCAGCTCATCAGTTTCAATAAGAGGACATCTGCTGAGTTGTGTGTGTTGTTTTTTTAATCTCATTGAATCTATAGATAAATTTGGGGAGAACTGACATCTTTACAATACACAGCTGTCAACATAACTTTTAAAAAGGAAGACAAAAAAATAAAATAAAATAAAATAAAAAGGAAGACATGATAAACTGGGGAAATATTTGCGACGCACATCACAGTCAAAGGACCTCATGTTCCCAATATATAAAGAGCTCCTGTATTGTATAAAGAGATTAATAAAAACAAGCAGTTACACAGTAGAGAAATGGGCAAAATATATTAATGGATAGTATTCAGAAAAAGAAATACAATAGTCTTCCACAAATGAAAATATGCTCAATCTCAGTCATAATATGACAAAGTTGTCAAATTTAAAAGTTTGACAATGCACTCTGAGGCTATGGAGAAGTAGGAACTGTTCCTCACTGCTGATGAGAGTTCAAGTTGCCTTGAAGTAGAAGTACTTTGGTTGTATCTTCAAGAATCACACATGTATTTTAGCCTTTGATTTAACAATTCCATTTCAGGGAATTTGCCCTATAGAAATGCGTCTACACTTGACATATGTACAAGGTTATCCACTGTGGCCTTTTCTGTAAGAACAAATGGTTGAAACCCATCCAGTGTCCTCCAGCAGGGGTATGGTTAAAGATTTATGATCCACCCACACCAAAAACACAGTGTTTTGGGGAAATAAAATAAGAAAGAAAGAGTGAAAGGGCAAAATACTTTATCAATATGGAAAGATCTCTCGTAGACCCCGATTGCCGTCAGAATGACCCTCACTGGTCTCTCCCTCAGGCTTCGAGCTGGCTTTTTCGAGCACTTAGAGAAGTGGTTTGACCAATGTTCTCTCAGTGCCCGGGTCATCGTGTCCACCAAGATTGATCAGCTGGATTCAGAACTGGAGCTGCGTCTGCACCTGCACCAGCCAAGAGCAGAGCACATTGAAAAGGACATCCACAACGTCAGGGCAGGTACAGTCCCTGCCTGGGAAGGCGGCCCTGCTCCAGACCCCTGGTGTCTGTGCCACCACAGCGCCACACTCACTCGCTGCCCCAGTTTGCACCACACAACCTTTATCTTGTTGTCACACCATGTGTGTAAGGGTTTGCTTCTCCCAGGCTGGCCAAGAAGGTAGTACTCAAGAAGACTCATTCAAAATGTTTTAATAGTGTTATGGGTTCACTCAGCGAGATAGACCACCGACTCAGAATTTAAATTTAAGAGCCTTTATTAAGTTGGCCAGCTGACTACAGTCACAGCACCCCGCCGAAGCAAAGGCTGAACTGCAGTGCCGATTACAGGAATTACAGTATTTTATTTGCAAAACCCACAAAGTTACAAAACCTTAATTCCCGACACAGTATAGCATCATTACCTTCCTATCTATGTGTTTTAGGAACAGAGAGTACAGCATATTGAGAAGGGGCCGTGAGACCATATCTCAAGGCCTGGCCTGATGTCAGTACCTTCCTATCTATGTGTTTTAGGAACAGACAGCACAGCGCGCCCCCTCTGGCCGAAGTGCCAGATATGCAGCCCAGTACAATAGTAGTTGTTTTTTTTTAAAGAGGCATTAGAATATTGAAATGAAGAGTATTGTCCTGTTTTAGCTGTGTGGACGCCAGATCTGTTCACATACCTGTCAGATATATGGTGGATGCTCCAGAGGCAAGCCTGTAGCTCCGGAATCAGAGCTGTCAGGCTCAACCACTGTAGCTGTGTGACTCAGCCAGGTTACCTGACTTCTCCGGTCTGTCTCTTACCTGTAGAAGAGGATGTTGTTAGTGGCAGTGATACAGTGAGGAACCGTCAGCAACTCATATAAGCCACAAGCCTCCCGAAGTGGTAGCCAGTAATTTCTGCTTATAATTTATAACACTTAAAAGTGGTGCCTTTTCTTTCTTAGGCAGAGGGCTCCAGTAATGGGGGCGGGGGCACACGTTTAATTGGATCCTTCCATGACCCCTGTTAGGTTTTCACTTGGGTCACATTTCAAGTTCCATCACAGACCTTCAGACAGTTCCCACCGGATCCCACCCGGGGTGGTGAAATGGTTGTGGAATCAGGCAACCTGGCCTGGAGCCCCAGTGCTTGTGGCCTCAGGAGACCTTCTTGACTTTTGGAACCCCATTGTCTTCATCTGAAAAATGTGCATCAACTATAAATATAAGTAAGATGCTTTCCAAAGGCTGGTTTCCTCCCCCTCCCTGGCTCCCTGGCCCAATGCACCATGTGGAAGTCAAGGCCAGAGAAGCAATGTCCCAGAGCCACACCATTCATTTTTGATTGGCACTGGGACCACAGCACTTTCACCTCTCCCAGCGATAGGGAGGTCAGATAGGGTGAGCTGGGCCTGTCTGCTAGCTCTAAAGCCCTGTGATAGATCTTTTGAAGCCAAATCCCGGTTCTTTTTACTACATCTTAGAAGTCCACTGGAATTCAGGCTCATTGGAAATGATCAAAAGGAACCACCCTCAACAGCCCAGCTGTGGGCTGGGTGTTTGCTCCCAGGCCCTCTCACCGAGATCCCTGACCTCCCCAACACCTTGCCCCTATCCCACCTGCTCCCAGGTTGCTTCTCTGGGGCCCTCCATCTCCCAGGCCTTGTTCCCTTTAGCTGTAGGCAGAGCGTCTCCACCAGCAGAGACCTCCCTACCATAGCTGGGCAGAGCTTCCTCTCCAGTTAGAGACGCGGGGGCAGTTTCAAATTGGCCTCCCTGATATCTGTGCCCATTCCCAGGCCTCGCCCCGGTGAGGGCAGCAGGGCAGAATAAGGGACATTGTCCTCCATTGTCCCTGCTCTGCGGCAGCCTGGGAAGGGCAGCCGTCATGTCAGGGAAAGGGATATCCTGAGGCGACTCGGGGTCCAGAGGACCTCAGCTCCCTCGTTCATTTCAGCCGAGCTCTTGCTTCACCAAGAGCGTTTGGACAGCCACTGTGCCGGGGTGCTGGAGGCGCTGAAGAAGGAGAAGCTGATGTTCTCCCAGTTCCAAGAGGAGCAGAACGTGAAGACTAAAAACTTCCGCAGCAAGATTAATGACATGGAACACATCTTCCTGAATGCCACCAAGAGCCAGAAGTAAGGGCCCTGGAGTCCCCGCCCTGGCCTTGTGGGCCTAGAACATAGCCGGGCGGCTGCTGTCAGAGGAGGGGTCCCTCTGGTGGATAAAAGAATCGGGGTTTTCCAGGCCATGGAGCAACCTTCTCTTTTCAATTCACCTCTGCACGCGAGTCAGAGTCCTAGTGTGAAACATCTGTCTGGGGCTCGGGGGCCGGGGCAGGTGAGCAGCCAGAGAGAACAAAGGGTGCTCTATGCAGACAATATATCCTGAAATGTCCCCTTCCGTCCAGGGCAATCAGGATAGAGGAAGGTGGGTAGGGGCAGAATTCTCCCATCAGGAAGGGGCACTGGCCCCACTGGAGGTAGAGATGTGCTCAGGGCAGAGCAAGGGGTTCCAGGAGGCCATGCAGGGATTTGGGATGGGGGCTCTTGCGTGCTCAGGGAGGCTCAGTCTGGTAACAGGCGAGGAGGCCTCACAGGTCTCTGCACAGTGATCAGCTACACAAGAGGCAACTGGTTAGGGTGGACTTGGGTGTGAAGAGGAAACCTGCAGGGCACTCATTCCGGGGAGCCCCGGGGAACAGGAGCCATGCTGCTGGGAGTTAGAGCAAGGGTGCCGGAGGGAGGACAAGATTCAGTAGGACCCGGGGATTCTTTTACCAATTTGGTGTCAGGGGCTGGAGTGAGGAGAGAGGGGCCCTCTGACCCCGCACACTGAGAGTTCCACACTGTGTCCCGCACATGCCGGCCCTTTGAACTTCCTTCTAATGCCTCTTTTGCTGTGCAGAGACGATGGGCAGTGCTGCTGGTGGCCTCACAGCTGGGCACAGCAGTGGAGCCCAAGCAGCCTTCCGGGTTGGCCTCCCGTGCCAGTCACCGCCCTGCCCCTCCCATGTCCCCAGGCTGGTCACTCTCAGCAGCACCCTGAACCGGGAGCTGCTTAGCTACGTCGATGTCATCCAGGTGTCCCTGCGCAGCTTCCGCCAGTACTTGGAGGAGAGCCTGGGCAAGCTTCGCTATACCAACATTGACTTCATCAAGCACAGCAGGTGGGAGCCAGCGTCCAGGCCTCTGCGGCCACCAGGCTTTCTCTGTTGAGAGTTGGTCATGTCCCCTTTAGTCTTTTATTGTGACAAGATGTACATAACATAAAACTATCCATTTTAACCATTTTCAGATGTTCAATTCAGTAGTATTAAGTGTATTTGCAGTGTTGTGCTGCCATCACCATCATCCATCTCCGGAACTTTTTTATCTTTGCAAACTGAAACTCTGAACTCATCCTGTACTAACTCCCGTTCTCCTTTCCCCCAGCCCCTGACAGCCACCATTCGATTTTCTGCCTCCAGATACCTCATTGGAAGTGGAATCACACAACATTTGTCCTTTTGTGTGTCTGGCTTATTTCACGTAGCATAATGTCTTCAACATTCATCCATGTTGTAGCATGTGCCAGAGTTTCCTCCCTTCTTAAGGCTGAATGCGATTCTATTGTGCACATATACTGCATTTTGTTTATCCACCCATCCCTCGATGGGCATTTGGGTTATTTTCCTGCTTCTGTCCTTGACTTACCTGCATTCATTTTACCTTGATCTTGTACTTTTAATTTAAAGCCTTATTAACCACATATTTGGGATGAACAGAAAGTTTCAGGTCTGATCAGTGGCTTCTATGTCTCCCAAATTATTTTCAGGTTGTTTTCAGAGGGAGGCAACTTTTCTCCTGAAGAAATTCAGTCACTGTGTAATCGACTAGAGAAGGAAGCTACCCGGATAGAGGTTGTTGAAAGCTCCATCATGATCAACATGGAGAAGATGGAGAGCGAATACCTGGAGCAGGTGGGTGAGCCCCACCCTTGACCTCCAGCCAGGCTCCCAGGATACCTGGTTACAAGGTCAACGAGGCCAGTCAGGCCCCCTTTCCAACCATTAATTGAGCCTGTCCCCCTCTGCTTCTGAAGCCCCAAAGTGCCCAATTAAGCCTCCCTCCCTTACCGTCTATATTTATTTACAGGCCAATGATTTTATCAACAAGTTTGAAAGTAAGATCCATAACCTGTCTGTGGACCTTATTTTCTTAGAGAAAATCCAGCGGTTGCTGACAAATCTGCAAGTGAACATTAAGTGTGAGGTGGGACCGATTAATTCTTCATCTGGTGTCTGTTTCTCTCTCTCTCTCTCTCTCTCTCTCTCTCTCTCTCTCTCTCTCTCTCTCTCTCTCACACACACACACACACACACACACACATGCACCTGCATGCCGTCACTGCCCTAGAAGCTGAGGGTACTGGTGTGGTCTCTGCCCCATGGGACTTGCACTCCTCCAGGAAAACAGATTAAATCGGCATAGCTTCTGACATTCATTCAGTTCTTTGAATGTTAATGGACTTATTTTGATTGGCTATATTAGTCCTTACAAGAACTGTACAAAGCAAGCACTGCTTTTAATCCCCATTTTAGAGAGAGAGAAACACTCAGAGAGTACGTGACTTAGTCACGGACACAGAGCTCTTAAATGGTACGGCCAAAATGTGAGTCCAGGTCAAAGATCTCAAACAATCTAGCTGAGCACCTCAAGGAACTAAAAAAAAAAAGAAAAACATAAAAAGAAGAATAAACTTTAGCAGAATGAAGGAAATACCTAAAGGTCAGATCAGAAATAAACGAAATAGAGACTAGAAAACCATACAAAAGATCAATGAAACTAAGCTGATTTTTTGAAGATAAAATTGACAAACCTTTAACTAGACTGACTAAGAAAAAAAGAGACAAGATTCAAATAAAATCAGAAATAAAAGACATTGCAACTGATACCACAGAAATACAAAGGATCAGAAAAGACTACTATTACCAATTATATGCCAACCAAAAGGATAACCTATAAGAAATGGATAAATTCCTAGAAACATACCCACACCCTCAGCCAGTGCTGTGAGTCACCAATTTTATTTTTAAGCCTTATCTATTTGACAATTTAAAAAAATCTTTAAAACACACATTGACCAAGTTTCTGATAAGATTGTGCCTTTTCCCCCTCCTGATTTAATTTTTCCAGTATTTAATTCATTTCTCAGGTAATATGTTTCACTAAACATTTTCCTGATCAAAATCAGTATTCTAGAAACAAACCTTGGAACTTCTGTCTTTTCTAGGTGGCAAAATCTAATTCACAAGCAGATGGATTAAATTCTTCTCTGGAACAGCTTCAAAGCAAAGTAGAAATGTATCGAAACTCAAGGGGAGATAAAAATGTAAGTGCTCAGTAGGTGCTAAGCTATGAATGGTAAAGATGCCTCATGCTGGAATCATAAGCTGGAAATACACTTAGACGGTCAAGGGTTCTCCAGCACAAGGGGCCTTGGAGCCTCCCTACTTAATCCCAGGCAGGCAGCTAGAGTCCAGTGAGAGAGTCCTTTCTCTTTCATTTCAGCAACTGATGAAGGTTTCATTGTCTAACAATAGAGGACATTTATTTTTCTGTCTTTATTGCTTTTTCTTGCAGAGTAACACATGCTTCTTGGAAAAAGTCCCAACATCCCCAAAGCAGAGTGGAGAACACACATCACTCATGTTGTTCTCATTTCCTGCAGAGCCACTCATGACTCCTGTATTTTGATGCCGATGTTTCTCTATGTCCCCAGCACCTCACTGTGCTCGCCTACACACCTGTGGGGCATGGGCCGTGGGATTGCTACTCTAGCGCTGTGTGCATGTGACATTGTCCTGGAGATGCCCCTCCAGAAAGTTGTGGTCATTTCACTTCTGCACACCCTTGCCATCTGGGGCCAAACATTTCCTTCTGAACCTAGCGTGTTAAGATCCAGGAGAAATCCTAGGGAAGCATTCTTTGTCCCCATCATGCAGATGGGGAGACTGAGTCAAATATATTTAAATCACTTGCCGAGAACAAATCTGTAGACCCGGTAATGGAACTCCCAATGCCCTATCCGCTGGAGGAGCTGCTGTCCCAGTGCAGCAGCCTGGGAGAGTCAGCCGCTCCCCCAGAGCCCTTCCTGCAAGTGAGGGGCCTCCATCCAACCAAGGGGCATTCTCACCAGCCAGCTCCCCTTCCTGAGATTCAGATGGAATCAGCCCGCCCTCCTGCAGCCTGCTTCCCGCGGCTTTCTTCTCCCATGTTCTCACTAGGTAGTGGCCACTGAAGACTTCCATGGCTTCATACAAACTTGGAAAGAAAAACTGAGCCAGAGGATTCAGTACCTCAACTGCAAGCGGAAGCACGCGTCTATAACTCAAGTGGTGTTTGCTGTAAGGCATGGAACGGGGTGGCGGGGAAGTGGGGGTGAGCTATTGGAGAATGCAGGGCTCAGCAAAGCCCAAGGGAGGAAGGAGGGCGCTCCCAGGCCCCTGCTGGACATCAGGCCTATGGGGTGCCTTGGAAAGGCCACAGGCTGTGCAGTCAGATCTGGGTCCACATCCAAGATGGGCCACTTCCCTGCATTGGTCTCTTAGAGGATCCTTCACCTCCTGATACCACCTCCTCTCCCCCATCAGGGCCCTCCGCTCACTCCACCCACCAGCTCTCAGGGGAGCCTCACTTTTCAGCCTCTTCCTTCCCACCCAAACCCATGAGCGGCCACCAGCTTCTCTCTACCCACCCCTACCACCTCATCCAAATCCCCTAGTCTCTTGCCCCCTGGCTGTCTTTAGCTTCTCACTTCCTTCCATGATCTGTTTCCTGAGCTGCAACCAGACCAAACCCTAGAAAAGGCCATTGTGACTGTCACTCACCTGCCCTCTGGGTAAAATCAGACCTATGCAGCAACCTGTGCAATCCACCCTCCATGGCCTCTTCATTTTTCTGGTATCCCCAAGATGCCACTTTGCCCCCCCCCTCCCCCAGATATCACTTTCATCAGACTTATACAGCAGCCTCTAGCAGCATAAATGGACACCCCTCACGTTCTGCTCTAGTTACCCTCAGACCCTGCCAGGTTTTGAACCAGCCTTTCCTTCTAAGGGGAGGCTCTTCCCACCACACCATCAACACTAAGCCTCCATCGCGCCACCACTGCTGCTCCTGACAATCTTAGAAGTCCAGCTGGGGCCTTCCCTCTTACAGCCCTCTGCAGTGTCATGACTCAGAATAAAGGAGGGGACAGTGTAACTGAACTCTCATTGTGAGCCACCACTCTGACCCTTTTTTTAAGGTCCACCTCAAGGGGGAGTTGGCGACTCACCCATCCATGCGTTCATCTATTAGTTAAAAGCATTGCCTGGGAACACCCACAGGCCAGCCTTACAGGTCCATGACCCTCAGTCTCATAGAAGACACTGGGACTTTTCCTTTACAGTACTGGTCCCCATTGTGACCAAACATTTACTTGATATGTATTAAATGTCTGTCTCTCTGACTAGACTTTAAGGTCCATGAGGGCAAGGGCCCATGTGGCCTCTTCACTCCATGTCCAGGGACCCAGGCAGGGCCTTGCAGAGAGCAGGCACACAGGGAACATTGTTGAAAGTTGGCATGCAGGCATGCATGCGTGAGTGGCCCTCCAAAAGAGATGTGACCGTTCCTGTTTTATAAATGGGAAAGCAGAGGCTCAACATGGTCAGTCAGCTGGCCTCCCGCTGCAGCACCTGAGCAAAGTGCTGCTGGAATGTGAACCCAGCCTGTCTGCCTCCCTGGCACCTAGGCTGGGCCCGCATACTCGGGCCTTTCTCTCTGGCCTGCAGAGCACCACCTTAACTGACCTGGACAACGAGAGTGACATCCTGGTGTCTTCAGAAGTCCTTGAAGAGGAGGCCAAGGTAGATGTGGTCACCCCTGAGTCCTTTGCCCAGCCAAGCCGCATGGGGAGGCCCATGATTGAAGACCCAGCTATCGATGTGGTCAAGAAGATCCTGCAGTGAGTGGCCCTGGGGTGCACTCCGGGGCCCTGCCACCGGGGCCCATGCCCTGAGCCTTCAGGAACTGGCTTTGGAGTCACATACACTGGGTTCCCATGGGAGCCCACCCCTGAAAGCCTGTGATCTTAAACAAGGGACCTCTCCTCTCAGAGCCTCCGTTTTCTCCTCTAAAATGGGGCTCATGATAGGATGAAGTCATGTTGTGTTGTGTGCTAACCGGGGTGGTGCTCAGTGACTGGCATGAGCTATGCTCATGATCACTAGGAAAAACCTCACATCCTTTCCTTTGTTTTCAGATTTCAGGACTCAAGATTCTCAGTTTTCCCAGGTGACAAAACTCGATGGCCGACAGGTAAAAGCAAGCAGGCCTGTGAGTCGCAGGGCACTGGCAGTGGGGAAGCCAATGGTGCCACCCGGTCCATACTCACCTGGGTTCCTCTGTTCTTGTCCTGGGCGATTGTCACCCAAAGGCTTCAAGCGACACCGGAACCAGGGAGAACACTCTGCAAAGACCTTGTCCAGTGCCAATGCCACCTCAGTAGGGAGGTAGGGACGCTGGGCTGCCCAAGATCTCCCCTTCCCAGACCCCAACCTTGTCTCCCTAAATGGAGGCCAGAGACCGCCCTGTTACTTTACCAGAGTCTGTCATCAGGATGTGCCACCTGTGCCCACAGCTTCAAGACTCCAAGGGACGCAGTGAGGGTCCAGCTCTGATGCTGGTTTTGGTCATATCTGCGCTCATTCCCTCTTAGAGAGCCTGTCTGAGAATTCAGTGGTGACCAAGGTGATGGCTAGTGGATCCAAGCCCTCTACCTTCCCATGCACATCATACTGAACAGAAAGCTGGACCCTGGAGATGGCTTTCTTTGGGTGACATCACAGAACCTTAGGAGGAACCTGGGCCTCTGCCTTCCAGCCACGTGCTCTGCCCACTGTGCCGCCCTGGAGTGATTAGACTCACGGCTCAGTGAGCATGAGTTCTGGTTAACACCCAACGTGGCTTTTACAAAAGGGGGAGAGCAGGCCACAAACTTTCTTGGTCTTCTGTGAGTCCTCATTGATGTGGTTTAATTCCTGGTTTTGAGCAAGTGGTGGTGAAGAAACTATGGCTTTGCATACCTCCAGAAGGTCTTCTTAAACACTCAGACCATCTGCAATGCAGAAGTAAACAAAGATCAACCAAATGAGAAAATCAAAGGCTATTTACTCAGAACTGGTGACAGCAAGGGAGTCAGCCATGCCACTTGCATTTTAGCGGAGACTCAAAGGCAGGCAGAGGAGTGGAAAAGCTTTATAGTGGAGAAGAGGGAGGGCTTTGGGTGTATCTGATTGGAGGCTGCTGGCATGGGAAGTGGGAGGCAGGCCAGCTGCGGGGCATCCGATGTGATTGGTTAGGGGAGTATGTTTGGTTTTTCTCTGTTTGGTTTTAAGTTGGAAACAAGGACAAAACTTTGGAAAGCTGTCACCTATTAACCAATTCCTGGTCATTTGGGGGCCGATTATTACAGACACTTCTGTTTAGGCTACAAAATGAAATCCACGTTGCTAGGGCTGCCTGATGAACATTCAGGATGCCCAGTTAAATTTGAATTTCAGGAAAACATGGAATATTTTTAGTGTAAGTATGTCCCAAAGATAGCATGAGAAATACACTAAAAAAATTATTCGTTGCTTCTATGAAATTCAAGTTTAAATGGGGGCATTGTTTTTTTTGTTTGAAAATCTTGCAACCCTATATGTGGCTCAACCCACTTTTCTTTGGGGGCTCACACAGGGTCGCAAGGATACAAAATTGCAGGCCGAGCACCTCGCTCCCTTCCCCCTTCTCAGTGGCCTTGGGTGGGGTTCGGCGGCAGGGCTTGATTTCCACAGTAAGGTTGTCTCCAGAGCTGTTGAGGAGTAGAGAGGCATTTTGAAGGATTCAGCCCCAAACGTGGGAAGCAGGTAGCCTACAGGGAGATCAATGCCTCTAACAACTCAGGTGGGGCTCCCGCAGGCTCAGCTATGCCTGCCTGTCCCCGGCCTCCAGAGCACTGACTCACCTTTGTCCCACAGTGTCACACGGTTTACCAAGCCCAACAGAATAGACAGACGGTACCAGGTGCTCTGGGACAGGCCACGTAGTCGTCAGGCCGAGTAAGTGACGGCGCCTTTTCCTTTAACTACATGTTAACCTCTTGTGTCCATCTAGGGGTGCTAGCTAAACCTGGCTCCGTTGAGGAATCCATCTCATGTTTGTTGCAGGGATTTTAAAGGGGTCATCCTGACCCTCCTCTGGGAGATCAGTGAGCATCTGATGACTGTCATAGAGGTGAGAGCTGTAGCCCACAAGCCTCTGCCTGCCCCTCTGCCAGCCACTGGCCGCATGCCCCCAGCTGCTTCTGCCTCCTGCCTTCTGCTGATCAGGGCCCTGTGGGTGAAACTGAGGAAAAGGGGTTCCAGCCCCCATGACCATGGTTACCCAGCTAAACCTCATTCGTTCATTCAGTTAGCCATTTATTCAGACCTAAACGTTTCTTAGACACTAACTGTAATCAGATACTGGGTCTGCCCAGAGGAGCAAGCCCATCTCTGTCCCTGAGGCCAGTGCCCGGCAGGAGGGTGACAGACATGGCGGCACCACAGGGAGACAGGCGGGACATGTCAGCAAGGGGTCCTCCAACAGGAACTGCTTGGTACCCTGTTTCAGCACACGCTCCACACAGGAGTGTCTGTGCACTTTCCTGCCTGCCTCCCGCAGAGCTGTGAGTCCTTCGGGGGAGGAGCTTCGGATCATCCATATTGGTGGCCCTCAGTCTGGTAACCAGCTTGGCGCGTCATAGTAAGCCCTCAGCCCTGTCATTGAAGAGAGATTCCATACTGGCCTTGAAGGATAAATAGAATTGTGCCATCCCCTCTCTTGTGCCTTGCATAGCCCTGTGACACCAGCAGTGGTGAAAAGGACAGACAGAAGCAAGGGTCACCGGCACAGGGGACCGCAGGAGTGAAGGCTAGGTGGTGTTGAGAGCAGGGAGGAGGATGCCAGGATCTTGGACCAGAGTACCATGGCGCCAGAGTCCTCACCCGCACGCCACCAACCTTCTCTTGCAGGAGTTCTACCGCAGGGAGAAGCGCTCGGTCACCAGGCCCGACTGCATGTCTGATACCTTGGAGCAGTGTATGGAGAACGTCTGCAAGAAGATCCTGGAGTACCAGAACCAGACGGACGACTACCACAACTCCTGCCTCATAGGTAGGTGAGGGCGGCCGGCAGGCGGGCCCTGGTGTGGCGCGAAGCCACTGCCTGAGCCAGACCTGGGCCTCAGGGTCTGGATGTTACCTTCTGACCTGGAGGTCACCAGGTGAGTCAGAGGAGCCACTCCATGAAAAGTTGACATCTTAGAATTAGGTAAAAACCTTCATCAGATTTAGCTGGGGGAAATAACAATGCCTCCTCCCAAAAGGCCCCTTATTTTTGGGATATGTGGTGATTTCTATAACTAACAATGCTTTGTTCATTGCACAGATTTTTTTTTTAAAATATATTCCATTGATTTTTCACAGAGAGGAAGAGAGAGGGATAGAGAGTTAGAAACATCGATGAGAGAGAAACATTGATCAGCTGCCTCTTGCACACCTCCTACTGGGGATGTGCCCGCAACCAAGGTACATGCCCTTGGCCGGAATCGAACCTGGGACCTTTCAATCCGCAGGCCGACACTCCATCCACTGAGCCAAACCGGTCAGGGTTGCACAGATATTTTTGACAGCTTTATTGAGATATTCACCTGCATATAATTCACTCATTTAAAGTGTACAACTTAATGGATTTAGTGAGAGTTGTGCAACCATCACCACTGTCAGGTTTAGAACCCCCGGTCCCTCATCACTTTCCCAGCCCTAGGCGACCACTAATCTACTTTCTGTCTCTATCGAGTTTCCGGTTCTTAACTTTCATATGAATGGAATCATGTAGTATGTGGTCTTTTGCGACTGGGTCCTTTCATTTTGCAAAATGTGTTAAAAGTTCATCCATGTTATTGTATGTATTAGAACTTCATTCCTTTTAATGGCGGAATCATAGTCCATTGTCTGCACGGGCCACATTTTGTTTACCTGCTCATTCATTTATGGGTATTTGATTGTTTCTGTGTTTTGGCTATTGTGAATAATGCTGCTATGAACATTCATGGTACATGTTTTTGTGTGGACATAGGTATTCATTTCTCTGGGGTGTATGACTAGGAATGGGATTGCTGGGTCATATGGTGACTCTGTGTTTAATCACTTGAAGAATCCTTCCACGGTGCTTACTGCATGCCTGGCCTGGGCTGGGCTAGGCTGGGATGAACTCAGTAGAGAGTGGCTCCTGGAGAAGAGGGATATGAAAATAGGCAGGTAGATACATCTTGCCATTTACATTTATTGTTATATGTAACGTAATAAGTCATTCTTATGACTTAAAGGAGTTGCGATAACTCTTTTACCCCCCTCTTGCCCATTTCTCCATGTACCTCTGCATCTTCATCCATAGTCATGTGTGTTTTATGCAGTCGTAAGTCCTAGTTATTCCTCTTGTAAGTCGGGGAACCTGAGGGCCCATTAGAGGCCTGCTGTGTTGGTGGAGAGGCAGCATGGATAGAAGAGGGAGAGGATTAGGGGATGGCCAGACCTGTGATCCAGGCCGAGCACTGCCATCTTCCAGCTGTATGACCTCGACCAAGCCACCTGGCCTCTATGAGCCTCAGTTTCCTCGTCTGTAAAACCCACGATGCAAGGCGTTTTTGAGGATGAGACCCCTCGCACAGACTTGCCACGTACAGGGGAAAACAGTCTGCCGTGGCTCTCGTTACTGTGGCTGTGCCACGACTGGAATAGAAACTACAGGCAGCATCTCATTTCCCTAGCTCGGCATTTCCCCAGGTGAACTCCGTTCTATATGCTCTTCCATAAAGTGAAGGTCCCGTGGTCGAATGGGCGTGGGAACTGCTGCCGATGATGTGCGTCTCTGGAAGATTCTCCGTTCACAGTAAATGTTCACTTCCGTTTCTTACGGTTTGGGAGTCCAGGTATCTGACCAACTCTCCCAGAGAAAAGGTGTACAAATGCTGGGTATAATGTGTTTGTGATGAAATCTTTTAAATGCATCGAGCTAACTGTGAAGCAAGAAACACCCAGGCCCCAGACGTCAACAAAATAGGAACTCTGAGAGAGAAATTGAGCAGTCATTTTGGCTCTTGCCCTAAGGACTTTGCTGACTCCCAGGTGAATTTAAGCCTCTGGTTTCATGGCCTTCAGGGCATTGGAATAGGAGATAAAGCCTGGACCTCCCAAGGTGGAAAGTCCGAAAGGACACTAGGGCTCTACCTACAGAGTAAGGTGAATGAGACAAAAACCACCCCTCCCACTCCTACAACCCAAACTGTCTTATTAAAAACCTTGGTGCTGGGTAAAGAAGAAGAAAAACACCAATGAGAATCCACAGCTATAAGCCAGCCCCAATGTGTTTTGTTTGTTTGTTTATATATTTTATTGATTTTTTACAGGGAGGAAGGGAGAGGGATAGAGAGTTAGAAATATCGATAAGCCAAAACCGGTTTGGCTCAGTGGATAGAGCGTCGGCCTGCGGACTGAAAGGTCCCAGGTTCGATTCCGGTCAAGGGCATGTACCTGGGTTGCGGGCATATCCCCAGTAGGAGATGTGCAGGAAGCAGCTGATCGATGTTTCTCTCTCATCGATGTTTCTAACTCTCTATCTCTCTCCCTTCCTCTCTGTAAAAAAATCAATAAAATATATTTAAAAAAAAAAAAAGAAGAAATATCGATAAGAGAGAAACGTCAACCAGCTGCCTCCTGCACACCTCCTACTGGGGATGTGCCCGCATCCAAGGTACATGCCCTTGACTGGAATCGAACCTGGGACCTTTCAGTCCGCAGGCCGACACTCTATCCACTGAACCAAACTGGTTAGGGCCCCAGTGTGGTTTTTAAACTTGAAGTCACACTGAGCTAAACCTGAATTTAACTTTCTGTGGACCATCCAAAAGGACTCTCGCTGATACTTTAGCTGAAAATGATCGTGAGTTAGTTGTGCCAGATGCTTGTTTAATACAGACACTACAAACCTTCTTTTTAAAAAAATATATATTTTATTGATTTTTTTTACAGAGAGGAAGGGAGAGGGATAGAGAGTTAGAAACATCGATGAGAGAGAAACATCGATCAGCTGCCTCCTGCACATCCTCTACTAGGGATGTGCCCGCAACCAAGGTACATGCCCTTGACCGGAATCGAACCTGGGACCTTTCAGTCCGCAGGCCGATGCTCTATCCACTGAGCCAAATTGGTTAGGGCTACAAATCTTCCTTAGTAAAATCCACCTTCAATTCAGGCCTTCAAGGATTCCCCAAAATAAAAAGCCCAGAAAAAGAGCTCACGGTAAAAATAAACAAACAAAACACACACACACACACACACACACACACACACACACACACATACACACACACATACACACACGCGCGTGGAAAAAAAGGTATCTTGAACATGAGGTAGACAGCAGGATGAGGCCAGTAAGGACTTTATATTTTTAACATATCAAATAGAAAATAAAAAAGCATGTATTTATTAGAGTCAAATAAGAGAGGAAATTGGAAAAATGAGTAACGAGCAAGAGATTATGAAAATGGCCAAGTAGAAACAAAAGAGAACGAAATAGAACTCCTATATTTGAAAAATAAATATTTGAAACTTAAAAATTATAAATGGCTTTACAACCATATTGTTCATTGGTGGAGGTGAAATTAGTGAACTGGCACGTAGATGCAAAGAAAACACCCGAAATGCAACACAGAAAAACATAGATGACATTTGGGAAGAAAGGTGAAGAGAGATGGAGGAAAGAGCAGATCTAACATATAGCTATTTAGACGTCCGAGAGGACAGGCAGAAGACTAGAGTGAAGACGATATTTAAAGAGGGAATGGATGAGACAATGCTGAAAGATATAATGTTATTTTAAATGAACTGGAAAGCCCTGCAGCGTTTAGAAGAGAAAGGTCTTTGGAACTTTTATGCTGGAGTAGTTTTCTCTGCACTAGTTTGGCCACAGGACCCCTTTTGATGAAATAGGTATTACCTCATCGAAGACCAAGCCCCTCTCTCTGGGAAACGGCTTCAGGCCTTGGTTGGAGAGACCCCCTCAGCAATGGGGCTCTGTTCTGTCCTCCCCACTGGCCTCTCCTCCCCAATGTCTACAGAATTACGCGCCCAGATGCGGAGATTCGAAGAGTTGCTGCCCCAGATGTGTTGGCTGGTGATGGAAAATTTCAAGGAGAACAACTGGCAAAAACTTTGCGCCTCCACCAGAGAGATCCGGAAACAGTTCTTGAATTATCACAAGCAACTAGAGAAAAGGAAGGTGGGGGCTCCAGGACCTGCCCTTCCTCTCCAGGTTCAGGGGCCCTGGGCGAGCAGAAATGGATGCAGGGCATGGGAAGAACTGAGTCCCAGGGAAGGTGATGGGCCAGGCTTGGGATTGTTGCATGGGGACTGGGGGACACAAGGCATTGGGGGAATGAGAGTGGAACCGGCAGCTTCTTCAGTGAAGTCATTCAGTAAACTCCTTGTTGGGTGGGTCAGCTGGGTTATGTGCGGCCATTGTCATTGAGACCAACAACGATTGTCTCCCTGGTCTCACAGCCATGAGTTGTTCCTCTCATTGAACCAAAGCCTGGATCGTGCTAGGCAGGTGCTCAGCTCCCCCTCCCCCTCCCTCAGAGTCAGCTCCAGCCAGGCCCCTATCTTGCCTTTTCTGCCCACTCATGGCCCTTCACACACCCTGGTCAGAACACACACCAGTCTGGCCATTGCCATAACTGGCAGAGGACATAGGCCAGTGACTTTTTGGTCCTGACCTCAAGACAGCATGGTTGAAATTCCTGCTGATTTCTGGATTTTTTTTAATTGAAGGATAAAAACGCCCAGAGTCTTCATCCAAATCTTGGACACCCTATACATTCAAAAGAAATGGAGTCTCTGTGTCTAATGGAAGAGAAAAGACAGAAAGAATTGGACAGCATAATTATGACCACCAAGGAGAAGCTGGAGGTCAGTGGTGCCATCAATTCCCAAGCACTGCCCTCCAGAGAGATGACCCCACTGACAGCCCGGCACCAGCATGGAACACGGCTTTGTGCCGACACCCTGGCCACATCAGGAGATGAAAGTGGGCGGGTTTTACAGGTGGAGATGGTCAGTATTGGCCGTTTGTGACTTGTATTTCTTCATTTCTAAATTAATTATTTACAAAATTATTAATGAGAACTTTTTCCCCACAATCCATGTCTAGTTTTATTTCTTCTTTGGTGAATTGCCCCTTGGCCATTTTGGAATCATTTCCTACCTTCAAGACCTCACCCCTTGGGAGAGGTCTCCTGGCTGAGGACCATATGTCAGCTACCTTGGATATAATTGACGTGTGGCTTTGTCTTGTTACCCGCTGGCTCCCCAAATCCTCCCTCAGCCTGCTGTCCGAGGCAAGGTACTCTGCTACCAACTGGGCTCCCCGTGTTTCCTCCAGGAATGCATCAGGAAGTGCGGCCGGTTATTCATAACCAGCTTGGCCAGCTTCACCGAGAAGTTCCTGCTGCAGCTGGATGAAGTGGTCACCGTCGATGATGTCCAGGTTGCAAGTAAGTGGCACTGCGGCCCTGTGTCCTGGCCCCAGGGGGTTGGAGAGGCACAGGCTGATGGGCCATGCGGGATTTCTGCCTTTCCCCAACTCCACCAGAATGAAAACAGATTCTCCACCAAGGGGACTGATGGATTTTTGTTTGTTTTCATGAGAAATAACTTTTTTTAAAAAATTAAAAAACAAATCCCAAATGGGTCAACAATTACATGTAGAAAATGAAACTCTACTAAGTGAATATTTTCATAATCTTGGAGTAGGAGGGACAGCTTTCCTAACTATGAGATGACAGCCAGAAACCATAAAGGAAATGGCTGAGCCCCGCTGGTGTGGCTCAGTGGTTGAGCGTTGACCTATGAACCAATTCCTGGTCAGGGCACACGCCTGGGTTGTGGACTTGATCCCCAATAAGGGGGCGGGGTGCAGGAGGCAGCCGATCAATGATACTCTCTTATCATTGATGTTTCTATCTTTCTCCCTTTCCTTTCCTCTCTGAAATCAATATATATATAGTGGCTGGCACTTCTCTGTGGCAAAAACAAAACAAAACAAAAAAACAAGGGAAACTGTCGAAAGATGAAAAGACAAACCACAAACTGGAAAAATATTCCTGCTATCTAAAAGTCAGAGAAAAGCCCAACATCTCTGTGGTACAGAGAACTCTACCAGGTCAAATTTGTAAAAAGAGACAAAAAACAAACACATGCAATTCAAAAGAGAAGTGATTCACACGGCCAGTGAATTACCGTAACAAATGTAACAAATGCTTAACTTTACTGATGACAAAAAATGCAAATGTGAACATTATGAATATATCCATTTTCGCCAACAGCCTTGCGAGGCTTTTCCGTTTGGTGGCACCAGCCCTGGTGAGAATGTGAGGAAGCCCGAGTGCCACAGAGGCCCTGGGAGAGGGTAGCACTGGTACACTCTCGGGGACAACCCGCTGTCGGTACCTGTCAAAATTCCTTTTTCTCTTCCCTTTACCGGTCACAATTCTTAATTTTGACCTGGAAGTTGTTGCTCTAGGAATTTATCCAACAGAAATAGTTGCACAGTTTTTCAAGGACATATTTTAAAGCATATTCATCACAACACTAACATTGCAAAGAATTGGGAACGATACTAATATCTAGTTATAAGGGGTTGGATACATAAATTATGGCTGAAATGTACAATGACTGCTGTTCAGCTATTAAAGTGTGTTTAATGGTCTATATGTGCTAATGTGGAAAGGCAGAAAGAAATACTGTTATGTGAAAACAAAAGTTGACAGTGAGTACTTTTCTATGATCCCATTCAAAAACTACACACACTATATATATATATATATATATGAATTCATGAGAGAGAGAGAGAGAGAATGAGAGACAGAGCCTGAGAGATAGTACCAGACTGTTGACAATGATCCCCTCTGGTGGCTGGGATTACCAGAGACTTCTAAAATCTTTTTTTTTCCAGGTTAGGGATGTTTAAAATTTTTATAATGTGCATATTACTTTTATAGCTATAGAAACACTTAAATCACATCTTAAGTATTATTCATTTATCACTAATCTATTAAGTAATAAAAATATATTCTTATTAAAGTTTTTTATTACAAAGACAGTAAATATTCATTATAGTAAAATAATAAATTCAATATGAATTACAAAGAAACTTAAGAATGCAGCCTACAGCTCTGGCTAGTGTGGCTCAGTTGGTTGGGCATCATCCAGGGGACCAAAAGGTTGCTGGATTGGTTCCCCATCAGGGCACATGCCTGGGTTGTGGGCTTGATCCCAGGTTAGGGAATGTGCAGAAGGCAGCCAATCCATGTTTTGCTTTCATGTCAACTTTTTCTCTCTCTCTCTGACCCTTCCTCCCTCTCTCAGAATCAATGAAAAATCTTTTTTTAAAAAAGAATACAGCCTACATATCTGGTGCAGTCAGCTTTTCTGCGGGGGGAACTCTGCCTCCCATGGGAGACTCCAAGTGGGGAGAAGGGGAGTGAGGCCCTCATGTCTCTAAGGCCAGAGGTGGGGGGCGGAGGGATTGATCTCAGGCTGGGGGCAAGGCCACCGTCAGTAACCTGTCTCTTGCCTGCCAGAGATGGAGCCCCCTAAACAGAAAACATCAATTCTCATTCGGAGGAAACTTGCTGGGCTATCCCTGGAGGAAGAGAGTGAGAAGCCTCTGATCGAACGGGGCAGCAGGTGAGAGCCACGAACAGGAGGTATACCAAGAATGGCTGTATTTGCTGGGGGCAGTGCCATGGAATAACCCTATGCTCTGTGCCTCAGTTTTCTCATCTGTGAAATGGGCGCGGCAGCCTACCTGATACGGTATTATGAAGAGAAAGTTAAATGAGATTGGAGTGCCCCTGGCACATACTGAGAACTCAGTGGCCCTGAGGATCTACAAAGGGGCCCACAAAGAAAAGGACGCCTTTCCCACCGTGAGGCAAATTCTAGGGTTGCTGGTGGCACTGAGAATGTGTAACAAGAGCTGTCAAAGTGCTCGTTCCTGTGCCCCAAGAATGTCACTCAGGAAGAAGGAAGGAGTGACTTGCCCAGCTTTCTGCTTAGCAGCAGCTATTACAGCGCAGCGGAAAAAAATGGAGCAGGAGCCTGCGGCTGCCACCTGGCTCGCTGTCTGAGGAGTAAACGAGGGCCCAGAAGTAGGAAACAAGGAGAGGTGTGCCATTCCTCTGCCCAGGCAGAGCCCAGGGTTGTCTATTCACATGGATTTAAACTTTTCACACGGATGAAAATACAAAAAAAGAGCTTGAAGCAGCTTGACGTTAAATGATCAGAAGGGGTTTTCTTTTAATTAAGACATTTAAAGAAATGCTCATCTCCCCACCAGGGTTAGAGGGTGCACCGCAAACGGTGAAGGCAAGCCTGCGGGGCTTTGACAGGCATGTTTGTTTGTAGGAAGTGGCCTGGAATCAAACCCACCGAAGTCACCATCCAAAACGAGATTCTCCTCCGGAAAACACCATCAATCACCACCCTCAAAACAACGCTGGGCCACCTGGCGACCGTGGAAGCCCGAGATGATGTCTACCTGGTGAGTGGAGAGGCGGGCGGGGACTGGCGCTTCTGAGGGATGCACAGCAGCCCCGTTGGGCTGGCTGGGGAAGGAGACAGCTTCCCATCACAGGGCCCTGGCATGTGGCCATGGAGCAGATGGCACACGTCAGGGTGCCCCAGAGCACAGGGTCAACACTCAGGACAGTCGATGTGCTCAGGCGCAAGGACGTGAGCCGCTGGTCATGTCCAGTCCCAGTGATAGCGTGAGTCTGATGGCGTGAGCCCAGTACAGCAGGAGCCCCACAGAGGTCACCCCCCACCCCCTCAGACTGCGGGGAGAGGAAGGCCTCTCAGAGGAACAAGGGGCCAGAGTCGGTCAGAGGCATGGAAGCTCTGGGAGCAGTGGGTGGAACGGCTGACGGTGTCTGTCCTCAACATGAGGCATCTCATTGAATCCTTGTAACAGCCCCATGAGGAAGGTAGAATCGTCCCATGTTACTGATGAGGACACTGAGGCTTAAAGAGAGTGCCCCCCAGGTGCCACTACAGAGTGGCAGAGGCAGGGTTAAAACCGAGTGCCTGTCAGACACCCAGCAGGCCTGTCTGAGGAAGAGGCTACACCTGAATGCCACCTGTGGGCCCTCTCAGCTCTGAAGATGTGTGGACCTTTGGTCCTGGTGCCCAGAGAGAAACCTTTTCCTGCCCAGAGATACGCTGACCCTGGTATTGGGAAAGCCTACTGTGCCCAGGGCCGCCCTGACCCAGCTACCGTGCCAAGCCCCAGGCAGAGGGGACCCCGGCTCTGCCTGCTGAGCTCAGCGAGGGCTTGAAGCCTAGAGGGCTCGGCCTCCCGAGGAAGCCAGGACCCCGCAGCCCCAGGGAGGCCACAGGGTGGGCAGCGGTTAGCAAGAAGTGCGGAGTCCGTAGTCTGGTGGACTGGGGTCCTAGTCCCTGCTTGGTCTCTTTCTAGCCGGGTGATCCCAGGCAAGGCTCAGTCGGAGCCTCAGTTTCCCCATCTATTGAACAATCAGACCTGCCTGATTGGTTGTTGGGCAAATCCATGAGAAATGCCTGGTGGAACTCTTGCCAGTACTGGGGGTAGGTTAAAGCTAGCAGCCAGCAGTTTGTAGTGTTCCTCTAGACCAGTGGTTGGCAAACTCATTAGTCAACAGAGCCAAATATCAACAGTACAACAATTGAAATTTCTTTTGAGAGCCAAATTTTTTAAACTTAAACTGTATAGGTAGGTACATTGTTGTAAATTTAATTAGGGTACTCCTAAGGCTTGGGAAGAGCCACACTCAAGGGGCCAAAGAGCCACATGTGGCTCACGAGCCGCAGTTTGCCAGCCACTGCTCTAGAGCACAGAGTCCAGAAGCCCCTCCTCATGCAGCCTCTTCCTGCTGCCTCACTCCTAGAAATATTTGGCATTGTTTGAAGAGGAGTTGAAGAAGATCCAGGACGAGAACACAGTGCAGGTGAACGAGGCCCAGCGCTGGAAGAACAGCTGGAAGAGATCCGTGGAAACCCTCCAGAGCCTGTACTAGTGAGGCCCTCAACTCACCCTAAATAAAAGCTCCTTTTGTAGGAATTGCTTCTTGACCTCCCCATCTGTCTCTGTCCATCGTCCACCTGCCTGTCTGTCCATCTATCTGTCCACCCATGCATGCATGCCCGCATCCATCCATCTATCCATCATTCCTGCTCTGTACCCAGCACTGTAGCTTCATCTGTGGCCAGGGCACGATGTGGTCCCTGCCCCCATGGGCACCAGTTCCAAGGAGGAAGACGGAGGTGAACGGAGGAGTTCCATGTGGTTAGCAGGGATGGCGGGTAAGAGGAATCGGTCAGTTACAACAGCGACCAGTACTTTGAAGCAAATAACTAACAAAAGTCATGCTTGGTGCTTCATCTTGGAAGATGAAATAATTAAGTCTTTTGGAAAAGAGTATATTTTACATAAAACAAAATGAGGATTGTACGTGCAGCCATGCCCTGATTCCTAGGACCAGTGAGGAATTAACCAAGTGTTGACTGTATGTCTGCCTGGCAACGTGCCTGACCGAAGGACAGCATCTTGGAAAATGTCTGCTAGGCCTCCTTAATTTTCCTAAGGGGTGCTCTAATCCCAGGAGGTTCAGGTCATTCTCTCCAGAAACCTCCGTCCTGCTGTCTGCCATGTCGACTTTCTCTTCTTGGATTGCTAAGTGGCCCCGCCATGCCAGATCTCATTTGTCGGTAGCTTTCTATGTCACTTGGACAGGGCGCTCAGATTCCTTCCCCGACACCGTACACTCCTGTTTCTTTCACATGCTTGGCATTTTCACTTTGCATCAGTTCACATTTTCACATGCTTTCTCTCCTTTAAAGACTCATGAGGTAGGCTTCCATATACCTAATGTGGTTTCCTCCCACTGCCTTTTCTTTTCCTCACCCCGGCATCTAGTGTAATATACATTTTGTACCAGTTGGTTGATTGACTATTACGGAATCAGGAATATGGTAGTTGGTTGCCTTGCTTAAAGTATTAGTTACCCCACCTCCGTGCCCTACCCCACAACTGGGCCCTTAACCAGCTGACAGCTCAATATTTGTATCCTGGGAATCATCCTAATATCTGGGCCTTGTCCAAGGCTGACTTGTGTAAATGACCCACAACTGGAGAGGGAGCAGAGGCCATCTCTTAGCCAAGACCCTCCCCTGTCCCCCTTGACCTCTCACTACACAGTACCGCTTTAAACTTTTTGTTATGCCCCATTTTCCATGTTGTGGGCTGTGTGGCCTCTACAGCTTTAGGGATCCGCCTCTCTGGGTATTAGCCCCTTTCTGCTGACTCACCTGGGAGGCCTTTGTGTGCAGATTAGGGAATTCTGCTTGATCAGCACAGCCTTAGCTGTACCACAGCCTGGATTTGAGCAGCACTCTGGCAATCTCTCCCTTTTGCTTTTTGTCTTGTTTTTCTCCTTACTCAGTTAAAACAAATGCACTTGTCTAGGCGTTTCTCTGCATTTGATTGTGAGGCAGTAGCTGACAGGAAAGGGAGTGATCGTGATATTCCCGATTAACCAAAAGTAGATCTACCCAAAGGTCCCTTTAGTCTGGATCTGTTTTCTCTGACCTTGTAAGCAGCAAGAACCGGTGAGGCTGGGTTTCATCACCGTTTACAACTTTGAACATATTGTTGTTCAGCTTCAAAAAGGGGTTAAAATGGTTATTGCTAAAATTATTTGCTATTAAATAACTCAGAGGGGAAAAAAGATGAATAAAATCTAAATTCTTTTCAAGGCATGGACTCACCTCCCACGTTCTCCACTGTATACATGTTTGAGGAACACGTCAGGTGCTCTAGGAGCTCAGCTAGAGGAGGAGCCACTTTCAGGGGGGCTTCAGGAACGGTTCCCAGGAGCGCGGTTACCAAGTCCCCAAGGCTCATCTGGTGGAACATATGTTGATGGAAACGAGAGTTTGGGTTTGGGTTTTCTTTCTGAAGACAACATATAGAGGAAACAGATGAGTTCAGATGGGAAGTGAGCTGAGGGCAACCAGAGGCCTCTAAAATCGCCTCTCTAGATTTTGGAGGGTGGGAGAGACGTTGGTAAAGCTGCCTGGTGAGATAAAAACAAAGTGAAAGACAGATAGGTTCTTGGAACATGGTTGCTGTGTCCCTCGCATTGTAAACAGGGCTTGCTGAACTGAGAGAAGGGAGGAAGGGTCAGAAACTCAACCAATCATTTTGGTCCTGTATGCCTTGTACAGGTGTTTTGGTTTTTGTGTTCAACATGGCTCTCTCAAATGATCAGATTCCCCAGGTATGGAGGAAAATGCATGTAGAGCTTTCAATGGAATTTTCACACTTGAAACATTTCCACCTTTCTCACCCCAGGATAAGGTGACAACAAATTCATCTCCCTTCCTTACACCATAGCCTTGATTTGCACTTCAAAGAGGTTACAAGGGAAAGGGAGTACAAAACCATCTCTAAAATCATGTGCCCAATTTTGTATCTATGTGCACCTCTGTATCATATATTCTGATTGCCTTCCCCAGTAAGAACCATTGTGCTCAAAGAGTAATTTGTATAATTTTGGATGTCCCTTAATTCCCCTGAAATCCAGTTATATCCAAGGCATGAGGGTTAATTCCTGAACTCCTTGGGCCTTGGACCATTCCCAGAGAAAATAAACACAACTCCCTAAGCTGTTCTTGCTATGTCAGCTACCCAGGGACTTCTGACAATTGTCTGATATGTCTTAATAAAAAAATCTATCTACAATGGATACTTTACCCAAGAATATCTATGAAGGGCCAATAAACATGAAAAGATGCTCAATATCATTAGTCATGGGAATATTCAAATTAAAACCTCAATGTGATATCTCTAGATATCCACTGGAATGGCTAAAATGAAAAAGACTGACAATACTAAGTACTAGAACAACTGGGCCCCTCATACATTGGTGGGGATAAGAGGGAGGGGAATCCAAAATAGGTCAATCACTTTAGAAAACAGTTTGATCTTATAAAGTTGGACATGCAGTTACTCTATAACTAGAAATTCTACTCCCAACTCTTTTAGCAAGAAAAAAGAACCATACAAAAATCTGCATATGATTGTTTACAACAGTTTTATTCATAACTAGAGGCCCGGTGCACAGATCCATGCACCGGTGGCGTCCCTCAGCCTGGACTGTGGGGATTGGGCCAAAACTAGCTCTCCGACATCCCCTGAGGGGTCCTGGATTGCAAGAGGGTGATTCTCGGGTGATGCACCCTGGAATCAGGGTCACTCCTCTCTGGTCACCTGAGAACCGCAGCTGCCAAGTCACTACAGCTCACCAGCTCTTACATTGAGGGTCTGTCCCCTGGTGGTCATTGTTTGTCATTGCGACCAGTCAGACGGTCGGACAGTCACTTAGGCTTTTATATATATAGATAGCCACAACCTAGAAACAACAAAATTCATCAAACTGTATATTAAATTTTTTATTATATGTAAAGTATTCGTTAGTAAAGCTGATTTCTTAAAAAGACTAGCCGCAGAGCATCTTTTTCCTTAACCCATAAGACAGCCCAAACATGGAACCCCTTTGCAAGGTTAAAGGATCTCAGACTTGGGGTCAACTCACTTGGTTTTATCACTTATTTTGTATGTTGGACTCCACAGTTTTTCCTAATTTCCTACTCCCACTGGCGCTCTTTCAACTGGGAGCGGCTTTTTACATATTTCCCGTTTTAAATATGGAGCCAGAGAGTGTTCCCAGCACTGCAGAGTCCAAATTGGGTCTGGTTGCATTTTAGGTCTATTAAATCCACTGCGGTGTTTGGAGCAGATTGGAGGAGAGAGAAGGGAAAGAGTTCTGAAATAGACTGAAATACAGCATCGGACAGAAAGGAGCGCCACGGAGAGACATCGGGCAGACTTAGGGGCTAGATGTGGAAGTATAAAAGAGAGCCGTGTCCAGAGAAGACACTGCACACTTCCCCATCGCGTTAGGGAAAAGGCCCAAACTCCTGAGCATTTGTCGATCAGGCCTTCCATGATATACTCCCAATCAACTGCTTCATTCATGAGCCAGAAGCTCCTCAAGCACAGGCCTTCACATAGTAGGCACAACATGAAAGTTTGTGTTCAGTATATACTGTTTGTCCGTTCACCTTCTGATGAACATTCGTGTGTTTCCCTTTGGGGCTGTTAGGATTAAAGCCGCTATGAATATTCTTGTCCAGGTCTTAAAGTGGACATATGCTTTCATTTTTCTTGGGTAAACTCTGGGAATGGAATTGCTGGGTCATATTTTGGTTTAAGGAATATAACCAATATGCTCAGTAAGTGTTGATAATAATGTATGTGCAGAAGAAATAAATGAATAAATATTAGGTGTTTCATAGTTTTAGAATGAATGAATGCATTTGACAAATAATTTATGTCACCCTTATCATGTGCCAGGCACTATCCTAGGCCCCGGGATTAGACTAGGGAACAAGACAAAGATCCCTGTGCTTCTAGATCTTTAACTTGAGGAGAAGCATAGATAGGAAAACAGTCAGTGTGCTAAGGGAGACAGGGAACCTGAGGAAAGGAGATTGACGTTTCTGAGATTGTGGCCACCCTCCCCGAAAGGGCGATGCTTGAAAAAGACCTACAGGAAATGAGCGGCTGGGTGGCTGTGTAGCTGAAGAAAAATTAAACGAGCAAGAGCGGAATGACATGTCGGACGGCCAGGTTGAACGCAACAGCAGGAGCACGTCCGAGCGGGTGGGATCTGCCGCCCCGGGCCCGCCCGGCCCGCTTGTACTTGCGTCGCCCAGGAGGAGGCGCTGCTGAGCCCACCCCGCAGTCTGCGCCCCGGGCCCGCGCATGGGCCCGCGCAGAAACCGCTAGGCGGCGTCGGTTTCCCTTCCCACGCGGGACGCCCGCCTGGGCCGACGCGGCCGGGGAGCCCGCGCGTGCGCACACCGAGGCTGGGTGCTCTCGGGGCGGGCGGGGCGGGGCGGAGCGGGGCGGGGTGGGGTTGGCGGCGATTCCCGAGCCGCAGTGGCAGCTCGGGCGGTGCGGGGAAACCGAAAGTGGGCGGCGGCCGCGGCTGTGGCCCGGACGGAGACGGCGGCGGGAGCGGGGTCCGGAGGCGTGGGGACCGGCCGTGGGCCCCCGGAACCAGGTGAGCGCACGTCCCGCGGCGGAGGGTGCGACAGGTGCCCGGCGAAGTCGGACGAGCTTGGGGCCGGCGCGGCGCACCTGTGTCCCCCGCGGGACAGTGGCCCGGGCGGGACCTGGACGGGCCTCTTGGCTGCAGCCGCGGGGGATGCCGCGGTCCCGGCCGCCGGAAACGGGACCGGCGCCGGGGAGTTGGGGTTCCAGAGCGCTGTGTTTTAAATCTCCGGTGGGACCCCGCCCCCCGGCACCCGGGGCCGGCTGGACGGGCACCCGGGAGTCGGACGGACGCCCCGGCGGCGGGGAAGCTCAGAGCAGCGGGGGAGCTGCGGCGGCGGGGGTGTGGCCACCGGGCCCGGCGCTGACCGGGAAGTGGTTCCTGGCACCGGCGGGACCGCCGCGGCCGCCGCCGGCAGCTCCTGGGCTCCACAGTCTCTGCCCGGACCGGGGAGACCCGAGCCCCAGGCGGGGTGAACTGCCCGCGACTTGCACCTGGAGCTTTCAGTTCCACAGCGACTCGGGCTTCTCTTTTGGGACCGGCCCATGCAGGCCGCCCAGGTTAATGTGGGACCAGAACCACCCGTTCCGTCCAACCGTGAACGCAGGGTGGGCGCAGAGCCCCGAGCTCGGAAGGAAGCACGAATCCGTGGATGAGTTGTCGCTGAACCTGCCCCTATCCCGCAGGGTCCGGTGCCCAGCTTCCACTTAATGGGAAGAGGCTGGGAGCCCACACAACTTTTCTGCTCTGACCCACCTGAGGGACGTAATATATTTCCGTTAATAACCCAGGGTATCACTCCCGAATAATTTCCATTATTTGAGCAGAAAAGGGGAAATACCTATATTAGAAAAAAGTCCAGGGCCCCAAAGGATTCTGATAACTGTCCTACAAAAGAAACTATTGATCTAGGTCAGCTTACCCCGCCCCCCATCTCACCCCCAAATTGTACAAGTAGAAAAATTGCAGAAGAGTATTCTGTCTAGTTGATAAGCATTGCCTTAATGACAGAAAGTGGAACTTAGACACAAGTCCCCAACGTACCCCCGAGCTGCCTCGATGGGCTGCCTTGGTGTGTAGGCGTTGCCTACTGCGAACATGGTGGCCTTTGCACACCTGGGGTGGAACCTGTCTGGGCCTCTCCTCTTACTAACTGTGATCTTGAACAGATTACATACTTTCGTTGAGCCTGGTTTTCTGTGTATCAAGTGGAAATATTTAACTTAGTCTGCACAGCTTTCATGAGATAACTATTGTAAGTTCTTTGGCTTGTAGTGACTAGTCAGGAAATGTTAACTCCCTCCCACCAAACTTCCCATCATTTCCATAATCGGGTTTCAATTTCTTGGAAGCAGGAACACATCTTTAAATCCTCTATGTCAGTGGTTCTCAACCTTGGCTGCACATTAGCATCACCTGGGAATCTTTTTAAAATCCTGATTTCTGGGCCTCATCCTCTGGAAATTCTGTTCCTTTGTTACTAATGTTGTGGCCCCACCCCATAACACAGAAACAGAATTTCCGGAGGATGAGGCCCAGAAATCAGGATTTTAAAAAGATTCCCAGGTGATTCTACTGTGCAGCCAAGGTTGAGAATCACTGCTCTATGTCATATAAAGTGGCAGGTGGTGGAGATGTCTGCAGTTCCACTCAGCTGACATTCATTGAGCATCAGTTACATGTAAAGTACTGTGTTGGGTGCAGGGAATTGCTCCTGGGCCCAGCTGGATTAGAACCCACACCTCCTGTGCCTCGTACAAGACCCTTTGGTGGCACTCAGCTTCCCTCTTTGCTAGTGAACCCAGTGAGACTGTGAGGCAGCGGTTGGCGGTGTTTTTGGATTTCAGTCCCTGTAGACTGGAAATGAAATGTAATCCCTGCTAATGCCCTTTTAAGTGTACTGGTTGAAAGTGGCTGAATGAACTATTGTATTTTGTACCAAGAGATTTAAACTTCTTGAAGGACCTCTCTTTATGTTCATCATGCAATAAATCGAGTGTAGAGACTTAGTTTGAATGTAAAGGAAGAACATTTAATAATCCAACTCTAAGTCCCTGCTCTATTTTTGATTAAGTGCTGTTTTCAAAAATTGGTATTTGACATAGAGTGAGTGGTTTGCTTCTGGGCACTTTCAGGGTCAGCAGATAAATGCAGGAAGGACAGAAATGCCCTGGTGTATGGAATGAAATCTAATTTCATTTTTGTGTGAATTGGTTTTTCTTTCTTTATGTAAAACCTACTTTCTCCACCCGGTACTCCAACTTAGTGCTTTCTTTTTATTATTTCCCCATTGGGCCACTTTTTTTAAAGTTCTGTCTTTCAAACAAGCTATTTTTTAAAAATCATTTTTAGCTAAAGATTTTTTGTGTGCGTATATTTGCCAATAAGAGCTTCTAATCAGCACAAGTTACCCAGTGTGACCCCAAAAGTGAATTCAATATTTTCATCATGCACCTTAGTCAGGGGAAACAAACCCATGGTTCCCATTAGGCCTTTGGGCCCCATTTTAGAGCTCGAAGGACTCCAGGGAAGGTTGAGAGTCATGGTTCTTGTCCACCTTCCTTATCTTCCATGAGAAAAAAAGAGACCTGAAGTGACTTGCTCACAAGGTTACAGCTAATAAGTAGCATAAATAGGATTAAGACCCAAACTCCTAAATAAACCAGTTTGTCATCTCTAGTACAAATATAGATTTATGTAAAGCCCTTGTTTATATATTCACTAGAGGCCTGGTGCACGAATTTTTGCACAGGTCGGGTCCCTTGGCCTGGCCAGCGATTGGGACCGATCGGGTCCGTCTTGCCCAGTCTTGATTGGGGCCAGTCGGGGTGGCCAGCCTGGGTGGTGGGGGAGCAGGGAGGGACCGAGGGAGGTTGGCTGGCTGAGGGAGGTTGGCTATGAGAGTGCACTGACCACCAGGGGGCAGCTTCTACATTGAGTGTCTGCCCCCTGGTGGTCAGTGTGCATCATAGTTACCAGCCGGTCATCCGGTCATCTGGTCGTAACTGTTGCTTAGGCTTTTATATATATAGATAGTATGAAGTTAGTCATGCATGGATAATTTGGAGTTTGAAATTACGATAATAAAAAATAAAACTGCTTCCTAAAGATACTGTGTGGAAGTATGTCACCATCTGAGTCATTAATTATTATCTTTCCTTTTAAAAAGTTGATAAAGGAGTGATTCAGGTGGTAACAAGTAGACTACAACTGGGGATAAATAATAACATGTTAAACTGTTGCAAGATGAGTCATGTGGAGGGTCGTTGGCAAAAGCCTTCCTTCTCTTAGGCTCACTGTATTATTTTGTAAGAAGAGGGATTTGGGCTGATGTCTAAAATCTTCAGCACAGACATTCTGGACTTTAGAACCCTGGCTTGTTGCTAAAATAGTGTTTTCAAGGATAAGAGCATCCAGTTGCCAGAAGTATATGTCCTGAGGAGATACTACTGCCCCCCCCTCACCTCCTCTTCCCATGCCTTCAACACACTATTGTGTATGTCCAGGGGTTATGCATATATGGCTAATCTTTGGTTAATCTCTCTCCAACCACCCACCCATCCCTACCTTTCCTTTGTGATTTGTCAGTCTGTCCCTTGCTTCTTTCGTTCTGGGTCTCTTTTGTTTATAAGTTTATTTTGTTCATTAGCGTCCACATATGAGTGAGATCATGTGATACTTGTGTTTCTCCTACTGGCCAAAACCAGGTTCTTTAGAACAAGACTGTTTCTCAGGACTCTTTTTAGGTGTATGAAAGAGAAAAACTGTGAATTTCCAAAATACACATTGGAATGTGAGAATTATTTTAGGCTATTGAAATTGTTTAAATCTTGCTTTTCTAAAAGTTGTCATTATTCTCCCCTACTTCTTGCCCCACTTCTTGTACATTATCAACACTCTGTGGTACTCATAGTTGATTGTGTAGCAAAGAGAAAAGGAACAGGATGAAAGAATAGAAGGTATCAACTGCCACCATTGAATTTTTGCAATACGTAGTTGCAGTTCTTTTGAATTTGGATGCCACACCCTTCCATCCGAATGTGGCAGATCCCTGCGTCATGCCACTTTGAGGGCTACTTGCTGAGCACAGCCCAGAGTTGCTGCCAGCGTGCCCTGAGCCGGATTCACTTTCGGAAGCATAGTCCGCTCTACATCCGGAGCAGCTGTCTGAGAAGAAGCCCGAGGTTTGGGAGTCGGAAGGTCTGGATTCTTGTGGTTCTGGCCATAAAAATATGTGAGACCTGGAATATTGACCCTGGGCCTCAGTTTCCTTACTTGTAAACTGAAGAGCTTAGAGGGGATGGTGTGAAGGTGCCCACTAGAACCCCCTGTGTCTCTCAGCTCCCCTTGGTGAGGTTGGGCCCACCATCCTGTGCTGCTTTCCTTGGCCAGGCCAGGCCTAGGGACATTGTGGGGGTGGAGTCTGGCAGGGGATCTCTGCTGAGAGACCATTTGCTGAAGCAGTAAATGACTTTTTGCCTATCGTTTAGATGAGGGACGATGTTGGAGGAGATCCAGTGGCTTTCTTACCAAGCTTTCCTGTTCGTAGTATGCCAATGCTTATATCATTGCACTCTTAGTCATATATTCACAGGTAGTTTCCCGTCCACACCATACTTCTATCTAGGGAAACGTTTTTAATTAAGCAACTACTGAATGCTAAGTATTGTGGTAAGCACATGTAACTCTACCCTTGAACTAGTCATTCAGAAAGAAGCAAAGAAAGAAGGAGGAAAAAGAGTGAGAGGAAGGAAGCGAAAGTCAAGTGCAATATGTTGTGATCTGTTTTTTTTTTTCTTAATTAAATCTTTATTGTTCAGATTATTACATTTGTTCCTCTTTTTTCCCCCCATAACTCCCCTCCTCCCAGTTCCTGCCCCACCATCCGCCCTCACTCCCCACCCACTGTCCTCATCCATAGGTGCACGATTTTTGTCCAGTCTCTTCCCGCATCTCCCACACCCCTTTCCCCCCCAAGAATAGTCAGTCCATTCCCTTTCTATGTCCCTGATTCTATTATGATCACCAGATTATTTATTCACTTGATTGTTAGACTCACTTGTTGATAGATGCATGTTTGTTGTTCATAATTTGTATCTTTACCTTTTTCTTCTTCTTCCTCTTCTTAAAGGATACCTTTCAGCATTTCATATAATACTGGTTTGGTGGTGATGAACTCCTTTAGCTTTTCCTTATCTGTGAAGCTCTTTATCTGACCTTCAGTTCTGAATGATAGCGTTGCTGGATAAAGTAATCTTGGTTGTAGGTTCTTGGTATTCATCACTTTGAATATTTCTTGCCACTCCCTTCTGGCCTGCAAAGTTTCTGTTGAGAAATCAGCTGACAGTCGTATGGGTACTCCCTTGTAGGTAACTGACTGTCTTTCTCTTGCTGCTTTTAAGATTCTCTCCTTGTCTTTTGCTCTTGGCATTTTAATTATGATGTGTCTTGGTGTGGTCCTCTTTGGATTCCTTTTGTTTGGGGTTCTCCGTGCTTCCTGGACTTGTAAGTCTATTTCTTTCACCAGATAGGGGAAGTTTTCTGTCATTATTTCTTCAAATAGGTTTTCAATATCTTGCTCTCTCTCATATTCTGGCACCCCTATAATTCTGATGTTGGTACGCTTGAAGCTGTCCCAGAGGCTTCTTACACTATCTTCGTATTTTCAGATTCTTTTTTCATTTTGCTTTTCCGGTTGGATGTTTTTAGCTTCTTCGCATTTCAAATCTTTGCCTTGATTCTTGCGGTCCTCTGGTCTGCTGTTAGGAGTCTGTATAATATTCGTTATTTCAGTCCGTGTATGTTTAATTTCTAGTCGGTTCTTTATCATAACATCGAGGGTCTCATTAGATTTGTTGAGGATCTCATTAAGTTTATCGGCGGCTTCTAGACAGTTCTTGAGAGACCTTAAAAGTGTGGTTCTGAACTGAATATCCTCCATTGACAGTTTTGTCCTATTTGTTTGTCTCCGCATTTTTTATGCTTTCTTGGTGCACCCCCTAGTGGTCTTTGTGTGCAGTCCTCCTGTAGTTAAGCCTTGATTGTTGTAGTTAATACTAGGGGGATTTGACCTCCAGGCCAGCTGGCTGTGAGAATCAGCTGTGTCTGCAGTGGGAAAACTTCTGTCCTCTAGGGAGGTGCTAATCTAGCCTTTGCCTGAGGCTATCTGGCAAATGGCTCTGAGCAGGGCTTGGGCAGGGCAGGTCCCCAGGGATCTACAGGGTGGGCCGGATCGAGCAGTTATGGCTGCTCTCAGTTCCGTCCCTAGGGGCTCTGCCTCACAGAGTCCCAGCAACCGCTGCAAACCTCGGAGAGAAAGCTGCCTTCGAGTTCCGACTGAAGCCAGACAGTCCCGCTTCTCCCGTTTGAGTCTGGGTCCCTAGAGACTCGCCCGGATCTGGAGCTCAGAATCTGAGACTCCCTCCCAATTGAAAGCACCAACCGCGCCCTCCGCCGCCAGCCCGCCCTGTGCGCACTCCATACCTGAGTATTTCACTTCAGCACTGCGCCTCCTCTGAGTCTGGGTATGATAGTCTCTTTCCTCCTAGTTGTAGAATTTCCACTCAGCCAGCCTTCCTGTGGTTCTGGATGATGTCCGTTCCGTCTTTTAGGTGTGTTTTGAAGTGGTTGTTCAAGGCAGCAATCTCCGGTGTTAACCTATGCCACCATCTTGGTTCTCCCTAAAGTTAGTTTTTTCTGTTGTGATCTGTTGTGGCCCGTTTCTTCCTTCTTGATTGTGGTCTTTGGTCAGTTTTTGAAATAAAAAATACTCTGATTAATTCTCCAGACCCACCTCCACTTTACTCTGCTGTTTAGGATCCTTATTCAGCTTAAACAGCTCCCTTAAGCCCCTTCATTGTCTAGGGAATCCCTTAAGAATTTTAATCTGAGAACCTGTGGGCTAAAACAGAGATGCCCACCCTTATTTCTCCCAACCTAGCCTACCTTATGGTCCACCAAGGCGTGCATAACATTCTTAAAATCTAAGTCAGTTGAATTCTCTTAAACTCTAAATTGTGTTTATTACAACACTTTTAGAGAATAGAAATAATGGGGAAGAGATTTGAAAGATCAAATTGGCAACTTTAAAATTTTGGGAAGCCGCTTTAGAGAAACCTCAAACCTAATTTTTTGAGGGATGCCTAAGGTTTGCCATCGAGACACTAAGATTTGAAATTTCCATGAGAAACTTCCTTTTTGTTTCTAATGGATGACATTCAAGATAGTAAACTTGATTTTTATAGTTAGAGGAAAGTGTTCTCATATACTACACATTTTGTAAAAGTTCTCAAGTATAATTTCCATCTTCAGGAAATCTCAAAATATGCCAAAACTTAGAGCATTTTGAAGCAATATAGTAGATCAGAAAATGATAATGTTTTTTAAAAGCTTTAGTTGTATCTCTCCTTTTGTTCAATGCCTAAAGTGATATTGCTAATGTAGGAATTGCAAACCAGATTGCAAAGCATGAGAACAAGGCACACATCTGAACAAGACATAAAATCACACCTACTGTTCCAGGTTTTACTGTGCTTAACTGCTTCTCACTAGCTTTGGGATCCTCAGTCTTATAGTCTAAGGGACTGCTCTTCCCTCCAAAAGTTGTATGCAAATAGAGAATTATAGTATTCCATGAAAATAGCATATTTTTTAAAGAAGTCACGGGGTGGGGGGGTGGGGGAGTGGTAGGATACTTAATTCAGATTGCCTTCCTGTGGTCAAGCATTGCTTTCCAGTCTTCCCAAGTATAAGATCCTTTTTGTTAGCTTTGTAAAAAACATTGTGAAACCTCACACACTAGTGGTTGTACTTCTAATAATGTCTATTGGTTGATAAAATACATCACTACCCAAAGCTGTTGTGGATTCAATATGAATTTGGGTTTGTGAATCCCAATAGTGTCTGCACACTGTTTGAAAAACGGAATATGTGTGAGACACCAGTATTCAAGCAGCGCTCACTGCTCATCGGAATGTATAGACTCCGTGCAGTCTGCTGTGGCCTTGACCTGGGCCTGCCTCAGAGTACACTGGCTCAGAGTAGCAAGGCCCAGAATTCATCCACCTGATGGTTCTCAATGACAGCTTGGTGACACAATTGGCTGTCTCAGTCAGTTGATAACAGTCATTAAAATTTGCAAATAATTTGTTTTCTTTCTTTCCCTGCAAGTAATATTTAAAATAAAGATTATTCCTTTAATAGTTCACATGCATATATTTTAGTGAGTAGGAGAGAAAAGCAGTGGTGTTAGGTAGATGGAGAATTTCTCATTCATTCATTCAGTGTTTATTGAGCTCCTCTTGTGGCCTGGGCAGGAGGAATTCAGCAGTGACCTTACAAATCTCTGCTTTCACAAACCTTATATTCAAGTTGGGGAGACAGCCAGTAAAATTCAATAAAGTATTTGGTGATGGTGGTAAGTGCTGAGGACTTTATGACCTCCTGATGAATTGATGCCCCCCTTTTCAATCATATTATTGGTAATGTGTGTGTTTTCTTTAATAATCGGCCTGGAAGTTTATCCATTTTATTGATGTTCTCAAAATACTAGTTTTGTCTTCATTCTATAATGAACCTGTTTCATGTTCTTAATATTTATTTTATTCTCATCTTTATGTTTTCCTTCCTTCTCATTACTTTTGTTATAATTTGCTCTCTTTTGTTCTAAAAGTTGTAGATTAGATCACTGATTTGGGACCTTTCTTGTTTTCTAACATCTACACTAATAAAAGAGAAACATGCAAATTGGTGTCACTCTGCTATGCTCACCAGCCAATCTGGATGAGTATGCAAATTAACCAACAAAGATGGCGGTTAATTTGCATATGCAGGCGCAGAGCAAAGACTGAAGACTGAAGAGGACTCAAGACTGAAGAGGCTTGCCTTTTCCGCTGCGGCCGGAGCGAAGGCCTGGGTCCCGGGTGCCGGAAGAAAGCCAGTGCTGGCAGCTGGGGGAAGGAAGGCCTATTGCACAAATCTCTTCGTGCAACGGGCATCTAGTAACAATATAATGCTCCAAATTTCCCTCTAAATGCTGCTTTGACTGCAACCAGTAAATTTCTGTATATTGTGTTTTCATTTACTTAAAAATATTTTCTGATTTTTGGGGAGCCTTCCCTTTGATCATTGGTTATTTAGAAGTATGTCATTAAATTTGCCAATATATATATCAATGTCATTGGTACCTAATTTAATTTTGTCCTGGACATAGTACACTCTTTGTGTAATTTCAGTTATTGTATGTAGATTGGTCAAGGATTGTTTTAAGTTTCAGAATATATTCCATCTTGGTGAATGTACCGTGTGCTCTTGAAAAGAATGTATATTCTGTTGTTGGAGGGGAGTATTCTATAAATATCAATTAGATTAGTTTGGTCCATAGTGTTGTTGAGCTCTTCTGTATCCTTACTGATGTTTTTGTTTCCTGGTTGTATCAATTACCAATAACTATGAATCTGTCTATTTATTCTTTCAGCTCAATTTTGAAAACATTTTGCTTCATGTGTTTTAAAGTTGATGTCAGGTGTGGTCTCACTTAGGATTGTTATGTCGTTCTGTTGAATTAACTTCTTAATTATGATATAATGTCTCTCTTTGTCCCTGCCAATATTCCTTGTTCTGATATTAATATAGTTATGTATTAGCATGGCATATCTTTTTCTATCTTTTTACTTGTAACCCATGTATTTATATTTAAAATAGGTTGCTTTGAGATAGTATTTGGTAAGTCTTGTTTTTACATCCACTCTGCCAATCTGTAACTTTGTATTGGAATATTTTGGTCATTTATATTCAATATAATTGTTGGTATGGTTGGTTTTAAATCGACTATTTTGCTCGCTGTTTTCTAATTGCCCTGTCTATTCTTTGTTGTTGTTATTATTTTTGTTTTTTCTCTCTCATCTTTATTATTTTCTTCCTAAGTTGTTGTTTTTTTACTTCTGCCTGCCTGCTTTTTGATTGAATTTTTTATTCTTTTTTATCTTTACTACTGGCTTATTAGTTATACTGCCTTAAAAATTTTTAGTGGTTGCCATAGTGTTTACAATTTACATCTTTATCACATTCTACTTTCAAATAATATTATGCTATTTCATGTACAGTATAAGAACCTTCTAATGGTATTCTTCCAGTTTCTCTCTCTCATTCTTTGTGCTATTGTTGTTGTACATTTTACTTTTATATAATTGTGCACCCCACAGGAGGGAACTTTTTTGGTGATGGAAATGTCTATATCTTGATTGTGGTGATGATTGCATGAGTGTGTATATTTTTCAAAACTCAGTAAGTGTATACATAAGATGAGTGAATTTTATTGTATGTAAATTATACCTAAATGAAGATTTTGATATATGTATAAATATGTATGTGTGTGTGTCTATTTATCTATCTATAGAGAGTATAAGAATATAGACCTAGTATAGGACTTTCTAAGACTATAGTATTAATTAAATGTTGTTGGTGCTGGTGGTGACAATTTTAAAAAAAGTTAATGTTAGGTGCAGGAAAGCATGTGAGGAATACTTAGGTCTAAATATTTGTCACTTAAACCTTGCTGTCATTTGAGTATCATATTTATAATTAAAAGGATCCACACTGAAGCTAATATTGTCTCCTTTTTCAAAAGGACAAATGAGGAAATTAACAGAATTCTCTGCTGTTCAATTTGGTGTCTAACAACTATATTTATTTTAAATTAAATTAAAATCCATTTCCTCACTCATGTTGGCCACATTTCAAGTGTTCAGTAGTTCATGTGGCTATTGGCTACCATATTGGACTGCACAGATATAAAACGTTGTCATCATCACAGAAAATTCTATTGGATAGCACTGTTGAAGGAAAATATAACAAGTTGTCCATGGCTTACCTTTCTGCTTCCTTTCATGCTTCCCACTTTTCTTGGCTGTTTAAATGTCATTCTCCTAATCTATCTTCATTCTATTTACCACTAGTCTAAATAAAATGGGAATGGTTAATTTTGAAACATGCCTGTTACTGATCAATGCAGATTCTTAGCCAAGGTCCTCATGGATTTCCTAGGTACCAAAATGCAGCAGTCGCTTTGCTTTTCTCTCTCTTACTTGTCTGCTGAAGATGGCACTTTTGAACATGCCCTTCTTCTCGCTTCTCTCCTCTTTTTGTTTATATGACACGGTGACTGCCTTTTCTACTTCTATTTTTCTGGTCCCTTTTTCTCAGCCTTTTATATGATCTTCTTCCTTGCCTACTTCTTAAATGACAGTCTTTCGCAAAGGTCTGTCTTTAACTTTGTTATTGACTCCCTAGTTATGAAATACCACATATATGCTGAAGGCCAGCAATCTATAACCGGCTCAGACATCTAACTTAAATTCCTAGTAAGTATATCTGTGTGGCTGCCTTGTGAGCATCCCAAACTCCTATGTCCAAAATTAATTCACTCTATTACTTTATTTTGCAGATCTACCTCACCTCAGTGTGGGTCATTACTATGCACCATGCTTCTAAAATGGGAATTTGGAAACTCTCTCATCATCCAAACCAGCTAATCAATTCCTGTTGACTTCACCTCCTAATTACCACTCAAATTGATATTTTGCTTATTCCCAAGGCCCTGTTTTCAGGTCATCCACATTTCTAAGTATTCCTACAAGCCATTTATCTTCTTCTAATTTATCTTCCCCACTACAGAATAGTGATATTCCTAAAATGCAGAACTAATCATTTTATCCCCCTATTAAAACCTCTCCAAGGCCCTACATTACTTTTGGCAAAAATGCAAACATATTAGCATAATATGAGAGACTCTTCTGGGTCTGCCTCTTCCCACCTCTCCCATCCCTATCCTTCAGCCCTTACGTAGCTTGGAGTCTTTGTTCAGCCATATCCAGCCACTTAACTACTTGGAATTCTCAGAACAACCATAAACTTCTCTCTCACTGCTGCGCCTTTTGCACTTTCTGTTTCCTTTACTTGGGGCTGATACCTCTCCATCCCCCCGGCCACCCCCCTGCCACACCCTTTTCCTCTTTGTCTGGCTGATTCCATCTTGTCTTTTAGGCTTCCATTCGGGCCTCCCCTCATCTGGGAAACATTCCCTGATATCGTCCCTTCACAGGCTAGTCTTTGTGGCTTTCTGACTTCCTGTGTCCTCCTAACATGCTGTGCATTTCTCTACCATCGCATTTATTGCTCTTTATTGTAATAGCACAGAAAGTATCCAGTAATTTATCGAATAGTCTAACAAGTGTAAACTCTGAAAATCTACTTGAATCACAGGCTAATGAGTCATCTCACAGTAATCTTGCACTGTGCTCTTATAGGTGAAGATGCTGGAAGCAGATCTGGTTTCAAAAATGCTACGAGCTGTTCTACAGTCTCATAAGAATGGAATAGCATTGCCTCGGCTGCAAGGAGAGTACAAATCTTTGACTGGAGACTGGATCCCCTTCAAGCAGTTAGGTTACCCGTCACTAGAAGCCTATCTGAGAAGTGTGCCAGCAGTGGTCAGGATAGAGACCAGTAGATCTGGTGAGGTAAGGGGGTACTTGTGCATGTCAGAAAAGTCACACCAGTTCTTAATTTCCTCTCTGGCACTTTCAGCCTCATCACTGTGATAGAAGTCAAAGTGAAAAGTGCTAGCTAAGCCTTGACCAGGTGGCTCAGTTAGTTGGAGCGTTCTCCCGGACAGCAAAAAGTTGTGGGTTTGATTCCCGGTCAGGGCACATACTTAGGTTGTAGGGTTGATCCCCGTTCAGGGTGTGTTCAGGATATTTCCCTCCCTCCTCCCTCCCTCTCTTTCTCAAAATCAATTTTAAAAAAATATATCCTCAGGTGAGAATTTAAAAAAAGCACAGTCTAGATCAGGGGTGGGCAAACTTTTTGACTCGAGGGCCACAATGGGTTCTTAAACTGGACCAGAGGGCCGGAACAAAAGCATGGATGGAGTGTTTGTGTGAACTAATATAAATTGAAAGTAAACATCATTACATAAAAGGGTACGGTCTTTTTTTTTTTTTAGTTTTATTCATTTCAAACGGGCCGGATCTGGCCCGCGGGCCATAGTTTGCCCACGGCTGGTCCAGATTCTGATTATTTTGGTTAACCCCTCAAATTCTTTTGTTGTAAAAATAATAAGATTTTAACCATATTAAATAAGAAATTTTAAAATTAAAGTTCATTCAGTCTCAATATCCAAAGTAACTGTACTGGAAATCTTAAGTGCCTATATGTCACACCCACCCATTATGAACTTGCTACAACTGTTTTCTCCAGGTCACTGACCTCCTGATTGCCAAACTAACTGATGCTTTTAAATTCTCATCATTTGACCTCACTCAGATCTATTCCTACTCTCTGGACCCCACTTCAATCCCTAATTGATCATTTAGCATTTGATTATTACAGGCCCTCCCAACCGTTCTCCCTGTCTTTAGTCCTCTCTCTCTCTCGCCTGTTCTTGCCTTCACACCAATGTGATCATATTATTCCATAATTCAAATCCTTTAGTTTCTCTAGAATAATATTATGTATTCATATTTATATTCTCTGGGAGATATTTTATGTATAGCATGGGAAATTTGATGGTAGCAGTAAGTTTTTCTTGTGCATACCCTGTGACCCAGCAGTTTCACTTCTTGGTATCTGCCCAATGCACAGTGTGGAAGATAGGGACAAACCATCACCCAAAAGACAGGCAAAAACACCAGTCCCCCAAACAGGACATTTTTCTGGGTACATTTCTATAAATGTAAATACATCAAACATGTATAAAGTATTTCTCACCAAAACTTATTGTTGTTGTTCCTCTGTTTGCAGTGCACAGGGGAGGCAGTGAGTAGAGGAGGAAAAAGGGTCCCAGGATCAGCAGTGGTCAAAGGGGAGGTTCACCTAATCTGTAATAATGTTTATAAGGAGCAGCTATAAATTAATTAAATATTATATTAATAATAAAACTTTCTTCAGCATTCTTGATTCTCCTAGAGAGATTTAAGCCATCCTTTCTGTCCACTTGGCACCTTGTAATACATCCAACATCCTACTTGACACAGTGTTTTCTGTTTAGTCTCTTTGTCCTTCTCTCTTTCATTCATCAGTTTCTTGAGGATGAGAGATTGTTTTTCATCCCTAATAGTTGGTGCTTAATAAATGTGTTGAATGTATGAATGATAAAATGTCTGAATGAATTAATAAATTAATAATGCTTCATAGAGTTACTAAGCTATAATTTACTCTTTTATTTCCCTGTTTGGGGCATTTTTAATGTTTCCAGGTTTTGACTGTTAGAATAGGCCCTATTGCACATATTTGGGTATGTAATTTTTTCTTCTTTTGAATTATGTTCTTGTAACATATTTTCAGGAATAGAAATACTGGGCCAAAGAGTAGGAACATGCTTTGGCTTATTTTTGCTTTCCCGTTCTTGAGTTCAACTTAGAATCAAAGACTTAGATATTAGATGGGGCTTTAGGGATCATCTAATCCTAATGGTCTACATACTTTTGTCAAATATTTTTTCAAATGGCCTATATGTTGCACAAGTTTTTGTGTTGTTGTTGTTGTTTCTTAAGATAAAAAGCTGAGCTGCTGTTTTAAGTAGGAGCAGAGGGTCCTGGCCTGCCTAACCTTCACACCTTGCCACTGTGAGGCCCTTGAGGTAACTCCATGGAATCCTGTGGCTCCACTGAACACTTTGAAAACCCCAGATCTAAGCCCTGTAAAACCCTTTTTTATAGCTGCAAATTCTGAGATTGGGAGGTTAACTGATTTGTCCTAAATCACTCAGCTAATCTTTGCAGTGGCAAGACTAGGATTTAGCGGTCTTTGAAAGGTAGTACAACATAGCAGTTATGAGTACCTACTTTGGATTCAGGTAGCCTAGCTGTGTGACTTGGATGAGTTGCTAACTTTTCTGAGCCTCTGTTTTCCCATCGTATTAAGTAGAGTAAAATATATTTCACAGATTATGTTAGATAATACGTGTAGACCACAGGTTTCTTTGGGTTCATTTATTATTCCCATAGTACCTAGCACATTGTAGATGCTTCATAAATACCTGTTTAAGGAATAAATAAAATTTTGAATTTAACCAAGGAAGATTTTTCAGTATGTTAGACTGTACTTGATTTCTATGTAGAAAATATAAGTCTGCTCAACGTGATCAAGAAGAGAATGATTTGCAAACAGCTTGATTTGGGACATGTAAACTCACTGAGATCCACTTTTAAATATTGGCCTCTAGCCCTAGGTGGTTCCGCTCAGTGGCTAGAGCATCAGCCTGCGAACCTAAGGGTCCCAGGTTCCATTCTGGTCAAGGGCACATGTCCAGGATCCACAGTAGAGGGCATGCAGGAAGCAGCCAATCAATGATTTTCTCTCATCATTGATGTTTCTCTCTCTCCCTCTCTGTTCCTCTCTGAAATCAATAAAAATATATTTTTAAAAAATATGGCCTCTAGGCACCGGTGTGTCTGAGAAATGTTTCTCCTCTCACTTTGCCTCTCACGAATAGACTACCTGTTATGCTGTGGCCTGCACAGAAACTGCAAGAATTGCTCAGCTTGTGGCTCGTCAGAGGAGCTCTAAAAGAAAGACGGGGAGGCAAGTTAATTGTCAGATGAGAGTAAAGAAAACCATGCCGTTTTTTCTGGAAGGTATGGTCTTTTCACATGCTAAAAATTTTAAGCCTGTTTATGAATACACTGACATATGGAATTCTGGGAATATTGCTTATATTCATGATAAACTTATATCTGTTAACATAAGACTTATATGTCAAGGGTGAAATCCTGAAGCTAATATTTTCATTTGAAATTAAGTGAACATGATGAGCATGACTTGCTAAATGAAGTAATTACTCAGTGTGAGGTAACAGAGAGTACTTACAGCAAAATGTGGTGTTATTCTTTTAGATTATTTGCGGGAAAGCTTCATCCAGCATGTTGGATGAACCAAGAACCTATGATTTAATGTATTATTTAGCAAATCATGCCTTTTAGTATAAATTCTCTTTTTTAAAAATGTGAATTATATGGTAGACAGAGGTATTATATAGGCAGCTCAGCCTGTGTTTACTGAATACTCATTTCAAGGAGCTTATAATCAGTTCTAAAACTAAATTCTCAAGAAATAGCTCAGTGGCAATACAAAAGAGTAGATGAAAGGAGGAAAAGGGATTCAACAAAATTCCCTATAGGCATATATAACATATAGACACTGACAGTGGTGATGATAGTCAGAAGGAAAGGGGGTTGGAGGTGGGTGGGTGGAGGTGGCAAAGTGAGGAAAGGTGGGAACAGAAAAGGACTTTGCTTGGGGTGATGGGCGCAAGATGCAGCGTGCAGATGATGTTTTATTGAGCTGTTCACTTGAAACTTGTATGGTTTTGTGAAGCAATGTCACCCCAATAAATCCAGTTTTAAAAAGAATAGATGCCTGAATGCCACAGCAAGCAGTTTACGTGAGAATGACAATGGAGGTCATCATATTGAAGAGGAGACTTGAACCCAGACTTCAAATGATGGAAAGAGTTTAAACTGATGGAGAGGGGATGGAGGACTGAAATATGGGGGAGTGTGGTACATTTGTAAGAACATGAGATGGTTGCTAATAAGTATTAATTGGTAAGTAGAGGGAAAGTAACTAGCTAGTCTAGTAGATGAAATCATATTTTGAAGAACCTCATCTGCTAAATACTCACCAATCTCCTCCTCCCCTACTGACCACCCCTCAAGTGGCAACTTCCTCACGTTCTTACATACTGCTCTGAGATTAGAGACCTGCAGAAAACACCTGGACAGGGGAGTGACATAATGAAACTAGGGTTTGGGGAAGCTAAATGATTTCATTCTGTATGTCTAACTTCATAGGAAAACCAAAAGCAACTCTCAGACAACCAGGATTTTCTTCAGATTTTTCCATCAGCAGAAAGCCTAATGCAGCTCTGTCAAGAGACAGAGGAAACTCTCTTGGAGTCAAGCCTGAGGCTGAATTACCACCTTACACAGTACACACACATGTTGGAAGTGAAGTATTCAAAAGTGTTCCCATGCAGAGGCATGTGACCATGCCTACCAACAACAGGTATTTGTTCTTTGTTGGGCTAAAAGAACTTTAGTGAACCTAGGATAACAAATGCTAGAAATGTATATACTTTGTTTTGTCTAATGTAAGTTTATTTGTATGTAGCATCATTACAGTATTTGTAAATCCACTTTTCATGGTTGCATGAATGTATTTCTCTGAATACCTCTGTATTTTCTCTACATTTTTTTGTAATCCCTCCTTGTGAAATTCATTTTAAAAGCTCTCACAAATTGTTCTAAGATGCCATTTCAGTATAACTTACAACTTTTTCTGAGAACCTTTCTTATAATACATTTTGTAAGCTTTAAATAAAATCTGTTGATTTGCACATTAGACTGTGTCCCAGAAATTAATCCATAATTATACAATTGCATAATATAGCCATGCATCAGAATACTGGATTGGCAATAATAACACAGCTTTAAAGTCTGAGTTTGGTGCTGCCATTCACAAGCCAAGGGAAGTAAGGGAAATCATTTGATCTTTTGGGGCTGTGGTGTCCTCATTTGTCCAGTGAAAATGTTATCTAGGCAATCTCAAATTTCCTTTCTGACTCTGAATGTTAAAGGTTTTATAAGATCACTCAGGTCAGCAAACTACAACCCATAGACCAAACCCAGCCTATTGCCTGTTTTCTGTAAATAAAGTTTTATAGAAACACAGCCACACCCCATTGCTTCTGTATTGTCTGGGCTTATTTTTGCACACTGCAGAGTTGAGTAGTAGTGCAGAGACAGTGACCTAGAAAGCCTAAAATATGTACCATAGGACCTTTTACAGAAAAAGTTTGCCAACTCCTGATATAGATGAGTCAGTATTACCTTCTTGCATCTATTTGTGCCTTTATAAAACAAATTTTGTTGTATCAAATTTCTTTAATTCAGTGTTCAAAAATCCCATTTTGTGCAAAATATAGTCCCCCCCCCCAGAGGCACTTTCCCACCCTAATAATTAGAATATTTAGAAAGAATTAATTTTTTAAGTTAGGTAAAAGGGTTGTAATTTTTTATATTTTGGCATTTTTTATAAAGTAACCCTTAAATATTTTCCATAATGGTATATATTTAATGTTGTTTATGGTTATTATAATTTGGATAAGATCTAGAAAATACATAGTTAAAATTTGGATCTTGACCCGAAGCATTAGTTGGGTTCAGTATGTGGCTGAGGTATGATTGTCTCCCCGGGTTGCATGCCTAAATTCAGTCCCATTTTTAAATTGAATTGATAAAATGATAGCAAAATCAGGCATTCTGGATTGTGGGGTCTGAAGAGCATGCTCCACCCCACAATCCGGTGTCTCCTACCCCTTACCTAGCGGCACTGGATGGCCCAGTTATGCGCCTTTCATCTCCAGGTAGCACCAGCAATTATTGAATGGGAGGCCCCACCAGCAGCCTAAATAGTGGACCCAAGTTGGTGCTCTCTGACCTGCAGCGTAGTGTGCTTCTGCCCCTCCCACCTAGTAGCACCAGACCCAGGAAGTGCATTCTGCTCCCATGGACTGCACCTGCAGAGATCACGCAGGAGCCCCAGCAGCAACAGGTGCATGTACCAGACCAGAATAGTACCATAAGGGCCCTGAAAACTAAATTATCAATGGCCCACCGCCTGCAAAAGTGGGCCAGGAGAACTGTGCTAAACCTAAACAGGGTAACCGCCTGCTAAAATAGGACATTTAAATAGGATCCAAAGTGTCCTAACATGTGTCCTAATGTCCAGGATACAATAACAAAAAAAAGTCACTCATTGTACTAAGAACCAAGCAAATGACAACTTGAATGAGAATAGATAATCAACAGGCATCAACACCAAGATGAATCAGATGTTAGAATTGTGTGACAAAGAATTTAAGGCAGCTGTCATAAAAGTGTTTTCTGAGCAATTGCCAATATTTTTGGGGGGAAAAATAGAAAATTCATCAAACAAATAGAACATAGTAAAAAGAACCAGATGAAAACTATAGTATTTAAAATGCAACATCAAAATAAAAAATGCGCTGGATGAGCTCAGTAGCAGAATGAATATGACACAAGAAAGAATCCATAAACTTGAAGATAGGACAATATCTTTAATGAAGATAGGACAATAGAAATTTCCCAATCTAACAGCAGAGTAAACAGACTTCAAAAAATCAAACTAATCCCAAACCAAAAAACCAACTAGCAAAGCCTGAGGAGCCTATGGGGGAGAAAAAGTTAGCAGAGCCTTAGGGTCCTCTGGGGAAAATAAGAAAGACCTAATGTTTGTAATATCAGAGTCTCAGAAAGAGAAGAGCGAGTGGGACTTGAATGAATATTTGAAGGCATAGTGGTTGAAATATCTCAAATTTGGCTAAGGACATAAGCCTACAGATTTAAGAAGCCTAGAGAACTACAAATAGGATGAATCTAAAGAAACCCACACCAAGACACCCCATCATTAAACTTCTGAAAACTAAAGAAATACAAAATCTTTAAAAGAGCCAGAGAGAAATGACACAGCACCTGTAGGGGAATACCAGTTTTAATGACAGTGGATTTCTCATCTGCAGCCATGGAGGAAGAAAATGACATATTTTTCTAGTGCTGAAAGAAAAAACAACAGTCAACTACAAATTCTATATCATTCTATTCATTCCTACAACATTCACCCTTCCTTGCATGTACCAAGCACTGTCCTTAGGCACTGGGAACACAGGTAATTAAGACACTTAGAGCCTAGCGAGGGAGACAGACATGAACACAAATTATTGCAGTCTGTGTGTGTGGTTTATTTCTTTGCACTCATATTTGGAAAAATCTTGCTATATATATTTATTATAATTCATATAAAATTATTTTAGTAAGTGTATGAGGTGGGGAATCTTTGTTTATTTTTTCCTAGTGTGCTTATTCGAGCAATCCTCTCTCTGGTTTGAAATGCCACTGTTATCATATGCTAAGATGTAATATAATTTGAGTGTTTCTAAGCTCTCTACAATTTTACTTATCTGTTCAACTATTTTTGTAACTTTATTATACATTTCAATATGTGGTATGCAAGTCTTTCAGTTTTTAGTTATATTCCAAAAATAGTCTTTATGTTCAACTGTTCATTCTTTGCATGTTTTTAAAAATTATTTTGTATTGCTTGTTCCTTAAAAGTGATTAATTGGAACTCTTCCGAGTTATTTTATAATCCTAGTTTAAATTTAGCTTTTAATACATTCTCTTTGGGTGAATATGAAACATGAAAGCTGAAATCAGGTATATTTGCATTTCAGTTGATTGTGAAATATTTTAATGACTTGTTTTACTGTTCAATGCCACAGAGACTTTAATGAAAAGTATAGTGTTTAAAACTTGGTATTAACTTTGCTATTTTAATTTTCATTCACTTTCTTTATACCTTAGGTTTAGTCCAAAAGCATCCCTTCCACCACCTTTACAGATACATCTCTCAAGAACCTGTACTAAGGAAATGAGTGGTACGTTCCCTAAACATTAGCTTCATGATAGATTCTGGCTTCTGGAGCCTCAAAGCCCTAAGAAAACTATCTGTTGATGGCTTTGACATTTGCTTCCACCTTCTCCTGCTTGGAGTATCTCTCCTCCCCGCTTTCTTAATTTCTTTAAGTTATGAATTGACGTGATGTAAAGAGAAAATCATACCTCCAAGGATGTCATCATTATTCTGACTTGAGACCTTCCTCACCTTAGACTTATTCTGTTTCAATTCCAAGTGCCACCTGCAGATACTTGTGTCTCTTGTCACCCTCTCATGCATCAAGGATAAGATTTAAAGTGTATAAATGTGGGACCTAAACTCATAAAATCATTTCAGATACTCTGCCATTCAAAAGCTGGGACCCTAAGCTGTATGCAGTGACTACTACGTATTTAAATATGAATATAAATGATTCCTCGGCTTTTAAGTTCCAAAGGGGGCTGTTAAGAAAACAGTTGGAGACAAAATATAAAGTCAAAGAATCTGAAGGTTAGAAATGTACCCACTCATCTTGTCTCCTCCAACCCAGGTATAAATCCCCTGCTTATAGCCCCACCTGAGGGACACAGTTTTCAGAAATAGCACTTACGTTGCACAAATTTTAAAGGATTTGCTACTTTAAGTGTGATTCTTACTGAATTAAAATCATTTTTCTGTAAGAGCACATCTCCAGTATTTCTTCTAGAAATTAATTAAACAATATTATTTTTTATGTCAATTACTCTTACATATGCATTTCCTGAAACATGACTACTATACTCAATAAAGTCATATACCCTTTAGACTGGTTGTAAGTCCTTTTAAATGAGAGTAAACTTTTCCTGCAGAACCAAAAGGACTTATTCAGGAGGATTGCAATTCACCTGGCAGCTGATATGCATCTTTTGTTTTCTTAACCGACCTTTTGGAGTTTATAACCTGAGGAATCATTTATATTCATATTTAGATGCTTAGAGGTCATTGCACATGGTGTAGGGTCCCAGTTTTTAAATGGCAGAGTATCTGAAACTATTTTATGAGTTTAAGTTTCATATTTATGTATATTAAGTCTTACCCTCTTATGAGTGAGAGGGTGATAAGGGACACAGGTATCTTGATAAGGGACACACCTGCCTGCTGACAGCCTAGGTTACCTCCTTGATTTGTCTAACATTAGGTGGCTCCAGAGGCCCCACAGAGCAGGTGTGTTTGCAGAGACTCCAACTGTGCATCAGCTGCTGACACTCTCTAAATGGGGTCTGGCCAGTTCTGAGAAACTTGTCTTTTTTCTGGTATTTTTATATCATTATTTGGGAAGAACTTAAATAAATTAGCTCTGCCTTAAGTGGGAAACCTAGGTGGGCACCCTGGACCCTTTCATTTGCTGAGCCAAACAGTCGCAGCAAGGCTAGGTCTCTCGCCCTGTGGTGGGTAAAGCAGTCAGCATCCAGCCATCCTCAAGGAACAGCTCGCTCTTTGGCGTTCTAGCCTCTTCAGAGGCCAGTGTCTCCAAACCAGCCCGTGTGTCTATACCAGGCAGTTTAAAGTGAAATTGTTGAATCCCAGCAGAAATCCTATATGATTGAAATGTGAACATATTTTGCTTGTAGTTGGTAATTTTTAAAGTACTTTGATCTGTATTCCAGTGAAATTTAAATAAGATTTGGAATGAATCTCATAGTTCCTAAAAAACAGAACTATCAACTATTGTTAACACTCAAATTTCTTTAATGTCTGAGGATGTTAACTCAGGCACTCTACATTTTAAATAAAAATTAAATGAGTAAGAGAGTTAGTCAACACTTTATGAAAGATAAATGATATGAATTGGGGAAATAAAAAAAAAACATCAATAGTTATCTGTGTGCTTCAAACCTTATATTTAAAAACTGAGGCCAGGATGATTAGTGTAAGTGGATCATTTTTTGAACTTCATGAATTGCCAGATTATTTTTCTCTTGAATAAAGGGGAAGACAGATCACATCTTAAAAGCTGGACAGTTTATTATTTTTTATAAAATATATTTGATCTTACTATTAAGGCTTTATCTTCATGCCTTGTGGAATATAGCTTAAATTCAGTATTGCAAATAAACCATTATTGTCTAAATTTAACCTTCCTTAGTTACAGTTAGAAAATGGTTGATTAAATAAGTTTTATTATTCTTTTTTAATTTTTATTGATTTCAGAGAGGAAGGGAGAGGGAGAGAGAGAGAGAAACAACAATGAGAGAGAATCTTTGATTGGCTGCCTCCTGCATGCCCCCTACTGGGGATCAAGCTCTCAACCTGGGCATGTGCCCTGACCAGGAATCAGACTGCTACCTCCTAGTTCATGGATTGACGCTCAACTATTGAGCCACACCGGCCAGGCAATTTCATTATTCTTTATGAAGCAAGATTATTCTGATGTTTAAATTAGATGAAGTACCCTTGCAAAATAAAGGGACCAGGTTCCCTCTGTGGGTGGCTGTTGACCCTGCTGGTTATTTCATGGTTAAAACTTGGGATGAAGTTATCTTGGTCCTGCTCTGCCTAATACTGCTCCCTTCTAAATCCCTAGATCCCACAAGCCTGAAGTATGACAAAGCCTAAAGCACAATCGTTAGGTAATGGGAATAAGCTAAAGCAAGCATTTTGGTTAATTCTATCATTTTTTTAATTTAAAGATAATTTAAATCAGACTGTTGAAAAACCAAATGTCACGCCTCCTGCCTCTTACACTTACAAAATGGATGAGGTTCAAAACCGCATAAAGGAAATGCTAGACAAGCATAGCAATGGCATTTGGATGTCTAAGCTTCCACATTTTTACAAAGAGTTATATAAAGAAGAACTTAATCAAGGAATTGTACAACAATGTGAGCACTGGCCTCATATTTGCACGGTACGTTTCTCCTTATTCCTCCCTCCTGATGCCACCTCCACTTTCAGATTTGGGTTATTAGTTATGTCACCTTTTAGTCAGGGAGCCTGAGGCACTTTACATAATATTGCTTCATTAATCTTTACCCTCAGATTAACGCACATCTGTTCTTATAGAAGTATGTCAAGGGTTAAGGACTGTGTGTTATAATTGCTGCTTTTATATATTTTGTTTTGAATTATTTTTTATTCATTTAATATGTGATGAAAGGTATACCATTTTGTATTGAGCTGCTACCAATAGATACTTATTAACTTTGCCATTTTAATAATGAACTTACTGGTAATAAAACTTTTTTTTATTAGCCTCAAATTATATATGCTTGTTCCTAAGCATTTTTAAAGACATTCAGCTGAACAAATTTTATTTTGTTATATGATATTAGAGGCCCAGTACGCAAAAATTTGTGCACTGGCGGAGGGTGGGGGGTTAGGGGGGTGGGGGGTGTCCCTCGGCCCCACTTGTGCCCTCTCACAGTCTGGGACCCCTTGGGAGATAACCACCTGCTGGCTTAAGCCCGCTCCCCAGGTGGCAGATGGCAGGCCCAATCCCTAGGTGCCTGCCTGGGTGGCAGATGGCAGGCCGATCCCTAGGTGCCTGCCCTGCCTCCCCAGGTCGCGCTCAGGGCAGGGCCGATCAGGGGGTTGGGGCCCCGCCCCGGGTCGCACGTGGGATGGGATGCCCGGGTGAACTGGTGGATCACTGCTGCCCTGCCCGGCCGCCCCAGGTCCGGTTGCACACGGGACCCCCCCTCCCCCCGCCCAGGATCGCAGATAGCAGGCCTGGATGGCGGCAGGGCAGGTGGGATGGCGCTGTCCCGCCCTGCCTGCAGTATGCAAATTAGCCACCATCTTTGTTGGTGGCTAATTTGCTTATCGTGCTGATTAGCCAATGGGAGGTGTAGCGAAGGTACAGTCATTTACCATGTTTGTCTATTATTAGATAGGATATTATATTACTAATATAACAATATAACTATATATAGTATATGTAATGATACTAACATATATATAACTATACTAATATATGTAACTAAACATATACTTCAGTATTTTAATTATTTGTAAGAAATACATTCTTTTTATTTTAAAATTAATATAGGGTTGAGATTTGAATTTTTTACAAACTTCTTTGGAGAAAAAACATTGAAAAGTGAGTTGACATCAATTTCCATACACGTCCCACTGAGAGTCTGTTATTATAAAATGATGGATCAGAATAATTTAATAGAAATCTTAGCCAGAATAGGATTACTAGAGTCTTAAACCAAAGTAACTTTTAGATGTTTCTTAATGCTTTATTTACACAGAATAGGTTCAACAGTGTGAATGGTAGCATTGCTATTGTTGCTTCGAAGCTTGTAGAATTAAATATGCATGATGATTAGTATTTGAAAGAGGCCTTTCATTTATTTAAATTAAAATATATTTTGGCCCAAACCCTGTTGGGCAAAGTGTAGGCCACTCCCTCTTTATAAGCACCTGGCCTAAAGACAGCATATGTTTTTATAATCACTTTTTCCTTCAGGCCATTGACACCTGCTTGAGTCCCAAGCGCTTTTCAGGCAAGATTCATACACTGATCCATCCTGATTGTTCATACACCATTTATTGTTCACCTGCATGTACCACTAACTGTCTTCAGTGTTAAGAACACTAGAGGGCAGTGTGATGTGTTAGGCTATACAGTGTGAAAAGTCAAACTCTGGAAATACGGCTGTCACCCTATTTATAAAGTCAAGAATGCTTAATGATACCCCTGATTTATGTGGAATGTGGAGTTTATTTTTATGGTAGGAATTCCCAAGAATGCTATTCACTTCATTTTTACTCCTTTCTGGGAAGGATTTCTCACTGGGTGCAGGTTTAGCAATATTGATGTACCTCCGCAGAATTCCCTAATCTGAGGAGGACTTTTGAGATTTTACCAACGATGCTCGATTTGCAGGTGCAGGGCCTAGAGTTCCTTCTTGGAATACATATTGTTTCATTTTTAAAATGAATAGACAATCATGTTCTTATAGTATGTCTTCAACAAACTTAAAGCCCTTTTAGAATTAAGATACACATTTAACTCATTACTAAGCTTTGATAAAGAAAGCAAATTTGGAGCTACAATTTTAAAAATTAACTTCATAGGTTCTTCTTACTGTGTTGTTTCTGATTACTCTATTTTATATGCCATGATAATTACTATTAGTGTGGCTTAATTTGTGGCTTTTAAATTAAAAATATTTTTAAATTTTTTTTTAAATTTATGGCTTTTAAGGAAAATTTTTCATCCTTGCCTACTCTACGTATATGCAAAGTTCCGGAATATTTTTTGCTAGGATTGTAGGTGGAGAATGTCTCTTTGATATTAAAACTTTGCCCAAAATGAGTGGTTTCCTACTAAATTTAAGGTTCTTAAACAACTGACTTTGTTTTCTGGTTGCTTTTTTTCAACACTAAAATCATCCTTGTTGCATGGTAATTTTCTGTGCAGCAGGGAGAGTGGAACATAAAGCAGAAATATAATATACCTTTTTATCTATATTCTGTGTCTCTCAACTTTGAGTAGGACTGTTTTTTCAGTGGTTCTCAACCTGTGGGTCACGACCCCTTTGGCGGTCGACTGACCTTTTCACAGGGGTCGCCTAAGACCATGCTGCATATCAGATATTGACATTACGATTCATAACAGTAGCAACATTACAGTTATGAAGTAGCAACGAAAATAATTTTATGGTTGGGTCACAACATGAGGAACTGTATTTAAAGGGCCAGAAAGTTCACTGGTTTAGATGAAACAGTCAATCATTAGGTATGAGCATTTGTGTCTAGGATGCCAAAAACTGCTAATCTTATTGACATCTACTAGTATCTTTCAGAACTCTTTTTTAAACATCTGAATTTTTTTTAACAGCCTACTGGTAAACACTTTTAAATAGTTGCACCTTGGTCATTTTTACAATTTTAAACAGTTACACCCATGGTTATTTTCCTTTGTTCTGACTTCTTGCTTTTCACCTTGCTGGAAAGCAAAAACACTGATAGCATGCCCAGACTGATGCTACTATAACCAAGGCCAGACAGCCTCAAACACAGTACAGAAAATGTAGGGTGGGGGGGAAAAAAGAACACATATGTAATACCCTTTGTAATACTTTAAGCAATAAAAAAAAAAAGAAAGAAAATGTAGGGTAAGAAAAGAAAGACTTGATAATGTGTACCTCTCTAAATAGCTTGCTATATAACTGAAGAAGAAATTCAAGTGCAGCGTATTTCTTTCTTTAAAAAAAAACCGCTTTCCCCAATCATATAAAACACCCTTATTAAAGAGATTGAAAATACAGTTATAAAAAATAAGACTGCCCATTGTGCTACCACTCTTCCTCAGAGATACCCACTCGCAGGGGCTTCCGTTTCATTATCCGAATGAGCAGCACCAGCTGCAGAGGCCGAGTGGCAGCTCGGAAATGTTATCTTCATGGGGCTCTAATCAGCTGTGACGCTTCACAAGGATGCCTGATGCCCACGCCAGTTGGACGCAAGCAGCACTCTGCTTTGAATCTGTTGTTCTTAACCTGTCAGAGCCCTCCAGCAACAAAACGTGGACTGCGTGTTTTGAAAGCTAAAGGGAATATAAAGTCATACCAACAATGATGCTCCACGTTCACAGTGTTCTTAGGCAGCTGGTGAGGGAAATGGGAATTGTGCACAATCTGTCTTGGAAAGGCAAGGAGCCCAAGATGGTAAGCCTACAGGCCATGGCTACTGGAATCTGAGAGTTCCCCTTGTGTTCTGGAGGGACAGCAACCTTTCTTGGTGTTGGGTTTTTAAGGAAGTGACAATGAACAGCAGCAATGTGTCCTCAGGCTGAATGGTATAGAAACAGTCCATGTAGCAATGCCAGCAGAAACAGTGGTGAAAATAAACTGAGGATCTGAACATATAGTCATAATATCTAATTGGAGTCCAATTTTTCTCCAGTTTGTTCACCAGTAAAAAGAATTTTGCAATGAACACATTGGAACAGGTTTTAAATGTAAAATCAGTGACCACCAGAATAGGAGAAAGGTAGAAGGCCATGGTGGCAAAATCAGGATAGAGGAGCTGAAGAGTAAATGTGGTGCTGCTGTTCTGGAACTTGAAATACAGCAAAGACCCAGAGGGCCCCTTAGTGCAATAGAGTGAGTTTGGGCCTTGGAGTTAGATTTTTGCCTTGCCATTTCTTAGTTGTATTACTTTCAGTGTACAAATCCTCCTCTCAGGGCCTCGCTCTGCCCTGTCATGTGCCTATTCCTACCCACCTCATAGGGTTGTTAGAATTAAATGAGACCAGCTATAAAAAGCAGCTGCCAGTACAGTAACAGAAACATACCAGTTGTTTAGGAAAAGGCAGCTGTTATTTTTTGAGGGGCAGCTCAGCTTGAATTAAAGTAGGTAAACCAAAGACATGCCCAGCAAGCTCTCAAAGGAACTTAACTCAGTGAAAACAGAGAAAAAGTTAGAAGGGGAAAGGAGAGTTTAAATGGAAAGTTTAAATGGAAAAAATTTTTTAAAGGCGCAGTGAATGACTTAAGTCAAAGGAATTGAAACTCCAAGGTGAAGTGAGTTTCTGCTATCTGAGAGGACGAGATCACCCCGCCCACGGCCCGCTTAGCCAAGATCATCCCCCAAGCTCTGCACACGTTTAACTGGGAGAAGACTCCACTGTGCTCCTGAAGGAACCTGTGAACAAGAGCCCAGCCCGGGGCCCTGCTGAAAGAAAATGACTTGAAGTTTATCCTAATACAAATAGTTGCAGTTAGTAACATCAGTGAAAAGTCTTTACTAGGCAAAGGGTTGGGGGTGAGAAAGAGCATGAGCCTTGAAATATAAGGAGCATATAAAATTACTATATGTGGGGGAAGTTTCTCTGGGGAGATGATTTGTACACAAGAGTTGCCCTCTACAAGGAACGTTTACCTTTACCTTTGACTAAATCTCTGTGGCATATGCCACAAGCAGTCGTACTTTCTTAAACAAAAATAGCTAAGAAATTCTCACCCTTTTCGAGTACCTAGGGCTTAGTATCACTAGCATCAGTAACTGCTGCAGAGTTTGGGTGGTGACCATATAAAATGAAATTTAGAACGTAATTTAGAGTTTCAGCACAAAGCACCCCTATGCAATGGAAATGAAACTGTGGCTCAATAGACCCATAAACTTTTTGGAAAAATTTCTGATTTGATTGGTCAATACCAATTCTGTTTTAGAATCCCAAAGAAAATTCTAATTCCATAAAACAGGTTGTGTATCTGAGCCATGCGGCCAAGTTAGCAGGTGAGTCTTCATGGACTCAAAGGAATTTTACTTCAAGAATTTTAAGTTCAAAGCACACTTAAATAGAAAGGAAGAAGCGTGGATCTCTCAGAATTAAGGAAAATAAGGTTTCTAGGTATATAGGGTGAAGACTTTTATTTCTGTGAACATACAGGCTTCCTGAAGAAGTTGATGTTTTAAGTCCTTAAGTCTCATATCTATCAAATCTAATGTGTCTACCCCAGACTTATAGAAACCCAGAAGTATCTCTTTGAAGTTGTGATTCCAAATGAGGCAGAAATCAAGCTAAATATAATGAAGTTGTGGGGCTAGAAATTGTAAGGCATATTAGATACCAGAATCTTGTGACCACCAAAGGAGATGGCTTGAACTCTATGATATAGGGAGTTAATCTTTTATGTTACCTACCTGTCTCTCCTGTTGGGAGGTGAGGGTCCATAGACAAATAAACTGACCCACTGAAATTGAGAGAGGTTGGTAGGTGAAGACTGAAGAAGCGTTTTATGTAGGCTCAGCTAGCTTTGGGCAGGAGAACTGCCATGCCTAAATCTAACCTTACATTAATTGGGATTTTATATGACAAGTGAATAACTCACATAGAATTGTTTTATTTTTTCATTTGCCCCAAAAGAGGGATACCCAGTCTGTATTTTTGTATCTTATTAGGTGTCTTAAACTTTAAGAATAGTGAAGACTGGTATATTAAGATTCTAGATTTAAAAACATGAGTCTCTAGAGAGGTGGACTAACCAATGAGAGCAAAATGAGGAGTTTTAGATATTTGTGTCCCTAAGGGACATAGGTTGTGATTGTCATTAATGCAGCATTCTAAGTGTCACAGGGTGTTGGCAGGAGTCCACTGATGATGATGGGGAATGCCTGCAGATGCAAAACACAAACGTACTTGTGCTGTAGGTAACACCTCTGCTTCCATTGATGCTTTAGGGCTTTTGGGCACAGACTTTTTCTTCAGTCTTCAAAATTTGAGCAGTACACATTGGCAGAAGAATATGAAGAGGAAAACCTAATGTTTTATACTTATATTAATATTCTTCCTCCTCATGTATTATCTAAAATATATATTCAGACTAAAAGGAATCTTCCATCTTAATATTAAATTAGCTATGTTTTTGACTTATTAAATCTCTTTGGTAGCAAGACAGTGCCTTCTTTACATATACACATCTATGTTCTCTGTTCCTCAGCATTTTACTTTTAAAATGAAGTAAATGTTCTTTATGATCAAGCTACTCACCCCGCATAGTTTCATATTCTGTTCTGCTTAGGGAGGCGAGAACGTCTTGCACGCTTGTATGACTGCCTTTGTGTCTGGAACACTCTCCTAAGGGCTTCATCGCAGCTGAGGAATAGCTGGACGGGATCTGACAAAACAGGAGCATTTCGTGTATCCTGAATTTCATATAATTTTCACATCATGAAATTTTCACATCAATCAATTCTTTGTTTTTCCCCAACCATTTAAAATACAAAATTTATTCTTAGCTCATGGGTTTTGTAAAAACAAGGGATGAGCTGCATTGGGTTGGGGTCTATAATTTTTGGTCTAGCAGTAAAAGGCTATACATCGGTTTCTCTTTTCTTTCTTCTCTTCCTATAGAGATGCCATCATGCCAAGCCTCTCAGGAATGTTATGCAGATAGAATTAGAGATCGGAGACATACAAATGCCAGGCATTTTTAACTCATGTTTATTGGAGGGGTAATACTTCAGCTAACCTTGAACTGTGGTGGTTGTGGAAACAGTACCTTGCCTCTGGAGCGTCTTTTTCCAAATGATGGAAAGCTGAATGCCTCCTCAGGCTATTGCAGGAAGAGGAGAGACAGTACTTCTGTTTTACCTAATATTTCCTAGCTTTCTTCCCGGTGGTTTATTTCTGACAGTTCTGACACCTTTCACAGCTTCGTTCCACCTCGCGTTCAGTCAGTTTTGTAAACTGTTGCTTTGGATTTGGCAGAGAGAACTGAATGAGATGTGCAGCACACAGGGCAGAACCACTCATGGTTTCCTAGGGTTATTGGAGGCCAGATACCTCCCAGGGAAATTCATGCTATTTTATTTCTGAAATGTGTCTCGTGGTGTAATTTGCAGATAAAGGCAATGCATTAAAGTCTTCGTAGTTGAGTCAAATGTACACGTTTGTGTTCTCTTGATTGATTTTAAAAGTGTTGCTCTTAAATTTGAAATGAATTTCTGGTACTGTGTTTTCAGATTGTTTATAGTCATTGAATTATCTATCATTTGCTTTCTTTAAAAATTTCAGGTGGAAAGACCTTACAGTGGTGGTCAAGACTTGCTTCTTTATCCAGCTAAGAGAAAGCAGCTTTTGAGAAGTGAACCGGACCCTGAAAAAGTGCCTCCATCTCCACTTCCTGCTCCAAAACAAGCATCACCACTAAGAGGGTGTCCCACAGTCATGCCAGGAGACTTTAAAGAGAAAGTCTCAGAGCTGCTGGTGAAATACTCAAATGGTCTTTGGGCCAGTGCACTTCCAAAAGCATTTGAGGACACGTACAAAGTAAAGTTCCCCGAGGATGCCTTAAAAAATCTTGCCTTGCTTTCTGATGTATGCACCATAGACTACATTTCTGGAAATCGCAAGAAGGCCATTCTCTATGCTAAACTTCCACTGCCCGCTAACAAAACCCTGATGGATGCAGGGCACGCACACGGCGACTATGCTTTCAGGTCCATGATTGAAGAAGAATATATGCAGATAGAAGAGAATGCTGTCGAAAGTGCCGATACCATTTTGGAGAATGTAACGGTTCCTCCGCTAGTCATTCCGACTGAGGCATCCCCCTCAGTATTGGTGGTTGAACTGAGCAACACAAATGAAGTGGTCATCAGGCAAGTTTTATTTTCTAAATTTTTAGGATCCTGGTGTACTGTTGTTACTTGCTTATTTTTCATGTGGGTGCTGGGGTTTGAGGAATAATAATATAGTCTAAGTTCTGTAGAGGTATAATAAAGTCTAATATATTCTTTTTTTCTTTATATCTTTCACATTTCTCTCAACTACCAGAACTTTTTTTGTTTGTATCTCTTAGGAGACTTAATTTTTATTTCTACATTATGGCTATAGAAGTACATTTGTCTTGCCCACTAGATGGTGAGCAACTTGAAATCAAAGGACTTAAAAATTAATATCTATTTATTGTCGTTCCCCCTGCTTAAAGCAAGTGATGCATAACTATCTCTGTCTAGCGCAATTCCATAGCTAGACAGAGATGCTTGGCCTCAAACATGGTAAAAAAAAATTAAGATCTACGTATATTCTTAATATGTGTTAAATGTTCAAAATATACAACTATTCTTGAGAGAAAGGATTACTAACAGTTTTAAAAATTGAAATGATAATATGGTATGAACTTGAGAAAAATTCTACTTTGAAAGCATAATGGTAACCATGTCAAAAGTGATACCTCATCCATAGAAAAAGCAAGTCGCCCACTGGGTAGTTAATGCTACTAATCTGGGGCTCTGTAGCTTTTCCTAGAAGTCCAAATAGCTAAGCACCACCTCCTAGGATAATGCATCAGATTAGACCTTGGACCCAAAGATGCTCTGATTTTTGAGGCTTTTGATATCATTGCCTGGGAGGGAGGAGTCATTACCTGAGTGGCTAATGATAACTGGAGATAGAAAATGCAGTCCAGCTCTAGGTACTTGACATGGAGTTTTAGAGAAAATATAGAATACATAAAAAAATATTGAAAAACTCTAATTTGCGGTTTCTGACTGGGGATAAGAATGGGAACTGGGCCCTGGCCCGTGTGCTCAGTGGTTAACGTGTTGGCCTATGCACTGAAGGGGTTGCAGGTTTGCTTCCCAGCCCCCAGTTGGAATGCATGTGGGAGGCAACTAGTCAATGTGTCTCTCTCACATTGATGTTTCTCTCTCATTCACCCCCTCCTCTCTCTTCCATTCTTGCCCTGAAAAAGCAATAGAAAAAAATATATATATCCTCAGGTGAGAATTAACACCAACAAAAATGGGAACTGGTGTAGCTGGATCTCTGGAGGTATCAGCCTTAGGCTGGATCAATCGTGTGATTCCTGATGTTCTTACTAAAGGGTTGGCAGAAATCTGGATCAGTTCTAGGACTTCTGTAGGGAGGTTCCAGTCTATTCCAGGATGACTCGGCCCAGGGTCCTCAGGTTATTTAGATCCCCTTTTCCAGTGTAAACTTGAATCCTGGAGTTAGCATTGCACATTTCAGCAGGTGGGTAATGCCTGCCATGGGGCTGACCCTAGATCATTGGCATCCCCCACTGTCCTGAAGACAGCAGATCCCGGCTGGGCTGAGACCTGTTATACACCCACATCTTCATTCAGGCAAGGCAGGAAGCTCTGGAAACTAGACCTGTGACTCTTGAAAGGTCCGGAGAGGTGCTATAGCAGAACCCTCAAGTCAAGTATGGGATGTTGTCTCCGGTCTCAAAAATTAACTTTGCACTTATGGCATACCTAAATTGTCCTACATACATTCTTTGCCCAATTGCTTAGGTAATTTGGGGACAATGTATGACCTCATTCTTGCCACTAACCACTATCATACCAACTGTAACATTATCCACCTACTCCACCAAGCTGTGTACCCATCCTTCTCCACTGGTTGCTGCAGAATCTGCCTGCAGATCACACACTGCTTCTCACTACCTTCCTCCTCCACGGTAGGAGCCTGTGCGAGGTCAACAGCTAAGCCTGAGGGCTCTGTTCAGGCCTTTCTCTGCCAGTGACCTCCCAGGGCTGGAGCAGCACTTCAGGGAGGCCCTGTGAGGCTCCAGTCCCAGGAAATGAGCACTTGGGTGGAATTTCAGGTCTCGAAGAGACTTCAGAGCCAGAGTACAGCTGCATTTTAGGCAGTGCCTTCACATTCTTCAAGCTCAGTAACTGCAAAGTGTGACAGAGCTATATAGCTGTCTCTGGAGTCAGCTGTGTGCATGTAATAGTTGGTTTTAAAATGGTCCTTGCCTCAAAAGAAGCATTCTTTCCATATTGTGTATGATGTTTTAAAGCTTTTTTCTCTCTCTAGTAATGGGTAGGATGACTGGGTATCTTCTGTTCTGGTGATAATTATAAGAATACATGAAAACCCTCCTAAAGGAATAGTATCTTAATGCTCAGTAGAACCACTTGGACTCTAGGTAAGAGCTAGAACAATACAAAGAACAATGTACTTATGGCATATTCCCATCTCCCTGGCTAGGTGATAGCCTAGCCTTCTAACTAACAAGCCTTCATCATGTGGCTGACATCTCCTGTTACAGGAGCCACTTGATTCATCAGGTTTTGCATCCTGGAAGGAGGCCTTTGATGGAATTCTCTCTGAGGACTGAAGGGCAAAACTACAACAGCCTGTTTGTGGCAGAAAGGAAATAGTATGTTTTGGTAATACGAACTGGGACAAGGTGACTACAGTTGTCAGCAGCAGAAAATTGTAGAAGGAGATAGTTACATATCCTGAACACATACTTCTCAGGAAGCATACTAGTACAATGTCAGAGGCATTTTGCTATAACATGTTACCCCTTCTAAGGGTATCAGAACTCAACATTTGGTTGTAATGTGTTCAGTAAGGTGGGGAGGGGTTGTCACGTGGTTGTGTTTAAAGCTTTGTTTTTCTGTAGTAAAATTTCACTGGTTTTCAGAGCTTGGGCCTTGTTTAGACCCAGCCTTAGTTAAGGCAAAGCTATCAACTGGATTCTCTTCCAGTAATCTGCAAAGCTCTCCAGCAGCCTTACTCAAAATCTCTGTCCACTCTTGCTGTCTGGCTTCCATTGGAATCTCCATATTCCGTGTCTTCCTCTCGTCCCTGGAGTCTTTTCTCAGCCTATCCTCCTGAAGATGCCCCAACTACTGGATGTGCTTGAGCAGTTTTTGCTCTGTTGTGTGGTATATTGAACCTTGGTGTTTTTTTGCATGAGTGCCACAATATTACATTTTCCTTTGTTAGATACAATTGTTTGCTAAATACATGTTCTTCTCCCTGTTGATGTAAGCAAGTCTGAGACTGGAACCAAAGATGGAGGTAGAAAACAGTAATATTAATGAATTCTTATAGATTGCCTCCTCCTGTGTTGCTTCATTTGTGTTCTCCTCTTTAACTAATCCAGGTATGTGGGCAAAGACTACTCTGCTGCTCAGGAGTTAATGGAAGATGAAATGAAGGACTTTTACAGTAGGACCCCGAGGATCACACCAGTCCAGACTGTGCATGTGGGGCAGCTGCTGGCCGTCCATGCCGAGGAGGACGCTTGGTTACGGGCCCAGATCACCTCGACAGAAGGGAACAGAATCAAGGCAAGCACTTGTTTACTTTGTCGTAGCATTCAGAAGACAAGCACATGAGTTTTCAAATAAAAATGCTGCTTCTGATCGTGTACCCTAAGGACACAGTAAATAAACTGTTTTATTTTCTCCAGAGGTTGAAAAGATAATCTATAAAAGATTTTCACTGTCAGCTTTTAAGTCAGTGGTAGTTATATTATCTCAAAGTTTTAGTGAAAACAACAACAAAAAATTCTCCGTGGAAGTGTCTGTAACCCATGATGTAATCAGGAAGAGCCCTTTATTCTCATTGCCTGGGAAAAAGAATAAATACTGATCACAGTTCTGTGAGTATCTGGTCAAGGTCATTACTTCAACGTGAGGGAAACAGTACAGATCAGAGGAGATCACAGCTTTCCTGTCCCTCTTCTGCCATCAGCTGAGGACCCCAAATAGCACTTAGACATGCTCTGAGGCCTGCCTTCTTAGTCGGCTTTCACCAGTCTCTCCCCTTAGCAGGCTCTGCGACTCCAAGACTTGGCGTGTCCCTGGTGGTCAGCCTTTCCCCATTGCCTCCTCTTTCCCTCAGTGCAGAGACCAAGAACTAGAACTCTCTGGCCCTGAAAACACTGTTTTGTCTCGATTTTACAAGCACAGAAATACACTTCTGTTTCTTCGGTCTCTGTCCCATAATATAAAATGTGTTCCTAAAACTAATGTAATATTGTATGCTAACTGCAATGGACAAATAAATTAAAAATAAATAAAAACATTCCTTGTGCTAGCGTCAGCCCCTGGCAAATAATCCCTTTTGTGTCCCTAAGTGCAGATAGCTTCTTTCTGAATCTGAGCATCAGTCCATCAGGTATTCTCCCCTGAAACCCTGCCTTCAAATATACAGGGTCAGGAGGTCAGAAAGGGAGGCTGACTGTTTCCTGCCCAGTTTGTTCAATAGGAGATACCCTGACCACCCAGTCACCGTTTGCCATTCACAGAGAAATTTAGGAAATTCCTTAACCAAATCTACCGAGATAAAACTTTAAGCAATTTGATGACCTAACTTTTAAAATCTGAAAATTGGCTAGCAGTTTCTAGTTTCTTAAAAGTTAAATCTTTACCATATGGACCTTAAATATTTACACAGGAGGAAACATAGGTCCACAAAAAGGCTTGTATACACATTTGTAGCAGCTTTATTATTAAGAGTATTAATCTGGAAACAACCCAAATGTTCACCAACAGGTGAATATATAAATATAAATAAATTGTAGTTTATCCATATAATGGCATACTATCTATACTAATAAAAAGGTAATACGCTAATTAGACCGGGAGACCTTCTGCACGTCCTTCTGGACAAAGCCATGGTGGCGGGGCTGAGGCAGAGGCTGTTAGGGGCTATCAGACCAGGAGGGGAGGGCAGTTGGGGGTGATCAGGCCGGCAGGGGGGGGCAGTTGGGGGTGAGCAGGCCAGCAGGGGGGTGCAGTTGGGGTGATCAGGCCAGAAGGGGGGTGCAGTTGGGGGCAATCAGGTCGGCAAGCAGAGTGGTTATGGGCGATCAAGCAGGCAGGCAGGTGAGCGGTTAGGAGCCAGCAGTCCTGGATTGCAAGAGGGATGTCCAACTGCGGGTTTAGGCCCAATCCCACAGGCAGTCAGACATCCTCCAAGGGGTCCCAGATTGGAGAGGGTGCAGGCTTGGCTAAGGGAAACCCCTCCTCCCCCTGTGCACAAATTTCATGCACTAGGCCACTAGTTCAACAATAAAAAGGCATGAACTGATGAATAATTCTATATTAGTGACGTCGAGAATGGGGAAAGTTCATCTGTATGATAGAACTCGGATCAGTGGTTGCCTGGGACAGGAGGTGGAGGGGGGTTAATTGCAAAGGAGAAAGAGAACTCTTTGGAGCAACAGATGGTCTATTAATCTTGATTGTGTGGTATCTACATTTGTCAAAACCCATCAAACTATACTTTAAATGGACATTTTAATTCAGTGTAAATTGTACTTGGATGAAATATAAGCAGGCTCCGCGGCTGGTGAGTATGAGAAATAGGAACATGAGGTTGGTGCCGGTTTGCCTGACCAGACCCACATCTTGGGAGTCTGCTGGTTATTGCTCAGGTGGTGCTGTGAGATCTTTGGCCACTTGATGGTGCCAGAGAACCAGGAATGGACTGGGGCCTGATAGGATTCTGAGCCTGTTTGTGCTGATCCACAGCATTAAAGAGAGAAATATTACAGAGTGTGGAGAGTCAAGCTGGGTAATCCATGGGCAGATGTTTCATAGTCGTCAGCTGCCATACAAATAGATGATATCGTGATTTAAAAAAAGAGAAGAAAAGAAGCTCTAAACATGACAAAAAACTTTTGAAGATTTTAGAGCGGTTATTCTTCAGTCTGTTTGTCGGTGCTAGGGATATATTCTAAATTTCCCAGGAATCACGATCACATATTCTATCCTACTGTCAGGTCATGTTATCTCCAATTTGGGTCTGGGAATAGCAGAATCCACGTGGTAGGCGGTGGTAGCTATTAAAGGAAACAAAGCTGCCTGAATCCTGAGGCCTGTGGGAGGAAGAACAGGTGCTAAGTTGAGACTGGAGACATGGACCTGTCTGCTGAAATGGCAGGCTGCCTGCAGTAGGGCCCCTGCCGAGATCTAGGCCAAGGGAGCAGTGAGTCGATATGGACTCTGAGAGACGGTTCTCTCCAATAGGCCATGTACAGGCTCCACCGATCCAATGATCAGGTGGTCAGGGAAAGGCAGGTCTCTAGCCTTATCTTCCTTGGATTCTCTGCTTGAAAGAAGTTTTGTTTTGTGTGTTTGGTGCCATAATCTAAGAACTTAGAAACTGTGAACATTAATTTGCTGCGAAAGTAAAACGATTACTTAGTCTTTCTGTGCCCTGGGCTTTGCTTTATTTTGTTTTTGTAGTAACAGTCAACTGCTTTAACTAGAGGAGCAGTCTCCCGGTGTCCCTCAGATTCTTATTTATCATTCTAAAACACAGCTTAATGTTTTTTCTCAAAAAAGTGCTTTGCTTATAGAGTCCTTTTCAATGGCAGGTTCTGCTCATACTTTAAAAATACTATCCAGACTCTTAATGATCTGCTCTAATGGCGAGGAAGTGTGGTGCAGATTCCTGCAAACACAGAACTCTGTCCAGCAGATTCGGGGCCTTTGCTGAGCTAAGTGAAGGCCTAACCCAACTCTATACCCGGAAAACAACAAAACAAGCAAGCGTTTGTTTGTACGTGTAGAATTCAGTGTCACCAGCCATGGCATCGTTGTTGTCATCGACAGAAAGCATCTCGGTCCCTGGAAGCATAATAGCTGAGAGCAGCCATCCTGGATGCTGCTTTGGGGATTTAGAATCTGATAAATATCAGAGTGACTCCCTCTCTAGGAACAAATAGCGCTGCCTCCGGATACAAATCCTTGGTGGAAGGGTGTAAGTCAAGAAGGAATAAGCATTATGATGTTAATGAAAGGGAGGGGCAGTCGTGGCTGGCAGACCCAGATGGGTTTGCTGCGGAGAGGTTGGCAACGACAGAGCATCAGAGCTCAACAGGCTTCCATTTCCTCCCCGTTGGAAAGTGCAGTAGAGGAGTGCGGCCTGGAAGTCAGGAGCCCTGGCTTCCCTGGTCCCAGCCCCAGCCTTTCTCTTACAGGCTAAACCAGGGGCGCCTCTCCTGGCATTTCCCAGGCAGTGTGGCCCCACTTAAATGGTGATCATGGAATAAAATAGAACCAATTAAGTACCTCAAGTGATTTTTTAAGAAGTGAGGATAAAGAATTTTACTTGAACCTAAGCATTGTTTCTGTTATCATTAGGTATGTTATGTGGACTATGGATTTAGTGAAAATGTTGAAAAGAGCAAAGCATACAAATTGAACCCAAGGTTCTGTTCCCTCTCATTCCAAGCTACAAAGTGTAAGCTAGCAGGTAAGAGGAACTTTTTTGAAAGCTCTTTCCATTTTGATACGTTATTACCATTGTACTTTGTGGTTAAATCCTAAAATGTACTAAGTATCTGAAGGTGTTATAATGTGTTATTTTTTGAAAGGTATAAATATCATGTCTAATATCATCTTTATCGGATGTGATCATTATAAAAATATAATGTTTTTATTACATTTTGTTATATAGAACATACATATTTTATTTTATTATAAATATGTCTGTTGGCCATCTTAAAGGATTGTTGTTTTTTATCTAAATTTCCACTAACAACTGCTGGAGGCCCTGTATCATGGAATTTGATCAGTTTAAATCATGTTGTTCAAACTGTTTTGAAGTGACTCCCAGCTTCATTCATTCCTAGCGAGATGGACTCCGGGTGCTGCTTACTACCAAGCAACACACTTTCATGCGCCCACGCATAAGTTTGGCTACAGGTCATGTGCACTCTCCTGCAGTCACTGTTCCTTCCTTTCCTCCTCAAGGAGCATGGAGGAATGCGCATGTGTGAGAGGGACATTGTAGGGATAAACTGGGAGTATGGAGGATACGGTGGCCATGTTAGTGATGAAGAAAGACATTGAAATATGTATGCATCATGCCAGGAGAGGCTGAGCTAAATTCAGAAAATGACCAAAATTCTTTCATGAGAATTAGCCCTGTGAAGAAATCCCTCCTTCCCAGGAAGGGTAAATCTTTGTGTCAGAGGAGCTGGGTTTGGCTCTATCTGTGGGATAAACCTCAAGTTATTTTAAAAGCCTGTTACAAACCTGTGGGAGTTCGTTTTGAAAAGAATGTGTCAGCATAGGACAAGATTGAGGATGCTGAAATGAAAGAGCAGTTGATAAGAACGATAAAGTCATATGTGTGGAGAACAGAACAAGAATGAGAGAAATGTTGCTCTGAGGGATCCTGTGAGCTTTTGCTTATGGACCTAAAGGCGAAAAATATAGAAATAGACATTATTGTACCATGGGGGAGGCAAGAGCTAGTTTTAATTAGTTTAATGATTAACTTAAAGTTGTCACATATATGATACATGGAATTACAATTTTCAAAGAATTTGAAGAGTAATTAGACTAAAACAAAATTCCTCTCTATCCGTATTATGATAAACACTATTGAATCTTTCTACAATAAGTCAGAAAGTTCCTTGGTATCCTTAGGGTCATCATGGTATACTTAAAAGGAAGAAGGAAAGAAAGAAGGAAGGAAGAAAGGAATGAAGGGAGGGCGGTTGTCTAAATTTCTAATAAATGCATGTTCATTTTTATAAGAAAAATAATTGTGTAGATTTAATTAGAAAATGAAAAAAGTCAAGGATATAGTTTTGGAAAGAACATTACAAATACATGATGGGCAGACATGATTGATAGCATTTTTTATGCATTAGATTTTTAAAAAATATATGTTTGTATATAAGGTGAAGGTTACTTCTTCTATGGTAGAAATTCTGATTCATGGTCAATTTTTCTTCTTGTTTTAAATTGCCTGCTTTAGTGTGAGTATTCAAAAAGGCATCCACATTATAATATATATTTTAAAACCTAAAGGTGGTTATTTAAATGAGATTGTAAAACACAGCTTCCCCATAAAATTTAAGAATTTTGTAGTAGAGTCTTAACTGTAATAAGTATCCAAATCAAACACAACCCAGCTGGCATGGTTCAGTGGTTGAGCCTTGACCTATGAACCAGGAGGTTATGTTTCAATTCCTGGTCAGGGCACATGCCTGGGTTGTAGTGCAGGGCATGCAGGAGGTAGCGATCAATGATACCCTCTTGTAATTGATGTTTCTATCTCTCGCTCCCTTTCCCTTCTTCTCTAAAATAAGTAAATAAATAAAAACCACAATCCATCTATCCATCTTAAAATGATTCTTCTAACTAAGTAGAAATTAAAATATTCACTGTTTTTCAGGGTTGGAAGCTCTCAGTGATGATCCTGGTTTAGTGAAGGTGGTTGAATCTTTAACTTGTGGGAAGATCTTTGCAGTGGAAATTCTTGAAAAAGCTGATATTCCACTTGTTATTCTGTATGATACCTCAGGAGAAGATGATATCAATATCAATGCCACCTGCTTAAAGGCCATATGTGACAAGTCACTCGAGGCTCACCTTCAGGTACCACTGTGACCACTGCTATCATCTGTTATACATATCATAGGAAAGGAAGTTATCAGAAAAGGATGTTGTAACTTTTAGGCTAATGCTAGATACTGACAGATTACATATATATTGAGAAAAAGGGGCAGAGGGGCTGAAAGTGAGGAACATGCCAAAACCATAATAGTAATTATTAGGAATTGGATCTTTGTTTTATTTTCTAGTTTCTATAATATATGTAATAACTTCATATGAAATTATTTTGCAAAGACAATAGGGGAGGATATTACAAAAGACAAGAAAATTAAATCAATGAAGATGTTTATTAAAGAACTAGAGGCCCGATGCACGAAATTCGTGCAAGAGTAGGCCTTCCTTCCCCCAGCTGCCAGCACCGGTTTCCCTCTGGCACCTGGCACCAGGCTTCCCTTGCAGCTCCAGCCTCATCCAGACTAATTAGCGTATTATGCTTTTTTTTATTATAGATTAGCTTTAACATTTTAAAAATGTGTAGAATAAAACCTTTAAATAAATTATAAAACAAACAAAAATAAACTATAAAACAGCCACTGTAAAGAATAGGATGAGATGTTAAAAATGATCATCTTAAAGGCTTCATGGAAATGTTGGGAAAATATTTGTTTTAATGAGTAGAACAACAGTGAATTATTTTTATGTTATGATTTGACTGAAGATGGCTAAATTAAACCTCTACTGTGATTAAACATTTTTTAAATTATAAAATTCTTGTGGCCTGTGGACACAGATTAGAAAGTAGGTGATAATGGGATTGATTTGGTGATAATATTTTATTTCCATTTCTGTAATGTTCAAAAAATATGTTTTATGTAATAATTCTTTTTCTAAATTAATGGAGAGAAAATAAACTAAAGTGAAGGATGTTCTCAGCTTTTCAGACAATGGAAAGTGTTAATAAGTTAATGTATGCAAAAAGTCTGTTTTATGCCTGATACAGATGATATCAGATATTTCTTTTGGAAAGAGAGGAACCTAAATTAGTTTTTACTCTTAAGTTATGGATTTTATTCTGTCCTATTTATCCTCCAACTTAGAAGATTTTTACGTATGTGTTTATTGATTTCAGAGAGGAAGGCAGAGGGAAGGAGAGATAGAAACATCAATGATGAGAGAGAATCATTGATTGGCTGCCTCCTGCATGCCTCCTACTGGGGATCGAGCCTGCAACCTGGGCATGTGCTCTTGACTGGAATTGAACCTGGGACCTTCAGTCTGCAGGTCGTATCCACTGAGCCAAACCAGCTGGGGCGAACTTAGAAGATTTTTGTATAGATGCCCCTTACATAGGGAGGAACTATGCTCTATTCTCAAGCCTCCTTGGCATGTCCTTGTTCGTTCCAGGTTGATGCCATGTACACAAATGTCAGAGTGACTAATATTTGCTCTGATGGCACACTCTACTGCCAGGTGCCTTGTAAGGGGCTGAACAAGCTCAATGACCTTCTGCATAAGATAGAGGATTACTTCCATTGTAAGGTATGTCAGAGCATCATCTACCTCTAAAGTTAGTCCTGATATTGCAAATAAGTGGCCTCTACGTTTATGTACATATGAGTAACTTTTGAATAGTTTGAGGTAGAATAGTGGGTAATAGCCACAGACTGCCAGTGTAAAACAAAACAAAACCCTTCCCCACACACACTGGTTTCTGCATTATAAAATGAGGGTAAAGCTGTGTACACGTGGGATTGTCAGGAGAACAAGTTGCAAGCCTGCTTAATGAGCACAGAGCCTGGCTAATTAAGTAAGTGCTCAGCAACTGATAGATTTGTTACTGATAAGGTGCAGGTGATGACCCTACAGTGCCTGCCTGTCTGCCAGAGCCAGCTGGCTCCTCTGCCTTAGGCAGCAGTGAAACCATGGAATTTAGGAGAATAAGACCTCTGGCATCACCTTCCCCAAGCTCTTTATGGTCTCTGAGAACCTACCACCTCAGCAAATGTGGTTCTGCAGTTTAAATTTGTTAATGAGCTTCTTACCCTTTAAATCTAGTAGTCTTTTCTGAATCAGGATATGTAGAGTTTTTGCTTTAAGGTTCTAAGCTAGGGGTGGGCAAACTTTTTGACTCGAGGGCCACAATGGGTTCTTCAACTGGACCTGAGGGCCGGAACAAAAGCATGGATGGAGTGTTTGTGTGAACTAATCCATGTTAACACTGCTGCTGGTGAAGGAGCGGAGGGGAGAGCAAGAGAACCCTCCGCTCTTTTGGCTCCGCGGGCCGGATAGAACAGCCAAACGGGCCGGATCGGCCCGCGGGCCGTAGTTTGCCCACGGCTGTTCTAAGCAGTGGTTCTCAACCTTCTGGCCCTTTAAATACAGTTCCTCATGTTGTGACCCAACCATAAAATTATTTTCGTTGCTACTTCATAACTGTAATGATGCTACTGTTATGAATCGTAATGTAAATATCTGATATGCAGGATGGTCTTAGGCGACCCCTGTGAGGGTCGTTCGACCGCCAAAGGGGTCGCGACGCACAGGTTGAGAACCGCTGTAAGTGATTTCCTTAGCTCCATTAGGACGTTATAGTCACAATGCAGAATATGCTGTGATTTCTGAGTGATAAACCCTAATGCCACTTCCACCCTGACTCCCTCGCCCCTGGAAGTGACCCTTGGCCTCTAACCTACAAAGCACACTTAGGCCTCGTGGCACTTAGGCAGTACTGAATTTTAGCTGTTCGGGAAGTGGTTTGTCTTAGAGCAGTGATGGCGAACCTTTTGAGCTCGGCGTGTCAGCATTTTGAAAAACCCTAACTTAACTCTGGTGCCGTGTCACATATAGAAATTTTTTGATATTTGCAACCATAGTAAAGCAAAGACTTATATTTTTGATATTTATTTTATATATTTAAATGCCATTTAACAAAGAAAAATCAACCCAAAAAATGAGTTCACGTGTCACCTCTGACACTCGTGTCATAGGTTCGCCATCACTGTCTTAGAGTGTAGGCTTCTTGAGGGCAGAGACTGAGCTTTACTGGTAAGCGCCTTCATTTAGGTGCTGTAGTACCTAATCCAGTGTTTTACATAGAATGGTATTTCCTAAATTTGTGCTGAATCTGGTTAAGCCTGTATTCAGACTACAGCCTAGAATTAAGGCATTAAATCTATAGTTTTGCCTCTTTCTGTGTTAGAGATGTTTTAGCTAGATCTCAAGGTCATTAGGCTTGATTTGCTAGTCTATCTTGGAGAAATCTGACACATCCAGAGAGGCTGACGCCAGCACTCATTTGCATGCATGTGCTTACAACCTATGGTGGTGACAAGCACTCTGGACAGTCCCTGGTGCTCTTGTAACCCAAGTGGAGGCATGACCTGTGGGGAAGAGTAAGATACCGCGGCAGGTCCCCAGCTTCAAGGGTGGAGCAGAGGAGGATGAAGAGACCTAAAGCTATGATGTGTTGGCTTTGATGGGCTCTGATGTCCATATTTTAAAATCCTGTCTTTGAATCTTATTAAGTGATGAATAAAGAGACCTTATTGACAGCTCGCTCAGCCTCCTCACTGTTCTGCTCTTTGTCGAATTCATCCTCCCTCTTCATGTTTAGCTGATGGCGCCAGAGCCTGCATGAATCACACTGACCTCCCTCCTGGCCTTTTTAGACATTTTAACAAGGCTAATTTATGAGCCATGTGCAAGGAAGGAGCTTAGATCGCTGCCATCAACAAGTGCAGAGAAGCGAGGCAGAAGTTCTGTGACCCTGGGCTTGTATCCTCGGATTGCATGTGGGTGAAGCAGGCAGCCTGTGCCACACGCTGTTTCCCTAGTGGTGTAGCAGATGCTCTTTGCTGAGAGTAATAAAGTGTCATGCATTCTGTTTTGCAGCACATGACCTCAGAGTACTTCGTTTCCTTACCCTTCTGTGGGAAGATCTGCCTCTTCCATTGCAAAGGAAAATGGTTGCGAGTAGAGGTAAAAATTCGTCACTTGACTTTTTAAAAAACTTATTATGAAATATTTCAAACAGACAAGTTTTTTAAAAATGGAAAAAGCAATTTGAGAAATAAAATACGACCAATATGGCCAATGCTCCCTGTCTTCAAACCCTTTCTTCTACTGCCACCCCTGAATTTGGTGTTTCTCATTCCTATTCATTTCGTTTTACTTTTGCTCTGTTTGTATCTATATACATATACTTTTACTATCTAGATACTTTCATATACAGGTACGAGAAATATAGAAATGAATATAAATATTTATAATAAAAATAAATGAACATGGTATAACTAGATGAAAAATGTTTTTAAAATATATATAAATAGTAAAATGTATTGGTTCTTCTGAGACATGCATTTTATTCTTTGTGAGATTCATCCATGTCCACGTGTGCAGCTCTGGTTCATTTGTTTTCATTGCTGTGTGAAGTAACCATGTGTGAATATGCCAACATTGTCATTCCATTCTCCTGATGATGGATATTTAGGTTGTTTCTAATTGTTTGTTATGAACAATGTCACCACGAACCTTCCTGTGCATATCCCCCAGGGCACATGTGTAGGAAAGGCAGTTCTGGGTATAGGAAACACGTATCTTCAGCTTCACGAGATGATTGCCCAACTGCTCTCCACAGTCGCCCTTCCATTGACGCTGTGACCCTTTGAGAGTTCCAACTTCTTGGGGGCGTCTCAAACCCTCTCTCCCTCCTGCCCAGAATGGCTTTGGCTTCAATGTTCACACACTCTATTTCCAGTCCCTAATGAGTGTCTTATTTTCTTACGAGCTCAGTTATGAATTTGAAAGGTTTGTTATATTTTATCATGTATTTCTGCATGTTTTTCAAAGATGGATTTTTTATTTTTGTGGTTACTGTTTCTTTCCATTCTTTGTGTCTTTTTTAAACATAGCTAATTTTCCTAATTGTTAAAATTGAAAAGTTGGGCTTTATTTTATTTTCTCTGTTTTTCCTTTGTTACAGAGGTTCTTAATCTAGGTGTGGAGACCTCTACTTTCAGGGTTCTTGCAAATTGTGTGTGTGTGTGTGTGTGTGTGTGTATTATGTATTTTGGGGGAAAATATCTAATTTTTGTAAGATTCTCAAAGAAACTAACCCTAAGAAGGTAAGAACCATTGCTCTATTGATTTTTAATACTGTGTAAGCAACATATTGAAAACTAAATTATACTGATTTTCCCTTTATTTCAGTAAAACTTGGTCATGTCTACTTTAACGAATGCAGCGATTTTGAAGTAATTCTTGTCATTAATGTGAATGTGTGTCAGAAGGCTGAGATCTGGGGTTATAGGAACAAGAGTTTTGTGCTTAGCTATAAACTTCAAAAACATGACTCATTAAGAAGAACATGGCATTATTTGAATTTGAAAGTTTGTGATGTTTAGTGTATAATATATAAATGCACAAATACTAATTTCTTTAAACTTTTATTTTGAAATAATTTTAGACTTTTAAAGAATTGCAGAAATAGTTCAGAGTTCCTATATGCCTCTTACTGACCATCTCCAAATGTTATCATCTTGCATATAACCAATATTAAAACCAGGAAATTAACACTGACACAATCTTATTAACTCCACTTCAGAACTTCCTGACATTTCCCAGATTGTCCCTCAGATGCCCTTTGTCTGGCCCAGGATCCCAAGTTGTATTTAGTTGTCATGTCCTCTCAGTTTTCTCCAACTGGCAGTTGCTCTGTCTTTCTTGTTCATGGCCTTTTAAAGGGCAGCAAAATTTTGTAGAGTATCTCTCAACTTCAGTTTCTTCAGGCTATGCCTATTTGGTAAAAATAACTTTTCAGCATATGCTCAAATCTTTAGAATAATATCTAGTACTATTTTAGAATAATATCTAGTACTATATCTAGTACTACTATCAAATTGTGTATTGAATATCTTTGAGATAGCAAAAGTGTTTATTCTTTTAGTGATGCACATAGAAAATTAAGGAAGGAAAATTGATTAATTAAAAGCAGATCATGGGTTTAAATGATATATTTGCTCTTGACACATCAATTTGAGTACCTATGCATTTTTAACTTAATCTATACATCCAGTCAGCTTCATTTCGTGGTTGTCTATCTCCCTGCCATTATTCTTCCTCTAAACACATCCTGAGTGGTCTGCATTCACTTTCTACAGTATCATATGTTCTAATTTTTGTAAATCAATTTTTTGTAAAAGCATGGAAAAAGATTAAAAGGATAATTATAACCTATAGAATATATATGTATATATTATTCACTTATAAGGATATATGTGAAATGCCAATTCTAGGCATTTTCTCCTCCTGAAAGCTTGCTCTAACATCTACTTCCTGTCTGGGTCAGGTGCCCATCCTCTATGTTCTCATAGATTCTAACTTTATTATTGCCTGTACTACATTATTTTATGATTATATATTTGTATTATCTCTTATGAGACTAGGAACTCCTTAAGATGTGAAAGTATATCTCTGTGGCCCAATTATGCCTGGATATAATAAGTATTCAATATATACCATTCCTACTAATATACATACTCAGTGTATATGTTTGGATAAATACATTTTAGAAGGCTGCCTCATTGTACTGTTTGTGTTTATCATATCTTAAGAGATTTAAAAATTGTGTTAATGAAGCATTCTCTGGGGCAGTGGAACAGGCTTTACTTCTGGGAAATCTGACTTCCATGCCAAGACTGGTTCAGTTGTTCATGGCGGTCACTATGTTGAAGGCACCACCATTCCTGTGGCGGCAGTTAGCGCAGTTGTGGGCATAAAGTTCCCGCCCAGATGACCACCCTCATGGGGCTGCATTTGGCCAGTGTATTCAATGATGCCAAATGTCACAATGACTTATTAAGGGAAATTATGGGCATTTAAAGATTCACCTAGTATCTTATAAATCAACTGTTGCCTTGATTTAATGTGTAATTTTCCCATTTTTGAATCACTAATTTGGACTTATTTTACCTCTCTATGACTTTCTGAGTTTCAAATTTTTAGTTAGAGCAAATGAAGATAATTATCATTGGGTTTTCTGACAAAACTACAAAATACCATTTATGGTTTAAAAATATATAGCATTTACTTGCTAAAAGTAAAATTTGGACTTTGAATTATCTCTATTCTTTATTTCCGCATTGCTAAGACACAATCGCTTTTTTCTCACATTTTAAGATTGTGGAGAGCAGACTGCATCTTATAATCAGCAATACATAATGTGTCAAATTGTTTTATAGTCAGTAGTGTCCTAGAATTGAAAATATAGTAAATATTACTATATTTGTTAATTTTACTGATTATTACTAGTTTAGTGATTGGTACTGACTAAATAAATTAACAACAAGATATTGAAATCCAATCTACTCTAAAAGAATACATGTAAGTACTTTTTAAAGTAAGAGATAATTTGGTAACAGAAGTCTGTGTTGCTTTTACATGCAGTTTAGAGTTGAACAAACTGTCATGGCACAGAACCGTTCTGACCTTTGCGATGTGCTCATTAATGAGCCAACTTGTCTCATTGCAGATCATGAACGTTCACAGCAGCCGGACTCTGGATGTTCAATTCCTGGACTCCGGCACCGTGACATCCGTAAAAGTATCTGAGCTCAGGGAAATTCCCTCTCGGTTTCTACGAGAAATGGTTTCGATACCATCTCAGGTACTGTGTGTTACAAGCTCAGGAGGTTTGCTGGAAGAGACTTGAATGTGTTTGTAATCATGTTGTGAATGCCCAATCACTTTTGATCTTCATAATGATTGAAATCTGAGTTTGTAACAGAATTGGAAATGATCCAAATGTGGTTGTTCACTCGTTTCCAGATATAAAATTCAGCTGTCTTAGACAAGAATACCAGTCAGACTTATAGAACATTGTTTGATGTTTGTTTTCAAGTATGTTCCATCATTGGGGTATGTTGTCCAGTTAGAGGTTCCATTTTAATAATTTAGTCAGTGCCAACTTCTACACAGCTTTAAGGTATTGTATGTAAATAATTACTTCCAGAGTTCTTTGATTAGAACACATTATCTATGGAAATATGTTTATATTTAACATTTTCTTATATGATGTTTCCCCCATAGGTTTTAGCAAAAAGATTAACCTCAGCCTGTTTCTCCTCTATTGATAAAAAAAAAAAAAAATTGTATTTTGAATTAATTTAAATTGTTTAGAACTATGTCCTACCTTTAGTTTAGTTTTTTTTTTTTAATATATTTTTATTGATTTCAGAGAGGAAGGGAAAGGGGGAGAGAGTTAGAAACATTAATGATGAAAAAGAATCATTGATTGGCTACCTCTTGCATGATGGGGATTGAGCCCGCAACTTGGACATGTCAGAACCAGGAATTGAACCGTGACCTCCTGGTTCATAGGTCAACGCTAGCACTGAGCCAGGCTGACTGGGCTATTTCCTATCTTTAGGAGAGGTAGCGGATTTTGTATAAAAATTAATCTTTTTTGAAAATAAAATTGTTCGACATTCTGTAATTTTAAAAGGCTGCTTGACTTATATGTGCAAGAAGATATCTTATACCATCAAAGCTCAGTAAATAAAAAGCACTTGTTCATAACCAGCATGGCTTTTATTTCTCTCACTCCAGTTACCACTACCTTTTCTAAAATGACTATTACAGAGCAGCTGTTTAACTTGGGATCAAGCCAGTTTTCAAAATCACTTTTATTGTTGCTCCGCCATAATTTTGAAAATTGTTAGACTTTTAAGTGCTACTTTCCCTTGATAGCACCTCTGGCCTCTATACCCCTTGTTAGAACATCCACCAGGGCCAGCCTTATGGAGGGGAAGGAGATGGGGGCTCCATTCCACTGTTTCTGACTGCCTGAAAGTCACAAAGACCTTCTTTAGCTACAGCATTAAAAGCCATGACAACTTTTTCTATTAATCTTATCCAAATTCGCTGTTTAATAGATGTGAAGTTGGGGGGACTTTAAAAGCCATTGAGGCCAAGCCTCTGGCTGACAGCGTCTCCCCAAAAGGCCTAAGTCAGAGCAGCAAACTAATGGCCTGTTGGCCAAAGCTGACTCATGAATATTGGGTTTGGCCTCTTGGCTCTTAGTGTTTTAAAATGTGAATTGGTTGCCAGAATTTAAAAATCAGATAATTTCACACTTGACAAACTAGAAAATCGGACAATATTGAGTGTTCTCCTTTATGGGACAATACTCTGTGGAGCTTGGCAATTGGCATTCTCCCTGGAGGGCCAGTATGCTGGCCCCACCTGGCCACCTCACTCCCTCATCACCTGCCTGGCCCCTGCAGGTAGAGAGTGTGTGACCTCATCCAGGGGACACATTGAGAGACTCAGACCCGAAAGAAGAGGATATGACAGGGAGGATGTCGCCCAGAGAGGAAAGAAGGAATCCAGGAAGTAGGTTTTGTTCCCCTCACAGAATTGCCTCCATCAGTTCAACGGCTTCCATGAGACTGCAGGGGTCCCTGAGGTCACCTTTTACTACCACCTGCTGTAGCCATTCTACAAAAGCTTGTGCAGAGGTGGTGGAAGGCGAAAGGATTGTGGGAACTGAGGCTTTTAGCTATTGATGGGTCTCAGTTTTTCTTCATTCTCATTACAACCTCCTCCCAAAGGTGAGCAGAACTGCCTGGCACCCACGAGTGCTCAGGAAATGCTGAATGAAGCACATGAGCCTCCAAAAAGATTTTTCCAACAGGACTCAGTTTTCATCCAAATGACACTTCATTTTTTTTTTTTTTAGTTGGGTTTAGAGGGAAGACCTAGACATAAGTCCCAATCCTGTCTTCTCGGTTTTGTGATCTGATAGTCTCTCCACATCTGTTTCGCCATCTATATAATAGGGTCACAACGTTGGCCTGTCAAGCAGAGAAGTATTGCAGGGTGAGAAGAAGGTGAAGTGCCTGGTATGAGCGTTGACTGGTAATAGGAGTAAAGATAATAGTATAATATAAACAGAGCCAGGAAGAAAGCAGGTGCTCCAGCCTGAGCACTGTGATTGTCATTATTAGCTATTGCTGTCGCTTGCTTTCTTGGCAACATCTGACTTGTAGGAAAATAATATTGACATTACTCACAAGTACCTATTTTAAGGTGGTGTGCCTGCTTTTCCATCATGTTTTCTTTTTCAGGCCATCAGGTGCTGTTTAGCAGATGTTCCACAATCTGTTGGCATGTGGACGCCGGATGCTGTGCTTTGGTTAAGAGATTCTGTTTTGAATTGCTCGGACTGTAGCATTAAGGTTAGTTATCTTATTGGCCTCCATACATTTAGAAAGGGAGCTGTCAGCCAGAAGGGCTCATTTGTTTGTGTGTGAAAGAATACTGTAAACTGATGCTTTCACACCTGAGATTGGTTACATGTGTAGTGAAAAGATATTTCATGGTTTAATTTTTAAAAATATATTCTTATTGATTTCAGAGAGGAAGGGAGAGGGAGAGATAGAAACATCAGTGATGAAAGAGAATCATTGATTGGCTGCCTCCTGCACGCCCCCTACTGGGGATCTAGTCTGCAACTGGGGCATGTGCCCTTGACAGGGATCGAACCTGGGACCCTTCAGTCTACAGGACGACACTTTATCCACTGAGCCAAACGGTTAGGGCTCAGATTTAATTTTTATGTAAGAACTTATTCTGAGGAGTGGCCACGTTAGAGGGGTTAATGCGGGGGGGGGGGGGGGGAGACATCTGTAATACTTTTAACAATAAAGATAAATTTTTTTAAAATGAACTTACTCTGTATCTCCAATACTATTTTAAAACCCTTTATATAATTTTCCCGTTATTATCAAGGTAGCAGACATGGTTCTCTGCTCCTATTTTGTACCGGGATAAGGAATTAAATCCCCAACAGAGGGACCACCATATAAGTCTTGATAAATGTTTCTAAAAATCATTTAAGTCCTCTATTTTTTTCTAATAGATTATAAACGAATTATTTGCTTATAATCCTGTTTTTTGCCTCTTTTCCTAAAGTTTGCTTCAACTGCTTGATTTATTTAGTTTGGTTTTTTTTATACTTTTGCACCTTCATATCAAAAACATTGCTCATATTTCCAAGAATAGAAATGCAAAATGATATTTCTCTGTTTTAACTAATGCAAATTGTGTTGTCATTTTATATGAAAATTTAATAATGAAATGTCCTTGAGAAATACTTTCATGAAGATTTCTAAATTATTCTAGCTCACACTGATTTTCCTCTCTTCATACTCTTTTCGAGTTTATAATGTGCAGTTCCTCACTTAATTATGTATCATTTTATATTCTTTAATTTTCACATGATAATGAATATTGTTTTCTCAGCTACTTTTTCAGCTCCTAAATTCAGAGCATTGGCTACTCAATAAAAATATTTTAATAGTTGATTTTTGAAACGGTACTTCTGTATAATAAGTATCAAAATGAATTAGCAGTCAGTACCTCGTTAGCACTCCAGATGATGAATTTAAGTAGATTCATCTTGCCAGGGGGGGGAAAAAAAACACTTTTAAGTAAATCACTGCAGCAGGATTGCCTTGCAGGTGTCTCCCTGTCTTCAGGCCTGGTCTCCGCCTTTCACTCCTGGCCTGATGTGTTAAAAACTAGATGTGGCTAGAAGTATCTCATGTTTGTCATTTCTAAGATAAGCCAGAGGAGCTGATGAGAAGACTTGAACAGTCACCTAGCAGTACAGCCCATTTTCAGTGTCTGGTGTTCCCAGGCAGACACTCACTCCACTGACAGGAAGAGGTAGCAAGGTAGTGAAAGGTCTCCTGGGCAAAGGTGCAACCTGCCCTCTGGCCCGGAGCTTCCCTCCTCTCTCACTCCCAAGGTCCCTCTTCCCTCAAGTAACTGGGGAGCGGGGAGGGCTGAGGGCAGATATTAGGACCAAATAAGGAGTTTAGACCAGAGGTCCTGGAGTGTATGGCGAATGTCAAAGCTTTTTCCTCCCTCCAGTGTGAGAGGACACCAGCCTTAAGCAGAATGCTTGCTGGACGCTCTGCCATTGCTGTGATTATTTATTATTATTGAAGTTGAGTGATGAGCACATGTGGAAGTTAGTACATTTTTCACTTCCATAAGCTTGTTGCTGGTTGCTAGACTACTTAAGAGCTCATCCATTGCTACAGATGTGATAGATAATTCATCTGACCTTCAATAAAATGGCTTTGAGCAAGTTGGGGTGGAGATTTTTTTGCAAAATACTGTGCTTTAATATTTAACGTTAATATTATAACCACCTCTCGGAGTTCAGTGTAAACTTGGATTTCTTGAATTGGTTTTTTATGTTTTTCAAAGGTTACAAAAGTGGATGAAACCAGAGGGGTCAACCACGTTTATTTATTTACTCCTAAGAACTTCCCTGATCCTCACCGCAGCATTAACCGCCAGATTACGAACGCAGACTTGTGGAAGCATCAGAAGGACGTGTTTCTGAGTGCCCTCGCCAGTGACGCGGGCTCTCCCAACAGCAGAGGCGGGCACACCATCGCTGCGAGCAGCTCCGGGGAGAATATCAGAAAGAGCCTCGTGGAAGTCAGCAAAAAGCCCGTGGTGGATCACATCAGCGCTTTCTCCACGGAGCAGCTGCCGCCTCCTGTGCACTTGGCAAAGCCAGGGGAACACATGGATGTGTACGTGCCTGTGGCCTGCCACCCGGGCTACTTTGTCATCCAGCGGTGGCAAGAGATCCATAAGCTGGAGGTTCTGATGGAGGAGATGATCCTGTACTACAGTGTGTCTGAGGAGCGCCGCGTGGCAGTGGAGAAAGACCAAGTGTACGCCGCCAAAGTGGAAAATAAGTAGGTCCCTGGACAAAGCGTTTCATTCTGTTTCTAAGAGAAATGTGTAGAGTGATAACAAGAGTCCTTAATCCCTGCAGGGGGACTTTGAACAGCATGACTGGGAGTTTCGAATGTGAAATGAAACTAATGAATTATGCAATTTTCTAATATTTAAAATGACATCATTTATCTAAAAATCTAGTGATCATATTCCTATTAAAACCTAAACATATCTGAAGTGACGGTTTAAATGTTTTTTCTACTTTTCTATTAGAAAATATATTTGTTTATTCAGAAAATACTTTTATTGAATAACCTTTTAATTTTTTAAATAACATATTTATTGTAGAAAATTTTAAAAACACAAAAAAGTATACAAAATGAAAATTAGTCAACCAGACACTACTTATGTATTTCTTCAATTACTTATGGAATTCTTCTAGTTTTTACTCTACATACTTATACAGCTGGATTATTATTATTATGTATAATTTTGTATTTACTCTTTTACCTGACAATCCTGTGAACAGTTTTTCATGTAATAAAATTTCTTCATAAACATTTTTAATGGCTGAGTAAATAGTCCATCATACAGAGAAATCATAATTTATCATTCTCTTTTGTTATGTAGGTTTTTTCCTCCCACATTTTCACTCTTAAAAGTGAAAAGTATAGTAACTCATTCTGAAAAGCATTCAACTAACATGTTGCAAGTTTCTTATCTTCCAAAAAGCATTTTTACTGTGTCAAGTTATTGATAACAATAAGCATAAATATGTTTAATTCAGAACAATGGAAACAATGTTGGTATAAATTTGCCTCAGAATTCTTTGCAGGATAATTTAATAACAGTTAAAGTCAAATTACTGTTACTTGTTATCTGAGGGGCAGATTAATGATAATTAGTGGGGGGTTCTACTTGGAGGCAAGGGTTGTGTGGAGGAGACCTGTAGTATGGGACCTTAAACTCCGATCCCCTCACCCCATGTGCCCAACAGCTCTACCCCAGCACTCTTGGGCTTCAGCCAATTAATCTGTCCCCCAGATAAGCAAGGGGTGTCTTATAGATAAGAACAGATGCCCTGATTTTTTTACTTTATGAACTGAAACAATGTAAATGTTTAGAGTTTCTATCTTGCTTACAACCCAGGACTATTTAATACACCTTGTTTCCAAGTAAGGTAAGAAGTAGGAATTTTGGATGCATTTTTTTTATAACAGTGGTTTCCAAATCTATCTCGGCTAAGAATAACCTGGAAAACCTATTAACAATGGAGATTCTCCTTCTTCACTCCAGACACCCTGAATCAGAATCGCTGGGGGTGGAACCCCACAATCCGTGTTTTTAACAGATTCCCCAGGAGATTCACAAGCAGCCTTGCACTGAAATTGGAAATCTAGCCTTTACTTAAGCTATTATTTTGAAAGTTGGAAGCTGAGTAAAAGTTCAACACTTAACTTCTCTGATGGCTCTCTCCTCACTTCTCTGCACCTCTTATTATAGACTAACAGCACAGATCCCACCATTTGCCCTGTACAATTTGAAGACATTGCTATTGGCTGAAACCAAATATTTTAATCTCCTTTTGCACTTAAATAAATTAGCAGCATGCACCAAGCTGGCATTTCCATATATGAAAAGTTCTCTTTAATTTTCTCTGAAGTTCTTATATTTACACAGCTTATCTTCATTTTAATAATAATTATAATGGCTACCATTTGCAGAGTGCCTAAAAGGTCAAGTACATAAAGTGCTAAGTGCTTTGTATATATTATTCCTGCAAGTGAATTAAAATTAAATATTACCCATGAGATAACAGGCTCAGAGAATAAACAAAGAGCCCAGGGTAACGCAACTGGAAAATGGCCCAGCTCAGGTGGGACTCCAGCTCAGCAGTCTGGCCCGCAAAGCTCTTAGGTACTTATTATGGTACCTTTTTGTGTCCCTGTTGTCTCTGCAACTCATGGATTTTTGCGTGCTGCGCTTTGGCCTAATCTGAAGGTTTATGGACTTTCCCCCAGCAGTGCCCCATCAGAGTTGAAGAAGCCTTTCTGTAGCCTTACTGCAGTTCACCCGTACGGCACCTGTGTAGGTTTCCTGTGCCCATTTCCCACGAGGTGCACGCTGCTGGGGAATGGGTCCAGCCTGGCCCCGCCCAGCAGTGCTGCAGTGAGGTGCTTGCTGTTCACGGGGCTCGTACTTGATACACGTTTCAGAGGTTGCCCAGGTCTGCCCCCTGAGGCAGGCCCCGACGCCCACGGTGCAGGAGCAGAGACTTGCCTTTCAGACGTTATGAACCACCATCCTCACCTCAGTGTAATCATCTGAGCAAGACTCTAGGACTTTAACATGGTCCTTCATTCCTGAACTTGGAGGTCTAGGTTTTTTTCATTTTAATGAGAAAAGGCCCAGAGGGGAAAAGTATATTTGTGTAAATTTCTGGCACCTTGAACACTGGATCTTCCCCCATATTCTCCTACCCTTTCCAGGCTCTTTAAGCAATAGGTTAGATTTCTTTGTTTCTCAATGCATTTACTTGGCATAATTAAAATTGTCAACTTTACATTATTTTTTTGTAATCTCTTCCCCACCTCCCTTCCCAGTCTGACTTTCTCTTCCATCCCTCCCCACGTCCCACCTGTAGTGTTTGCTCCATCCAACACACCATGCCCTGTGGTGTCCCCTGTGCTTTTCTTCTCTTGCGTGTCTTCAGCCTGGCCTGGTCCTGCTTGCCTCCCTCTTCCCGTCTTCCACACGTGTGCCTTGCTCCCAACGTGTGGCCATCCTTGTCTCCCCGACAGAATGAAGGGATCTACCAGCCTTGTCCTGATCACCCTCCATAGCATTTGTTTCATTCTGCTTAGTGGTGTCAGTAGATTGTCTCATTCTCCTTTAGCTTCATGCGGCCTGAGAAAGGTTGTTGGAGTGAGAGAATTCCACCAAACAAGCCAGTGATAAAGCCAAGAATAGTAACCTTTGGAAAAAGAAGAAGCAATCTCTTTAAAAACATCTATGATAGTATAGTTTTATGTTTTGATTATCATCATTCATATTTTTCTTTTTATTATAAAATGTTATCCTTAACTAAAGCAGGTGTTGATTTTGTATGTTTCTTCTTCCTTTTCAATCCTTTGCACACCTAGGTGGCACAGGGTGCTATTAAAGGGAATCCTGACCAATGGACTGGTGTCCGTGTACGAGCTGGACTATGGCAAGCATGAGTTAGTCAACATCAGAAAAGTACAGCCCCTAGTGGACATGTTCCGAAAGCTGCCATTCCAAGCAGTCACGGCTCAACTAGCAGGTAATTTCTGTGGAATTTGAACTCATTCCCCAACATTGTCTATATTGTCATTTTGTCCTGAGTACAGAGTCATTGGCCTATTGAGGTAACTTTTTTTTAGCCCAAACAACCAACTTCCCGACCATAATGGAAATAGTTTTTAATGATCTCTCACAGTCATGCCTTCCAACTACACCTGCTATTTCTGTTTTTCCACATTCCTTTCTGTCACTGGTTTCATGTATGAGTTTATTTCTAAAGCTATAATCTTAGTACAGGTACAATATTACAATCTGCTTTTTTCACTTAGCATTTCCCCCCTAATTTTGGGGCGGCTGTTTGATGGTCTCAATAATGATTTTAATAGCTGCAAAATATTCTGTTTGATCATTATTTCCCTATTATCAGATGTTTAGGTTCTTTATACTTTTATTGTAGCATTAAGAAAAAACCAGCGACGTCCTGGCCAGTGTTTAGGGTGTCAGCCCACACACCATTGGGTTACAGGTTTGATTCCCTGTCAAGAGCATGTACCTGGATTACAGGCTCGATCCCCGGCCCTGGTGGGGTCTTATGCAGGAGGCAACCAATGGATGTGTCTCTTTCACATCGATGTCTCTCTCTCTCTTTCTTTCTCTCTCCCTCCCTTCCTCCCCTTCCTCTTTCCCATCCACTCTCTCTAAAAATCAATGGAAAAAATATCCTCAGGTGAGGACTAACAAAACAAAACAAAAAGTCATGGGGATTTAGAAATGCATGGGACTTAAATTTCATCTGATCCAACCAGTTTATTTTATAAGTAAACCAAGGCCTGGGAAATAAACTGATTTGCCCAAAATCAGACCACTTGATAGAGGAAGAGCTGGAAATGGTAACTGAGTCTCCAGATGTTCAATCTGGTGCTTTTGCCCTAATGTTGTGTATAATAAAATTTTGAAAAATTAGTATATTAATGCTTTTTTACTATATCTCATTCATCAGGGAAAAAATCTATAAATAAGAGAAATGTTACTGGTATCATTGATATTTTATTCCCCCTATTTGTGTCTATTACCGGTTTAAATCTGCATGTACTTTCTGTAGGGAAATGTGCAGTAGTTATTATAACTTCATTTTATAACACAGCATTAAACCTCAAATAAAGCTGTGTCTGTAGAAAAAGGTCTACAGAAGTAACCCATTTAGAATAGAAAACTATAAGCTGGACTGCTTCAAGACGGTTCTGCAACTGTTCTTCAGCTAGGCAAGTCCAGCCTGGGATGTTTAAGCGACTCTGGAATTGACTAAGTAGTTTTCCATTATAGTGGGGCAGGGAAAGGCTCATTTCACCCCTCACTGCTCTGCTCTTTCTCCTAGGAGTGAAGTGCAACCAGTGGTCTGAGGAGGCTTCCATGGTGTTTCGGAATCATGTGGAGAAGAAACCTCTGGTGGCACTGGTGCAGACGGTGATAGAAAGTGCTAACCCTTGGGACCAGAAAGTGGTGGTCTATTTAGTGGACACATCCCTGCCAGACACAGATATCTGGATTCATGATTATATGTCAGAATATTTGGTAGAGCTTTCAAAAATTAATTAATCGCTGCTCTGAGACCTCCACAACTAATTCAGATTTTCTAGCAATAACAAAATGTAGTAGGTTTAAAAAAATCTTATCTCTGCTACATGGCTCTGACTGCTGTGGGGATTGAAAAGAATATGTTATGTTTGGTGAAAACTATTTAATAAGTAGTATTTAACAGAGTTGAATTTTCAAAAAAAATTGCACTTGAGTTATTACTATAATATTAGATTAAAATGTTTATCAATATAAAAACTGACTACCTCCTAATTTCTAGGCTTTATGATCTTAAGATGAAGCGTTTCCCTTTCTATTCATGTTGGCTTCCTTGCAGTGCTGGGTTCTTCTCCAGTTAGACTGAGAATTTTGTGACCTAACTCTAACCTGGTGTCCCAGAGTCGCCAGACCCTGTGAAGACTATCCCGAGTCTTTAGCACACCAGCATTGCTAGTGGTGCTGCAGGAGGGGCAGCCAGGCTCAGCAGTATGCCCCTCCCCCCAGTCTTGAATGGCTTCTCATTGCCCAGGGCCATGGTCAGGCCCCTTGAGTGTGGCTCTTCCTAAGCCTTAGGACAGTGATGGCGAACCTATGACACGCGTGTCAGAGGTGACACGCGAACTCATTTTTTTTATTGATTTTTCTTTGTTAAATGGCATTTAAATATATAAAATAAATATCAAAAATATAAATCTTTGTTTTACTATGGTTGCAAATATCAAAAAATTTCTATATGTGACACGGCACCAGAGTTAAGTTAGGGTTTTTCAAAATGCTGACACACTGAGTTCAAAAGGTTCGCCATTACTGCCTTAGGAGTACCCTAATTAAGTTAATAACAATGTACCTACCTATATAGTTTAAGTTTAAAAAATTTGGCTCTCAAAAGAAATTTCAATCGTTGTACTGTTCATATTTGGCTCTGTTGACTAACGAGTTTGCCAACCACTGGCAGGGAGTCCAGACTGAAGACCCAGGCCTTCTACCATCTCCCTACCCGACCTCATTGTCCACCATTCCCCATGCCCGTCACACTGGACCTTTATATGGTCCCCGAACCCCATGCATGTTCATCCAGGGTTACTGGTATTCTCGAGCAGTGATGTGCTGGTAAATGTTTGACGACTAGTTCTATTGGGTGTGGTTGGTGAACCTTGATCTGCAAAGTGTGATGACTCCTATGTTGTAAATACTCCATCCGTTGTTCAGCTCCAGCTGACAGTGTGACATCACTGAGCGTGGAGTTGGTGGGCGATGCACCCAAGCGGCTCTTGCAGCCGGTACAGTGGACTCCAGCGCACCACTGCCTGCACCCTCCACAGCACACAGAATGCTATCTTGCCCGCATCAGGCACATGTAATGGGTGTGCTTGCTAAGGAGTAGGCAGGATGGATTGACAGAGGGACAGGTTGGAGGCCTTAGCAGTGGCCTAAAGATGAGGAGGGGAGGCCCTGGCTAACGTGGAACAATGGGACTAAAGAAAAAATATTAAAGGCTTTTTGAAGTTCTTAGTTAGAATGACTAGTAACGACATCTTGAATATAGAAAATAAGGAAAAAGAGGTGTCAAAGAGTGATGCCGGGAAAGAAAGGAAAAAAAAAAGTTTTGCCAAGTCTTAAGGTCTGAGAGGCTAGGATGGTGACCATTACTCAGTGTGACTGGGAAGCTTAAAATTGTGGTTTTGAACATCCTGAGTTTAAGCTAATAGGCCTCTGGGTAAAGATATGCACAGACTATTGGAGATAGGGAGTGGATTTCAGGGAGAACACCAGGCTGAGGGTAAAACACTTGCAGTCATTTGCTTATTTTTTGTGTGAGGAAATTTAGGGAAAGAAAGAACAGAAAGAAGTTAAAGACCAGGTGTTTTAAGTTCTTTGTATAAAGCATTAAAATTATCTTTCTAGCTTTTTAAAATGTATATTTAACATTTATAATAAAAGTGATTCAAAATTCAGGAATGCTTATGCCAGTGATTTAAGTAATTATTTATGATAAACTAAAAAAGTCTGACATAAATGTGTAAGTGAAATAAAGTAGTATAAATGTTTTTTTTTATAATGGTTTCTTTTCCTACAAAAATAAACTAAAATTCTCAAATTATCTACAGATAATGAAGAGGTGGTTTCTATTTCCCTGACTTTAGAAGTGTGACCATTACTTTTTAAAATAAAGCAATTAATTGTGTTGTTGATGTAACTGAAGAAATTAATCATGTGCTAGGACAATTTGACAGACAGACAAATGAAACTTGACCTCTACCTCACACCATATTCCAAAGTCAATTCCAGGTGGATTTGAAACCTAAGTGTGAAAGGTTAATGTAGGAAGATAACATAGGAAAATACCTTTATAATCTAGGAGTAGGAAAGATGTCTCAAACAGGACACACAAGATGCTAACAATGAAGGAAAAGTTGATAGACAAGACCAGCCGTGGGCAAACTACGGCCCGTTTGAAATGAATAAAACTATTGAAATAAAAGACCGTACCCTTTTATGTAATGATGTTTACTTTGAATTTATATTAGTTTACACAAACACTCCATCCATGCTTTTGTTCCGGCCCTCCGGTCCAGTTTAAGAACCCATTGTGGCCCTCGAGTCAAAAAGTTTGCCCACCCCTGGACTAGACTGTACTGAAACGAAGAACATCTGTTCATCAAAGACATTATTATGAAGGTGAAAAGGCAAAGCAGAGTGGAGGAATATATACTGTACAGGTGGGGGCCAAAGTCAGTTTACAGTTGTGAGTACGAGAAGCAGATTTTACTTTTATATTATTACTAGTGGCCCATTGCACGAAGATTCGCGCAATAGGCCTTCCTTCCCCTGGCTGCCGGCACCGGTTTTCCTGCGGCACCCAGGACCCAGGCCTTTGGTCCAGCTACAGCAGTGAGGCTTGGCTTCTCCGCTCCGGCTGCTCCCAGCCCCTCCTTGAGCGAAGCCCAGGGCGGGCTGGAAGCCTGGGTCACCCCTGGTGAACCAGGCCCCCAGCCACTCCTTGAGTGGAGTCCAGGGCCGGTGGGAAGCTTGGCTTCCTCCGTCATCGGGAGCAACCCAAGCCTCCTGCTCGCTTCAGCTCCGTGGCCACCACCATCTTCAGTCGTCTTCAGTCTTTGCTCTGCGCCTGCATATTCAAATTAACCACCATCTTTGTTGGGTTAATTTGCATAGTCGCTCTGATTGGCTGGTGGGTGTAGCAGAGTGGCGGAGTGACAGAGTGATGGTTAATTTGCATGTTTCTCTTTTATTATATAGGATTTATTAATTACTAGTGCCCCAGTGCATGAATTTGTGCACCTTAAAAGGGAATTAATTAGAGGAAATATTTTAATATTGCTATTTGCCTTTTCTCTATAATAGAAGTGTCAGAGATGAAAGAAAATTAGTAAAATGTATATGAAAACCTTCCTTCTGTCAGACTCTGGAGCACGCCGTGGGACCCAGAGTCAAGTCCCTGCCCACCCACGTGCACCTTGAAATTGCGTGAGACTCAGATCCGGCCAGCCCCACCGGGCAGGGGCTGCAGCCTCAGGTCCTGTGGTGCACCCTCAGATACCCCAGCCCAGTGACGGGGTGGGGGATATAGCCTCAGATCCCCCAGCCCAGGGCAGGGGGCACAGCCTGAGCCCCCCTGTCAAGCCCCACTGGGTGGGGGGCACAACTTCAGGTCCCACCCTGGCCCAGCTCCACGCAGAATCAGGTCCCTGCTGATTGCTCGTTACAACTCGTTATGGGAACCCCGCCTCTGCTGTAGGCACAGCCATCTTATGATGGTGTGATGGAGCGAGGGTTAATTTGCATATTACCTCTATTATATAGGATTGTATTATTTCCCATATGAACAACTGTAAACCAACTGTGGCCCCACCCTCTGTATATGTAGTGGGAAAATATATTGAACATTTTCAATAAACAAAAGGTTATCCAGAAACAAAATGGGCAATACTTTTGAACAAAATACTTCACAAAAGAGAAAAACCACTGGCCAGTAAGCATGAAGAGGTGCTCAACCCAGTAGGACACAGGGAAATGCAAATTCAAACCTCAATGAGATACCACAACTCATGTACCAGAAATGGGAGGAATGTTTCCACTTTTGTTAATTCCAAGGGTGGCTGCTGCATGGACTTGTGCAGAAGGAGAGTACTGGTAAAGGATGTTCCCAGCAGCACTATCTGTAACAGCTAAAACCTGCAAGCAACCTAAACGTCCATGAAGAATGAAATGCATACTTAGCGTGGGGTATACATCCCTCTACAGCAGCAGTTCTCAACCCTGGCTGCACAGTAGAATCACCTGGGATTTTTTTTTTAAATCCTGATTTCTGGGCCTCATCCTCCAGAAATTCTGTTTCTTTGTTACTAATGTTGTGGCCCCACCCCATAACAAAGAGACAGAATTTCCGGAGGATGAGGCCCAGAAATCAGGATTTTAGAAAGATTCCCAGGTGATTCTAATGTGCAGCCAATGTTGAGAACCACTGCTCTCCAGCAATGAGAGGAAACTACAGCCACAGGAAACAACACAATTTCTCAACATAGAATTGAGCAAATGAAGCCAAATGTGGAGGGAAGAGGGAAGCAGGGAGGTGATTACTGTGAGTCAAGAAAGTAATCCTCGTCAGGAGCGGGTGGTGAAGGGAAGGCCACAAGTTGGCTTCTGGGCTTGTTGGCAATGCTGTTTCCTGACGGAGTGGTGGTTGCAACAGGTGTTCTCAGAGACAGAAATTCTTCAACCTGCCCACCTGGGTTGTATGCACATGTTAGATTCCACAACAAAAGGGTTTTTTAAAACATCTGGAATGTTAAGTCATTGCTTTATTTAAAAATATATCTCTTGCAAAGAGCATTCTCTTACAGCTTTATGGGTTTTGTAATGTAGAAGTACATTTTAGGGGAAGATGAGATTAAACAGAGTGTTTCTCATTGGCAATCCTACCCCAGGATTACTGCTATTTGTTCCACACACTTTCCCATCATAACCCAAAGAGATCTTACCTTCTGTCCATACAAATTGTTTATGAGCCATTTTAAAACTTAAAACACCTAAAGTGTGTTGGGTTTCAGTGGTTTGTTCTGGAAAACATGTTAGCCTCTTAAGAACGTGGGGCTTGTTTTGCTGTGGTTCTTTTACCTCGTCATTTGGGACCCCCGTTCTCTCAGTACAGAGACATCCTCTCTGCGCTTTGGAACTACGCGTCCAGGAAAGGAGCGCTATCGCTGGGCCGCTAGTCAGGCGGCGGCCGTTGCTTCAGTCGGAGGAGGTGAAGGTGCAGCAGCTGGTTGGCCGGCTTTGCACCATCCAAGGACCTTCCTAGACCCGCAGGACCGAGAATCCGCCCACCTTTTCCCGGATGATCTACCTTCACGTTAACTCCTGGGACAAGTGGGAGCCCGAGACTCAGGAGTGCCCTGCACCCGCGAGCCAAGCCTCCAAGCGGCGGCCCCCGCCAGCGCCGCCCGCGGGGGTGTCGCTCCCCGGGCCCGGCGCCCCCGAGTGGAGGGAGAGATAAGGAGGGAGAGGGCGGCGGCGGGGCGGGGCGCGGTGACTGCGCGGAGCCGGCCCGCCCCTGCTTCCACCCCCGAGCACAGCGCCCGCCCGCCCGCCCGCCCGCGGCCGCACCGGAGCTCGTCCACCCCGCGCTCCGCTCGCCCGCCGCCCGCCAGCCCGCCGCCCGCGCCCGCGCCCTCCCCCGCGGCTCTACGGCCCGGTAAGCCCCCCACCCGGCCAGGGTCCCCCTCGCGCCCGCGGGGCTCCCTGCCCCCCGCGCCGGGGCCCCAGCCATATCTGGGCAAAATATTCAGCTGTCGCCGCCGCCGCCAAGAGGGACTGAGCGTGGCTCCCTCTATAAATAGCTGCCGCCTCGGGTTGCCTCCGGGGCTGGGGAGCCCGGGGCCGGGGGGCCGGAGCCCGACGCCCCGGTCCGCTCCGCCGGCGCGGGTGGCCCCGCCCGGGCGCCCTCCTCCCTGCGCCGCGGCTCCGCGTCTGAACCGGGAGCGGAGAGCCGCGCCGGGCTCGGGGGCCTTCCCTGCTGGGCTCCAGGTGTCCGCGCCGATGTGCGCCCCCCCTCCAGCTCCCGATAGTTTGGGGTGCGAGAGGGGGCTTGGGCGGGCGTGGAATGCGGACTCGGGCTGCGCCTGTTTGTGGCAGGAAAAGTTTCCCCAACTGCGGGAGACGAAGAGGTTTAAAGCGCCACGATGCGCGCGCCTAGGTGGCCCGGGAAGGAGCCTGGAGGCAGGAGCGCCCTGGTTGTTGCCAACTCTTGGGCACCGTTGGCGAGCCCTCTCCGTTCTCGGGGACTCAGTTTCCCCATTTGCAGGGGCGGGGTTTGGTGAAGCGAGGAGCCTGGGCCGTGAGAGCAGCAGGACATGCTCTTGACCACGGCGCTCCCCCAACCTGTTCACCGGCTCCTGCCCGGGACGCTGGGGCACAGGGCGCAGGGGTTCGGAGACCGGGAATCTGGCGGTCGGATTCGGGGACCCTCGGGGTAGCTAGGCTGGGCCGTGCATCCGCCGGAGAAGGGCGCCCCGCGGTGATGACGGCATCGTGCGGGGTAACAGCCACCCCTTTCGCAAAGCAGCCTGTGACTCCAAGAGCTTCAGACCAAAGAACTGGGCAGGCCCTCGCCTCAGTTGCCGTGATTACGATTCGTCTCCAAGCGGGGCAGGCACCCCCCGCCCCGCCCCCCGCCCCCCCCTCCTTCTGCTGTTAGGACCCCGCTCTTGGCCTCTCAGACTTTTGGAGATGACCTGGCCCAAGCACGTCTGCACCCTAATCACAGAACTAGACCCTAGCCTAGTCCTGGGCCTCAGCGGGAGCACCCCAAAAATCCCCATCTAGATTCTCCCAGGGTGACAGCCATTTTGTTCGTGAAGGGCCCCAGAGCCCCCTGCTCAAGGTCACGCGCGCGGATGGGCCTGCCAGGAGGTTTGCGGTCCCCACCAGCCTTTCTCATTCCTTTCCTGACCCCTCTGCTGCTGAGGCAGGTGTTGGGGATCAGTGAGCACCCCACCAATGCCCCCTCTTCTTTGATCTGCTGCTGTCCAGGACTTTTCCTTGCTCAGGCCATAGCACCCTCATCCCGAAGTTTCATTTTTGTTCCTATTTTACTTTGTTGTATATTTTCTGTAGTGTCTCCTCAGAGCCTCACAGGTCCAATTAAGGGGAAATGGGGACAGGTAGTAAGGTTCTCATCGGTTCCGGCCACACAGCAAACAGGCAGGGAGTGAAGGCAAGGAGCGGAGGCTGCGCTTCAGTGTATTAATTCCCTTTAATGAGCCAGCCTTTCAAACCCGTGTTTCTCCCAGACTAAGTGGAAAGCCAGTGACCTCTAAAAATAGCCTCCGCCCACCTTATCAGGGTCTCACACCTTCTCCCTCTTCCAGGGCAGGGCTGCTTGCTACTGCTCAGCAAAAAACCCACAAAAACAAAAAACAAACAAAAACAGGGAGTAGGTGGTGGCAGCTCTGAGTCAGGAAAAGTGGACTTGCCTGGAGGTTAGGACACTGGCTCCAGCCCCAGCTCTGCCACTCACTCAGACTGACCATGAGCAATGAGGAGGTGGGCAAGATGGTCTCTAGTGGACTTGGAATCAAAGGGGCTTGGAGTTTCCTGGGAGACGTTTTAACAGGAGATGAGTGAAGTGCCAGGATGCATTCTGGGGGAACCCACTCTGTGAAGAGGAGGGAAAGCGTGGGAGAAAGTGGCTTCCCAAGAGCCAAGGTAGGAGAGGGGTTGGCAGTACCAGCTGCTGCACTAGGACAGTGGAGATGAGGACTGAGAAGAGGATTGAGAAGGGGCCACTGGCAGGGAGTCATGGGTGACTCTGGCCAAGGCATTGCAGGGGCTTAAAAAGTGGGATCTGCTACTGCCTTACAGGGGCTAATGAGCCTGCCTGTCCATCTGATCCTCAGTTTTCTCCTCTGTACAATGGGTTAATAATAGTACCCATTTCAGAGGGGTTGCTGTGGGAATAAAGGGTGATGATGCAGGGAAAGCCCTCAGCCCAGTGCTTGGCACCTGCAGTAATATTATGAGTGTTAGTGAGGGGAAGAGGCAGAAGCTAAGGGGAGCTGATGAGGTAGAGACAGCCTGCTACTCTTTCTAAAAGCTTGGGTGAGAAAGGAAGGGAGAGGGAAGGCACTAGGAGATGGAGACAGGGCACAGAGGAGAGGCAGGTGTTCCTGGGATGAGGGTGTGAGAAGAGACAGAAGGACCAGGAGAGAGGAAGAGGGGGAAAGAGAATCGAAGGGGGATGCACATGGGAGGACTGAGGACCTTCCTTAATCACCTGCTGAGTGTCACCGGCTCTAGAAGGAAGCTGAGCAAAGGAAGGGTCACATGAGGCCCATTTGTGTCTGGCTCCGATTCCCCTCTGAAGACTTCAGTGTCTGCAAAGGGGGGTGCTGAGGTCCGTGAAGGGTGGTTTGACTCTGCCCAGGGCCTCGTGACATTGGCTTGCTTATTTCTGAAATGACATCATCTATTGATGACTCCTGCTTAGCCCAGTCATAATGGCCTTTTCCAGTTAATGTTTTGATTTTTCGGTCTTACTAATGGACTGGCCAAGCTGCCAACATTTCTAAAGAGGCCAGTTCACTTTTTTGCTTAAAGCCAGAACACCAAATAGATCAATTATTTGGCTGCTGGGAGACATTACCAGTTTAAAGCCACAGGCCTGTTTCTACGGCACAGCAGGAATCAGATAGCCTGATTCAGGGGCCATGTCCTCTCTTTGTTTTGTTTGCAAAATCCACCTTTGGTAAATCATGACAGGACCTGACTCTTTTTGCTCTTATTGATAATGAAAGAAAGAGCTCCTTGCAGTCAACCTTGGTCATGTCTGGGAGGTTTTCTTTGATGTTAGGAGGTGCTAGGTTCATGTCTGATCCAAAAAACTAAACAAACGCAAGCATTTCTTTTATTTCCTCTTTTCTTACATCCTCTTGATTTTTCCTCAGAGAAAAACAGATTTGTGAAAGGGCTGGGCATTACTGTGCATGAGGAGAAACGTGAGGGAGGGAGGGGAAGCAAGCCGGTCCCTGTGTCCTGTCTCAGCTCTCCTTCTCAAGGTCCTTAGCCCGAGCCTCTTGTCACCCTGGAACTCCTAGGGTGGTGACCCAGGGCATTCCGGGGGGTGATTCTGGTGGATGATGAGCTGTGGCCACTGGGTGTTCGCTCTCCATGCCTGTGGGACCGGGAAAGCAGAAATGCCTCTTGGCCTCACTCAGCCTCCTTCATGGACTCATCTCTCCTGCCCGTTCTTAAATGTTGGTGCCACTCTCAGCCCTATTCTCTTTTCACTCCAGACCCTCCTAGAATCCCATTCTCGCTATGGCTCCAAGCTCCCCTATAAACTAACAACTCCCAAGTTCATGTTTCCAGGCAGGACTGCTCTCTGGTGACTCCTGCCAGTTGGACAAAGCCAATAAAACATCCCAAGGGCGCTTCACCACCAACAGGCCCAGGCTCGGGCTCATCATCACCCAGTCCTCCTCTGGTGTCCCTCCTCTTGGTCAACAGTAACGCCATTCACCCAGACGCCAGCCAGAAACCACCTTTCCCTTTGCCACCCCATTCCTTTGGTCAAAATCCTGCCAATTCTACCTTCCTCAATATCCCTCCTATTCATTTCCATACCCCCATCACCACTCCCATCCATTACTTTACCATCTCTCTCCCAAATCATTGTCAGAGACTCTGTAAAGTTTTTCCACCTCAAGTCTTTTCTTCTATGCTGCTGTGAAAAGATCTTCGTGAAATGTAGCTATGACTGTGTTGTTCCCTTCCCTTTGGGGGCTCCCCATTTCCTACCAGGTCCCTTAGCATTGAACAGCAGGATCATCTAAGACCTGGCCCCAAACCTCTTCTCCAAATTCATCTCTTGGCACTGCCATAAATTCTTTTCATGGTGCAAGCATACACCCCTTCATACCTCGCTGCCTTTGTCTCTGCTGCTCCTTCTGCCTGGAAAGCTGGTCTCTCCCTTCTGAACATGGTGAACTTGTAATTAGCCTTGAAAGCCAAGCTCCTATTGCCTCATCTGTGCTCCCACGGCCCCCTGAATGGACCTCAGAGAATCCGCATACTGTGCTGTAAGTGGAATCATCCACCTACATCCTTATCTTTGACTAGACCAGTGGTTCTCAACCTGTGGGTCGCGACCCCTTTGGGGGGTCGAACGACCCTTTCACAGGGGTCGCCTAAGACCATCAGAAAACATATATAATTATATATTGTTTTTGTGATTAATCACTATGCTTTAATTATGTTCCATTTGTAACAATGAAAATACACCCTGCATATCAGATATTTACATTACGATTCATAACAGTAGCAAAATTACAGTTATGAAGTAGCAATGAAAATAATGGTTGGGGGTCACCACAACATGAGGAACTGTATTAAAGGGTCGCGGCATTAGGAAGGTGAGAACTACTGGACTAGACTAATAGTTCCTTGAGGATAGAGTTTATGGCTCATTTATTTCTGTTTAGAGCTCTTTATGGTTTTTGTTCTTTCCTTTCTTTTTCCCCTTCCCTCCAATCCTTACCAGAGGATATGTTTAGAGAGAGGAAGAGAAACAGCGATATGAGAGAGAAACATTGATCTGTTGCTTCCCATATGCATCCCTAACAGGGATTGAACCCACAACCTAGGCATGTGCCTTGACCAGGAATTAAACCCACAAGGTTAATCAAAATTAACCTTTTGATGTATGGGACAATGCTCCAACCAACTGAGCCACCCAGCCAGCGTGCATTTTATACTTTAATAAATGACTGACCACGAATGAATGAATGAATGAATGAATGAATGAATGAAAGAGTAAGCATAGGAAAGCCCTGTGATAACTATGACAGTCACACACCATCAACCAGCTTCTACACGTGTTCTCCCATCCCACCAAACCCTCAAGCCCATGAGGGCAGAAACCACACCTATTCTGGTCCCTCGCTGACTCTGCAGCCCCTGTCAACCTCATCACATAAGTAGAACAAATCCACTGTCTCATTTGAAACTCGGTAATACTGTAAGGAGGAAGGACGGGTCTTATTACTCCATTTTTGTAGACAGGACAGTGAACCCCAGTAAGAATTGCTCCAGTTCATCCTGTTGAGTGTATATTCCAGAAGAAACAAACTGTTCTCCAGGATTTGGTAAACTTGAGAAATGAGAGCCCTGGTGTTCCATACCAGTGCTTCTCTAGTGCTTGAGTCACTCAGAATCTTGTTAAAAATGCAGATTCTGGCTCAGTAGGCTTGGGAGGGACCCGAGATTCTGAATTTCTAATAAACTCCTTGTTTCTAATGAGCTCTCATAAGCTTATTCAGTAATAAGCTTAACAATTCCTAATAAGCTTTAATAAACAGCTAATAATATGATGCTCACCCTGCATACACATTCATACTTTGAGCACCAAAATGAGCGCCAGCTATCCCAAAGTTTTCCCTTGGCTGCTGCATTTAGATAGTGTTCTTATTAAAGTCTATAAATGAATTCCGCTAAGCCCTGACTCAAAATCAAAGTTTCTTTCTGTTCTTTGTTTTGTTTTTCTTTGTTTGTTTTAAATGTAGCACATGCGGGCACTCAGAACATGATGGGGCACATGGGGAGGTGCATGGAACAGGTGCAGCCCATGCCCCTCGCCCCCACCTGTGGTCAGACATGTGATGGAACGCTAGGATGGGGCACGCGATTGGTGGGCGGGGCATGCAGTGGGGCACGTGCCAATTCATCTTGCCTCCCTTTGTTCAGTGAGTACACTGGTGGGATAAATTCTTAGAAGTGGAATTGCTGAGTCAGGGGTGGGTGCATTTTGATAGATATGGCTTACCTTGTCTTGACAGAGGGTGGTGCACCAATGTAGATCCCTTCTGTGTGAGCACGCTGGTCTCCTCCACATGTTGGGAACACTGGAAGGCCTAGGACTTTTCTCTTTGTCAATCCCGTAGAGGAGCACTGATCTCATTTCTCAATTGACTTCTCTATAGTTACAAGTGGGCTTCGAATCTGTTGATAGGATTATTAGCCATTTGTATTCTTATGTGAATTGCCTGTTCCTTTCCTCTTCCTAAATTTCTGCTGGGCTGTTTTCTTTCTTTCTTTCTTTCTTTCTTTCTTTCTTTCTTTCTTTCTTTCTTTCTTTCTTTCTGTCTATCATCTATCTATATCTTTGTCTATTAAACAAATTAACCCTTTGTTCAATGTGCAGCAAATATTTTTTCCCCGATTTGCTATTTGCCTTTTGGCATTGTTAGTGCTAATTTCCACATGGGTTTTTTAGAAAATATAAGACCACTCTTCATAAATGTATGAGGCAAGGTGATAAAGTTTGTGCTTGTAAAATGGACAAGAACAGGGGTGAGCTCCACAAGTTTTTCTACCAGCCAGTTTTTATCTGCCAGTGGTTTTGACTTATGACTGTCAAAACGAATTATCCTGCTAGGCATTCATTCATTTATGCAACTAACTGCCTTCAGCCCCTGAGAGGTGCAGGGCTTTGTGTTGGGCCAGGGGAGACAGAGATACTTGCCCTCAACTAGCTTTCAGTCTTGGGTGGGGGTTTTAATGAGAGGATACCTCTGATGGCAGAACTCTGACGGCCTCTCCCATTTGTATTAAGACATTTGGTTGCTAGATGCCTTTTAAGCTGGTGTGGAGAGAGATGACACAGGAGACAGAGGTTGATGGGAGGGCACAGTGGTCGAGGGCACTAGTGGGCTTTGAACTAGGGCTTCCCTAGTTCGGGAAGTTGAAGAGATGAGGGGAGAAGAAGCCAGAAAATGGAGAGTGACATGGTTCGCAGGGCAGGTGGGCAGGGCAGTGGGGCAGAGAGATGATCTCAAAGTCCTTTCCTGGAGCCCTGTTACTTACAGTGACTGATGCAGTGACTCAGGCACCATGATGACCTCAAGAGATGCAGAATAAACACACACTGGGCCTTTCTGACTCCACTCACTGGACATCGTTGACGGACCTGTGGACCTTCGAGGCTCAGTGTGCCCCGGGAGGGAGCTCGTAGCAACTGCAGAGAGAGATGGAGTCACCGTGTTCAGCTTCTCTGGTTTTTCAGAAGGTGCTTTCCCATGTGACTAAGAGAATGAGATCAGCCAGGGAAAATAAGTGCACATGGGCCTGAGAACAGTCTTTTAAAGACCGCTGGTCTCTGAGTCCCCATTCTGTCCGCTCAGTGGCCCCAAACATGTTTTTCATAATAGAAGCAGGTCTTGAAGGGCCTTAAATCTCAACTTGTCAACTCCCAGTGGCCACATACCCGCTGTACTTTTCCAGTTATGTATGTTCAAAAACAAAGCTAATCTACGGTTTTAAAAGTCAGAATAGTAGTTACCATTTAGGGAGATGGGGTGGGAAGGGGGAGTGAGAAAGCTAGAAATGTCCTATATCTTCATCTGCGTGTTTACATAGGTGTGTGCCTATGGGAAAATTCAGGCAGCTGTCCCCTTAAGGTTTGCACACTTGGCTGTATACTGTGGCTGTGTACTGTATAACCAATTCCTTATTTAAACGCACACACACACACACACACACACACACACACACACACACACAAACAGCTCTCCAATCAAAAGTAGGAGCCCAGAGCTGAGCTCCAGCATGAAGTCCAGCAAGACCATCATCAGCCCTGCTGTGGCCACTGTACTTTCATTCATGCAGCAGAGATAGCAGCCTGACTCTTGGGACCAAGGCCTCACACTGTTGACTTACATTTGGGGGGACAGTCACTTGAGAACCCCCAGATCTTTCCATGGCTGTTCAGCCCATCTAGGGCTGGCTTGTTGGGCTGGTGCTTGTTGGGACTGAGGCAGGGGCATAAAAACCAGCAAGCTGAACCGCATCATCCTTCATCTCATTTCCCCTTCATAGCACCCTTGAGAGGTACCTGTTGTGCCCTCGCTTTACGAACAAATCCCTGAGACAATGAGTGACGTGCCCAAGGCTGCCAAGCCAGTAAGAGCCAGAGCGGGGTGTTAGCCCAGGTCTGCAGGACCCGAGTGCGAGCTTTCACCTTTTACCAGGCTGACCCGGCAGGAGGCTCATTGGTAAAGTGGAGCTAATGACCCTGTGAGGGTAGTGGATGAAGAGATGATGCGTTTGACATTACCCCAGGGATCCTTAACTGTAAGCTTCCGAAGGGCTGGGGACTCCCTTATTAATTTCTGTTTCTCCCACAAAAGCCCACACTGCACAAAGTAGGTCTTCAATAAACACTCAATTAGGTTGTGGGAACTGAGATCCAGAGAGGTACAGCAACTTGCTTCAGGTCACACAGCAAGTCCTCAACCAAAGTCAGGACTTGTAACCAGTCCACTCCCACCTGAGCTCCTTCTGCCACTGTACATGGCCCCAGCTGCCTATAGATCCAGGGGACAGGGATCCCAGGATCTGGAAGAAAACAGGGAGGAGGAGAACCATGTCAGGTAAGAAAAGGCTGAGCCTGGCCCTGGGGCCTTCGAGGCACGTCTCCTGGGAAGAGGGCTGTAGGCTGTGCGGCTGCACAGAGCCCTTTTCCCGCTTAACCCGTGCTTGGTTAAACGCGCTGCAGATGCTTTCTTGAAATTCTTCATTTTATCTCTGGGTTTCTATTTTTAAATGAGGCCCCACTGACAAAGGCGTATGCACCAGTGCTCGGAGCCTTGGCTCACAGGAGGACCCACCTCCTGCTGCCTCTGTGCTTCCTGGCGATGTTTCTTAGACTCCAGCTGCCTCACCTCCCGTCACCCCCAGGCCCCACTAGCCTCTCTTCCCCACACCCAATCAGCTTCCATTTGGGGTTCTCTGCACACACACCCCCCCCACCCCCGCTCCCCGTTGTTGCATTAAGCTGGCAACTCTGGGGGCAAGCCTCTTATCTCTACCCCTGACCCAGGCACTTAGGCTCATGTGTTGGGGCAGCGGCCTATGGGAAGGAAGGGGAGATGCCTGGCTCAGCTGGCAGCCACTGGACTTGGTGTGAATTGCTCTGGGCACCTGTGTAGACAGTGACATTAAATGGTACATTTTAAAAACGCCGTGATCGATCGAGAGAGAGAGACCAGGAGAGAAAGGAAAAACTTCATGTCTCAGTACCTTTGATAGCACTTTCCCCCCATTTTTGAACAAAGGACCCCACAGCCTCATTTTGCACTGGTCCTGGCCAGTTCCATGGGCAGCCGTGCTTGAGAGAATCAGCAGGGCAGGGGGAGTGGCTCAGGCCTCACGCAGGGTGCCCCGGGGAAGCAGGAGGCAGGGGGTTGGGACCTAGGGGGCTGGGAGAGCTCAGCCCTCAGTCCGGCTGTCTCCCTTTCCCTGTCTGTCCGGATGGCCTCATGGTGACAACACACCCAGGTTACAGGGCACGTGAACCTGCAGGCCTGAAAGTGGTGGTTGTTTCATAAGCTGCAAGGGTCTCTGCGCAGCGGAGTGATTGTTGGTATAATTACTGCATCGCATTTTAAGTGTTTTAAAATGTAACCATTGAGGAAGCTCCCCAAAAGCTTCCATTACCTGCTATCTACCCCTTTCACACCTACCCACCCCCACCATCTCTGGTCGAGGCCAATTTACTATCTTCCCTGCGGATCGCTGGCCTGGGTAGAACATGCTTGTCCACCCTGCTCCTGGGGGACTGTCCCCAGAACTCTGTTCCTGACTGATCTGCAGTCCTGGTGCCTTGACTGGGAGCCAGGCCAGGGCTGTGCACAGAGGTGGGGAGCAGGTCAGAGGTGGTTGCTGCCCTTGCCCGCCCCGCCTGGGGGCTGAGAGGTGTGGGAGCCACAGTCTCCTCTGTAAGATGGGGAAGCACTGCTTTCAAAGAGCTGCACCGGAGGGTGTGGGGAGAGGCCACGTGCACCAATAAGGAGGCTGGGGGTGCTGTGTGAAATTCCAGGGTACTCAGGGATGGCTTCAAGCCCCAGGCTGGGGAGTGTGATGTCTGACATAATGGGGGCTGTTGAAGTTGGCTTTCCGCTTGGGAGCAGCATCAGAACTGATTTTCACGAAGATCATCTGGACAGGAAGGTAGGAGAATGGAGGCAGGGAGACCCTTTGGGAAGCTGTTGTAATAACATAGATTTAAAAAGGCAAGCCCCATGAGCTGGGGAGGAGGGACAGACACAAAGGCTGTTAGAGAGGTAGGATTCTAGTCCAAAAAGACAAGTAATGTATGATTCCACTCAGGTGAGGCACTTAGAGTAGTCAGAAAGCAGAGTGGTGGTTTCAGGGGGCTGGGAGTGGGGGTGGAGGAGGATGAGGAGTTGGTGCTTAATGGGGACAGAGTTTCAGTTGGGGAGATGACTGGTGGTGATGGTTGCACAACAATATGAATGCTACAGAAATTTACACTTAAAATGATTAAAATTTTATGTTACATATGTTTTAGCACAATTTAAATAAAACTATAACATTCAAAAAAGATAAAGAGATAGAGAGGAAAAAGAGAGAGGGGATTGACAGGTGTGGGGACCTACGAGAGCTCAGGAGTGGGAAGGGGGGAGTTCAGGCTGACCCCAGGTGTCTGGCCTGGGTGACTGATGGACGGCAGAGGGGCCATCACCCAGGTGAGGAGATGGTGGTGGAGGAGAGGTGGGCCATGCTCAGGGGCAGGCACGTGAAGCCTGAGGGACGCCAGGAGACATGCCCAGCAGGGAGCCTGAGCTGGAGAGAGACCATCTGAGTCATCAGCTTATCTCTGGTAACAGACCTCACATGGGAGATAAGAACCCCAGGGGAGTGCGAGAAGTGAGAAGAGGGAAGAGCCCAGGGGAACAGCTGGGCAAGAAGAATCCATCATCAAGGAGACTGAGAAGGAGGGAAGCAGAGGGTGAGAGTCTGAGCTCTCCTCTTGTTTGGCTGTAGGAGCAGGGACTCACTCAAAGGTACCTGAGTGCTTTGACGGGGACCTCCTAAGGACTGTGGGAGGACAGGGGCCTCAGGAATCCAACATGAGCCATAGCAATGCAGGCCTGAGGGAGCAGGGACTGAGCACGTCTGGGGACACCATGTTCTCCATCTCTCTCTCAGCCCATGAATTCACACATCCCCCATGAAGACTCTCACTCCCCACGCGTCTCTTACCTCATGGCCTCAGCTCTCACACATTCACCTCTCTTCACTCCCAGCTTCCCCTACCACCTGCCTTATCCCCTCTTTATGTCCCAGTTCAGTGCTGTTATGGGTTGAATTATCTCCCTCCAAAAGTTCTACCTATAAATGTGACCTTATTTGGGAATAGGGTCTTTGTAGATGATCAAGTTCAGATAAGGTCGTGAGGAAAGGCCTTAGTCTAATTCGACTGGTGTCTTTATATAAAGGGGACATTTGGACACAGACACGTACAGAACTGGGAGCCGGCCAGCTCAAGCCTCGGAAAGCCTGAGGCTCCCAGGGCAGGGGGAGAGGCATGGAACACATTCGCCCTTTGAGCTCTCAGAAGGAACCAGCCCTGCCAACGCCTAGATTTTGGACTTCTAGCCTCCAGGACGGAGAGACATAACTTGCTGCTGTTTAAGCCATCTGGTTTGTGGTCTCCGTTAGGGCAGCCCCGGGAAATGAACACAAATGCCGAAGAGGAAAGGAGCTCGTATTCAGCCAACTCATCCTTTTTCTTGTCCCGGCCACCTCCAGGTCATTGACTTGAATCAGGCACCTGTTCCGTCCAATCTGCTGGGGGTGGGGGTGATGATATAAAGCATGGTTGCCCCTCATAGGTGCCCCTTGAAGGAGGGCTTGGGAGAGACAGCTCCTTCCAAAGGAATAGGGACTCTCAGGCCCGCGTGTGTCCCGGAAGAGAGAGGCACAGCCTTCAGTGGTGAGGGCGCAGGGCATTACCCTTTAGCCAAAGTGTCTTCCAGCTCTGGCCGGTGTGGTTTGGTTGGTTGGAGCTTCAGTCCATACACTGAAAGGTTGCAGGTTCGATTCCTGGTCAGGGCACATGCGCAGGCTGTGGGGTGGATCCCCGATTGGCAACTGATCAATATCTCTCTTTCACATAATTGTTTCTCTCTCCCTCATCGCTCACTCTCCTTCCCTCTCTCTCAATAAAAGCAATAGAAACACATCCTTGAGTGAGGATTAAACAACAACAAAGTGAATTCCAAAATAGAAGAGCCAGAGACAGGAGGAGATGGGGTATGAAATAACTTTGTTAATCACTCTTTCTTCGCCCACTATTCAGATGTTCTCTGTGGCTAAATAAGAAGATGCGATAAGTGGAAAATATTCATTTGAACTTGTGACTCAGCTCCTCCTGACCTCAGGGAAGTGTATGCCGTAAATCAAGATGCTACTCCAGCGCCTCCCCCAAGTGTTCCCACAGGGGCGGAGGCCGGAGGAGCCATTAGCGGGAGTGACAGGGCCCACTTCGGTGAGAGATTTAAAGGCTTATTTGGTTCTCCAGGAGCGTCCCGTCTCCGACCTCTCCTTTCTGAAGCCGCTGATGGATGGCCTCAGCCCTTGACCCGCTGGTTTTTACTGTCCATCCCTCCCAGCTTTATTTCCTGGCACAGCTTGTACATTGTTTTTTTTTTTTTTTTTTTTTTCATATTTAGCAGCAGCAGCTTAAGGCTGCTGAGAAGCAGGGTGGCCAGATGCACTCAGTGTGATATACACACCAGCTTTGAGAGACTTCGGTTTTTAAATGGGTGTTACATTTATGGAGCTGCCCCTTACTTCTCTCACCAGCTCTTACTGGGACCGGGACCGGGACCGGTTTAGGAAGCAGGCAGTGGGCACTGTTCTGCTTCGGGCGGGCCATGCAGGGGCCCTGGCAGCTTCATCGCCCTCCTCCTCTCTCTTCCTCCCGCTCCCTCCCCCTCTCGGGCTCCCAGCCCTCCAAGACCTGGTCACATCTTTCCGTTTTAAAGGTGGGAAAAGAGAGGATCCAAGAAGAGAAGGGACTTGCCCAAAGTTCCAAGGACACTTTTGAGACCAAAACCCAAATGGGCTCGTTCCCTACTAGTACGTTCACCAGGCACAGGGCCGGACACCGGGATGTGAGGACCAGTAAGACACAGGGCTGCCTGAGGGAAGCTACCCTCTGGTGATGTGTGTGGGGAGCAGGGTTGGGGCGGCGGTGACTCCAGCAGCAGCCTCATGATAAGGGCTCCCAGTTATGAGCCTGGTTGCCCGTGCACCAGCCCCGGCTTTATGCCTTACTTGCTTGTTGCCAGTTACTCCTCACAACACCCTAGCGGGGAGTACTCTTACCCTCCCACTATATAGATAAAGAAACCCAGTCCAGTGATTCCCAACTTTTTATTTTAGCAGCTGAATCCTTTCTTCGAGGGAACTCTTACATGAAACCCCAATAAACCGATCAGGTAAAATCAGGGGTGAGCCCCCTCGACTGGCCTCTCATCTTAACCCCCAGGAGGGCCCCGAGATCTCCCCTGTGATCCAGGTCTTGGATGCCTTCGAGCGGGATGGGTTACAAGCAGAATTTCCCAGGCCACTGATGCTCACTTTACAGATGCGCAAACGGAGGCCGGGAGGAGAGGAGCCCCCCCCCCCCCCCCCCCGGAGCCCGGAGGGCACCCCGAGGAGTTACCACAACTCTCACTCCAACCAAAGTCTTCGGAATCTCAGGCCTGTGTCCATCCATGACAGCTCTTTTATTAGGAGACAGAGGCCTTTTATTAACAGCTGTAACGTACCATCTCTTCCAAGCCGTGTTTTAAGGCCCAGCTTGCAGTGGGCTCTAGTAGAACGGGATTTTCACCCCCTTCCCAGCCCCTCCCTTCCCCACCTCCAGTTCCCCGTCATCGACCACAGGAGGAGAGTCTCGCTCTAGAGAAACCATGCCTGGGAGCCGAGTGGATGAGTGTGGCTTGAAGCTCACAGCTTCGAAGTTTACCTTAGGAGTTCTCCGTGCCTCTCAGCTTATTTAACGTAGTGCCGCGTCGCTCTGTAATATTCACAGGACACTTGACAATAGAAAGAGCCTTTTAAAGTCCTCTGAAATAGGATTTTTTAATTCAACAGCACCGTTGAGTGTGTAAGTGGATGGTTATCTTTCTTGTGTGTGCTAAGAGCGAGACTTGATCCTCAGGAAATTTAATGACGGCAGCCTCAGGATGGCCTCCCTGGCGGTCCCACCTCCTTCTCTCCTTGGGCTCCCTCCCGGTTCCTTTCTTCCAAGCTGGCTTTGATATAGATTCCTTTCTCCCCTGTTCCTTCTTCCTGGTTCAGCTCTCTTCAGTGTCTGTCCATGACTTTTTTAAGGATTTTCATGCAAATTATCTAGAAAATGAATCAGCTGGCAAAGATAACAAACAAGCCAGCTCCTGGGCCAGCCTTCCCTAGCTGGTCCTGTTCCTATGTCCCTTCTTGCGTGAGTCCGAGTAGCTCCTCTCTCTGACCCAGCGGTGAGTCTAAGGCTGTTTTCCCAACTTCATTTCACGAGAGTCCAACTCCAGGAGCCGTTTTCCAGAGACATGTTTTCATGGTCAAAAGGACGGGAAGTTCTGCTTGTAACCCAGCCCTCTTGGAGACATTCAGTGTGTGGAACATACCAGAATTTTTTAGAAGTCCTGCAGCCCAGAGTCCTGTGGAACTTCATTAACCCAAACCTGTTTGAGCACCAAAAACATGTTTTGCAACCCACTTAAGAGACACTCGTTCAGAGGTAGCTCTATGAGTTGGTTCTGGAAGATTCTAAGCCCTTGACTGGGGTTGTTCTTGGCCCCGGGATGGAGACCTCTCCTGGCTCCACTTAGGAAAAGCCAAATTAGGTTATTCTCTGAGAGCCTTCAGGAAGGATTTTTCATTTTACCAGAACATTGTCAGCTGCTTCTGCTTTCTTTGGAAGTAAATAGAAATGAATGAGGGGAGGTGGGGGTACTTATGGCCTTAACATTGCATTCTTGGGGTCTGGTCAGAGGAAGACAACAGGCCAAGCGAGCCATTCTTAGAGAAAAGGATGCCCTGGGGTTTTCTGTATTTGGGAAGCTAGATCTTTTTTATCAAGCCAGCTGTCACACACTGGGATTTCTTCTACAAATATGCCCACACATGCACAAGCCCACATTAATAACACGTATCTCTGCCTTCTGAAATGGAGACATTTCTGTTAGCTTAGTGGACTTCAGTTTCAGTTTATTTTAACTATTTTCATGATTTTTAATTAACAGTTAATACCACCTTTTTGACTGATTAGTTGGTTGTCTCTCCCTCGTTTTGTTTCTCTCTACTCTGGAGAATTCCATCAGTCATTTCACAGATGAGCCGTGGGTTTTGTTTGTTTGCATGGGGTGGGGGCATCTAAAAACACAAACTGCTGTGAGGAAGGTGATACTGACTGTATGTTTGCTAGGGCTGCCATAACAAAGCACCACACACCGAGTGGCTTAAACAACAGAAATTTATTGTTTCAAAGTTCTAGAGGCTAGAAGTTCAAGATCAAGGTATGGGCAAGGTTGGTTCCTTCCAAAGGCTGTGAGGCTCTGTCCCAGCCTCGCCCCAGCTTCTGGTAGTTTGCTGGCAGTCTTCGGTGTCCTTGGCTTGTGGGAGCATCACCCCAATCTCTGCCTTCATCATCTTCACATGGTGTCTCCCTGCATGCCTGGCTGCCCACATTCCCTCCTTTTATAAGGACACAGTCATGTTGGGTTCGAGGCCCGCCCGCCCTTCACCATGACCTCATCTAAATTAATTATATCTGCAAGGACCCTGGACCATCCCCCTCCCCCCACACCAATCACTTTCTCCCTCTGAGCCAGCTCCCTCAGGAGTAATATGAAGGGTCTGGAGGAGGCAATCTCCTCTGGCCAGGACTTCAGTGATTCTATGAAAAAGGTGTTGGAATACAATGGCTAGAGCAATGCGCTCGGAAAGCCAGTAGACCCAGCTTCCAATGCTAGTTCTGCTGCTTCACAGTGTCCTGATTTCTGGGAGCCTCTCAACCTCTCTAAGCTCAATATCCTCACCTGCAAAATGGAGATAACAGCTAACACCTACCTCAGAGATTAAATGAGGAAATCCTTATGAATTGCTTAACGCATGAGTTGACATGTGGTAGTAAAAGTTAACTTTGCTGCTGGCTGTTTCTTATGAGGATTGGATGAGATAGTGTAGGTGAAGGGCCTGCAGGAAGCAGGTGCCCAGTTAACCACTGATACCCCCCTCTGTTAAGAACAGCTTTGGCAGAGTTTCCAGCATTCATGTTTTCCATTGGGGTGTGGGCTGAAGGGCGGAGGATTGTACTGAAAAGTATTTAAACTACTTGAAGAATAAAATAGTTTTCAGGCACTCATAAGCCATTTATAATAACCAGTTACTCATAACTAGTGGTCATGCCAGTGCAATTAATTAGGATTCATTAAATTACCTGCCCTCAGGACTTGCACCTTGTGTGGTTTTATTATGGAATTAGTCCAACTTAGTGCAGTATTCTGCTATAGTATCATTATCCTGACGATTCATAAAACGTGCCCAGGCCACCATGTGAATGACAAGCATTTATTTTCCCTGAGAGCAGATCCAAGAAGGGTGTTTCTAAGATCTTTCTCTTTCTGGTAGATCTTACATCAGCACGGAAACTCAGAAGACAAAGACAAGTTCTTCACAATGTCGTACAGACGAGAACTAGAGAAATACCGCGACCTGGATGAAGATGAAATCCTCGGAGCCCTAACAGAGGACGAGCTCAGGACCCTGGAAAATGAGCTGGATGAGCTGGACCCTGATGTGAGTAGGCACTAACGGGGACCACGTTGTCACAGGCACAGGGACAGCCACCACTACCACCTGCGGGAGGGACCGGTGCAGACTTCCTGAAGCTACCACTTACACTTCCCTTCATGGCCATTATATGGGAATAGCATTGCCTTTGCAGGTGTGTGTGTGTGTGTGTTGTATTCATCAGGGTTCTCTAACAGAACCAATAGGCCATATATACATAAAGAAAGAGATTTCTGATAAGAAATTGGCTCACACAATTATGGAGGCTGACAAGTCCCAAGGTCTGCAGTCGGCAAGCTGGACACCCAGGAGAGTAGATGGTATAATTTTATTCCAAACGCTGGCAGGAAGAGACCCAATGTTTTCAGTTCTGCTCTTCTTGATATCCCATAACTTAAGTACTATGATGTAAATGAACAATATTTAGATGCTACAGAATAAAATCCAGATTAGGGACTAAGGGGAAAGAAGACAAAGATATTTGCTTACCACACACACCTGCAAACATATTCATAACAAAATAAGGACATACTCATGATAATTATAGTCCTTGTTTCTCTAATGGGTCACAAGGTTATAGCTGGTATTGATAACTACTACCTTCTTCCACTACCCATTCTGTATTCCCTTTGCCTTTGGCAAGCACCTAGCTGGTCACAGTTCCTTGCCTGGTTAGATGACCCAAGCCTTTATCCTTGAAGGCCTAAGCCATTGGTGGTCCTGCCTGGATTGGTTGTTGTAGTTTTTCGTTGACTGTAATCATGGGGCGTGGTAATTAATACTAAGAAAGCCCTAAGCAACCTCCTACTGCGGACATACGCTTCCTTACCCCACTGTGGAGCAGCAGTCCGATTTCCCCTGCGTAGTGAGGATCAGTCACCCCAGCCAACACAGAAACTCCTTCTCGGCCTTATCGCTCTCAGGTATGAGGAGCCCAAAGTGGCCGGGCGTCAGTCTTAACTTCCAGTCCAATAGAATCATTGTTGTGACTCTGGGAGGAAGCATTTTTCCCTTTGGAACTAAGTCCTGAGCTAAGCCCTCTAGGCCAGCAGAGCATAAGGTCACAGGACCAGGAAGTGAAAATTTTGCCAGTGAGTCACTAGGGGTAGTAGTGAGTGGTGCTGCTCCCATTTCTACCCTTGATTGCTGGATCCTGGCTATGGGAGAAGCAGCTCCATGTGTTGGACACTGATACGGAATGCAGACTCCTAGGGAACCGGGGCCCAGCCCTGCAAAGCTTGCCACCTAGCTAGCACTGCCCCTGAGTCTGCAAAAGCCCGTTCCACTGTTCCATGCAGGCAGCTGCTGCAGGATGGTGGGGGAGACATGTGTCATGCAATAAGTTAACCAAGAAATAAAGGACTAGAAGAGTCTCTCACTTGTTTGATGTTTTTATCATTGCATTTCATGGCCAGCACACTTAGAAGTGTGTTTGATGCTCAGAATTTGCCTCTGCCATTAGGATTACAGCATCAAAAGGCGAGCAGCTCCCTGGTTATGTCTGTGGTTTGGCCAGGCACCATGGAGCCGTGAGCAGGGTTAGGGAGGATTCCTAGGAGGCCTACTAGCTAGCAGGGGCCTTCATTCCACATCTCTATCTCAGGTATGCAAGTCAACACCCAGCAAGAAGGTAGATAATGAATGTTACTGAATTTAGTGAATTTTCCATTTGCTATATTTTTATATTAAAAATGGGACATTTTACACCTTTTTAAAAACAACATGTCATTGCTCAACTGTAGTTTAATAGTGATCCATAAAAAAAGAGCACTTGTATACCATTCCACTAACCCTCAAGTAATCCCAGCTGGTGTAGTGGCAGTAGGTTAGCAGGAAAAATGAGGGACTAGAGCAGCCGTGGGCAAACTACAGCCCGTGGGCCAGATCCGGCCCGTTTGAAATGAATAAAACTAAAAAAAAAAAAGACCGTACCCTTTTATGTAATGATGTTTACTTTGAATTTATATTAGTTCACACAAACACTCCATCCATGCTTTTGTTCTGGCCCTCCGGTCCAGTTTAAGAACCCATTGTGGCCCTCGAGTCAAAAAGTTTGCCCACCCCTGGACTAGAGGTTAGGTATCCTGGTTCCGACCCTGGCCCTGTCTCTTACTCCACGTGGCCTTGAACCAGTTGCTGTCCTTGCCTAGGCCTTAGTCTCCATCCATAAAATGATGGAATTGGTTGGTCCCTTTCAGGGCCAAGCGTCCCTGAGCTTGTAACCTGGCCTTGTCTCCAGATTTGACTAAGTGGCTTCTTTCTAGATAACCTAGAATCCTTGACTAGGGCCCTGGGTCACAGGTCCCATAGAATGACAACTTCCCCCAGCAGCACGCTGTCATCTCGCTATTCCCAGCCACCCCGCCCAGCTGTGAGGAGTTGGTTCCCCTGACGAAGTTGCTCAAGTTGATTAGAAGGCAGCATGGTTGGGGAGCCTTGGGTGCCTCCCATTCCCCTGCACCATGGCTCCCTCTTAGCCTGGGTTTCAGTAAAAATTAGTGATGAGGGCAAGAAACAATCAAGCTTCCAGCTTTGTTGCTATGAAATTATTCTGTTCTAATTCTATCCTAGATCATTGCTGCAAGAACAAACGGCTTTAAAAAGTGAGAACAAAGGGGGATGTGCTACTTGTAGTCAACGCAGTGAACATGGCTCAGTTACCCCCAGGCGCCAGCCCCTTGCCGGCTGCCCACAGGGGGGCCTGGGAGGGATCCTGTCCCGCAGGCGCTCGGTCCCGTGGGCAGTGTATGTCCACTCCGTTCTAAACGGGAGCAGACAGGAGCTCAGGGAGAGGACTAATCCTTACTGGTGGGAGGCTTCACAGAACAGGCGATATTGGCACTGGGCCGTGGGGTTTTCTAAGTCAAGAATAAAAACAAAGAATTCTAGGCCGAGTGAAGGCCGTGAGCAAAGGGTCTTGTACAGAAGGGAACTAGGGTAGGGAGTCTCGGTATGTTTCTGTGGAGGGTTTGGTGGGCTTGCTGTCTCAGGATCAGGACAGATGGGCCAGGGAAGATGCCAGGGAGATGAGTGGGAGGTGGAAGGGGCTCACATGGGAGCCCTGTTGTCCTGCCCAGCCTGTGGTAGCAGAGTTCTTTTCTGACAACAAGTTCCTTTCTGCTTCTCTCCACAACCCTCCCAACATATTGCAGAATCTTTGCTGTTCCCAGGTTGATGTGCAGCCACTCCCCGCCCCCCCCACCCACCCCGGGGGTCCTCTAGACCTGGGGCCTCTGGCCTTCGGGGCTGTTGGAGTTGCCCTGAGCTGTTGCATGAGAATGAGGTCAGATTAGGCTGTGACTGCAAATCGGGCAGATGATGACAGGCTCAGAGGCAAGCTCAGAGCTGGGAGTGGGAGGGGACAGGTGGAGGAGCCCTCTCGGAACCGAGCCCAGGGTCAGCCCCCAGGGACTGCTTGGTTTCCAGCTGGGAGCTCTGTTTCACTTGGGGACTGGCAAAGAGCTCCCACAGTGCCCCCCACCCCAACTGTCAGGGTGCCTGGCCCCAGCAGCAGGTCCCCAGGGCCTCTGTACCGCCCACACGGTCAGCTCCCTGGAGCCCTTCTCCCAGGTGATTGGCAGGAAGGGGTGCTTGTGTCCACTGGAGGGTGGAGACCCTGGGGCTCCGAGAGCTGACAATGCGCCTGGTGTCACAGGACCAGGCGAGGAGACTCGGATTTCTCGTAGGGGGGAAGGTAACCATGTATTTGGATGGGGGAGGAGGTTGGGCAATGTGAGACCTGTGGTTTCGAAATGGACATTTTCAAAGACCCCTTTCTCTCTAAGTTCAAGGAAAAGAAAGGAGAAATCAGAGAGGATAGGAGATAACCGAGGCCAGTGGGTTTTTTGTCCCAGCCGCACAATCGGGCCCTTCACGGAGTGTCTCTGTTACCTGATTTGCAAGTCAGTATGTGAGTTTTGAAAAGATCTAGTGGGCCTCCCTCCCTTCTGAGAGCACAAACATTCCAGCTCACATTTCACCCGCCCTTGGCCCAGGTTCCGCAGTCACAGCTCAGGGAGAGGCCAAAGGTATGCGGACCGTGAGAGGCATGGGAGCCGGCTGGCCTGGATGGGCACAGGGGCCAGCAGGTGTCCAACCCTCCCACTTGCAGAGCAGGGACTGAGCCCACTGAGGGAAAGGAACTTGCTCTCGGTCACACGTCCACACAGAACCGGACCAGACCCCGGCCCGCCGCCTTCTCTGTTATACTCTTAGCGGCACAGCTACGACGTGAACTCTTAGAACAATATCCTCCTGTTTTAATTTTTGTTTCCCAAGTGCTTACATGGCACTTTCTATGTGCAGACACTGTTCTTAGCACTTTGAAAATATTAAATCATTCAACCATCATCATAATCCTACAATGCAGACACCACTATCATCCCCTTACAGACAAGAAAGTGAGAGAAGGCCCTGGCTGGGTAGCTCAGTCAATAAGAGCATCGTCCCGATACACCCTGGTCAAGGCACATACAAAAATCAATGAATGCAAAAATAAGTGGAACAACAAGCCCTTCTCTCTCCCCAATCAATATACACTGAATGGCCAGATTATTATGACCACCCCATCAGTACAATGAAGTGAATTAGTTATGCAAATAATAATAATAATAATAATAATAATAATAATAATAAAACCTTGAGAGTATTTACTTAGGAAGTTTTCAATATTCAGTATTTTTGGAAGTGTCAATGAAGTACTGATGGGGCGGTCATAATAATCTGGCCACTCAGTGTATGTAAAGAAAACTGAGAGGTGCCGTAGCCGGTTTGGCTCAGTGGATAGAGTGTCGACCTGCGGACTGAAGGGTCCTGGGTTTGATTCCGGTCAAGGGCACATGCCTGGATCCCCAGTAGGAGGTGTGCAGGAGGCAGCCTATCAATGATTCTCTCTCATCATTGATGTTTCTATCTCTCTCTCCCTTCCTCTCTGAAATAAATAAAGATATATATATATATATATATATATATATATATATATATATATATATATTTTTTTTTTTTTTTTTTTTTTTTTTAAAAGAAAAGAACACAGAGAGGTGAACTTGTTCACGTCCCAAACCCAGACAGTGGCTGAGCCATGACATTGTTCTAAGTGTTCACATCTTAGCTGCACCTCTAGAAAGCTTCATGGGAGTCTCCAGGAAGGCAGTGTGAGACACAGATGTGTCTGGTTTGTTGTATGTAGTCATCTTCCTTTCTCCCTGGAAACAACCTGAGATGCAGATGTTCATGTTCACTCCTGGCTTTGTTTCCAACGTAGGCACATGCTTTGGGTCTGTCTTCCTCTCTGCAGAGTGGCTGCAGCCAGCCTCAGGCCCTTGGACACCCCTCTAGCTCTCAGCATCCATACCTTTTTCTTTCTTTCCTTTTAAAAACTGGGGTGAGATTGATAAATAACATCGTATTAGTTTTAGGTCTACAACATAATGACTCAATATTTGTATATATTACAAAATAATCACCCCAATAAGTCTAACGTCGATTGCTACACCCATAGTTACAATTCTTTTTCTTTTTTAAAAAAATATATTTTATTGATTTTTTACAGAGAGGAAGGGAAAGGGATAGAGAGCTAGAAACATCGATGAGAGAGCAACATCGATCAGCTGTCTCCCGCGCACTCCCTACTGGGATGTGTCCACAACCAAGGCACATGCCCCTGACCGGAATCAAACCTGGGACCCTTGAGTCCACAGGCTAACACTCTATCCACTGAGCCAAACCGGCCAGGGCACAATTCTTTTTCTAACCATCCATGATTTTATGAGCAATTGCTGGCCATCTTTAATTTTTTTTTCAATTGCAGTTGATATGCAATATAATGTTAGTTTCAGGTGTACAGCATAGCAAATAGACATTTATAACTTACGATGTGATCACCCCGGTAAGTCCTGGCAGTCCTGTTACTTGAATTCAGCTCAGGCTTCAGGGGGTTATGTTTTCAGTGATGCAATTGTTAAGCCCCAGTGTCATGTGACAGAGTGGAGTACGCGGAGTTGGAAAGCAGCTATGTTTGCAGCAGAGGGCTCTAGACTTGTGTACGTTTGGAAAGAAAAAAGTCCCCGAAGCTTCCTATCTCTCTGCGGCCTGGAAAAACTCGAGCTTATCATGAGATTGTTGCACTTGGACTCCCACGGGGGAGGAATGCTCCATGTGCTAAAAGTATCCGCTGCTGACCGATTCCCCCAGAGGATCTGCCCTTTCTCGTCTCTCTGGAGTTAAGTGGATGCTGCTGTGAAGCTGAGCCAACTCCTCGGTTCAGATTGCCCTTGTACCAGGCATGGGGAGGACAGGCAATGCAGGAAGACGCTCTGGAACGGCAAGTCACGCTGGCCTGTGCAGGGAGCGGCGCACACGTTTCTATAGGGTCACCAGGTAGTTAACGTTTCCTGGGTATGCCGTGGGCAGAGCCCCGCATGGATTATCTCCTTTAGTCCTCTGAGAGGTTTGGTTATCATCCCCGTTTTAAATATGGGGAAACTGAGGCTTAGAGAGATGAAGTCACCTGCCCAGGATGCAACACGGTGGAGCTGGGGTCCCATGCTCGGCAGGCGTCACCCGGTATCCTGGGCCGTTACCCACCGCCTGCTGCACACACGTGTGGGAGCGGCCTGGGCATTACCAGCAACTTGTTTTTCTCAATTCGATGGCCTTTGAAGTTATGTTATTGTTATTATAAATACTAATCTCCAGAAAAGAAGGAAACCACCCAACACAAAGACTTTATAAATATTGCTTATTAACGAGGCTTTGGGGAAAAGGAAGACTATTTTTTAAAGTATTTCAGTAAAAAAACCAAAGTATTTGCAGGAGAGAAGATGGTAGGGATAATTCCGACCTTGTAAAGAAATTGCATCCTGAGAGTTGACTTTGAAGACAGCCATTGGGAATCTGTGACACGTTATTACCACAGAAACAACCATGGGAAATGACAGGCCCTCTGCAAAGCCAGAAATAATAATAGCAATAGTAATAGTAATGACTATGTTCTCTCGTGAGGCCGTCTGGCATGCCAGGTGCGGCACTCAGTGTGCTGTGGGAACCGTCACATAAAACTTCTGCAAGGATCCCATGAGATTGAGCCTCACAGGTTGGGGTCAACACCATTCTAAGATAAGGAAGCGGATGCCCAGAATCACACAGCTAGTCAGTGAGAGACCACCTTCAGCAGCCCTGCCCTCCTTAGCCCATGATGTATCAAGAGTTCAGAGAAAAGGGGCCGTAAACTGTAGGAAGAAATGATGGAGGAGAAAACCTAGAACTGCAGAATCTCAGAGCTAGAAACACACGTAGGGACCATCTCACCCTCCCTTCCCCAACCCAGCGTATACATACATACAGTGAGCAAAGAAACCCTGAGTTCAGGAGTCCCTCTTGGACATGTGTCATCCATGTTTCATGGATCCCCTCCAACTCATACCAGTCCTATGAGGTAAGTATTATCATGACCATTTCAGTGATGAAAACTCAAAACAACAACAACCCTGAAGCCCACAGAGGGGAAAGGACTTGTTCAAGGTCACACAACGCGTCAGCCCTGAGCCGAGATGAGAGCCAGGGACTTCCTGCACCACCACAGGGCTCTCCACCAGACTCCACAACATACTGGCATCCTCCCCATGATGCCCCGAATCGTGACCTGTGAGCCGAGGGCCCTCTTGGCCACGAAGGAAGCCGCCAAGTTTGGTCCACAGGCCAAACTCCCTTGTAACACAAACCGGCAGATTCACAAGCCTGGGACAGAAGTAAACAGTTGAAATAGAAAGAAATAAATCTCTGTTCTAAAAATAGGCGCATATCCTTAGAAACACTGCGGGCTGTTCACAGAGCCAAGGATGGGCCTGGGGTGGCGGGGACTGGGCGGGGGTGAGCAGTGAGGGTGAGTGGAGCCAGGTGTCAGTGCGTCCCCACCCTGCCTCTGTCTTCTGACCCCATGACCACCTCCCCCTCACCCCTCTCCGACCTCCCAGAATGCCCTCCTTTTCCCTCCATTCCCCTCCTCTCTGCTGCCGCTTGCTGGGGGACTTCTTGGACCTGGAACCCTTCAGTCGAGATGGAATCCTTTCATTTTTCCAGGCTGAACCACGCGCCCCTCCCTTGCAAAGCCTTCCCGACACCAGCCCCTCCAAGCCCCCAGCATAGCACCTGCCACAGAGGATGCCCTGCCATTTCCTTTTCGTTTTTGACATTTTTAATAGGAAACATTCTAAATATATAGGAGGGTACAGAATATACCTTTATTTCCATCATCCAAATTTAACAAATACAAATTTTTTTTGTCTTATTTGATTCAAATCACCCTTAAAAAGATAAACCATCACTATAGCTAAGGTATAAACCCACCCCTACTGTTTCTTCCCCATCTCTCCCACTCTAGTGAGCACCTTCTACTTGAGGGACAGCAAACCAAATACCCACAACATCTGGGAGATAATAAACCTGAAGGAAGGAAGATGGACCAGCTTGGGTCATCTTTTACTTTTCCACTCCTGAAAGAGAGGTGTACCTAAGAAAGTTTTGACGTAACCTTCCAGGAAGAAAAGCAACAACAAAGCCAGTGGAAAATGGCCACTGCTTCTTAGTCTCTCTGTCAGAGACAACAGGGAGTGGTGGGGACCGAGGCAAACGGGAGTTTGTGTTTGACGAAAGGACACTGAATACTCCGTTTCACCAATTGTTGACATCTGATTTTCAAGAGATACTGGAAATCTGAATTTTTAGGTACAAGTTTCCTATTTTAAAATGTTGGCAGCTCATTCAAACACATAGACCAAACAAACCACATTTGGGCATTCGATTGGACTGTAGGCCTCCCGTGACCACTGCATTCCAGGCATTGCAATAGAGGAACAGGGCAAAAAGAAAAGGAAAGGAGAAAAGCCATTATTCAAGTGCCTGTTTTAAGGGAGGTTAATGGGCATTGCCACTGGGCACTTCTCATATCTTTGACAGGAACTTAGTTTCATGCATGGTTCAACTTAGCTGCAAGGGAGCCTTGGAAATGTAGTTTTTAATCTGAGTGCCCGTGTGCTCGGTTAAAAGAATGGAGTGCTTTTATTACTGAAATAGGAGAGACATGCTATTACAGACCATTTGGGTTTGCAGTTTTGTGGCCTGATGTTCTGCTTTGCCAAAAGCTCTGAGGAGGAGTGAGAGGAGTCAGTAGGGGTTTAATTAAATCCAGACCCCCAAAGAAAACATTACAAAGGTCTTACTCTCTAGCTTGGCATTTCCCCAAACCCCCATTAGTGAACTCTGGTCCCATTTGGACACCCTACCCTGATACCTTTCCTAATGTGTTCCTTCTTCCAAACCTGCTTGGGGCAGCAGTTGGGTGACCTGGCAAACAGCTGAGGCAGCAGGTGTAATGTTGACCTGAAGGGTGTCCAAGTAATACCATCCTTTTCCCAGCTGGAAATGGATGCCCAGTGTTTGGCGCTGGGGATTCAGAGAAGACTAAGATGCATTCCAGCTGGCCTTTGAGGGGCACCCAGTCTCCTCAGGGAGAGAGATATGGTATAAATGTGCTCCAACACAAAGTAGGATGAGCATTATAGAAGACCTGGCTACATGCCGAGGGGAGTTTGGAAAGAATTGCCAGATCAATGTGAGAAGCACTGCAAAGACTGAACAGGGTGCCCAAAGGGAGGGTTTTGAAAGATGAATGCAGGGGAGGAGGGATGGAATTCCAGACAGAGGGCACAGCCCAAGCAACGCATGGCAGTGTAGAGTGCAGGGCGTGACTGTGGAATGCGGAGTAGCCCGCAGTGGCTGAAACATAGCACACTTGAAGCCAGGAACAAATCAGGAGGCTGAAGTAGTTTGGAGTCAAACCATAAAGAGCTCGCCGTGCCTGGCTGATGAATTTGGTCATGATCCCATAAGTGAGTGGTCGGCAAACTGCAGCTCGTGAGCCACATGCGGCTCTTTGTCCCCTTGAGTGTGGCTCTTCCACAAAATACCACATGCGGGCGCGCACATACAGCGCGATTGAAACTTCGTGGCCCATGCACAGAAGTTGGTTTTCGGCCTGGGCGAGTCTATTTTGAAGAAGTAGCATTAGAAGAAGTGGGGGGTGTCGGTCGGTCGGGCGACGGGAGACACGGCGCGGGGGAGGTACATTGTTTTGAGGTATGTTCGCTGAGGTCGACCCTTTCCAACTCTCCCATCCACACTCCTCTATCTGAAACAAGTATACAAGACGAGTGTGGATGGGAGAGTTGGAAGGGGTCGACCTCAGCGAACGTACCTCAGTCAGATTGAGGACGTTTTTAGCAAAGGCCAGCTTAGGAGTACCCTATTAAGTTAATAACAATGTACCGACCTATATAGTTTAAGTTTAAAAAATTTGGCTCTCAAAAGAAATTTCAATCGTTGTACTGTTGATATTTGGCTCTGTTGACTAATGAGTTTGCCGACCACTGCCCTAGACCCTAGACCTGCACTGGGATTGGGATGCTTGCTTGACAGTAAAGCTTCTTCCAGTCATTTCTCAACCCCAACAAATACCCAATGATCGAGCCTCTTATATAAAACTCTCCCTCCTCCCACAAAACCCCTTCTCTCCACAAAACCCCTTCTGGGCTCTCTATCCCACCGTAGCACCACTTTCCTCTCTCCTCTTCATCTTGCTGGTTCTTACCCGGTCCCCTGAGGCACAGCTCAGGTATCCGCTCCTCCAAGAAGCCTGCGGGTGGAGAGGGGCAGAGTAAACTGCTCACATGTGGGTGTCTTCCTCTCGCTGTGAGCCCCTATGGAGCAGGATCACACATTCATTGTCTCAGGATGCCCAGTGCCGGCACAGCAGGGAATGTGCCGAAAAGGGGAGTCAGGAGAACGCCAGGGAGGGAAGGTTTGGCCCCACCTTGTGCCATGCATGCCAGAGAGTCAGAGTGTGTTGTTATGACCAGTACATCCCACCATCAACAATTCCTGGGCTTGGGCCACAAGGATGCCTTTGGAAGTCAGCACCAATGCCGTAGAAAGTTGACTGTGGGAAATAGCAGTTACTGAGCTTCACCCGTCCTGTAGCGAGGTCATGATGGTTGAGCCAAAGGCCTGGATCTTTCTGGAGAAAAAGGGAAGATGCCCAGAGTGTGTCTGTTGGGGCGGGGCATATGTTTGCAGAGAGGGCCTCTTAGAGGTTTGCACCTTGCTTGTCCCCTCTGTGTCCGGGGCGTGACTGGTGCGGCCCCTCTGCCCCTCCAGGCTGTCAGGTGGAGTCCGCCATATGTGACAATAAATCTGCTGAAGCCACCGAATGATTTCTACTGGGATCTGGGGGCTGCTGGGTGGCAATGCAGGGGCTGAGTGCTCTTTATCTGGATGGGGCCTGAGGGACTAGAGGGCTGCATTTCACACAAGGGAAGCACACCAGGCAGATAACTGGAAAATAAAAGTCCTCCAGACCATTTGAAAAAACAAATGGCGGGGGGAGGGGGGAAGGCAGTCAGATACCTTATAAAAGGTAAGTGGTTGACTGACTTCTGTAAAATGTTCGGCCTGGCTGCGGTGGTGGAGGGGTGGGGCGTCGGGTAGGGGCATGCTGAACTGGTTTGAAGTAGGATGGGGAGAGGAGTCATGGGAATTCTGGGAAGTTAAACCTCCTGGGTTTCTCTCACCCCAGGACAGTACCTCCATGCCTCTGGGCCTCAGTTTCTTTGCCTGTAAAGTGAGACTAGATTGATAGGAGGGGAGCGCTGGCTCCCTTAGCTGGGAGACGAGCCTGGTTCTCACGTGGGGCCACACCTGTTTCCAGGATCTGTTCCCAGAGGAAGCAGGCTTGGGATGGAAAGTTTGCTGTGGCCTGCAAGTCAAGAGCCCTGGCTCTCAGTCCAGTGTGTGATTTCAGGCAAGGCCCTGCCCCTCCTGGCTCATGGCTGCTCCCAGTTGCCAGTGAGGTTGTAGCGCATGGTCCATCCTCTTCTAAGGGGTTGTGTCTGGCTCAGTCGCAGGACAGAAACCCAGGACTCCTGGAGCCCAGACCCAGGGGCACATTTTCCATCCCCTTGCTCTTAGGCATAGCTGTTTAATTGGGGAAGGTGATAAATCTGTCACTGTGAAGGTTGGGGGGGACATTTTACATATGATTAGCCACCCGCCTGAACCATGCGTACTGATCCTTGGGCATGCTATTTACATACAGTGTGGTTTCTACACAAGCTCAGGCGTCCTGGCTGTGTGGCTATCAAGCTGTGTGACTTTGGGCGAGTGGCTTTAATTTTCTATGCCTTGGTTTCCCCAACTGAAAAATAAAAGAATTAGCCCAGAGGCCCTCTAAGGGCTTTGCAGCTCTGAGCTGCCAGAAGTCAGTGCTTCTTTTAGTAAGTTGTGTGTGTGCGCGCATGTGTATGTGTGTTGCCTGTGTGTGCACATATTATGCATGTGTACATATCTGAACAAGCCCTCAATGGTTCTAGCCGGCACGCTTCTCACGTAGCCCTAACTATCTATAGCCATGATAACATGATAACGATGCAGATACTTGATATTTGGCCTCACTGGCACCTGTTGGTAGGGTGTTAGAACTGCTAACAGCACAGTTGAGGATTGATCAAAGTTTCCATCATCCTTTGGACAACTGGGCTCCAGAGTGTGGCTGGGAAAATTAGACCAAGATGTTAAGCTGTCAAGCTGCACATCCCAGTTTTAATTTTACGACATTGAAAAGGAAGTGACCATTTAAAAATACATGAGTAAGGCGCTACAAGAAGAGATTGCCTGATTTCCCCCCTAGTATTATTTCCAAGAACATATTAAACTTTTAGTGTGTTTTTAACATTAAAAACTCTACTATAAAAACCCACGTATATACCCCTTTCTTCCTCTAGAGCAAGCCTGATATGGGCAAGACACTCCCCAAATATTTATGGAATAAATGAATGAATATCTTGACTGTCTCTACATAGAATTTTACTCTGATAGGAACATTAGACCAGATGTGGCAGAGTGGAGTGAGTCTGGTCTACAGATGTGTTTTACTGGTCTACAGATGTGTTTTATTTGGCCTGAACATTGTTTTGAAAATATTTGGATCATGTGTCAATCTTAAAATCAAGAGATTTCACATAAAGAGTTCATCTAATAACATCACTTACATTCTTTTTTAAGATATATTTTTATTGATTTCAGAGAAGAAAGGAGAGGGGGACAGAGATAGAAACATCAATGGTGAGAGAAAATCATTGATCGTCTGCCTCCTGCATGCCCCCAACTGGGGATCAAGCTCACAACCGGGGCATATGCCCTGATTGGGAATCAAACCGTGACCTCCTGGTTCATAGGTCAACGCTCAACACTGAGACATGCCGGCCGGCATCACCCACGTTCAACATGGAAATACATTGCTGGGGCATCAAAAGCCCCAGTGTAGCCCAGTCTCCACCACTCTGAGTATCTAGCAGCTATGACTTTAGGCTAAGATCAGAGAGCATATAGAAATTCCTCCTCCTTAAAACCAACACTAACTTTCCTCTCCGGAAATGATAAAATCATCCAGGCCTTAGTCACTGCCTTTCTCACGTGAGTAAATTTGCAGTTGTATGTAAGGACATGAACACATGCTAGTGTCCTATGTACCGGAGCTTTCTCCCAAAGCCAATCTCACCCATTGGACTGAAGATGTACGTGTGACGTGTGCATATGAATACAGAGTCCCCTAATGACAGCTGACGACTGTCCTGAAGGAGCCAGACTGATACTTGCCTTTAACTAACTATAAAGAAAGCATGTGCCCAACAAATTCACTCTGTGCACATTTTAAGATTAGGAGACATGGACTTAAATTCCTTTAAGTTAGATCGTTCCAATTACCCGCAGGCACCATAGACGTATACAACCTTTACAGGCAACGTGGAGGCTAGTTATAGACTATTCTTTGCTATTCAGTAAAGCAGACTCCTCCCCACCTTTAGGGTCTTGATTAACCATAAAGCCTAAAGCAATACCTTGCTTTCCACACATGCTGTCATTGAGACTTTTCTCTCTTTTACTTAACTTCCTCCATTTACCTCCCATCCCCCTGGTTAATCCCAATTAGAGAGCGCTTTGTGGGGTCCTGGCCTTACCTGTTAGCACACAGCCCTGACACACAATACTCACTCCCCGGATGTTTGTTGAGTGAGAAGGAATAAAGGAAGGAATATACATTTCTACGCAAACACGTCCACCAAATGCTCTGCTGGTCAGAGCTCCCGTGGTTGGGGGAACCCTCTCCCCACCTGTTGGATGCCTGGGTCTGAGAGTCCGTTTTAGGTTCTAATCGTTATGACAAACCCAAGGCAGTATTTTCTTACCCATTTAACTCCTCAACAGAAAATTCACATATTAAGGCACATCTGGTCATAAAACAGGACACCACTTTATCACTTGACCAGCTCTCCCCCGGCCAGTCCCTGCACCACTGTTGGCCACTGGCACACACAGAGCCTTTGCCCTCAGCAGTCCTCAGCCACTTAGTTTAGTTATTGCACTAACTTTTTTTTTTAGATAACATATGCCAATTTTACTTTTTAAAAAATATAATTTATATGCCATAAAATTCACCCATTTAAAGAAAGCTCATTATTTTTAGTATAGTCATACAACCATCACAATGAATTTTAGAACATTTTCACCACCTTAAGAAAAAGACCCATACCCACTAGCCATGACTCCCTGTTTTCCCTCAACCTCCCCTGCTCTAGGTATCTGCTACCTACTTTCTGTCTCTATAGATGTGACTATTCTGGACATGTCATATAAATGGAATCAGACACTGTAGTCCTTTGTGACTGGCTTCTTTCACTTAGCACAATGTTTTCAAGGTTTCCTCTATGTCAGTGGTTCTCAACTTTCCTAATGCCGCGACCCTTTAATACAGTTCCTCATGTTGTGGTGACCCCCAATTTCATTGTTACAAATTGAACATAATTAAAGCATAGTGATTAATCACAAAAACAATATGTAATTGTAGATGTGTTTTCCGATGGTCTTAGGCGACCCCTGTGAAAGGGTCGTTCGACCCCCAAAGGGGTCGCGACCCACAGGTTGAGAACCGCTGCTCTATGTTGTAACAGGTATCAGTACTTCATTTCTGTTTATTGCCAACTAGTATTCTGTTGCATGGATACCACACTTATTTATCCATTTATTGTTTGATGGACCTGTGAGTTGTTCCTACTTTTTGGCTGTTATGAATAACGCTGCTATGAACTGAAGAAGTTTTTGCATAGACATATGCTTTCGTTTTTCTTGGGCATATGCCTAGGAGTGGAATTGCTGCATCAGATGATAACTGCATGTTTAAGCTTTTGAGAAACTGCCAGACTGTTTTCCAATGAGGCTGCACCATTTTACATTCCCGTTAGCAGTGAATGAAGGTTCTGATTTCCCCACATTCTTGCCAACATTTGTTATCTGTCTTTTTTATTAGAGCTACCCTAGTGGGTATGAAGTAGTATCTCTTTCTGTGTTTGATGTTCGTTTCGCTGGTGACTCATGATGTTGAGCATCTTCTCATGTGCTTATTGGCCATTTTTATGTCTTCATTGGAGAAATGTCTATTCAGATCCTTTGCCCATTTTTAAATTGGGTTATGTGTCTTATGTTTTGAGTTGTGAGAGATCTTTGTGTATTCTGGATGCCAGACTTCTGTTAGATATGTGATTTGCAGTTTTTCTCCCGTCTGTGGGTTGTCTTTTTCACTCTCTTGACAGTGTCCATTAAAGCACAAGCATTTTAATGTTGAGAATGTCTAATTTATCTACTTTTCTTCTGATGTTTATTGTTTTAGTGGCATATCTAAGGAACCATTGCTTAACCCAGGGTCACAGAGATTTATGCCTATGTTTTCTTCTAAAACTTTTATAGTCTTAGCTCTTATATTTAGGTCTTTGATCCATTTTGAGTTAATTTTTGTTATATCATGTGAGGTCACATGCCATTTTTGAAAATAAATTAAAATGAGAAATAATCAGGACTTTAAAATATGCAGCTGTCTCTGATTTTAATTGAAAATCATGTCATGTTTCATTAAACATATCATTTAATGGAAAAAATTAATTCCTAACAAGGCTGATAGTCTCAGTAATTACTTTAAGAATTCTATAAGCTAAGAATTGTTAGAAAAGGCCTTTGACATTCTTGTTTCTTTTAAAAAATCAACTTCTTTCAGTAAAGATTTAAATAAATAAAGCCATATTTTAACATGCTATATAAATAATATTTTTAAAAATATTAAAAACATGTCTATTTTCCTCTTACAATGATATGGGCTTCAATTTAACACAATGGTTTTCAATCGGGAGTGATTCTGCTCCCCAGAGGACATCTGGTGGTATTTGGAGACATTTTTGTTTGTTACAATGTCGGGAGGAGGATGGTACTGTCATCTACTGGACAGAGATGCTGCTAAACAGTCTCCAGGGCATAGAACAGCCCCCAACACAAGGAATCACCCAGCCCCAAATAGCAATTGTGCCACGATTGAAAACCCCGCTTTAACTAAATCAGTGGCCCCTCTTAGATATATTTGAGAAGAGATGTGAGTTTGCAAACCCTTTTCCTCTCATTTACAACCTCATGGTTTTCTGCTATCACAATACTGACCTTTCAGAGGCCAGAATGTGTCCCGGAATCTTAACTGCCACCACAATCCTTTACAGACAAAAATCTATGAGGATCATTGGGAAAACACTTGTTTTTGTTGCTTAATTTATTTTGTACTTGTGTGTTTTCATTTTTGAATCTTAAGATATATTTGACAATTCTTTCCCTGTTCAACATGCATATGTGGGTACCAAGTCTCCTGCTAAAATGTATTTTATCTGATTATAGAACAATAGTTATAAGAAATAGTTGTGAGTGCTTGGCACTGGGCTAAGCACTGATCCTGCATTATCTAATTTAATTTCCTCAACAACCCTGAGTGACTAACATTCATGTATTACAGCCATAGACACTGAGGCACAATGAGATGCAACTGGCCCAGGACCATATGCGTCATCACTACTCCAAGTCAGGGCGTGAGCTTGAGGGGGTCCAGGCATGTCACAGAGCATTTGGTTACTCATTGTGGGTAGTCACAGAGAGACAGTTAGGTTGTTCTCTCCCTCAGTTAAGTCACAGTCAGTGCCCTGCCATGGGGGAGAAGGAATGGACCACACAGCTAGCTAGCCACAGGAGAGCCATCTCACCTTGGGCATGCCCGCAGATGTGTGGCTCACCTGTGACCATCACCCATCCCGCATATCACAGCGGACACTGTCTGAGGACTGCTGCTTAGGGAAAACTGGGATGTCTGTGACATCTCTTAGGTTCTTAATAGTCACCCTAATCTGTCAAGGCTCATTTTCTACCTACTGGCCATCTACTCACAACATGCTCCAACTCCCAAATGTCTCTTCTGACTTGTGGCTTAAATCCACTTGCATGTACACCAGCACCACGCCTCGAGCCCCCATACATGCCCAGCACTGAGCTAGACCTGCTCACCTTCAGTCTTCCAGAGTCGGGGCCACTCCGGTGCCCTGATCTCACAGGCACTGTTCTTACCGGAATAGCACTGTGGGGTTTAACAGCCGCGAAACATCTTGTAAAACATATAGGCTGCAGTTAAACAGTAGTATTTCCCTCCCAGGCTTTATCCCTCTGTGTGCACATAGCTGTCTCCACATACCTGATATCACTCCCCTCTCAGAGGGGTTTCGGGAAAGGAGCCTTGGTGTGGGTGAGTGACTGAAGATATGCATTTTGATGTACAAAGATCGGAGATGAAATGGCTGTCCGGTCAGGCCACGTTGGGGTGTGGCAGGAAGTGAGGTGCGATTCTGCTCACATCTGCCTTCCAGGTATCCTCCACCACCTCTTCGAGTGAAAGGGGGAGAGAGCAATGATTAGAACTGAAGATTGCCCCCCTCCCCCCCCCCCCAAATCTAAAGCAGACCTGTCCCTGAAACTCCTTGGGCAAATCTTTCCTTATTCTGAGCCTCAGTTTCCCCTTGAAGGATGGGTACATGCATCAGACAACCTAAGCATCTTTGCAAGTATAAAATTTAAAAAAAAAAAAACTTTGAATGCCTGAGGTATTGGGGGCTGCGTTAAAGGGAAGCCAAGCCCACACTACTTAGGAATCTGCTTTAATAGGAAGCCCACACCTGGAAGCCTGCCCACGTTGGAAGGAGACACGACAATGATTGGTTGATGCTATCTTTCTTCAGAGACCCATCTCCAGGGGCGACGTTCAAAATATTTAACAGCCAGCATTGCATGAGCACTGACTGTCAGAAAGGGAGAAGGAGCTGGTCGGGCCTTCTGGGGCTGCAGCCTGAAAGCTCACCTCCCCCACCTGGCCCGCCTCGCCTGCTGTGCCAACCTCTCCCACCTCACTGCCTGCTGAGCCTTTACCGATTGTTTTTTGGGGTCTGCCTCTTCCTGCCTGACTCTGCATCCAGGGCCCTAACTCACACCCCTTGGCCTTCTTCTCTCCCCGATTGCTTTATACACAACGGCTATAAATATCCTCCTGCATCCAAACACCAGCTTAATCAGGTTTGTCACTCAACAGATGCTCTCGGAGCCTCCCTCTGTGCTCAGCCCCATGTTGGCTGACGCCTCACCCTCTCGTCTTCAGAAAACATTAGAGGCTGAGAAACGCAAGGAGATCAAGAGACCTAGCCTAGCTCTGCACGCGCCTGTTGCATGACCTTAGACATGTCCCTGTCCCTACCAGGTGTCAGACTCCTTACACATAAATGAGTGACTTGAGCCCCACTGTTCAGGGATGAATTTCTGGAGAAATGCACGCCTTCAGCAGCTGACCGCTCTCTCTCTTTCTCTCTCTCTCTCTGTTCCTCTCTCTGTCGCCCGGGCTGCCACCTCCACTGTAGAACGCACTGCTGCCTGCAGGCCTGAGGCAGAAGGACCAGACCACCAAAGCGCCCACGGGCCCCTTTAAAAGGGAGGAGCTCTTGGATCACTTGGAAAAGCAAGCAAAGGAGTTTAAGGACCGAGAAGATCTGGTCCCCTACACAGGGGAAAAGCGAGGTACCGAAGCTTGTTGCTCTTATGAATATGTCCCTCTCCATGAATCGCTGATTGCCAGCTGTACACCAGGCCCTGTGTTGAGCCCATTGTGACTGGGCCTCCTTGCCGACATCCCTGCCTGGCCAAAAAACATAAACTCAACTCCAAAAGCATTGATGATATAGGTTTAGGGAAGTTTTCGGTTAAACCAGACCAGTATAACTCTCCCCCCCCCCCCCCCCCACTTAATCCCCTTCAACTGGGATGTCCTGCTTATCCTAATATATAAAAACCCAGGGTCTGTAATGAGTGGCCAAAGGCTTGACCGAACACTGGAAGTTAGTTGTCCAGTAAGTCCAGGGTTGTCGTGGCAACGCAGCACTGACTGCCACTGGTGCGGGCTTAGTGACTCAGCACTGACTACCAAGGGGGCTGCGGATCAGGCCCGGAGAGAGGCCTGAAGAGAGAGGCAGGGTCTGATCCACAGCCTCCGTGGCAGCTGTTGATCAGCCGTTGCCTCTCTCTTTCTCTCCGGGCTTCCCCAGCAGCCACACCTCTGTTTCTCTCCGGGCCTCTGTGGGGGCTGCTGATCAGCCCCACCTCTCTGATCAGGCCTGGAGATGTTGACTGGCACAGAAACCAACCAAATCTGGGTGAACTGTGAGGAGCCAATGGCTGCCTAGGAGGTGGAGCTTTTGATGCTGACTGGTATAGAAACCGACCAATCAGAACCAAATTGGCCGGCAGGGGAGGGCAATTGGGGGCGAGATCAGGCCAGCAGGGGAGAGCAGATAGGGGCAATTAGGCAGGCAGGCAGAGAAGTTAGGGGCAATCAGGCAGACAGGCAGGTGAGCGGTTAGTAGCCAGCGGTCCCAGATTGCGAGAGGGATGTCCAACTGTTGGTTTAGGATCGGGCCTAAACCGGCAGTTGGACATCTCCTAAGGGGTCCCCGATTAGAGAGGGTGCAGGCTGGGCTGAGGGAACACCCCCCTTCCATGCACGAATTTTGTGCACCGGGCCACTAGTTTTTTACACAAACCTAGACACTTTTGAAAATGATAGAATTAATTGCTAATCACGATATCAGCACATGAAACCTAAACAAGGTCCATTCTGTGCAAACTAAGAACAAGAGATACCCTATCTCCCCTAACCATCCCTGCTCTTTCCCAAAAGTTCCTCTCTCTGGCAATTGCATTACTCCTTCCTCCATCCGTTCCTCCGTGACGCTGCCCCAGCCTACGGCAAGCCTCCAGGAGTGTCTGAGGAACAGAGAGGCAGTCCTGACCACCCAGCCCTTCGAGGGCTTCCTGTTGTTCTCCAAACCATTCTACCGCCCTCTTCCCTCATGTTCGCCCTTGCTCAACTCACTGCTTCCCACAGGCCTGCTGAGCACCTCTCTACCTCACCACCTGTGCAGGCATTCCTCTTCCCTCTGCCTGGAATGTTGGCCCTGCTGGCTGCCTCTGTGCTGTCTTCCTGCCCTGTCAGAGGCATCATGGTTGGAATTAGCCCGGAGTAGGGTGCATTTGGTTATAATCCTGGCACTACCACTTCCTAGCTGTGTGAGCTTGTGTAAACTGTTAAACCTGCTGTGCCTTCATTTCTTGGTCTGTAAATGGGGTCGATGAAATAATATTACCAGTTATGAGGACTGAGGAAAGATATGTAGCGCCCAGCCCATAGTGAGTGTTATGCAAGTATTAGCTATGAGTACCCTTTCGGTCTCCACTGTCCTGATCCCTCTTTCAGGGAAGCCTTTCCTGTCTCCTGGGTTCAGGACGTGCAGTCCCTTCAGCTCCCCCTTGGTAATTCTCCACCTCGGGGGCCTGTGGGCCTCCTTCATAGCAATTCCCACGCTATCATTATCTCTGTATCATTTTTCTCTCTCACTGGCCTGTAAGCCCCATGAGGGCAGGGACTCTACCTGTTTTTGCTCACATGATACTCTCAGCACCCGGTGCAGGGCCTGGTGTACAGTAGGGCTCAGTAGAGAGTTGGTGAATGAATGAATGAGTTCAAATTAAATAAATGCATAATGCCTGGTGGCTCAGTTGGTTGGAGCGTCATTCTGTGCACTGAAAGGTTACAGGTTCGATCCCCAGTCAGGGTGTGTACGGGAGGCAACTGATGGATGTTTCTCTCTCTCTCTCTGAAATTAATAAAAACATATATTTTTAAAAAAGAATATAAGCCCCATGAGTACAAAGACCACATCTGTCTGGCTCATTGCAACCACATCTAACAAACCCTACACATAGTAGACACCCAATATATATTTCTTAAATTAATTGGTTAATTGCGTAATTAATTGTTTAGTCTCTTCCATTCTCCCCACCCCCAAGAATGTAAGTGAGATGAGCCCCGGGTCCAGCTCCGTGGCTATTAGCTCTGTATCCCTGTTGAATTGGCACAATACCCTGCGGAGTATCTGCTGGATGAATAGTAAAATGAAAAGGGCAGCAGGAGTCGACACGGTGGGGAGGACATTGAGCCATCCCAAACCCTGGCGTTGGAGCTCAGACCAAATTTTATTGAAAACTTGGAGGGTCAGGGAACCCCAGAAGGAGGACTGTGTGGCCTGGAAGGTGGCGGCAGGGCAAGGGGTGGGAATGACGGGGGCCTTGACCAGAAGGGCTAGGTGTGCCTGCTGAGAATGTGGCACGAGATGTTCTTAAGCAAGGCACTTGTGCCATGAGGGTGGTTTCAGCACAGCAGAGAAAGATAATAGAATCTCTGGATTTCATGGCCTTAGAATAGCGTCCCACCCACACATTTGAAAAACGAAACCGAGGCTGTGAGAGGGTCGGCAGCAGGCCTGGTGGACGGCTGGCGAGTCCTTGCCGGCATCCACTTGCTCAGGCACCCATCGCTCTCCCAGGGCAGGAGCTGCGGATGGGATGGTGTGGGGAAGGGAATCTGGGCGGCACACAACCAGTCCTGCCGCCCCAGAGGATGCCAGTCTGGCTGGAGCCTGGCACAGTGCTCTCGGCTCCCAGAGCCTGACTGCTTTCGTGAAAAACCAGGCGGACCCGAAGAGGGTCGCTGGAATTTATTCTATTGCCGCCTAATGACAAGCTTTAAAGGTTCATCATCATCACTGTCACCCCCACCATCAGTGTCATCTCCATAAAGTATTTCCTGGTGATTGTTGGAGTCCTTGTAGGCTGAATAAGTGGGGGTCTCAACAGAGTGTGGGGAAGACCTTCCATCTCCAACAGCCAGAGGCGGGGCCATTCAGTCCAGCCCTGGCTGAGCATTCGCCCACGCTGGGCCTAGAGCTAGCTAGGCTGAGGTGAAACATCACCCCAGCACGCAAGACCCAACAGAATGTGGTAGGAGCCTTACATGGGTGTGAGGTGGTATCAGTGCAAAACCCTGAGGAATGTGAACTTCAGTCACGCTGACTCAGGCAGGGGTCAGAATACAATATCCATGCAGAATATTTTCCTTAGAATTAGATTTGTTTGGCTATCTGTGCGAGGGGGAAAAGTAAAATAAGAGAGCTTAAGCAAGGTGGAGTTTAATTTTCTTTCACTTACAAGAGTTGCAGGGTTAGGCAGTCCAGAGCTAGTAAGGCATCTTGCCTAGTAGTAGGAATCAACACCCTTTCCAGTTTATTATTATTATTATTATTATTATTATTATTATTATTATTATTTTAATCCTCACCCAAGGATATTTTTCCATTGATTTTTAGAGAGAGTGGGAGAGGGAAAGACAGAGAGAAATATCAATGTGAGAGAAGGACATCGATTGGTTGCCTCCTGCACGAGCCCTGACCAGGGCCCAGGCCGGGGAGGAGCCTGCAACCGAAGTACGTGCCTTCACCGGAATAGAACTCGGGATCCTTTGGTCCGGAGGCTGACGCTCTATCCACTGAGCCAAACCAGCTAGGGCCACCCTTACCACTTTTTTAATCTTTCATCCCTGCAATATGTTTTTGTCCTCATGGCCCTTCTGGTTGCTTGAAGCTCCAGTCATCACACCCACATGCAATTAGTAAGATGAAGGAAGGGAAGGAGACGGAATCCTTCTTGTACCTCTGGGAGGCACCTGCTGTAGGAGCTAGGAAACCATAGGTCTTAACTATTTATTGAGTTTCATCCTAGCACTGTATCCATCATTTTCACAGTTGATTTCCATTTTAGCTCCTTTGTCTCCTTTGTATGTTTGGCCCTTTTCCAGATCCAACTCTGGATACACCCCTCCCAGCCCCCCCAGATGATTTTGTTGTGTATTGGCCATTGCTGTAAACAATTTAAACAATGAAAGTAACTCAAAGTAATTTCCTCCACTGAGAGATAGATACTGATCCCATTTTAGTGAATATTCTTCTGGACATTTCTCTTTGCACTTTCTACCCCTTCCCACCTCTGCCATTACCACCCTGGTCCAAGTCACCCTCATCTCTCACCTGGATTATGGCAGGAGCCTCCTAACTGTCTCCCGGCTTCCATCCTCACCTGCTTCAGGCTATTCTCAGTCAGTCGTGAAAGTGAGCAGGGTTTTTTAAATTGAGGTAATAGTCACATAACATAAAATTGACCATTTTAAAGTGACTGATTCAGTGGCATTTAGTACATTCGTAATGTTGTGCAACCACCATCTCTGTAGATCGAAAACACTTTCCTCACTCCAAAATAAAACCCAGTACCACATCGGCAGTTACTCCCTTTCTCCCCCGCCCCCCCCCCCCAGCCCCCGGTGACCACCAGTCTGTTTCTATGGATTTATCTATTCTGGATATTTCCCATAAATTAAATCACATAATGTGTGACTTTGTGTGTCTGGCTTCTTTCGCTTAGCGTCTTGTTTTCGAGAGTCATTCATTCCCTTTTATGACTGAATAATATTCTGTAGTTTGTTTAACCGTCCATCCAGTGATGAACTTTTTGGTTTCCACTTTTTGGCTACTGTGATTAGTGCTGTTATGAACATTTGTGTACAGGTGTTTGTTTGTCTGTTTTTTTCATTGGATCATATGGGGGGGGGAAAAGTTTTTTGAAGAACTAGAAAACTTTTCCAAAGCAACTTCACCATTTTACATTCCCACCAGCAATATACAAGGGTTCCACTTTCTCCACATCCTTGCCAACCCTTGTTATTTTGGTTTTTGGTTTTTACTGTAGCCACCCTCATGGGTGTGAAGTGGTATCATTGCAATTTCGGCTTGCATTTCCCTAATGACTAAGGATGTTGAGCATCTTTTCACATGTTGTTGGTCATATGTATATACTCTTTGGAGAAATGTCTAAAAATCCTTCGCCCATTTTAAAATTGGGTTTTGTTGTTCTTGTTGAGTTGTTAAAGTTCTTTAATATAGTCTGCATATTAGACCCTATCAAATATGTGACTGTGAATATTTTCTCCCATTGTGAATGTTGTCTTTTCACTTTTTTTTTTAAAGTATATTTTATTGATTTTTTACAGAGAGGAAGGGAGAGAGATAGAGAGTTAGAAACATCGATGAGAGAGAAACATCGATCAGCTGCCTTTTGCACATCTCCCACTGGGGATATGCCTGCAACCAAGGTACATGCCCCTGACCGGAATTGAACCGGGGACCTTTCGGTCCGCAGGCCGACACTCTATCCACTGAGCCAAACCGGTTTCGGCATCTTTTCACTTTTTGATAATATCCTTTAATGCACAAAAGTTTTAAAGTTTTTAGTTTTGTTGATTTTTAGAGAGAGAAGAAGGGAGAAGAAGAATAGAGAAATAGAAACATCAATGAGAGAGAAACATCATTGATCAGCTGCCTCCTACATGCCCCCTACTGGGAACTGAGCCTGCAATCCAGGCATATGCCTGACTGGGAATCGAATCAGTGACCTCTCGGTTCCTGTGTTGATGCTCAACCGCTGAGTCTCACCAACCGGGCAAAGTTTTAAATTTTTATGAAGTCCAATGGACCTATGTTTTTATGTCTAAGAATACATTGTCATGTCTAAGAATACATTGTCAAATCTAAGGTCATGAAGATTTACGTCTGTTTTCTTTTAAGAGTTTTGTAGTTTTAGCCATTATGTTGAAGTCACTGATTTACTTCCATTTATTTGTATAGATGCTATGAGATAGGGGTCCAGTTTCACTCTTTTGCATGTGGATCTCCAGTTGTCCCAGCACAACTTCTTTTTTAAAAAAGTATTTTTTTATTGACTTCAGAGAGGAAGGGAGAGAGAGATAGAAACATCAATAATGAGAGAGAATCATTGATTGGCTGCCTTCTGCACGCCCCTCACTGGGGATTGAGTCCACAACCCAGGCACGTGCCCTGACCAGGAATAGAACCATGATCTCCTGGATCATAGGTCGACGCTCAGCCACTGAGCCACCAGAAGGGCCATCACAACTTCTTGAAGAAACTATTCCCTTTTTCACTGAATGGACTTGGCACCCTAAAATAAATTTGCCATAGATCTATGTATGGGTTTATTTCTGGACTCTTAGTTCTATCCATTGTTTCTATATTCATCCTCATGTCAATGCCACCTTTCTTTATGTTGTAGTAGGTTTTTAAATCAGGACATCTAAGTCCTCCGACTTCATTCTTTATTGAGATTGTTTTGGCTATTTGGTGCCTCTAGCAATTTTATATAAATTTGAGGATTGGCGTTTTCATTTCTGAAAGAAGAAAAAAAAGAAGCCATTGGAATTTTGATAAAATTTCATTATATCTGTAGATTATTTGGACATTATTGTCATTTTAATATGGTCTTCCAGTCCATGAACTCGGGATTCTTTTTATTCATTTTTTCTTTTAATTCCTTTCAGCAATGATTTGTAGTGTTCCATGCACAAGTGTTTCACCTCCTTGGTTAAATTTATTTCTCACTATTTTTTCCCCCTTTGGATGCTATTATAGATGAAACTAGAGGCTCAGTGCATGAAATTTGTGCCCTGGAGGGGGGGTTCCCTCAGCCTGGCCTGTACCCTGACCACCTTCCTGAAGGAGCAGTGCCCCCTCACTCACACCCAGCCTAGAACTTACTAGTCATTTCCTCTGCTTTATATTTCCCTATAATATCCTCTAATAGCTTTACATGCTTCTTTATTACCTATCTCCTTTCACTAAATTGTAAATTGTTCATTGCTAGTCCTCTAGCCCCTAGAAAGATGCCTAGCACATAGGAAACAATCAGTAACTATCTATTGCATATATATATATATATATATATATATATATATATATATATATATGTAATTTTTCATGCATGGAATTATTCATGCTATTTTTGTAAACTGGCTTTTGCCACCTTTTGTCTTAGCATTTTCCTTCTTAGTAAGTGGAGAGCCCCATCATCCTTTGTAAGAACTGCTGGGACTCCATCGCATGGATGCCCCAGAATTTCTCCAGCGGTCCCTCTGGGTGGACACTGCAGTGACCATCCTTGTGCACCTCTTTGCTCCTCATTCAGTTCTGAGTCTGGCACTTTAAAAATATCACGTCCCATGAGGCAAGGAGACATTTCTTGCTCCCTAGTCCTCTTTTAATAATCTGGGTGTATTTTATTTTGTTTAGAAATGTTTCTAAACTTTTCTCTCCTATCAGAACCCTTAGTTAGGATATCCCAGATACTAACATTCGACTTTTTTAAAAATCTTTTTTCTACTTACAGGTCATTTAAATTAATGACCCATGTTTTCAATAGCAAACAGTCTAGTTTGACCAAGCTATAAAGGTGTATTTTTCAAAATGAAAGGTTCTTTGTGGGAGATCTTCCATTCCTGTTCTTGAGGAAGTTTGCACTGGTCCCCAGAGGGGGAAACCTCAAGGGACTCTCAGCATGAAGGGATCACAGCGCTCGGGGAGGGCCCCCCGGGCTGTTGCTGGAGGCTGCCAGGTGCCGCCGCACTTGCCCTCCCTGTAACGGACACTCATGTGTTTGCAGGAAAGGTCTGGGTCCCCAAGCAGAAGCCGATGGATCCCGTGCTGGAAAGTGTGACACTGGAGCCAGAGCTGGAGGAGGCCTTGGCGAACGCCTCTGACGCGGAGCTCTGTGACATCGCAGGTGAGAGGCGCTCCACACCCTCCCATGTCCTCCAGAAGGACTTGACCTGCGTCTGCAGGGAGCCGTGGATGCTTTATTTCAACGTGAACAGCCTCTCTCTCTAACAAGGACTAGAGGAGACCAAGAATATTAAAACTGAGGTCCATCATCAAAAACCAAAATGAGGAAAATAGAGAGAGAACCACCTAAACTCATTACACTCTGGAACCATCTGCTGTTGCCGTGAGACCCCATCCCAGAGGGATGTGGACGCATCCTGGGGGGCGGGCGGTTGCATGGGCCCTAATCCCATCTGCATCAAATCCTGCCCATGCCACCTGGGAAGAGAGAATGGGGGGCAGACAGAGGACTGTGGGCGTCTCAAGCTTGGGCGGTTCACAAGGGCTGGAGCAAAGCCATCTGATTTTACCACTTTGCACCCTCAGAAAACCCCCATCTCGTATTTGCACAACACTCTCCCTCTTCCTGTATATTTCCACATGATCTTCCCAAATAGCCCCTAAAACTCCAGCAGGTGGCCTGATCTCAGAGCCTTTCACCACCCCAGCATCTCTGCTTACTCCGGTCTAGTCTCTGCCCGCAAGCCCACCAAGAGTCAGATCTGGCCACACCAAACAGTCCGCATGCATGTGTGTCCCCGCCCCCCGGCCCCTCACTCCCTGGCATTGTGCTGTGCTCCCTGGCCGGGGGATGGGTGGTCTTTTGATTCTGCAGACTTGGGGGCTATTAACCATCACCCAGATGATGACAGGAGGTTGGGTGAGGCGGGGAGAGACTCAGACAAGTGGGAAGGGAAGAGGAAAGATGGGGTTGAGTCTGCCTGGCTGAGGTTGAGGAGGAGTCAAGGAAGGTTCCAGATTGCCAGTTCCAGAGACTAAGTAGCTGTTGGTGCCATTAATGAGCATAGGTATAGCAGTCTGCTTGAGCTGCCATAACAAAATGCCCCAGGCTGGGTGGCTTCAACGACAGAAATTTATTGTCTCATGGTCTGGGAGTCAGAAGCTCAAGGTGGCGGCAGGTTTGATTTCTTCTGAGCCCTCTCTCATTGGCTTGCCAGTAGCCACCTCTCACTGTGTCCCTCTAGGCCAGCGGTTCTCAACCTGTGGGTCGCGACCCCTTTGGCGGTCGAACGACCCTTTCACAGGGGTCGCCTAAGACCATCCTGCATATTAGATATTTACATTACGATTCATAACAGTAGCAACATTACAGTTATGAAGTAGCAACGAAAATAATTTTATGGTTGGGGGGGTCACAACATGAGGAACTGTATTTAAAGGGCCAGAAGGTTGAGAACCACTGCTCTATGCTGTGTCCCCTGGTGTGGGGTGTCTCCTAATCTTTTCTTCTGAAGACACCAGTCGGATTAGATTGGGGCCCACCCTAAAAGCCTCATTGTAACTTAATCACCTTCTTAAAGACCTTATCTCCAAATACAGTTATAAATTCTAAGGTCCTGGGGATCAGGACGTGAACCTTGCGGTTTTGGAGGGACACAATTCAGCCCATGCCAGTGGGAGAGGACACAGCTCAGGGGAAATGCTGAGTTCAGTTTGAGACCTTTGGAGTTCAAAGTGCCTGAGGGCCACCCAGGCGGGAACAGTTGTCCATGAAAGTCTTGAATTCTGCAAGGGATCCACCTGCAGCCCTTGTGGCAGCATTAGCATAGACATGTGGGCATCATTAGCATTGTCAAGCTCCAGGCAGAGGGCTTGACAGGAGTGGGGCCTGGGGCTCTGCAGGCAAGTGTCCTGTCTTGGGTAGAAGCCTGTGAGAGGTGAGGGCCAGTTAGCCACAAATGGGCTGGGAGCTGAAGGTCAAATCACAGTGGACAGACCTAATGCAAGAGCTAGGGAGACAGAAGGAGGGTTGGGGCTGGCCTGAGACACAGAGGTATGTGAGGCCAGAGGCCAGGTGAGGCCACCAGTGCTGGGGGACTTGGTCTCCTGCCTCATCACATCCTCTGGCTTCTGGTGGGAGCGGTGCACAGGTGCTGGTGGCATTTGTTGCAGGGGATGGGAGTGGGAAAGGGGGCGGCTGTCATCTACAGTGGAACCATGTGGGGCGGGACAGTGGGAAGACTCCAGCATGCAGGAGGGGTGACCTTGGGTGCTGGTGGCCAAAGCCAGGTTGCAGGGACCAAGTGGCGAATGCAGAAAGCCGGTGTGTAGACTGTGAGTCCAAAACACCCTTTCCTCAGCAGGCAGGGAATTTGGGAAAGACCAAAGGGCAGTGGCTTGAAGGGTGTCAGGGCCGAGAGAGAGAGAGAGAGAGAGAGAGAGAGGTTTCCAGTCCACTGTGAAATACAGAAGCAGTGAGCACCCATCCGGCCCTGATGGAAACGGAACACTTAACTCAGAAAACGTAACTGGTTTGGTTTGAAGTTCAGGTTTGGTTTTGTCAAAACCACACCAGTCATATTAGATCCACATCGTGCTCACATATTTCGACCGAACCGTTTCCCTGGTGGGGGGGGGTCCCCTTGACTCCCAGTTCATCTGTGCAGCAGGGAGGTGGGTGGCTGACACCCTTGTGCAGCACCTCCACGCTGACTCACCCTGGAGCTGTTTTTATCCTGGTCCTTCTCCCCCGATCACCCTCCGTGACATCACCCTCCTCATTAGTCAGCTCAGAGGGATTATCAAATGACTCCAGGGTCAGAACCGCCAGCTTCTGTGCCAAAATAGAACTGCAATATTGGGCTGAGTTTCTGTGTTGATTTCTTGAAACTATGTGTCTTTACTTTTGTTGGTGTGGCTCATCATTATTATTATCTGTTCATGATACCATACCTTCCCATGTCCGGAAAGGAGAGGGGGAGCTGTAAGTCAGTGCGAGTGTTCACTAGCTCAGTGTGGGTGCCTATCATTGTGTATCAGCCATTTGAAGGTGACAGTGTCTCTGGGGAAGGAGGGGCTGAACATTTGCTGACCTCCAACTCTGTCCCAGGTGCGCTGGGAATTGCTTCCAATGCCTTGCTGCTTATTTATTGATTACAACACCCCTGTGAAGTAAGACTCATGTCCCCATTTTACAGATGGAGAAAGTAGGCACCGTGAGGTTAAATGCCTTGCCTGTGGGCTTGGAACCCAGGCGGCTTGGTGCGATGGCCCACTTGCATCATCACCAACTGGTGCAGCCTGGATAAAGCCCTCAGGGTTGGGGGGCATGGTGGACACAGACGGTGGGTGAGAGGGGGTGCCAAGTCTCCCAGAGTGGCTGGGGAAGGATGGGGCCACAGTAAGAATGGCTCTATTTGTTTGTTTGTTTGTTTGTTTAATCCTCACCCAAGGATATTTTTCCATTGATTTTTAGAGAGTGGAAGAGACAGGGAAAGAAAGAGAGAAATATCGATGTGAGAGATATTGGTTGCCTTCTGCAAGAGCCCGACCAGGGCCCAGGCCGGGGAGGAGCCTGCAACCAAGGCACATGCCCTTGACCAGAATCGAACTTTGGACCTTTTGGTCCGCAGGCCAAAACTCTATCCACTGAGCCAAACTGGCCAGGGCAGGAAAGGCTCTGGATGCCACATTAGGGCGCTGACACCTGGGACTAGGGGAGTGTTGGAGAGGCGGATGGAAGCAGGGGCGTAGGCAGAGGCAGCAGTGTTTAGAGGATGGCGGGGGGGGGGGGGGGGGTCATAGAAGGCAGGCCCCAGGTAAGGCCTCAGGTAAGGCCCCAGGTAAGGCCAATGGCCACGTGGAGCCATGGGACTGCATAAGAGGTGGCTCCACCGAGAGACCAGCTATTCCTAGTGCTGGACCAGAGGCCAGAATTTCAAAGATGCGGCAAGAGATGGAGGCAGGGGGGCAGGACTTCTTGTCTGAGTGCTGGGTGTGGCTGACCCACCGGAGGCAGGGCTGGGAGGGTAGGGGGTGGCTGGACCTTCCCAAGGAGGAAGTGCATGGAGCTGTGAGGTGGATGAGTCACTAGAGATAGAAAAGTAGGGAAAGGAGAGCATCACCTGGAGCCTTCACACCCCAGTTCCCAGGCAGGGCACTCCCATAGGCTCACCTCCGCCAGTCACACATCCACACACTCCGCAGCCATGTGTCTGGCCTCCCTTCTGTGTGGCAGGCTCTGACCCGGCCCTGGTAAAAGAAAGCAGCCTGGCACCTGCCCTCGCAGAGCCGCCTATGCTAACACCAAGGCCAGTGGGAAGTGGCAAGTGAGAGTGAGTGTCATAAAGGAAAAGGACAGGGTGCAGGAGGGGGGCTGGGCTGGGGCTGGGGAGCTAAGGCCAGAGACAAGCTGATCCTGAGGAGGAAGGGTAGGTGAACAGGGGAGCGGGGGCGGAGGCGGCCCTGCTGAGCCGCTTGCTTTGCAGATGCACTTGCACAGGCTTGGCACTTGGTGATGATGGGAACAGGCGGGACCCCCAGCAGGCGGCACATTGACTCAGGTGTGACACGGGTGAGGCAGGGCCTGTGAACTCTCATGTATTCACTTTGTTTTCATGTTTGTGTGTCATTCATTCACTCATGGAGTCACGTGCATTATTGAGCTCCTACCGTATGAATGAATCAGATCCAGAACCGGCCCTTGGCGGGCCCAGGACGTGATGAGGACAGAGCAGAAGCATGTCAATTTCAACATGAAAAGCATCGCCACAGGGTGGGGAATAGATGCCTCTGACAGGACTGAATTCTTGGCGTGTGGCCTTGGGCTGTGGCTTGCGGGGGGGCACTGGGAGTCACCTGCAAGCACTTGGCATTATCAGTGCCTCCCCTCCTCAGTTAGGGATGCGATCCTGGCTTGCCTTTAGGGACCCTTCAGATGGGACGGACCCAGAAGGAATTGTGGGTAGGGAGACTCGCCCTTCAGAAGGGCCAACCCCAGGCAACCCCAAGGGCAGTTGGCACCCCCTGCCTCCTGTGACTCTCAGAGGCAGTCTTGGGCAGAGCCCCTGCCCCAGCGTCTGGTGCTCTTTCATGCCCGTAGGCTCCTGCTCTAGGAGAGGCAGGGTGCGGGCATGCAGCTGCGCCCGGTCCTGGGCCGGAGCCAGCTTCTCCCACCTGTTCCTAGGGTGCCTGCGTCTGCCCTGCACCAGCCTGAGCCGTGGGCCGCTGGCGAGGCCGGGGATGTGTGCCGCTATCTCTCTGCACCCTTAGCGGAATGACGATTATGAACTGAGTGAACCCTGCCAAGGCAGAGAGAGGAAGGAGAACTTGATGTTCTTTTTCAGAGTTCAAAAATAGTCCTTTTTGAGTTTTGAGGAAGATTTGACTTATTTTAAAAAACCACATTCCCCAGTGCTAAATCCAGCCTTGCCAATATCTACCAGGAACGAAGCAGCAGGCGATGTTGATGTGCTGTTTTCCTTCATCACTCACACCTCCCTCCCTCTCCTTCTTTTCCCCTCCCTCCCACTCCTTCCCTCTCCTCTCCCTCCCTTCTTTTTTCTCTCCCTCCTTTCCTTCCTCCCTCCTCCCCTCCCTGCCTCTTTCCTTCCTTCCTTTTTTTTTTTTTTTCTCTCTTGGATCCCTACTTTCCTCAGAGCTGCAGAACGGTTTTATTTCTTCTTGGGCCTGCTATTGACATTTATCACTTCCTAGAATACAGGTTATCTGTTTTTAGAATTTTTTAGAAGTAGAGGGGAAGTTTAGGACTTTAGAGGTGCTGGTGACCTGGCGCATGGAGGCGTGTGTGGGAATGGATGCTGACTTAGAAGCCGAGAGTCCTCGCCAAATGGTCTTTGACAAGTCACTTCCTCTCGAGCCTGCTGGAAAGTGGAGGGTCCGCAGCACCTGCCCTGGAGGCTTGTGAAAAATCAAACAGGATAAAGTGATGAGATGTGATGTGGCTGTGAAGTTGCTATGTGAGGGTAAGAGACCAGCTTTCAGACACACCCCATTTTACAGGAGAGAAAACTGAGGCCCAAAAAGCAGAAGTGACAGGGCCACCCAGCCAATTAGTACCACGGCCAGACGAGCGCAGGTCTCCTTCCTCGGGTCCCTGGCACTTTCTGTACCTTCCTGCCTCCGCCCGCCTTTCTGGACTGTTACAGGAAGCTGTCCTTCGAGCACAAAATGCATTTTACACTTTCCATCTCTCTGTGCACTCTAAGCAAGACCAGTCAGCCACATGCGGCCATGTCTGTCCAGGGACTCCCAGGAACCTTTCCGAGCTGTTTTCCCAAACCTGCAGTCGCAGCAGCAGCCCAGAAGCACCCCGAGCCGCTCCCTGTGTGGGCGCTGGAGGGGCGGCTCCAGAAGGCGATGCACGGTGCTCCGATCCACCTGCCGCTGACTCAGCTCCCACTACCCACGTAGCCACAGCCTGAACAAAAGCCCAGAGGGCCCGTGAAATGCAGATGCCTCTCTGCCTACCAGTCTCCTTAGTGATGAGCAGGCAGGTCTATTTTAGCAGAGAAAACTCTTAGAATGTGAGAAACAGAAGGGACTTCGAGATCAGCTCATCTTGTGGTTCTCAGCTCCCACTGCTCATCAAAACCATCCAAGGAGATTAAAAAATATACCTCCAGAGATTGGGATTAGTTGGTCCAGGGTGGAGCAGGGATATTGTCTCAAAGTTCCCAGGTGAATTGTATGTCCAGCCACGATCGTGTCTCACCCCTTCATTGGACAGAGAAGGCTGAAGGGAGGGGACTTGCCCAAGGTCACACAGCATTGGGGGCATAATCAGGACCAGTCCTGACTCTTCCCTAAGGGCTCTGGTATTTTTTCTCTAGTTAGAAACCGCATCTAGTGAAATGGCTGGGGGAATTTTAAAAAAGCATCAGCAAATATTTACCAAATGCTTACTGTATTCTGGAAGAGGTAGAAGACAGATTAGATTTAGTCCAGTAGGGGAAGGACACAGATACCCAGATATCGCTGACTCCTGGTATACTATATGCTGGGATAAGGACACCAGGTGCTATGGGAGAACTAGCAGGGGAGATGGAGGAATCCAGGAAGACTTCCTGGGGGAGGAAGTGTTATTCTAAGTCTTGAAGGATCGAGAGGTAGAGTTGGTAGGTCGAATGCAGGATGCTCAGTTAAATTTGAATTTCAGAAAAACAACAGGTAAGTTTTTAATATAAGTAGTCCAAAGAGGAAATGAGACCTAGTTATACTAAAACATTTTCATTTTTTATCTGAAATTCCAACTTAACTGGGTATCTTTAATTTTATGTGCTACATCTAGCAACACGACTAGGGGCATTTCAGCAGTGGGCGCTGCAAATGAGAGAATTGCCAGCAAAAGGGGAGGAGGGTGGCATTGGCAGAAGCAGGAGAAACTACTGAGCAGTGACTGTCCCTGGGGCAGAAAGGGTGTGCGGGAGGGACAGGCTGTGAAAGCAGGGCCAGCCCAGGGAGGGCTGGTGAAGCCAGGTCTGGGGGTCACAAGCCACCACCCACCCACCCCGATGACTGCAACAGGCTCATGGTCCCCCCCCCCACCCCCCACCCCCGGTCCTTCCCTCTTGCTGTAGTTAGTTTCCAGGCGGCCAGAGCAACACACTGAACTCAAGTCAGACCAGCTCACGCCCTGCCCAGGCCTCCAGTGGCTTCCCAGGCCGTACCTAGAAAAAGACACCCAAACGCCTTACCCAGACCTGGAAGGCCCTGCAGGATCCCGCCTGGCGATTGGAATACAGTCTGCCCCCAAGCGTTGTTGGGAGGATTCGGGGGACGGTGTCAGGCGGTGTCCCCCACTTTGACTGTCGCCTGAAACCACCTGGAAAGCTTCAGCCCCAGAGGTTGTGGTTTAATTGGTCGGGGGAAGGCCTGAGTGTCAGGAATTTCTAAAGATTCCCCAGTGATTCCAATACACAAGCCAACGGGAATCACTGACGTGAAGCATGTTCTCCGGCCCAGAGCGAGTGGCTTGGTGAGGGGGCGCTAGGCCGTCCCCCACGTGTCCAACTTCATCTCAGCCCACGCCTGGCCCTGCGCCTTGGGCTTTCCCACCCGCCATTCCCTCTGCCCAGAATGTTCTGCCTCCCTTCCCCTCACTGGCCAACACTCACTCATCACTCCCGTCCCATTCCCCAGAACACACCGAGCTCCTCCTTTACCACACCTGCCTTACACTGTGCCTGTGATTTTAATTGTGTGGGTCCCTGCTTAGCGGCCCTGTCCCCAGCAGACAGTAAGCTACAACGGGTGGGGATCCTGTCTTTCCCATTCCCCGCTGCCCCCCTCGCCCCTGGAGCTGGACACATGAGGTCAGCACTCAGTAAATGTTAGTAAGAGAATGGATGAAAGAATGGCTTGAACACAGGTGTGATGTGGTCAGATCTGCATTTCCAGAAAGATGTTGCTGGCTGCTCTGTGCTGAAGCTGGGGGCGGGGGGGAGGGGAGAGGGGGGTGCAAGACACCAGTGCCTACACAGCTGTGACAGCACAGCCCAAGAAATGCGAAAGCCTCAACCAAGACAAAGGTGATGGGGCGGGAGGTGGGACCGATGAGAGACACTGGTTAGAAGGGTGGGGACTGGGTGAAGGTGCCATGGACTGAGGTTCTACCCTGAGGGACAGGCAGGGTGACCAGATGGAAGGTGATCCCAAGGAAGAGGCTGTTGCTGGGGAAGTTGAGTTCTATGTTGGCCAGGTTGGGTTGGATGTGTCAGTGGGGCATCAGGGGACATCTAGGAATCTGAGGCCGGGGACTAGAGAAGTCTAGGCTGGTGATAGAGATTTGACATTCATGTAAATAGAGGCAAATGACATTTAAAAGTTTTCATGCAAGAGTTTCTTGCCATTTCTGGGAGCAAGAATTTCGAGGGTGTGGAGTGTCCGTGCCGGGGAGGCCCTTCTGTCTGAGAGGGGCGAGTCACGGGCCCTTCCGTGTCCCCGCAGCTATCCTGGGCATGCACACCCTCATGAGCAACCAGCAGTACTACCAGGCCCTGGGCAGCAGCTCCATCGTGAACAAGGAGGGACTCAACAGTGAGTACGCAGCCCCCTGCCCCCTCCCCCCCAGCGAGGCCACCTTGGAAGGGAAGTCGTCCTCATACTGTTTGCTTCCTCCCACTCCTGCTCTTTGGCTCCTGGCAGAACTTTTACATTTTTATGTCGCCAAATCTCTCCACCTTTTCCTTTTACTCCTCCGGGGTTTATGTTTTGTTGACGAAGGCCTTCTCCATCCCAGTGTTATTAAAAGATCCTCCTATGTTTTCTCCTAAAAGTTGTAGAGGTTCACTTCTTATATGCAACTTCTTAATCCACCTGGAGTTCATGTTTGTGTGTGGTGTGAGGTGAGACCAGATTTTCATTTTTTAATGGATATCTCATTGTCCCAACACTGTAACTTGCACAGCGTCTTCCCACCGCTGGTGTGGGGCTCCACCTTGATCCTACACTTCCGTGCATCCACGTGCGTCTGTCTCGGGCGCCTCTCCTGTTCCATGAGTCCGCTTGTCTCTTCCTGTGCCAATATTGCATTGTCTTCATTGCCCAGGCACCTTCCAAGCTGGTGTTTGGACCCAGAGAGAAATGGGGGTGCCCAAAAAATCATGAACACACACACCCCGTAAGGCTTCCTTCCCCACCCAGGCTTCCTTTCATCCCCACAACAGCCCCTGTTCACAGGCTACAGGTGAGGACCTCAGGGTGCAGAGAATTTAAGGAAGTCGCCTAGTTCTTGCAGGACATTAAAGACAATCCAAGCAGGCTCTCCCCCACCCCCGCACCCCCCCTCCCCCATACATGTCCCTGAACTCTGCTTCCTCCTGAGCGCGCTTGTGTTGAGGGCAAGTGATCCCGGTCTCTGTGAGACACGCCCTTTCATGGGTCACTCTAGGTGTGATTAAGCCGACACAGTACAAGCCTGTGCCCGACGAAGAACCAAACTCAACAGACGTGGAGGAAACGCTGGAGCGGATAAAGAGCAACGACCCGAAGCTCGAAGAGGTTAACCTCAACAACATCCGGGTAAGTCCCGGCCTTCCCACTGCGCCGGAGGGGAGCTATTGCAGGGTGTCGCTGTGATGCCCACAGCCCGCCTAGCAGTGCAGAGAATGGGCCTGTGTGGCTCCGGGCCCCTCTGGGTCAGGAATAGGGACAAAACCTTCCAGGCGGGTGGACAGTGCAAACCAGGTGGCCCTGGTTTGTTTCCGAGAACTGACATCAGGCCCAGATGTTCATCCGGGACCAACCCAGCTGCAACTCGGGAAACCCACCCTGTTACTCAAAACAGAGCTTGTCTGAGATAAAATCGTGAGTCACACACACTTGGCTGCGTAGCATCTATGGCTGGAAAAGCCCGGTGCCCACCAGGCTCTCGGGGTCCCCCAGCCCGGGCGGTGCCGCCCAGAGCCACTGCTGCGCTGTGTCATGCACGCGTTCCGCCTCATTCTGCAGCGGAGAGGGAGCTGTGGGCCCAGAGGTGTGACGCCGTATCCCAAGCTGTCAGCCATATCTCTCCGGACATTTCCCGTGACCACCACGGGCACAGGAGGGACAGACGGACAGACAGTCCTATGCTGGACAGGCTGCAGGAGAAAGTCAGACGCAGCCCAGCTGCCTACCCACCTGCGCAGCCCGGCGGCCGGGGGATTGGTTCCGGGAGGGGGTGGCAGCAAGACAAGAAGCAGGCCCCTCACCCAGGCTCCTCTCTCCTTTCTTCTCCACTTTCTTTTAAGTGACTGCCAGCCCCACGGCACGATCAGATTGGAAACCCGCGTCCGGAGTGTTCTCCCTACCGGCCTCCCAGGCTCTGTTCCCATGGGGAGCTAAAGTGACGCTCTGAAATGAGAGATCCATTAAGACACAGCCAGGGCCTCCATTCCTGCCATGTGCCTGGAGGGAGACACTGGCCCGGTTCAGATCTGTGCGTCCTGGACCGGATGGCGGCTCAGAGGGCATGGGGTGGGGCCCCGCTCTGTTCAGTGTGGGGCCTCAGCAAGGGCTCGGCCGCCCCAGGCCTCATTCTCCCCTCTGCACATCAGGCAGCTGGACTAGCTCAGTGTATTCACCTGCGGAAAGTAAAAGATATATGCCAGACACACCCCGCTCCCCAGTTTCTGATTGTATTGGTCTGGAGCAGGCCCGAGCTTCAGCATTTTATAAAAGTTCCCAGGAACCTCCGGTGTGCGGCAGGGCTGAGACCTCAGGGACAGGTGTCTCTTAAAGATTATCTAGGGCACCCCCCTCCTCCCCCCCCCCCCCCCCGACACACACACTCACCTCTGTTCTCCAGAATCAGGCCCAGAGAAGGGAAGAGACCCTCCCAGAGTCACCGAGCAAACCAGGAACACTGCCACTTGCTGGGGCAGAGGCCAAGCCCCTGCCCAGCCCCGCAGCCCAGGCCCGAGCTCTTGGCACAACGCTCCTCCGCACCCACTGCCTTGCTTTTCCCTTCCCCTCTGGTCTCTGTGCTCACAGAGGAAGCAGTGGGTCCTGTCTGAACTTCCAGGAAGGGTTTCTGTCAGTCTGTTTGCCAGAAGGTTCTCCCCAAATCCCAGCTACGTGGAGGAAAGCCGGAATCCTTTGCCCGTTTAGCGTTTTGGTCAGATTTGCCATAAATCAGGCTGCGCGTAGTTACACCCTCTGACCAGCCTGCCGCTGGCAGGGACCGCTGCTCACCGCCTGCCTTTCTCTCTGCAGAATATCCCCATACCCACCCTCAAGGCGTACGCAGAAGCCCTGAAAGGCAACTCGTATGTGAAGAAGTTCAGCATCGTGGGGACGCGGAGCAATGACCCCGTGGCCTATGTATGTACCTTTCTCTTCCGCTGCCTTGAGGGTGGGCGGCACATAAACGGACGGGCTGATGCTCGTGGCCTCGGGACTGGCCATATCCCAGTGAGGAAGAACCTCGCCTGGTGCGGTGAGGGGCATTGGGCGAGAGGCAGGAGAGGACGTGGACGGAATGGTGGGTACCCGGGCACCACCTGTACGTTATCCTAGTTCATCTCCACCAGCACCCCTGGTCCCGGAAGTGCCGGTCTCCCCACTTTGCAGATGAAGAACCTGAGGTGCAGGGAGCTCAGGAAACATGCTTTGTCCAAAGTCCCAGAGCAAGTGGAAGGGGGAGCTGAGTTTTAAATGCAGCTCACGTGACCCTGCAGCTGGATCTCTGCATTCAGCATGGTTTGGACAAGGCCTGCCCCGCACGGCGCCTCGGTTTCTCCATCTTTAAAATCATCGTCTTCCTCAGTGGGTCCGGATGACCAATTTTATTCATTATTTTTTATTTATATCTTAAAAATACTGTTGTTCAAATGAAATTGTATTTATTATAAAGTAGCCCTCGGTTCGTTTTTCTTTTTACACATTCAACACAAAGGCGGGTGTCAGTCAGCCCGTCCGCACCAGTATACCCACTCTGGATACTGGGGTGCTCTGGGCTGGCCAGTAAATCAGGCTGCTCTGTATGTCCCCCCACTGCCCGCCCCAGCTCTTCTCCCACCCACCCCTGACCCCCAATTCCTTCACTCCGGTCCACCTGGCATGGCAGTGCCTCGCACCTGCTCAGCCACCAGCGTGTCCCCTTGGATCAGCCTGTGGACTTGCCTATGGTTATTAAATATTTTGATTGGCAGGCCCAGGCAAGGGGGATTCTGGGAGAGAACCCAGACTGGGTCCCTCCCCTCAGGAGGGTCACAGAGAAAGCGGACATGCACCCTGGGGGTACAGCGCAGGGCGAGCTGAGCGGGGAGTGATGGCCTCAATAAGGAAGGCTTCCTGGGAGTGAGCCTTGGGTACGGTCTCAGCAAGCAGGGGCGGTGGGAAGGGCACTCCTGGCTCAGCTCACCATCGCAGACAGCCAGGCCCACAGGTTGTATATCCTGGCCTATCAGCTTCTGGTTGGTGTCTCCTTTCCTCCACCACACACTGTCCCCACCAACGCTAATTACTTCATTTCCTTCAGAGGTTCTGATTGTCATCTACGCCCCTGGCCAAATTCCCCCCACACGTGCTGTGCTGGCGCTACCTGAGCCCAGTGGGTGGTTTCCCAGGCTCCCCTCTCTGCTCTCTGCTGCTCAGACCCAGAGAAAGTGACTCCATGGAATCCCAACAGGAACTAGAAGAGACAGTGAGAGTATTTGGGGAGGTTGGGACTCCACCAGTCACTCATGGATGGTGATGAGGACTTGTTACGTGCTGAGCACTGTTGGATGAATACAGTGATTTTCAGCCCACAGAGGGTAGAGAAAGTCTAATGGCAGAGACAATATCAATATAGAAACAACCTAAACCAGGGAATACAAGTTCCATGAAGGCGGTGTGGATAAATTCTATGCGGTTCGATAAGACAGGCCACAGCGAGCTGGCGGTGTCAGCGATGCCGCTCTCAGAGAAAGGGGCATTGAAAACAGCCTTGAAGGACGGGCAGGGTTTGGATGAGTGAAGCAGAAGGGAAAGGGCATTCCAGTTGGCAAGGACAGAAGAAGCGAAGGCTAAACAGTGGGAGAGCTCTGGGCGTGCACGGGGACCTGGGAGTAGTCCTGCCGTAAGGGAGCAGCGAGGGTTGAGGCTGAAGAGGAGAGGAGAACCTGCATTCAGCAGAGGCTCCGGGAGGGGTTTGGGAGCCGTGGCAGGTGGAGGGGAGGAGAGACGCCAAGCTGTGCTTGGTGAAGGGAGTGTGGCGAGCCTGGTCCCTAGCTTGAACAGCAGAGGTGTACGAGGGACTCTGGCTCCCGGCAAGTTTCCCTCAATATTTTAGGTTTTACCCAAGAGGGGCTCCAGCCTTGCTCAAGGTGACTCACAGGTACCCTGGCTTTTCTCCTGTGGCTCAAGGCCCTTGCTGAGATGCTCAAGGAGAACAAGGCGTTGAAGACACTGAATGTGGAATCCAACTTCATTTCCGGAGCGGGGATCCTGCGCCTGGTGGAAGCTCTTCCACACAACACTTCTCTGGTGGAACTGAAAATCGATAACCAGGTGAGCTGAGCCAGGGCCCCCTCGAGTCCTTCGCTACAGGAGCTCGCCGTCCTGCGCTTTCCTGCGTGCTGCTGGGTGGAGTAGATGCTGCTGATTATAAAAGCTACGGAGCCCAGCTTCAGGGGGCCTCCACCACGCTCACCTTCCTTCTTCATTCCCACCAAGGGCTCTGGCAGCTTTTGCGTGTGTCCCCCTAGTGATGGGGAGCTCGTCTACCCTTTCTGATCTCCTGTAGAAATTAGCTCCCTTTAAGTCCTGCTTGCTGGGCTTAATCTTATAACCATTGGAATCTTCCTCTCCAGGCTAAATATCCCATTTCCTTCAGTCACCCCTGCCCCCCACTCAATGGGTTTTTGAGTCTCCTTACTCATCGAAGTTATTCTTTGGGTAAATTCTGGTTTGTTTTTATCATTATGGGGTTATGTTTCTCTATAACTTCTGTGATTCAGTCATTTATTTTCAGGGCAACTCTTTCAGTCCTGACTTTTAAAACAGAGCTGATAACAGTATCTTACATGTTAGATATCTTACATGCTACATGTGTTGAGGGTCCATTGTGGGCTCGGCTTCGTGCCAGGCACCTGACACACCCATCTCTGGTTTTCCCAGCCTCCCTGCAGGAGGTGTGTATTCTCCCTCCCACCTTGCAGATGAGAAAACAGTTCAGACAAGCAACATTCTCAGGGCCACCACGTTCGTGTTTTAGGAGCCAGGATTTGAATCCAGGACTCGGTGACTCTGAAACCCACACTCCACCCATCACGTGTTAAAACACTTTCACACTGTCTTCTTTATGGTGTGTGGATAGGGAGCTTTCATTTTCTACATGACAATGTTTGCTTTCTGGTCATATAAATGTGTGCATAGGAAAAAGATGGGAAGGAAATACAACAATTGTAAGTAGTGGTTATCCCTGACTGAGATATTCATCTCTATTGTAAACTATTTCAAACAAACAGAAAAGTGCATGAAATGTAAATGCACAGTTGAACGAATCACACCGCGCTTGTGACCCCTGTCCAGGCCAAGAGCTGAAATATCACCAGGTTCCAGAAGACGTCTGTGGTCCCTTGTCCATCGGAACCCTGGCAAAGCTCTTCACAGTGTGCTCCCTGCTTACTTTCCAACCTCCACGTCTTCACTCTTGCTTTTCTCCCCACTGGAGTGTCCTCCCTGCCCCTACCACTCTGCCTGGAGAGCTCCTCTTCCTCTGGGTTCGGCTGCAGCCCCTTCCTCTCCCACTGGGGTCTGGAGACAGCTGGAACCAGCATGCCAGAGCCGACTCACATCTCTTCCCAACTCCCCTGCAGTGGTAGCACCTCGGAACCTTGAACCCGCCCCTGGTGGGAATATTTACACTGTGGAAATTGGCCCCTCAGAGCAAGGTGGGTCCTCCCCCCCCCGCCCCCCCACCGTGTTCTCCTGGGACCTTGGCTTCCCTGTGAGATTCTCAGAAGCTGGTGCTGTGTCATCTCCATCTCAGGCCGAGCTCAGAACTTGGCCCACAGTGGTGCTTGGTAAGCAGGGCCGCCCTGGATGGCTGTGCGTGTTCACCGCACAATGAGCAGGCAGGGGTCGGAGTCTAACCCGCATTCCTCTCTCCAGGACTTGGTGTGGGGCTTTGTCCCCAAAGAGGGTCCTTTTTTCTCACTCATATAAAGAGGCCGCGTGAGCCTGCTGCAGCCCGGTCATGTCCGTCTGCTGCATTGGACTCCTTGCATCTCTCATATGCTGTGGCCTTGCTGCTGCATCGCCCATTCCCAGCCCCTACCCACCCCACCTCTTATGTCCCTCCTTTGGCCATTGCTGATCCTGCTTTATTGGAGGCAGGAGGGGCACAGCAGATGGAATAGAGGCATGCAGCCAGCTTGGCAGCAGCTCTGGGCCAGGCCCGGGATCAGCTGGTCATGTGACTTCAAGCCTAGCTGTGCATCGAGTCAGGGTCTACCCAGCGTCAGCTGAAAACTGACACCTGGGGCAGAATGCCGGCCACAGAGGGCCCAGACCACTGGCCTCAGGTCACTGTGATGGCAGCTGCCAGGGGACGAGCTGCCCACCTTCCTTCTCACTACTATTCCCCCTCTTCCCCCCCCAGCTCAGAGATGGAGCCATCACCCTCACCTGGTACACTTCCCTGAGCCTCACTACCTCCCTTGTAAATGGGGTCATAAAATCTCCACTTCTGAGGAGATGACAGATTAAACTAGGTGGCCGATAACTTCTGTAATTACTCCAGAGGCAATCTAGGGACTTCACACATTATTCAGAGTTAATTTCCTGAGAGAGGCCACGAATCCATTACGTCATTTAACGCTCACAGACTGTGAGTGGGTATTACAACCCATCGTGGTATTGTCGACGAGGAAACTGAGGCCCTTGCAGGCTATGTGACCTGCCCAGGATCACACAGTAAGTAAGTGGCAGAAGCAAGATTAGAACCCAGGTCTAGGCGACTCCAAAGTGTATGAGCTGAGCCTGTCTGGGCTCTTGAACCCTACTGTAGTTTCACATGGCCCTCGCTTGGTGTAAGGCCAGAGCATTCTCACACCTACCCCCAGCCTGGGAGCCTCATTTTTGGTTTCTATCAGCATTTGGTGAGTGCTGGCTGCACCCCAGAGCAGTGCTGGGCACTGGGTGAATGAGGCTCTCTTGCTGCCCTCCAGGGATTCCATGCTGCGTAGGAACCATAGAGCAGAGATGAACATTAGGTGCGGTACTCCAGCAGGCCACAGACAGAGGGCCCTGTGGTCCACCGGGGTGGGCCGTCTCTGCCAGGAGCAGGCATCAGGGAGGGCTTCTTGGAGGAGGTGACGTTTGAGATAAACCTTAGGGTGGACAGTATCTCAGAGTGGGAAGTAGAGACCATGGCATCTCAGGTGCAGGAATCACACGAACAAAGAGAAGGAGAAGGGAAAGTGAAGGAGCCCATCCAAACATGATAAATGGTACCCCAGGAGGAAGGGAAGAAACGGAGTTGGGAGTCCACGAGGCTCTGAATGGATGCTGAGGGAAGGTGGGTTGTAAACTGCCCTGTGCACCAAAGTTGTGCTCGGGGAACATGTTCCCTGCTGGATGGGAGCAGGAAGAGGGCGTCAGGGCCTGGGAGACCAGAGAGGTGGGATGACCTCCTGGATGAGGGGACCTGGGGGAAGTGCTCCCATATGCTGGAGTCTGGAGACTGAGTGGGGTCTGGCAGGGAAGGAGGAGGACTGGGAGGAGGCCTATTTTGAGGAGGGAGCTCAGCCACCCAGGCCCTAGGGAGGCCACCCATGCCTCTCCCAGTGCGTTAGGAGGTCTGGGCATGGTGACTGCCTCTCATCAGGTGCCCCAGCCCCTAGGCTTCTAGGGAGTGTGGCCAAAAGGAGGTGATGAGTGGCATGTGATTTATTCCTCATTCTTGGTTAGTCCCCGAGGCCTTCAGAGGCGGCAGCCTTCTCCTCAGCCCTTGTGCCTGCCACCTGTGTCAGTGAGTCGCTGCTCTCCTTTCTCCTTATATGGCCAAGGAAAGGGACTTGGGGCCTTCTACCCGGTGACAGGAGCCTCCCAGGCTGGCTCGGGACACACATTCTGGAACCAGGACTCTGAGGCTCTTTGTTTACTCGGCCAGTCTTTCTTTATCTCCAGCTCTGCTCTGCTGCTGCCTGAAGTTGCCCAGAGCCAGCAGTGAGGGCTGGAGGGGCAGGGAAGGCAGTGAGGGTGGGAGAGGGCAGAGGGGCGCAGACCTGGAGCTGAGGACATTGAGAAAATGGCAGTCCTGCCCTCCTTTTAAAGGTGGGGAAACTGAGGATCAGAGAAGGGATGAGACTTGCCCGAAGTCATAGATCAAGGACACGTCAGAGCTGGGTGGGAGCTGAGAGGTCCTGCCTGTCAGACAGGCTGCCTGTCTGGATGGACAGGGTCGACCCTACAGATGGGGTGTCTGCAGGCCCCGTCCACTCCCAGCAGGTCATACCCAAATGGGGGTTCTCTGGGCCCCTTGATTCACCCTCCTCACTCCTGACTGAGCTCCCTCCAGCAGGTCCTTCCCCAGGACCCTGAGGGCTCAGGGTGCTCTCCCTGCCCCTCTGAGCAGGTAACACCTGAAACACGACCCCCTCCCCAAATGAAGATATGTGCAAGGTCGGGGGTACTGGCTGGATTTATCACGTTTCATTCCAATGTTTGACAGTGAGGATGTGCTTAATATTTTTAAAAAAAAAAAAAAAAGCTAAAGAAAGTGGATTGTGTTTTCTTGTTTTCCCAGATTGGGCTATTTTCCTAATGAAAATCAGTTTAGAAAGAAAATAAAAGATACACTGGAATAGAATCCTAAAGGTTTTCACACTTGGCGACACCCCTTACTGTTAGATACACACTTATGTCAGCTGGCTAACTGTGTCAAGTGAGACTGAATATACTTTTGGATTTGCAAGGCGTAAGAAAAACACTTGAAAACCAAAAGAGCAAGACTATTTGACTAATTGTGTTCTCTGTGTTGCTGTGTTGTTCCTTCTACATTTACCTCCGAAGTAGCAGCTCTGGGTCTGTGCCTCCTTTTCACATCTGTATTTTCACTGCGATTTGAAGTAATTTAGCCTGGAATTAACTAAGTAATTCCACCTCAGTGAGAGGACAGGCCCAAGTCACTGTTCCTTCACCCACATGCCAGTTGTGTTTTTTTACTGACCCCCCTTCTCAGGGGAAAATGAGATGAAATTAGTGGAAGTGAGAGACAAAATGTATGGTGAAGAGAACACCCTTCTCCTACACAGATCAGAGTGAATTAGACTAAAGATTTGTGACAACAACCGTCTCGCTCCATGTCAGGTTGTCACGGCAGTCTGTCCTGAAAAACCAGGAGCTTCCCAGACAAGAGACAGACTGACCCAAGGATGACCTGTCTTCAGTCCCTGACACTTAAAGTCAAACAAAGGATCAAGCCCGTTCTTTACTTGCTGTGTAACTCAGGAACGTCACTTAATGTATCCATGCCTCTGTTTCCTCATCTATAAAATGGGAATAATACTGATACTCAACCTACTAGCGTAGTGAGAGGATTTAATGTGTTGATCCTTGAACCGTAGTATTCTCTCATCAGAGGGAGGTGATATTTCTGTTGTTTGTTAGACTTAGTTGGTGGTGGACAGATGGGGTGGGGAGAACTGACTTCTGGGAGAGATTCTAGCTCGTGCAAGGAACAACTTTTTACTTCCTTTCTTTCTTCCCTTATTCCCTGTCTTTCTTACTTAAATTTACTTTTTTAGTGAAGTGTAGCATATATGGTAAAGCAAATATGTCTTAAAAGGACAGCTCAGTGGATTTATACATGTATACACCTGTGTAATCCCCACCAAGATCAAGACAGAATGCATCCAGCAGCCCAGCAGGCTCCCTCTTGCCCCTTCCCAATCGATACCCTCCTAATGCAGTCACGTTCTGCTTTCTGTCACCGTAGATGAGTTTTGCCTATTCTTAAGCATCAGCTCAATGGAATCACATGCATGTGCTCTTTTATGTCTGGCTTTTTTTGCTCAACATTACGTGTGTGCACCAATTATCTCTAGCTGTGTAACAAATTACCCCCCAAAATTTAGCAGCTGAAAACAATGATCAACATGGAGCAGACCGCCCATATTCAGACCCTGGTCTGCACCTGCCTAGCTCTGTGATTCAGTGGGAATTTCTTAATACCTCTGTTCTTCATGTCTGTAAGATGAAAGGTACAACAATAGTACATATTCCATAGGTTCCTAGTTAGCGTATGTAAGGTGCTTATGACATGCAACTAGAGGCCCGGTGCATGAAATTCGTGCAAGGGGGTGTGGGGTGGGGGCAGGTCTCCTCAGCCTGGCCTGCAACAACGCAAGCGTTCCGCACCAGGCCTGTCCAGAGGCCCTCTGTGGCTGGGTGCGAAATGCTGGTCTCGTTGCCATGGCGATGAAGCAAGCATTCCTTCAGGCTGCTCACGCTGTCCGCTCTCAGCAACCGCCCCCCTCAGGACTGGGGGACTCCGGCGGGGCTGAGAGGACTGGGTGCCGCCATCTTTGTGACAGAGTGACAGTTAATTTGCATATTACTCTTTTATTAGAAAGGATAATTACTAACTAACAAGTATTTGAAAAATAAGTAAGAACCAGAGTTTTAGTCCTAACCTCATCCCCAATGGCCTCTTCTCTCATCTATGAGACTTCTGGTCTCAGAGTCCCTGGAGAAAAGGGGACAGCCTGAGAATGAAGCAAGTACAAAGCTGGTTAAGATGCATACATGTTTTCTATTTTACTCCGTAATGTAAAAATAGTGGTTTTGGTCCAAGATTAACATGCCAGGAAGATTGGCCACAATTATCTAAAAGAATCCTGTATCTTCTCTGTCTCTCTCTCTCTCTCTCTCTCTCTCTCTCTCTCTCTCTCTCTCACACACACACACACACACACACACACACACACACACACAGCACAGACATCTGCGTGTGTCTCAGGGACAGTGGATGCTAGTTTGAGAATGTGGGCCTACAGGGTCCTCTGAAGTCCTTCCAGCCCCAGGCCAAGGTCAAGCCTTGGCTCCGTCATTAAGCAGAGGGAGCACAGTCCATCTTCCATCTATATGTGGGCTCCGTGCACTCATCTCTAAGACGGGGTGCTAGTTCCTGCCTGCCCGGCCCTCCTCCCCAGGATGTAGGGAGGTTGGATGGAGGCAGTCAGATTTGGGGTGCTCTGTACTCTGAACTGAGTGACCTGAAGTGCCAGCTTTATAGAAACAGCCCTGGCAGCCCTCCAGTCAGGGAGGACCTGCGCTTCTGTGCTCTCTCAGAGTAGTGCTCTCTCAGAGTTTGTGAGTTTGCGAGTTTGTGCAGTGCTCTCCCAGCAAGTGCCCTCAAGGGGAGGCCAGGCTTCCAGCTCAAAAGGGTGGGGGGTGGGCGGTGTGGGGTGAGATGGGCTGCCAGGCCAAGCCAGCCAGAGTGCAGGGCTGGTCTGAGTTCTCTGAGGACAGGCCAGAGCTCTTCCCAGCCCTTTCAGGAGCCTTGCCAAACAGTCTGGTGGAATTTCACCAATGGCCCTCTGCTTGCCCTAATCAGCGTCTCAGCCCCATCTGAACCCAGACGAGCTCTGGTGAACTCAGAATAACCTGGGAGGAGTTCTCCGTCAAGGTTTCAACCACGGTTCCATGCTTGTCTCTTTGGATGTTGGGCTGATGTATCTTCTCAACTCTCCTATGCATCGAGCCTATTCCTGTTTCCTTCATTCAATTCAATCCTGTGACCTTGACTTTGACCTAGAGATCCTGGGTCCTGTGTGCTATCCCAGGGCTCACAGTGTAGGACAGCACCTCCACCAGAACTTTCTGTGATGATGGAAATGCTCCGTATCTGCAGGACCAACATGGTAGCCAGTGGCTATTGCACACTTGACATGTGGCTAGTGCAACTGAGGAACTGAATTTTAAATTCTATTTAATTTTAATTATTTAAATTTGTAGTTTAATAAACAGTCCAATTTAAAAATGGGCAGAATATCTGAATAGACTTTTTTCCAAAGAAGACATACAGATGGCTAATGGGTACATGAAAAGATGCTCAAAATCACTAATCATCAGGGAAATACATATCAAAACCATAATGAGATATTGCCGCACACCTGGTAGAATGGCTATCATCAAAATGACAAGAAATGCCATGGGTTGGCAAGGATATGGAGAAAAAGGAACCCTTGTGTACTGTTGGTAGGAATGTAAATTGTTGCAGCCACTATGGAAAACAGCATGGAGATTCCTGAAAAAAATATAAAACTGCCATATGATCCAGAAATCCCACTTCGGAGAAAACACAAACACTAATTCGAAAAGATATAGTGTGTACCCTCGTGATCACTGCAATTGACAATACCAACACATGGAAGCAACCTAAGTGCACACCAATGGATGAATGGATAAAAAAGGTGTGTGTGTGTGTGTGTGTGTGTGTGTGTGTGTGTGTGTGTACACAATGAAATATTATTCAATCATAAGAAAGAATGAAATCTTGCCATTTGCAACAACATAGATGGACCTTGCGAGCCTTATGTTAAGTGAAATAAGTCAGACAAAGACAAATACCCTATGAGCTCACCTATATGTGAAATCTAAAAACAAAACACAACCAAGTTCATAGATACAGAGAAAAGATTGGTAGTTGCCAGGGATGGGGGTTGAGTGGGTGAAATGGACGAAGGGGATCAAAAAGTGAAAACTTCACCCTGCCAGCGTGGCTCAGTGGTTGAGCATCAACGAATGAACCAGGAAGTCATGGTTCGATTCCCAGTCAGGGCACGTGCCCAGGTTTCAGGCTCTATCCCCAGTAGGGAGAAGCAGCCAATGAATGATTTGCTCTCATCATTGATGTTTCTCTCTCTCTCTCTCTATCTCTCTCTCTCCCTCCCTCCCTCCCTTTCTCTCTGAAATCAATAAAAATATATTTTTTAAAAAGTGAAAACTTTTAGCTATAAAACAAATAAGTCATAGAGATGTAATGTACAGCATGACTTATAGTATTAGAATTAATAATCCTACATTGCATATTCGAAAGTTTCTAAGAGTAAATCTTAAAGGGTTTTCCCTTTCTTTCATCTTTGTCAGATGATCACTATAGCTTTGGGGGTAAGGGACATAACAGGCTGTAGGAAGCTGACTCTGGCATTCCCAACCCCCTGTGTGACTTTGGGCAAATCCTTTTCCCTCTCTCAGCCTCAGATTCTTCACTTGTAAATTGCAGATGAGTCTAAATGACTGATTATCAAACCTGCTGTACATTGGAATCACCTGAGGAGTGTGAAAAGCCATGTACACCTGAGCCGCACTCCCAGTGATCCTGGATTAATTAGTATTAATTAATTGAATCTCAGTTAAAGGTATAGTTTGTCTGTTCTTAAAAGAAAATGTCACAGTCTTTCTTGTGAGCAATTAGTATGGGGAACAGCCTGGGCAGCAGGACTTTTACATTTCCTTGGGACTAGATGATTTGAAGGTCCTTCTGCTCAGTCCTTCTAGGATGCTGCTGTGGGCCAGTGGAAAGATCTATCGTAGGTGTCGGTGGCCTGGGTTCGAATCCCAGCTCATTTCCTCCTGGCTGTGACCTTTCACCTGCCCTCGACCTCCATTTCCTGCTCTGGGAGGTGGGGATAAAATCCCCGCCCACCACTCAGGGTTTCTGGTGGGTAGAGAAGGGATAGGTGCCTTGCAAATGGAATGAGTGGTGACTATTGTTCTTTCTTGACCAAAGAGCCAGCCCCTGGGCAACAAAGTGGAAATGGAGATCGTGAGCATGTTGGAAAAAAACACAACGCTTCTGAAATTCGGCTACCACTTTACCCAGCAGGGGCCCCGGCTGCGGGCCTCCAACGCCATGATGAGCAACAACGACCTTGGTGAGTAAAAAACGTGCTCCCTCCCACCTGTCCTGGGGGGAATTTTCATGGATAACTTTCCCAGGGGGTCCTCTTGGTGAGCCTGACTCCGACTTTCACGTTGGTTTCATTCGTTATGTGTGTTTGTGCCTTGTCTCCTCGCTGGGCCCTCTCCTCCCCGCAGCAAAGCTCAGCTCAGCTCAGCCCAGGGCAGGCCCAGAGGGCACCCTCAGTGTATTAGCTCCTGAAATGAAACGCGGAAGAACACAGGCTCACCGGGAGTCTCCTCTTCCGAACACCCTTCTCCGAACTCAAGAATTCTGTCCAGGTCACGGTCTGGCTCCAGCCCCAGGTCCCACAGCCCCCAACCAGCACTATTACCAAAGCCCCAAGCCTAGGAGACTTCTCTTTGTTTTTAAGATAAGAGTTGAAAATGTTGACTTCATAGTAAACAGGTTACAGTAATTGAATCTCAGTTAAAGGTATAGTTTGTCTGTTCTTAAAAGAGAATGTCACAGTCTTTCTTGTGAGCAAACACCCAGTAAGTCAGTTGAATGAGAAGTGGCATCAATCGCTGACTTCTCCAGATGCCAGTTGTTCCCAACCTCTGTGTGTAGTTACTTACGTGTGTTCCTGCTGGCTGTTAAAAGAACTTGGTACAGTGTCCCCAAAAGAGTGGGTCTGATAAGGCTATAGGAACACTGGAGGGAAAAACAACCAGGAAAAGGAGTAGGCCTAATACGCTAACATATTTGATTATTATATTTAGCCATGAGTTTGCTAGAGACAAGGCAGGAAGAAGAAAATCCAAATTACGTTATTCTTATTACAGACGAGACGGAAGCATGATGAGTTAAAAAAAAAGGAAGTTGCTTTCTGCGATTGAATTATGAAATACGTTTTCTAAAGGGCAATGTATTCAGTGAGTTTTTTCATCCAATTCAAACCTGCTTTACACGTGGCTTTTGTTGCTTGTTTTGTTTTTAACACTCAGTGAAATACAAAGAGCCTCTAATTCTAAAGCACATGGCGATGAACCTGGGGCGAGGTTAGTGCCGGAGATGAGTGTGTAGGTGAGTGTGCACAAGGCGGGCACTCACAGACCCTCTGCCTAGATAACCTCAGAGCCACACACACTGCAGATTGAGTGAGTCAATTCAACAAACACCGGTCAAGGCCCTATAGGCCCCTGGGTGTTGAAGATGCAGGTTCTTGCTCTTAAAGATATCACAGCCCAGAGGCTACTTGCCACATTTTTCTAGAGCTGCAGGTCCAGGAAAGTCCATAAAGCAAACAAAAAAAAATGCAACCAGTGTCCTGGTTTATCTGAAGTGCCCTGATTGGAAATAAAATAAGAACTAACACTAGTAACGAAGAATTGCGATTATGATGGTGCCACAGAGTTGACAGCTACCCTGAACTGTTGAGGGAGGCCATCCATCTAAACTCGTTGCCCCAGCGATGAGCTGGCTTCAGAAGGAGCACTGCAAGCCTTCCGTTCTGTTGTGCTATGCAGTAGCCTCCCGGTGCCCCTCCCAGCCTAGGCTGAGCTTCCTGTGTGCCCCTCGGTGCCTCTCTCAGGGCTAATCCAGCTCAGGTCTTCCAGTAGCAAGATGGTCTGGAGGTCTTTTTTTTTTCTGGGGAAGGAAGGTTCCAGATGACTAGAGATCAAGGTTGTTGCAGGGAAGGGGGGGAGGGGGGAGGGGTGGGGTGGGGTGAGACACCAAAATCAGCTGGAGGTGTAATGAATTGCCCTGAAGGACACTCCCAGTCCTGAGAGTCTGTGATTCCAAAATCCAGGCCCAACTCCTAGCACCAGGGATCTCTTGAGGTTGTGGCAGGACCCGAGAGTGCCTGAGCTGGAAGGACTTCAGGCCCATCCCTCCATTCCCTGCGGAGAAAGTGAAGCCTGGGTCAGGCTGCCCTTCTAGGCAGTGGCTCCATCAAGCCACACCCGTGGTTAGTGAGCGTGTGCTCGGTGACGTGAGGGGCAACAGAAACACTAGTTCCCTGACTCAGGAACCTTTATACCTTTTAGGGGAGAAAAGACTCAAAGATGTGCCTAAAAATTCAAGCGTGCCTGCATACTGTATCCAAGTAAAATGAGGACATGATTTGTGAGGACAAAGGCCAGTTAAACAAAGCATCCTGGTTGGGGTGGGCCTTCAGCCAGCCTGGAAAGGAAGAGAGAGGTTGTGGGGGAGGCCAGGAGGCGTTCCTGATGGGGTGCTAGCCCAGGAGGCATTCCTGATGGGGTGCTAGCCCAGGCAAAGGCGAGGTGGTAGGACCCAGTGTGCAGGACAGGAGAGACGAAAGACTTAAGAGGACTGAGGAACTAGCATGGGGAGTTAGACCTAGAACCGAAAGTAGGATGCCCTAACTGGTTTGGCTCAGCGGATAGAGCATCGGCCTGCGGACTCAAGGCTTCCAGGTTCGATTCTGGTCAAGGGCATGTACCTTGGTTGCGGGCACATACCCAGTAGGGGGTTTGCAGGAGGCAGCTGATCAATGTTTCTCTCTCATTTCTAACTCCCTATCCCTCTCCCTTCTTCTCTGTAAAAAATCAATAAAATAATTTTTTTAAAAAAAAAGAAAATAGGAACTCACAGAGAAGGGAGGAAGGGCGTTTCAAGCAGAGGGAATGGCATGGGCAAAGGCAGGATGATGGGCAGATATGCAAGGTGTTTACAAGGAATGGGACTCAGTAAATGTGGGGAGGCTGTGAGCCAAAGGCCTTTAATGCCAACCTGAGGACTTTGGTGATGAAAGCAGGTGGGGAGCGGGACTGTGGCAGTTTCCTGGGCAGGAGTGACAGGTGATAAACGTGGGCCTCTGGGTTACCCCGGAGACTGTGCAGCTTGCCCCTCGGGGTCTCCCACAGGAGGAACCAGAGCAGCATCGGCTCGGCGATTACACACAGCAGGCAGGGCGCTAGTTGGTGATGTAGGATTTCTAGCTTTAAAAGCAAATTTGCGGCCATCTGCTAATTTTGGTAAAAGAAATGCTTCTGATTCTGACAGTGCATCAGAAAAAGGGAGATCGTTCTTTAACAAAGGATTCTGTGAGAGAGAAATCCTTGCTTTCCAGCACAGTCCCTCATCTCGCCCGTGATGCTCCGATGAAGCAGACAGGCTTCTGTGTTTTCCAGCTGAATATTTTTATCATAAAATATTCCTGTGGGCCCCACCCAGCCTGGGTGTGAGCAATGCCTGAGCCTCTCCGGTCTCCTCTCACTGTGACCTGCTCTGTGCCGGCTCCCGGCTCCCAGCCTATGGCTTGGGCAGGTGGGCTCCTCCTGGGGGGATATCAGTCCCCAAGGCCATGGGTCAGCCAGAGCCCCTGCAGACAGGCAGCCTGCCTGGGACCCTTCCCACTCTGTGTTCTGTGGGAGAGAGCAGGGACCTGGGCATGGCGGCATCTGGGAGGAGCCGCAGATCCCCGGCTACATTTTCCCATGGTGATCTCAGATGAGTCCTATCTCCACACTATTTATAGCTCAGACCTAGGCTAAGCCTGGCTGTCAGGTCCCGTAAATCTGCTGTTGAAGTTCTCTCTACTTAATTAAATCTGAATTGCAGCCTCCAAGATAAAACAGTTGTGTGTGTGGGATGAGGAGGGGGGGGAAGGCTGAGGTTCTGTTCCTTTGTTACTAATGTTGTGGCCCCATCCCATAACAAAGAAACAGAATTTCCGGAGGATGAGGCCCAGAAATCAGGATTTTAAAAAGATTCCCAGGTGATGCTAATGTGCAGCCAAGGTTGAGAACCACTGCCCTAAAACCATCTCAGAAAAGGCACTACTTTCCGCAGCCATTCAAACCAGAAATCTGGGCGCCTCTCTGTGCACAGCCCCACCCCAGCCAGTCACCTCCTCGCCACCCCTGTGGGGCTGCCTCATGTCAAGTCCTCATCACACTTACCTGGTCCTCCGGGGCTGGCATCGGGCACAGTGCTCATCCCGAGCCTTGTCCTGTCAGGATTCCTTCAGGCTCTGTTTAGACCCCTTTCAGGGCTCCCAGTGCTCTCAGCCTAAACTCCCTGACATGGCTCACAAGTCCCTTAACAACGTAGTTGATACTTACATGGTGCCCGCTGTGTGCCAGGCACTGCTGTGCACACTCCCATCTTACTCCCACAGGCTGCCAGCACCCAGCTGAGGCAGGTGCTGTTGTTACCCCCATTCTGTGCTAAGGAAAGGAGGCCTAGAGAGTAGTAAGGTTACCCGCAGTGGGCAGAAGTGGGCTTCGAACTGGCAGTCCAGCCCTTGAACCTGTGCTCTCCACCTCCTCTCTGGGTGAGGCCCTGCCAGACTCATCTCTTGACACCCCTGATGAGCCATCCTCTTGCCATATCAGTACCAACCATTCCAGGTAGCTAGAATGCCTCTGAGTGACCCAAGCAAAAGCATCCCTATAGAGGGCCTTTACGCCTAATGTTCCTGCTCCCTTCCCACCATCTACCCCTTTATCCTGTAAGATTCAGCAGAATGTCACCTGCCCATCCTCAGAAGATCTGACCACTTTGTGCACTGTGCCTCATACTTGATAGAGACCTGCCAGGGTACCTGTAATAGTTTATCAGACTTACTGTTGGTATATCTTGGTCCCCTGTTAAGCAATATCTTTAGTTCTGATTCTTGTGCTTGGGGCGCAATAGCACTGAGTAAGTGCTGTTGTGTATATAAACGCATGTAAAAGCTCCCCAAAGACGTGATGGAGGTGTCCAAGCCTGGCAGGAAGTGATGGAGGGAGCTCAAGCCACCACGGAGGTTGGTCCGGATGACTCAAGATTCCTTCTGGCTCTGCTAAACGAGTCTCTTGATGTTGCAATGATAAGCAACACAGAGGAGTTTGCTTTAGTGGAAGTAAAAAGCAGATGGAATGGAAGATGGATATTGGGAGACCCGGCTTCTACTCCCAGTTCTGTCACTTATTCTCGTGACTTGGAGCATGTTATTCCCTCTCTTGGCCTCAATTTCCTTAAAATGGGGGGAAAGAATATTGAGTAAGTGGGTGCCTCCCCCTCTCCTCACCCAGCCCCTGCGACATCAGTGCAGGTGAACTTAGGACAGACCCAGTGTACGCAGTGAGGGCATGTAGCGGGGAAAGAAACACGGGAGACATCCCTTTCTGTACCCTGAGCTTGGGCTGGGGACCAGGTTCCAGTCCTGACTCTGCCACCAGCTTTCAGGATCCTGGCTCTTTCCTTGTCCAGGGGAACGGAGCTAATGTCCTGTGAGAACCAGATGAGCTGTGGATATGTAAAACCCACATGGAGGGCTCGGGTGGTACTGAGAGAGGTGCTGGACTGAGGCACAAGCCTTGGTTCTCTCTGGTACCAGCTGTGATGCTTTGAGCAGGAAGTGTACCCTCTCTCTGCCCTTCTTTCCTCATCCATAACATGGAAATGGTAACAACACTGACATTCCAGAATTGTGGAGGGGCTGCAGTGAGGTGTTGCGTGCAAAAGAGGTGTAAAGAGGCTGCCCTGCTGGGCATGCTTGCATAGGAAACATGGACATGCCTAAAGATCTGTTCTCATAACCAGGGATGGGGAACCTTTTTCTGCCAAGGGTCATTTAGATGTTTATGACATCATTCAAGGGCCATACAGAATTATCAACTTAAAAATTAGCCTGCTATACTTGGTCAGACATTTAATTAACTCATTCCTAATGCCTTGGCAGGGCCGGATCAAATGATTTCATGGGCCTTATACGGCCCACGGGCCAGACGTTCCCCACCCCTGAATCATAACCCTTTGGTCACCTCAGGTGAACCTCTTCCACTCTTCAGGTTTTTGTTGCTCCACATCTAACCCAAGCTGTTGGACATTCTGATAGTTCCAGTGTTTTCTCATCAAGAGATTGCCCATTGATTTGCATTTATTATTCTCCAGATGGGGACAAAGGGGTGTGCAGGAGCTCAGGCACCAGCTGAACTCTGGGCCCCATACTGGGTGCCCTGTGCCCCACGCCCCTCCCCCAGCTCCCAGCCACAACCCGAGTACCGCACCTTCCAAGGTGGTTCTGCTATATAGGCTCCGTGTTTGCACAAGCTGATTCGGTTCTTGTTGCAGCTCGTATTCATCCATCTGTTGGCTGCAGGTTTACCGGCTCGGCTCGGGCACTGGAAGACATCTAAGTATAGACAGACCTTTTCCCTCCGCTTCCTGTCTGCCACACCAGCAGCCCCCTGACGGCCACCGTCCAGTTCTACAGACTTCTTCCTCTCGTGGCTGATCTAGCTTGCTGCTTGGTCTTCATCTGCAGACACTTAATTCATGTCAGAACACTCTCCCTTGTTACAAGCAAGGGAACCCCGCTCCCTGTCCCGTGGTCCTGTAAGCTAATGCCTCCAGCCTGCAACCTCCTGGCTGGTGTTTCTTCTTTCTTCTTTATGGCTTTTAACTACTTTGTTCTGTGATTGCGTTTGAGCTTATGTTTTGCGTCTGGGAAAATGTCAGGGTTAACCCTGAGGGGACAGATAATGCAGGGGAATCATCGTGTAGACAGTTGTTTACATAGGCAGGAGAGAGGCCAGGAACTCTGAGAAAGCCAAGGGAAACGTATCCAGCAGTTAAGACCCTAGTCTTACTAAGAAGACTGACTTAACTCTTATCTGAAGTGGACTAAGGAGCTTCGCTGCAGGTGAACGCTGACAAGTGGGAGGGCCGTTACACAACCACACATAACTACCCTTTAGAAACAACTGGCTTCAGACTCTGCTAACCAAAGCATTAGCGAGAAGCTCACAGTGCTTTCTGAGCCACAGAGGTGGTTCCTGGCGCACAGGGGCAGCTGGCTTACATCTCATCTCCCTTCCTTTCCAGTGAGGAAGAGGAGGCTCGCAGACTTGACTGGGCCCATCATTCCCAAGTGCCGGAGTGGAGTCTAGTGTGTGGTGGTGGTGACCACGCCTCTGAACTGGACACGTTCTACTGATGATCTGTGCTCTGCAGTGGAAGCCAGAAGGCAGAATGTCGGCACAAACCCTTTTGTGGTTCAGTTCTTTATGCACAAAGGTTTTAGGATAACTAGTGGTTACAGTTGAAATTTTATAAATTATGGTTAATGTGAAGTTTTTCTTTAGTCACAGAAGTTCAGTCTGGTTATTGTTTAAAAACTAAGAAGGCCCTGGACCGGCAGATCTCCCTGAAGATGACGTTACAGCAGCAGTGACTTAGCTGAGAGCCTGGTTTTGGTGGCCTTGCTATATGGCGTTTCAGGTGTATTGACTATGCTTAATGCACGAACAAACAGCACACTCTTCGCACGGTATAGAAGCATTATACTTTATTACAAATTTGATCTTAGCTATTTAGCCAGCAGAACAGGCTTTTTATTAACCCTCCTTTAAATAGAAGAACCTCAAGATTAAAGTTGCCAAATTGATTGATGGATCAAGAACACAATTTTTCCCCTCAAGACAGACAGAAAGACTAAAGCCACTGAACTCTGCCAGGAATCAAAGAACATGAGATTCCTTTTGCTGGATATGAGGAAATTCCAAGTTTCAAAAACCATCCTGTCTTTACCAATCCCAGGCAACAAACAGCTCCTTGAGTGTTCTTTATGGCATCTGGGGTTTATTTACATTTTAACACCGGAGTCAGAAAGAATTTTTTCCTTTATCAAATGCTAACCTTATGATGGATATGAAAACCTGTGGCCAAATACTTGAAAACACCTTTCTATATTGCACAGTGGGCTAATGGCTTACTTGAAGTCAAATGTTAGAGGGATAAATTTCCAGTCTATGCTGACAGACTTGCAACTATCTGTGGCAGCACTTACTAGACACGTCACTGCTAATCTTAAACAGTTAAGCCTCAGAAGGCCAACGGGGAAGACCCAGATAGTAAAGAATTAGGAAACCCTGGTCAAACTATCCCAAGATGATGATTCTGAAAATGTAATTTTGGTATCTCTGCTGCATCCTTTTAACATCATTGCACTTCTTGGGATCCAGCAAAAAAGTGAAGCCACAATGCCCTTGTGCCTTTTAACATACCACAGTGCCAGTCGAGCTAGTATTTCTGTTGCTTGGGAAGTTACATTCATGAGTGATAGGACAAATCTCCTGATAAAGGCCACGCCAAAGAGCTGACGAGCAGACTGCTGCAGAGCACTGAGCAGAGAGGCTTTTGACGAGAAAGGAAGTCTTGCACACTGAACTGTAACGCCGTGGACGGTGCAGGGTAACCGGAGGTGGCCCTCTGTGCAAGTGTCTACGAGGCTGCAGATGGGCCCAGCAGTGGCACCACCGGCTTCTCCTTGAAACACAATTGCAGCTGTATTCTGCATCACTGGAAACTGCAATGTAACATTAAATCTGTTGGTCTATGAATGACTGCGTATGTGTTTCTTGGGACCTGTGTGACAGGGACACGCACCCGACAAGGCCGGGAACCACGGCAGTGCTGGATGACCTCACTCAGAAGGTCTTGTATCCCAAGGCATTTGTGTAAAAACTGCCCATATGTGTCATCAAGCTAATCTGAATCTCTCAAAGAAAATACTTAAAAGCAAAGTGTGGTGGATACTAGGGAAAACAGAGACTATTAGGGGAAAATCTCTGTTAAAAACCAAATCAATAAAAAACGAAGGTGAGCCACATCTTTATGACCATCTGTTCCATCAGTCGAGCTGTTGGTTTAGACCAGAAGGTGGCAATTTTTTCTGTAAAGGACCAGATAATAAATATAGGTTTGCAGGCCATAACTTTTCTGCTGTAAATACTTAATTCTGTCTTAAATCATATGTAAAAAACAACAACAATGGGTGTGGTTATTTCAATGAAATTTTATTTACAAAAGCAAGAGGTGGGCCAAATGCTGTAGTTTACAGATCCTAGTCTAGTGCAGGCTAACAGAGATGAGGTGAGGGTTGGGGTGGATGGCAGGTGACTAACGGGATTTGTTTCAAGGAGTCTACTTCCAGGGTCACAGCTTTCACACTTTTACCATCAGGACAGACAGGTATGATGACAAGAAAAACGACTGCTACCAGCCCTGACACCTGGCACAGAAAAGGCATGACCTGGTTGCCAGGCTCAAGGCTCTACTCCTCAGCTGCTATGGGATCCCACAGCTCACCTTTTTCTGTGCTCTAGCATCTTCTGAGTCAGAATGTCTCAGGTAAGTGGTCAGCACCAACTCCCTCTTCCCTCCTCTTATGAAGTACTAGAGGCCCGGTGCACGAATTCGTGCCCCAGTGGGGTCCCTCGGCCTGGCTTGCAGGATCAGGCCAAAACCGGCTCTCCAACATCCCCTGAGGGGTCCTGGATTGCAATAGGGCACAGGCCAGCCCAAGGGACCCCACCGGTGCACAATCGGGGCTGGTGAGGGACGCAGGAGGTTGGCCAGCCAGGGAGGGACTGTGGGAGGGCTCCACGGCATGTCCAGCCCATCTCACTCAGTCCCCATTGACCAGACTCCAGCAGCAAGCTAACCTACCGGTCAGAATGTCTGCCTCCTGGTGGTCAGTGCACGTCATAGCGAGTGGTTGAGCAGACGTAGCAGATCATTAGTATATTATGCTTTGATTGGTTGAACAGCCGCCCGGACCACCAGACACTTAGCATATTAGGCTTTTATTATATAGGATAAGTGGCCAAATAGGTGACCAGTGTGCCATGGTGTCATTGGCCAGCACCCAAGTTCCCCATTTCTCTGTTGCTGCAGCCTGGCTATTTCCGAATACATGGCTGCCTCAAACCTAGCTTTGTGAAGCCTCCGGGAAATGTTGCCGGTGCCGCTCACACAAGCAGGGCCCATCCTCAGCAACATCAGGTCTTGGCTCCGGGCTCAGGGGGGGTGGCGCCCGCTGTGAAAGCTCACTGGGTATGCGTGGCCGTCGGGCTGTACAGTCACATTCCTCCTTAAAGCTGTGCTGGGCAGGGCTTGAAGCCGGCCTGCTCCCTTTGTCTTGACATGTGACACAACAGGCTGTTAGTCCTTGTCCTTGACAGGCGGGGCAGGTCAAGACGAGCTGACGGCACTGGGGAGTGGAGCAGAGTTTATACTGGTCCCATGGGGCTCCACAGTATGAACATTCTGGGGACAGAAGAACAATCTTTGTTATAAACACACACATACACACACACACATGCACTTCTCCAGTTCCTAAATATAACTCTTAGCTCATTAGAATCGAATATATCCTGTTGCATCTGGGGAAGATTTCTAAATAGTAAGTCTCCTATCTTCTAACAAAAAACACTCCTCATCCCCACTTTTTAGGGGGAGAGGTTGCTTTTGGAAATTGTCTTTCTGATTCTAGCATTCACCGATCCACTTTTCCTTTTCCCATTTAAAAACAAATACTAGTAGGAATGCTTCTCTCTTTCATTAACTATTTCAAAGCTAGCCAACCACCCTCTTGTTCAACGGTCTTTTTCCTTTAGATCACTCCCTTTTTCATTGGGAGACAACATACCTGAATGCAGATGATCCCACATCTCAACTCAGCTCTGCATCCCTCTTCCCCAGGCCTGAGGTTCTCCGGCTGTTTGTTGCTAACAGACACTTGCCACTGGGATTCCTAAAACTCATACTTATCTACTTTCTCAGTGGGTTTTTTCCTGCTGACTTCTGTTACCGTTGGTACCATTCTTCTTCAAGTCTCTTTACCTAGCTTATCTAAGTTACCTTTAGGCCTTCTCTCTTCCCTTTATATCCACCTAACTCCAAAACAGATGTGCAATAACTTTCAATAACAGACACAAATACAAGACTATCCAAAACAACTAAAGATTAAGAAGGAAAGAGAACGATCCAACTCATATCTTATTTATTATCCGAGTGGTCATGCAATCTCAGTCTCTGATCCCCACTCTAGAAAACTGCAATAGCCACTAGGGATGTCTGCCCGTGACCTTTCCTGCTCAAGACTGTGGCATCAAGAGCCCTTTTCCTAAAGGACTATTTCCATTCTTCACAGACTGCCTTCATTTGGTACCACATTTTAGTGTGGACTCAAAACTAGTCAAACCACACATTTCCTGTCACCACCGCTTCCTGTGGCCACCCCTGCCTCTGGCCTTGGCCCTAGGTTCAGCTCCCACCTTGGAATGCCCCACCCACCATGCAAAAGTGCAAGACCACATGTGTCCACAGACCATCTAAACTAGGGGAATCTTTTTCTGTGTGCCATAGATTTACTTGTCAGTCTAGTGAAGACTATGAACTCTCAGAAATATGTATTTTTAAATGCATAAAATAAACTACATACGATTACAAAAGAAACCAATTATATAGAAATACAAAATATTAAAATATTTTTTTAAATCTGGAATATAATAAGATATTAGCACATTAAATAATAAGAATTAGTAGTGGGCCTAATAGCTATTTCCATTTGGAAGCAATGATGAACAAATACGATTTTGAGATATAGGTAGCAACTGTAATCTATGAAAATACTGATTTCTACTGACGTCACAGGTACGTCTAATACTACTGATTTGTTGCTTGCATTCATAATTGATGGTAGTGTTACATTTAGTGAGAGGTTATGAAAATAAATTACTAATTCCTATCCAAATTCACAGAATTCCTGAATTCTACATATTGCCCCCAGGTGTGAAGAACCCTGATTTAGCCTATTAGTTCATCACCGAGCAGGCAGAGAGAGCAAGGGACATTACCTCCATTTTTAGGACTTGTCTAACGAGTAAATGGTGAAGCCAGGACCCCAGCATAGGCCTCCTGACTCTGCTGTGCCGCTACATCTCCAACTCTGGTGGGCAGTGGTGGTGCCACGCACGCCTTCTCCCTGTTTTATTCTTCACAGAATCAGTGCTGGCCTGCCTCCAGCATGGTTCACACAGAGAGTGTGCCTGATTGTGAGTTTAGGTTCTAGGCTTGTGCTGACCTACCTGACACTATGTCACTGTTGTAGGACAAAGCATAACGCTCATCGAAAACAAACAATTTCCCTTTGTAAAAACCGTCAGGAAACTCCTCCAGGTACTTGTGGATGCCACCCTTGAGCTGGAACACTTCCTTGCACACTCCCTGTGTGGAAAAACAGCAGGAGATTCAGGAGACAAGCAGAGGCCAGGAAGAAGCTCCACAGAGGAGTGGCACGTGGTGAGGGTGCCCAAGGTTGGCTCCTGGCTCCCACTGCAGGACACTGAGAAACTGCTGACCAAGGGCGCAAGGAAGCAACTGGCCAGATCTTGCTTACGGGAGGGGGGCTGGGGGAGGGAAGATGGGTGATGATAGCAGTCAGGGCCTTCACTCTCTAGATCCTGGAAGCTCAACTATTTTTGCCACCCCCTAAATATAGAAAGACACCTGTTGGGACATGTAATGTCACTGAATTTGCTTTTCTCAGGATCAAGCAAAAGTATTAGGCAAAGGGAAACGTTAACTAATCTTTCCCATTTGTACCTGATGAGTTTCTAAGACTGCTGAGTGTTTTTCACATCTTAAGATTTAAGAACTTCATATTTTGTACTTATAAACTCTAAGCTTGATGGCCAGGATGGGAGAGGGAATGAAGGGGGGCAGGGGGAGCTCCACACATGCTGTGGACGATGCCTTCTTCACGGCCAGGCCTGTGGTGCCCCAAGGAGGGTGACTCACCTTGGCTTTGAGGTAAGCAGAACCCCGCTCACAACGGATGCCCCCAGTGCAATACATCAGTACCCTCTTCTCTCTGAAAAGTTCTAGATTTCTGTCAACGTAGCTAGGGAAGTAACTGAATTTCCTGATGTCTGGGGCTAAGCAGCCCTGGAAGCGTCCCTACAATGTGGGACAGAAGGAAAATGATTAAAAAAAGTATACCTGGTATGCTTTTTTCTGTCCCACACACCCTCCCCTCTCCCACCCCCTTCCTTGGCAAGGAAACACCAGCTAGTTGCTGTTCTCATCCCACACTCTAAACCTTTCAACTTCAAGATCTGGAACTTAAGAGACATGGCTGGCGAGCTGTGAGTCACCTTCACAGTCTTCAGGGGAACTGGAGAGGCTGCCCAAAGTGAAGTTTACAAGATCCTTGACATGTGTCAAGGGTAGGCACCTGGGATCCAGGACGCACATTATTTGCCAATATGTCTGTAACTCATATTTTCTTAGGCTTTCTCATCAGATCCTGAGTTGAAAGGCTTGGGTTTTTCTCTGAGGCTGCTAGCAGTGGGAAGAGATCCATGTGACTTGACCTATGATGGCACACACATGTTTCTTTGGGGAACATGCCATACCGTGGGGACTCAATTCTGGTTCTTACTATTTTGCTTTCATAGAAGTTTCTGCAGTCCAGGAGGATAGTATCACTTTGTTCTTGATTTCCCTGAGACAAAAACTTTTCTACTTCTTTATGAAATTCACCTGGGGACAAATGGATTCCTAAAATCAAACCAAAAAATTAGTTGATAAACTATTTACAAGTAAGAATTGCACTCTTCCAAAACTGCTATCTTTAAAGAGAAAACGACTTCTTGCCAAACCGTCATCAAGAATAAGTAAGGTCCTTCTGAGGGGGAGTCTCCAAAAAGAAGACCAATTTAAGCATTAAATGACCCAAATGTTAGCCACCCCATAGTTATTTATGGAAGGATTCATCACAACTCTAGCTGACTGATGTGTCTAACCTTCACATCTGTCTCTCTATTGTTTTGTCCTTCTAAAAGCAAGCATACCAGGCTTCTTGTAGGAGATCTTATTGGGACTGATCCCCATAGGCACAATTTCTTCAAATACACCAACACGCAACTCTGGGAAACAGCAAGCTCCTCCTTTGCTGGTCTAGCCAATGAGAAACAAAGCAGATAATGTTGAATTTTCTGGAACAGTCTAGGCCGTAATTCCCATTTCCCATTAAAACAGGTTTTCTAATTTGAGACTTCTTAATACTACAGCTATGGTATTATTATAAAAGAATTCTTATATTTGGTACTTATTTACCGCATATCTACCATGTTCAGAAATGTTACACTGAAAAGGTGTTTCTATAGCAATAAGCATTTAAAATTGAAACACCACTGAGCAATTTCAACATGTAAGATTAGGTCCCAGCTTTTGTCCTGGAGCAATGACCTCTCTTTACCTATCACCACCAGCACTAACTACCAAGGTATTTCCCACCACCTTTACCACCTATTATGATAAAGGAACTGAGCTGTAAGAGCAACCTCGTTCCCTGTGTGAAGTGCTGATCTGATCATTCCAGGTTTACCGAAATAGCCAGGCAGTCTCTCAAATAAGCAAACACGTCTAAGTTTCAGAATTTAGATCGTTGTCAACTGTGTCAACCTTATTCTTTAGGAAGGGAGACTGAGGTCCAGAGAGGGCACTAACTTGTCCAAGACCACATGGCGACTCAGTGGAAGAAGTGGAACCAGCGCGCCCTTCCCACACACTGCCTTGCCACCTGGTAACGGGGAAGGGTAGTTGTCTGGCACTGCTTATTTCTCATACTGCCCTCTCTTCATACCTACAGCAGGAAGAGGCACCGAGGCACGGCTCTAGAGCCATTTCCTTTTCAATGTCTCTTACCTTAAAATCATCCTCACACAGATAATCCTTAAACAATGGGCAGGAAAGCATGACTTCCACATAGAGTCTGGTGGCCAATTTGCTTCCACCCACTGTCCCGTTGATTCCTTCTGTAGCAATTCGCACCTGAGACACAGATGGTGAGAGAAAGGGAATGCAGTTTAAATCTTCCCAGGGCAGAACAGGCTCAAGTGTATCAGTGAATTGAACAGGAAACGCAGACACTGCTGTGGACACCAAAGTGTTACCACAAAGATACCTGTGTTTTCTAAAATGGCACTTCCTAAGTTCAGATAAGGTACTTGGTTAATGTGTGCTGAATAAGAGCATGAAATTAATGAAACTACTGAAAAGCCCCATTTGCTATGGAGCTCCAGTTGTCCAATGGCCAGAGAACCACGTTTTGAGTTTAATCCAGGTCAGCAGATCTAGAATCAAGATTCAGTTTTGCCACTTCCTTGTAAAGTGCCCTGAGAAAATTATTTCACTTCTCTGAACCTCAGTTTCTTCATCTTGCTAAAACAGGGAAAAAAGAGAATAAACAATGAAAACCACTGCTGGAGAGATTCCCCAAGTTCTAAAGCACAGAGCACACCTGAGGACTGGGAATGGGAGTGAATGCATCTCTGCATGGTGTTTGGGGAAAGCCCACTGTTGCAAACGCACCCACTGGAATACAAAGTTGCAGGAGTGTGTGTCTGTTTTGTTCACTGTTGCATAACCAGTGCCTAGAACACCTGCCTCATAGTAGGCATTCACTATGTATCTGTTGAACAAATGAATGTGTATGCACCTCTGAGGTTTTCTGGCTTCTCAAATCTGTACTCTTTGAAGTGCTTCACTGGTTACCAGACATTAGAGCTTGGATTAAGACCCCTGCCTAAGAGGTCACTAAAGTTAGCTGTTTTGGTGCGACAAAATCCTTGGATGAGTTTAAAGATGGATCATCTTTAGAGGGTGCTGAGCTCTCTAGAGAAAAGTGCTAGAGAGAAAGTGCAACACTTATATCATGCTATTCTCTGGAGAGGTAACTTAAGGTCCTACAGTGTTACTACTACCTGTGTAACAATGGTACCTCCCAATGCATTACTTAGAATTTAAAAATTTTAAAAGGCTCCCCTTTTTCAGGACCCAGAGGTGATACTTCATTGACTGAGACACTTGATTCAATTCTTTCAGGGCATGGATATAAATGGGATTCATTTCACAAGCCCACGCCAGCTCACTAGTAGGGGCTGTGCAGAGTCCCATGATGAGCATTCTGAGTCACATCCAGTCCTTGAGAGAGTACTGGAGCCTAGTGAAGCCTTTCTCGGCGGGGAGAAGAGAGTCGGAAGTACACGCCATCTGCACAGACTATTATACCGATTACCAGCATATATATATATATATACACACACACACACTTTTTTCCCCCAATTTAACAAAATTACTTATTAATTAGGCTGTATTTCAAAATTGAGATAATTATTACTATTGTATTAATAATAGTAATACAATACTACATTTTTACTACTTGCTATTTTAATAAACTTATGAAAAGGGTAGAGATCATTAAAAATGAATGTTCATTGCTGTGTACGTCTAACAGTATTGATGGATCAATGTTTAAAGTGTAAACATTATTTATTTTTACTATGAGTAATATTAACTATCTACTCTCCCACTAAACCTGAAACTTCTCTCTAAACCATATTTGGAGAGAGTTTTTTGATTAGGTGATTCAACTTGTATATTTTTAAGGGATTACACAGAAAAAGAACTAAACCAGTATGAGTCAGGAACTCTACCTTAAAGCTGTTATTACTGTGACAGTATGATGAAGAGGTACATACTTCTACATAACTATCTTTTGGGTAGATTAGTATGTTCTTTCCTGTTATTTTAAATCTCAGAACCCAAATAAAAACAAGCACATCTACTCCCTATACAGTTGGGGCAGAAAAGTCTCTAAACTCATCCGCTAGACTTTCAATCACTAGGATTCTTTAACAGAAACTTTCAAAGTAGCTCCTTGGTGAGAAAGGCCTTAAACCTCAGAGATAAAGAGCAACAGTTAGCATTTACTGAGTACCTACTATGGGACAGGAGCTTTATAATAAATTCCTGAAAGGCAGATGTCATAATCCCCACTCAACAGAGAAGGAAACAGAAGCTCAGAAAAATAATTTGTCCAAGAGCACAGGTTGGTAGGTGTAGATCTGGGATTCAAAACCAGAAAGAGGTAAATGAAGCTTTCAGTCCACTATCTGTTAGAAAACATGGATGTGGAAAATGTCACTGACTGATCAAATGATTGCCAAAGGGAATTAAAACCTGGGACATATGTGGGAAAGATTGGCCAGATCTTATTGGCTCTAAATCTCGTAATTTTTCCTTTCCCAAGTCTCCAATGCACTCCCTTATGTATCTTTCGGGAATAATGAATGTATAGCAATAGGGACAAGCTTCCTTCCATAATTCCAGAATTTTCAAGTTCTCTTTCCTACCTAAATGCCAATATTCTGACAAGTCTCCTACCAGCAGAAAACTATCTCAGTAAACTGGACATCATGTATCATGGAAACCATAGAATTTAGACCGACAATCTAGGCAGGTACTGCCACCTTGTGGTTACGGACCCTCACTGCTAGTTCTTCTCAGGCTGGGCCAAGAATAAAAATCTGCCCCTAAACCAAGGAAAGAGATTGATTTCATATTTTGTACATGCAGTGTTACTGTGAGACTACCCATCTTTTTAAGATGATCTCTAAACAGAGATGGTGACAAATGTATTCAGTACATAAATGTTTACTAAGTTTTTTACTATGCACAAGGAACTGTACTAAGAATTAGGGATAGAGTGGTTGGAAAAAAATACAGTTCTTGCGCTCTTGGAGCTTACAGACTAAGGGAGGTCACAGATATTAAGATAAAAGTTACAAATTGACAAGCGCTATAAAAATAACTGCAAGATGCTATAAGAAATTTTAAAAAAAGATGCTATAAGAGAGTATATTTGGAAAAATGAAATTGATTGAAGGTCAAGAAAGATCTCTTTGAGAAGTAAAGATTGAGGGGGAAATTACACAGAAGAAACCGAGTATGGGAGAGTTCCTTAAAGACTTTTCTTATAAAAAGGCCCCAAAACACAAAAAGATTTTGTGGGCTCCAAGAAACTGAAAGAATAGTATCAGATAAGCTGAAAGAAGGTAAGAAGGGTCCAAATCATGCAGAAACCTAAGGGCATGTTAACAATTTGGGTTTTACACTAAAGGTACTGGATAGCCACTGAAAGATTTTGAGGAGGCTAATATGATTTTATTTACCTTTGAAGGTCATTCTGGCTGCTGTGTAAGACTAGCTTAAACGACAGGCAGGGATAGAAGAATGGAGAATAGTTTGCAAGCTATTGAAATGGACCAGGTAAGAGAGGGTGGAGCTTGGTCTAAAGTGATGGAAGTGGAGGACAGAGTGAACGGAGGCAAGGGACATTTTAGAGGTAGAAACGGCAGGACTGGGTGATGAACTGAATGAGGTCAATGAAGCTTTCAGTCCACTATCTGTTAGAAAACATGGACGTGGAAAATGTCACTGACTGATCAAATGATTGCCAAAGGGAATTAAAACCTGGGACATGTGTGGAAAAGATTAGACAGATAGTACAGCGTCATAACCACAGGGGATCCCAGAGGGAACTTAATCCACTTACTTTTTATTTAAATTTTTTAAAAATATATATAATATACATATACATGTATAGATATGTCATCATCAAGGATATTGTTAAAAAGGAAAATCCACCCATAATCCTCTGGTAGAGAGTCATAATCAACACTTTGATGTCTACTACTCTCCATCTTTATACACACAAACACTTGTGGTTTTGTTACACACATTCAATCCTTTACTCAACATTCTCTGAACATACACTGTCTGCTATGTGCTAAGCCCTGTGCACTGACAATACATCAATTAAGACAAAGTTCCTGTCTTCATGAAGTTTACATTCTATAAGGGACAGATATAACAAATTAAACAAGGACTATTCTTTCATACAGTAGTAAATTCTTTGACTAGAAGGGATAGAAAGTGATGAGGCTTACAAAAAGGACCTCTTCAGATTAGAGTTCTGAGGAGATAACATCTGAGCAGAGATTTGAAGTGAGGAGTGAGCCATGTGAAGATCTAGGGAAAAAGCATTCTAGAGGGAAAGAAAATAGCAAATTGTCAGTACCATGAAATGGTAAAGGCCCTGGCATGTTCTAGGAAAATTAAGAAGAAACTTAGAATCACACCTCTATGCATAGTTCTATAAAATGTTTTTCTAGGTATTATATCAAGAACATCCCCTATGCCAAGGAGAACTATGCCTGCTTTTGCATGTAGTGTTGAAAGAACATAGGCATACCCATCCGTTTACCTATTTATCTAGAGTTGTTTTCATGTTACAATGGCAGGGTTGAGTAGTTTCTTTTTGCAAATCCCAAAATATCAACTATTTGTCTCTTTAAGAAACAGTTTGCTGACCCCTGGTCTATGCCATTCTATATTCTTATAAAACACCATGTTAATAGCTACTTAGTATTCTACTTAAATGCCTCACAGGACTTTGCTAATTTCTAACAACTCAACAGCAAATCTTTTTGTAAACAGCACAGCCTGGGCCCAAGCTGGTTTGGCTCAGTGGATAGAGCGACGGCCTGCGAACTGAAAGGTCCCAGGTTCGATTCGGTCAAGGGCACATGCCTGGGTTGTGGGCTCAATCCCCAGTGGGGGACTTGCAGGAGGCAGCGGATCCATGATTCTCTCTCATCATGGATGTTTCTATCTCTCGCTCCCTCTTCCTTCCTCTCTGAAATAAAATAATAATAATAATAAAAAATAAATAAATGAGGCCCTAGATGGTCTGGCTCAATGGATAGAGCATCAGCCTGCAGACTGAAGGAAAAAAAAAAAAAGAGCACAGCCTGGCCCTAGCTGGTTTGGCTCAGTGGCTAGAGCATCGGCCTGTGGACTAAAAGATCCTGGGTTCAATTTTGGTCAAGGGCACATGCTTGGGTTGCGGGCTCGACCCGCAGTAGGAGATGTGCAGGAGGCAGCCAATCAAGGATTCTCTCATCACTGATGTTTCTAGCTCTCTCTCTCTCTCTCTCTCTCTCTTCCTCTCTGAAGTCAATAAAAAAATAAAAATAAAGAGCACAGCTTCTGCAATCCAAGTTGGAGGCCAGAGCAGCCTAGTGAAGGATGGATATGGAAGAAGGTGTTACCTTGCCTGTGAGGTGCAGGTGCTGACACAGAGCTGTCTGCCAGGCACAGATCCAATGGGGATCCTCCAAGTCACGATAGCAGTAATAAAGTAACACCTCTCCTTCATCACTGCCCTCACCACTGTAAAAAGAAAACCACAGAGAAGGGGCATCTGAATCACTGGCCTAAGTTCATAAAGTATAACCAGGCAGCATCGCAGGGAAAGCCTAGGTGGAGCAATTCACGCCTGCCTTTGCACCCACTATTGTTCTCCTAAAATGAGAAGCAACTCCTGTCTGTCTGTATTTGCTCTAAAGAAGACCATATCTGTACTTTATAGCTAAGTAAACTGAAGTCAATTCCTTCCAGGTGAGACAACTACAAGTGACAATCAGGACTCAAAACACCAGATTTCTGACACTAGAACCCATACCCTTTCTATTGCACTGTGCTGTCTTATACTAACTTGTGGGATCTGGGCAGGTCACTTATCATTTCTGAGCCTTGATTTCCTCATCTGTAAAACTGGAGAAATGAAATAAGTGGCATTTCCCAAAAGTGTGCTTTGAGAAATCCTGTAATAAAGAACATTTTAAACTAGTGCTTCCCCAACGTATTTGTCTTTAGTACCTCTTTTCAATACCTGATAGCATCCTCCACAATAATGTTGCACAGATGTATTTTAGAGAATGCTATAGTGGATGATAATTAAGGTCCCGTCCAGCTCTGGAATCTAAATCTCTCTTCAGTACCCTCATCATATTTCAGCTTCCTCCAAAGCCTTTTCTCTAGTTCAGAGCCTATCTATTTTCCTTTCTCTAAACTCCTGTAACAAATTATCTGAACCATACAGGTACAATTTAACTAATAATTATATAGCCTGTCTCATATCATCTGCTAATTGTTTCATGCCCTTTTCTTTGTTTTTCTAACTAGAAAGCAAATTCCTTGAAGTGCAGGGCCATATCTAAATGAGAAAGCCACATTTATATAGCACTTTAGAGTTCACAAGTGCTTGTACCACCATCATTTTATAGAGCCCATACAGCAATACTGTATGGTGCAGGGCAGACATTATTCCAATTTTAAAAGTGAGGAAATGAAGGCACAACAAATTTTAGCAACTTGCTCAAGTCTGACTCCAAATTCAATTCTCTTCCTTTCTCCTTTTCTTTCTGATAAACAAGGTGAATTTGGCACTAAATACCAGTGATAAAATAATATCAGATTTGAACATTTTCTATTCACCAAATTCAGGAATTGCTTAAAACCAGAAATCTGTCCTCTAGAATTCTGTAGTATTAATTTGGTAAGTTTTTCAAAGGTAGAGTCTAAACCTCTTAATCCTATGCCTCAGTTCTAAAAGTTAACATCCTTTCTAAAGCATATTCAGCTCAGAAAGCCACATTTGGTAACAAAAAACCTTTTTAAGCTCTGATATTATTCAGGGAAGAGGAATCATTAACGTTTTGGGGCCTTCCTATTCTCTTTGAAAATAATGTAATTTTCTGTTCTTTACTTCTCCCTAGAGATAAGATGCAGAATGGCTTTCAAGAAACCTGGCAACAATACCAGCTGTGTGGGTACATGCTACTGCATTGACTATAATCTTCTATTACACACAGTGCATGTTTGTCACCCTTGCTTAGGCCTGTAGAGAAATTCTGTGCCTTTAAGATCTTGCCATTTTAATGGTATCTCACTGTGACTGAAAAAATATTTTTTAAATTAAACCAAAAGTACAGAATGAAATTCTTACCTTATCAGCTCTTCAGGGCTAAAGCAACTAATGTCAGGGAGCCAAGCAGACACGTCATGGTTTCGAGTAAGGCACTCTTTCGGTGGGTTCCTTTTGTCGGCAGACGTAAGGCTCTTTGAGGTGCTCGATGCCACAGCGAGCTGCTTCAAAACAGAAGCAGTCTGATGCCAAACTTCATCAGCGTGCTGTGCCGCCACGTGTCTGTGGATGCCAGTGGGGCCCGTGAACAGCTGCTGACAGCATTTCCACCATATTTCTTTGCATTTATAAGACGGTGCTGGAACTTCTTTGGTTTTGACAAAAAGGGCAAATGCCTGCAATTACATTTCAAATTGTCACTGTGAAATAACCTTAGGTTTGAGGCTAATGGAAGCCTCAGTGAAATTTCTTCTATTATCTTTTCACAGGGGTTTCCAGTTTGTATCCTACTATTTGGTAGAAGAACGTGGAAGAGTAACAGTTTTATTAGTAAGCTTTACATCAGCTGGATCAGATCAGGAGTTTCAGATAGCAGCTGCCCTACTGCTTTTTCTATTCTCCCTATGACTTGGTCTCCTGGGTTTTCTCCCATAACCCTGGGTGGAGAAAAGAATCCAGCCCATCTGTCTAGGACCTATACCCCACCACACGTGTTCCAGAGCCACACCTTGCCTATGATTCTCCTTTGCCTGGCACTGAATTAAGATCACTGGTAATGGTGCTGACCAGACCTTACTTTGAGCATGGCAACAGCCTACTGTCTCACTATCCCTCCACTCCCTGGAGGACAACCTTCATGAGCTACTTCTATATCTACCTGCATTAACAATACACACATGATCCTGAAACATCAACAGCGATTTTAGCAATTTTACCTTTTTCTTTGCAAATGAATATTTCTTCTTTGTATTGACATCTAGCTCTGCTTTAAGACTGCTACTGGGATTGATAATACTTGTGTCTTTCAAATCCAAGTCTGAAAATCTTAAAAGACAGGCCTCCAGGTCATCTCCTTGGTCTGCTGAAGTCGAAGAAGGCATCTGGTTTGGTTGAAGCAGTGGGGCAGATTCCTTTCAGTTAACTATCTCCTAGGAAGTGAGCAAGGGAGAAACAACATTGTCCAAGTCTTTGATTCCTACTTGAAGTAAACTTGTAGTTAATCAATCATGCAAATGAGCATGGGCCTCGTAGCCCAAGCTATCCATTCATTCACTCATTCATTCAATAAACAGTATTTATTTAGCAGGCATTGTTCTAGATACTGGGAACATAGCAGTGAATGCAAAAGAAAAAGTCTCTACTTTCTTAGAGTTTGCATTCCAATGGGGAGAGACAGAAGGTAAGCAAATAATTTTATTTTTTTAAAAGTCAGATGGTAAAAAAGGCTATGAAGACAAATAAACAGAGTAAGGAGCCAGGGTTATGGAGGGGATGTTTAAAATACAGAGGGTAAGTAAAGTCTGAGGCAGTAGCATTTGAGCAAAAACCTGAATTAAAGGGCAAGCCATGCAAACTTACGGTAAGTTGATGCCAAAAAAGCACCGGTACAACCAAGCTGTGTGCTAATAACTTCAGTTATAAACACTTCGTTCTTTTCTTGTCCCCTGTATGTTTAAGCTATGCAAATTCCCTTTCTTAGAAGAAATAATTACCCAGGGAAACCTATTTTAGTGAGCCAGAAGAAATATACAAATTGCTACTGTGGCCTAATCTTGTCAAAACGGACACACTACAACCAACATACTGCATTCTTTCTTTTATAAAGCAAATGTTACAGGTAACAAAGAGGCAACATGAAACACTGGGAAAGACATTACCTTTGGATCATGGTGTAGCAGAGTGCAAGTATGTGAACCTGGGAAGATATTAAACTTCCCTGAGTTCTAATTCCCTAATTTCTAAAATGTGATGACAGCATCTACCTTGCAGGGATGTACTGAGGACTGGAAAGGAATATGTAATCCTTAATTCCCCTACCAATCTAGGCTCATTTCAGACAACACTCTCCCTCAGATAACCTGCTCTGGCTACAATGGGCTTTGCCTAGTTCCACAAATACTCATGCCCTTCCCTGCCTTACAGTCTCCACACATACCTTACCCACTGTCCCAAAATGACCTCCCCTCACTCTAAATCCTTTTCAGCTTTCGCCTTTAGATATTCTTACCTATTCTATGCCTGGCACATAGAATAGCGTTGCGGATGCCGGTCTTAATGAAAACAGTTACTATCCCTGCTCTTTTGAAGCTTATATTCTAGTAAGAGAAGAGAGACACTAAATAAGTAAATACATTTAAAAACATGAAACTGTCAGTGATAAGAGCTGCTGCTTCTCAATTTCATTTGCTGGGGTTTCTCCCTACCCTCCATCCTGAACTTTATCTACACTTGCCCTCTAGATGATCTCATCTAGGCCCAAGAATTTAAAGACTAAATTTCCTGAGAATAACTGTGATAATACATGTGAAACTAGATTGGTCATTGTCATTAGTTGGGAATTGCTGAAGCTGATTGTTAAAATACATGGGGGTTCTTAATTTTCTCAAATATTGTGTAAATATTTGAAAAAGGTAAACAATCATAAATAAAGGGAAATTTATGTTTAGAATACTATACAATAACTGACTCCAAATTTATATCTCCAGGCTGGGCCTCTCTCCTGAACTCCAAGTCCACACATCCAACTGTCTCCTGGATAGCTTCGGCGGGAAGGCTAACAGGCTGTTCAAAACCAAACGCTTGTTTCCCCCCAGTCTTCCTTGCTTTCTGTTATTCAGAGAAAAAATCTTTGGGCTTCTTCTTGACTCCTTATTCTTTCACATTATCTCGCAGCCCCTCCGAAAATCCTCCCAACTTTGTTTCTGAAATACAATCAGATCAGATCACTTTACACCACTTTCACTACCAACCCCATTCAAGCCACCGTCATTTCTTGAGTGAATTATTGAAGGAGACTAAATGGACTCCTCGTGTAAGAGCCAGAAAGGCGAGTATTAAAAAACTAGTCAGACCAGTCTCCAAAGGCTTCTCAACTTGCTCAGATAAACTCCAAAGTCCTTGCAACGCCCTTCCCACCACGTCTCTCCTCTCCTTTGACTACTGTCCGCTGGCTCGCTGCTGCCTCTGACTGCATTGTCTGTCCATTCCCGGGTGGTCACCAACACCAAGAAAGCAGGGGTTTTCCTTTGTTCACCTCTGCATCCTCAGCCTCTGGAACACTGCCTGGCACACAGGAGGCGCTGAATGCCAGCAAATACAATACGCGAAATAAAAGTGACTGGGTAGCCAGAGAAGGCTTCACCAAGGACCTGATGCTTGCGCTGAAACCTAAAGTGACAAGCAGCCATCCATGCAGAGTTAGCAGCAGGGATCTGCAGGCAAAGGAAAGAGTGAGAATCATTTCCTAAAGTCGGAACAAGCTTGGCTTATGGGAGGTACGGGAAGAAAGTCCGAGTGGCTGGAGCACAGAGATGAGAGAGCAAGTAACGATATGGAGTTTGCAGAGGCAAGTCACAGGCGAGCTGCAAACAAGGGAGTGAGGCGGCCTGAGTCTAGATTTGTTTTTAAAGTAGAGCCGATAGGGTCTACAGGTTCATTGTTATGTAGGAAGTGAAGGAAAAGGAGGACCCAGGAACGACTCCTACCAACGTTTTTGGATTAAGGAATCGGATGAATGGTGCCACTTATCAAGATGGCGCGCCGGGCAAGGGCCCATCTCTCCGTCCGGCTTTCCCGAGGAGGCAAAGGCCCGGAAGTGGCAGTTCTGTGGGCACGTACCTGCCTGTCCTGATCCTTTCTCAGGTCTTTCTTCATTGAACAGTCTCCGCCTAAAATTTAACACAGCTCACCGCCCAGGCTCCCGCACGCCCCGCCCGGAGTTTACGTAGGAAGGACCGCCGGCGACGTCCACCCGCACCGGAAGTCTTTGGGACTTTGAGCGGAAGGGACGCCGGGAAACCAGAGAGCCCGCCCCCGCGCCGAGAGAGGGTCTGAAATTGAGGCGGGGGTTACAGCGTCCCTCCCTGACCGCCCGCCTCCTAGCGTGGCTCGCAGCCCCGGGCTGTGGCTGGCTGAAGAGGTGTTGCTATCTCCTGGCCCCGGAAGCACTTAGAGCGAATGGCGGGAGAGGGGAGCCGCTAGAGGAAGCGCGAGGGGACGGTTGCGTGCGGACCTGAAGCCCGCGGCCTGGGGAGCCCCTAGACACCGCCGCGTCCAGCCAGCAGCCCCGCCTTGCGCTTCCGGGAGCCCGAGCGAGCGAGTGCGCCTGCGCGCCGGGTCCTCCGCGCGCCTCGCCGCTGTCCTCGCGCCGGCCGGCGTTCCGACGGTTCCTTCGGTGCTTCCCGCCCGCCTGCTCGGCTCGGCAGCGCGGGGACGTGCAGCATGTCGCGGCGGCGGCACCGGGACGAGAACGACGGTGAGTACCGTGGGGCCGGCCGCCGAGGCCGCTCCCAGGTGGGGGCCGAGGTTTGGCTTCCTTGGTCTTTGGGTCTCGAGGGAAGGGGACGGGAAGCCTTCCCACGGAGCGAAGGAGGGTAGCACACGGGAGTGTGTGGCCTGGCGACTTCTGAAAAGCTCCTGCTCCCCCCCCCCCCTCCGCCCCGCCCCAGCGCCTTTAGTCGTTGGCTGGTAGGAGGCCTTGGGGGGCCCCACGTCTCTAACGACTTTTCTGGTTTTGGTCCTTAGCACCACGGAGCAGGGAGGTAAGCACACCTGTGTCTGTGGTGCCGCCTCTTAGGGACGGTGACGGCGACCCTCTAGTCCAGTGGTTCTCAACCTTCTGGCCCTTTAAATGCAGTTCCTCATGTTGTGACCCAACCATAAAATTATTTTCATTGCTACTTCATAACTGTAATGTTGCTACTGGTATGAGCCGTAATGTAAATATCTGATATGCAGGATGGTCTTAGGCGACCCCTGTGAAAGGGTTGGTCGACTGCCAAAGGGGTCGCGACCCACAGGTTGAGAACCGCTGCCTAGTCCCAGTCCTCGTTTTGGCCCTCAAGCTGCACCTGAAAAGGACTCTGGGCAGATTACTAAGGGAAAGGAACAAAGCAGTGACTGAAAGGTCTGATGGATCTATCCTATGGGATCTTCCTCCCCTACCGATCATTGTGGATTTGCCTTCTTTTCAGCTGCAGGGAAAGAGATCTCTATCCACACCCAAGAAGTCGCTCATGCACACATGCGTGTGGTTCAGTTAGATTTTCAAAGGCTGTAATTGTGTTTCCCTGGTGTAAGGACGGCTGGCAAACTACCTGAGGGTTCTTAGAGATTCAGGTCCGGGTTGTCGTCTCCACTTGGATGGTTGTGCTCATGGAGACCATGATGCATCATAAACACCAACAATAATTGTGTTAAAAACAGAAAAAAGGATGCTTACATTACATAATCAGTCAAGAGCACACATACAAAGAAAACCTAGTTCTATTAATATTTTAATATTCCTTGAAAAGAATGTAGTGTAGTGGTTAAGTGGGCAGACTTTGAAGTCGAGGGTTTAAGATTAAAGCTAGACTCTACCATTTAACTTTGTGATCTTGCCCAGGTTATATCACCTTTTTAAACCTTAGTCTGTACTATAGAAGATGATACATACCTCTTACTGGTCTGTAATGGTTAAATGAAATAATACAGTGATGAGTGGCATGTGATGTCTATTTTATCACCTGTCAATGCTTAAGAAGTGATAAACATTGGCAGATGTCAATGATGTAAGAAAAAAAATAATAAAATTTTTTAATTGAATTAATTTTCTCTACTAACATATTTCTCTCCTTGAATGTTGGTGCAGTTGGGAGTAGGTAAACCTAAATCACATGTATTTGGTTTTAACAAGGAAACAACAGATTTCAGCTGGCGCATGACTCAAGCGTTCCTTCTCCCCTGACACCCCGGGATGTAGAGTTTTCGTGTAATGAACATGGAGCCACAGCTGGCAGTGCTTAGATGCCAGTGGGAGCAAGTCCAGGTGCTCTTCACTACACAGTGTGCTCATACTTATTTTTTTTTAACATGGGCTTTTTGTATAAGGTGCATTTGGGGCACAGAAAATACAGTTTTCATATGCTTTGAATTTGATCAAAAACTAATATGCTTGAAGTCATTACTTGGGGTTTAGAGAACTTGAGCCTTTTAAAGTTATTTCATTCTCTTTGCTTTTCTTATACTTCTTTTCTCCATTCCTTCTTCTCCCTTCTAGGGTAAACCTATTGGGAGAGAAAATGTTTCCAGAGGGCAATTTGGAGAATTGGATTTGAATACGTAAAAACGCAACTTTTGCTTTGGTTATTGGGATGCTGGCATAATTTTCTTGAGAGTTAGTTCTTTTAATACCAGCTGGCAACTAAATCATTGTCCATTCTGGTCTTGTTGCAAGAACCTCAGAAGTAAATTACGGAGTTACTTAATCAGAGTTTACTATGGCAAATCATTTAGTACTGGAGGGGCAGTTTATAGTCTTGGTTACTACACCAAATCTGGAACTTTTGTAAATTGCCACAATTTGTGTAATGATTAGCTAGGGCTTACCTTAACCAGTCATCCGAATCAAGTGTTTTATATACTTTTGTTTTAGTTGAGCATCTAGTAATTTTTTAAAAATTAAAAATATTAGAAGCTTAAATATTATAGGCTATGTTATAATCATAAGCTGAGTTATTGTGTAATAGATACATCAGAGCATTTCTGGATTATTGTCAGCTCTTAATCCGGTACTGATTGCCATGACTTTCCATATACTTGATGAGATAAAATCATTTATTCTACAAATATTCAACAGTGCCAAGCATTGTCCTAACTACAGTACTGGCAATACAGCAGTGAACAATGTAAAGATAAAAAACAAATCAAGTAAAATATAGTGTATCATATGACAATAAGTCACATGGGGAAAAATAAAACTAAGTAAAAAGGGCAGAGACTGCTGTGGGGGAGGAGTTGCTGTGTTTTCTAAAGGTTGCTCAGGGAAAGCCTTTCTAAGAATGGCATCTTGCCCTAGCTGGTTTGGTTCAGTGGATAGAGCGTCGCCCTGTGGACTGAAGGGTCCCAGGTTCAATTCCAATCAAGGGCACATGCCCAGGTTGCTGGCTTGTTCCCCAATTGAGGGTGTGCAGGAGGCAGCTGATCAATGATTCTCTCATCATTGATGTTCTGTCTCTCTCCCTCTTCTTTCCTCTCTGAAATCAATAAAAATATATTATTAAAAAAACTTTAGAATGGCATCCTTAGAAGGTAAGGGAGCAAACTAGATGGCTCTGTGGGGGACAACAAATGCAAAGGCCTTAAGGCTAGAACATTCCTGTCTTATTCACAAAACAGCTAGAAGGCCAGTGTAGCTCCTGGAGAGTGAGTGAGGGAGAGAGTTATAGGAGGTAAGATCAGAGAAGTAGCAGAGGATCAGCTCATAGAAGTTGATTTTAAAATTGTATCTCTGTGTGGAGACTGAAGTATCCAGGATCCAGGGAAACAGGAAACTATACCAACGAAGTTCACCTGTAGGTCAATTTATAAACAAGGAAAGAGAAGTCCAAGTGAAAACGTGTATGGATACTGGTCCAGTGCTAAATCTAACTTATTTATTATCTCTTTAAGAGTATTTCTGAAGCTTTTCAGTTATTATAGGATATGCATAGGATAATAACTGTTCAGTACATTGTTTTCTTTTAAGAAAGTATTTAGGTTGTCCGTAATATTAGCCAAAACCCCACATTAGCCCCATTTAAGCTACTTAGAATTAGATCCTTATTCTTTAGACTAATTGTTTTTTTACTTAACTATCCTATCTAATAAAAGAGAAACATGGTAATTAGCGTATGACCGCTACCCTTCCCATTGGCTAATCAGGGCAATATGCAAATTAACTGCCAGCCAAGATGGCGGCTGGCAGCCAGGCAGCTTAAAGTGAACATGAGGCTTGCTTGCTTCAGTGACGGAGGACTCCAAAGTTCCCCGCCTGCCGCTGCCAGCCTCTGAGCTGCAACTCTAAGCAACTATGTTACAAATATATAAGCTAAACAAAACCCCAGAAACCTGCTTTAGTCGCCGGGCTTCAGCCAGCAGGATCGCAACATTGTTTCAAATACAGAAGGTAAACAAAGGACAGAAACCTGCTTTCAGCAGGGGAGGCCTAAGAGCTGGAGCCAAGCCTCAGAGCTAAAGCTGGCCCAGAATTTTAAAAAAAAGAAAAAAAGGAGCGGTTGGGAGCTTCAGTCACCCGCCAGCCTGAAAACAGCCCTCAGCCCCTCACCCTGACTGGCCAGGCACCCCAGTGAGGACCCCCACCCTGAAGGGTGTGTGACCAGCTGCAAACAGCCATCAGCCCCTCACCTAGGCTGGCCAGGCACCCCAGTGGGGACTCCCATCCTGATCCGGGACACCCTTCAGGGCAAACCAGCCAGCCCCCACCCGTGCACCAAGCCTCTATCCTATATAGTAAAAGGGTAATATGCCTCCCAGCACTGGGATCAGCGTGACAGGGGGCAGCGCCTAAACCCCCTGATCGCCCTGCGGCTCTGTGTGTGACAGTGGGCGGGGCCACAACCTCCCTATCGGCCCTGCTCTGTTTGTGACAGGGGAAGGCGCCCCAACCCCCTGATCAGCCCTTCTCTGTGCCTGATAGGGGGGAGCTCCCCAACCCCCTGATTGCCCTGCGGCTCTGTGTGTGACAGGGTCCGGTGCCCCAACCCCCTGATTGGCCCTGCTCTGTGTGTGACTGGGTGGGGCGCCCCAACCCCCTGATCGGCCCTGCTCTGTGTGTGACGGGGTAGAGCCATAACCTCCACATCGGCCCTGCCCTGAGTGTGACAGTGGTGGTGCCCCAACCCCCTGATCGGCCCTGCTCTGTGGGTGATAGAGGGCGACGCCCCAACCGCCCCCCATGGGCCCTGCTCTGTGTGTGACGGGGTAGAGCCATAACCTCCCCATCGGCCCTGCCCTGAGTGTGACGGTGTGGCGCCCCAACCCCCTGATCCACCCTGCTCTGTGTGAGAGGGGGCGGTGTCCTAACTCCCCTATCGGCCCTACTCTGAGTGACAGGGGGGAGCTCCCCAACCCCCTGATGGGCCCTGCTCTGTGCGTGACAGGGGGGAGCTCCCCAACCCCCTGATCGACCCTGCTCTGTGCGTGACGGGGGGGAGCTCCCCAACCCCCTGATTGGCCCTGCACTGTGCGTGACGGGGTGGCGCCACAACCTGCCCATCAACCCTGCCTTGAGTGTGACAGGGGGCGGTGCCCCAACCCCCCAATCGGCCCTACCCTGAGCGTGACTGAGGGTGGCAACGCAACCTCCCAATCCACCCTGCTCTGTGCATGACAGGGGCAGCGCCCCAACTCCCCAATCAGCCCTGCTCTGAGCCCGACCAGGGGCTGCACCTAGGGATTGGGCCTGCCCTCTGCCACCCGGGAGTGGGCCTAAGCCAGCAGATCGTTATCTCCAGAGGGGTCTCAGACTACGAGAGGGCACAGGCTGGGCTGAGGGGCCCCCCTCCCCCCTGAGTGCATAAATTTTTGTGCACCGGGCCTCTAGTCTATATATATAAAAGGCCAATATACTAAGTGTCCAACCATCTGGGTAATGACGTCATGTAGCAATGCCTGGCTTCACCTGGCTTCCTCTCCCTGGCACCTAGCCTCCTTGGAGTTTCTTCAGTCCAGGAACACAACTTGCTTTATAGCCAAGTGGAAACATTTCACACTGTAACCAAAAGTCTGTGAAGCATTTTCACATGCTTCATCTCATTTGATCCTCACAGTAGTCCTGGAGTAGGTAGATAGGAGACTTGGTGGAATCCTATTTTCTTTTCATTAGCCAGAAAATGGAGATTTAGAAAGCTTAGAAACTTGACCCGACTGAAAAGAAGTAAAAAATTGTGCACCTGAAAAGTGACTTCAGGTTTTCTCACTGCGCAGAATATAGTCAAACACTGCTGCAGTTAAATATTTTACTCTTTGTTCTCTCTATGTGATCTACGATAATAATCTGCTCCGTGTTCATATTTATTGCTGTGTTGCTGACAATTACTTGAAAGAGAAGTCGGGGTACTTCACTGGGCTGGAAAAAGGTTAGCTACATCTGGAAGCAGGTCTAATTAAGCAAGTTTATTCTATATCTATAAAAGGCTAAGCTGACTCGTGCATGTGCAATACATATAAAGCTCTCACTGGCACCAATCGCACGCATGTGTTTCAAGCTGTCATTGTCAATCGTGAATTTGGTTGACACTTCTATTATAGAGAAAGGGCGAATAACAATATATTTCTTCTAATTAATTTCCTTTCAATGTGCATGAATTCATGCACCGGGCCTCTAGTCTTCTATATATACAAAAGCTAAGTGTCCGTCTCACCAGTAGCTATGATGCTCACTGACCACCAGGAGGAAGACACTCAACACAGGAGCTGCCATGACACGTCCTGGCCATTTAAAAATAAACAGCACCACAGACCTGGTGCCGACAAACCAACACTCGGCTTCCCCCAAGTGGGAAACAGGCCCCGCCACCACCCCGGAGCAACACCCCACCAAAATCGCACCCAACAGTGCCAAGACCCCATAGCACAAAATGTGGCCCACAGTCCAGCCCAGAAACGGTCGCTGCGGGCGCCGGGTAATGACGTCACATAGCAGCGCCCAGCTTCTTCTCCCTAGCAGCTAGCCTCCTTGGAGTTTCTTCAGCCCAGGAACACGACTTGATTTATAGCCAGGTGCAAACATTTTACAGTTTAACCAAATGTTTGGGAAGCATTTTCACGTGCCTCATCTCATTTGATTCTTACAGAAGTCCTGGAGTAGGTAGATAGTAGACTCAGTAGAATCCTATTTTCTTTTCATTAGCAAGATGTGAATAGCGATATTAAAATATTTCTTCTAATTAATTTCCTTTCAGTGTGCATGAATCCGTGCACCGGGACACTAGTAGAAAAATAAAATGAATAGAAGTAAAGGGATTTGTTACTTTCAGGAAAAGTATAGCTTGTTTCAGAAGTGATGGTTATCTCTGCTTTAAATCTGCAAGGTCAAAGTACTTTATTTTGCCCTATTTTGTAGGTTTTTGTTACTTTACTTTCTCCTTTTACCTTGTTGGTTTTTGTTTTTGACTTTATGGATCTAAAACTTTTTATAGTATATCTAATTCTAAATAAGGATATAATGTATAGGACAACATATCCATATAAAATTAGAATCACCTTACAGGGGGAAAATTATTTGGTGTACCAAGATCCTTTTAGATGGGTTTAATAGAGACTTGCTACATCTGTTCTATACTAGCCAAGGCTGTCTGTGAGTGAAGTAGCAATATGTAACTTTAATTTACATTGCAAAGCTGCTACACAGTTACATTTTAATATAAAATCTATTCTTGCTTTGGGAGCTACCATAAATATGTTTGTTTTAAAATATATTTTTATTGATTTCAGTGAGGAAGGGAGAGGGAGAGATAGAGATAGAGATAGAAACCTCAATGAAGAGAATCATTGATCGGCTGCCTCCTGCATGCCCCCCACTGAGGATTGAGTCCACACCTGGACATGTATGTGCCCTGACTGGGAATCGAACAGTGAACCTCCTGGTTCATAGGTTAGTCGCTCAACCACTGAGCCATACTACCCAAGCATAAATATGTTTTCTTGAGGGTATGTGAGGACATGTGTTGTAGTTCAGATATAGGACTGTGTACTTGCATTGTCTAGCTTTTCTTTGGAAATCCTTTCTGACCCTACAGTGTCATTTCCTCCTTTTCAAGCTTACAAAAGGGGCAAGGAGGGAAGCTTTAAAAACCAGGGTATGATTTCAAACTGGTATGGGAATAAGCCAGCTGGACAGCTAATTTAGGGAAGTTGTGGAATAAAGGGCTGTCAAAGTAGATAGAGCAGAAAGAAGAAAGCAGTGGTTAAAGTTTAAAACAACTAACTGCTCATACAATTTTTCAGCCTGTACATACTCCCAACCTTATTGGAATCTGGTTCCAAGGAACACTATTAGCATTCTGCTTCCTAGAACAGAATTTTTCAACATCAGGCTGAGTTATTCTTTGTGGTTGAGAGTTGCCCTGTGCAATGTAGTATATTTAGCAGAATCCCTGGCCTCTACCCACTTGATACTAGAAACACTCCCCAAATTGTGATGACTAAAATTGTCTCCAGCAATTGTCAAACAACCCTTAGGGAGCAAAATCTCACCCAGTTGAGGACCACTGCTCTAGGAGAATGCTATTTTTAATGTCCTGGCTAATAGCTTACATAAACATTGCATCAGATAGGCAACTTTTATTCAATGAATGAATCCTAGAAATAGAAGACCTTTGAATGAAAGTTGGCTCTTCAGATAGTGGAACCTTTATAGATCTTATGACTTAGATTTGATGTATACTTAAGATTCAAGGTGATGCCCTAGCCGGTTTGGCTCAGTGGTTAGCCTGTGGACTGAAGGGTTGTGGGTTCGATTCCGGTCAAGGGCACATACCTCCAGTTGCAGGCTCAATCCACTGGGAGGCAACCAGTTGATGTCTCATATTGATGTTTCTCTCTCTCTGTGTCTCCCCCTCCCTTCCATTCTCTCTAAAAAATCAATGGAAGAAATATCCTTGGGTGAGGATTAACCAAAAGAATCAAGGTCACTGATCTCAGAATGCCACACATGTCCACAACTTTACACAGGAAGATGTCTCCAAAAATATATCCCAGCTGCATGCATGTTGTATTTCTTATGGCATTATCCCTTCAAAACTGTATTCAGTGGTTTTTTAAGCCAGATCATAATGATAACTAAGGGGTGGAGGAGTCAAGACACAGAGTGCTTTACCCTGTGGCCTTTACATCTGGTCCTACCTGGATAGTAACAGATTGCTTTTATTCAGCATAACATTTAAGTGATATGCAAAACAAAGATCATTTCAGTCATTGGAGCAACTTAACACCCCAGGCTTCGAATAGCCAAATGCTGTGTTTTATGATAATCACCATATATTTCAAGCCAAATGGTCCCATGGCAAGTGAACTTTGTAAAAATGGCTTAGTTCTTTAGGCCGTACAAGTCTGGAGAAGATTGAAGTTATGTATAACTTGCTTCTAGGTAACCCTATATCCAACTGCAGATTTTAATTATTAATACAGGTCCCCAGCACAGTTACAGACTACTGCTCCCTTGTCTACATGCTATCCTAATAATCTAATTGTTGGAAGCCCAAAATTAAATTATAACCCAGTTGGTGTGGCTCAGCAGTTGAGCAACAACCCAGGAGGAGCTAAGAGGTTACTGGTTCAATTCTGGTCAGAGCATATGCTGGGATTGCAGGCTTGATCCCAGGGTGGGGAGTGTGCAGGAGGCAGCAGATTGATGATGTTTCTATCTCTCTAGCCTTCTCCGTTCCTCTCACTAAAAATCAATAAAAACATTTAAAAAAATTTTTTTAATTATATTGGGAGACTAACCAGCATCATGTGTAGCATCAGCATTATGTACCATACTTAGCAATATTAGTTTTAAATTTTTTAAGTGTATGTTATTCCGCAAAAGGATATGAGGTCAGTATGTTATGGTTTTATTTTAATTCTCACCCAAGGATGTTTTATTGATTCTTAGAAATGAAGGGGGGGTGGGGGAGAGAGAGAAACTTCGATCAGTTGCCTCCCGTACGCGCCCCAACCAGGGAATCAAACCTTCAACCCAGGTATGTGCTCTGACCCCATCAAACTGCAAACTTTTGGTGCACGGGATGACAGTCCACCAAACTGAGCCTCCTGGCCAGGGCAGTATGTTAGTTTTAAACAAAATAGTAAGAGATCACTAACAGCAAGAGTCTGAACAGTAGACAGTCCAGTGCTTAAGGTTGAGGATTTGTAGCACAGCTTCATTCAACTTGAATTCTTTAGCAACTGAAAGGACAGATAGATAAAATATATTTTATTGATTTCAGAGAGGAAGTGAGAGGGAGAGAAAGATAGAAATATCAATGATGAGAGAGAATCATTGATCAGCTGCCTCCTGCATGTCCCACACCTGTGATCAAGCCCATAATCTGGGCATATGCCCTGACCGGGAATTGAATAGTGACTTCCTGGTTCATGAGTCGATGCTCAACCACTGAGCATCACCAGCCAGGCTGGAAGATTTTCTTTTAAGCTTCTTTAAAGAAGAATCCTTTTATTCCACAAAAGGATGTGAGGTTTTTTGAACATAATAGGATCAATAGTTAAAGCAGGGAATTATAAAACGCATACTTTTCCCCCACCAATTATTTGGTAGAGTGCTGAGGACTTTCTTTGAGCATATATGTCTGATTGTAATTCCCATTGCTTGGAGTAAACTGTACCTTAGTGTGCTGCATGGTCTACAGAGCCAAAACTATTAATTGAAGAATGAGGAGCTCAGATGCTTGTAAAGCTTGTGAGGAATTCTAATGTTTTATTCTCCTTTTCTCATCTATTGAAGTTTTCCTCTTTATACCTAATATAAAAGCTTTATTTTCTAATGAAGTCTTTCCAAAGCTTCAGTTTGGTTTTGCACCATATTTTATCAGTTTACATAATAATTTTATTATGACAATGAGTATTCCTAACACTAACAGGTTTTAAGAATAGGCAATTGAGGAACAATAAACAACTCAAATGTAAAGAAGGGAAGTAGCAGTACATGATGTTAGAGAGTGCTCTGTCTGCCAGTGGATAGCACCATTCCTGTCCATCCACAGAAATGCAGAGGGCTGCTGCATTCATCACTTGTGGGGCACCTTTTACACAAAATTTAACATAAATAATGCCTCCTAGAATTTATAATAGCCCTGGGTATGGAGACTGTTGGTTAACTAGCCTAATTTGAGAAGTGGAGGATCAGTTAAGAGTTTTTACTGTATGTAAAAAGTGGGGCTTCTGGTAGAAAAGAGACTATAGAATAGCATTTAAAAAGTTAAATGAAATTTGTGACAGTGAATTTATCATGGAATATTAACTTTTTACGTTGTTGAAACAGGGGGACCAACTCACAAAAGGAGAAAGACCTCTGATGCAAATGAAACTGAAGATCATTTGGAATCTTTAATATGCAAAGTAGGAGAAAAGGTATGCACCAAAATAGGTATAAACTGTGATGGGCTAGGGTTGTAGTTGATGGTACTTTGATTAATTTCATCAGCTGAAAGCTTTGATGGTCTGTTTTAGGCACAGCTTGTATTGCCATGCCTCTGTATCCCAGAGTATGCGCATCAAAAACATTGGGATGCAGATAATTGAGAATAAATGTTTTTAGCACTTTTCATAGAATATGAGTCACAAGATGTTTTAGGGAATAGTCTCTCAGTTTATAAATGAAGAGCCAAGTAAATCCTGGTAATTTGCCCAGTGTTACATAGTAAGTGAATTAGAGAGAACAGAGCTGTGATGTCCTCATTTCTAATACTCTGTCTTAGACTGCTTACTTTTAAATTTTCACTCATTCACTTTTCATGGATTTCTAAAAAACAGTAACTACTTGAATTGATTTATATTAAACCTGTCTTAGTGCCTTGTGTGTGTAAGACTTTAACTTTTTTTATGCTCATCTAGAAAATTTTAACTTACTACTTGCTAAGTACTTGACAGATTTGTAATATGCTGTCCTCCACAGAGTGCCTGCTCTTTGGAGAGCAACCTAGAAGGCTTGGCTGGTGTTTTGGAAGCTGACATTCCTAACTACAAGAGCAAGATTTTACGGCTTCTTTGTACAGTGTATGTATGCAAAAGATTTATGAATCCAGGTGATAATGTATTATCTACTCTTAAATGCTTTGGGAAATGTTAAAAAATGTGTTTATGTTCTGTATGTGATCAGTTTTCCTTCTATTGGGGAATTTGTACAAATGAAATGACCTGTGGCCCTTTGGTTAACTCTTTTTTTCAGAGATAGATAGAACTAAAATTGAGCATTTTCCTTATGTTTTGTTTCTTGCAACCTGAGAATCATTTGAGTTGACTTTATTTAAGTGAGAAAGTATTCAGAGATTTTCTTTTAAGCATGTATATTTAAATATATATAATAGAATTTAACTTGTATTTTACCAAACAAATTTGAGAATTAAAGTAATTCTTGGAAGCCTGAGAAGCTTTGAAGTATTATTGGGCATCATCTTTCTGAGTTAGATTAGCTAGAACAAGTGTCAGCATTTAATTTGTGAGGAAATTAAAGTGAGAAAAGTCTAACGTGGAGTCATGAAACAGTCTGTCTTAGTGGTAGAATTAGCAACCTAGAGTTTCTCATCTCTCAAGTAGAGTGAATTGCATGCCTTGAAAGCAGTAGCTATGACTTCTGGATTAAGGGGATCTTTGTACTTTGTGTGGAACTAGAGGCCCGATGCACGAACTCTGCCTTTGCCTCTGACTCCACCTACCATGGCTTGGTCTGGAAGGACCTCCTGAGCACGTCCAGTCTAATTAGCATATTATGCTTTTATTATTATAGATTATAAATTAGGTATTCTTGAATTTTGAAGGTGACTTATAAGTTGTCATTTCAGTTATTTTAAAATGTTTTTAATGCTTAAAGCTCTTTTTTTTTTTTTAATTTAAAAAATGTACATACAGCCCTAGCTGGTTTAGCTCAGTGGATAGAGTGTCAGCTTGTGGACTGAAGGGTCCCAGGTTTGATTCTGGTCAAGGGCACAGGCCCGGGTTGTGGGTTCAATCCCCTGCAGGGGACATGCAGGAAGCAGCCAATCAATGATTCTCTCTCATCATCGATGTTTCTCTCTCCCTCTTCCTTCCTCTCTGAAATCAATCCTATCTAATAAAAGAGAAACATGGTAATTAGCATACGACCGCTACCCTTCCCATTGGCTAATCAGGGCGATATGCAAATTAACTGCCAGCCAAGATGGCGGCCGGCAGCCAGGCAGCTTAAACTGAACATGAGGCTTGCTTGCTTCAGTGACGGAGGACTGCAACGTTCCCCGCCTGCCTTGCTGGCCTCTGAGCTTGCAGTTTAAAAAACATTGTAACAAATATAGAAGCTAAACAAAACCCCAGAAACCAGCTTTCAGAGAGCTGGGATCTCAGAGCTGGAGTTGATACAGAGTTTCGATTATAGAACCGAAACAAACCAGATACCTGTTTTCAGCAGCTGAGGCCTCAGAGCTGGAGCCAAGCCTCAGAGCTAAAGCTGGCCCAGAATAAAAAAGAAAAAGAAAAAAAGGAGCAGTTGGGAGCTTCAGTCCTAGCCTGAAAACAGCCCTCAGCCCCTCATCCAGACTGGCCAGGCACCCCAGTGGGGACCCCCACCCTGAAGGGTGTGTGACCAGCTGCAAACAGCCATCATCCCCTCATCCAGGCTGGCCAGGCATCCCAGTGGGGACCCCCACCCTGATCCAGGACACCCTTCAGGGCAAACCAGCCAGCCCCCACCCATGCACCAGGCCTCTATTCTATATAGTGAAAGGGTAATATGCCTCCCAGCACCGGGGTCAGCGGAGCTGAGAGGCCTCCCAGCACCGGGATCAGTGTGACAGGGGGCAGCGCCCAAACCCCCTGATCGCCCTGCGGCTCTGTGTGTGACAGGGGGCGGGGCCACAACCTCCCTATCTGCCCTGCTCTGTTTGTGACAGGGGAAGGCGCCCCAACCCCCTGATCGGCCCTGCTCTGTGCCTGATAGGGGGGAGCTCCCCAACCCCCTGATCACCCTGCGGCTCTGTGTGTGACAGGATGCGGCGCCCCAACCCCCCCACCCCACGGCCCTGCTCTGTGTGTGACGGGGTAGAGCCATAACCTCCCCATTGGCTCGGCCCTGCCCTGAGTGTGAGAACGGTGGCGCCCCAACCCCCTGATCGGCCCTGCTCTGTGGGTGATTGGGTGGGGCCCCAACCCTTTGATCCGCCCCGCTCTGTGTGTGACGGGGCGGTGCGCCAACTCCTCTATCGGCCCAGAGTGACGGGGGAGCTCCTCAACCCCCTGATGGGCCCTGCTCTGTGCGTGACGGGGGAGCTCCCCAACCCCCTGATTGGCCCTGCTCTGTGCGTGACGGGGCGGTGCGCCAACTCCCCTATCGGCCCTACTCTGTGAGTGACAGGGGGGAGCTCCCCAACCCCCTGATGGGCCCTGCTCTGTGCGTGACAGGGGGGAGCTCCTCAACCCCTTGATGGGCCCTGCTGTGTGCGTGACAGGGGGGAGCTCCCCAACCCCCTGATTGGCCCTGCTGTGTGCGTGACAGGGGGGAGCTCCCCAACCCCCTGATCGGCCCTGCTCTGTGCATGACAGGGGGCGGTGCCCCAACTCCCCAATCGGCCCTGCTCTGAGCCCGACCAGGGGCTTCACCTAGGGATTGGGCCTGCCCTCTGCCACCCGGGAGCAGGCCTAAGCCAGCAGGTCGTTATCTCCCGAGGGGTCCCAGACTGCAAGAGGGCACAAGCCGGGCTGAGGTACCCCCCACCTCCCCGAGTGCACAAATTTTTGTGCACCGGGCCTCTAGTAAAAATATATTTTTTAAAAATGTACATACAAATTGAAGCTGTCAGTATTTTTCATTTAACCTCTCATAAAGTAAAAATAATTTCAATTATAATTTTTCAAAGGAATCCGGTTAGTATTTAGGAAGATATGTTCTTGGACTAAGAAACTAAGAAAAATCAGTTTGCTGTAGTTACCCATAAGATGTCTTCTGTTTTGCAAGCATTTGTTAGAATGGAGTAGATTTATGCTTAGACTCAGATGAGTCATGACCTTTTTAGGAGTGCAGGGATTATTATCAATGGAAGGATTTTTTTTTTTTTTTCTTAACCTAAATTGCCCTTCTTTGCTAGGTACCTTAGAAAAACAGAATAAAATAGATGAGAATTTGAATGATCATGAGTTCCTATTTGCTTTTCTTTTTTAGCTAATTTCTAAAGGCTGCCTAAATTAGGAAGTAACATTTGCTTTTTCCTAATTTATTATTGTAATCCTCTTCTTTTCAAATAACTTTAATGAAAATTAACACACTTGGAGAAAGCAAACTGCGATATAAAGAAATTTCCTTTATCAGAGTACCATTTTAAAATTTCAATAATTCAATAATTTAACAGAAGCTTGATTGAAACTAGTTTTAGTTTTGAATAGTGTTTCTCAAAATGGAATTCTTATGTCATTTGGTTAGCTAAGTTTAGAAATGCTGAATCTCCCCCTTAATGATTCTGCATTAAAGAAACTTGTTTGACCCGGTATTTCCCAGGTATTTTACCATGAAAACTGTTTCGTATGGAATTGCTATTCAGTTCCACTAACAATGTTGGACTAAAAACTGGTTATATATTTTTTCTGTTTGGTAACTTCATAATTCTAGTGCATTACTTTTTTAACTCTTGGATTAACTAATTAGAATTAAAATAAAAAATTATAGGGGCCATGTCAGCAACTCTTCTCAATATTTATGCCTTTTCTGAAGTAGTTTTGAAAACGGCCAGAAGTAATCCTGTTTCCAAGTTCATAAAATGATAAAAGGTTTATGTAATACAAAATTCAGCAACTTAACATAATGTTTATTTTGGGGTTTTCTTCTTGTACTGGGTTTTCAAATCAGTGCACGTCTGTTACCTGAGAAGTTGACAATTTATACAACATTAGTTGGATTGCTGAATGCCAGGAATTACAACTTTGGTGGAGAATTTGTAGAAGCCATGATTCGTCAACTTAAAGAATCTTTGAAAGCAAACAATTATAATGAAGCTGTGTATTTGGTAAGTTTTATAGGTTTGTTTTTTTTTGGGGGGGGGGGGGCTGTGTTTTTTGTTTATTTGTTTTTGGTATATTAAGACAGGGATGGAGGTGAACTACAATCAAATAATTTGTCCTTTCTCTTGAAATACAGTTCCATGCTCATCACAATAACTGCTCTTTTGAAACTATTCTCATTAAAGGTACCACAGAGTTCATTACCAAGTCCAATGGTTTCTTAATCCTAGTTCTCTCTGTAATATGGGATTCTTTACATCTGTTGGTTTTAGCAGCACCACAGTGAAATAAAAAAGATTATACATTGAAGAAGCTAGAATATCACAGTCTAGGTTCTTAGTATAGTATAGAATGGAAACTATAAATGCACAGATTCCTGTCCTTCATAAGATCTCAGTCACAATTACTCAGCTCTGCTATTGTAGCACAGAAGCAACCATAGACAGTATGTAAACATGTTTGACTGTGTTCAGTAAACATTTACTTGTGGATACTGACATTTAATTTTATATAATTTATATATGTCAAAGTATTGTTTTGGATCTTTTTCAAGCATTTAAATATGTAAAAGTTATTCTTAGTCCATAGGCTATGAAAGAAACAAAAAAAATACATAAAAACAGACTAGATTAGGCCCTTGGGCTCGAGTTTTTCAGACCTGTGGCTTGCACCTTCCAAGTTTGTTTTGTAATTATTATAAGGGACATTTCAATTTAGTAGAAATTGTTTCCTCCAACAGGTTCGTTTTTTATCTGATCTTGTGAATTGTCACGTCATTGCAGCCCCATCAATGGTTGCTATGTTTGAAAATTTTGTAAGCGTAACTCAGGAAGAGGATGTACCTCAGGTAAGAAAACTCCGTATGTTGAGTCTTGTCCATATAGTACCAGGAATTTTTGACTGGTAACCCTTTTAAAATAATGTTTTTAATGCTTATAGCTCATTTTTTTAATTTAAAAAATGTTCATACCAATTGAAGCTGTCAGTGGTTTTCATTTTAACCTCCCAAAGTAAAAATAATTTACTTAAAAAGAAAATATAATAGATTATCATGCTATAAATTCTTAATATCTAAAAGTTAAGTCAACTAGTATTCTGATAGGTTCTTATGACCTCTTATGTTAAATGATTCTGTCTAGTAAAACTAAAATATCTAGAAATGCTCTGAATGAGACAGATGTCTTAAGTCCTGTTAAATAGCTTTCTCGGGAATTCATTCAAGAATACAATATGAATGAAAATTAACTAGCACATATTTTAAACTTACCTTTTAAAAAATTCTTTAGGTGCGACGGGATTGGTATGTGTACGCATTTCTGTCATCTTTGCCCTGGGTTGGAAAGGAATTGTATGAGAAGAAAGATGCAGAGATGGACCGCATCTTTGCCAACACCGAAAGCTATCTTAAGTAAGGGCACAATTCATAGTTCTCTTTGTTTAAAGAATATCTTCCTGATAGCATAAATGTTTTATGTGTTACCTGCTTTAGTAATAGTAATACCATTTGAATTGCATTTTTCAAAAATAAGCTGTGGCGTTTCCTAAAGCTTTTTCTAGGTAATCTCATACCCCTACTGTTGTAAACTTCGTTGGAGCAAAACAGTTGGTAACATAGCTGCTTTTAAGCTACTCTTGTACATATTACAAAGGCATAAAACATCTTAACACAGTGGTTCCAGATACGAATGTGCCTAAGAATTACCTGTGGTACTTGAGTATGCTCTAAACCCAGCCCCAGACCTACTGACTCACAATATTTTAGAGGTTTGGACATCTTTACTATTAATTGATTTCACAGTGGAGAACATACTACAACGTGCAATAGTACAGTGTAGGCATTTTAGGTAGGTAAATCCTAAACCAAGTCCTTATAACAGTGATCCTTAGCCTTTAATACTAATAATAGGACTTATTAGTAAACTTAGGCTTTATTACGTCGTAGGTAGGTACTTGCTTTGTGCCCCTTATGTTTTTCAAAATATGTTTGTTACAAGTTTCACTTTCTGTCTATTCATAGATATTTCTTTGGATATTGTTAATATCTACTTAGTCGGTTACAAATAAAGCTAAAAGAAGTCTAAAGATAGAAATCTGCTTTTTTATCATATTAAGCTACCTTTAAATGTCAGATTTTGAAAATGTTTTTATATATTTGAAAAGTTGTACTGCTCTTCTTAAAAAGTGTGGATGTTTGCCAAAGAATAAAAACTAAAATGTATGAATATTCTAGCATTTGGGTGCTGGTATATGTCCTTATCCCCTTTTTATCTATATGGTAGTCCAATATGCACACTCTTCTTTACTTGCTTCCCCGCCCTTTAATATAACTTGGGATTTTTTGCATAAACACATATAGCTCTACCTCATTCTTCTTAATAGTTGTATAATATTCCACTCTTTTAATGTGCCATAATTTCTTTAACTAGTTACAAGTTGGAGATATTTAGGTTAATTCCAGTCTCTTGCATTATGAACAAATGTTTCAGTGAATATCCTTGTACAAATGTCTTTGTATACATCTGCAAATATATTTGTGGGAGACATGAATTCTTATAAATGGCATTGCAGCTGAACATCTTTTCATGTTTTTAAAAACCTAAATAATAGATTTTCATTTTATCTTTAGAAGACGCCAAAAGACTCATGTGCCCATGTTACAAGTGTGGACTGCTGAGAAACCACATCCACAAGAAGAGGTAAATTAATTTCAGTCTCTTGAGATATAGGCACAGTCAGCTCTTGAGTAGATTTTTATCTCTGTGATTATTCAGGTCATTCCATTTATATACCTTAGCTAGGTTTCCACATTTCCTATCAGGGGCCCACCTCCTCATAGCCCTAGGCATATAGTAGATATTTAATAAATGTTAGAATGTAATTGAAACATTGCCTGTTCTGGAGAATTGCAGGTATCATAGAGTTGACTTCTTTTTTTTTTTAAATGCCCAATTTCAAGAACATAAGGGGTAACAGCTTCAGACAGATACACTGACTTTATAACATCATTAAAACAAAAACAGCACCATTCCTTTGTACTATATTTAATTGAAAATTAGCTTACTTCTCTGTACCCTGTATTTTAGAAGTAGTGGTTTTTGGTTTTGTCTACTGAACATGTTATTTCTTCTAGCCTCCAAATATATATTAATTATTAAAAATTAATGTCTTTAGTATTTAGATTGCCTGTGGGCCCAGATTCAGAAATTGAAAAAGGATCGCTGGCAGGAGCGGCACATCCTAAGACCTTATCTTGCCTTTGACAGCATCCTGTGTGAAGCATTGCAGCACAATTTGCCTCCTTTTACACCACCTCCTCACACTGAGGACTCAGTGTACCCAATGCCAAGGGTCATCTTCAGAATGTTTGATTACACGGATGATCCTGAGGTATGTGACCAATTAAAAGTTCCTGTCAAAGGGCCTGTGTTGCATTGTATTTATGGTTTAATCGTATTTGAATTATGCCTGTGATACATTTTAAATTTGAGTTTGTTATCTAAGAGGGTATATAGCAATGAAGTTAATAGTTTAATTCAGTGAATGTTATCACTTCATTATGCAAGAAATTATATTTAGCATGTCTATATAGATTAAGAGACAGCACAGTTTGCAATTTAAGAGGATAAATTTGAGCCCTGGCCAGGTAGCTCAGTTGGTTGAAGCATTGTCCATATATCCAGAAAGGCTACAGGTTTGATTCTGATTAGGGCACGTGCCCAAGTTTCGAGTTCAATCCCTGGTCAGGGCATTACAGGTGGCAACCAGTCGATGTTTTTCTCTCACATAGATGTTTCTCTCTCTCCCTTCCTCTCTAAAAATCAATAAAAAACATGTCCTTGGGTGAGGATTAAAAAAAGAGAGTAAGTTTGAGAACCAGATTGGTTTGTGTTTCAATCCTGGTTTAGTCATATCCTAGCTGTGTGATCTTAGATGAGTTAGTTACCTCTTTATCTCAGTTTCCTAAGGGAATAATAATAGTAGTGTTAAATAAAGTTGTAAGAGGATTAAGTTATTAATAAACATAACATGCATAGAACAGAATACAATAAATTATGAATGCTCAATAATTTTATCTATTATTTCCTCTTTTTTTAACTCTGGTGCCGTGTCACATATAGAAATTTTTTGCTATTTGCAACCATAGTAAAACAAAGATGTATATTTTTGATATTTATTTTATATATATATATATATAAATGTATTTAACAAAGAAAAATGAACGAGAAAAAAGAGTTCGCATGTCACCTCTGACACACGTGTCATAGGTTCGCCATCATTGGTCTAGTGTGAATGAATCTAAATTATAACACTTAAAATTTTTTGTCAGATCAGCCAAAAAATATACTTTTTGGTGTGCTGCAGAATTTTAATAATTAGTTATATGTGCCATGAGACAAAAAAGGTTAAAAATCGCTGGCTTAGTTCATCCCAGTCAGCATAGATTAGAATTTCTCAGGCTCAACTCAACTAGGCTGGATAATTCTTTGTTGTGGGACTCTGTCCTGTGAATTGTAGGATGCTTAGCAGCATCCCTGGCCCCTACCTTCTAATTACTAGTAGCATTTAGTGGCTAAATGCCAATTGTGACAACCAAAAATGTCTCCAGCCATTGCCAGATGTCTTCTTAGGAGCAAAATTGCCCCAGTTGAGAACCATTGGCATATGAACCAGTATTACCACCTAAGGTCAAACTTGAATTTTCTTTCTCCTATCATAAATGGCTAATGACCGGTGAAAATTTGAAATATATAAAATCAAACTCGGAGTAAAAAGTTGTCAGATAATTGATTATGTTTTTGAAGTTACCAGTTTGCAACCCACTTTGCCTATCTATAATAATCTATAATAATAAAAGCATAATATGCTAATTAGACCAGACATCCTTCCGGATGAAGCCAGGGCTGTGAGGGAAGCCCAGGTCCCAGGTGTCAGAGGGAAGCTGGTGTTGGCAGCTAGGGGAAGGAAGGCCTACTCTTGCAGGAATTTCGTGCATTGGGCCTCTAGTCTATAATAAAGAAGGGTAATATGCTAATTAGACCAGACAATCAAACAACCTTCCAGATGTCCTTCTGGATGACCTTCTGGATAAAGCTGGGGCTGCGAGGGCTGAGCCTGTTGTATGAATTTCATGCATTGGGCCTCTAGTCTTTAATAATAAAAACATAATATGCAAGTCGACCAAACGGCCGAACAGCAGAACAACCGTCCAGACAACCTCCTGGACGAAGCCAGAGCTGTGAGGGCTGGGGAAGCCAGGGCTGCTAAAGGCTATTCTTGCACGAATTTTGTGCATCGGGCCTCTAGTATTACATATATAGTAAAATGCTTTTGGCCAGCATTATGTAATGGTTTAATTTAGTATGGCTAATTGAAAGTCTAATTTAATTTACATTTAAGACTGCTGGAATCTTTGTGATTCAGTATTTATTTGTGCAAGGGGAACTGGAATGGGACCTCAGAATTTGTTTCGCCTGTACTGTTTACACTTAATTGATGTTGTCTCTTTAATGTGCCCAGAAGAGCATAAAATACGAAAGAACTGTTCTCAAAAGGAAGAGGATTTGGGTGTTTTTGTTCTGGCCTTTGGGGGAAAGAAAGTTTATGTAAAAAAAAAAAATTATAGAGATTGAGTCTATAATAGTAAATAATAAACTCTTTGAACCTATTTGCTATGCATGTACTTTTATAAAAAATTAAACAATATGTACATAATGTTTTTTAACCTTTTAAAAAACAATATAATGTGGCTATCTTACAATGCATACATGATTTTGTTATGTCTATATGGTATTTTAAATACAATTTTCCCTCCATGTTTATTATGGAAGTAATCCACCTTTATGGTTTAAAATAATAAATCAAACAGTATAGAGCTAATGATGTACAACAATTATTTTTTTTAATATATTTCTTTATTGATTTCACAGAGGAGAGGGAGAGAGAGAGAGAAACATCAATGATGAGAGAGAATCATTGATCGGCTGCCTCCTGCATGCCCCCACTGGGAATGGAGCCCGCAACCCAGGCATGTGTCCTTGGCCGGAATCGAACCCAGGACCCCTCAGTCCACAGGCTGACGCTCTATCCACTGAGCCAAGCCGGCCAGGGCATACAACAATTATTTTGTTTCACATAAGAATTGAGGTGGGCTATGATAGTATGGTGTCAGATGTATAGAAGAAATATTGCAGCTGATACTCATTCTGTTGTAGATGTAAGTGAATACGACGATGACATTTGCTGAAAATACAAGCTTTCACACTTTCTTTTATTCCCAGTACTCAATATAGTATCAAACATAAGCTCTCAAATATTTGTTGAATAAATGAAAGAAAATATCTTTTTTAGGTCTGTAGTATATACATTTGGTTTTCTTTCCAGGGTCCTGTAATGCCAGGGAGTCATTCTGTGGAAAGATTTGTGATAGAAGAGAATCTTCACTGCATCATTAAGTCCCACTGGAAGGAAAGAAATACTTGGTAGGGTTCTTTTCATGTTACTTTTAAAGTGGAGAAAATGTAGCAATTTTGATAAGTTGATAAGAGCAAAAATATATGTTAAGAGTATAAAAAAAATCTCCTGACACCCTGTCTTGCTAAGACCAATCTACTTTGGTTCTCAAAATAGTACTTTTCTGAGTGCTTTATAGTGCTATAGTGCTTTATAATAATGCATACGATGCCGGCTTTTTTGTGTGGACATTTGTAATATGCTATGTACAAATTAATTTGAATGACAATATTTTTGGTGTGAATATTATGGGGATAAATGAATACTAATGGTTTTGCTGTGTTTTCTAGCATTTAGACACTTAGCTTGGGAAAAGTTTGCTTTTAATATTTTCTTAAACCTTGGAAAGTTTGGTTTAGATTTTAAGGTGGAAAGGAACATAGTCTTTTGGGAGTGGCCTGCCTTATTAAAACTTTTTAAGTTAGTATATTGAATATACTTCCCTAGTATTGTTACTTAAACTCCTGACCTTTCAAGGAGTTTTGGATGCATTAAAAAATTTTCCTGTGATAGACAAAATAATATGTGCTGCAGTGAAGTAACTGAAATCTAGAAGATTCCAGAAAAGATTTCTGTGCCGAGCCAGCTCAGCCAAGGGTTCGGCAAGCCTGAGGGGGGGTGGTGAAGGATGAAAAAAAGACAAAGAGAGTAAGTTGGGTCTAGCTGAGGCCACAGAGATCGATCCAGACTGTAAGCTGAGCCTTTATTTTATAGCCAGAGGTAAACAAGGTAGTGGTCACCATAGTTACAATGTTCTGGTGAGTTTCACTTGTTTTGGCAGCACTTGCTACACCTCCCACAGTCCATTAGCTACCCAGATAAGATCTAGGGAGCTTCATAAGTCAAGCCTAATTATTCTAAGAGGGCTATGCCCTCTAAGCTGGGACTTGTTTGTGGCTTTGCCAACAGGTCAGTCCCATGCTTATTAACCCTATAGCCCAGTGGTTCTCAACCTTCTGAATGCCGTGACCCTTTAATACAGTTCCTCATGTTGTGGTGACCCCCAATTTCATTGTTACAAATTGAACATAATTAAAGCATAGTGATTAATCACAAAAACAATATGTAATTATATATGTGTTTTCTGATGGTCTTAGGCAACCCCTGTGAAAGGGTCGTTCGACCCTCAAAGGGGTCGCGACCCACAGGTTGAGAACCGCTGTAGCTGCTCCCTACAGATTTCCTTTCCTTTTATCTAAGTAACTGCTTTGAAACTATTTGATTGTTCATGTATCTTGAATACTTACTGAACTTAAATTATACCTTTTACAGTGCCGCACAACTGGTGAGCTATCCAGGGAAGAACAAGATCCCCTTGAACTACCATATAGTTGAGGTATGCATGCCACATGGAGCTTGTTTCTGAGTTTCAGAATCTTTCTGTTGACTTAAAAGTATCAATCTACTCTTGGTTTATTGGTTTTTTTCTTGCTACTTGTCAGGTATTGAAAGTTAACAGAGGAGCGAGGAAATGGCTGTCTGTTTTGCTGCTCTGTTAGCCATGTTAGTACAGAGAAAAGAGGAGGTTGAAACCAATAATCAAATGGAATTTTGAGTTGACTGTAAATTATTTATATAGTATATCTTCATTCGTGAATAGTTGTCATGGATAATATAAGTTACTCTAGCTCTGTCAATACATTGTCCACTTAGCAGATACATAAGTGGCTTTAATACTTGACAGTATTGTATTACTTTTAGCAGATAATCTATTTTTAACTGTTTATCCGGCCTCTTAATAGTATACATCCAACTAGAATATTATTTGCCGTATCACAAGGTGTAGGGTTAAATATGAATCTCTATTCTTAGAAATCAGTAGAGCCAATTGTTGCCTAGCTGGTTTGGTTCAGTGGATAGAGCGTTGGCTTGCGGACTGAAGGGCCCCAGGTTTGATTCAGGTCAAGGACGTATACCTGGGTTGTGGGCTCAGTCCCCTCTAGGGGGGTGTGCAGGAGGCAGCCAATCAGTGATTCTCTGTCATCATTGATGTTTCTATCTCTCCCCTCTCCCTTCCTCTCTGAAATCAATAAAAATATATTAGGAAGGGAGGGAGGGAACCAAAACTCTTATTAAAAAAGAGCCAATTGTTTTGGAAGAATGAATAATGCTTTGATTCCATATTAAGAAAGATGACATTAGTAGTATATGTGAACACCTTGTTAGATTTAGGTCCTGAAAAAGTGTTTTCACTTGACACATGGGTCAAACTGTTAGTTACATACTCCTTTAAGTTAAAATACTCATGAGCATACTTATGGTGTATTATTTATGATTCACTTTTTATTTATACTGCACTTGTGTGCTTTCTTAGAAGCTGTCCAGCTTTTAGAGAATTTGAGAGTAAGCTTATATCCTGAATTTGATTCACTGACATGTCATCTGAAGTGCAAAATATAAGTCATATGTTAAAATGTGCAAAATGTGCAGAAAGTCAGAATGAAGTACATATGGACGTGTGGAGACGGGAGGCATAGGAAGGAATGCAGATCAGGCTTTAGAATTCTTGGTAGGTGGTCCACACAAGGGAGGGTGGAAACAAGTTTCTGAACAAATGGCATGGCAGGTAATTCCTGGATTGTCAAAAAGGTTTGTGGGCACCAGTTTCAAGTAGCAGAGTGGAATGACTTGACTATTGTCTGTTTGCATCCTACTACTTCATTTGTTAGAATAAAATTGATAGATATGTGCCTCAGTAAATCAACTCCTATACTTCCAGAGGTGGAATTCAATTACATGGTTCTCTGGGATTATCAATAAGCATTAATATAGTAAAACCTTGATATAATGGACTAATTTGGGTGAGAGGGTGTCCATTAAAGCTGAAAGTCTGTTATACAATAAAATAGGTTTTCCAAGTGTGTACGTTAAAAATTTGACAAAATTTTGGTTTGGCTCAGTGGATAGAGCATCAGTCAACGGATTTAAGGGTCCTGGGTTCAGTTCCCATCAAGGGCACATGCCCAGGTTGTGGTCATGATGATCCCAAGGAGGGGGCTTGCAGGAGGCAACCGATCAATGATTCTCTCTCGTCATTGATGTTTCTATCTCTTTCTCTCTCTCTCTCCCTTCCTCTCTGAAATCAAAAATATATTTTAAAAAAAAATTTCCCCCTAAATTAGCTTGGTCTGTGTAGCTCAGTGGATGAGCGTTGACCCATGAACCAGGAGGTCACAGTTCTGTTCCCAATCAGGGCACATGCCTGTGTTATGGACTCAATCTCTAGTGTGGGCGCACAGGAGGCAGTAGATCAATTATTCTATCTCATCATTGATGTTTCTATTTCTCCCTCTCCCTTCCTCTCTGAAATCAATAAATATATTTAAATATATATATATCTTTTAAAAATTGACAAATTAGTTTGCCTGTTTTTACTTCTCTAGACATGTTTGTGTAATTAAAATTATGTATGAAAATTTTAATTTCACAGAAAAGTTTTGTATATGTGTTACTGTAATTTTAAATTTATACTGAATAGTTCTAGTAAATGCAAGCATGCGCATGGCTGGGGCACTACTAGACATCAGCCAGCGCAAGTTAAAACTGCTACAGAGCCCTGACCGGTTTGGCTCAGTGGATAGAGTGTCGGCCTGTGAACTGAAAGGTCCCAGGTTCGATTCCGGTCAAGGGCATGTACCTTGGTTGCGGGCACATACCCAGTAGGAGGTGTGCAGGAGGCAGCTAATCGATGTTTCTCTCTCATCGATGTTTCTAACTCTCTATCCCTCTCCCTTCCTCTCTGTAAAAAAATCAATAAAATATATTAAAAAACACACACACACACACAGAAAAACTGCTGCAGAAAGTTACGCCCCAGGACAACAGAACCAGTTACCTTGAGCACTGTGGTGTGATCATAAACATTTGCAGAACATTGTTTACAAGTGGTGATTCTTGGTTTTAAATATGTAGATTATAGTTGTAGATATATAATATTTATGTCAGTAAAATTACTATAGTGTTTTTCCAACATGTGGTCTATTTGTTATAAATAACCGTGAATTAGCCCGGCTGGTATGGCTCAGAACCAGGAGGTCCTTGATTCGATTCCCTGTCAGGGCACATGCCTGGGTTTTGGGCTCAATCCCCAGTATGGGGGTGTGCAGGAGACAGCCAATTGATGATTCTCTCTCATGTTTGATGTTCCTATCTCCCTCTTTCTGAAATCAATGAAAACATATTTAAAAAAATAATAACCATGAACTAATAACAAAAACCCTGTTCATTTAATATAAGCATATCTTGGTTAAAAGCATTTTTAAATTAACAAAGTGTTAATTTTCACATATGACATATAGATGAGAAATTTTGTCCATTAAATTCGAAGTCTGTTAAATCAAGATCTGAAAAATTAAGGATTTACTGTATTGTCCTGGCCATTGTGCTCAGTGGTTAGAGGGTTGGCCCGAGCACCTGGGTTGCAGGTTTGGTTCCCGGCCCAAGATGCATGTGGGAGGCAACCAATCAATGTGTCTCTCACATCGATGTTTCTCTCTCTTCCTCCCTCCCCCCCTCTAAAAAACAATGGGAAAAATATCCTCGGGTGAGGATTAACCAAAAAAAGTGATTCTTCTTTCATTATCAATGTCATGGAGTTAGAGTTTATGTTTAGAATAGTGAGGTGTTTCTAATAGTAGACGTGCATAGATAGCCGTTGAATTGGTTCTGACTCCTGATTCTTTTGTAGGTGATCTTTGCAGAGCTGTTTCAACTTCCAGCACCCCCTCACATTGATGTGATGTACACAACACTTCTCATTGAACTGTGCAAACTTCAGCCTGGCTCTCTACCCCAAGTTGTATCCTTTCCTTTGTTTTTAAACTTACTCTTGTTGGCCTAGCTTTAAAAGATTACTAAATATTTCTGCTTGTAGGTTTAAATCACTTCATGAAAACAGTTTGACATTTTTTTTTAAGTTAAACATGTGTGTACCATGCAGTTTAGCCATTCCACTCAGGTATTTATCCAAGAGAAATGGAAGCACAAGTCTATACAAAGACTTAGGCATTAATGTTCATAGAAACTTAATTGGTGATAGCCTCAAACTGAAAGTCCAAATGCTCATCAGTATATGAGTAGATTAACAAATTTTGTTATGCCTATACAGTGGAATACTACATAATAAAAAAAAAGTTTTTGATACCTGCAATAACATGAATCAATGATAAAATAATTCTGCTGAGTAAAAACCACCAACCAAACAGCCCTGAGTGGGTGGCTCAGTTGGTTGGAGCTTCATCCCAAACACCAGAGGGTTGTGGATTTGATTCGCTGTGAGGGCACCTCCCTAAGTTTCAGGTTAGGTCTCAGGTTAGGGTGAATTCGGGAGGTAGTTAATCAATGTTTCTCTCTATGTCTCTCCTCCCCTTCTCACTCCCCCTCTAAATCCCCCCCCCCCCCCCCACACACACTTTCCTTTCTAAAATCAATGGGAACATGTCCTTGGGTAAGGATTTTTTTAAAAAATCCAAATAATTCATGCTATGTAATTCCATTTACACAAAATTCTAGAAAATGCAAAGTGATCTAGTGATAACCCCATATTTGCTTGGGAGCATGGGTAGGGGTGGGGAGAAGGGAGAATGGATTACAAAGGAGCATGGAGAAATTTTATAAGTGTTCATTATCTTGATGTTTATGGGTGTATACAGGTCGAATTGGTACATTGGTACTTCAAAGCTATTTTTAAAAAGATCAGCTCTGACCGGTTGGTGTAGTGGCTAGAGCGTCGGCCTGCGGACTGAGGGGTCCCAGGTTCGATTCCGGTCAAAGGCATGTACCTTGGTTGCAGGCACATCTCCAGTGCGGGGTGTGCAGGAGGCAGCTGATTGATGTTTCTCTCTCTCTATCCCTCTCCCTTCCTCTCTGTAAAAAAATCAATAAAATATATATTTTTTAAAAAAGAATAAAAAGATCAATTACATGAAAAAATGTTTTAACATTATCAGTCATTATATAGACTTCTAGGAAATGCTACTTATTTTTTCTATCACAACTTATTTTGAAGGAGGGTGGAGAATAGTTTTCCTTATCCTCAAATTTACAGCTTGCACAGGCAACTGAAATGTTATACATGCGTTTGGACACGATGAATACTACATGTGTAGACAGGTACAGTAATTGCCTTATTTCTATACTGGTTGTTAACCAGTTCTACTCCCTGTGCTTTATAAAAGAATTTGATTTGCCTTTTTAAGAATTTCCAAGTTGATTTTTCTTACTTGCCTCCCCAAAATAATCCTTTGTATGTACATTAAAAAAAAAGTTTAAATTTTTAAAAAACACACCTCATACCTGTTGTAAATATCACATTACACTTTTTAGTCTAATTTTCAGTAGGAAATGATGCCCGTGCTAAGGTTTTCTTTAATTTCGTTCATTGTTTACTTGTTTGGTGATTTGGTACAGATACACTTTTCCCACTGCTATTGGGTATGTAAGCTTTTATAGTAGACTTTATGCTAACCTCTATGTAGAAGTAGAGTCCAATATTATATATAAGCACATATATATTTTTATTTAGACATAGTATCTGTTTCTAAAATAATTAGCTTCAACATAACTCCAGCTTCAAGATTGTTTATACAAATGACCATATTGGATATTTATAGCTGTGGCCATTGCATGCCCATTGTCTTCTCTTGAATGACATCTATGTACCACCTTTCTTAACCTTTGTCAGCTTCCCAAATCAGATCAGGACAGGTTTTGAATATTTCTCCAATTTCCATGATCTTTTATGTCCATTATTCAAATTCCATATCTGAAAATTTATCAGTAAGGGGTATTCTGTGTCATTGACCTACTATCTTGATTAATTTCAGTGACTGAAATTAGAGCTACATGAGAGATATACTTTAAGAAAGTGTCTTCTGATTTTTCCCCCCAGTCTAATTAGTAAAACTACCAGTTGTATTGAGCATCCCAGTTATGCTATTCATTCAGCAAATATTTATTGGGCTCTTAAAATTTTCACAGCATTATACAGTTTGCTAAGGTGATTCCTATCTAGTTAGATTAGATATATTTTTAGAGGCAAAGGGGCTTCAGTGGTATATTTTGTTGTTTGTGGTGAAAGAGTATGGTCATGATGGTTAAAAACGATGCTTTGGCTCTACCATTTATAAAATGTTTTATCTGCAACTTAATCTTTTTTTGCCACTGTTTTGTTTTAAGTAATAGGAAAAATAATATACTCCTCAGAAGTTATTAAATTATATAAACATATAAGGTGCCTGACACAAAATAGGCACTCAAGTTATATTATTCACTTAAAAAAGGATAGCACTATTAGAAGGAGTGAGATAGGAAATTGTTATTTTTTTTTTAAGAAGATGAGGTACAGGATTTGCAGAGAAAAGGGTAAGTGGCAGAAGATACAGCTATAGATAGGGGTGTATGCTTGTAACTTAACTCTATAACATAGGGTTTTATTTGTCTGAAGGATTACATAAGTTCCTGGTATAAACTGTAACCATTCATCTTTTTGTGCTCCTTCCTCTCTCTTCTCTGTATAGGTTTATTAATTGGTTTTCCCATCATCTAAGTAACTTCCAGTTCCGTTGGAGCTGGGAAGATTGGTAAGTGGTATTATATTTTAGCTTTCCTTTCTCTACAATCTACCATAATTTTAAAGATACTGTTAATATTTAAAACTATAACATAAAAAAAATCTTTATGGTCTAAAAGATTTAGTTTATTTTTTATATTTATATACATAAATAATTTCGGTAGAATCTATTTTTAGCTAAGTACAAGTTAGGTATAAGTACAGATTCAGTGTAAGAACTTAGAAAACTATGTTTCCTCATTAGGTCAGATTGTCTTACTCAAGATCCTGATAGTCCCAAACCAAAGTTTGTAAAAGAAGTTCTAGAAAAATGTATGAGGTAAGTTCTTTGTGTTTTCTCCTTAACTTAAGTCTCCTAATTTTTGTGGGAGGATTTTTCTCTTTTGCATTTGTGGTCTATGTCCAGAATGTAATTTTTAAAATCCAACTACCTGCACTTCTTCCTTGTTAGTTTTTAATCAAGATGTAAGCTAAAAAAAATTAGGCAACTATAACATCTGGATTTTGTGTAAATTTAGCCAAAAGATTGTTTTGTTTTGTTATTTGAGAAAAATATACTAAGAACTTTATCCTATTCATCCAGATTCCCTCATTAACATTTTACCACATTTGTTCTAGTTCTGACTCTTTTTTCTCCTCTATGTGTACACCATTACATTGGTCTTTTTCTTTCTTTTTTTAAATATATTTTATTGATTTTTTACAGAGAGGAAGGGAGAGGGATAGAGAATTAGAAACATCGATGAGAGAGAAACATCGATCAGCTGCCTCCTGAACACTCCCCACTGGAGATGTGCCCGCAACCCAGGTACATGCCCCTGACCGGAATCGAACCTGGGACCCTTCAGTCCACAGGCTGATGCTCTATCCACTGAGCCAAACCGGTTACGGCTACATTGGTCTTTTTCTGAACCCTTTGGAAACAAGCTGCAGATAACATCTCGTCACCTTAAACCGTCCATTGTATATTTCCCCCAAACAAAGACAATCAATATACCACCCTTCAAATTGGGAAATCAGCTCTGGTACAGATACTACCATACAGTCCACGAATGCTGCTGAAATTTTGCCAGCTATCCTGACAATGCCTTTTTTTCTTCCCGGTTCAGAATCCTATCCAGGAACACATGTAGCAGCATATAGTTGTCATTATCTTCACATTCCTCAGTCATGAACAGTTATTATTCTATTTTTCATGTCCTTACCAGTTTTAAAGAATCTAGGCCTCACTTTCTTGGGTCACCCTGCTGTGTCCTCATGACCAGACTCAAGTCTTGCATTGTTGTTGCTCTTCATAGTGCATCCCACCACTGGAGGTGTTAACTTTGACTACCTGGTCATGTCTCTATCTGCCAGGCTTCTCCACCTAAATTCACCATTTTTCCCTTTGTAATTGATTTTTTGGTAATAAATATTCTGAGGTTATACTCATCGTCAAACCTCTACATCACCCTGTTCTTCACCAAACTTCCACTGGCAACTCTTTTGACCTGCCACCATTATGATGATTGCTAAGTGATGTTTCTCTTTTTCCATTGTTCCTTCTTTTATTAGTTGGCATTGTACTGGGAGGGTGCTGGAGATTGTGACTTTCCAAATAAGTTGGATGTTAATGAAGAATGGGACTGATGAATGATATTTCTGAAGCTCTTATTTGTATTGTAGGTTGTCTTATCATCAGCGTATATTAGATATTGTTCCTCCTACCTTCTCAGTTCTATGTCCTGCAAACCCAACCTGCATTTACAAGTATGGAGATGAAAGTAGCAGTAAGTAATAAAATAAATCCCTGTCTTTAAAAAGTAACAATGCAAGTATTCTCTGACATCAGTTATATTTGAGGAAAAGGTCAACTCTTTCTTGGGTTTATATTTTCTCTATTTGAAAGGTGATCTGTTACTAGCCACTGTTGTTTTATTTGCCCTTTTTTTTTTAATCCTTACCTGAGGATATTCTTCCTATTGACTTCTAGAGAGAGTGGAAGAGAGTGGGGAGAGGGGAGAGAGAGACATTGATCGGTGCCTCCCACACGTGCCCCCACTGGGGCTGGGGAACCTATAACTGAGGTCCAAGCCCTTGACTGGGAATTGGACCTGTGACCCTTAGGTCCATAGGCCAATGTTCTAACCACTGAGCAAAACCAGGTGCAGCTGCTCTGTCATCATTTTGAAGATTCATTGTGATATACTTAGTTATTACTGGCTTGTAACTTTTAACACTGGATATTACGTTATAGTAATGACATTATGTTAAATATTGCTAAGCATAGCAAGATGAATTTATAGCCAGAACTTATTAAAATAGAGATGTAACTTGATCATCTGATACCAATTCAGGTGTTGGGAGCACAGTATATATACATACACTATGTTTTGACCAGTGAGATTGCATTATAAGCCAGAGGGACTATAATTTGATATGCCATTTTGTGCTTCACACTTAATGAAGGTAAGGTGTCCATTAGTCATCACTGGTAGAGAGTTAGGTGTGGAGTTTTTCCAAGTCAGTCTTTTCAGATGGCACTAAACACAGCTCCTCCATGAGCCTTCCGTTTCATGTTGTGTAGATTCTTTGTATTTTGAAACTTGCTCCTCTCTCTTGCCCTCGTACTGCACTCCTAATTCTCCACCTACACCTCAGACTACGCCTGTTATCCATGAAATAAACCCCCATGACTAAATATATTTCCTATATATCCTTAATTCTTAAAACAACTCTGAGAAGTAGGTATGTTAATTATATAAATTTTACAATGAGGAAAATGCTTCAAAGAGGCAAAGCCAGAGTGAAATTGCTTCTGAGTGATAGAGCCCAGATCCAAGTCCAGGTTTACTGACTGAGCAGCCTTGCTCTTAACCACAGTGCTTTCCTGAAAGAGCAAAGCTTGATGAGGCACTTAGAAGTGCTGAGTTTTGAGTTCTGCCTTGTACTGGTTCAGAGTTATAAGACAGTCTTTAATATTAAGGACTTTTGTTAAACATCATGCTTCCCTTTTTCCCATTGAAACAACTCAGCTTAATATTTAAGGCCCTGCTAACAGTCGTTCCTGCTTTTGCATTTGTCAGTTCGTCCCACATGGAACTCTACTCCAGCCAGGCCCACTTCCTTTTTTCCATCCTCTGGTTCTTGATTTTGTCTTTGTGCTATTGCCCCAGGCTAGAAAGCCCTTTCTATCTTTGGACCTTGTTCCCTTCCTAGTGTCTAGACCAGTGGTAGGCAAACTGCGGCCCCTTGAGTGTGACTCTTCCACAAAATACCACGTGCGGGCCCGCACGTACAGTGCGATTGAAACTTCGTGGCCATACTCAAGGGGCCGAAGAGCCGCATGTGCCTCGCGAGCCGCAGTTTGTTGACCGCTGGTCTAGACCAACCTCCATGACTAAATATTTTTAACCTTCAGCAAGCCAGTTTTGTGTTGCTTTGTGGCTACTTCCCTTTGTGAATATCTTGGTTCCCCAGCCACAATATAGACACCTTGGTTCCAGGTATTTTTTTTCCTGTCACTTACTTTCTTTCCCAGTTTCAAGGAAAAACACAAAGTACATGTGACCTATTGTAGTTTACTTTATTCATTCCAAGTGCCTACTAACTCATATTCTATGTCAGAACTTCCTTTTTAATTGTTACCTTTGTCTACCTTACATTAGAAGTGTGTTGCTCTGGTGATGCCTTACAGCATACACTAGCATAAATTTCATACAATAAGGACTTGATAGATACTAACCAGTAGTAAACACAGCTCATGAACATCTGGCTTGTGGTATGGACTCAGAAAAAGAAAAAAGAAGAAAAACTTTAATTTGGCAGCCTTCATCTTGTTCAAACCCAAACTCAGTTTGCTCTATCGCAGAAAAGGGGGAGGAAAGGGGAATTGGCAAAATTGAAAGAGGAATATATTGAGTCTCAGCTTTTCAGCTTACAGAAGCCTAGGGACTTGAGGATATCAAAGGACTATTTAACTGTATTCACAGTTCTCTTCATTCTCATCCCTGAAGAAGATCAACACACCTTGTACTCTTAATTTCAGTTAGCGAAGTGTTCTTAAGTGTTGAAGTGAGAACTATGCCTTATTTTAGGTAAAAAGCCTTGACTTATTAAATGTAACTTTCGAATGTGTTATTTTTGTACAGATTAAATATTGATCTTAGGATATAAGAATATTCTGTTAAAAAAAATTATTGTTTTTAGTGTCTCAGTTAATTTAACTATTTGCAGGAATAATCTTCAAACCTGACCTATACCCTCCCTTCCCCCCACTCTCCTTTCTGTGCATAGATTCTCTTCCTGGACATTCGGTTGCCCTCTGTTTAGCTGTTGCCTTTAAAAGTAAAGCAACCAGTGATGAAATCTTCAGCATTCTGAAAGATGTACCAAATCCGAACCAGGATGATGATGACGGTAAGGGAATTAAATATTTCTTGAGAGGACTATGTATAGGCTAGGTTAGAGCATGAACATAACTCTGGCAACATGTGCTCCTTTTAAATCTCATTAGATGCTCATAAATCACTATATTCCTTTGAAGTCTGTTCAGCCTGTCAGTTGTACCTAGTACCTCGGAATTTTCTCCCTTATATAAAAAGAGATTCTAACATCCTTATGAAATAGCTTGGATTATGTATATAAACTAAATGCAAAGCACAATATACTGCTATCATTGAAAGATTTTTAGGCATTCCCTGCTTTCACTTTAGAGAGGTTCGGGAAGATTTGGTGTATTACAAAGTTGGATATTTTCTCCAAATTAAACTGTTATAATAATAACTAGAGGCCCGGTGCACAAAAATTTGTGCACTCGGGGGTAGGGGGGGGGGCCCCTCAGCCTGGCCGGTGCCCTGTCGCAGTCTGGGACCCCTCGGGAGATAACACCCTGCTGGATTAGGCCTGCTCCTGGGTGGCAGAGGGCAGGCCCAATCCCTAGGTGCAGCCCATGGTCTGGTCTGTTAGTACTCATAGATTTTACATGGATGTCTGACTTAGTGTTTAGATGTGAGCACACCATCTGTTTAGCATTCCAGGTGAGGGACCAAGGAATTGCTATACTTATGTTCTGTCTTACTATGGAATATTTTTCAGATGAAGGATTCAGCTTTAACCCATTGAAAATAGAGGTTTTTGTGCAGACTCTGCTACACTTGGCAGCCAAATCGTTCAGCCACTCCTTCAGTGCTCTTGCAAAGTAAGTGTAACAAGAACACAGCCCCTTTCTTTAGGTTTTGAACTTTGCTTGAATACCAGCAGCACAGTCATTTTTACCTAAAGTTGCTGAATATGAAGGTCTTAGTATTACAATGTAACTTGATACAATGGGTTTTGGTTTGTGGTAACTAAAATCCTTGTCCTATGGCTTCTGTCATCTGTGTGTACAGTTTACGTATATACATGGAATGCATTTTTTTTATATAGACCTTTAGAGAAACCAGTGGAAAACTTGGGTCCTTAGGACGGTCATATACTAGTATATAGTCAAGAAACTCCCACCCTGTCTAGACATCTTCCTAAAGAAACTTAAGCAGAAATCAGAGTCCACTGCATTTTTGGGAGCCACTCAGTTTGACATCTAAAGGAAGCTTTCTAACTCGTCAGACAGTCCAGAATTAGAACATACAGATACTCCTCCAGCCAAACAGAGAAACTGACCTCCTCGCCCCGTCTCAGCCTATATTACTTGCAGAGTTCCCACGGAATATGAGTCACACAGAATATACATCACCAGTGTTTGGAGATGATTCCTTAGACCTCACTTATTCTTAGATACACAGTAAACTAGTCCTGGGCTAACAATGGTATATTGTAAATCTCTTAAGATTTTGTGACAAATTACATACAAACTGAATTTCTAATCATTCCTTTTCTATATATCCTTAATAGTTAACATTTGGTTATTTTGCACTGTAAATTAATACTGAAAAGTCTTTGAAACATTAAAATGCTTAATGAATAAGTTTTTAAGTGGTATTTTTTTCTCCCACTATCAAAAGGTTTCATGAAGTCTTCAAAACCCTAGCTGAAAGTGATGAAGGAAAGTTACATGTTCTAAGAGTTATGTTTGAGGTCTGGAGGAACCATCCACAGGTAAAAACTACTTAATTATACATGTTGAGGCTCTGATTGTATAGGGCATAAAAACAAGGCTATTTATTACCATTGTTTCAGTTTGTAAACATGACATTTGACTGTCTATAGGATGGTTTTTAAATCTATGTAATTTTTTTAATGCTGTGAATTAATAATATTTGGTTGAGGGTTTTTTTAAGAGCAAGGTTTAAGGGTTTTTTTAAAGGTTTTTTGGGGACTATAATATCAGCACATTTTTAAAAATATATTTTTATTGATTTCAGAGAGAAAGGGAGAGATAGAAACATCTATTATAAGAATCATTGATCAGCTGCCCTCTCACTGGGGATCGAGCCTGCAATCCAGGACCTTTCAGTCCATAGGCCAACGCTCTATCCACTAAATCAAACACCCAGAGCTCAACACATTTTAAATAGTACAAATCTTATTGCTTAAAGATTCTACCAATAGGGTAGGAAATAGTTAACCAGTTTCTGCAAACACACACCAGATTTTTTAATTTTAATATATTGTTTTTATACCATGAGTTATACAGAGGCATTTAAATAGGTTTCAGAATATATTTAAGATTTTTATGATAAAACATTTCTATAATTTTGAAAGGTGAGAGTGGTATTATCTAATTTTTTTTTAAGTTTGTGTTACCATTCAGAGTTTTTCTTTTTTTTTGCTCAATCTTTATTGGTGTTATAGTATTCCTGCAATAAGGACCAGAGCTAAGGAGAAGGCAGAATAAGTCTTACAACCATTCTATTTTACTTTTCTAGCAGTGGGATTATTATGGCCTATGTATGAGTGCGATTTATCCTAAGAATTCTTCTCTCATTGTAGATGATTGCTGTACTAGTAGACAAGATGATTCGTACACAGATTGTCGACTGTGCTGCAGTAGCAAATTGGATCTTCTCTTCAGAACTATCTCGTGACTTTATTAGGTAATATGAATTATTTTACAAAGTTCTTATTCTCTAAGAATTGGTTTTTGTGTGTTCTTACACATGAGCTACAAATTTTGATCCAAACCAGGTTGATATTAATATATACTAATGGTCAGATACCCGGGCAGTGGAAATACAGCCAGTCAGGTTGCAGTGTTTCTTAGACACACATGTAAGTTGAATCAGGACTCAACCAGTCAAGTAGAAATGCTGATAAGGATCTAGATTATTAGAGAAGATCAGGCTGTGTGTCAGGGTCTCGCTAGACAGTGGTACACGGAAAAGAATTCCAGCTCCATTGGGGACCTAGAATGCACACTAGGAACTGGGAGAATAGCCACAGATTAAATACACATCCTTAGAGAACTGAGGGAAGCTTGGTGGACACCCAGATGCCTGTGAGGGAGCGAGGTCTCACCTCAGTCATAAAAATCCTGGATTTAATGCAGAAGGTTCATTCTACACCCATTTCCCCCTAAAGGAAAGAGACTTTTTACTAAGTTTGGTTCTTATTCATGGAGTCCCCAATCTTTATAATTTGATCAGGACTCAGACAACAGGAATTGACACAAAACAGGGAACAAAGGGAAATTACTTACAAAGACATAAAAATGTAAACACTAAGCATTTATCCTTTTCATTGTGTCTGTTATTGGCAGAGGACACTGGTCTGAAATAAACTGAGTCCTTAGGGTGAAAGGATATGATCTTAAGGTTATCATACTGGCTAAGTTGGCATTCACAAATGAAAGCAACAGACTTGCAAACTCGCAAAAAAGTGACTACCCAAGTATGTATTAGCCATTATCCTGAGTGATTTACATTTGCAGCTCATTTACAACACCACTGCAAAAGAGGTTACATTATCATCCATATTTTACAAAGTAGAAAGTGTTACAGAGTGCTTAAGTAGCTTGCCCAAAGTTGCATAGCTCAGTGCAGCTGGAATTCAAACACATGCATTCTTGAATGGATACATTGCTCAAGAGCTCTGTCCAGGCTCAGCTAGTTCTCTCTGGCCACCCTCTCCAGAGTTAAATACTCTTTTTTTATCCTGTCTGCTAACATTCGAAACAAACAGTAAGACAATCTTCCACTTAAAACTGTCATCCAAGTCAGAATTTGTACAAGGAAGTACTACTCTTCTGTGCCTTGGGGTAAGGAGACCTACTGCATAGACAGAAAAGTAGTTAAGAAGTCACTTAAAAGCGCCTACAAGGTGATTCTGGTACTTGAGCAATTTGCTGATAAGGTAGCTGACATACAAATATTTATCTTACTCTTAAAAGCCCAGCAATTTACAGCTATTATCAACTAATGAGTTTCTTAAATGTTCTGAGAGAATTGGCTTGAGTGTGTACTAAATAGTATAAAGCATGTAGAATGAGCCTCAGATTAGGTCTTCATTTCAAGAAAATTCCAATATTTAGTGTTTAAATGAGAACATGTAATTTTGTTCATGTTTTTTCTGGCTTTTCATTTCAATGAATATGCACACATTTCTTCAATAGATGTATCTCGTAGGCGATGGAAACAAGAAAAATGACAAGAACCCAGTATTGCCTTCAGGAAGCTCACCTGTGTCTAATGCAGTGATGGCGAACCTATGACACGCGTGTCAGGTGACACGCGTACTCATTTTTTTGATTGATTTTTCTTTGTTAAATGGCATTTAAATATATAAAATAAATATCAAAAATATACATCTTTGTTTTACTATAGTTGCAAATATCAAAAAATTTCTGTATGTGACACGGCACCAGAGTTAAGTTAGGGTTTTTCAAAATGCTGACACACCGAGCTCAAAAGGTTCGCCATCACTGTTCTAATGGGTAACAGTAGATGCTTACATGTGATGGGGACAATATGACTAATTCTGCCTAAAGAGTGGAAGGCTATACCAGACCTTAAGAATGAGTAGGTTATAAAAGTTGAGAGGTCTTATTTTCTGTTAGCATAGGTTAGCATACAGTAACCAAATGCCATTTTACTTTAAGATTGTTTGTTTGGGAAATCCTGCACTCTACAATTCGTAAGATGAACAAACACGTTCTGAAGATACAGAAAGAGCTGGATGAAGCTAAAGAAAAACTCGCAAGACAGCACAAACGGGTAAGTCTTGTTTCTACTCATAAAAGGTCAACGTACACCAGAAACTCTTTGAAAATATTCAAAATTCATTACCTTGAATGGGGACTTATTTTTTCTGGGGCCAAATTATCTATAGCTGTTTGTCGTAGTGAAGGAAGGAAAAGAACGTGGGGGTTGTTCTCTCTGCTGCACAGAGAGCCTGTTTGGGAAGACATAACCCTTACTTACCTTTCCTTAGTTGATCCTCTCTGGATTGAGGAGAGTGAAAGAGAACACCTGTGCAAGTATTTCTCTACATTTCTGCTGCAACAGGAGGGGGCAACTATTGATGTTTACCACTCCACCTGTACTGTGAAAGGGGTGAGGCAGTCATTTCCAAGTTTATAAAGTGATTCTCATTAATAAGTTGGGTACTGTGCCATTTCAAGGGGGGCGAGGGAGAGTGGTGAGCTGGCCGTATTCTGTGATTTAGCATAATAGTGCTGATTTTCTTTATGATAATGTTTCTAGTGTTATATACACATTTACCAGAGTAGAAGGTGAGAGCAAGCTTAATGACCGATACGAACCTATAGCAGACTCAAATGCTTCTAGTTTCCATAGAGACACGCATATATGTATGTATATAAACATACTCTCACGGTGTCATCCCCATTTTATACATGTATAAATTGAGGCTGAGAGAAGTTAAATAACTTGATCAAAATTACATGGCTTATGAGTAACAGAGCTAAGATCTAACCCAAGTCTGTCAAACTCCAGAAACTTTCCCTCATGCCACACCATTCTCTGTGAATGTGGTGTTCAGTACGTTAACAGCTACAATTTAAAATTCAGTTCCTTAGTCACACCATATTTCAAGTGTTCAATAGTCACATGTCTAATGTGATAGGCAGCACAGATGTATCTAACTTTTCCCTCATTGCAGAACGGTATACTGGGGCAGTGGTACTCTAGAACTTTGCTTTAGTGTTAGAAAAAGACAAACATGTATCCAGTTGCCTAGAACATACCAAGGCAGACCCCAAAACAGGTGTGTTAGAGATAAAAGTAGAGTGAGGAGGTTCTGATCATTTTGTTTGGGGAATAGAATAGGCTCTCATAGACGGGGCTCACCAATAGAGTGTTACCTGGAAAGAAATGGGCTTTCCAAATTTGGTGCTGCCTACCTTCTTGCTAAAAGGATCTTGGAATGTAACACACCTGGAATCAGTTTCTGGCTCTGCCACTTGATGGCTGTGACACTGGGAAAGTCATATAACATCTGAGCCTATTAATCTGTAAAATCATGACTTCTGCCTTTAAAAACAAACAAAAATAACCTTGGTGAATACTCTTTAAGTTCATCAGGGTTAGAAGGCAACTGTTAAAGCTTAACAGAAGTATATTGAGCACAGCATTGCCAGCAGAGTCTTAAACAGTCTGCTGTGAATTGCCTGTCAGCCATTTATCAACTATTACAAGGATGAGCCTCTTGAGCTATGTAAGGGCCTGCCCGGTTTTTGTGTGTCCCATTAGAGGGTGAAAGATTAGCAAGCTACCCTTCTGTTACTGCTCAAATGGGCAGGTAGAGATTTATTAATGACTGAAAAGCACTGTCGGTTTTTATTGGTCATCTACTTTGTTGAATAAATAGCAGAGTTATAAGAATACATTATCTGTCCTTATTATGTGGAGCTTCTATTTTTACAAACTCACCTACTCACTAAAACTTATTTATAATCTCAATACTCACGGTGCTTTCCTGATCATGGCAGACATATGCAGAGCAGTGGACATTCCGAGTTGCCCAGTGGGCTTGTTTGTTCCCAGCTGAGACTGAACAACTCAATTCTGCCTTGTTTCAGTTCTCCTAAAGTGTCCTCTTGATGGTGTCATTTAGTGCCACCTTATTTGTACTTTTTGTTTTCATTCTATGCTGGCGTTTTGGTTATTTCACTGTTTAAAATGGTCCCCAGCATAGGACTGAAGGGCTGTCTAGTGTTCCTAAGTACAAGGAGGCCATGATGTGCCTGATGGGGAAAATACATGGGTTAGAGTAGCTTTGTCCAGGCATGACTTACAGTGCTGTAGGTTGTGAATCCAATGTTCATGAATCAACAATGTACACCCAGAAAAAGGAAGAGGAAATTTACCAATCTGTATATGAGGATGCTCCATCAAAAAGTAATATCTGTAGTGTGTGATAAAGCCATGGAAAAATAGCTAAATTTATGGACTTATGAGATGATGACTGGTTTATGAAAACCTCTCCTCTCTAAAAATCAATGGAAAAAAGCCTCAGGTGAAGATTAATGCGCGGGGATGGGGATGGGGGGGATGGAGGCGGGGAAGTGGTCAGCATTCTGAGAGGCTGAAAGCCAAAGAAATTTAGTCGTATTACTAAGAGTCAGGAAAATGTTAAGTCCTTCTCAGCTAGTGTTTCTGTATAGAAAAATACTATAGCATGGCCAGCATGGCTCAGAGGTCAACCTATGAACCAGAAGGTCATAGCTCGATTTCCAGTCAGAGCACATGCCCAGGTTGCGGGATCGATCCCTGGCGTGGGGCATGTAGCAGGCAGCTGATCAACGATTCTCTCCATATAATTATTTGTAAGATTTATATATTTTTGTTGTTAATCCTCACCTGCCAATACTTTCTTCCATTGGTTTTAGAGAGAGTGGAAGGGAGAGAGAGACCCATTGATTGGTTGCCTCCCACACGTACCCCAACTGGGGCCAGGAATCAAGTTTACAGACCAACGTTCTAACCATTGCACAAAACTGGCTAGGGCAAGATTTAGATACCTTTAAAAAGAAACACACAAAACAAGGTTATATATTAATTATTTGATGAACATGTGACAAGAGGCTCCCCAAGAATGTAACCCTCTATTTCCCCTAAGAGCAATGGTTCAGTAGTGACTAATTCTGGACTCACAGCTACTTCAGAAAGCATAGCTATGGTGAATAACAAGAATCAAGTATATTTTCCAGGAGCTCAAAGTTGTTTTCATCTTGACTAGAGGAAAAATATGATACACATTTCCTCCGATTGGACTATCTTGTAAAAGGCATAACTCCTGTTTAATAGCAAACACTCCCACTGATATTATTCAAGTGCCACTAAATTTCTTCTCTGGTCCTAGGACTTTGGGATGTCAGGGGGTGAGTACTTTCCCTATAGAACACAAGCCTTCAGCCCAGCCAGTGTGGCTCAGTGGTTGAGCATCAACCTATGAATGAAGAAGTCACCAGTTTGATTTCCATCAGGGCACATTCCCAGTTTGTGGGCTCAATCCCTGGTGGGGGCCGTGCAGGAGGCAGCCGTCGATGTTTCTAGCTCTCTAAAAAAATCAATTAAAAACATACTTTAAAAAATAGAATACAAGTCTCCAAATAGTATTTGACCAGACAGAATAAAGTATTTCCCTTACTTGATGGGATTTAATACAGTAGCATTCTAAATGGCATTTTCCTTTTGTTCCTTTGCTTTCTGTAGAGAAGTGATGATGATGACAGAAGCAGTGACAGGAAAGATGGGGCTCTTGAAGAGCAAATAGAAAGACTGCAGGAAAAAGTGGAATCCGCTCAGAGTGAACAGAAGAACCTCTTCCTTGTCATATTTCAGGTATTTTGGCTTGGGTCATTGATATGTAAAAAGAAATATATATTCCTTTAGTTTAAAAAATGTTATTTGTAGTTGTAAAAGTTAAAAATACAAAGGAAATAAAAGCTGAGCACTTGGGGTTAACCATGTATATCTCCAAATTGTGTTGCTCATTCAGCATTCTGGCATGAGCATTTTTCCAGGCTTTAAAACTGAGAATGTTTGTTAAATATTTCTCTCATTATGCCCAATCATTGATCACTGAATGACTGTTCTTCTTCTTGATGAACATTTTTGTGCATAGATTCCTCTTTAACATTTCTGATTATGTCCTAAGTAATCTAGACATTAAAGGTCTTTACATATTGCCAAAGAGGATGTACTAACTCAATTACTGGTGTGCCTTTGTAGACAGTATTTGTTGAATTATGAAAGTTACATATCATAAAGACAGCAGAACAGATAGCACCTTTACGGTCTCTTGGTCAAAAGTGTGATTGTTTCTGAAGAATTAATTCACTCTTAACACCTCTAACTCTGTACCCCCTTTCCAGCGCTTTATCATGATCTTGACTGAGCATTTAGTACGATGTGAGACGGACGGGACCAGCATATTAACACCGTGGTATAAAAACTGTATAGAGAGGCTCCAGCAGATCTTCTTACAGGTTTGTGGGAAACTGATTAGATAATAAATATCACTATTCTCAGCTGCAAAGATACTCCATTTTTAAAAATCATAAAATTTGTCAGGAGGTTATATAATACCCATAAGTACTTTAGTTCATCTCCATTTCCTCCTACTGTTGCTCAGAATATTTAGGCTTAAATAAGTTCTTATCACCAACTCCTAATTGCCATTCTCTGCTAGAAAGCCTAGCTTAATACAAAATGCAGAGAACAAATGTTCAGGGAATAGTAATTATATTAACAAAGGTCCTTAAATCTGATGATAACAGTGCCCTTAGAAAAGCAAGATTACATTAAAGCTTGGTAGGAGAGTGGAACTAATTCTGTGTCTTCCAAAACATACAGCCCAAATCCTCATTTATTCTAGAAAAGTTATTGAATTAGAAGTCATAAAAGGGAAAAAAGTTCTTTAAAATCTCCAAATAAAAATTCTCTCTAGATTTAGTTACTTCCAATTAAAACAACCCCTAGTTCTTTTGGGATCTCTGAGTATATTCAAATTATATAGGTGCACATAGAAAAGATTTCATTTTCTAACACAGGCTTAGTAAGTCAGTGATTTCCAATAGGACAGATGAGCTATTTTAAAAAGATTAATAGATCACTGGGTAATTCTCTATTAATGTTTTTCTTTCGCAAAGAGATTCCAAAATTTTTCTTACATTTCAGAACCATGGTTTTAAACAGCAATTGTGCTACTCCTATTTGTAACATATACCACCTTCCATCTTTTAAAAAAATCGTCCTATGTCAATCCCTATCTGGGCTACTTTTATTAAAGTCATACTTGAGAGTAGAGAGACCCAGCTTAACCTAGTCTAATAGTGATAGCAGCAGGCATCACTAATGAGGCATGAATGCATTTATATAGAAGCTGGTCAGAACTGCATTTCTTAAGTTATTGAACATCCTCATTTCCCTCTACAAATGTTGGGGCTTTTCAGGGGCCCGTTATTCCCATCATTTCACAACGTGGGTGGGCTGCTGAGGGGGATATTCTGGAAGATTGCTTATATGCTCCTTTTCTGACCTAAACCCCCACTTTTGTGTCCACAGCATCACCAAATAATCCAGCAGTACATGGTGACCCTGGAGAACCTGCTCTTCACTGCTGAATTAGACCCTCATATCCTGGCTGTGTTCCAGCAGTTCTGTGCCCTACAGGCCTAAGGGTCCTTTCTCCTTTCATGTCAAGATGTTTTTTTAAAGTCTAATTTGTCTTATTTCGGATGGTTTGAATGCTTGCTTTCATGTAGCTCCTTTCACTTTCTAAAGGAAACAGGGAGGACAGTGAAGAATATGACATTGGTTGCCTGTAATTACCCCTAAAACAATATTCCCTAATGACAATGTGACGATCGATGACCATAGGATGTATTATATGTGACAGATACAACTTTTCTGATAGACGTTTTTTCTCCTTAAGGCACAAAAGATAACTGATTTGAGGTATGTGAACCCTAGAGGTCAAGCTTACAAAGTAGTATATAGAAACAATGGGTTTATTACCAAGTAGCATAGCTTTTCACAGCTTATGGATAACCTAACATGGCTAAAATAAAACTAAAAATATGTTTTTTACATTTTGGTATTTCATGATTTATCATCTCAGTCTACTTTAAAATTAGTGATTTCTTACTGAAGGTGTACTTACCTCCATTTGAAGTTTTCCCTTCAAATAGTTGTATTTAAAAAGTTAGAGTAGCAGTTCCTAAATCTGTCTGAACATAAGTCACCTGGCAACCTTCAGCAGTTATTTTTAAAATTACAATTTCGGGGGGCGTGCAACACATACCATCCATAGTTTTTAAGGCTTCTGTGCAATTCTAATGCGCAGACAAGTTTGGGAACCATTATCTTAGAGGTCGTGGTCATTTCCTCCAGAAGTAGCTAAATTGGCTAAAACTCTATACTTGGGATTAGATTTAGGTTTGGAAGAACCTGGTCCAAATAATACTTATTTCTGAGCCTGTTTCCTATATGGTGTTGAGACTTAACTAAGATAATGAGATTGCACTGTAAAATAACATACAAATTTAAGGGATTATCTAGCATTTTGACTTTTTTCATTAAACCTTAGAAAAAATTTACTAATAAAACCCCACAACTGGTCCTAGCTGGTTTGGCTCAGTAGTAGAGCGTTGGCCTGCGGACTGAAGGGTCCCAGGTTTGATTCCCGCCAAGGGCACGTGCCCGGGTTGTGGGCTCAATCCCCAGTAGGGGGCATGCAGGAGGCAGCTAATCAGTGATTCTCTCTCATCATTGATGTTTCTATCTCTCCCTCTCTGAAATCTATAAAAACACAAATGGTAGTATTTTTGAGCATTTGTGCAACATAGAATAAGTTTTAAAAAGATAACCTATCATAAGTTTACAATGCATTCATTCTTATTAACATATATGACCTCTTTGGTTTACCATATATTTAGTAACTATAAAATATAGTCTACTCAGATGCCATTTACCATCTTTTGTCAAAGTGAACATATACTTTTGTTTTCCCCAATTCTAAATTTCCCTTCCAGGAATTACTCAGGAAGCAGTTCCTATGAAGATAAGTTTGTTTGCTTTTACTAGAAAAATATTTAGTAGTGAACTTGCCAACCTAACCAGAGCAGACCTGGCTGTCAATAGTAACTGGATACCAGGATTGTCTTAAAATGATGAAAAACAGTGACTAGAACTATATCTCAGCTAGACAAATCTGTAACTGTTGGTCTTGATGACAATATGTGCTCATTAACGAGTGCCTATTATGTTCCACAGTCTACAGATTCACCATATTCAATCCTCATCAGTTTTTAAGAGATGTGTTATTGTGCCCAGATAAAATCGGCCCAAATCCAAGTAACTTACCCAAGGTCCACAGCTAGTAAATGAATCTGAACCTAAATCCATGTGGCTCAAGGGCTCCTTATCTCCCAATGCAGTAATGCTGTTGTCAGCAGCCTGAACTCCTAGTTACTCTGTTGTCAGCAAGCTGGAAGCTTTTTTTTTTTGTCCCAGGAAAGTCTTCTGCCCGTTCAGAATCAATTTTTATTGAGCTGTAATATTTAGCATAGCATATTAAAAAAAAAACCAACACAAAAAAATATATTTAACATTTCTGTATTGAATACTTATGAAGAGAGTAATTAGTAATTATAGTCAAGCCTCTTTGGGTTTGACTTGTTTTGACTTTTGCCTTTCTTGGTCAGGTTTTTGGTTATCATTTCCTTTCCAAGTGCTAAATAAGCAAAGAAGCAAGCTGTCTTCCCTCCCAGGATTTAATTAGAATATCTGTAAGGCACTTAGCATAATGGTTTTCTGGCACATGGTAAGTGCTCAGTAAATGTTAGCAAGTAATGACAAACTTACTATAATTACCTTCCTGGTTGTTTTTCCATTTTAATCCAGATTTGAACAGGGCTATGTAGCAACTAATATTAGGGCCTATACTAAACCCTACAAATACAGAAAACATGATCAGACCCCTACAATTCATTCTTTATTCCTGTTATTAACCAGGACTTGTCCTAGTAGTAGTTCCTTTTTTGCTGACTTGGCAGGGTTTACCACTATTCCTGTTTCTTGGAGTAAGAACCCAGTGCAGCCAGCTTTTGCCTTTACTAAAACTCATCCTCCTACCCCAATCGAAAGTTTGCCTTGGTTTCATATTTCTGAACTTTAGCTATCATCTAACACTTTTAAACCTACTGTACCACTCAGCTCCCATCCCTGTTCCAGAAAAAATTATCAGACCACTTGCTCTTAAGCCATACCATACATACTTAGTACTGAAGCATTATTTATACAACTGTTTCACCTATAAAGACATTTTTGTGAATTTTGAATAAGACCAATGTAAATTTCTTATATCTAAACCTAAAACTCTGTAAAACAGATCATTTAACTAAAAATCACATTTTCTCATACGTCAATTCATGGCCACATACAGTACAAATCTTCCGGTACATGTCATCTTCTAGGTTTTCTTCTGGTCCATACTCATGTTGGTGAGCAACCACTTCCCTTTTCCATACACTGCTTCTTACTGCTCGCCGTAATTCTAAAGGGAGAAGAGAGAAAAAAAAAACAGGTTTTTGTGTGTGTGTTTAATATATTTTTGATTTCAGAGAGGGAGATAGAAACATCAATGATGAGAGAGAGTCATTGATCGGCTGCCTCCTGTATGCCCCACACTGGGGATCAAGCCAAGTCCACAGTCCTGATGTGCCCTGACCGGGAATCAAACCATGGCCTCCTGGTTCATAGGTCAACACCACCACTGAGCCATACGCCGGCTGGGCAAAATGACAGTTTTTTAGTAGTGCTATTCAGCTAAAATCCATCAGGTGTGTAGGTATGTTTAAACAAAATATGGTTTGCCTTAACTTTAACAAATCACGATTATACAAACTTACCTCACCAGGTTGACCAGTCAAATCATTCATGCCTCTGGAGTAGTATGAAATAGATTCAGAAATGGAGTGTGTGGGTTAGAGAGAGAGCAAAAAAAACCACAAAACACACAACAAATTAAGAAGATGAGTAAAAGAACAGGATTTGTTCAAGCAACTGCCTATGGAAGACAGGTTGCCACAGCAGCAAGGGGAAGTCTGTCTCTTCCTCTAATAACTTCAGTTTCTAGTTTAATGAACAAAAAGCAACAGTAATTGTTATACTTTTTTCTATTCTAACCAATGATCCATCAAGCCCAGCACTGACAGTAGCACAACCTAAGGGAGAGTATGATAGTTATCTTTTATGTCAACCATAAAGATCAACATGCACCAAGTAATCACATTTTCTTTACTCCATTTTAGATCTGTAATAAGTAATATCAAAATGCTACCTGAGTCTTTGTATTTTCAGTCTTTATCATATCATGAGGATAAGCAAACATTTATAGAGCTATGTATCAGGCACTGCTCTACGCACTGTATAAAATACATTTAATCCTCCCAATCCTTTGAAATAAGTACAACTACCATCCCAATTCTATAGATGAGAAAGCTGAGGCACAGAGAAGTTACATAACGTGTGCCATAGGTCAAACAGGTAGCTGATGGCAGAGACAGTCTAGCTCAGGTCCGTGTTGTTAACCACAGCTGTGCTGCCTTTTCATCCCTCCTGTACGAAAAGCACTTGATCTGAGACGATTTTTAAGCTTCAGCGTGCACACCTTAAGGTAGTTTGTGTTCACCCAAAATCTAAGCTTGATTCCTATTATCCTATTATCTCATACTTTGAAGAACCCTAATTTTTCTAGACATCTGAAATGCCCTCTAGGCCTTTTATCTTAGGCCAGTTTATAAATAACTGAAATTATAAGCTAACCAGAACTTCACAGCTGCCTCATGGTTTCAGATGACAGGAAAATGTTTCCTGTTTGAGTACCAATACCTGCTTTTCAACTTTGCTCTGGTGTAAGGTATCCCGGCCACTTTCTCTTGCCTGCCCCACAGAAAATCTCTCAAAATCTGACTGCATCCCAATCACTGCTAAGCTAACCTCTGCCTAAATTTGAGCATTATGTGAATTTAGGGGGAGAGAGAGAAGGAAAGTATTAACACTAAAAGAATACCTAACCCTGCCCTAACTGGTTTGGCTCAGTGGATAGAGCATCAGCCTGCAGACTCAAGGGTACCAGGTTCGATTCCGGTCAAGGGCATGTACCTTGGATGCGGGCACATCCCCAGTAGGGAGTGTGCAGGAGGCAGCTGATCGATGTTTCTCTCTCATCGATGTTTCTAACTCTCTATCCCTCTCCCTTCCTCTCTGTAAAAAAATCAATAAAATACTTTTTTAAAAAAAATACTTAACCCAAATCTAGTTTAGTAGCCATGATTGGTCATACCTTTAGTATTTACTAGATATTTCTAGGAAAATATGGTAGAAAATAAGAAAGTACTAAAAAACTGATGTTTGTCATTTTCTTGCCCTTTTCCTTCCTGGAACAATCCAGTCCTAAAACCATTATTAAGTGGAGCGAATAAAGCAGGCATCCATGGTGGGGGGGCAGCCCAAGAAAGGTAAGGAGGATCTCCCTACCGAGGAGGCAGCAACAGTAATGGGAGATTAGTTACATACGGGGCATTAATCAGCTATCGTAAGGATAATGGGAATCAGGTTTCTCACTGTCAGGAAAACAGAATGAACGCTGAATTTTTTGATTGGGGTTTATCAATGTGAACTCAAGGTTTTAATTTTTATATATGTGTATATGGGCAAACATAAAAATATAGTAAATAAACATGTGTTTTGTGTAGAAAACAAGAGTAATCAACAAATTATAAAGACATGTCAAAAGGACTCAGAGCTAGTCTGAAGGTACTCCTGCCCTGGCCAGGTGACTCAGTTGGTTGCAGTGACATCAAAAGGTTGCCAGTTCAGATTCCTGGTCAGAGCACATGGCTAAGTTGCTGGTTCAATCCCTGGTCAGGACACATATGGGAGGCAACCAATCAATGTTATTCTCTCCTTCCCTGCCTCCTCTCTAAATTGATAAAAACATATCTTCAGGTGAGGATTAAAAAAAACAATAATACTCCTATTAGGCCAAATCTGGGACAATTTGAGCACCAAAATAATTGACAGAAATGAACCTCTTGTGAAGAATAGGAATTAACCCCTACCAATAATAAACAAATGTGGGAAAGGATGCTGGTTAAATGCAGAGGGAGTGCTAAAGTTAGAAAATTTTTGCAATCATCATACTCAAGACTGGCTCAGGCAAGAACCATCCATGGATAGTTGCTAAACTCTAGGGGGAAGTGTTAAGGATATTTGCAAGCCTTACAATTTTATTTTTGTTTGTTTATGCTTATCAAATCAAAAATAAATATTAACACCACCATGCCTCCAGATGTGATGCCCTGAGAAAGACACATCATTTATGTGCTATCCCTGAAATGCAAAACCAGAATCTAACCATGAGGGCAAATGAGAAAAGTCCCAAATGAAACACATTAGTATTTCTAAAGAAGTCAGGGCTTGGGGAGAGGAGAGACTTAAAAAATGACATTGTCATAAAGGATAAAGCCTGTGGAAATGGTGTAGAATAAAAAAAATTAGAAAGACATGGTACCTAAAGCCAATACCTGATGCTAGACTGGATCCTATACTAGAACGAAAAATCATACAGGACATTACTGGGTCAGCTAACAAAACTAGAATATGGATGACGGATTAGATAAGAACATCAACATTATGCTTTGACTTTATAAGAGAACATCCCTATTAGGTAATACTATAGTATTTAAGAGTAGAATGACGATGTATACAACCTACTCAAAGGGTACAGAAAAAAACATATATAGAATGCAAATAATGAAGCAAATGGCGTAAGTGTTAAGAATAGGTAAATTGGAGTAAAGTCTATATGGGTATTTCTTTGTACTATTCTTACAATTTTATGTAAGTTTGAAATTATTTACAAATAAAAATAAAAGACAGGAGCTAGCTTGAAGGGGCTTCCACTGGCCAAATATGAGACAAGCATCAAAATAAATGATAGAAATATGGATTATAACACTGGTTTGAGAATAAGAACCCATGAATCCAAATGGTACTAAAAATGCTCTTTTCCAAAAGAAGTCAAATAGCAATTATAGAAAGAATAACAAATAGAAAATCGCCATTTACATGCACCCTAATAATAACTGACTCAGGCAAGAATCATTCCATGTACTAAAACCACTGAGTGAAATTTAAGGAACAAGATGTTCACATAGTGTCAAAAAGTCACCCTGCAGGGAAAAGGGTGGCTGAAGAAAACTGGCAGATGCTGCCTTAACCCAGCAATCAAACTGAGTAGCACTCTTCGAGAGCTGGTATGTGATGCACTCGACATATCACCTAGGAAGCTTCCTACCAAAACCGTTCCACCTGAATCTAATTATGAGGAAACAAACTGTGAATAAACCCAAATGGAGGGACATTCTGCACACCAAGTGGCCTGGACTCTCCAAAGAGGGAGCCTCTATCAGTTTATGTTACTTGTGAAATGTAAAAATGAAATTGTCAACTCTTAGTTTTAAAAAATGTCAATATCATGAAAGATAAAAAGACTGAGGAACTAGGACTAAAGATATGCATCATCCTTGAATGGCCCTAAATCCAACAACTAAAAAGCTGGTAAAGGCACTGGAACAATGGGGGAAAGATACATACACTAGATAACAGATTTATATTAATGTCAAATTTATTGGGTGCGATCGTTTTTAGTTATGCAGAGAATGTCATTGTTTTTAGGAGATAACATGTTGACATAATAAGAATTACAGTGTCTACAAGTAATTCTTAAGTAGATCAGCAAAATATACATGTGGAGAGAGAAAAGCATATATGGCGAACAACATGTGAAATAAAAACTTGTTTAAATAAGATTAATATGTTTTTCACATTCATTTAAACAACTTAAAACTCTGGAAAGTAGAAATCAACTACCTACAGCTGAGAATGAGAAGAGAAGGCAGAAAGGTCTGAGACTAGAAGAGGGGAGAAAGAAGTGATAGGACTGGGAGCTGAGGAAACCTTGGAGGGGGGACAAGCGGGAACAAGCCTAGCAGCATTGAAAGCCGAGCTGAAGCTGGAGAATAAGAGTGGTTTACGGTGTGACAACCTCCTAGTCCCCTGGCTTAGAGTTCCACAGCACAGAAAGCTGTCGACTGCCTCACGGGCTAATTTATTAAAATACTTGCTACTGATATCCTTAGGGACTGTTGGTACTTTTTACCAAAATGAGTTTTCCCTTGTTCCAATGAAAAATTTACTTTCTGCCACTCTAAGACTTGCCTTTTATTTGGTTTAATATCTTTTGTAAAGAGGCAGCCTGTATTCAAAGAAAGAGAGTGTTGCTTAGGAGGTAAACTTAGGAGAACTGGCTAAGGGCAGCCAGATGCTTTTAAATACTTGAAGGGAAGGTGGGAAGTTTTAACATAGGTAGGAGTACCCCTTGTTAACTAGAGGGGAAAAAATCACCAGGAAGTGACGAAACAACATATGCAGACTGGTTTTATTCTATCCTCCATAAACTGAAGCAGAGTAACAGGGAATTGTGTCCTTCACTCTCCTGAGAGACGGCCAAAGACAGTCATCTATACATACAAAAGCCTAAGCGACTGTCCGACCGGTAGCTATGACACGCACTGACCACCAAGGGGCAGACGCTCAACACAGGAGCTGCTAAGCTGCAGTGACTTGGCAGCTACAATTCTTGGGTTATGCACCCGGAACCAGAGAGGAGGGAGCCCGATTCCGGGGTGCATCACCTGAGAACCGCCCTCTTGCAATCTGGGACCTCTCGGGGGATGTCAGCCAGTGTCAGCCCGATTCCCACAGGCCAGGCTGAGGGACCCCACCGATGCACGAATCCATGCACCAGGCCTCTAGCCCATTGCAGAGGTCGTGGGTCTGGCCCTTACAGAAACTTTTCAACTCAATTAGCTAAATGATGAGACCTACTGGCTGTGGCCCCGACGTCTGCCACCCACGCCAGCCCATCCACTTAATATTGATTTCCAGTGGAGGCAGCGAATTTTCCTGCTACCACTCTCAGCTGGGAAATCGGCCACAGCTTACCTCCTTCCAGGCAGACAGTAGTGCCAGTGGGCAACCTCTGGGGAGGGAAGGAGGCGAAGGAGCAGCTCAGGTGGGAAGAAGGAGGTTCCCGCTGCCACAGGACTCTGCCTGGGCAGAAGGGCCTGGGTGGGAACCTGACATTGAGCAGGGTCCTGCCCTAGGCCGACTAGATTCCAGGCTAAGTAAATCCTGTTTGCTAAATAATTGCATTTTGTAGCTAAATGCTCACAAGTCGTTGGTCACTGCCAAACCTAGGGTAAAGTGAGATGAAAGAAGCGAGAAAGATACAGAGAGAAAGTGACATGATATTGGGAGAAAAGAGGAGGGAGCCCGAGAACTGCCCTCTTGTAATCCGGGACCCCTCGGGGGATGTTGGAGAGCAGGTTTTTGGCCCAATCCCCGCAGGCCAGGCCAAGGGACCCCACTGGTGCACAAACCCATGCACCGGGCCTCTAGTAAATCATATATAACCATAGGCCCAAAATGTAAAATGTCCACAAACTTAGAAGGGGCCCCAAATGAAATTTAACCACCCACCTCTTTGCGGGGGGAAGTGCATAGTAACAAAGAGTGAAAATTAATTTTCTTTTTTGTTTTAAGAAGGCTAACCTCTACCAGTACTAAATAAAAGAAAGCTGAGTATAACTTTAAGGAAAAGCCTTCTCTGCCTTATTTGTGTAAAGAAACCATGTTCTGTGTATTTGCACCAATGAAAGTTCCCACCCAATATCAAGGCCAACACAGAGTGCCTTTTTTGAAATCCACTTACGCCGAGTAGCAGTGATGCCATCATTTCTACTTCTGCCTCCTTGAATCTGAGATCTACAACAATTTGAATTTGCTGGCAAAATTCTTTTGTTGTCTTTCACTTTCTCTATATTTACATATAACTTATACCAGTGGTCAGCAAACTGCGGCCCCTTGTGTGTGGCTCTTCCACAAAATACCATGTGCGGGCACGCACGTACAGTGCGATTGAAACTTTGTGGCCACACTCAAGGGGCCAAAGAGCCGCATGTGGCTCGCAAGTCGCAGTTTGCCGACCACTGGTTTATACTATTTATGCTTTCAATTTTCTTTTGTAGTAAGATCAGTTCTTTCTCAAACTACTGAAGTAGGTCATATTCTAAAAGCAGGTAATGTAATCTCTTGCCTTTCCATAAAGAAGTAAACTTTGGATCAGCTCCTTTGTGGATCAGAATCAGAAGACTGCGAGGGAACCAGGTTCCAATTTCTTTTCAACTAAAAACTGTTAGACTTGCTTCTATTCCTCTCTGTTCTGAGACTTCTGAGCAGACTTCATAGTAAGCTCCTTGTTTCCAATCTCTACAATGTGTGCTCCACTGTCAGCCCTTTGTAGCCTAGTCAGGAGGGCAGGAACATATATATCCACCAACCTCTAAACAGCTCAACAAGAAGCCGTAATTGAAGAAGGCATCACACTGACCAATGCACATCAAATACCAGAAGACAATGGAGTCATGTCATACAACAAGAGAACTTAGGTTTCCATATGCAAAAGAAACAGAACATTCTTAGATTTGCAGGGACTTGGAAAATACACCACTCATATAATCACTTGGAAAAATTTCCTCAAAAGACATGCTTTGAGAGGGTCGAAGATGGGGGCCGGCAGGGCGGCAGAGAGAGAGAGAGTGTGAGACAGTGAGGGAGCGAAAAGGGAATGTGTGGACATGTGGTGTGTGTTTGTGTGAGAGAGAGTGTGAAGGACAGTTAAATCCTGCAAGACTTTCAGGGGCTGGCGGACCAGACTCTCTTAGACGGGGAGGCCCCACTACCACTGCAAGCACTCCCAGGTGGCCGGCACTGGTACAGAAACCATGCCATCTTGAAGGGCAGAACTGTTGTGACTAGGAGCCCAGCCTCACCATCACCCAGACTGGCCTCAGACAAAAACCGAGACTCTACAGGCACTCTGAACAAAGACCACAGCTGCAGATCCATGGACATTGTGACTCCAGCCATCCCAGCCTCAGGCTCCTGTGAGTCCTGGAGTGCATTCACCTCCCGCCTACCTGTCACGGTGGCACAGGTCCCACGCATCCCAAGACAGCCCTTGATTGCCGGTGTGTGCAGCTCCCGCCAGCCAACAGCAGCTGCGCCTCCCTATCCCTAAGCCAGCCCCTGTCGGCATGCACACAGCTCCCACCGACCCACAGCATCCATGCCCCCAAGATCACCAGTGAATCTCAGGTGTACAATGTCCCACCAAGCTCACCACAGCAGCTCAAGCCCCGTGCAGCTCGGCACCTGGACCCTTCAGTGATAGCAAAAAATGGGGAGACAAGAAGCAATCCCCAAAGGAAAGAAAAGGAGGGGGGAGGGGGGCCCTTCCCAAGGGACTAAATGAAACAGAGGAATGCAGTATGTCAGAAAAAGAATTCAGCATAATGGTCATACAATTCGTAAACCAGATGGACGAGAAAATCAACCACCTATGTGAGAATCAAGAAGAAATCAAAAGTGACATAGCAACAATAAAAAACACAATGAAAGGTTTTAACAGTAGACTAAGAGAAGCAGAGGACCGAATTAGTGAGGTAGAAGATAGGGCAGAGAAACAAGTCCAATCTGAACAGAAACTGGAGAAAAAAATTAAAATGCAAGAGGAGAGCCTAAGTGAGCTTTGGGACAACATGAAATGAAGTAACATATGTATAAGAGAGGTGCCAGAAGGACAAGAAGAGCAGCAAGGATTAGAGAACCTATCTGGAAAAATAATGACAGAAAACTTCCCTGATATGGGGAAGAAAAAAGTTACACAAACACAGAGAGTCCCAAACAAGATGAACCCAAAAAGAGCCACCTCAAGACACATAATTACAATGGCAGACGTTAAAGATAAAGAATGAATCTTAGCCTTAGCCGGTTTGGCTCACTGGATAGAGCGTCGGCCTGGGGACTGAAGAGTCCCAGGTTCGATTCCAGTCAAGGGCATGTACCTTGGTTGCAGGCACATCCCCAGTAGGGGGTGTGCAGGAGGCAGCTGGTTGATGCTTCTCTCTCATCGATGTTTCTGACTCTCTATCCCTCTCCCTTCCTCTCTGTAAAAAATCAATAAAATATATTTTTTTTTAAAAAGAGTGAATCTTAAAGGCTACAAGAGAGAGACAGAGAGTTACCTACAAAGGATCTCCTATTAGATTACCAAATGATTTCTCAACAGAAACACATCAGGCCTGAAGGGAATGGAATGAAGTATACAAAGTAATGCAAAGCAAGGGACTGAATCCAAGAATACTCTATCCAGCAAGGCTATCATTCAAAATTGAAGGGGAAATCAGGAGCTTTTCAGACAAAAAAAAAAAAGCTCAGGGAGTGTATCACTACCAAGCCAGCAATGCAAGAAATGCTAAAGGGAATGCTGTAAAAAGAAGAAATAGAAAGGGAAGAAGGAAAACAGGCATAAAGAATAAAAATGACTACAAACAAGTACCTATCAATAATAACCTTAAACGTAAATGGACTAAATGCTCCAATCAAAAGACATAAAGTGGCTGAATGGATAAGAAAACAGGACCCATATCTATTCTGTCTACAAGAGTCCCACCTCAGAACCAGGGACTCACACAGACCGAAAGTGAAGGGATGGAAAAATATTTTTCAGGCAAATGAAAATGAAGAAAAACCTGGGGTAGCAATACTTATATCTGACAAAATAGACCTCAAAGTGAAAGCCATAACAAGAGATAAGGAAGGCCACTTCTTAATACTAAAGGGATTGATACAACAAGAGGATATAACTCTGGTAAACATGTATGCAACCGATGCAGGAGCACCCAAATACATAAGAAAAACTTCTGGGAGATTTCAAGGGAGAGACTAACAGCAATATAATCTATAGTAGGGGGCTTCAATACCCCATTGACATCACTGGATAAATCTTCTAAACAAAAAATCAGCAAAGAAACAGTAATCATAAATGACTCATTAGATCAGATGGACTTAATAGACACCTTCATAACATTCCACCCCAAAGCTATAGAATATACATTCTTGTCACATGGGACATTTTTAAAGATAGACCACATATTGGGACACAGGCAAAGTCTCTTCAAATTCAAGAAGACTGAAATCATATCAAGCATTTTCTCAGATCACGATGGCATAATATTAGAAATAAACTACAATAAAAACAATCACAAATAGTCAAACACTTGGAGGCTAAATAGCATGTTATGAAACAATGATTGGGTTACCAAAGAGATCAAAGAATAAATAAAAAAAATCCCGGAAACTAATGACAACGAAAACACAACAATCCAAAATCTATGGGACACAGTGAAAGCAGTCCTGAGAGGGAAGTTCATAGCATTACAGGCCTACCTCAAAAAACAAGAAAACTGGTAATAAATGAACTAACTCTACAACTTAAAGAATTAGAAAGAGAACAACAAGAAAAGTGCATGCATTCTCTTCTTCACCATGTCTTCCCACAAGATTTGCAGGATCAAGAGGTTCCTGACCAAGAAACAAGAGCAAAATCGGCCCATTCCCCAATGGATTCAGATGAAAACTGGTAATAAAACCAGGTACAACTCGAAGAGGAGATATTAGAGAAGAACCAAACTGGACCTATGAGAAATCACACATGAGAGATGACTCACATCCAGGTTGCCTACACCTTTAAATGATTGGAAAGATGCTACTGTCTGGACAGTTGGGGCATTTTAATCGGAAAATTAATGGACTTGTGATTTTGCTCTGATTTTTTTTTCTACAATAGTAGGTTGGTTCAGTAATAAATGTGTGAGACCTTTAAAAAAAAAATTGATGAACCCCTAGCTAGGCTCACCAAGAAGCAAAGAGAGATGACCCAAATAAACAAGATCAGAAATGAAAGAGGCAAAATAACAACAGACCCCATAGAAATACAAAGGATTGTAAAAAAAAAAAATACTATGAGCAACTCTATTCTAACAAACTGGTCAACCTAGAAGAAATGGACATATTCCCAGAAAAATACGACCTTCTAAAACTCAATCAGGAAGAATCAAAAAATCTGAATAAGCTGATAACTATGGAGGAAATTGCAGCATTAATCAAAAAACTTCCAGCAAACAAAAGCCCTGGGCCAGACAACTTCACAGGAGAGTTTTACCAAACATTCAAAGAAGAACTAAAACCTCTCCTCCTCAGACTATTCCAAAAAGTTTAAGAGGAAGGAACACTTCCAAGCTCTTTCTATGAAGCCAGCAATACCCTAATCCCAAAACCAGATAAAGACACTACAAAGAAAGAGAATTACAGGCCAATATCCCCATGAACATAGACAACAAAATCCTCAACAAAATTCTAGCAAATCAGATCCAGTACTACATTAGAAAGATAATACACCATGGCCAAGTGGGATTTATTCCGGAGATGCAAGGATGGTACAATATCTGCATATCAATAAACGTGATATATCACATTAATAAATTAAGGGATAAAAACCATATAATCATGTCAACTGATGCAGAAAAAGCATTTGACAAAATCCAACACCCTTTCTTGAAAAAAATTCTCAGCAAAGTGGGACTAGAGGGATCATACCTCAACATAATAAAAGCCATACATGACAAACCTACAGCCAACATCATACCCAATGGGCAAAAAAACTAAAACCATTTCCCCTAAGAACAGGAACAAGACAGGGATGCCCACCCTCACCACTCCTGTTTGACATAGTACTAGAAGTGCTAGCCATAGCAATCAGACAAGAAGAAGAAATAAAATGCATCCAAATTGGAAAAGAAGAAGTAAAACTATCATTTTTCACAGAGGACATGATATTGTACATAGAAAACCCTAAAGATTCCATCAAAAAACTACTAGATTTAATAAATGATTGGCAATGTAGCAGGATACAAAATTAACACCCAGACATTCTATGGCATTTTATACACCAATAATAAACTCACAGAATGAGAAACAAACAAAAAAAACCCATTTACCATTGCACCAAAAAAATTAAGATACCTAGGAATAAACTTATCAAAGGAGATAAAAGACCTGTACTCGGAAAACTACAGAACCTTGAAAAAAGAGAGGAAGACATAAACAAATAGAAGAACATACTGTGTTCATGGATTGGTAGAATCAACATCATTAAAATGTCCATACTACCCAAAGCAATCTACAGATTCAATGCAATCCCCATTAAGATACCAACAGCATATTTCACAGACCTAGAACAAACTCTCCAAATACTCACCTGGAAGAAAAACAGACACCGAATAGCTGCAGCAATCTTGAGAAAGATGAACAAAGTTGGAGGGATCACAATACCAGATATTAAGCTATATTACAAAGCCACTGTTCTCAAAACCGTCTGGTATTGGCACAAGAACAAACATATAGACCAATGGAACAGAACAGAGAACCGAGAAATAGACCCAAGCCATTATGCTCAATTAATATTTGACAAAGGAGGCAAGAGCATACAATGGAATCAAGACAGTTTCTTCAATAAATGTTGTTGGGAAAATTGGTCAGATACATGCAAAAAAAATGAAACTAGGCCACCAACTTACACCATACACAAAAATAAACTCAAAATGGATAAAGGACTTAAACGTAAGATGGAAAACCATAAAAATCTTAGAAGAATCCATAGACAGCAAAATATCAGATATATGTCATAGCAATATGTTTACCGACACAGCTCCTAGGGCAGTGATGGCGAACCTATGACACGTGTGTCAGAGGTGACACGCGAACTCATTTTTTTGGTTGATTTTTTCTTTGTTAAATGGCATTTAAATATATAAAATAAATATCAAAAATATACATCTTTGTTTTACTATGGTTGCAAATATCAAAAAATTTCTATATGTGACACGGCACCAGAGTTAAGTTAGGGTTTTTCAAAATGCTGACATGCCGAGCTCAAAAGGTTCGCCATCACTGTCCTAGGGCAATGGAAATTAAGGAGAAAATAAACAACATCAAAATAAAAAGCTTCTGCACAGCAAAAGAAACCATCAACAAAACAACAAGAAAGCCCACTGCATGGGAGACCATATTTGCCAATGTTATATCCGATAAGGGCCTACTCTCCAAAATTTATAGGGAACTCATACATCTTAACAAAAAGATAAACAATCCAATAAAAAAAAATGGGCCAAGGGCTTAAATAGACACCTTTCAAAAGTGGACATACAGAAGGCTAAAAGACATATGAAAACATGCTCAAAGTCACTAATCATCCAAGAGATGCAAATCAATACGACAATGAGATACCATCTCACACCTGTCAGAATGGCTATCATCAACAAATGACAAGTGCTGGCAAGGATGCAGAGAAAAAGGAACCCTCGTGCACTGCTGGTGGGAATGCAGACTGGTGCAGTCACTGTGGAGAACAGTATGGCGTTTCCTAAAAAAATTAAAAATGGAGCTCCCACTTGAGCCAGTAATACCACTTCTAGGAATATATCCCAAGAAACCAGAAACACCAATCAGAAAGGACATATGCACCCCTATATTCATAGCAGCACAATTTACAATAGCTAAGATTTGGAAACAGCCTAAGTGACCATCAGCGGATGAATGGATTACTAATACTATGGAATACTATGCTGCTGTAAGAAAAGAAAGAACTCTTACCATTCGCAACAGCATGGATGGACCTGGAGAGCATTATGCTAAGCGAAATAAGCCAATCAGAGAATGATAACTATCACATGATCTCACTCATTTGTGGAATATAATGAACAACATAAACTGATGGACAAAAATAGATAGAGAGACAGAGAAGCATCAAACAGATTGTCAAACTTCAGTGGGACGGTGAGGGAGCAGGTAAGGGGAAGAGTAAGAGATCAACCAAAGGACTTGTATGCATGCATATAAGCATAACCAACAGACACAGACACTAGGAGGGTGAGGGCATGTGCTGGGGGATGGGGGCGGATGGGGGAAGAACACATATGTAATACTATTAGTGTATGTAATACTTTAAACAATAAAAATAAAGTCAGACAGAAAAAAAGTCAAGAACCACATGATATCACTAATATGAGAGATATAAAAAACTAAAAGCAACATATGAACAAACATGAAAAACAAAAACTCATACACAAACCACAGTATGGTGGTTACCAGTATGGGAAGAGGGTTGGGAGGGTAGTGAAAGGTAAAGGGGGTCAAATATATGGTGACAGAAGATTTGACTTTTGGTGGTAAACACACATTGCAATATACAGATGATAAATCAAAAATTCTCTAATTTAAAAGTCTTAAAGTAATCATAAATGTTAACATCAGGCAAAATATAATAGCCCATGAACCAAGATTACGAATCATTAGTTTATTTGTAATGCATCACATGTTTCACTTTGTTATTTGGCAAAATGGACAATAAACACCTGTCAGGCTGTAATGCTAAAAACAAAAACAAAACAAAAAGACCTGCTTCACCCAAACAAGAAATGAATTAAAGAAACCAGCCTTAAGGGATCTAAGAAAAAATTCAGCACAGATTCAAACTCTTCTAGGATGAGGAAAATCCATAGTAGTTTATCTGGTGATTAATAGCAACTTAACATGGTGAGAAAAGAGTCAATAATATGCGAGTTTACTTTAAATATATATATATATATATGAAAATTGTGTAAATCTCAAAAGAAATATTCTATCCATACTAATATTTAAATTACATTACCTTAATAAAACTTTTTATAGAAAAAAAATTAAACCAATACCATAATATTTTATTAGTCAAATTATAAAAATTTAGTCAACTTTAGGTGACATCCTGACCAAACTACAGAAATAGTATCTAAGAAAAACATTACAGACAGAAGAAAAACATTACAGATAGCACTCCTTTTCAAAATATCCCGTCTCTTTTCAGGTACAAAGTTCTAATTCCTTTATCCGTATATTACTATCTGCACTAAAATAGCATCAGGAAAGGGGTTTAAAGAGGCAGCAGAAGGAAAACTTGAGAGGATTCAGGTAACTGGGATTAACAAAAACCCTAGACTAATATGTAATTAGTTTATAAACATGCCCCCTCTTTCTATCCCTCAAGATGCCTTTTGTTACTTTATCCTTCTAGGCTCTCCTTGATGTCGAAGAGAGAAAGGGCTAGGGTAAAACATCGAAAAGATCAAAGAAGTCATTCCAAATCCTCTCAATTAGTCTTTGCAGGTATTTTTGAAGACTGTGGTACAGCAGGGACTAATTTGGGTAAGATTCGTCTGTGAAATGCTCTTATATGGCATAGTTTGCTATAGGAAATCTCTCTCAAAGCCATAAAAGTATGCTTACCTTACCCTCTGATTCTGGAATTGATTTTTTGTTGTTGTTAATTCTCACCCAAGAATATTTTCCATTAATTTTTAGAGAGTGGAAGGGAAGGGACAGGGAGAGACGCAGAGAAACATCAATGTGGGAGACACATCAATTGGTTGCCTCTTGCACTCGCCCCAACCAGAAGCAGGGATCAAGCCTGCAACCAAGGTACGTGTCCTTGACTGTAATTGGACCCTTCAGTCCACAGGCTGATGCTCTATCCACTGGGTGAAACCAGCTAGGGCCAAATTGATATTTTAAGTTAACTGTAATCTATATAAAAGTGTATATAAGGATGTTTATAATGAGGTTATTTGTTCCAATAAAGTTATGATAAACTTCACAAATGTCAACAGTGCTTCCATTTTTTATAAAAAAAACTATTTCTAAGGTGTCTATGAATTGAAAAGAATTGGAAAAACAGACATTGAAATGTTACTAATTGCCTCAGGGTAGTAGAATCATGGGATAGTTCTTTGTAGTTTTCTAACTTTTTTGCACTGAAATGAATCACTCCTATAATGAAAATGAGGGAAATGTCCTCACAATAAGAAACAAGGCAGCTTACATTCAGCTTTTTTTTGTTTTTTTGTTTTGTTTGTTTTTAAGATATCTGAGCCATCTTCATTCACCCTGAAAAACCTAAATTCTAAAGACATAAGCAAAATTATTTTTTATGGCTAAGAGACTAATTTCATATGAATCAATATAGTATATGTATAGCCCTGTATACACATAAAATACATGCTATCTATATACACTTTACACCCTATGTTTCTTACGAATACTGTATGAAAACATTTCTGCCTGCTTTTTAAGATATTTTAAGGATTCTGTGATACAGCAAAAAGTGCTCTTTGTTCTCTTGTAGCAACCTGTGTTCACCATTATCACAGTCCGTTTCACACTCTATTATGATTTTAAGTTTGCTAGTCTTTTTCTTCTGACAAACTGTGACTCCAACATTTACATCAGCACAGTGCCTAGAGCACAGCTGACACATTAATTACTGGATACACTGATGAATGGAGGGAGGGATGAAGACTTATGCACATATGCATACACAGATGGATGCATGGACAAATAAACAGAGATAGATGGACAACAGAATGGATAGTCACATGGACAGGCAGATGTATGGACAGAGAAATTAATGTGCCAATGCAGACTTTCAGTCATAAAAGCCTGGTCCCAACACTCATAATTATGTAACAGGTCATTCTATCTTTCTAAGTTTTTTATTCATATGCTAGTGACGTGGTGGACGGATTCATGCACATTGAAAGGAAATTAATTAGAAGGTGGCTGGCGGGGCAGGACTGGGCAAGATGGGCCAGACACGCCCTGAAGCCAACCTCCTGCAGTCCCTCCCCGGCATCTGTGGAGAGATCGGGGTCCCTCCAGCAGGTGGGGTCCCTCAGCCTGGCCTGTGAGTATCGGGCAGAAACCAGCTCTCTGACATCCCCCGAGGGGTCCCGGAGTGCGAGAGGGCACTCTGCAAAGTTGCTGTCGCACAGGGTGTGAAACACAGATGCAAGTGTGCAGTAAACCAGATTCAGGGCCGACAGTGCCCCAGCAACAACATAACCCATGGCCAAAGGTGGAATCGCACGACCCCGCAAGGAATCAGGCTCCCTCCTCTCTGGTTTTGGGGTGCATCAGGCAAGAACCGTCGCTGCCAAGTCACTGCAGCTCGGCAGCTCCTGCGTTGAGCACCTGCCCCCTGGTGGTCGTGTCATAGTGACTGGTCGGAGGGGCAGAGGGACCCTTAGCATATTAGCCTTTTATATATATAGATAAAATAAAAGGGATTAAACTAGCTGACATTAGGTAGGTTCCTTCTAGCTGCCAAATTAGATAAGACTTAACCATGACTTTTTCGTTTTCAGCAATTAGGCTTGCGAATGGATATATTTGCTTTTAATAACTCTCAGTTATATTTAAGATTGAACTGTTGCCAAATCTTTGACCAGGGATACATCCCTGATCTTATATAAAAACATTATTCACATTGAAATGAGGGTTTACATGCTTTTTAGAACTACAATACTGTGAGGCTTGGACTCAGAGTGCCAAACACCAACCCCCTGAGAGCATACTTTAAGTCTTTTTTCTTCAATGTACATATGACGTAGTAGCATTCCAATCTACTGGTGACATTACATCTTTAAACAGGAAAAAACATAGTCTTTTGGGATATAAATATACCCACTTACCTTTTACTTTTTTATCAAACTTCTTCTGTTTCATTTTCTCTCGGTTTTTCTGTCGAACTTCCTTCGCTTCTTCTAATGCTTCCTGACTACCCCAAACTTCAAGAGCCCTCTTCACAATCTATAATACAGAATTCATATTTAAATTAGTTGTGATTCAGAGTTATAAATTAGTTATAATTATTAAATCCACAGGCACCAAAGAATGATCTAACTCAAGTACAATTTTATAAATATTTATTTGAATTTTAAATATTGATAAGAAACAACTCTATTAATACCTCTATCTAAACCTATGAGACCCTCAGGAAATGTATGCTAACCTCGATTGTAACCTGTGACTGTAACTGCTTCTCTGACTCATTCAGCTTTTTCACTTGAATCAACATAAGGACATATAAATCAGGGGTCTGATGAGTTTTGATAAACTCACCCCCCAAAATTTACTTATTTACTTATCAATTAGTCACATCAGATCTAAGTAGGAGGTAACCTCCAAAAATCTCCCACCACAAGAAATCAATCACTATCACTCTTCTCCTGAATCAATAATAGTTTCCATCTACTTAACTAACTTCAGATCTTTAGAATATGCATTTTTTTAAATCTTTGGTAGCTGAGTGACCTAAAAAGTCTTTATGCTACTTTTAATACTTTAGATTATGTATCTTTACTCTTTATAAAATTTATTCATATTTAAGAGAAAAATATATACACTGAGAATTATGCTCAGAATATCTCTTACAATATGGTAAGGGGGCCAAAATATCAATCAATGTAGCCAAACTCAAATCTCTTCTTAACATAAAAAGTGATATACTCTTATTTCAAACATTCTAAAATATCACATTTTCCACAATTAACCCTCTAAAAATGTTGCATCACCATGTGCTCAACAGTACTTTAACAATTCTGAGTCAAAAGTGGTTCAGGCCCGGCCGGCGTGGCTTAGTGGTTGAGCTTGGACCTATGAACCAAGAGGTGAGGGTTCGATTCCCTGTCAGGGCACATGCCTGGGTTGCAGGCTCAATCCCCACCCAGTAGGGGCCATGCAGGAGGCAGCCAATCAATGATTCTCTCATCATTGATATTTATACCTCTCCCTCTCTCTTCCTCTCTCTGATATCAATAAAAACATATATTTTTTAAAAAGTGGTTCAGAACAACTGGACACTCAATGTAAAGAAATTTAGGATACCTTAACAAAGCTGTTGTACTTGCATTTTCCTTTTTATGTACACACAAGCATGATATATAGCAAAAATGTATAATAAGTGTAATGGCACTATTTCAGTAAGTATAAAATAAAAACACCAAGGATAAGGAAGTACTGAGTCAGTTTAATGAGCACTTTTTCATTTCTGATAGTACATAAAATAGTAAATCTTCTAATCGATAGTTGTCTTATGTTCAATGAAATTCAGTGTGTGTTTGGTTTTACATGTGGCTTAATTTTATTTAAAGATATTAGGACTTTCTAGTACAGTGGGGCCTTGACTTACGAGTTTAATTCATTCCGTGACGGAGCTCATAACTCAAATTACTTGTATGTCAAATCACTGTGACGTTCGCTGCGCCAACTAGCGGTGGGGTATCTGAAGCTGGCTCGTAGCCCGAATTTTTTTGAGCTTGCAACTCAAACCAAAAAATCGGCTGAGAGAGACGGCTCGTATCTCAAAAAAACTCGTTAGTCGGGACACTCGTAAGTCAAGGCCCCACTGTATATTTTAATTCAAATTGTTCTGAATTAATGCCTCAAAAAGAATACTACAGTATTTGTACCATTCTGGGGTACATACAGGAGGCTGCCTGTGACTTAAGGCACCCAGCCTGGGCACTTCTGCAGCCCCAGGAACTAAGACTATTCAATGTCTTGGCACGCCTGTAATACAATGGCAGCAAGAGGGGTTGAGAAAATTCGCTCTGGAATATACTAGAGTTCCTTGGACACCTGAAAGGGTTTCAGATGAGTATTTCCCAATAGATTTCAGGCATCTGTGAACTTCCTGAATTTTTTAAAAAAGACTTTCGGGCCAGAGGGTGGCAGGAATACAGGGTCTGCTTCTCACTCCAAGCTTTTTTAGTTTCCCAACTGTATTCCTAACATTACTCAACGATAATACATTTGCTCCAAAGTGCTGCACCAAAAAGCAAAATAAGAAAACATGCTATTGTCATCATGAGTAACTGTGACTCACATGCAAAGCAACAAAATGCAAAGGATCTTCTTAATTCTAAAAGCAAAAACTAAACTAATTAGAACTAGTTGCTTGTTAAAACTTCACCTGTCCCAGGGACTAAAACGACTGAATAGAACTCATTAGAGACCTATAGCTGAAACCGGTTTGGCTCAGTGGATAGACCGTTGGCCTGCGGACTGGGGGGTCCCAGGTTCGATTCTGGTCAAGGGCATGTACCTGGGTTGCGGGCACATCCCCAGTAGGAGATGTGCAGGAGGCAGCTGATCGATGTTTCTCTCTCATCGATGTTTCTAACTATCTCTCTCCCTTCCTCTCTGTAAAAAATCAATAAAATATATTTAAAAAAAAAAATAGAGACCTGTAATTTTAAGTAGAGTTTCATATCACCCCATTGTGAATGACGAGGATTCTTCTTCACAATAAATTTAAGAGGTGGTTCTCTTTTTTCTAAATCACAGTCTTTCAGAAGGTATTCTTGTTTTGCTTCTGTTTTAGTTATAAGTTTGTGTTTATCATCAGCATCTCTGAAAATAAATTAAGTCCATTATATAAGTTAGCTATTAAAATAAACTAAATTTTCAAAGAGCCCAACAACCGAGTGGGATGCATACCAAAAGGAACATATAAAATACGTTTCCCTGCAGCTCTCATGGTCAAATGGGCAGCACAAAAATTCTAACAGAAAAAATGCTTTATCCTTTACATGTTCTGAGAAGCTACATTAGCAACAAATCCATATTACTGAAAATGTTAAGAATTTCTTTTCTACTTAAAGTCCCTCTTTTCCATAGATTTTTAAATAACTCATTAGAGTACAGCAAATATAAATGAGAACTAAGACTCAATAAGTAAGAAAATATAAATTAAAGCATAAAGTCAGGATGGACAGGCGATAAGGAAAGTAAATATGCAAGGTCCATCTGCCCCAACACAATTAAGTGTCCAGTTGGCTCTGAGCTTTTCAAAGTCAAGGCAAAAGTGGAGACAGTCAATTACATAGTTCTTCTCATTCATTTGTTCCCTATCTACATGCCAGGTATTGTCTGAGGCATGAGGAATACAGCAAAGAATAAAACAAAGCCTTGTTTTCATGAAGTTTACATCCCAGTGAAGGAAAAGACAGTCAATATGCAAACACCGTGACAGATAACAGTGCTATGAAGGAATATAAGAAGGTAGAGAAAGGATTTTCAGGTAGAGTGGGTATTCAGAGAAAGTCACTGATAAGGGGACTCTTTGAGTAGAGCCCTTAACAAGGCAGAACATTCTGAATAGCCAGAGAAAGAACATTTCTGGCAGAGAGAAGAGCAAACGCAAAGGCTCCAACACAAGAGTCGCTTGGCAATTGGAGCTCACAGCAAGAGGGCCACTGTGCCTAGAAAGCGTAAAGTGCATGATGGTGAGCAGTGATGAGAGATAAGGTCAGAGATAGGCAGTGACCTTCTAAGCAATGATGAAGACAATTTTATTCCAAATGGATAAGGAACCATTAAAGAGTTTTGAGCCTTGGCCAGTTTTGCTCAGTAATTAGAGTGTAGGCCTCCCGACCAAAGGGTTGGGGGTACAATTCCTGGTCAAGGGCATGTACCTGGGCTGCAGGTTCCATCCCCGGCCCTGGTCAGGGAGCGTGTGGGAGGCAACCAATTGATGTGTGTGTTTTTTTCTCTCTCTCTCCCATTCCCCCCTCCACTCTCTCTTTAAAAAAAAAATCAATGGAAAGAAATATCCTCAGATGAGGATTAATAAAACGAAGTTTTGAGTAAAAGGCTATATGGAGAAGAGACTAACAATGCAAAAGTGGGGAGAAGAGACCAGTTAAAAGATCACTACTGCAGTGGTCCGGGCAAACGCTGATGGAGGCCTAGCCTAAGGTAATGGTGGGAAAAAGGATGGGAATATAATTTGAACATGGAGCCAAATACATTTGGAATTAAACACGGGATAGCAGAGAACTAGCCAATGAAAGAAGTTGGCCTTTACTGAAGTAATGAACACTGAAGAGGAGGTACAGGTCAGGGAGGGAGACTTAAAACTGGAAATTTAAGAAAGCTAAGTAATTTGTAAGTCTCAACTGAAGGAGGAGACAGGTAAACTACACTGTACTGACTTATAATCCTGAAAGATGTTGAAAAGAAAAAAAATGGAGGACTGTGTTCCTAATTATGTCTAAATTTTACAAATATATTTTTACCACTAATTTTCTTTAAATTGATACATCAGTTGCTTTCATTTTCTCATGGAAATAGATTATAAGTGCGAATTTAGTTTCCAAAAGCTGTTGATACTTCAAGGAGAGTAGCAATAATGTGGACCTTAACCACTGTGGGCATTAATGACACTGTGTGTCAATGGGAACAGATTTTATCATTTATATTCCAATGGGTGCCAGGACATATCCAGTCACCAATGTGATCATGAAACCAGAAACAACTCCATTCTCTCCGTCTTCCAAGGATTCTACCTACAAAAGTCAATGGTGACGGCTCCCAATATCTGTAGCAGGGATGCTGAAAAGGCAGGTCCTCCCAGCAGGTCAGGAGTTAATCTAGGGCTACAGGTAAAAGAAATAGGAGTAGGAAACAGATAAGAGAGCTAAGTAAGATTCCAAGATAGGATCTTAGGTGTGAAAGACACCAACACAGGACTTGGCTGAGGTAAACAGCAGGGAGCAGAACCATTTGGAAAGAAGAATTATTCTGGGGTGATACAAAAAGAGGATAAAGGCCAGAAGAAGAAAAAGAATGGCAGAAAAATGTAATGTTTTCCTCATCTCTTTTCTTCCCTGACTGTTCAGAAGAGTAAAAAATGAATGGAAAGAACTAGGAGAGTGACTGGGCAGCTTTTAGTCTCCTCCTCTTTCATTAATGGCCCCAGTCCTCAGACCAAGGCATCAACATACACTGAGACAAGTCAGAAATGCAGATCCTTAGAGAAGGGTTAGGAACCTGCTACTGAGAGATGGGTAAAACCCCCCAGGCCAGCAGAAAGAAAAGAAAAAAACTATGGCAGAACCTGGGGCATTCCAATTTATGTGACATATTAATTTTGATAAGGCTTCCTGTATTTCTTTGGCAAAATAGAAACCATAGAAATGTTAGGGAACTACCCAAATAAAAATCATTACTAAATAAAATATTAAATTCAAATGAATTATTTTACCCTATGCCTGTATGTTAACATTCAACTTTAGCAATTGAGAACATTGTCTGAAATAAAGTAATTACCTGCAGTTATCACAAGTTGGCAAATCAAAGTGATTCATAAGATAAGAATCCATAAATTCTCTACTACATTCTTCACATATTGCATAATCAAATTCCATAACAGGTCCTAAAGAAAAGAAGATCAATTCTTTAAGTTTTCTTTTTTGTGACTAGAATACATTTTCCTCTATTTTATTAGCTTCTTGACATGTATTTTATGCCTGACACTATTTACATAAAAGACAAAATAAAATTTAAGTAATCTTATACTTACTAAAAAAAAATGTTTGATAGAAGAAAAAGGAAATAACATCAGGGGGAAAATCCCTATCAATTCATCAAGTATTTTTGAGCCCAAACCATGTGTAAGATAATTATTTAACATCAATTTGCAAAGAATTATGCACATTACCCAAAATTACCAACCTAGCCCGGCTGGTGTGGCTCAGTGGTTGAGTGTCCACTTATGAATTCAAGAGGTCAAGGTTCGATTCCTGGTCAGGGCACCTGTCCAAGTTGTGGGCTTGATCCCCACTGCAAGAGGCAGCCGATCAATGATTCTCTCTCATCTTTAATGTTTCATCTCTCTCTCCCTTCCTCTCTGAATTCAATAAAAATATATACTAGTATTTTTTAAATGACCCACTGAGATTCCTATTTTCTGAAAACACATTTTACCTGGCTCATGAACAACTTTTCCAACTGTATGTTCTTCTTCTCCTTCCTCTTCCAGAATGAAGCCTCCATGTGTATCAATTATCTTTGGGGCAGCTTTTATGTTAGTCATGCCTATTAAAAAAAAAGTAAAAGTGGTCAACCTATGAGCTAGGTAAGCCCATATGCTCCCTTTTGCATAAACAGAAATTTTCCTTAAATTTAATATGTATCAAACAAAATAAGAAATGTCCACTATAATCACTTCTATCCAACATTAAAGGTTCCAGCTAGTGCAATATGACAAGAAAACAAAACAGGCATAAAGGTTGGAAAGAAGTAAAACAGTCTTTATTCACAGATGATCTGATTATATATGTAGAACATGCACAGGAATGTACAATTACAATTAAAAAATAACACCCAGGGCCCTGGCCAGTGGGGCTCAGTTGGTTGGAGCATTCTTCCATACTCTGAAAGATCACAGATTCGATTCCCAATTTCGGCATATGCCTGGGTAAAAGGTTCAGTCCCCAGTTTGGGGGGAGGCGGGGGGCACACAGGAGGCAACCAATCAATGTTTCTCTCACATCAATGTTTTTCTCTCTCTCCCCTGCCCCCACCCCTTACTCTCATTAAAATCAATAAAGGCATATCCCTCAAGTGCAGATTTAAAAAATAAATAATAAACAAATAAATAGCACCTTGAAAGAGATTTCTGGTCAAGATGGTTATGTAGATAAATGTGGTACTTGAATCCTCCCACAAACACATAAAAATTACAACTAAACTATAGGAAAACTATCATTCAGAATTGCCTAAAATTTAGCTGAATGGAAATCCTACAACTAGGGATTTAAAGAAGCAGCCATGTAACGCTGGTAGGAGGGGCAGAGACTCAGAAAGGGCTGGTTCCACACCCATGTGTGGCAGATGAAAATTGTCTCAATTGTGGAAGTCCTCCCTTAGGAATGAGAAGTGCCAGACCTACACCAGGCCCCAAGCCCAGGGTTATAGTGCCAGGAAGAGAAGCCCCCATAACTTATGGCTGTAAAAACCAGGAGGGATTGTGGCTGAGCAAAATGAAGGGTTGCTGGAGTCCCAGGCAGTTCTTCTCAAAGGGCCCATGCACAGACTTACTCGGACTCACTCTCCGAGCTTCAGTGCTGGGGCAGCAACTTGAAAGGAACCAGGGGCATAGGAGGAGGAAATGAATTGTCTGGCATCAGGGTCAGAGCCGGGGGTACAGCTTTCTGCCAGACAAAAGTGCGCCCTAGCCGGTTTGGCTCAATGGATAGAGCGTCGGCCTGTGGACTGAAGGGTCCCGGGTTCGATTCCTGTCAAGGGCACATACCTTGGTTGCATGCTCGGCCCGGGCCCTGGTCAGGGCTCGTGCAGTAGGTAACCAATCAATGTGTTTTTCTCATCGATGTTTCTCGCTGTCTGTCCCTCTCTCTTCCACTCTCCCTAAAAATCAATAGAAAAATATCCTCACATGAGGATTAACAACAACAAAAAGTGCTAGCAGAGGCCATGGTTCCTTTTCTGAGCCGCGCACCCCCACCTCCCAGGCCCGAGCCATATCTGAGTCTCCATCAACCTGGCTCATACTGTCTGCCCAGCCCTTGTGATTCTGAGGCCCTGCCCCACACAACTTATGAGCCCACCCAAGGTGTTTTCAGTGGCTTTTCCATCTGAATGGTTTGTCATGGCTCATGCTTTTTTTGTTGTTGTTAATCCTTACCCGAGGACATTTTTCCATTGACTTTTAGAGAGTGGAAGGGAGGGGAAGAGACAGAGAAACAGTGGATGTGGATGGACATATCGATTGGTTGCCTCCCATTTGCAGCCCAGGGCCAGGGATCAAACTAGCAACTGAGGTATGTGCCCTTGACCAGAATCAAACCTGGGGACCTGTCAGTCCTCAGGCCACGCCCTATCCACTGAGCCAAACTGGCTAGGGCCTGGCTCATGCATGGACTTCCCTAAAATCTCTTAAACAAGCAACATCTGGCCTCAGAATGCCTGGTACCTCTCACTGAGTGGCCCTAGGCCCGGCACTGGCAGCAGCCAGCCTTGGTTCGAATCCTGGACTTGCCTGAGCACCACCAAGCCCAACACCAGGGTGAGAGATGCCCAGTGTAGCAGAGGAGGTAGAGGGGCGGAGGGGACCCGATCCCAGTGTCAGATGCCCTGAGTTCTAGAGCTGATCGGCCTGCGCACTTGCCGGGATGAAACGAACCAACCCCTTTCCTTTTCTGGTCCTCAATGACCACTTCATTAAAACAGATTCCAAACTTTGCCCTAACCATTTTCCCGGTTAGCTCTGAGAATCACATTAGCTCATTTGAAACACGTGAAGCGCAACAGGTGCTCCTCAGTGAGCCCCACAGAGAGGGTCGCTAATGTCCATCTGCTTCTTTTGGCGCCCTGCAGTAGCAAGCCCTCGGCTGGGCACGGAAAGTGCCCTCAGCCGCCCTCGGAGGACGAATGCGGGAGCAGGTGCAGGTTATTGACACGGTGAAGGTCTAAGAGTTTTACAAAGGTCCGCCTCCGGTACCTGGAAGCTGCAGGAAGAGGACAGACAGGGGCAGCCGAGGCGCTGACCGGCGCTGGCGCGCCCACCTGCCGGCGAGTGCAGCGGCTTTAAAAGCTAAGGACCGCGGCCCGGGGGCAGCGAGGGCGGCCCGGCGACAGCGAGGCCGGCCCGGGGCTGGGAGTCAGGGAGCCGGGTTCGACCGCGGAACCGTCCCGTGGGCCGGGACTGCTCGCTTCGACAAGACCCTAGCGGACGCCCCGACCCAGGACAGCGGGAGGGTGTGCGCGCAGACCCGAGGGGGCTCGACGCCACACAAGGGACCCGGCACCCGGTCCCCCAGCAGAGAGAGAGGGCAGCGCCGCCAGGACCCAAACCTCCGGTAGCCGCAACCGCCGTCGCCGGGTAGGGCCGGGCCGCCAACCGGGCCTGGCGCAGCATCAGCGCCCGCTGCCGCTTCCGCTCGATGCTCGCCCGCACGGAGGCAGGCAGCTCCGCCGGCTGTTCCGAAGCCGCCGGCTGCGGTGAAGTTTCCCCGGCCGCCGCCATCGCCAATCTCAGCGAACTTGGTCTCCAGCCCCGCGCACGCGCAAGCGCACGCGCAGGCGCCCCGAGCAGCCCCGGAGGGAAGCGCGCCTGCGCGATTGGAGGGCGGAGGGAGCGGCGGCGGCTGAGTCTGCGCGCTGGCGGGGACCGGGAATAGCTGCCGGTTTATAAACCGGGGGTAAGCGGTGCCGAGATCGTTTTCTTCGGGACTTGGTCATCTTTAAAGTAACAGTTTCGCTTGGTGGTTTAGAATCTAGGCTTTGGAGTCAGACCTAGGTTAAGTCCTACTCTGACACCATCTGCGTGATCTTGAACAAGTTATTTAACCTGAATTCAGTAGTAAAATGATAACTACGGAACCCCTTCCCGGTTGTTGGGAAGATTAGATGTAGACTTTGAACACAATGCCTGGCACAGTAAGCTTCCCAAAATGATAGCAGCTGGTAGTAATAATGTGTCAATCAAGAGAAACCCCGAGATGATGGACCTGGCTTTCCTTTGGACAGAGCCTTAGGTTTGAGAGGAGAACACCTGCGTTCAAACGCTCACTTGCTGTGTGAGCTCAGGCAAAGGCAGCTCCTGGTCCCAAGGTTGGTATACGAGGTGTACCGGTTAATAATGCGGATTTTTTCAATAGCTGGAGTTACACAGATGTTGATATGTATGCTATTTTGTTGTATTGCTCCTTCAGGTTACCACTTGTTCTGACCCATGGCACGCGCACTTTCTGAGCTGCACTTCAAAACGTACCAAGAAGTGGAAAATTGGGTCTCTGAATGGTTTGCCTCAAAACAAGAAAAGTTCTATTGGGATGGTATCCACAAATTACCTGAAAGATGGGGGAAATGTGTAGCTAGTGATGGACATTACTTTGAATAAAGCACTTTTGATGTTTCTCTTGAAATTATCGTGTTTTCTTTGATTACAAAATCCACATTATGGTTAATAATCTGGATTAATTATTAACCAGTTAATAATGTGGATTATTAACCAATATTGCAGATTAGTTATTAACCGGTTAATAATATGGATTAACTTTCAACTGGTTAAAATGCAGATTAATTATTAACTGGTTAATAATACGGATTTTGTAATCCAAAGAAAACACAATTTCAAGAGAAAAATCAACAGTGCTTTATTCAAAGTAATGTCCATCGCTAGCTACACATTTCCCTCATCTTTCAGGTAATTTGTGGATACTGTCCCACTAGAACTTTTCTTGTTTTGAGGCAAACCATTCAGAGACCCAATTTTCCACTTCGTACGTTTTGAAGTGCTGCTCAGAAAGTGCGTGTGCCATCGATCAGAACAAGTGGTAATCTGAAGGAGCGAGGTCTGGTGAATATGGCTGGTGTGTTAATACTAATGTATATTCTGAAGAACCTATATAAAGCAGGTAAATGTTCAGATCTACTGGTTGAACTGGAGATAGAAATGTCAAGCCATTCTTATTGCTTTTCCCCTCAGGTCCCTCTTTCTCCCTCTCTATCTTGTCCAGGTGATAAAATCTCAAATTATATGTAACACCAAAAGCACAAGCAAGGAAATAAAAAATTCTATAAGCTGGCTAAGTTGAAAACGTGGGCATTAAAGAACGCTATCAAGAATGTGAAAAGGCAACTTACAAATGGCAGAAATATTTGCAAATTATATATCTGAAAAGGGGCTAGTATTCAGAATATACAGGGTGTCCCCAAAAATGTATACACACTTTGAATGATTACCAAGTCAGTGTTTATTAACATTTAATTTTCAAAATTAAGTAAGTTATCAGCTGTTAAAGGGTATATACATTTTGGGGGGGGACACCCTATATAAATAACTGTTACAATCCACTAACAAAAAGGCAAAATAGCCCAGTTTTTAAACGAGCAAAGGGCTTAAGTAGACATTTTTCTAAAGAAGATATACAAATAACCGATGAATACATAAAAAGATACTCATCTTAGTTATTAGGGAAGTACAAATCAAAAGCACAATGAGAAACCACTTTACACCCAATAAGATGACTAGAACTAAGAAAAACAAAATAGTAAGTTGACAAAGATGTGGACAAATTGGAACCCTCATGCATTGTGGGAGGGAATATAAAATGCTGCTATATAAAACAGTTTGGCTATTCTTCAAAAATGTTAAACATAGAAATACCATATGAGTCAGCAATTCCACAACTGGGTATAAACCCAAAAGAATTGACAACAGAGTTCAAACAAAAAACAAAAGTTTGAAATTACCCTAATATCTATCAAATGGTGGATGGGTAAACAAAATGTGGTATATCCATGCAAAGGAATATTATTCAGCCATAAAAGGAAGAAAGTACGATATATGTTAGAACATGGATAACCCTTGAAAACGTTATGCATTCCTTTTATATGAACTATATGAATAAGCAAACTCATAGTGACAGAAAGCCAATTAGTGATTGCCAGGGGCTGAGGGAAGAGGGGACTGGGGAATGACTGCCTATGAATATAGGTTTTCTTTTTGGGGTAATGAAATGTTCTGGAGCTAGATAGTGGTGAATGGGCCCAGGCGATCAGTGGAAGTTAATGAACCTGGTCAGGTGTGGGACTTGAGCAAACTGGAGTGAGGACACCTCTTAAAAGAGTCAGCTACTACACAGACCCCATGGGTAGTTGTCAAGACAGCATTTGGGCCCACTATTGCCAGATTGCCCAATGCTTCCAGAAACGTAACTGCTTCTCAAACGGTAAGCACATACGAGTCCCCTGGTGAGCTTGTTAAACTGCAGATTCTGATTCAGTAGGTCTGTGGTGGAACCTCAAGAATGTGCATTGCTAACAAGCTCCCAGGTATGCTATAGCTCCACTAACCACAATGAATAGTAAGGGTCCCCGCTCACAGGTTCTCAAACTTGGCAGCACACTGGCAGCATCCAAGGAGTTGAGCCAGTGCATGCTTAGGCCCTACCCCCAGAGAGATTCCGATATCATTGGTCCGGGATGGGATCTGGGTGTCGGGATTCTGTAAAGTACCCTCCCTACCCTCACCCCTTTACCCCTACATACTTCTAATGGGCACCAAGTTTGAGAGCCAGAACCCCATGTGACCCTTTTAGACTCGACAGCTCTAAGAGTCTCTGGGGGCTATGCAGTATTTCTAAAGAACAAGGTAACAGTTCTTCCCCAAAGTAACCTTTTGAGAATAATCAGCCCCAAGAGCCTCCTCCCCAACAAAGCACAGCTGAGATGCTGTACAAGCCCTGGCGTTTCGTAACTCTTGACAACCTGCTGGGTCTCCTCTTACAGGTAACTCCCTCTCCTCTGGCTTCCTGGCCTTTGTTAGAAAGTTTCATGTAACTGGGTCTGAATTGTTAGCTGACGCCTCAGCCAAGCAAAAACCTTTAGAGAAAGGAAAAAGAGTGCATGCCCCGATCTGTACCTCTCACAGGGTGACAGAGGCTGTGGGGCTTGCCCAGAGGGCAGCAGCATGAGTCATCTCCATGAGGGCACAAAAGGAAAACAGGCAAGGAGAATGGGCCAATGGATGCATTCTTGCCTCTCCCCATTTACAGTCTCGGGGAAAACCTGTGACTACATCTCTCTTCCTGCTTTGTACCTCTCTCATCTCCCAGACCAACTGTGATCCTGGCTGAAAGAGGGGTGCTTAACAAAGCACAGAAAGAATGGAAAGCCCGGACCCAAGCGTGAGGAGCAGCAGGTAGGTAAGAATGGAAGCCAGGAAGGGGAAAGAGAAACTTGGCAGTGTTTCCTGACAGGCCTCCTGTCTAAGAGCATTACTGGGGTTATTCATGCCGAGATGACAGGATGTGAACATATTTGTCTTTATGATCTAGTAAATAGCACATGTGTGTGGCTTTCTTTTTTATTTCCATTTTCACCCTGATTCCCTGGGGCTGTCCCCCTTAATGTGGTCACTTTGAACATAGTTGGCATCAGTTCATAATAGGAGAACATCTGGTGAGAAGGAGCACGCCACGGGGGAAACTGTCTGGGACAAGGATGCAGAAACACAGAAATTAGTCTGATCCTGTTGACTTAAGCTGTATTGATTTAGTAATCCAGGAAATGCAGTCTCTTTTTGCTGTGATTGACCAGGCAAACACTCCTGGAGAAACTTAGATTTCAATCTCCGTGAACCAAAAGATAAAGGGATTAAGGAAAAAAACATCATATTGGAAATTTGATCAATAAAATGTCTGCGTGTGTGCAAAGGGATTTAGGAAGCATCTTAAAGACTCACAAGAACTTTCTCTCCAAAAGCTATAAGGGGTGGGAGGGTCCAAATGATTCAACTAAGGACAGGGCCCAGAAAAAATGACTGTCAGCACTGGAACCCAAAACCCTTTGTCACTCCTGGATCTCCCATACTCTGCATTCCCCAGATCATAAATACAGCCCAGGGGACCTTGTTTCTTACTGCCTCTTCCGAGAAGCCTGCCCTGACTTCCTCCTCTGGCTGCCTATGAACCTCATGTGCTGGTGCTGTGGCATTTACCACACCTGCTATCCTTACTAGATTCTCAGGTCCTTGAGAACTGGGACCATCTGATTTATCTCAAATCTCTGGGACTTAGCACAATGTCTGGCACAGAGTAGCTGTTCAGTAAATGTCCGTGGAATTAAATAGAATGATAATACTGACCAAGCCTAGTTAGATGTTTCACCAGCACTGAAAATTCAAGGTCCAAAGCTGAACCCTACAGCCACCTTGGTTCTGCTTATACACCTGCAATGGTAAAGAATACTCCACTTCAGAACAGCCTATTCCACTGCTGTCTAGCTTTAGCCATTACATACTGCACTAACAATAGTAACAATAATAATAACAAACACTTATATTGTGCTCGTGGTTTTGAAAGCATTTTAAATGTATTTAATTTTTATAACTACTTAATGAGTATTTTCACTCATCTCAGTTTATAGATGAGACAACGAAGGCATGGAGATGTTAAGTAACCTGTTCAAGGCGACAAGAATGAAAGTAGCATCTGAGCTGAGGGAGGTGTTCTTCTCACTGTTTTGGGCTGTTTGGAGCGTATCTGGAGCCTGTGCCCACTTCTGGACACCACCAAGGGAATTTGAGCCAGGGCGCGGCCAGGTTAGAGGGAAGGGCTAGGAACCCTATCATGGAAGAAATGCTGAGAGGGAGGCCAATGCAGAAGGCTCGTGACCAAGGTGCCAATCTCCAAAGGACTGCTGGGGCGGCGGGCACAGAGGTGGGCTGCAGCCTGTGTGTTCTCACTGAGCCGGAGATTCACGGCGGTCTCACTGGGCAGGGTTTCGTCTCCCTTCAGATCACCAGGCCCAGGTCTGCACTCATGGCCTTCTCTCGTGGCCCCACGTCTCTCCGGAGTTGAAGACAGAAGTGGCAACAGGATGAGAGTCTGACCCAAGGTCCACGCTTCTGGGACAGGAATGCACCCGAGACCCTGCAGGGAAGCAAATTCACGTTGTCATGGGGCCCACGCTTGCAATGAAAACAAGTGAAGCTGGTTGGGCACTGGCCTTTTAAATGTACAGAAATAGTTTCACTTCCACAGATAAATGTGTTGAGCCTATTTTCCTTACAACAAATGACTTGGTCTTTTATTTTTCCTTTTTGACAAAGACGTAATAAGAAAAATGTTTTTACTTTTGTTTTTTATAATAAAATAAATAAACACAGCATATGTGCAATGAGAAATGGTGTCACCAGTCATCCTTGTTGCCGGGGCAACAATAGGGAGCTGAGGAGGCAGCTGTGACTGGGCTGAGGCAGGTCCAATGAGGCTAAGCCTTCCATTTTGTTAGAGGAGCAGCTAGAAATCTGGGTTTTTATATAAAACCTTCCAATTTCTAAAGGTTAACACTGACGCTCAAAAAACAACATGCAAGCTTTGTTGAATCCCTCTACAACATCTCTGTTGTATGATCTTCCTAGCTCTGCTTGCTTATCCCTGGGATGGGAGCTCACACCCACAGAAGCAGTTTCTGTCTATGGACTGCTGTCACCACTAGGAACAGATTTCTCACAATAAGTCGAAACTGATCACTTTATAGTACACCAGCCCAACCACCCTGACCTGCCCAGCCTCTGCATTAGTCCTAACCCTAGACTGCAGCCTCTGGGCCACTTCATTCATTCATTCATTCACGCAATCATTCACTCACTCATTTGCATGTGCATGTGTGTGTGCGTGTGCCTGTACACACACACGCACACACACACACACACACACACACACACACACACACACCAGGGACTAATTGCACAGCATCTGTTGAATTCGGTGAATCATGATGCGAGCTACCTGTGAGCAGAAAATGTGTTTTCTTTGTCCCTGAGTCTCTTGGAACCTCCTTACCACATCAGGCCTAGAACAGAGAAAGTCCCAGCGAATCCCCAGGTGGGGACACTGCCGCTTCCCAATTCCTCTTCTGGATAAAGGCTGTCAAGAAGTTTCTTGCAGACCTTGCATGTGCCTCTCCTGAGCAGCAGCTGGCACAGTGACTAGGAACAGCATTTTCTGGCCCTGTGGCCCCAAGCAAGTCACTGATGTCCCAGCCCAGGCCTCCCCATGTGTTAAATAGGGGCGTTAATGCCTACTTCGTGGCATATTTTGAGGTTATCTTTTTTAAAAAATATATTTTTATTGATTTCAGAGAGGAAGAGAGAGGGGGAGAGAGGTAGAAACATCAATGATGAGAGAGAATCATTGATGGGCTGCCTCCTGCAGGTCCCCTACTGGGGATTGAGCCCACAACCCAGGCATATGCCCCTGACTGGAATTGAACCTGGGACCCTTCAGTCCACAGGCCAACACTCTACCCACTGAGCCAAACTGGCTAGGGCTTGAGGTTATCTATAAGTCTTTTTAAGAGGGAAGTGCTACATTGACTCGAGGAAGTGGGAAGAAGTTGGAGTCCCACTGGGCTACAACTTTGGGCAGACAATTGAATCTCCATGAGCCTCAATTTCCTCTTCTACAAAATTGCCTACTCTACCTGCCTGTTCTTTGGATTCGAAATTAGAAATAATGATGCATGTTGAATATCCTGCACTGGAGGTTCAGGGAAGGGGGAACTGTTGTTGCTGTTACTGATAACCAGTAGAGGGCACCAAACTATTCTATAATGAAATGAAATGAAAGAAATGAAATAATGAAATGAAATGAAATGAAATGAAATGAAATCATCTTGGTAGCCTAGCCACAAAGGCAAGGAAAGGAGATCCACCAAGTAGGAAGCTTTACACACACACACACACACACTCCTTTTTTATTGGAAAGTCAGAAATTATGCTTTACATCGTGCTATTAAGGGAGGGGTGGGGTGTGTGTGGATCACTTATTGACACAAGTAGCTTAGGATTCCAAAGAAGGCTCTCCTAGCAGGGGTTCTTGTCCTTGCCCTAGTCCTTGTGTGGTGTGACCTTGGACAAGTCCCTGCCTGTGTCTGGACCCTTTCTGAAGCCCAGGAGGGTTGGGTCAGGTGCTAAGGGATCCTCTAGTGTCCATGACTAAGATTTGAGGACAAATACATTTCAGGAAACATGCAGGTGGTGGGGTCGGGTGGACAAAACGTCCTCTGGATGCCCTTGCTGGGCTGGGCCTTGATGATTTATCCACAGGCCAGGGGAGCCACATTTGCCTGGTCCCGGCCTCACAAAGGAGTGCGGTTAGAGCTGTTGGGTGGTGGCAGTGTGGTTCTGCAAGTGCACATGATGCTTATCATCTTTTGTGCAGGTTGATGGCGAAGCCACGGAGACCACCCAGCCTGACAAAGAAAGGAATTCTTGTCTGCAGTTGACAGCCCTCAGGTTGACGGCTTTCCATTTGCCTGGGAGGCTGTCACTGGCAGAACAATGGCAACGAGCAGGGTGGCTCTCACCTGAGACGGACGGGCGCTGCCGCCAGGAGGGGGAGGAGGCAGGCCAGGCCTGGGGTGGGGGTGGCTGTTGTCTCTCCTCCCAGGATATGCAGGCTGCACGACCTCCCCAGCCGGCAGCAGGCGTGGAGAGGCTGTGGAGAATTATTCTGTGCGTAGATGATTGCGTCTCGATCGGAAAGCAGCAAGTATTTACTCTTCATTAAGAAAAATTATAATGAATTACTGATACACACAAAGCATAAATCAATCTCAAACGCATTATGTGGAGTGAAAGAAGCCAGGCACAAAAAGAGTACATAGGGCGTAACTCCATTTCTATGAACTTCTAGAGCAGACAAAACTAAGCTGCCGTGATAGGATCTCGAGCAATGCTGCCTCCTGGGAGAGGGAAGGCCGCCTGCGCAGGGCATGGAGGAACTTTCTAGGGGATGGAAGCTTTCTACGTCTTGATTGATTCCTACCACTGGTGATGACAGGAGTGCATCGTAAGTCCCTTTGCAAAACTCTGTACACTTAAAAATCCATGCATTTTACTGTTTGCACATTATACTTCAATAACAGTGATAAAAACAGAATTGCAAAAAAAGTTTCATGACTTTTCTCAAAATAAATACATGTCCACACTACAAGACTGAAAAAATACAGGCACGTTTTTAAAATAAAATTTTAAAAAGAAATAAAAATCATTTTAATCCCCTTACCCAGAGGTAAGCACGATTATCATTTTGATATTGATAGTACCAGGTCTTTATTTTCACAAAAATGAAATCAGATAGGTTTGTAAGCTGCATTATCATTAATTTGTTTATGCATTGAATTGGCAATACAAATACACAGTTAAAACTTCAAAAGGTACAAAAGGGCATAAGTTAAAAAAGAAATCTCTCTTCTAGTTCCTCTCTCCAGAGCACTTACACCCATCATTTATTTGTATATTCTCCTAAAGATATGTTATGTTATGCATTTACAATCATACATGCATGGTGAACCTCAAGGAGAAAAAACATGGTAACTTACTGTTCACACAATTTGCACCTGTATCAACCTGTATTTTTAATATAATGTGACAACATGAATTTCTTTTCATGTCATTAAAATTCTTCTACCGTGTCAGTTAAAGTACACTTTTGACTAAAGCAGAAGATAAAAACAGAAATATGCAAAAAAAAATTATGTCTAAACCTCAAAGTGTTTTCATAAATTGAATCTACTTTTATATTCAGTACCAATATAAAATAATAGGTCATTTACCAGCATCCCCAAAAAAACCTTCTGATCCTCTCCTAAAACATACCCACTCCCTCAAAAGTACCCACTATCCTGACTTCTAATTTTTAATGGGGTTAGCCTGGTTTTTGAACCTTTGGATTATACAGGATTTATTCTTATGTCTATATTCTTTCACTCAGTAGAATATGAATGGGATTTATTCATGTTTTAGCATATAGCAACAGTTCATACACACTTGCTACCATGCAGTATTCCTTTGTATGAACATATCACAATTGATTTATCCATTCTACTGTTGGTGGACATGGGGGTTGCGTCCAGGTTTGGGCTCTCACAGCTGCTATGAGCATCCTTTAGGTGTCTTTTGGTAAATATATGTATGCATCTCTGCTGTACATATGCTCAGGAATGCAATTGCTAGGTCATGCGGTCTGTGTATGTTCAGCATTAGAACAAGTAGTCTCCAAAATGGTTACGCCCATTTCCACTCTCTCCTGCTGTACAAGAGTTCCCATTGCTTTACCTCCTCACCTACACAGTCCATTTTCATGGCTGCGTAGAATCTCAGTATACGGATATGCCATATTTATTTACCTGTTTCCCCTAGTTCAGGGATTCCTGACTCTTTTTGTGCCCTAGACACACTGGCGCTCTGATAAAGCTTAAGGACCCTTCTCACAATACGACCTAGTAAAGCATAAACTTCAGTATTAACACGCTGGGGACATCTAGCAACAGGTCTAATGATCGTGGTAACGTCAAAATTCCAAAATGAGCATAAACAGAAAAATGTTTATTGACCTTTTGTGCTGCTTTTCCTATGAAATGCGTATCTTACTTAGCTTTTGCCAATTTCTAAAATAACCTATTTATTTTCAAATTTTATATAAGAACTCCTTGTGTATTATAGATATGAATCATCTGTGAAATGTTACAATTTTTTTCATTTGTCATTAACTTTGCCATTTCATTTCTTAATAACAGCTCTATGTTTTTTAAATAATAGCTTTATTGAGAAATAATTCACATACCATAAAATTCACCCTTTTAAAGTATACATTTTAGTGGCTTTTAGTATACTCATGGAGTTATGAAACCCTCACCACCATCTAATTTCAGAAAATGTTCATCACCCCAGAAAGAAACCTCAAACTCATTAGTAGTCACTTAATTTCCCCAGACCCCAACTCCTGATACCACTAACCTATTTGTACTTCTATTCAGTACAGACTAATAAGATTAGCCCATTCTGCCTATACATGAACATACATACCAGTATGTGGTCTCTTACGATTGCCTTCTTTCACTCAGCATAATGCTTCTTTGGCTTATTCCTGTTGTAGCATGTGTCAGTACTTCATTTCTTTCTATGGTTGGAAATTATCACATTGTAGGGGAATACCCAATTTTTTATCCATTTATCAGTTGATAGACACGTGGATTGTTTCCACTTTTGGGCCATTATGATAATGCTGTTATGAACATTCATGTACAAGTTTTTATACAAACATTTCATTTCTCTTGGGTATATACCTAGGAATGGAATTTCTGGATCATGTGGTAACTCTAACATTTTGAGCAACTGCCAGACTGTTTTCCAAAGTGGCTGCATCATTTAAAATTCCCATTAGCAATGTATGAGGTGTTCATGGTTTTCTTTTTTTTTTTTTAATTAAATCTTTATTGTTCAGATTATTACGTTTGTTCCTCTTTTTTCCCCCCCCATAACTCCCCTCCTCCCAGTTCCCGCCCCACCCTCCACCCTCACTTCCCACCCACTGTCCTCATCCATAGGTGCACGATTTTTGTCCAGTCTCTTCCCGCATCTCCCACACCCCTTTCCCCCCCAAGAATGGTCAGTCCATTCCCTTTCTATGTCCCTGATTCTATTATAATCACCAGTTCATTCTGTTCATCAGATTATTTATTCACTTGATTCTTAGATTCACTTGTTGATAGATGCATATTTGTTGTTCATAATTTGTATCTTTACCTTTTTCTTCCTCTTCTTAAAGGATACCTTTCAGCATTTCATATAATCCTGGTTTGGTGGTGATGAACTCCTTTAGCTTTTCCTTATCTGTGAAGCTCTTTATCTGACCTTCAATTCTGAATGATAGCTTTGCTGGAAAAGTAATCTTGGTTGTAGGTTCTTGGTATTCAACACTTTGAATATTTCTTGCCACTCCCTTCTGGCCTGCAAAGTTTCTGTTGAGAAATCAGCTGACAGTCGTATGGGTATTCCCTTGTAGGTAACTGAGTTTCTTTCTCTTGCTGTTTTTACGATTCTCTCTTTATCTTTTGCTCTTGGCATTTTAATTATGATGTGTCTTGGTGTGGTCCTCTTTGGATTCCTTTTGTTTGGGGTTCTCTGCGCTTCTTGGACCTGTAAGTCCATTTCTTTCACCAGGTGGGGGAAGTTTTCTGTCATTATTTCTTCAAATAGGTTTTCAATATCTTGCTCTCTCTCATCTTCTGGCACCCCTATAATTCTGATGTTGGTACGCTTGAAGCTATCCCAGAGGCTCCTTACACTATCCTCGCATTTTTGGATTCTTTTTTCATTTTGCTTTTCCGGTTGGGTGTTTTTTGCTTCCTCGCATTTCAAATCATTGACTTGATTCTTGCGCTCCTCTGGTCTGCCGTCGGGAGTCTGTATAATATTCGTTATTTCAGTCCGTGTATGCTTAATTTCTATTTGGTTCCCCAATATAACATCGAGGGTCTCATTAGTTTTCTTGTAGATCTCATTAAGTTTATCGGCGGCTTCTAAACAGTTCTTGAGAGACCTTAAAAGTGTGGTTCTGAACTCTATATCTTCCATTGACAATTTTGTCCTGTTTCTTTGTCTCCGCATTTTGTTATGCTTCCTTGGTGCACCCCCTAGTGGTCTTTGTTCGCAGTCTTATAGTTGAACCTTGATTGTTGTAGCTAATACCAGGGAGGGTTTGACTTCCAGGCCAAGTGGCTATGAGAATCAGCTGTGTCAGCAGTGAGAGAACTTCTGTCCTCTAGGGAGGTGCTAATCTAGCCTTTGCCTGAGGCTATCCGGCAAATGCCTCTGTGCAGGGCTTGGGCAGAGCGGGTCGCACAGGATCAACAGGGTGGGCTGGAGAGAGCAGTTATGGCGGCTCTCAGTCCTGTCCCCCGGGGCTCTGCCTCTCTGAGTCCCAGCACCCGCTGCAAAGCTCGGAGAGAAAGCTGCACTCGCTCTGTCCGAAGCCAGACAGTCCCACTTCTCCCGTTTGAGTCTGGGTCCCTAAAGACTCGCCTGTATCTGGAGCTCAGAGTCTGCGACTCCCTCCCGATTGAAAACGCCAACTGCGCCCTCCGCCGCCAGCCCGCTCCACACACTCCGCACCTCAGAACTTGACTTCAGCACTGCGCCTCCTCTGAGTGTCCGTATGCGTTTCTCTTTCCTCCTAGTTGTAGGACTTCCACTCAGCCAGCGTTCCTGTGGTTCTGGGTGATGTCCTTTCCGTCTTTTAGTTTCACTTTTGAAGTAGTTGTTCAAAGCAGCAAACTCCTGCGTTACCTATGCCGCCATCTTGGTTCTCCTTCACCTCAATTATCTCTTAATGTCATCTCCTCGAAGAAGTTTCTCTCCTGACCTTCTGGCCTGCTCCAGTCTGCCCAAGGTCGGCCATCCTGACTTGATCCCCTCACCTCCCCTCGGGGTTCAGATCATATCAACTCCCAAGTCTTACTCTTTTTTTAAAAAATATATATATATTATTGATTTTTTACAGAGAGGAAGGGAGAGGGATAGAGAGTTAGAATCATCAATGAGAGAGAAACATTGATCAGCTGCCTCCTGCACGCCCCCACTGGGGATGTGCCCGCAACCAAGGTACATGCCCTTGACCAGAATCGAACCTGGGATCCTTCAGTCTGCAGGCCGATGCTCTATCCACTGAACCAAACCAGCTACCATGGTTTTCTAATACATAGTAAAATAAAGCAACGGTTTTCGTTATGGTTTCTGTCTTTGAGGCATTCTTACAAAGGCTTTCGCCATTCCAAAATTATGGAAATAGTGTTCCTTCTTTCTGTAATTAACATTTTTAAACGACCACTTGGAATCTACATTATGCAATGCCGGTCTTCCCGCTCTTTCTGCCATTTTGATACACTTTGTAATGCAGTTCTGCCTGCCTTAGAATTATGGCAATTTTTCCCAGACCCTGGCCTGTTAGTACTCAGAGCTGTGGTTAATTGTTATTGGACTTTTTTCTTGTTTCTTCAGAAGTTTTAATGGCTGATTTGGATATTTCTAATCAAATGCTTTTTTCCTTTTCTTTTTGGCATATGTTTAAAGAAAGTGCTCATTTGAGGGGATTTTTCAGTGGCATAAACATTTTATCAGAACTGGAAAGGGCTATGGATAGTGTTCTAGGTACTTTATTTCATGTGTCCTGTCTTTTCCTGCCTTGGTTTTCTTTAGAAAGAATGGGAGCCTTGTGTTTGGTGAAACGCAAAGATGAAGTTGATAGGTGGGGAAGGGACCAGGGACTCTGAGAGGAGTTGGGGAGTGCTTAAGGAACGTCCATTCGTTTTCCCAGCCTGTCCCCTATTTTTTCTCACTTTCCCCACCATCCCAGAAACAGAAAGGGGGCTGTTTCCGCTTGCAATGGTATAACCCAGCCTCGTGCTTCCAATGCCTCGCAGCATTTGTATCCTGTTTTATCCTCACTGCCATCCGGGGTTCACTAGCTCCATTTTACAGATAAAGAAACTGAGCCCCCAAGAGGGTACATGCTGAAATCACGCGGCTGGGACAAGGCAGAGCTGCACCTTGGTCCAGGACTCCTGACTCAAAGCCTCGAAAACCCCTGTTCAGAAAGGAAAGGGGGTCAAAGGGCCAGGGTGTGTACACACACAGCCCTCAAAAGGAATGTGGGGTTTTGTGGTTTGGGTTTCAGTCCCCTTTCTAAGCACGCGGCCTCGCATGCCAGCCGAGGGTGTGCGTCTGTGTGCTGGGGGTGGGAGGGGAGGGGTTGCAGGGCTGCATGTCATTCCTCAGACATTGCACAAAGGAGGCCAAAGCACTGCCTTTGTGAGGAAGCTCACAGCCCTTTCTGGTCTCCTGCTGTCTCCTCAGAGCCCAGCTTCTGCGAGCTTCTGCCTTAGAATGAGATGCGACCTGGCGGTGGGAACTGGGCTTCGGCTCCAGGTGACATGACTCATTCGGTGGTTTATGAGGATCTGTACGTGTGCTTCGAATTCCTAAAACACCCCTTTTGTGCCAATGGAGATCCACTCTGCTCCGTGGGCTCAAAAATAAAAATTGAAAAGATAAAATCTTTGCATGTCTGTGACACCGCATGTCTTAATGTGACGTGCCTTTTGTGGGGGCTAAAAAGGATTTTCTGGTCAAATGTTTTGAGCAAATGCTACATATTGCACACCCCCGTTGGAGATTCACAATGAAAATTAGTATACCTGAGGCTCCAAGAAGGGGGGGCAAGAATGAGACTCATTGAGTACGTAAAACCAAGCTTTATCTAATGTCTCTAACCACTGAACCTTTCCTCAGATAACAAACATTCAAGGCTTCCTGCCAAATGACAGCTCCACGGAACCCAACTTTGCACAGTGCTTGAGCAAGGCTGATGTTTTTGAGCCTAAATAAATGTAAGTTAAACCCTATTATAACAAACCCTAGGAGGCTGCCCAAATCCTTTTACATTCATGTTGTGCTTTTAAATGTATCAAATATGCCTGTTCTAATTGTACTATTTTCAGAAACAATGTTTTTCTGATCACACAGATATTTGTCTAAAAAACGTATTTTAATATACTTTCATCTGTATTGCACTTATTGAGTTACTTGGAGTCTCTATTCATAAAAAAATCTTATTTTCAAATTCTTTCAGTATTATACCGTCATTAATTTTTATTGAAGTTGCATATAAAGCTTTGTGAAAATATATAAATGGATTTTTCCTTTAGGGCATTAAAATACTTTTGGATAGGATCTTCTTTTATTATAAGAATCATTGATGAGCCCTTTTAAATTTTTAGGAAATATAGAAAAGCAGAATAAAATTCATTATCTATTCTCTCACATAAACCACTATTAACATTTTCATCAAGTCTTTTCTTCTACACATAGTTTTTACATAGTTGAGATCCCCCCACTTTGTAATGTCTCTTCTTTATTATTTGACATTATTGCAAGAGTATTAGCGTTTGTTTTTATATTCAATGAATGTGAAAACAAAGAAAACTATTTAAGACAAGACTCTGCCTTCCAAGAGGTGTTGGTGGTTTTGATTATTTGGTGTCCAGCAGGAGTAATTAAGATGCTCCTCATAGAATGAGGAGAAATGCAGGGCTGTCTCAGATATGATCCTGAGCTGTGGTCGGCAAACCGCGGCTCGAGAGCCACATACGGCTCTTTGGCCCCTTGAGTGTGGCTCTTCCACAAAATACCACGTGCGGGCGCGCACGTACAGTGCGATTGAAACTTCGTGGCCCATGCGCAGAAGTCAGTATTTCGTGGAAGAGCCGGCATTTTGTGGAAGAGCCACACTCAAGGGGCCAAAGAGCCGCATGTGGCTCGCGAGCCGCGGTTTGCCAACCACTGCCCTAAGGTATCAATGAGGTTGCATCTCATTAGGTCCCTCTGCAAGCTCCTCCAAGCCTAGATGCTGAAACCATCCCTTCCCTTGGTCAGACTTAAGTCAAAGGACCAAGATTAAGAGGGCTGGGTGAGCTCTCCATTCACGTTATGAAGAAAATTGAAATAAGTGACCTTCCCTCAACCACCAAGGTTTGCTTTTCCTTTTCTCCCAAGTTGGTGATGACATGAATTACTGCAAGCTTCTTTACAGTCTGAACTCAGGGTAAAACGCATAACTGAATGTGGTCCTGGGGAAAGCCTTTTACAGCTGAGGTAGTTGAGACTCAGGGGGCTTACTGGTTTGGTCAAGACTCCTTTCAGCTCTAAGTGATGGATCAAAGTCCCAGGCCTGGTCTCTAGCCCCGCCCCGCTTTGGGCAGGCCTGCATCCCTGCTCCGGGCAGCCATAAAAGCCGTGTAAACATCAGACAAGCACGGCTGTCTTTGGCCGTGTGGAGCTGGAAGATAATTCAATCTGATAGAATTAATGGGCTTATTACAAAATCCTTCTAATTCCTCAGTCAACTCATCCGAGCCCTCGTTCTGGGTCCTCTGTTGCTGGGTTTTCATCTGTGGCTGACAGATGCTGCACGTTCAGGATAAAAACCACGCGGGGCTGGGAGGTGGCTGTGGGTTTCATAATGGCCACAGGTGTTCTGGGCTGCCTTTCCGCTTCCCCCTTTCCACACTTTGCCAGACGACAAAGACAAGACGACGAGGACTGGTTTATGGGTACCTCTCTGAGGTTTTACACAGCTGGCAGCATTTGCTGGGCAGGGAAAGTAGAACGCCAAAAACAGCTCCAAAACCTTGGGTCTGGACGGTAGTTTAGGCTTAAATATGAGTAATGAAAGTTTTTGTTTTGTTTTTAATTAGAGTGAAGTTAAAAGAGATTTCTAACCAGGCCATGTGTGAAGCTAAAGTTGGAATTTGCTGGTGACAGCCAGAGAATGGTGAGGAAGGAACCAACTTGTCTGTATTTGTTCCTTTAAAGCAGATAAAGTTCACCATGAAAGGCATGCCCTTTGCCATTTGACATCATTATAAATAGATTTGGTTGCCCAAGCCAGAGGCTAAGAGGGCCCCAAATGGAACCTTTCAATCTTTTATTCTAATCCCTCTGATTTTCCAGAAAGACTGGGCTGGGAGACATAATTTCCCGGTCTGGGTCTCAGTTTTCTCACCTGTAAAATGATGGATTTAAAAAATATATATTTTTATAGATTTCAGAGAGGCAGGGAGAGGGAGAGAGATAGAAACATCAATGATGAGAGAGAATCATTGATCGGCTGCTTCCTGCACACCCCACACTAGGGATCGAGCCCACAATCCCGGGGAATGTGCCTGACCTGGAATCAAACCCTGACCTCCCGATTCATAGGTCGACGCTCAACTACTGAGCAACACCGGCTGGGCTACAATGAAGGATTTTGAGCACACAACCTGAGGGTACTTCTACTATAGTTTCTATTAATTTTATGTCATTCAGCTTAACAAACAGCATTGAACACGTACCCTATGGCAGGCCTTGTTCCCAGCGCTGACAGTGACCAAACGGAGCCACTGTTCATTAGGGTGATGAGGCTCATGACACAAAGCCAAGCCCGGTGCACAGATGGTGCAGGAGATGCAGGGGCCAGAGGAGTAATGGGAGGACCCAGGTGGACAGACAAGGGAAGACGTTGTGGAAGAGGTGGCATCTGATTGGGCCTTGAAGGATGAGGACTTCAACACGTGCCGACGAGGAGAAAGGAGTTCTAGGCAGGGGAAGAGCATGAGCGGCAGGGATGTAGGGAAGAGCAAGGCCCAGCCACATATATCATGAGGTGAACGTGCCAGGACACAGGGCTGAGCAGGAGAGTCATTAGGAGGCCTTGAATGCTAAGGCAAGGGGTGTGCTGTTCATGGGGTGGGGTGGGGCGGGGACTGAGAGACCTAAGGCAGAGAAGTGATGTCATCAGCGCTGCACTTTAGGACTACTGCTCTGGGAAAATGGGCATAGTGGTTTTCCTAAAGGCCCCCGAGGTGGTAAATGGAGGTCCTGCGATTAGAACCACCCAGACCGACTCCCAAGCTTATGGGTATAACTCTCCATAGAAACACTCTAATGAGCTTCAAATCTACAACTGCTGTGTTTAGACACCAGCATCCTATCCAGAGGGATACACCGGGAGGAAACAACAGGACAGGAAGTAGTGGAGATCCACCTGCTAATTTCTAGGTATAGTGGCTTGAATGGTGGCCCCTGGAAAGATATGCCCACATTCTAATCCCTGCTACCTGTGAATATCACCTTATATAGCAAAAAGACTACATTTTATTTTCTATGGCAGAAGATGTGAATAAGGATCTTGAGACTTACCCTGGATTATCCGTGCTACCCCATATATCCTTGTAAGACAGGCACACAGAGAAGAGGAGGAAGCAATGTGACCACAGAGATTGGAGTGATGTGGTCACAAGTTAAAGAAGGCCCATAGTCAAGAAAATGGATTCTCCCCCAGAGCCCTGGGAAGGAGTGTGGCCCTGCAACCCCTGGGTTTCAGACTTCTGGCCTCCAGAAAGCTGAGAGGGTATCAATTTCTGCTGTTCTAAGCCACGAAGCCTGTGGTACTTTGCTCCAGTGGCCACAGGAAACTAATATATTAGGTTACCTTTTGTTAAATTTAATTAATCCATTTAAATTGGTATTACATGCATACGGTTTGGAATTATTAAAAGGTAAAGGACATATGCTGAAAAGAAAATCTCCCTCCTTTCTATGCCTATGAGTCACCAGATTTCCTCCCCAGAGGTACCACACTTAATCGTGTGTGTGTGTGTGTGTGTGTGTGTGTGTGTGTGTGTGTGTGTGAGAGAGAGAGAGAGAGAGAGAGAGAGAGAGACTACAGAATTTTGCAAATTGGACCTAAATAATCTGGAAGGTAGCATGTGGTCTTGGGGTAATGAAAACACAGCTGCCCTTGCAGACAGACAGACCTGGTTCCAATTCCATCCCAGTTCCCACACACGCAGACTCTCTGGGAAAGCTCCCCAGCCTCAGGGGCCTTGGCTTTGTCCTCTGTGAAATGGGGATTATCATGAACGTGCCCCACCTCTCGGACTGCTGTGAGGACTAAGTGAGATGGTGGGGTGAAGCTTGCAGCAGACCGGTACTGGCTGCACAGGAAGCTCCCATCTTGTGAACGAAGGTCACTGCTGCCCACCTGGCCTGTTGCTTCTCAGCTTAGCATCTCTCCACCTGGAACCGGCCAGCATGTCTTTTGCTGACATGCCTAAGAGATAGGACTGCATTCTTGTCATTCCAGGGTTACTTCTGTCTGTGGTATCTTCTTTAAGTGTTGATGGAAAACCAAGGTTATGTAACATCAAACACCCAATTTTTTAAACTCCTTGAAAGAAAGTCATGAGCAATAGGGGGAAGCAGATGTGCCTGAGCTGCAAAGGCAGGATTCTGGGCCTTTGCCCAAACTATCCCTTCACCTGCAAGGACTTTTGTCCCAAGAACAAAAATTCCAGCGGCGACTATGCGATGGGGTCTTCAACGTAATAGAAAGCACAGGAGGGAGAGGATCCAGAAACACTTATTTATCCTGCAGATTTGTCCAGGACGCTTCCACCCAATGAGCCTCGGGTTTTTGTGGTGTTTTTTATCTGTAAAATGCGGATAATGCTCTTTTCCTACCTCTCTCAGGGTTGTCATGTGGGTTACAAAGAAAATCCAGGACCAACTTACACATTACCTGCTCCATCCCTTTTTTTACAGGTGAGAAAATTGGGACCCCAGAAAGGCAAGTTACCTGCCCAAGATTACCCAACAAGTCAGTAGCTGAGCTGGGGCTGGCACTCAGCCTTCTCTTTTAAGCAGACAGATGAGATGTATGTGATAAGAACCATAATATACTATGTAAATGTCATTTGAGGTCGCTCGTCTTAGTGATGGCTAGACCTTGGTCTACCTGTTTGTTTTTCTCAAGTTTTGTCCAAAATGGATGCAAGCCTTGGTCCTCTGCCTTTTGGTCTCTGAAGGAAGGGTGTGGGGTATTTGAATTACCCCGGCAACTGTGGGCGTCTTGTCCCAATCCCCTCCTGCCCACCGCTGCTCCTGACAACACCCACCCCTCTGTGCCCCTTGCCCAGGAATGCAGGGAATGAGTCTTGTGCATAAGGCCACTTGACCTTCTGCAGGGTGACATGTTGATGGGGACAGGTTGCAGGGAACCTTTTAGTGGCAAATGATTCTTACCTGGATTGGGTAAACATTCTTTAAACCCACACATAATTCTCAAATATTTGTCTCCCTGACTTGGACTTTATTCTTTCCAAGTTGTATGAAACTGGAAAACAACTTGGGAGGTTTGTAATAAATGTTTACCACAGCCCAAAATGCAATGTCTTCTTTCCTTTTACCTGTCATTAAAAACAAAACAACAGCTCTAGCCGATTTGGCTCAGTGGTTAGAGTGTTGGCCTTTGCACCAAAGGCTCATGGTTTCGATTCCCAGTCAAGGGCACATACCTCAGTTGAAGGTTTGATCCGGACCCCAGGCCGGGGAGGGGGGGGGGGGTTAGTGGTGTGTGCATGGGGGAGGTAACCAATCGATGAGTCTCTCTCTCTCCTTCCCCTTCCATCCCTCTCTCCCACCCCCACACCCCACACCCCCCCCAAAAAAAGCAATGGAAAAATATCCTTGGCAAGGATTTAAAAAATTAAAATAAAATAACAAAAACAAATAATACTATTGGAGAAACAAGGCCGTTTACATTGTGTTGGGGGGAAGTGGTATTTGAATTAGCAGAAACAGGCAAAAAGGAAATTTGGCCACATTACTCTATAAGAACTAAAAGGCCCAACGCTCTATTTCCTTCCCTCATATCTGGAGACACCAAGAACAAACAAACAAACAAACAAACAGCAGGATTTAAAGGAATCAATCAGTTTTCACTCACAACACCTTAGATAGTCTAGAATGCAATAACTACAGAGAGGTCTCCTGGGAATGATATACTTCCTTTTACTAGTGTATTTTAAACCTTCATATGTTTTCATGTGACTAATTAGCATCCTTTCATTTCAGCTTGAAGAACTCCTTTCAGCATGCTAATTCTTTTTTTAAAAATATGTTTTTATTGAGTTGAGAGAGAGAGGAAAGGAGACGGGGAGAGAGAGAAACATCAATCCACTATCTCCCACATGCACCCTGAACCCAAAACCTGGGTATGTGTCCTGACCGGGAATCAAACCAGCAAACTTTTGGTGCACGGGACAAAGCTCAACCAACTGAGCCACAACCACCAGGGCTCAGCGTGCTGATTCTTATTCAAACCAAGCTTTACCATGATAATTGCAAAATGATAATCTTCCAACCCTCGCACTTCCTTCCTATTAGTTGGTATTTTACTATAAGCAAGAGCCCTTTCTACTTCCCTATGTATTCACCCATTTATTATTGATCTATTAATTATCAGTTCAGACTTATAGATTCCGATTTTGGGGTTTATTATTCCTTATTTTCTTAATTATTTTGATGTTCAAATTATTCCAGATTTGGTTGGTGGGAGCCCCCCACGGGGATTCTCATGTCTTTTTGACACGTCCCCATCATTTTTTGAGCACTGCCTTACTTCCCAGCTCAAGATGTACCAAGCTCCCCCTGCGAAAGAAAAGCATGGGGATTCAAAAAAAAAAAAGTGGTGCTTAAAGTTCAATATAGATGATTGTACACAGGCAATTAAAGGTAGCAATTTAAAATAATTACTCTAAGTATTTAACACACACAGGGATAACTATGCATAGAAAGAAAGGACAAGAAGAAAATGCTAGAAAAGAAGAAGAAACTCCTTTGGGGTTGTGAGAATATTTTTCATATTGCTTTCTTCCCCCTGTATATTCCAGATTTTATGTAGTGAGCATGTTGGGAAAATTATGTAAAATATTTTTTCTTTCTAAGAATAATGGAGTAGGCCAGCTCTGAGAACATTACAAAAGGATTAATAAATACGTTAACAAGCACTAATAAAAATGTACTGAAAACATGCCTTCACCATCACCCATTACACTATAAAACAAAGTTCTTTGCCACAACCTGGTGCAGAATCAGGCCTAGAAAATTGTGGTTCCTCGACCTGGTCCTGCCATGTTACGCCTGGGTAACTTTGGGCAAATCGCTTTGCCAATTTGGGCCTCGGCTTTCTCATCAGAAAAAGGAGGTAATTTCTTCCTATATCTGCTATGCAATGAGGCTCAAATGAGACTGTATATATGAAAATTCCTTTAAAACACTACAAAGGTAAATAAGGTTTTAAAAAATGTTTGCTTACAGCTTTATTGAAATGTTAAATTCTTAGCAATCTCCTTTTAAATGAGTGGCGGAGGAGTCCTCTGGGAGTCTTGGGGGCCTGTGGATTCTATCTATAGCCAACAGCAACATCTCCATGGCTGCACCTTCAGTCGGGATCCCAGACGCAACCTTGGGAGGAGGGTTTGTGTGACAGTGAACTCTCAGGAAGTGATCCCAGGCTCACTGGTAAGGAAGTGGGGGAATGGGATCCGAAAGGACAGGAGGCCCAGCAAGGGCACCTATCAAACCAGCCACTGCGAGAGAACTTCTGCAAGTCACAGTCCAGCATCATCCTGGTCAGGAACAGGGAGCTGGAGTGAGTATTAATACCTCTGCGTCCATCTGTTCGTGGAAAAGTGGGCGGGGTGGGCCTCCTCCCAGCACCTGGAGCTCTGCTGAGTGCAGGCAGAGCAGATCCCAGCACCTGAGGACAGTCTTCTGACAAAGATGCAGACACTGGCCATAGCTAGGCTCCAACTTGGGAAAGGGGTTCGAGTGGATATGGGTAGAGCACTGACATATGGATAGGCTGGACATTCACAACGAAAGGAATAAAGTGAGAACCAGTGTCACCCATAGGACAGGCCTTTGGGAGGCACTGCCGTTAGGTACACGGAGACTGGGCCCAGAGAGGTGAAGTGACTTGCTGAGGGTCACACAGGTGGCAGTCAAGATTCCAGACGTGGTGTCTGGGTTAGGTCCATCTGGTCTGTCCAAAGCCTGTGTGCCCTCTTCTATGCCACGTTGCTTCCCACTGAGACCAATGCCTTTTCTATGAAGGGCCACCCATAGAGAATCCGTCAGGTGCCACCGAATCTTGCAGACCTCCTACCTTCAGCAATCCCAGAGTCCCCATGGTGTCCTCAGGAGGGCATCCGTGGCCCCTTCCCCACAGTCACCTTTTTCTCTTGAATTTGTCCAACACAAGGCACCAGGATGGACTGAATCACGACTTTCTGAACTCCCAAGAGAGGTGCCTATGTCCCAGAGACAGGGTGGCCCATCTCCTGGCTGCAAAGACGCTATTAGTGATTTGGGGAGAGTCGGTTAGATAAACAGGTACCATCCCAAACAAAAGACCTTGTGAGCTCATCGCTTGTTTCTCCTTTATTGTACTTACAGACAATTTCCCCACATCCTGCTTTCTGAACATGAGCGAACATGTGGAGGAGCCAGACACACAGAAGCCCAAGTCACGCAGACCTCACATCTGGCTGTGGAGCAATGGTCCAGAGCCCAGTTCCAGGGCCGGCCCTGCCGCACACCAGCCGAGGGACCGTGGGAAGGACGCCATCTTGTCGGGTCTGAGCATCCTCATTCATGAAGTGGTATGGCCATACCGGTCCCATCAAGGAACTGTGAGGATCCATGACATATCTAGAGGGCTCCATAAAGTCTCGAGCTTGGAGCACACGTGAAGGTGCCGTAATCCACATTTGTTCTACCAGCATGATTTTTATCAAACCAAATGCAGTCATTCCACTTGCTGGGGATCATTGATCCAACTTCCGCAGACACCCACACACCAGCCAAGAGTTAGGATATAAATCAGCAGGGTCCCCGGGGCGGCTGTACCAGGTGACGTGAACCCATGCACCTTCCTCCCAGTGAAGCAACCGGCCCCAGTGCCCAGTGTGTTTTCTTCTAGGCAAGTCTGACAAGCTTCGCTATTGTGTCTGCTTTCTCAGGGGAGAAGCAAACAAAGACTCAAGCAGTTGGCCCACTGACCCTAGCCAAAGGCAATATTTAACAGCCTGACAGGAGAAATGTCCCAAAGAGTTTAAATGACAGCTGTATTCACTCAAAATCATAGTCTGGGGTCGAAAGCCTCCACATTCCAGGAGCCGCTGTGTCAGTAACGACTCAAGACATGAAGAATAAGTCGCTTTGTGATCTGTGCTCTCCATTCAAGAGTGCAGGGGCAAAGCGTAGAAAAGATGGCAGGGGAAAAAAATGTCTACTAGCACTAGGAATTAAAATAAAAGCACGCTGAACAATAACAAGCCTGTGATGTTTAAGTTAGCATGTATATTCTGAAATAAAAACACCTGATGCTGCTGATGATGAAGAAAAACTGGTTCCAGTAAAACAAAAACTATACAAATGTCTCAAAAATAAAGAAAAGGTGAAGTGAATTTTAATTAAATAAAATATGACATTCTACATCCACTAATAGTGGACAATTTGAAAACTATACAAAAATGTGGAAAATTGCTTACGTTACACGAGAAACTACAAGACACTAAATTGCCTGTAGAGGCCAACTACAACTGCCCACAACTATATGCCTAAGAAAGAGCAGAAGGAATGTCGCTATGTGTTCCTTCTTTCCAACCCTCCTTTCTTAGCAGTTACAGACAGGGGAATTGAGGCCAAGGGGCCGTCCCTGCTGCTGAGAGCCTGTCACTACAGTTGCCTTGTGGCCTGCAGGGGTGCCCGAGGGGCAGGGTGGAGAAGCCGGTGACCATGCACCAGGAGGGGCAGGGCACAGAAGACATCTGGGGGTGGGGTGAAGAGGGCTGGTTCAACACATACCTGTGGCACAGGTTTGCTGAGCAATGGCGCCTGCTCAGTGATAGGCCCTGAGGGACAGAGGGCAGCGAGACCTGGTGCCCACCCTCACCGAGCACACGGGAGGGAGCGATGGCCTCTGCCTGAAGTGGTCAGGGAAGGCATCCAGGAGGAAGTGTCATTTGGAGCTTGAAGCAGGGTGAGGACATGTGGCATGCTGGGGCCAGTTTGTGCTAGTTCATGAGACCTGACTGCTAAATTTTCAGGAATCTTGCACACCGGTGCTTAGAGATAGCCGTTATTGAAAATAGATTATATAAGCTTACAATTTTATAAAATAATATTTGAGACAAAGGTAGTACCTCAAACTCATCACATCCTCATTACTATTATCTTCACCGTTGAGCTTGTTTGTACTGTATCAGTGGTGGGAGTACTATAGAATGGTGTGCCATCATGCATCTCTCCCCAACTCCACGTTCAGTGAACATGTCTGGAGCTTGAAACTGGCAATGGTGGGAGTACTTAAACCTTGGAAATGGGCAAATGCTACAAACCAGGACTTATTTTAATGTTTTGTTGATTGTAGAGCTTAGACTCTGGACTAAAAAGTGATGAAGAAAATGTTAATAATGCAGATTAAATTTAAAAGTCTGTCATGTCTACAGTTTTTTATATTATCAATAACATCAACATATGAGGAAATTTTTCTAGTATTTAAAAACTAATCTGATTCGGGGGGGGGCGGAATTATCTTTGCCATTGATGAATGAGTGAAGTTCCATTGTATGTCTTTATTATGTCATTTTTGTCTAACTCTAACTCTAACCTTGTATAAATGAAAATATCAGTGGACATTCATACAAGACCTTCACTCCATGATGCGAGTGACTTCTTTGCGGAATCCTATTAGTAACCAAGCATTTGTTCATAGTTTATTTTGTGACACTGTTGTTGGTGATAGAATTATAAAAACTGATCGTGGATATTATAAGGAATTGCAGCACTGAAGTTAAAGGTGTATGGAATTTACAATAAAGAGTATTGCATATTATTATTATTTGTAAATGTTATGCGATACATTCTTTATATCAGGAAAATGTGTATTAAACTTACAGATATAGATATAGATATAGATATAGATATAGATATAGATATAGATATAGATAGATATAGATATAGATATAGATATAGATATAGATATAGATATAGATAGATATAGATATAGATATAGATATAGATATAGATATAGATATAGATACACACACCTTTTTTTAGGAGCATATATAAACATTCCTACACACCACTGGTAAGGACTCAGGCAAACGAGACAGGGCAGGAGCGGGTGGAGCAGGTTACAGCAGGGGGTGTAAAATGGAGTCTACATCAGAGCGACGCTGCAGGAGGTGAGGAAACTGCTGTTCCCAGAGGACCAGCATCCTCACTGCCCTAGATTCCTCCAGCCCCAGTCCTTGGCCCAAGCGGCATTCGGGAGGAAAGAGGAGGCTGTGGGTGGGGCAGCTCCCGACCTCCCAGTGAGTGAGCCTGGCTGGAGCGTGTACTGAGCCAGGACCACCCCAGGAGGAAATGCCTTGGGGCCACTGGAGAGAGGAGACCCTGCACTTTCAAAGCTCCCCAGCAGTGAGAGAGCCGGAACTGGGAGGGCCCAGAGATCTCATGGAGTGCCAGCTCTCTCAAGGTCACAGAGGAGACAAGGCTGAGGCCGGGACTGGAGGCCTGGGCAGGCGGAGCTGTCTCCAGGGGGCCCTGCACATCCAACCTGACACCTGTGGCTTCTGCCCTTCAAAGACACACACTGCAGGCCCTGGCTGCTTTGTTTTCCTGCCTGATGCTGCCATTGCTTTGAGTCCTACTGAGGCAGGAAACTCCAAGAAGGTCTTTCTTTGGCTTTGTTAGGCATGCCTGGACTCCATGCTTCCAGGAGTTACGGACCAGGGAGGTGAATTATCACCATCCCAGGCAGCCCAAGTCCTTCTCTGACCCCTTCTGAGGACAGCGGTTACAATTGGGTTCTCCCCCTGCCCCGTTTCCTCCTTGTCTCTGCTCCTAAAAGCCCAAGTAAAGAATGCGATGGCTTCCGAACTACCAGTAAGTCTGGGTGGATCTGGTCCCTTTCCTCGTCACACCTATGAGAAAACTGAGGTTGGGGGATGACCTCACAAGGAAGCAGGGTCAGGGAAGAGCCCCCATCCTCCCTGGCTCCACAATAAGAATAGCCCTGCAGCGGGAAAGCTCTTCCTCCCAAGCTTTCTGAGAGTATCAGCATTTGGGAAGAGGCCTGTGTTACCATAGAACAAGCACGGCCTTTGGAATCAGACAGACCTGAGGCCAAATCCTCGCTCCTCTGCTGGAAGCAAATAAATGGAGGTTCCAGAACCTCGGGTCCCAACCTTGAAAGTAGGATTAGAGCGATGTCAGGATTAAAGCTAACAGATGAGACGTACCTGGCACATGGTATACGCTGAATCAATGGATTTGATTGGTATTAGGGGACTCTAGGTCACCAAGGAAGTCCTGGCACACGGTCTGGAACATGACACAGGCTGGTGGCAGAGGTGGACGGAGAAGCGGCGTTGGCTTCCCCAGTGCGTTACCTACTGCCTTTAGGTTCTTCCTCCTGTGACTTGCATGCCTGAACTCCAAGTTCACCTGGGAGCTGTTCCATTAGGCACACACTTCCTGAGCGGCAACTGTGGGCTGGGTCCTGTAGGGTTCCTGCCCTTGAGGAGCACCCGACCTGATTGATAGGCGACGGGCGTGTATACGCAGAGCTGCAGCACAGGGCAAAGTGAGAGTCTGGGTGAGGAAGTGGAGTGCGAGATGGGCCCGAGGGGCCGAGGGGCAGGGAAACACACAGGAGGAGTGCCCGCCTGGCAGTTTACAGATGGGCAGAGGGGCCAGGGCTTGGGCACACACTCCCAGGAGCCCTAAAACCTGGCTCCCCTGCCTCTCCATCTAATTTAGAATTTATCTCTTAGGGAAAGCTGGACTGATACAGTGTCAATAAAGAACCCAGCAGATATGCAAGAGCTTAGTATGAACTTGTAGGCATAAAGCAAACCAAATATGTTAAGCAAACTGAGAGTCATAAAGTCTTTTGTCTGCCTTTCTAAGCTAATAGTTCACAAAGAAGGTCACCTCCCACCCCTGGTGAAGTACATGTGAGTTTGTGTTAATAAGTGGTGTTTACAAAGTATTTTGGTCTCCAAATCACATCCACGTGGACGTCAGATGCAAGAACGAGAACTCATGTGGGACAGCACTTGCTCTTTCAAAGCCAAGGTTTGAGCTTGGCGTGTGGGACGGGGAATCAGGAGGCCTGTGTTCCAGTGGTCGGCAAACTCATTAGCCAACAGAGCCAAATATCAACAGTACAACGATTGAAATTTCTTTTGAGAGCCAAAAACTTAAACTATATAGGTAGGTACATTGTTATTAACTTAATTAGGGTACTCCTAAGGCTTAGGAAGAGCCACACTCAAGGGGCCAAAGAGCCGCATGTGGCTCGCGAGCCGCAGTTTGCCGACCACGGTTCTAGCCAATCTGTGCCTGACGTCCCTGTGATCTGGACAATTTCTGTCCCTTTCAGGACCTCAGCATCGCTGTCTGTGAAATGCAAACATTAGGCTAATGGTCTCCCAGGGCTCCTTCCAACCAGAGTTCTTAAATCCTGCCATCATTTTTTGGAGACTTGTAACAGCCCTGGGAAGTAGACAACATCGTGCCCATTTTGCAGATTGAGTGCCGAGGCCCAAAAGAGGGAAGAGTCAGAAGTCGCCAAAGAGTCAGGGGCTAAGCCAGACAGAATGCAGAGCCCCACACTTTTCCTGAGTATAGCTCCTAGAAAACTCTGCATGTACACATGTGCATGTACATACATGTGTGTGTATCAGGGTTCATGTTTCCACATGTGCCCCAGAGCTGCCCTGCAGCTGTTCCTGGACGCTGCATGTGCAGGCTTGTTGGCTGGGCCTGCCTGTTCCAGGCAGTTCCACCCTGTGGGAGGGGGAAGAAGAGGGAAGGGGGGGAGGGACGGCTACACCTACATTTTTGTGCTGCCCACTGATTTCAGCTGCTGTGTACTTAGCTCAGTCAGAGTGACTCCATACATGGGCAGTGGACCAGAACACTCCCCTCCAAGCATCACAACTGACAAGCTCATCTCACAGCTGGGATCCAGGCCCTGGGGAGCAGTCATGGCCCATCTTGCACACGCACACAGAAACAAACACACACATCTACACGCACCCAGAAATGCACGCTCACGCACGCACTCAGCAAATGCTTTCCCCTCTCTGGCCCCAGTTTCCTCATCGTGGAGCTGTCTCCCAACATGGGAGACAGATCTCTTTGCCTTGCCAGATGATCCTGAGTTCAGAGACACCAAAGGTGGCTTTGCAAACTGTAAAGTTCTGGGAAGATTCTGCTGAGATCCTGCTCCTCCAGTCTGCCCATACGAATGTCAGAGAACAGGCCTTTTCCCTTTTCTTTAAGGAATAAAATAAGCCATAGGAACTGTCTTTAAATGAGATTAACTCACTCTAGTTTTATCCTACGACCACACTGGTGGTTTCAACCTCAGAATCTCACTGTTCGGTGCATCCTCCCTCCACTAACTCTGGACTGGTTTGACTGCAGAGGATACCAACTCACAACGCAGGAGATGATGATATAGTGAGGTGATTAACAGACTGGACTCTGGAACCAAGCTACCTCGGTTCAAATCCCAGTTTTGCCCCTTGCTAGTTGTGTCCTGTTGCCTCAGATGTGCTGTTTGTTCTGTGCTCAGGTTCCCCATCTGTCAGGCGGAGTGACTATAGTACCTATTCCATTGGGTACCTACAAGTGACTACACACACAAAACTCAGTAAGAGTGTTCCCCCCACCCCCCTGAAAGCAGGGTAGATGGTGATGGACATATTCAGGTCACTCAGAGATTCATTCACTCAGGCTAGTGCCAAGGCTAGCCTGAGGCCTCCCATGCCCCCTTCTAACCTACACTGGCTTTGGGGGAACGCTCTGTTGTTAGAGGAAAGGGCAACTACTCTACCCCAACTCCTGCCCACAGCCTGTGGGGAGGTTTTCATGAAGGAGGCGCAGGCCCTCGCTGGTTGAAAGGAAAAGGTGGGGCTCTCTACAGCACTAGCATCAGCTTCCCCTGTCATCTGTGCCAGGACTTGTGGCAGAGGGTGAGAACCCAGAAATCTATCAGAAAAGGAAGAAACTAAATGAAGACTTGGGCTCCCGTTTCTGCTCTGCCCTGATAACGGGTGACCCAGGCAAGTCACGTTTCCTCTCTGAGCCTTTAGAGACAATGCTGGTTGCAGTTTTTAAGGTGAGGGCTTGATGTGCTCAGAAATGTCACATTCCAATGGATGTCAACAAAAAGCACTGGCCAGCCTGGGGAAGGTATGAGGAGAGATCAGACGTGGGGGCTTTGACTCTAACCTACTGAGCTGCTGAAGGCCATCATAGGAGCTTATTGTAAAATATTACTTATAGGAGCAATTGTATTTGCAACTCAAACGCAGCACAAGAAGCCAAAACGCAAAAGGTCAAGTCATGGGAACTGAGTCTGTTCTGAAGGCACCGCTCAGAGGGGGAGATCTGGAGGGGCCCCACTGTGTAGAAGAGGTGAGCACAGGCGTTCTGGTGTTAGCAGACCTGGGTTTGAATCCCTGCTTAGCCACTTACTACAGCAGAACGGCCTTGGGAAAGCCCTCCACTCTCTCAGCTCTCGCGGCAGGATTATGTAACGTAGTGGAGTGAAAAGCTCTTGCCACGTAGCTCAATAAACGGAAGACGTTGGTCTTACTTAGGATCCTCTTGGTTTTGGGTGATAGAAATAAAAAACTCACACTACCTTAAGAAAGCACTTTATTGTTTTAAGTAACCAAGAAGAGCAGGGGTAAAGCTGGCCTCAGGGAAGTCTGGGACCAAGGCCTCGGACACCAAGACACTCTCTCATCTCTAACTGTGGGCTTCCCTCCATCCTGACACATAGGCTTCTCCATGGGCGAGGGCACGGCTCCTGACAGCTCTACCCTTCACATCTCCATCACCCATCAGGAGAGGAGTCTTTTCCACCAGCTAAAAATCTCCTAAGAAAGGACACTAATTTGTCTGGCTTGGGTCATGTGATCGTGACTGGACCAATCACCACTGGAGTCCTCTGATTGGCTCAGCCTGGGTTATGTGCCTAGGGCATCAAGGAACATCTTCCTAGAAGTAACAGAGGAAGGGGATGCAGTTCAGTTTTCTTCTCAGAGCCCAGCACATGCGTGAGGCAGGGGAACCGTTCTCTCCCCTAGGTGCTGGTGATGGCATGAAGCCACTTCTTACAAGCGCTGCATCCTCTTAGTGTGCTTTTGCTGCCATGTTTATCCTACAACCTACTCTTTGTAGAAACAGCTCCACTTAATACAGCTTAATGCTGCCTAAATCCACCATCTTCAGCTGCTGTTTGCAGAGCTTACGCAGCGCTCGCAGACGGAGCCCAGGCACAGTGGCAGTCTCACTGGAGGCCCAGCGTAGCTCCTTCCCCACACCAGCCCATCCTCATCAGGCAGCGGGACCCTGGCTGCATTGCCTCTACTGACCCTCAGCGGCAGATCTCAAGGAGATTGGGGGTGTTGTACTTAAAGCAAAAAATGATAGTGCTGGAGGGACCTCACCTGGCCCACTTCACAGGTGGGGGTCTGAAGCCAAGAGAGGGCCAGGGGCCTGCTTACCCCAGGACACAGAGTTCCTTTGGGAACTGCATCTGCTTCATCACAACCCTCAGCCTATGGTTATCAATTAATATTAGGTGAATGAATGAATGAACTGAGATTTGAGTCCTGGCCTCTTGATTCACAGGTTATTATTATTATTGTTCTCAGATTCCCATATTATTTCAGCTGTATCATTCTGTTTTCCCTTGAACCTAAAAAAATCTTAGTTTCTAGATCTAAAGTCCTTTCCCATTCTAGGGTGATGGGTCCTTGGCCAAGATGGGTCAGAGGGATGTGTAGGCGCTGAGATGACCAACATGCTCACAATCAGAGCAGAGGTGAATGAGAACCGGTATGTGGTATTGGAACAGGCAACGAATATATGCTCACTGACTTTTTACAAATTATGATTTGGTTCTGTGTGTGACATTTCCATCTGTTGGATGAGGAAACTGAAATTCCAAGAGGGAAAGAGACCCACTCAACCTTGCTCCCTCCCCACTCCACTCCCATGCACACTGCGGAGGAGCCTGGACCCATTCTCAGGTGGAGCTGTTTTAGTCGGGCTCACTGACCCTCGTGGCACATACTTAAGTGTCCTGCCCACATGCCCTCAGCACCTGCCACTGCCTGGTCCCCCTGCCGGTCCGTCACTGCCAGCAGAGAAGACGTGTTAGGGAATTAACTGCTCCCTCCCTGGAAGCAGTCCTCCACCAGTGGCTGCCACATGCTGCGGGTACCGACTGCAGCTGCCTCGCCCCTCAGGTGGGTAACACCCAGGCTGAACACACAACCACACCGGCTCCCAGAGCCCTGACAGGGGCCACTTGCCTGGTAATGTGCCTTTCATTCTTCCCTTCCCTGCTTTACCCCCATACTCCCTGGGAGCATTTCCTGTGTCCCCTCCCAAATAAATTACTTGCACTTGTATCTCTGTCTTAGAGTCTGCTTCTAAGGTAACCCAGACTAAGACAATGGCCCTCTTTTTTAAAAAAAAAAAAATCAATTGACTAACAAGCGACAAATGCAGCTTATAGAAAGTAAATCCAAGTCAGGTCTAAAAGGCTACAATGCCTTCTTACCGCCTACCTGCCCCTTTCCGGGCCCCACCCTCACCAGTCCTGCAAGTTTCTCCACCACCCATTAAGGAGGTCATTACCTGTGAGGGTGTCACAGGTCATGCTGCTGAGAACCAGCACCATGCAGGGCTGGCTCCATCCTGAGCCCTGGGTGACAGTTTCCCCTGGCTCTGACAAGGTGCCAGGGATGGGTTGGCACATGCCTTCCTTCTCAGGCAGGCGGCTGGCCTGTCCCTGTGCCACATGAGTCCAGCCTCAGGTCACACTGTTTCTGCACCGACACACCTCCAGGATGACCTATGGCCTGGGCCTGAGGACCAGAGTCACAGAGAGCTGGAGAGACCCACAGGGACTGGGCCCTTTGTCTAACCTTCCCATCGTAGGGGGGAGGGGATGAGACTTGGGGGAACATCAGGTCTTGTCCAAGGTCATACAACGCATCGGGGGTGGAACAGGGCATGTCCCAGGCCTTGTTCTTGTATTTCCAGTTCTATGCCTTTGTTTCCTATTATCAGACTGTATGGGAAGAGGGGAGGGGAGCTGGCAGACGAGCAGGAGCTCTGCACTAAGGCTGGGTAGACCTGGGCATGAAACCTGGTTTTGCTAACTGTTGGCTGTGTGACCGTAAGCAAGTTCCATGTGCCTCCACGTTAAACTCCACAGAGGTTAAGCAGAAATGTCCTCATCATCTTCGTAATCCCTTCAAGAAAGACTCCAGCACGGTCTAATCCAGAATATCCAGGCTGTGTGCTTCGGAGTTCTACTTCTGTGTGAGAACAGGTGAGCAAAGAGCGCACTGCCACATACATTCGGAAAGGGTTGCTTTAACGTCGACCAGGTTTAGATGTTGCAGGACTTCTCATGGCCTCTGCTTCTTTTCTTTGTTATTGATTTTAGAGAGAAAGAGGAAGAACGAAAGAGAAACATCAATTTGCTGTTCCACTTGTTTATTCATTCATTGGTCGATCTTGTATGTGCCCTGAACGGGGCTCGAGCTGCGATCTTGGCGTATCGGGATGATGCTCTAACCAACCGAGCTGCCCAGCCAGGGCCATGCCTCTGCTTCTTGCTGTGCTTTGTGCGTGTGCAGCATTTCCCGGCCTCTCTGACCACAGGACTCTGTCAGCAGCATTAAATGTTTCCCAGTAGCTAGGGGTGCTCCAGGAAACAGTTTGGGAAGCAGTTGCTGTCCACTGGAAAGGCCACTTGACTGAAGTCAGGACCGTTAGCTCTGCTATTCGTATCCTTCACTTACTCATTGTATGACCTCAGACACGTCCCTGACCCATATGGGCCTCAGTGTCCCCATCTGTAAAAGGAGAGGAGTAAATAGGATCCCTAAGGGTGCTTCCAGCTCCAATGTGCTGGGGTCTTGAAGCTCTTCTCCTCCATTAGGTCCCTGCTTGTAACACCCACCTTTGGCCAAGCACACTGCTGGGAGAAGGACAGAGGTCCAACAGGGTGCCGGCAAGCAGTCCATTGCTGGTCTCACGTCTGGCCCTTGAAAGGTGTGGAGCTGTGCAGGACAGGGCCACACCAGCCTCCTGCCTGGAGAGGAGACATGGCTGCTCTCCCCTTCTCTCTCCTCCCCACCACCCTGCTCTACCGAGACAGGAAGTCGCTGAAGGGATTAAGAGTGGGCCCAGCACCCATTCAAGCCATCCAGCAAGACACAAAGCCACCTGCGCTCCTGCCCGCCCCCCCACTGTAGGGCAGGTCTGCAGGATTACCAGCATTGTGCTGGGGACTCCCGTAAAGGGAGGCCCAGCCCGACAAGAAGGCTGTGTCCCCATAGGAATTCCTCCTGTGTGGACAGTGGCTGGGGCAGGCTGCTGGGCTGCAGAGCTAATGCACCCATCTGCCTGCTCACAGGGGCCACCTCTGCGGTGCCCAGAGCTGCCCTTTACTTGCGCAGTGGGTGGCTTGGGGCTCCCAGGGGCACAACGGCTGCCACCCCTCACAGTGCCATCCTCACATGAAGTTTCAGCCTGCGTGCATGAGTCTTTTCTCGGGACAATGCCGAGATCTGCACAAAAGGCAGGCAGGCGGGCAGGCGGCAGGCAGGTGAGGACAAGTTCATCTCCGTGAAGGCCTCTGGGGAATGGGCAGGTTCATTTTCTCTACCCTCTTACAGCCACCATCTAATCCTTCATCTGGACAAGCTGGCTCTGGCTCTGAAGGCAACGCAAAGACCCAGATGCCCTAGTCAGTTCCCAAGGGCCGGTGGGCCAACCCTGATCAGACAGCCAGGCTTGGCAGCAGGCTGGTCCCATTGAAGAGACGGGCATCACTGCAGGTCCTGTGGAGATGTGTGCCCCAGGTGGTCAGGCATCACTACAGACCCTGTGGAGAAGACATGTGCTCCAGGTGCTACTACCAACAATTTTTTTTATTAACTTGCCATTTAAATGGAAATAATTGCTTTAGCTCTTTGCTAAGTAATCTGTGAAATCATGGATCATATGTGCTAGTAGTTCCTAATACAATAAAAGTAATTTCCCAACCACAAAAAGATGATTTGTCCCTAGACTACCTAAAATCAGCTTGGGAATCATCAGTGGTAAGTGAAGCAGAGATGGGATTAATCTAAGCCCCCTTCAACCTTTAAGAGCTGGGTTTATACGATACTGAGAATCTTCAATGCTACGGATTCCAAAATTCAACACAGTCACCTAAGCCAGACACTCAAGAGTCATCCCAGACTCCTCCTCCTTCCTCGCTCCTCTGATGTAGTCACTAGGCAGTCCTGCCTCCAGAACACGTCTCCCAGCTGCTCCTCCTCTCCCATCCCAGGGGTTCAGGCTTTCATGCACTCTCACCCTAACCCAGCCATGGGCAAACTACAGCCCGCGGGCCAAATCCGGCCCGTTTGAAATGAATAGAACAATTGAAAAAAAAGACCCGTTCCCTTTTATGTAATGATGTTTACTTTGAATTTATATTAGTTCACACAAACACTCCATCCATGCTTTTGTTCCAGCCCTCCGGTCCAGTTTAAGAACCCATTGTGGCCCTCAAGTCAAAAAGTTTGCCCACCCCTACCCTAACCCCTGCACTAGCCTCCTTGCTGGTCTACCTGTCGCCTTCTGCCTTCCTCTGATACACTCTCCACCCTGCAACCAGGGTCTCTTTTTGCCATGCACACCTAAACCTCCTGGAACATGGTAAACACTCCCAGGGGTGCAGGCTTTCCTTGCCTGTCCCTTGGCATTGTGGCATTGTTTAATAGAACGGATGGCTCTCCGGGCCGTATTTCCTTACATACCCACACAGCAGAGTTCTTGTGTGTAATCCCATGTCGAGATGACCTCTTGCTACTGTGTTATTTCTCACGCACAATGAGTTACCCTCAATCTCATAATCCCTCCAGTTCAATCTTTCAGCCGCATCTGGAATTACTGTGGCTGACACTGAGTTTACACTTTGTGGTATTCCGGTGTACACTGTTAGGAATGGAATTGTGGCCTTGGCCACAGAGTAAGCCAGCAAGACCCTCTAGCAAGGAACTGGATGTTTATGTCAGAGCCCACTGATTTGTAGTATGTTGTGTATATACTTAGGCACAAGTAAGTATGCAAAAATATATGTAATTCTTATTTAATAATGTGCTTCATTTTTTAGTAGGCCTGTTTATCTTAAACTTTTTTAATTGAAGTATTCTGCACATACAGTAGAGTACTGGAAATGTCCTATACCTTGACCTTATGAAGTCAGCTTCTATTGCTCAACATGTGTTTGAGATGCATTCATGTTGCTGTATATATCAGTAGCTTGTTCTCTGTTATTGCAGAGAAGTATTCCATTGTGTGAACATATGACAACACTGGGTCATCTCCAATTTAGGGATATTATAACTAATGATGCTATAAATAGTCTTATACGTCCTTGTCTTTGATTTATATTCACGAGTAGAATGATTGGGTCATAGGATAGGTGTATATTTAGCTCTAGTTTGCAATTGTAGAGAATGACTGAGGTTTTTCCTTCACAGTATTGTTATATGCAGACCCACAGACTGGTTGGGTTCCACCTGAACTTCAGCCCATATTCTGGTGCTCTAGATATGCCCAACCAGCTCAGCAGCCCCCTTCACAGAATTCTGTCTTAATAAAACATTTTTCCTTCTTGTCTGTGCTACACACCACATTGTCACTGTCTCACCCTCTATTGCAAACTGTGTTTTACATCTCATTCCCCCTTCAATTCCCCACCAGACTGAATGCCCCTTGCTTGGCATGTGATAGATAATTAGTGTGCAAAGATATATATATATATATATATATATATATATATATATATATATATATATCTAAGCGCCTGTTACCAGTCGACCAGAAACTATGACGTACACTGACCACCAGGGGGCAGACGCTTAACACAGGAGCTGCCCCCTGGTGCTCAGGGTGCTCCCACAGCCAACCTCCCATGGCCAGCCAACCTCCCCCAGTCCCTCTCCCTGTGTGGCAGGCCCCATCTGGCAGCCAGCAGGCCCCATCTGGCAGGCCCCATCCAGTGGCCAGCAGGCCCCAGCCAGCAGCTGGCAGGCCCCACCTGGCCCAGCCCTGATCAGGACTGGGCAAGATGGCCCTAATAGGCCCTGATCGCCAGCCAGGCCTAAAGACCCCACCCGTGCACGGATTTCGTGCACTGGGCCTCTAGTAAATAATAATAGGTAATTATGTAGTTATCTGTTGTGTGTGACAAGTTGCCCTAAAGCTCAGTGGCTTAACATAACATTTGTCATCTGTGTCTGTGGGTCAGAACTGAGGCTTAGCTGGGTGCTCCAGCTCAGAGTCTCTCATGAGACTGCAATCAAGGTACTGGCCAGGGCTGCAGTCATCCCAAGGCTTGACTGGAGCAGGAAGAGCCTCTTTACAAATTCACCCACTGCTGCTGTCAGCTGGAGACCTCAGGTCCTTGCCAGGTGGTCCCCAGGGCAAGCGATTAGAGAGGGCAAGGAGTAAGCTGTAGCATCTTTTACCACCTAGTCTTTGGTGTCACACACAGTCACTTCTGCTTTATTCTCTTCATTAGAAGTGAGGCACTAGGTTCAGTCAATACTCAAGAGGAGGATAATTGAGCCCCACCTTCTGAAGGGAGGAATATTAAAGAATTTTCATGGACATATCCTAAAACCACAGTCTATAATAATAGCTAACATGTACTAAGTGTTTACTATATGCCAGGTGCTACACTGTGTTTTTAGAGAGCATTTTAGTTCATCCTTCTTACAACCCTACAAGAAGGAGATACTATCCTCACTGTTTCAGGTGCTGAAAGATTCAGGACTTTTCCCAAGGTCCTATAGCAAATGGCACAGCTAGGATGGGAAGCCAGGAGTCAGACACCAGGGCTCTTACTCCCAACCACTGAGTTATATAATGAATAAAAGGAGTGGATGGCTCTATAAGCCTAGGGTTGTCTGATGGACTGGTGGGCTGAGAGGTGGCCCCAAAGACATGCCCATGTTCTGATTCCTGGAACTTATGAATATTAACTGGAAAAAGATGTGATTAAGTTAAAAATCTTGAGAGGAGGAGCTACCCTAAATTATCCCTCTGGGCTCCACATGCAATCACGTGTGTCGTCATACGGAAGAGCCAGAGGGAACTTTGGCACAGAAGAGGAGAAAATCCGGTAAAAGGGAAAGAAAGAAAACTGTATAATAACCACCTATATTGTTGTTATTAAGCTTAAGTTTTACTCCGAGCTTCCTGGTAACTAAGGCTAAAAGAGAATCAGGATGAATTATGTAATTTCCATTTTCTGAAAAGGGACCACATCTGTTCTTCAAGAAGCACACCTCTTTCCCTCACAGCGTATCCTAAGAATAACTGAGCAAGTGACTCTTCACACACCAAACGAAGCAAGAGATCAAATGCCAGCGGTGCCTTAGAGGAGATTAGGGGACTGTCCTCACAGGAGGTCTCTTGTGCAATCCCTGAATAAAAACTACAGCCCGATAGAGAAACACCGTTCAACGTCCTGACCACACAGGGCAGCACCTGGGAATGAGAGCTCACATGGAAACAGGGCTCCAGCGTTCACGAAGTGCTTTCAATCCCACCATCCTATGCATGCTCTAATAGCTCTGAGAGCCAGAGAAGTGAAGCTACTGTCTCAAGGGCACAGCTGCCAAGTGGCAGGGCGGGTTTCAGTGAGGCTCTGTGGACAGGTCTCCAGGTGGCTGACTCTGCTTCATCCAAATGCCTCTTATTGCTCTATAACAGTGATGGCGAACCTTTTGAGCTCGGCGTGTCAGCATTTTGAAAAACCCTAACTTAACTCTGGTGCTGTGTCACATATAGAAATTTCTGATATTTGCAACCATAGTAAAACAGACTTATATTTTTAATATTTATTTTATATATTTAAATGCCATTTAACAAAGAAACATCAACCAAAAAAATGAGTTTGCGTGTCACCTCTGGCACGCGTGTCATAGGTTCGCCATCACTGCTCTGTAAGGAGCTCGTGCCCACCTCCCCTCTCTCCAAGCACACTGAGCCTTTTGGGGAAGGGTGCTCCTCTCATACTCCTAGGGAAGCCCCCACCCACCTGCTCAGGGCGGGTGCGTGAAAGATGTCCTTCCATTTGTCAGGCCCTGCCCCTGGGGAGACTACACCCCACCTAAGCTAGCTGAGAACAGTCACCTAAAGGAGAGGAGATGAGGATGGGACTGTGGGGTTCAACTCCAACACCATGCAGAGATCCAGGAGTGAGGGGAATGCGGAGCCCGGTTGGGTGTGGCCAGGACGCTGTCCGCTCAGCAGTGCTGACTGGCCTCCTGTTGTTGGGGAAAGATGGGACCCCCAGGGTTTTGCCTTCCCATCTTCTGCCCTTCTAGACTACTAATCACGTGAGGGACCCGGAATAGAAAAAGATGGAAGGGCTGGTTGCTTCTGCTCTTCTCCCTACTCTCTTTGGTGCCTCTTGCTCCCTAATTCATCATCCTCTTCCTCTTCTTTCACCCCATTCTAGCCTCCTCACTGTTCTTCTGGAGTCACTTTCTTTTCACCTCCCCTGTCCCTATTCCCTCTGTTTATTCCCTCTTCCCTCTTTCCTCTTCACTCACTAGCTGTGCAACCACTTGCAAGTTTCTTAACCTCTCTGAGTGAAATTCCTGACCTCAGAGGGTGGTTGTCAATCTCAGTGGTCAGTATAGAGAGGATGCCCAATCGAAGTGCGTGCCCCTCACCCATTCCCTTTTTTTCCAGATGAGGAGGAGGATAGGTGGGGACGCCACGCTAACTCCCTTCAACTCCTCCAGCAGAGCCCCAGCAACAACCGCTGGAGAAAGGCTTGAGGCAGGACTGTCCTCCTCCACCCGAGGAGACAGACCCTGGCCCAGAGCCTGACTGCATCCAGCAGGGCGGGGGGGTGACAGATGATGTTTGGTGACAATCTCTGTGGGGAAGGGAATCGTGACTTGCCACAAGCCTACTGTGTGCCAAGCATAGGGCAAGCATTTTGGCATGCATTATCACATGCGGTCTTTGTGAGAACCCTAAGAAACAGGTACTAGTATTAGTGTACTCATTAAGAGGTGAGGAGAGGCTCAGAGAGGTGCAGTATCTTGCCGTGGATCACACAGCTATTAAGCGGTGAAAACAGGCCAATCTGACTCTAAATGCTATGCTTCCTAACTTTTTATTAGGGGAAAATTTAAACATATAGCATAGACAGAATAGTATAATGAACCCCCATGCACCTGTCACCCAACTTCACTGATCAACTCTTGGCCTGTTTTGCTTCATCCCTACCCATATCCAGACCAACCTTTCTTTAGTTTGAAGCAGATCTCAGATATTATATAGCTTTATCCATATTTCATTATGTGCTTTTAAGACAGAAAGTTAATTTTTAAAACATAACCAAAATACCCTTACTATGCCCTAAAACTTTGCAATAATCTAAGATTACCTAGCAATAACACAGAATTCTTAGTTCCAATTATTGTCATGCTATTCTGCTCTCCCCTTCAGCCACTCTTAATAAAGATAATAATACCCCTCCTGGTGCAAAGCCCTGCCACACACAGTACTCATATCGGCCCTTGGAGGACTTCCCTCATTTTGGAAATGAGGTAACTGAGGCTCAAAGGAGTGAATGAACTTGTCCAGGTTCACCCAGTGGGTTAAAGATAGAACTCGGCCCTGTCCCAGGCCCCTGTCTCCCAGATCTTGCTTCTCTTCACCCCAGGGGCCTCACCATGGGAGATTTCAACGGTCAAGCTCAGAGGCTCCATGGGAGCCTAGAGGAGTGGACTCTCCCCTGGCGACAGGGTGGACAGTGTGGGTCCCCAGCTGGGACGTTACAGCCACACTCCTTTCTCTAAGAAACAACAGAACTAATTCCCCGGCTCAGGCTTATTTGCTTTCAGGAGCTCCCCAAAGCCCGGGCAGCGGCTGGGGCTTACCACCCGGCCTCCCGAGTGGCATGCCTTAAGCCCCCTGCACTATGGCAGATTGGATGGTGAACCCCAAAGGGCAGGCACAATAGCCAGACTACTCAGCCGACCTTATCCTGAATCTACTTTCTGCCTAAGTGCAGCAGAAGGGCAAAGGTCTCTCTGTTTTTCTCCTGGGAATCTCCTTGCCCAGCCAGCCCTGTACAGGCAGAGAATGCCAAGGATTCCATTCTAAATCCTATGGCTTTTATGGCTAATTCTTCCATTAGTCTGCAGGCTACAGAACAAACCTCTTAGCCTGGCATTCAAGGCTTGCAGACTGCACTGATGCAGCCTATCAGAGACCCAGGGGATCATGGAACAATTTCAGGGGCAGCAAAAGCTTTATACTAGCTTAATTATACTAGCTACTGTTCCACTTCTTCTCTGAACTACCCATGAGGAAACCAGCTCAGAGAGGCTAGTGAAATTCTCCATGGTCACACAGCTAGACTGTAGTAGAACCAGGATTCAAATCCCAGCCTGTGCTCTTAGCCACATTGTGAGCCTACCTTTGTCTGTCTATTGCATTGTCCTCTGAGGATCATTATTTTACTAAATATTTCCCATACTTGTTGGAGGCTGGAACAACCCCTCACCACCACCTTTGGTTTTCCTGAATCCTATCCACGTCCCACAGAAGATAATGTTTCACTGAACATAGTTTGTGCAGTGCTGCCCTAGGAACATCAGCTCCTATTAATAACAACCTGAGAGCAGAGGACACAGATGTTGAAGGGACCCTGGAGACCTTTGGGCAGAGCCTCTTCGTTGCACACTGGGGTTCCGAGGCCCAGACAGTGGCATGTGCTCCCCCATCTCACAGTCAATGAGGGGAGGGAGTAGGTCTCTGACTCACTCCTCAGGGCTAAGAAATGCCTTTATTCAGGCAGGCTGGTGGGGCTGGCAGTTTGAAAACCTTTCAGCGGTGGAATTCACACGCCTTCCTGTAGGGGCCGCACAGGCTTCAGGAGATGGAAACAGCTGGAAGAAGCACCATCTTATTGAAGAAAAAAAAATCATAAGCTCTGAGGATCACAAGCAGGATGGTTCCACAGATTACATCAAACGTAATTATTCCTCCAACACGAAGACCAGAGAGGGAAAGGGACTTGCCCAAGGCCACACAGCAAGTTCAGAGCAGAGCACAGCTGGAACTAGAGTTCAAGCCTTTTGCCTCCTGCTCTACTGGCCTTTCCTGCAATTGCTGATACATATGTCTGTGTCCTCAGGCTGGCCAGAGGCCCCTCGAAAACAAAGTGTCTGATTCATGCCTAACCTCCTGGATCCTGACATTTAGAGTTAAAGAAATATTAAGTGAAGTTGATTTTTTTTTTTAAATTAAAAACTGTTTTTCAGCTTGATCATTTAATGGCTGAGATTAACTTTTGGCTATACCCTCAAAGGAGAAACATTTGCTACTAAAGAATAATAGTGACATTATATCATGCTTAATACATAAGTGTGTGTACACACACACACACACACACACACACACACCAAACACTGCTCTAAGCATTGTGCCTACATTAATTTATTTAAATCTTACAGTGACCATAAAGGTAGGTATTATTATCATCCCCACTTTGTAGATGAGAAAAAAATATGGCACAAAGAGGTTATGTAACTTGTCCAAAGTAACACAACTAATAAATATTAGAACCAGGGTTTGAACCCAGGCACTCCAACACCAAAAGCTATGTGCCTGACCACTGTGTTGTAGCATCTCTTGAAGGTGCTGTCTTAATCACACATGTGCTATGTGCCAGGCACTATGCAAAGCATCACTTACATTATCTGTAAAGCCTTGATATAAATATTATCTTCCATTGTACAGCTAGAAAAATGGATGCTCGGGGGTATAAAAGGACTTACTTGTCTAAAGTCACACAGCTAAGAAGTGACAGAATTGGGATTTACAGCCATTGATTCTAGTGATAAACCTATGGCCATCGCTCATGGTTAGTGGCATAAAATGCCATATGAAATTCAGTCAAACTTAAATAAAAGTCAGTGCACTGTCACCTCCGATAAAATCATGTGAAATATTTTTCTTCCAATATAGAACTACTTCCTTTCGTTAGTTGAGTATCTCTTGACTATTTCCAAGGTTTAGTCATTCATTAATTCATTTGTTCATGCCAATACTTACTGGAACACACACACACACACACACACACACACACACACACACGGCAGCACCTGGTATGAGGGATAGGGCAGTAACATGACAGATACTATCTCTACTAATCTTGCCTTCACAAAGCTTACATTCTGCTAAGACTGATCATCATTTAACAATTAATTAGCCAATTAAAATGGTGGTAATTGCTACAAATGAGAGGTAGAACTACATATGATTAGCTTGTTCAGAATAGAAAATTCCGGTTAATCTGCTTAATGTTTTGAAAACTATTATTAAAATTAATTTTACCGTAGCATCTATGGCAGTTATTTAAAAAAAAAAAAAGAGCAGGAAGAAAGAAGTTCTTGTTTACCTGAAGAAATAAAAAGGAATCATTGATCAATACATAATCCTGGAAAACAAGACTATTTAAGAATAAATTAGAACCCTGGCCAGTGTTGCTAGGTAGTCACAGCGTCAACCCCTGGACCAAAGGGTCTCAGGTTCAATTCCCAATTAAGGGCATGTACCTGGGTTTCAGGTTTGATATGGGTCTCGTGGGGGAGGCAACCGGTCAATGTGTCCCTCTCACAGCAATGTTTCTCTCTCTCCCTCCCCCACTCCTTTCCTTCCCTTCTGTCTAAGAATCAATGGAAAAAATATCCTTAGATGAGGATTAACAAAAAAAAATAACATTTTAAAGAAGAGTAAATTAGAGAGTAAATAATCAAGAGATACTCAAAACGAACGTCCGTTATATGATGGAATTCTCTGAGGGGCTTTCCCAACAATGCCATTAAGTAGGAGTGGTTAGCCCAATTTAAAGAGGAGAAGAAATCGGAGACAGAGTGGTTACCCAATTATCTGAAGGTCAGTCACCTGCTACCAATGGGACCAGGACTCAAGCCCCGGTTGGTGTGACAGCCATGCTCAGAATCTTCCTCTGAGCCACAGTGTATTTCCTCATCTGAAAAGCCGATCGGCCAAGAGTTGAAACTCTGGGCTCTGACATCATAGGAATGCAAAGTTTTCTTGTCAATGCCAACGCTCCTCCATGGGGCCCTAGAGAAGAAAAGCTGCATTTTCTGGGAACAAAGAAGATCAAAATGAGAAGATCACGTATGATGCAAACCACACTTCTTGGGGAAATTGTTAATTACCGGAATGATTACATTCCTTTCCCCTGAGATATAGGTTTCTTGAACAGAAAGCTTTAATATTTTGTTCATGCAAATGGAGAAACCATTCTCCATCTCTCTAATAAGATGCCCAAGTGGGTTCTTTTCTCTGCCTTTCTGTGGCTTAAGCAAACCTTTCCCTTTTCTATGGCAATTCCACCTCTTGGTGCAGCCAAACCTGGCCCCGAGTTCCTGGCCCCAATTTCAGAAGCAAAAGCATTTCATACTGATCCGGTTTTCTCATAGTTTAAAAGGGAGAATGGGGCTTCGTTTTTCATTTGAAGGAAAGGGGGCTTATCTTTTCCAGACTCATCCTCTGGTTCTGGGACCATCTTCATCTGATCACATACACATGGGCCTGACTCCACAATTGCCTTTTCCAACAAGACAAACACTTGGGAGCATTTTCCAACATCAAGAATGAATCCAACTTTGGACTAAAGACGTGAAGACCGTGCCTTGGCCAATGTGCCTTCCTGGGAGCCTGCTCTTAGAAGCGTACCGCTCCCACCACCCCCAGCCCGTCCCTCCACGGGAGTGTGGGAGCCGAATGTCCACCGAGCTGCTGCTCTTGAAGCAGACATTCTGCCTTCTTGAGCATGAACGGGGAAGAGGGCACCTGGACAGACATGTATGAACAGCCCTCCCTCCTAAGAAGCTTGCCTTTCAGGTTTCCTAAGAGCCAGTGTGCCCATGGATTGTATAATGAGGAGGGATTTGTTTGTTGAAGGATCTTTTCAGCTTTATTGCTTAACTCAAAGGTGAGAAGGGGGTGGGGGTAAGATGAGATTTACTCTCCTTTGCTTTCCTTTGTCTCCCCAAATAGCCCAAATTTAAGCTCTGTCTGCAGCTGCCCTGAAACAGCAGCCAAGGCAGTTTTAAGAATAGGGACTCTGAAGCTGTAGTCCTGGATTAGCCCCCTAACCCCCTAGGTGACCAGGGCAGCCCCTCCCCTTGCTCTGGGCTAGAATCCCCACTCTGTTCAACGAGAAGGTGAGTAATATTACCTGTGTCTCAATTTCCTCATCTGTGCAGTGGGCACTGCCGTAAATATCTAACGTCACTCTCCTGGTGTCATAAAGATCCACATGGACTAATGTAAAGTAAACCAGATCTGAGAACGGAAGCCTGAATGCTGGCCGTGGATGTGTTGGAACCCTAAAGCAGAGGCTATGAGATTTCCTTGGTGGTGGCCATCAACTCCTTTGTGCAACAAATTAACTTATTTTATAACTTTTTATTTTGGAACACACTTTGATTTACAAGAGTCACAAAAGATAGAACAGAATTACCAATTATCCTTCACCCAACTTCCCTTGATATTAACATCTTACATTAATTATTGTACAACTATCAAAACTAAGAAATTAACACCAGCCCAGACTAAGCTACAGACTTCATGAAGAGTGCGCCCATTTTTCTACTCATGTCCTGTTTTTGTTCCAAAATCCAATACCGGGTAAGCATTAAGTTTAGTGGTCCTGTCTCCTTACTCTCCTCCAGTCGACGAGTTTCTCAGCCTTCCCTTTCCGTTCACGACCTTGCCATTTTAAAGCTGCCTGGGCATTTTGTAGGATGTCCTCAACTGAGGTGTGTCTGCTGTTTTCCCGTGAGATGACAGAGCTAATGAGCATTTAGGAAGAATGTCACAAAGATGAAGCTCCTTCCTCATTGCTTCACCCCAGGGATCTGCTATGCTAATGTTATCACTGGAGCTGTTGCATTGGATCACTGGGTTGAGGTGGTGTTTGCCAGGTTCCCCCACCATAATGTTGCTAGGTTTCCCTTTCCAAACTCAACTCAGAGAAGAGGTTGACTGAGCTCAGCCTGTACCAGGCACTGAGTTCAGGAGATGAGGAATTGAATTCCACCTCCTGAAGGAGGAATATCGAAGAGTTTGTAGCCTGTGTTAAAATCAGCCCATTTGGTGAGGAGTCCTCTTGGGGCCACACAAATATCCTGTTTGTCCTTAAAGTCTTGCCCATCGATTTTATCACTGGCTCTTGAGATTAACGGGGTGTTCAAACGGTCTTTTTCTCATTCCTCCTGTATTTATTACTTGGAATTCTTCTGTACAGAAGGCTTGGCTCTTCCTCCTTACTTATTTATTCAATTATGTATGTATTTTATCAATATGGACTCACGGTTTTATTTTTTATTCTTTGGGTTATAATCCAATATTACACGTGCTTACTTTAGCCACTGGAAGCTCTTTCGGGATCACTCTTCCATGCTTTTGACATGGCCATCTTTTTTTTTTTTTTTTTTTTTTTTAATGCATCCTTACTTTTTAGCACTACGTTAGGCTCTGTATCATCTTTTATTTTCCCTGACTCGGGCCTAGAACCAGCCAGTTCTGCCAGGATCCCTGGCTCATTTCACTGGAGAATGGCATATAGGAACCAAGATCTAGACTCTCAGTGTGATCACTGTTACTGGGGTGTCACTGCTTCCAGGCCTCTCAGCAGAGAGAGGAAGGAAATGTAAATGTCTGCTAACCGTGCAGACATACATCTCTATATTTATTTCTATATCTATTTGTACATACATTAGAATAGACATGGCCCTAATTGGTTTGGCTCAGTGGATAGAGTGTCGACCTGCAGACCAAAGGGTCCCAGGTTCGATTCCGGTCAAGGGCATGTACCTCAGCTGCAGGCTCCTCCCTGGCCCGGGCCCTGGTCGGGGCTCATGCAGGAGGCAACCAATCCATGTGTTTCTCTCACATCGATATTTCTCTCTGTCTTTCCCTCTCTCTTCCACTCTCTCTAAAAATCATTGGAAAAATATCCTCTGGTGAGGATTAAAATAAAAATAAATAAAATAAAAAGAATAGACATTAATTTATACTGATACCTCCAACTCTAAGCTACCCCCACAGAGTTCTTTCCCCCATGCTCATGTGTGACCTACGATTTATTTACTTATTTGCTGACTCTAATATACATGTAGTTTCAGAACACTAACCTCTACTCCTATGAGAAACACACTTATCAACTAGCTTATTTATAAACACTTCTTTTGGTCTTTAGCCAAATATAATTTTTCATATTTAAAATAAGGCCTGGCTTCAAACCCCAGCTCTGCCACTCACTGGCTGTGTCAATATAAGGCACACACTCCACCTCTCTTTAATTTCGGTTTACTCACCTATAAAACCAGAATCATAAGCTCTGTCCTACCTGCTCCATAGCCTTGATGGAAGGGAAGAATTAGAGGAGATAAAGTATATAAAGGGCTGAAGAACTGCCTAACACTCCTCACATCTCTGACGGCATCACAACATCACAGGCTTGGGCCCTGCAGAAAGCAGCTCCCATCCTCTGAGCCTGGTCCTGCTCTAAGGCACATACAAGGGTCACAAGGGTCCACTCCGTTCTGCATCCAACCCAGTGAGTCTGATCCAGGCCAGGCCGGACAGGAGCCTGGTCTCTGGCTAAGTAAACACAGACACTACGAGCACCTGGGCTCCTGGAAGCTCTCACGACCCGTTGGGGCATTTCAGCCCAACCAGTCTGGCCAGAGACAAAGCTCTCCACTGACCTTTGCCCTCAGCTGCCTCTTCTTCCACAGCCGCAGACCTTCCTGGGGTGCCCCTCCCGTTGCTGGGAGGATCCCCAGCATCGCAGGATGGAGACTCCCAGGGCCCCTTCCCTTCTCTGTTCTGCAGCTTTCCTCTCTGTAAAATGTGGGTGTTGGATCAGACCAGAAGTGACAAACTGGGAGCTAGACCCAGCAGGCATGTGCTGCATTTGGCCCGCACGGCGCTTTCAGTATGGTGTTGTTGTTGTTTTAATAACAGCCCTTATTTTTTAGAGCAGTTTTAGCTGAAAAACTGAGTGGAAAGTTCCCTTCCACTCTGACAGCTTTCTTTATTATTAACATCTTGCATTAGTATAGCACATATGTTGCAATGGTTGAGCCAACATGATACATTATTATTAATTAAAGCCCATAATTTATATTAGGTTTCACTCTTTGTGTTACAGTTCTATGAACTGTGGCTTAATGTCATGCAGTCGCCATTACAGCGGCATAAGAAGTTTCACTTCCCTAGAAATCCCCCGTGTTTTACCTCGTCATACTTCCTTCTTCCCCCAAACCCCTGGCACCCACTGACCTTTTCATTGTCTCTATAGTTTTGCCTTTTCTAGAATGTCACATGCTTGGGGTCATACGATAGGTAGCCTTTTTCAGACGGGCTTCTTTCACTTAACAATATGCACGTAAGGTTCCCCCATGTCTTTTCATGGCTTGATAGTTCATATCTTTTTATTGCTAAATAATATTACATTGTATGGCTGTACCACAGATTCTTTAACCATTCACCAGTATGATTTTAAACTGGAATTATTTGCCAATAATTAAGAATGGAAGGCATTGTATTGAAATCCATATTCTCTTAAGAAATAGGAAGATTTGATAGCAGATTTGATCCCCAGTCGGGGCACATACAATAATCAACCAATGAATGCATAAATAAGTGGAACAACAAATCTCTCTCTCTCTCTCTCTCTCTCTCTCTCTCTCTCTCTCTCTCTCTCTCTCTCTCTTCAATAAGTAAAAATTTTATTTTAAAAAGAAAATAGATATAAGGCAGGGAGTACTCAGGGATAACAAAATTAGACCAATACTTCAAGTCCTCAGACCCCCAATAAATCCAATTCCCCAGAGAGTGACCAGGAGAAGTCTCCAGGCCCAGGGTCCTACCTGCCCGAAGGACCCAAGGCTGGCATGTCTCCCAGGAGGCTGCCCTGGCTGCCCAAGAGCTCACAGGTGGCATTCAAGCCCCAGAGCCCCGGGGCGGAGCAAGCACGGGATCCCAGGGTGCCTGGCTGCACACAATGCCCTCCCTCTCCATCCCTGCTTCTGACCCAGGTGTCATAGGTGAGTGGATACCCAAGCAGGTGCTGAGAAAGAGAGGCGGCCAGGGCTCCAGGGGACACTTGACTTTCTCTCAGTGGAGCCCAGGACATGCTCCAGTGACACCCATGGCTATTTCCTCTGAGGCCACACTGCCTCTCAGGAGCCTGCCGTTGGCCCTTCCTAAGGGGCCTGTGGGAGTTAGTCGAGGGGTCCTGCTCTGAACTGAGCATCCAGAGGGAGCCGGGTGAGCAGTGTGTGTCACAGATAAACTTTCCTCAACAAACATTTCTCAACTACCTGCTCTCAGTCAGACTCTGCACTGGGAACTAGGGATTCTGTAGTGAACTGGGCACAATATTGGCCCTTTACAATCTAGTAAGATTTATACCCAAGTAGCCAAAATACAAAGCAGAGAATGGCAGGTCCCTAGAAGAGGGACTCCAGAGTCATGCCGCCTGGTCCAATCTCAGCCTAGCCCTACGATGCTGGGTGACCTTGAGCAAGTTGCTTAACCTGACTGATCGCAGTTTCCTTCCTCCAAGAGCTACTTTAAGCGAAGTAATGTAATAAGTGATGAAATCAGATACTTGTCTTGGAAGTACTTTACAGACAGAAGCTGAACAAGGAGAAATGATTACTAGTGTTTCATAATTTCATTATTAATTAGGCCATTTATCTCTCATATTCCAAGTACCAAGTGTCTGCTCAGTACCACATGTAATTATTCCAACTACCCTGGTGCAGCTGTATTACTGTCAATATTTCAGAGATGAGAAGTAGAGGCTCAGAGAGGGGCGGGGACTTACCCATGGTCACACAGATTGTATTTCATTCAGAGTCCAGAGCCTGTTCTTTTGGGACTGCCTTCTATAGCTTCCTTCTTCCTCCTCAGTCTTTCTTTCAGCAATGATTTACTGAACCCTTTCTACGTGCCAGTCATTGTGCTGCGCTCCAAAGGTACTGAGGGGCGCAAAACTGACCTGGCACCTTCCTTCCAGCCTCACAACTTAGTGGGGACGAAAGCAATGGGAATGATTACAAGCATAATAACTGTCACCAAAGAGGAGGGTCAGAGCCCCATGGGCATGTGAAGCTTATCTGGGAATCTACCATAACAAGGCCTTCCAGAGAAAGTGATCTTTGAGATAAAATCTGAAGGTTGACCAAGAGTTGGCCAGACAAGTTGAAAGGGGTGGGGGGAAGAACAGCATAGAATCTGGAGTCACAGGTGGTTGAGGAACAGAAAGAGAACAGGAGCACAGGCTGCTGGAGGACGTGGTGCAAGGATGAGCTGCAACGGAAAGCAGGAGCCTTCTCACACATGCCAAGGGGTTGGGACTTGACAGTGGAGTTCATAGGGACTCATACCCCTCATTTTAAATCTTGTAGCTTCCTCATCTGCCCTCTGACTGGCTGGATCAGCAGCTGAGAAGCGAGTAGGGACAGGGGCCAGAGGAGCTGAGAGTGACCAGACAAGCTGAGGTCAGCACACAGCTCAGAAAGGACAGGGAGAGGGAGAGGCACAGCCAGGCAGCACCAGGGACAGCTCTCAGTGGCGCTCAGGACTCAAAGGCAGTCAAAGATCATTCACTCTCTCATTCATTCATTCATTCATTCATTCCACAAATATTGGGTGGCCTGCTATATGGTCCCTGTTTTGATATTGGAAGATACATCAGAAATTAGACAGAATTCCCTCCCCTCCTTGAGATTACTTTCTAGCAGAGAAAGGCAGAAAACAAACATAAGAAATAAGAATTATGCATTATAGTATAAGATGAGATGTGAAAGGAAAGAATAAAACAAGGAGGGAGGACCTGGAGTGTAAGTGAGAAGAGGAGCAGAGATAACTTTAATAGGATCATCAGAGAAGGCTTGACCATGAAAGTGACCTCTGGACAAACAAGTGAAGGAGGTAAAGCGTCAAGGGCCTCCACAGGGAAGAGAGTTTCAGGCAGAAGGAGCAGCAGATGCGAAATCCCTGAGGAGGAGAATGCCAAGTGTGGAGGAGGGTCTGTGAGGAGGCTGGGCAGGAGGTAGAGTGGACAATTTCAGAGAGATGGCAGGGAGGGAGTCAGAGCAGAGAGGGCCATTGTAAGGAGGTGGCTTTTACTCTCGGTGAACGAGGAGTCACTGGGGAATTTGGAGCAGAGAGGTGGCATTATTTGACTTGTATTTCCATAGGCTCCCTCTTGCTACTGGATAGCTATTAGATTATGGGGTTAGAATGGAGGCAGAAAGACCTGCTTGAAGGCTACTGCTACGTCAGACAAGATTACTTTAATGTTGTGTTCAATATAGGAAGGGTTAACTATACCAGCAAAGGAGCAACTAAAGCTGGGGGGTGGCTCCGCAAAATGAGGCCAGAATAGAGAGCAACAGGGAGAGTCCACACCCTGGTTCCCAGATGATGGGCTCAGCGCCTATGGGAGTCTGGGAAACTGGGAAGCTGAAGAGGAAGGTGGGCACAGAGGAGTCCATGCCCTTAGGGGGAGATCCTCGCTCCATCCTGCCTCCCCAAAAACCAACATTTTCTAGGCCCTTCTTCCCTGGCTCCTATCGCATGAATCTCCTGTGTTGAGTGTCGCTTCCTCCAACCTATGCCCCATGCTGCCCTCACGGGCTCTTCCCAAACGCACCCTGGACACCACCATTCTGTTGCACAAACACCTTCAGGGGCTCTCCTGGTCTGTAGGGTAAAGTTATACCTCCAGTTCTCCCATGACCTGGCACCACTCTTAACTTCCCAGCCTCGCCTCTCAGCATTTCCCATCACATCCTCAATATTCCAGCCCTATCCAACTCCCTGCCTTTTCCCAAACAGGCCTCGAGCTTTTCTGGCCTTTGCCTACAATGCTACTTCAATTGACACTTCTTTACCATGGAGGTCCTCCAGGAAGCCTTCCCAAGCTGGATCTTCCCTTCTAAGAACGTAAACAGCCATGGACCAGCTACCTTATTCCTCCCAAGGGCCCAGAGAAGGGGAGCAGCAACGGCAAACTGAGTGAGTCCACAGTCAGCACTCAGGGGCAGAATGGCCAGTGTGTGAGTCCTGAGGCTCCCACCCAGCCAAGAGCAGGACCCAGCATCCCAGGCTGGCCTGCGGTGTGATCCTTTGAGGCAGACTATGGAAGGAGCTATAGATTGTGGCCAAGTAGGCCCCTGAGCACAGGCTAAGGCAGGGGGATCAAGGAGCAGCTCCCCCCGCTTGTATCCAAAAGGCTTCCAAGCTGGTGGCCTCAGTGGAGAAGGCAGAGTAGAGCCCAACACAAAGGAAAATGACTTCTTGTATCATATCTAACCAAGCAATTTTCACAATCTTTTGGATGAAAAGTAAAATAAAATAAGCCTGCCAGGCTTTGCTTGACGGTGTCTACAAGGGAGTTTTAGAAACAGACAGACCTGTGGATCAAAATATAATGCTCACCACTTAACTAGCTTTATTTCTCAACAGCTACACTAAGTCCCTAAGCCTCCCAACACACGAGAGGAGGTAACACACATCACTGCTCCTTGCGGAGGACGGTACCCCAGACTGAGGGCATCTTGGGCCCCAACTCAGACCCAAAGGCAGAAGTGGAAACGCATCATAAGAGGGGGTGGCTGTGGAAAGAGGGCAGAGAAGCTGCTGGCTGGGGAGGTGTGCCTCCTTAGATCTTGGGCCAGCCTAAAGTCCCACCTTAACCCAACTCTGGGGCCTGAAAGGGAAGTGTCTGGATACCTATTGGGGCGAAAGAACGGATCTCAAAGGATCTCAATTGCCCACCACTCTCGGCTCCTTGGTGGGCTTCCATCAGCTTTGCTCCAGTCTCTGCCATTTGATGTGGCTACCCCTGCAGAGCCTTGTTATGTGGGGGCTGTTGAAAAGACCACCCTCCTACCCCCAGCGCATCCTCAACACCTACAGCCCACCCGCAAGTCTCCTGAAGGTCAGAGAGAACAACGGAAATGCAGCCATAAAGCTGGACTCCAAACAGAACGCTTCCAAGAGTCTGAAACTAAGAAACAGCAACCCTCCACATGGGTTTTCCTCGTGTTTCTTATCTTGAAGACCACTTCCCCTTCCCTTCTCTGGGAGAGAAGCCCTTCTGTCAGTTTTTCACCAGAGAAACTTCACCAGTTAGGAAAAGCTCAACCCTGGTCACAGGGATGGGACTGACCCAAAGTCAAGGCGACACACTGCACAGTTACCCCACCCCCACACCCGGCAGAACCTCTCCCAAAGCCTGAGTCTACATAACCACATAGCCCCTGCAGAAGAGCGCGGGGGGGCCTGGGCACTCAAAGGACGGTCCTTGTCAGTGTGTCTCCACCAATATGAGCTGAAAAGGCCTAGTCATTCTCCCCACAGTCTTCCAAATGGTAATGTTGGGAACACACACATACAGTTTTCTAAAGCTAAACAATAATTCTCAAAGCCAGTATAGGCTCTGTCTAGACTATCAGGAGGAAAGCATTTTTCAAAATCCACGTAATCTGCATGGATTCCACCGCCCATAAGAAGATCCACTGAGCCCTCGATGATTTGACTCAGTGGGTAGAGTGTTGGCCTGGGGACTGAAGGGTCCTGGGTTCGATTCTGGTCAAGGGCACATGCCTGGGTTGTGGGCTCAATCCCCAGTAGGGGGCGTGCAGGAAGCAGCTGATCAATGATTCTCTCTCATCATTGTTGTTTCTATCTCCCTCTCCCTCTCCCTTCCTCTCTGAAATTGATAAAAATACATTAAAAAAAAAAAAAAGATCCATTGATGGTTCCTATCCCTCACTCCTCTCCCTTTCTCTCTCTGAAATCAATAAAAACATACTTTAAAAAATAAAAAAGAGGATCCATCTTGTGTTATTATGGAAAGCAGTAACATGTCCCTCCTTGTGCTCAAGCAGTTGGATTTAGTTTCTACCCCTCGAAACTGAGAGAGTCCTGAGGACACACTTCCTCTCTCTGCCCCGGTAAAGACGCTTTCAGCTGCAAATAACAAAAACATATTGTCTCACAAAACAGAAATGTGGCTACCCTGGCCGAAGCTTTCCTTAAACGTGGGCCACATCAACTCCTCAGGCAGGACGTTTTCTCCCACTAGTCTGTGAAGAGGATGGTGCTCAGTGAAGACATGCACACACCTTGTCCAGAACCAACCTTTGGGCACTGATGTCTGCTCTCCTAGTCACTTTAAGGAAGGCTCTGGTGACTGGTATGGGGGTTGAACTGGAGCGAGGTGGGGCTGGAGGCAGGAATGGCAGTTAGGAAGTCAATCGGGCTGTCAGCCCAGGACCTGTGAAGCGAGGAGACAGCCCAGCCCAGTAGTGCCAAAGCCTGAGTCACGGCAGGGTTTTGGCAGGAAGGGTATGCCAAAGGAGGACTTCGGGACTTGGAGCCCATCGGTGAAGGCCAGGCAGGGGGACAAGACTCCGTGAGAAAGAGGTGGAGGGGGGAGACCCCCCCAAAGCCATCCCCGTCACTTGTCCTGAACGGTGCTGGGCCCCTCACCAGGCCTGGCCCTGATGGCCTCTCCCATCAGCTCAGTGGACACTTCTTGGGTGATGGGACAGGAAACCTGAGATTGACCCTGCTGCGAGCCCTCCTCCATTCTCACACCACCCTTCACTCTCCATAAATGCTGTGCTCTTTCTTGCCTTCAAGCCTTTGCCTATGCTTTCCCTTATCAACAAGGCTGTTTCCTGCCCAGAATGCCCCACTTCACCCTTCTCTCGCAGCCTCTGGAGCCCCAACTGAGTGAGCAGCTCCCTCCTTTCACTCCCACACAGCTGCAGTCGGTGTCCATCTGACCCTTCACTACGGTCCTGGAAGGTAAGCAGGAGAGAGAGCCTAATCTTCATTTTACAGGCGAGGAAGCCAAGCTCAGAGAGCTGAAGACGTGTGCCCCAGGTCACACAGCTGGCAAATGCTGGAGCCTAAATCAGACCTCAGTTAGACTCCAGCCCCTCCTTTTCCTCCAGTTCCATATCACCTCTCACTAAAGGGTCTTAAGTTAAACTTGTTATCTGGTGCACTGATCACTTCAACAATATTCCTGTCAAGTGTCTATCCAGATTCTGTTTCAGTGTTCCCAGTGACATGAGCCTCACTACTGTTCCCTGAAGCAGTACAACCCATCCTTCAATAGCTCTTCCCTATCCTGAGACTGTAGAAGTCATGACACGGCCACGAAAATGCCCTCTGCAACATGGAGGCCAGTTAGCTTGCAGCCTCTGCTCAAGAGAAGAGACTGAAAACGAGGTCATCTCCCTCCGAAAGCAAGCGTGGCTTTAGGCGAGTTCTCTCCTCTCTGAGCCTCTGTGTGCAACTCGGTCAAATGGGGTAATAACGCCTCCCTGGCTGACTCGGGTGGGGATGAAGCAAGGTGCCCCCAGCCAGGGTGTAGCACCTGGGGAGTGTCTGCTCCTGAAGCTTCACTGAGCAGCTCTCTGGTGAGCGTGTCAATAAAAACACCATAATAACACAGTCACAGAGTTACTACCGTTTCCAAATGCCTGCTCTGGGCCAATCCTCCCACTAACCTTGGAGGAAGGTGTCATTTTCATTTGCAGATGAAGAAACTGACAATTAGGCAGCAAGCTGGGGTGACATGCCCAAGGTCACTCAGTAAGTCACCAAACTATGAACCAGGGTGTGGGAGCCTTTGGGCGCATCTTCTGTCCCAGCACAGGGACCACCGCCACAGCCCTGAACCACAACTACTGTGTGTGGTATGGCGGAGGAGCGCCGGGCAGAAGTCCAGAGCCCTGAGTCAGCCTGCTCCCCTCTCTGCTGCAAAGCGACGGCATGATCCTAGGCTACTGCTTACCCTCTCTGGCCTCAGTTTCTCCATCTGTATGGTGGGGGTGCTGGAAGTCAAAACTCTTGGGATTGCTTTTCTAATTCTCTTGAGACTGTACAGGCACTACTAGCAGGAAGTCAAAGAAGAAAATGTATAAAAAAAAAAAAGAAGAAGAAAATGTGTCCTCATGGGAAGGATATATTGAGTTCTTCCATTCCTTTAACAACCACTAATTAGTTAATCCCTATAGCAGCAGGGTGAGTTATCAGGCATTATTATCCTCAATTTACAAGCAGGAGGTTGAATGAGAGAGGGATTGGCCCCAGGCTCAGGGCAGGGATAAGATCAGTGAAAAGACACAACAAATTGCTCCAGAACTGGGGGAGGGGGCAGTGGAGGGATGAGGGAGGCCTCCAGGGAGAGAAACCCTGCAGGAATGTATTTCTGATCCGCATGGAGTTGAGGTCCCTTGAAGGGAATCGGAGCTAGCTCTCTCTTGCACAGATGGGCAGACGGAGGCCCAGAGAAGGGGAGAGGCTAGCCCAAGGTCACACAGCCAGAATCGCAGACCAGGAGCACATAAGGCCATGGGTTCTCAGCTGAGGCTGTTCAAATGGGGGCTGAGAGGGGATGGTTCCTAAGAGCTGGGCTCCCTCTGTAGCCCTCCCCAGATTCCTAGAGAAACCAGCCAGCGGTAAACCCCTGGGGATTATGTGTGTACTAATGGCCTGTGACAAAGGCAGCAGGATAAGCTCCCTGCTCTGCAGACTAAACAAGGTACAAGAAGCCAAGTCAAACAAAAGCCCAGGTTTTGTGTTGGCCTGGCTGGTGGGCTAGAAGCCACCCAGCCTCTTGGGAGGCCAGGCTCTGTGCCACGGCCCAGAATCTCCTCTGGTGGCCTTTCTCCCCTTTGCCACCAAAGGCGGGATGGAATCGTGTCCACGACACTTGGCCATCCCTGTCTGTAGCACAGAATGCACTTTTATCGCATTGCCCCTGAGAAGAAATTGGGCACCAGAGAGGGGAAGGAAGACGCGTGTCCGCAGTCACAGGGCACGTCAATTAAGAGGCTGGGACCCGAGGCTTCCTGACTCCCCGCTCTACCACAGCCTCCCGAATTCGTCCTTCATGCTGAGAGCCATACGGACACTGGAACAGAGGGAAATGCAATCCCCCAATTTCTGTCCAAAGTATCATCCTACCTGACATCTCATCGAGTCCACAGCACAGGCTCTGGCGGTCGAGAGGCCTCGGTTCAAGCCCTGCTTCTGCCTATTTCTAGCCCCAGGGCTTTGGCAAATTACTTCACCGCTCTGAGCCTCAGTTTGCTCATCTCCAAAATGCAAGAAATAACGGGTACCCCCCTCCCCGCATTGAGTTACTGGGATGATTAAATGACTTCATGAATGCAGAGTGTTTTGCTCTGTGGGTGGCATACAGGAAGCACCCAATTACTGTTATTGCCATTAGCAACCATGGCACCAAAGCACCACATGGCTGAGGGCAGGGCCCTCCTCCGCTTCGCTAAGCTTCACATTCTTCTCTTTCAAATGAGCTATCACAAGCACTTCTTCTAACTCCAGGGCTCTGTGGTCTCTACCCCCCGCGGCCCCCAACCCAAAGGAAACTATGGATTCCACTCCAGAGTCAGGGAGGCCACTTCTCTGCTTCCCTCTCTCGGCCAGGCTGCTGGCTCTGCCCGTGGGCCCCACAGCCCTGCTCCAGGCTATTCTGGGTGTGAGTCCCCACACAGGCAGTCTGTCCGTTCCCAGAGCTGCTGCTGAGTCTGTATGTGATTGCAAATTACGAAACCTTGGGCCTTGAAGAGCTGGGGGGAAATCTTGGAGATGAGGGCTGAGGAAGAGAGTCAGGAATATTCGGGGCTGCACTGGAGAGCGTGACGTCTCTTCTCTCTGGACAAAACCTCCCTGCCTTTCAGGTAAAAACAGCTGAAGATATGGCATCCTCCTATCTCTGCCGACTCAGGGGTTGGTCTCAAGCAACCCCCTCAGCCATGTATGTGTCAAAGGGGCCCTCTCCCCAGTCCTAACTGCAGGGATTGTTCTGGTTGTTTCTAAACACGTGTTCTTTCCTTACCTCGTAGAGCTCACTTCTGCAAAATAAGAATGATGTGACTTCAGGCCCGGGGCCATTTCTCAATCCTTCCCTTCTGGTTCCTCGTGGGGATTAAGGTGATACTGTTCTCTACCAGCAAGGAAGGTGGCAACAGGACACGTGAGGAGATTACTTACCTGCTCCTGCTTAAGCCCCTGGAGGGTTTGTGTAATACTGCTTAAAAATCTTAAAAAATAGAGACCCTGTTTGTGGGATTACAGGGTGTGGAGACATTCTCGCCTTTCACATTGACACTTCGGATGGCTGCCAACCCCATTCAGTCCTGCCAGTTGCTGAGCCCTGCTTTGCACAGAAGCGATTTATTCCAGTCTATTAAAAATGAGTCACCCTCTAGGAGCCCCTTATCTTTAGAGCACATTCTACCATTGACCAGTCTGGACTCAAAGTAATGTTAATGTTTCCAGGCACAAGGGTAGATGGGAAACTGTTGGGCTGTGTTAAAGGCTCTGCTCCTGCGGTGCTTGCTGTGTGACCTTAGGCAGGTCACTTTTCCTCTCTGGGCTTCCATTTCTTAACCTGCTGCCAAATCATAATAACCTCAAGCCACATCTGTTGCTCACGGTTAGGTGAAAGTGCTTTCTGAAATGTACACTGTGGCACAAACTCAAGGGCTCATCATTGTCAAATCGTGTAGAGTTATTTGACTCTTTAAATTACTATATGTATAACTTTGATAAAAATAAAATCTTTTTTCTAAATGATGTGTTGATAAGCATTGTAGAGCTTAGTTGAAACATTTGGGAATAATCAGGGGAAAGGACATAGAAAACTAATCAAAGCAATTATTAACCCCAGGAAAAAGAGGGGAAAAAAAGTACAAGGAAGGAAACAGTATTATAGTAAGCTTAGCATTAAATGATATTTAATGAAAACACTAAACACTGATTGAACCAAACATTGTGATAGTATAGTGAGAGAATGAAGTGGAAAGTTGGGGAAGGTTAGTTAAAGAGGTTAAAACCTCTCCTATAAAAGTAGGAAGTCAATAGATAATGTTTAAAATTGACAAATCTAGAAGTACCAATGTAAGCATATCAATTAGAAATGCAGATATAAGTAGCAGAAGAAAGAGCTGAAGGAGTGGAAAGTGGTTGCATGGAGGAAGCACCAAGGGAATAAAGAAGGATGAGGAAGAGAGCTATTTTTCATTATTTAACATTATTTGACTTTTTTTAGTTATGAACATATAGTCTTGGATTAAAATGAAAATTGATTAAAAAAATAAAACTAGAAGCAGGTGACAGCTACAAGGAGGCTAATTTAGGTTCCAGATAAAAAGGGACTTCCTAATATCTAATCTATTCAAAAGTGGAACTGGCTGCCCCTACAGATAGAGACCCCTGTCATCAGAAGTATGTAAACAGATGTCCACCTGTCAGAAATAAGGTAGAGGGCTCTGGCTTTGATTGGGTAGCTGGAGTAAATAAACTTAGGGATCCCTTTCAATTCTAAGATCCCGTCCAGTTCTATGCATCTGTGGAAGTTGGAATGTTATTGTGTTTTTCGCTCCTAAGTAAATCATTTATCTGTGCATTTGCTTAGTGCCTATTTGGTTTCTGGTGCTGCACCAGGTCCTGTATTGGGGGGAGGGGAGCCAGAATAGATAGAACACAGTGTCTGTTTACAAGAATCTTTAAAGGTCAGTACTGGGGTGCTCCTCAGCATTTGTCTGATCCAACCCCTCATTATACAGAGAAGAAAACTTAGGCCCAGAGAGAGGCAGGCACTTGCACAATGTCACCCCACATTAGTGGCAGAGTCAAGCTCACATCTAGCCCTCTTGAGTCCAGAGCTACTACTCTTTTCCTCGCAATGTCTCCTCTGAAGGGCACTTCCTCCAAAATAGTTCTAACAAAAGTAAAGCTCATTCTTGGTGGTTCTTACTGACCTCACGTAGACACCATTGTGCAATTGTAGCAAGATTTGGTTCCTGGATATCTACTTCAGAGGAATATGTGGTGAGCTTTCTGGAAACACCCAAAGTTCACTGAACCCAAACTTCCAAGATCTAAAACAACAGAAATAAAACTAATTGGTATTGCTGTGCCTCACCATCTCTTGAGATGCGTGAGAATTCTTAGGTAGAGCGTTATGGCCTATGTCATGGGTAAAATCCCAACTCCTTTTGTGGAGTTTGTTATTGTTCCAGCAGCTATGAGAGAGCCAACGTCTGCATGTACCAACATCTCTTTGTAGTATCACTTCCTGGTAGTATCACTTTGCTTGATTTGATAGTCCTGTCGTTGTCACCTTGAAAAAAGTCCCACATCTCACTGAATTTCAGTTTCCCCTGTCGGTTTTTTGTTTTATAAGTAAGAGTCACCATGGGTATTAAACGAGACCAGTGGTTTTCAACCATGGCCATTTTCTCCCCACCCACCAGGGGACATTGGGCAACGGCTGGAGACATTTTTGGTTGTCACCACTGGGATGGGGTGCTACTGGCATCTAGTGGGGTAGAGGCCAGTGCTGCTGCTGAACATCCTACAGGGCACAGAGAAACCCGTCCCAACACAGAATTATCTGCTCCAAAATGTCAATACTGCTGCTGTTGAGAAATCCTGGGCTAAACACTTTGGCTACAAGTGACAGGAACCCAATTCTAACTTGTTTAAGCAAAAGAAAAAGAAGAAAAAAGTAATAAAAGAACATGCGCTATCAGAAGGATATTATCATTACTTTAAAAAAAATGTAAGAGCCAAAATAACCTCAGGATGAATACACCTTGGCAACTAGAATAAGTAATTCAACTCCCATCTGGAGTACCTCTCTTTTCTCTCTGTCTTCCTTCTGCTATTCTTTCCATGTGTCACAGGACTAGCCACATTAGTCTGAGCTCATGTCCTCACAGCTTCATAACCAGGGAGGTTTAAAGGCCCTTTCCTTTCCCAGCTCCACTATCACAAATGCCAGGGGAGGATTCTGATTAGTCAAGCTTGGGTCACATGTTCATCTCCTGAACCAATGACTAAGTGAGAGTGAAATACTATACAATGTTTGGCTTAGCCTGTGCTACATGCCCACATGTGGCCAGAGGAATGAATTCTGTTTCCTGAAGTGGGGGGAGGGGTTCGAGATGGACACAAACAACAGCCACCACAGCATGGAATAACAGCCACCACATCTGGATGCCGCTCTTGGCTCTGCTTCTAACTTGCTGTGTGACCTTAGATAGACTATCTTTCCCTTTCTGGGCCCGTTTCTCAGCTGTACAGTGAAAGGGTAGACCAGAAATCAAAGGGATCTCCCTTCTAACATTGGATAATTTTTAGTTAGTTAAGTATTATTCATCACCCCAACAATGACATTTGAAAATACTTGCTTTTAGATTGCTGGCTCAGGATATAATATCTAGTCTAGAAATACCTAGAAATTTTTCATATTTAGTTTAGTTTTCTGATCTTTCCCTACTTGCTAATGTTAATGAAAACAGCACCAACTAAAATGCTTTAGGATATATTCATATTTTTAAAATGACTCATGTATTTCTTTGCATTTCTTAATTATTTCATAATATTCAACCCTTGTAAGGGAAATTTATAGCCCCACAAAAACCACTTACATATTGGTTTTTATTTTTAAAAAATTATTGGTGATTAGCTTCAGAAAGAATATATAAATGAAATTTTCATTGAACTTAGAATATAAATTTTACCTTATTCTTATTATAAAATGTATACAGAAAAAATAGATGGTGCTTGGAAATCCCCAACAACATGGAAAAAAAGGCAAAGATTTCAATAACACCAATCAATCACTCATCCAACAAATATTTAATGAATGCCTACTATGTGCAAGACACTATTCAATGATCTGCCCCTGTGTAACTTACATCCTAGTGACTGAAGAAGGATTTGTTAAGTCCTGGCCCTTCATCAGTGAGAGGCAGTGCCTATCGCTCAGCCCCTTGCCAGCCCCTCCAGCTCTAAGAGAACTCCCACTCACACGCCCTCACCCCATCACACAGGACTTCAGGTTGCCAACTCCAGAACGCACCAGCTCCCCCTTCTACCTGGAACTCTCCTGCCTTTACATGTTTATCACCAACTCTGGGAAACCCCCTCAGATGGTTTTTTCTTCTTACCCCGCAGATTTAGTCTTGACCACCTCATAGAGAAAGCTACCACTCAGTACCTCTCAGTTTACGTCAGAATTATTTGTTTATGTAACTGCTTCCCTCACTGGACTGTGATTTCTCCAGGGAAAGGAAAGGTTCTCATTTACCTGAAATTTTTCAGAGCTTAATCAACACACACACACACACACACACACACACACTCAAACCCGCTCTTCCTCTTCTCAGTGAGTGGCACCCCCGTCCTCCCAGTGGCTCAGGTCAGAAACCTCAGCATCATCCTTAATGAATTCCTCTACCTCGCCTCAACCACCTGAGCCACACTGGCCAGGGCTATATAATTTTAAAAAACAAACAAACAAACAGCCTTTATCTTTCAGAAATACAAGATACATGTATCCTAAATGATCTGGGATTGCCTTCAAAAAACTCCAGTGGCAAGGAGCTGGGAGTGGACCAGGTGTAAATGAAGCAAGACTGACCATGTGTTGATATTGATAAAGCTACAGGATGGGGATGTGGAGCTTCAGTATATTCATATCTCTATTTTTGCATATCACTCAAACTTTCATTTAAAACTTTTTAAAATAATACCTCTAGCCAACAACACGGGGGCAGGTATTTCCAGTGATGATCTGAGTGCAACAGAGACCGTCTTTACCTCTCCCCCTCGCACCAGATGCCCCTGCACTTACAGGACTGGAAACCTAAAGAGGCGTCTGAGGTCACATTTTAAGGATGCATAATGGAGGGGAATTTGGAGAGGGAACAAAATTATTAAGAAGGATTATACTGTCACCACTTGACACAATGGGGATTGCTGCTTTTAACTGCTCTAAACAAGTCTTACTTCATACCAGAGCTTCGGCTCAAGGAGGCGTCGCCATGGGAAGCGGATCCTGCCCAGGAGATCAAATCTTCCTTCCTGGCTGGGTCTCTGAGTGCGTGCTCCTACCCTGCACAGCAAGAGAATGGAGGTGGTTCTTAGAATGCACTTGAAATTCTTCTTCCCTCTTCCTGGTGTCCTTGCAGCCAGGTGTCTTGGGAGGCCCAGGAATAAAGGCGCCTCTGGATAAAGTGGCCATCCTGCCTGAGGGGCTGGGGGGGCCAGGTCAAGTTTCTGTCTTTCCGTGGGTCTCTATTTCCTCCAGATGCAAGGAGAAGCAGTATAGCATAAGGTCGGCCAGTGGGCTCTAGACACAGCCAGTTCTGCAAGTCACCAGCTGTGCAACCTTTTGCCCTGCTGCACCCCTGAAAGCAATATGGGTCACTAGCAGCTCTACTGGAGCCACCAGCAAAAACTCAGCCAGAGTCGCGCCCTGTTTTCATCCGCTCAAACTGACACTGCCTGATCTGGAAATATGGCCTCCATATGGGCTACCAGTTTCCATTAATACTCAAAGGATATAGGCTTCATCAAGTTGGACTAAGTGTTCTTCCTTGAATAGATTATCCACGACACCTGCCTGATGAAAGAAACAATGCTAGCGAGTCCTCTGTACACAGAAATGTTTTATAATCTAAAAAAAGGTAGGCATGGTCATTTCCAGCTCACATTGTTGTTCAAAGGGCAAAATTAGATAATGTATGCGAAGTGCTCAGCACAAGTCCTAGCATAGAGTCAGCTTGCATTAAATGGTTAGTACTATTCCTTATTTCCCCGTAAAATGTGGGTTGGCTCTAACAATTGATAAGGGTCCTCCTAATTCTAATGTTTGAGGAGTCGTTCATTTATACAACAAGCATTTCATTTCTTTCTTTTTTTAAATCTCATTCTTTTTTTTCTTTCTTTTTTTAATGATTTCAGAGGGAGGAAGGGAGAGGAAGAGGGTGATAGAAACATCAATGATGAGAATCATTGATCAGCTGCCTTCGGCATGTGCCCTGACCGGGAATCAAACCTGATTCATGGGTCAACGCTCAACCACTAAGCCACACTAGCTGGGCTACAAGCATTTCTTGACAAGCCCTACACAAGGTGCTGTTGCCAAGGTGAACAAAACCGACGTGGGAGCTGGGGACTAAATATAGCACAGAAGGCAAAAACTCCAAATAATCAAAATTACTTTTAAATGTCTTTCATCATCAACTGACCTCCCTATCATCTGCTTCTCATTCAGAGATGTCGTCAGAGGAACTGCTTGAGGGGAGCTATGGAGTTTGGGCCATGGAGTGATGGTGGCTGTGTGAGCAAGGCATCTTGTCCCCTCCCAGGGGAAGTGTTGGCCTTTTCATTCTATGTAAGCCAGTGGTTCTCAACCTTCTGGCCCTTTAAATACAGTTCCTCATGTTGTGACCCAACCATAAAATTATTTTCGTTGCTACTTCATAACTGTAATGTTGCTACTGTTATGAATCGTAATGTAAATAGCTGATATGCAGGGTGGTCTTAGGCGACCCCTGTGAAAGGGTCATTCGACCGCCAAAGGGGTCGCGGCCCACAGGTTGAGAACCGCTGATGTAAGCCTTCAACTGATAGGATGAGGCCCGTCCATATTAGGGAGTGAAATCTGCTTTGCTCAGTCTAAAAATTTAAATGTAAATCTCATCCAAAAACACCTTCACAGAAACATTAGAGTAATATTTGACCAAATATCTGGGTACCTCATGGCCCAGTCAACTTGACACATAAATTAAGCACCATACTGCCCATGGATGCACTTTTATGATGAATTGGGACCAAGCAGTAGTATTGTCATTGTAATGGCTAATGAGAAAAGAGAGGCAGACCTAATCTCAAAGTGTTAACTTCAGATGAAATCTCACAGCCCTGAAGAAGCAAGCTTTCAGAAGTTTGAGTAAAAAAGTTTGTGGGAGAACGAAGACATCCCACCCACACAGTAGTACAGGCAGGATGGAATCAAAAGAATCTTCCCCTTAATAGGTCAGCCCATAGTAACATTGCAAATAGTCACTGAGTGTCAGCAAGAAATGAAATCTATCAAATTGAATGCATTAGTTTGGATTTTGATGCTTTTTGTAATATTGTATTTAATTTATAAATTTGTTTTGGTTTTATTATTTATAAGGAGTTTATGCCTAGTTTTATATCAGTATGCATTGAAGTTACATTAAACTAAAATATATTTAAGCCCAGCAAGGGTGGCTCAATGGTTCAGTGTCAATCTATGAACCAGGAGGTCATGGTTCAATTCCCAGTCAGGACACATGCCTGGGTTGTAGGCTCAATCACCAGTAGGGGACGTGCAGGAGACAGTCAATCAATGATTCTCTTTCATCACTGATGTTTCTATCTCTCTTCCCCTCTCCCTTCCTCTCTGAAATCAAGAAAAATATATTTTAAAAAATAAAATGAAATATATTTAAGTCAATTCTGGGGGAATCCATGAGATGTTTGTCCTTTTAAATTGGTCCCTTAGATTATTACTCTTAATTTGAGAAACCCATATATAATGTAAAAGTTTTTTTGGCCCTTTTTAGGGAATATATGCTCTGAAGCATTTCATTTGTAAAAGTCACTGAACTACATCTTTTAGAAATTTTTTTTATATAACAAATTGAAAATATGTACTATGTGCTACACTGAATTTGAAAAATACAGGCTGAAGCAAAAGTAGCTTACAGTTGTGAGTACACAGAATGGAGTTTATTCTTATATTATGGTTATTATTTATTAACTAGAGGCCCGGTATACAAAAATTTGTGCACTCGGGGTGGGGGTGGGGGGGGGGTCCCTCAGCCTGGCCTGTGTCCTCTCGCAATCTGGGACCCCTTGGGGGATGACCACCTGCTGGCTTAGGCCCGCTCCCTGGGGGAACGGTCCCAAGCTGGCAGTCAGACATCCCTCTGGCAGCCCAGGAGCCCTCAGGGGATGTCCACTTGCCAGTGGGGAGCAGGCCTAAGCTGCAGTCAGACATCCTTAGTGCTGCTGAGGAGGCGGGAGAGGCTCCCACCACCACTGCTGTACTGGCAGCAGTCAGCCTGGCTTGTGACTGAGCAGAGCTCCCCCTGTGGGAGCGCACTGACCACCAGGGGGCAGCTCCTGCATTGAGTGTCTGCCTCCTGGTGGTCAGTGTGTGTCATAGTGACCAGTCATTCCCAGTCATTCTGCTGTTAGGGTCAGTTTGAATATTACCCTTTTATTATATAGGATAGAGGCCTGGTACATGGGTGGGGGCCGGCTGGTTTGCCCTGAAGGGTGTCCCGGATCAGGGTGAGGGTCCTGCTGGGGTGCCTGGCCAGCCTGGGTGAGGGGCTGATGGGTGTTTGCAGGATGATCACACACCCTTCAGGGTGGGGGTCCCCACTGGGGTGCCTGGCCAGCCTGGGTGAGGGGCTGATGGCTGTTTGCAGGCTGGCCACACTCCCTTCAGGGTGGGGATCCCCAATGGGGTGCCTGGCCAGTCTGGGTGAGGGGCTGAGGGCCGTTTGCAGGCTGGCCAAGCCCCCCCGGCAATGAAAGCTCCCAGCCTCTCTTTTTTTTTTTTTTTAAATCTGGGATTTATTTACCTTCTATAATTGAAACTTTGTTGCCTGAGTGGAGCTCAGAGCTAGCTGGCAGGCGGGAAGCTTGGCTTCCTCCATCATTGGGGCAAGCAAGCCTCCTGCTTGCTTCAGCTCCCTGGCTGCCGGCTGTCATCTTAGTTGGGTTAATTTGCATATAGTTGTTCTGATTTGCTGGTGGGCGTGGCTTAAGGCGCATTGAAGGTATGGTCAATTTGCATGTTTGTCTTTTATTAGTGTAGATTATTGTATTATTTTCCACATGAACAACTGCAAACCTACTTTTGCTCCACCCTGTATTGCACATCACATTGCCTCTCAGATATACACAAAGCATTTTAGAAAATAAAAGGATCTGAGAAATCCAACAGGAGATGTCAAATATTGTTTCACTCAGTGTTTCTCAAGTTTATTTGAGTAAATAATACTTCTATTGCAGCAACTACTAATATCCTGAGGAATAGCTTTCTTTGAAAAACACTCTTCTATAACACTATCTGGAATACCTATATGTTAATGTTCATAGCAGCACTATTCACAATACCCAAAAAGTAGATACAACCCAAAATGAATGGATAAACAAAATATAGTATATCCATACAATTGAAATTATTCATACACAAAAAGGAATGAGATACTAATTCATGTTACAACATAAGGAACCTCAAGAACATTATGCTAAAGAAAAGAAGCCAGTCATAAAGGACTCCATGTTGTATGGTCCCATTTATTCCATATTCCATATCTCATTATGAAATTTCCAGAACAGGCAAAAATATATAGAGACAGAAAACAGATTCATGGTTGCCAGGGCCTCGGAAATGGGAAGTGACTTCTTAATGTATATGGGGTTTCCTCTTTGGTTGAGTGTTGACCCATGCACCAGGAGTTAATACTCATGATAAATATAAGTATTAATTTTGCTGAATGTTTTTCCCTTTATTTATTTTTAAATATATTTTTATTGATTTCAGAGAGGAAGGGAGAGGGAGAGAGAGATAGAAACATCAATAATGAATGAGAATCATTGATTGGCTGCTTCCTGCATGCCCCCTACTGGGGATCGAACCTACAACCCAGGCATGTGGCCTAACTGGGAATTGAATGGTGACCTCCTGGTTCATAGGTCGACTCTTAACCACTGAGCCACGCTGACGAGGCATAAAATTGTATACTTTAAATATGTGGATTTTATTGTATTTTAATTGTATCTCAAGTAAGCTCTTAAAAACATGTATACAGTATATGTGGGACTACATCAAAATAAAAAGCTTCTGCACAGCAAAAGAAACCATCAACAAAACAACGAGAAAACCCACTGTGTGGGAAAACATATTTGCCAATGTCATATCTGATAAGGGCCTAATCTCCAAAATTTATAGGGAACTCATACAACTTAACAAAAGGAAGATAAACAATCCAATCAAAAAATGGGCAAAGGACCTAAATAGACACCTTTCAAAAGAGGACATTCAGAAAGCCAAGAGACATATGAAAACATGCTCAAAGTCACTAATCATCCGAGAGATGCAAATCAAAACAACAATGAGGTACCATCTCACACCTGTCAGACTGGCTATCATCAACAAATCAACAAACGACAAGTGCTGGAGAGGATGTGGAGAAAAAGGAACACTTGTGCACTGCTGGTGGGAATGCAGACTGGTGCAGCCATTATGGAAGACAGTATGGAGTTTCCTTAAAAAACTGAAAATGGAACTCCCATTTGGCCCTGTCAAATTTTTAAATACTCATGATAAATATACTCTAGGAATCCCACTTCTAGGAATATATCCCAAGAAACCAGAAACACCAATCAGAAAGGATATATGCACCCCTATGTTCATAGCAGCACAATTCACCATAGCTAAGATCTGGAAACAGCCTAAGTGCCCATCAGTAGATGAATGGATTAGAAAACTGTGGTACATCTACACGATGGAATACTATGCTGCTCTAAAAAGGAAGGAACTCTTACCATTTGCAACGTCATGGATGGAACTGGAGAGCATTATGCTAAGTGAAATAAGCCAGTCAATGAAGGAAAAATACCACATGATCTCACTCATTCATGGATAATAGAGACCATTATAAACTTTTGAACAATAATAGATACAGAGGCAGAGCTGCCTCAAACAGATTGTCAAACTGCAGCGGGAAGGCCGGGGAGGGTTGGGGGGCAGGAGGTAGGGGGGTAAGAGATCAACTAAAGGACTTGTATGCATGCATATAAGCATAACCAATGGACATAAGACACTGGGGGATAGGGGAGGCTAGGGGACTGTCTAGGGTGGGGGGATAAAATGGACACATATGTAATACCCTTTGTAATACTTTAAGCAATAAATAAAAAAAATTAAAAAAATAAAAAAAACATGTATAAAGTATATGTGATAAGAGCTTTAGGGGAGAAAATATAAATAAAGCTTATCTTTTCTATTAGATTGTGCAATTATAATTTTTGTCTTTAAAATTTTTAATCTTGCTCCAAAGGGTGAAAGTTATGTTTTAAAAATTGACTAATATGTTATATATTCAATGTATTCTATCGATTGCTCTACTGATAACTGTATCGGTCAGAATAGGCTAGATTAAGCTACACTAACAACTCAAATGTGATTGGCTTAATACCACCAAGGTTTATTTCTCACTCACTCTACACACCCATAACAGCTAATAGGGGGTTATTTTCAAGGTAGTTTCCCTGAGACCCAGGCCAATAAAACGCCAACATCCTGGAATGTGGCTCCTTGGTCAGTGCAGCTGGAGAAGAGAGAACTAAGGAGTCGAACATCTGCCATTCAATGCTCCGCTCCACAAAAGCCAATAAATCACATTTATTGGCAAAAAATAGTCGTGAGCATGCTTTACTTCAGGGGGGCAGGGGATTGTATGCCTCCATGTATCCAGTAGAGAAGTAAATATTGGTGAACATTAATAATTATAATCTACCATAATTACCCATGAAGCTAAAATTTATGCCCACACTAACATATGAAAAAGTAATTGAAACTGAATGTGCTCAAGGAATGTGAACTGTGGGCCAGAAGTTCCACCCAGAAGAAGTGGGAAAATTGTAGCTCTATCCACACTCAGAAGTCCCCTGTTCTCTCAATACGGTGTCTGAAGAGAGAGCCCAAGTTCCAGATAACCCAGAGCCAGCCAGGTAGCAGTTCTGCTTGACTTTGGAAAACCTATTAGCTGCCTGGAAATCAACTCTTTTACATCTGTTATGCATACCATCAAATACCTCCACCACTCACTCACTCAGTATCTGCCCCTACGCCCAGGTATTGAAGAAACCCATCAGGTGGGGTCTGCACACAAAAGGTCTAAACAAGGTGCTCTGGGAACACAGAAGAGGGAGCAATACATAACTTTTAAATGTTTTAAACTCTGATACAGCCTTTTTTGTGTATGTGCTTTTGTTGGTGATACAAATCTTAGTCCCCACCTTGCCAACGCCGCCCCTTGCCAGTTCTGTAGCGACAGTCAACTCCCTTCATTTCTCTGAAGCTCAGTTTCCTCACCTGTAAAACGGGGATAATAAGGCTTACCTCCCAGAACTGCTGAGAGAACAAGGATGAGATCATGTCTATGGCAATGCTTTGTAAACTGTTAAGTTCTGTGTCGGTCCAAGTTATCATCACCATCACCATCATCATGGCTGTCTTGCTCTGTCTAGGGGGGGGACCCCAGGGTTGGGGAAGGCCCAGAGGAGAGAGGGGCTCCCAGTCTGACCCTGCGGCCCTGCTGGAGTCAGGGCCTCCCTCTAATTAACTCTTCCTGGCAGAAGCTCCTTGCTGGACATGTTTGCCTACCAGCGAAAAGCCAGGCGAGGCCTCCAGGGGCCGCCCACTGGCCCTGACACACGGGGGAGGAATGATGATTCACCAGCCCGCTAACAGCCTCGCTGACAGGCCTCTGGCCCAGCCCCTGGCAGAGACTATAGGGCTAGCAAGGGTGCAGCGGGGCAATGAGGCTTCTCAGCAGAGAAAGTGAGAAAGATGGGAAGAGGGAGGGGAAGAAAAAGGATAAAGGAAAACGAAAGGCACAAAAAGGCAAAAGAAAGAAATGAAGAAAAAGAAAGTAGAAAAAAGGAAGTAGATGTGGTTACCGGGAGCTAGGGAGAAGGGGAACTGGGGAGTTGTTATTCAGTGGGTATAGTTTGTTTTGCAAAATGAAAAAGTTCTAGAGCAGTGGTTCTCAACCTTCCTAATGCCGCGACCCTTTAATATAGCTCCTCATGTTGTGGTGACCTCCAACCATAAAATTATTTTCGTTGCTAGTACATAACTGTAATTTTGCTACTGTTATGAATCGTCATGTAAATATCTGATATGCAGGATGTATTTTCATAGTTACAAATTGAACATAATTAAAGCATAGTGATTAATCACAAAAACAATATGTAATTATATATGTGTTTTCCGATGGTCTTAGGCGACCCCTGTGAAAGGATCATTCAACCCCCAAAGGGGTCGCGACCCACAGGTTGAGAACTGCTGTCCTAGAGGTTGGTTACACAATGACGTGCGTACACTTAACACTGCTGAGCTCTATACGTAAAAATGGTTAAGAAGGTAAAATTTATGTTGTTTTTTTACCATAATTAAAAATTGAGTTAAAAAAATATTTTTAAGGGGGGGGGAGGAGAAGAGAGGAAGGAAGGAGAGAGGAAGGAGAGGACAAAGGGAGGAAGGGATGGAGGATGAGAGGAAGGAGAAGGAAGAGAAAGATGTGGGGATGCGGGGAAGGAGAGAAAGAGAGGAGAAAGGAAGGGGGGGGAGGAAGGAGGGAATGGGGGGATTTAAAAGATGAAGAAAGGAATAAGGGAGGGGGGGAGGAAGTAGAGGGGGAGGGGGGGAGGAAAAGGATGGAGGAAAAGAATACCTGGCCGGCAGCCTGGCAGCGCAGGGCGGCCTCGCCCCGCTGACCGCCCCAGGTCCTCCCGGGGCGCCGGGCGAAGACTCGGGGGCGGGGCCGCTGTGCGTGACGTCTCCGCGCCGCGCAGTCTCCCCGCCCTCCGTCCCCGCGTCCCGCGTCCCGCGTTGGTGCAATCGCCCGCGCCTGGGGCTCCCCCGCGGCGGGTACCGCTCTCCTTGGGTGGCTGGAGTCCCCTGGCCTCTGGCCTGCTGCCCGGCCAGCCGGCGGCGGAGGGCGGTAATTGCCCAGAGACGCAGCACTTATCTGGGCGGGTTGTGCAAGGCGCGCGGGAGGAGGCCCGGGGCGGCGGCTCTCACGCCTCAGCGGCCAGGCATGCAGGCGGGGGCGAGGGGCGCGCGGGGCCGGGGCGCCTCCGGTGTTCCCGCTGCAGACGCGGCCCCTCTATGGAGAGCGCCTCCGCCTGACTGCGGGCTGGTGATGGGGGACACCTGCGTTCCCAGCCCGGCCCTGGCACCTGCTCAGCTTCAGGACGCAGTCCTGGTTGTGAGATTGGAAATAATGCCGGTGAGGCAGGGCCAGGCACACGTTAGGTACATGTAAGTGCCAGCCATTCTTCTCTCATCACCCACCCCAAGACCTCAGGCTGAAAGGCTGAAATCTGTGTGCGAGGCGCACCCACGGGGCCCACACACTACCAGTCATGACCTGAGTTCAAGTTTCGTCTGCTACTGACTTGCTGAGCGGCCTTGGGAAATATGCCTTCCCCTTCTGGTCTTCAGTGCGCTCTTCTGAAATTAGACGCTGAAGTTCTGTTGGGAGGACTGAATGAGGTAGCCCTTGAGAAAAGCCGAGGGTCATACCCCTGTGGCGCTCTGAGGAGTGACTTGTGACTGCATCCTCACCAAGACTTCAGGTCCCAGCAGCCGCGTGCAGCCCAGACCTGTCTTCTGTAAATTCAGATATTTAGAGGACACCCACTCGGATGGGTCCCACAGGAACCTCACATGGAACATGTCGCAAGGTGAATACATCATCTTCCTATCCCCAAACCATGGGATGACGTCTAGGTTCTCCATCCCACATCAGAGAGAAACCCAAGAGCCTCCTTAAGGTTTCCTTCTCTTCCATTCTCTTACTACCCAAGTAATCACTAACGCCAGTCTCTCCTACCCCTTTAATATCCCCCAGTCTGTCTTTCCCATCCCCACAGTCACATCCAAGTCTTGGCCACTGCATATTACTTAGCTGGGGAACAGCAACAGCTTCCTGACTTGTTATTCTGTTTCCAGTCTTGCCCCCTCCAATCCTTCATCTACACTGAAACCAGCCTAACCTTCCAAAAGAGAAATCTTACCATGTCACTCCACATGTTACTTGCCAGCCCTCCAAACTCTAACCACATGGAACTTATTTCTGGTCTCAGTGCCATACCTCTGGGTCTTCTCACATGCTGTCCCTCTGTCTGGAACACCTACATTCCCTCCTTATTTGGCTCACTTCTGCTTGTTCTACAGATTTCCACATAGACACTTCCTTTGCATTGCTTCCCCCGATCTGCCCAACCCCTAATTAACTTAGGCATCTCTCCTATTTGCTCTTAAAGTGGGAATGCATGATCGCTAATCTCATGGTGAATTTATTTTGATACAAACTTTCTAGAAAGCAAAAGGAAATGTGTGTTGAAATTTTTTTAATATGATCATATCCTTCAATCCAGCCATTCCTCTTTTCAGAAATACAAGAACACCTTAAAGATGTACTCCAAGATTTAAGGACAATGATATTCAGCAGAGTGACAAAGGCAAACAACCAACAGGGTGCGATAAGGGACTGGATTGTATACTTACTAGTATACAATAGAATGCTATGCAACTATCAAAAAGGTAGAAGAGTAGGGAAAATCGTTCACAATGTAATGTTAGGTGGAAAAGGAAGTTGCAAAAACTTAGGTACGTCCAGTATGGACCTAATTTTTTAATTAAAATTCACTTAGAAAAAAAAGTATCTGGAAGGACATATACCAAAATGTTAAGAGTGTCATCTCTAGGTGATGGAATTTTAGATTTTCGTTTTACTTACCTGTGTTTTCTCCCATAATCCTATATTTGCTAATTATGTGACTGTTTTAAATTAAAAGAGTGAAATGAATGTTTGTTGACTGGGTATTTTTATCCAGAGGCGTGAGCCAGCCTGGCTGGAATCAGTGGACCTTTTGGAGCTCCTCACCAACCTGAGGTGGGGGAGAGGGTGGCTAAACAGGAGAACAAAATGCCTCTCACCGGTGCCCGAATCAGTGGGAAGGGAAAGCAGTTGCTGTTTTGGTAGAAACGGGTACTGAAGGAATTTTCATTCATTGAAGAACCTGGAACTTGGCTTGGGAATTTCTAGACTGGTAGTAGTCAGTGAGACCTTGGAAGTATTCAAATTCCACCCCCTCATCTTGGAATCAGGGAACTTAAACCCGAGGTGATTGGCAACTTGCCAAACCTGCCAGATTGCACATGAAGATAATGGCAGAACTGGAATCTGGACATGTTTCTTCACTCCCTAGTCCCTACTCATTCCAATATATTTTCCCACCCCATTCCTAGAAATTGATACCAAGATTCGCTACACACGCACACACACACACACACACACACACACACACACACACTCACAATGCACATACACACAGAGGCAACCTGCTTGATTTCCATCCAAAGCTCATACATCCAGAAAGCAGACCACCCTTGTATTCATTTAACTTTTTACATGGGGATCTCTCACTCTGATCCTTAAGAAGGTGCCCTACCTAAATCTCCCACCAAACTCTGTTTTAAAGAACATCCAACTTTGTAATGATTATATTCCAAACTCCACTGCTTTATCTCTAAAAGCCCGTTTCCATAAGGTAATCTCTCTTTTACATTTTTATATTTTTATTCTCCCAATAGCTATAAAATGTAGGCATTATAGCAGGTCCTCAACATTGTTTTGTTCAATGTCATTTCAATATAACATTGATGAGATATCTTAGGAACTTAACTCATGTGTATCAATTAGGTTCTGGCAAAATCGGTTTCATCATATGTCGTTTCATTGAAGTCACAGAACACACCGATGACATTGAGGGCTTACTATATTGTGCTTTTGTCCTATGATGAAACTGAAATTCAAGGAGGTTAAACAATTTTCTCAAGGTCACAACCATAAGTGCCATAGCGAGGATTCAAACTCCCACTCTCAGTGGACTCTGTCCTGTACCTGTGTGGGCCTGTGTGCCTGGGCTACATTGCCACACCAGATGTCCCTTTTTATAGTCTGCTGAGAGGCATTTTTAAGACTCACAGAAAATCTGAACTAAAGAGACCTTGGAGGTCCTCATTTCACCTTTTGTTTCCTTCTTCAAATAACCATGATGTTCAGAGTGGTTTAAACCAGCAGTCGCCAACTGGTGGCCCGAGGACCACTGGTGATCTGTGAGGTCCAAAAGGTTGGCAACTGCTGGTTTAAACCATGAACTACGTGGACAAAGGGCCTAAACTTCAAACCCAGTTCTGCCACTTACTAATCATGTGACTTTGATCAAGTTACTTAACCTCTCTGTGCCTCAAATTCCTTGCCCGCAGAGCATGGATAATAATAATAATTAATTCATAGAATTGTTTCAAGGATTAAATGAGTTACAACATTAAATTACATAAAACAGTGCTTGACACACATTATCATTACTATACTATTATTACTACTAATGAGAGTTTATGATGCACCAGGTGTTAAAATAATGAATGGGAAAACAAAGATGACAAACACATTATCCTCTCTTCAGAGTACCTCTGGAAGGAGAGTGCAGAAACCATATATAATTACAATTTAATCATGTGGTAAACCCAATAACACAAACTTGTGTGGACACCCTGAAAGTAGATGTGACTTGTCCCAGAAAACAGCAGAATCAAGACTTGAGCTCAAGTCTCCTGAGCCTCTTTCTATCCCACCTCATGGATTAGGAATTTGCCAATGGCATATGTCCATGTGACCCAAAGTCTTTCCACATAGCACCCAAAAGAGGCTCCCAAGGCTATGGCTGCCTCAGCTGAAGATGTTACTAATGTCTAGTCAATAAACACTTGCTGAATGAGTCAATGAGTTGAAGGCGTTGGTGAGAAACAAACCAACTTTCCCCCCCAGCTCTCTCCTCTTGAGCATACAGACATGAGGCCAAGGCACAGGGCAAAGCAATGATAAATCCTGGGGGACAGCTGGCCAAGCCCTCTTCATCCTCAAAAAGGGTGGTTCATTGGGGTACCACCAGTCACTAGCTCCTCCTTTGCCACAGCTATTTCTGATGGCTTCAAGGGAAAATTTTTACTTCACTCAATGTAATCACTTTCACAATTGTTTTTAATTTGTTTGTGACCAACTCTGTACAGAGGAAGGTGAGTCAGCCCAAATCCCTGCCCTCGGGGAGCTTGCATTCCAGCAGAAGAAATAAACCATAACAAATTGCTGTCCTGCAAGGTAGAATGTGCAAAAAAGGGACAGACCAAAGACACCCAGAATCCACATGATAAGAACCTCACAGTAGTGTGGCGGGCTGAACAACAGCCCCAAAGATGTCCGCGTTCTAGTCCCTGGGATCTGAGAGTATTGCTTTATGTGGCAAAGGGTCTTTGCAGGTGTGAGTAAATTAAGGATTATCTGGGGCAGGCCCTAAATGTACTCCTAAGTATCCCTACAAGACGGAGGCAGAGGGAGATTTGACTACGGAGAAGTGATGATGGAGGCAAGAGGTTAGAGTAATTCCAGAAAGAGGCCATGAGCCAAGGAATGCAGGCCACCTCCAGAAGCTAGAAAAAGAAGTGAAATGGATTCTCCCCTAGGGCTTCCTGAAGGAATCGCTCTGCTGATACTTTGAATCTAGCCCAGTGAAGCCGATCTGGGACTTCTGGCCTCCGGAAATATGAGAATAAATTTGGATTGTTTTAAGCCACCAAGTCTGTGGTGATTTGTTTCAGCAGCCATAGAAAACGAATACAGATTGATTGCCGACGGTCTGTCAGGCACTCTACTGGGTTTTATACATGAACTCTGGAGCCAGGCTACCAGGGGGCAATTCCTGGCTCCAACATTTTTCATCTGTGTGGCTTTGGTCAACTTAACTCTCTGGGCTTCAGTTCCCTCCTTTATAGAAGTGAAAGAGTATTTAGCACCTCCCTGCCCCCCATAGGAATGGTGTGAGGAGTGATGTGTAGGAGATCTTACTAATGTTCACCATTATTTGGTCCTCCTCTCCTTCTACAGGGAATTCCACAGTTCGTGCCCCCTTATAGTAAAGTGGCACCACCTGGCTGGTTCTGGCCCATGAAATGTGAGCAGTGAAAAGCCCCTGTGGGACCTGGACCACATGTGCCTGTGAGCAAGTCGCAAGCTCCTCAGACACAGGGACATGATGAATGTCCCTTTCAATACACACTTTCTGGGACTCTGAGCATCATGTGGCAAATGAACAGTAAACAAGAAAGGAGGAGAGAAGAGATTTAAAAGGAGTCATGGGGACAGTGTGAAACGTGTGTGGAGGTGTGTGTGATATGGATTCCCCAGAGCACATATGGGCACCAAGAAACGTGGCACAGGGATGAACTTCGTTATTATAATAATGTATTAATTATGGCAAATAAGACTGGGTTTCCATCTACAGTTGCTTTTTAAAATAAATTTGTGTCTTTTAAAAGTGAGTTGATTTAGCCGAAACCGGTTTGGCTCAGTGGATAGAGCGTCGGCCTGCGGACTGAAAGGTCCCGGGTTCGATTCCGGTCAAGGGCATGTGCCTGGGTTGCGGGCACATCCCCAGTAGGAGATGTGCAGGAGGCAGCTGATCGATGTTTCTCTCTCATCGATGTTTCTGACTCTCTATCTCTCTCCCTTCCTCTCTGTGAAAAATCAATAAAATATATTAAAAAAAAAAAAAGTAAAAGTGAGTTGATTTAAAGAGTGGTTTGTGGATACGGCAAAAATTGTAAAGCAGGAATCGAAAGACTAGCATATAGGCAACTTCCCTGGAACAATGAAAAGAACGTGTGCTTTGGAATCGGGTCAGGGTTGAATCCAGTTCCTCCACTTGCTGGCAGTGTGACCTCAATCCAGTTACTCAAGCTGAGATTGTTTCCATATTATTTTTTAATGGGGATCATCATTCCTACTTCACAGGGTGGGAATGAGGATTATTACTTACTTTCACTATTGCTGGCCTTGTATTCTTTCTTCTCATTGTTGCCTGTGGGTCTTGACCCAATTTACAGATGGGGGACTAATCCAGTCCACATTCCCAGAAGGCCTGGCCAGGCTCTGGGGAGACAGAACCCAGTAGGGGTAGTTTCCTGCCCTCCAGAAGCTCCCAGTCTAGTGGTGCAACTGGCACAGACTCAAAGATCCACAGTCCACAGCACCAGTGCTGTGGCAGACACGCAGATGTGGTGGTACAGAGGCACTGAGATGGTCTGAGGAGAGCCACAAGTGCCAGGGATGGGTCTCAAGCCATGAGTAAGCTTTCAACAGGCAGATGTGGGCATGGCATGCATACTAGGTTACCTCACCTCTTTGAGCCTCAGTTTCCTCTTTTGTAAAATACAAATAATACCACCTACCTTTCCAAGTACTGCTTTGAGGATTAAGTGGGATAAAGTCTGGCAAGAACCTACCACAGTGTCTGGTTCATACTAGACACTGGTTAAATGGAGGCAATTACACTACTATTGTGCTAGATTAAGAAGGCCCCAGTGGGTGGCCCCCTCTGTAATAGAATTATTATCTTCTCCTTCCCTGTGACTCACCTCAGGAGCTGGCCCCAGCGGCTGGGATGTCCCAGGCCCCTGGGCAGGCTGGAACTATCAAGCTCCCTAGAATAACATCTTTATTCAGAAGAGATCAATGTTCAAAGGTCAATTTTGCAAATATATACCCTTGGTCCCCAAGAGAAGTAACATGATTACTCCCGTGTCAGAGCTGGGCCTCAAGTCCAGATTTCCACCACATAAGAAGAGAAATACCATGCCTCTGAGTCAGCTGGGTCCTCTCAGTCTCGTCCACAAGAGCCTGCTATGCAGGAGCCCAGACAGACCTTTTGGGGAAAGCAGGAGTGTGGGGTGCTGGAGACCTGGGTTTAAATCCACCCAGTTGCTGTCTGAACCAGGGCCACAGCCCTTTCCCACTCTAGGCCTCAGTGTTCTGAGACTGGGTGGTGTGGGCTGATACTCCCACCTGTGGCTGACTATCACAAAACCATCAGGATAGCACAGACCAATCAGGGCAGACACTGGCAGGATCCTGGGGGTCTGCTCCTGGCAGCTACACATCAAAGAAATTCCAGTCGACTCCCGTGAAGTTCTATTCCTCATGTTTTGTGGTGGTGGTATAGAATATTCAGTGTGTATAGTATGTGCTTCCCAAAGTGAAAATGAGTCAACCACACATCTCCTTTCCCTTCTCCAAAGAAGAGAAACAGACCTTGTGATTTTTAAAGCTTTATTGAATTATAACTTATATACCACAAAACTCACCTATTTTAAGTGTACAATTCAATGATTTATAACCTAAATTTACAGATCTGAGCAACCATCACCATAGCCCAGTTTTGGAACATTTCCATTAACTCACTAAAATCCCTCATGCCAATCACTCCCCATTTCCATCCTCAGCCCCAAACAACCACTAATCTGCCTTCTGTTCCTATAGAGTTGCTTTTTCTGGGCATTTCATATAAATAGACTCATATAAAATGTGGTCCTTTGTGTCTGGCTTCTTTCACTTAGCATAATTTCTTTGGAGGTGCATCCATGTTGTGGCATATGTCAGTATTTTATTCCTTACCTCATTCATTCAGATACCTGGCACCTTACCAGTGCCCAGCACATAGTCGGTGCTCAGTAAGGGGCTGAAGCATCTCATACAATGACTAGAGGCTCATCCAAAATGAGGGCAGCTACACACCAAAGAAATTCTAGTCAACCCCCAAGCTGCTGTGGACGAGGCACTGATCCCCATGCCTGCTGTCAATGATTTGAATATAGCCATTTATTTTTAAACCCGTGAATGTCCACCAGTTGACTTGTCATGCCCTCAACTTCAAAGCTGTGCTTCAGCTTCCATTCACTTATTTCGAATTTGCCCTTATTTGCCCCTCATCCTGGCTCTGAAAGCCATGGTGATTCATTGCTCTGCAATTAACTCATCTTCCTCAGCCCTGAATTGCCTGAACTAGTTGGAGAAGAATGTTACTCCAAATATAACTAGTCTCCAACTTTTTTATTGATTTGCGAGAGAGAGGAAGTGATAAGGAAAGAGTGTGTGAGAGAGAAAGAGAGAGAAACATTGATTTATTGTTCCACTTATTTATGCATTCATTGGTTGATTCCTATATGTGCTCTGACCGGGGGTCAAACCTGAAATCTTGGTGTATCAGGGCAACACTCTAACCAACTGAGCTACCTGTCCCAACTAGCCTCCAACTGTCTATCTCTCCCTCCAAGTCTGTCAATTTTTTCTTCATATATTTTGGAACTCTAGTTTCAAGTGTGTAGATGTTTATAATTGTTACATAATTTAATGCTTATGGATGGATTGAATTTTTATCAATATATATATTGTCCTTCTCTATCTCTTGCAACCTTTTTTACTTAAAATTTATTTTGTCTCCAAAAGCACAGGCAGCAAACACAAAAATAAACAAGTGGAACTACATCAAACGAAAAAAATTCTACACAGCAAAGGAAACCATCAACAAAATGAAAAGGCAATCTACCAAATGGGAGAAAATATTTACAAACCATATATCTGATAAGGAATTAACATCCAAAATATATATATATAAGGAACTCATACAACTCAATGGCAATAAATAAATAAATAAAACAAGACAAAATTTTAAATGGGCAAAGAACTTGAATGGACATTTTCCCAAAGAAGACATACAAATGGCCAACAGGCATATGAAAAGATAGCCAACAGGCATATGAAAAGATGGCCAACAGGCATATGAAAAGATGTTCAACATTACTAATCATTAGGGAAATGCAAATTAAACTCACAATGAGATATCAGCTCATACCTGTTAGGAAGACTATTATCAAAAAGTCAAAAGAGCCTGGCCATCCTGGCTCATTGGTTGAGTGTTGACCTATGAACCAGGAGTTCACGGTTCAATTCCCAGTCAGGACACATGCCCGGGTTCCGGGCTTGATCCCCAATGTGGGGCATGCAGGAGGCAGCCGATCAATGATTCTCTCTCATCATTGATGTTTCTATCTCTCACTCCCTCTTCCTTCTTCTCAATGAAATCAATAAAAATATATATTTTTAAAAAGTCAAAAGATAACGTATTGGTGAGGTTGTGGAAAAAAGGGAAACCTTGCCGAAACCGGTTTGGCTCAGTGGATAGAGTGTCGGCCTGCGGACTGAAAGGTCCCAGGTTCAATTCCGGTCAAGGGCATGTGCCTGGGTTGCGGGCACATCCCCAGTGGGAGATGTGCAGGAGGCAGCTGATCGATGTTTCTCTCTCATCGATGTTTCCAACTCTCTATCTCTCTCCCTTCCTCTCTGTAAAAAATCAATAAAATATATTTAGAAAAAAAAAGAAAAGTATATAATATAGATATGAAAAAATATATTATTCAGCCTTAAAAAAAAAAATCCTGCTATTTACAACATGTATAAACCCAAAGAATGTGCTAAATGAAATAAGCTAGACACAGAAAGACAAATATTGCATAATCTCACTTATACATGGAAGCTAAAATATAAACAACAACAAAAAAGTAGAACTCATACTAACAGAGAGAGAAATGGTGGTTACCAGAGGCTGGGGTGGGGGGGAAGGAGAGGTATTTATCAAATATTTTTTAAATGCACTTTTGTCTCCAGTTCCTAGCACAGAGCGCTAAAACCTTTGGAATTTCCTGAGGGTTGAGGTTGATAGGAGTGTCTTTTGTGTTCAGAACAAGCTCCTTTCACCCATAACTGAGTTTATACGAACCAGGTCACTCCCGCAGCCTCCAAATAACCCCAGGGTTATAATCTACCAGAAAGAACGGGCAGATTAGAGGGTGGAAACCTTCAGCACTACCTTCTTAGCCTGACCCTCGAGGGGGTGAGGGGGAGATTGGCTAAAGGATAAGTTCAATCACCAATGGCCAGTGGTTTACTCAATCACATGTATTGAAATGTCCATTGAAAAGCCCTAAAAAGTGGATTTGGAGACTTCTGAGTTGATGAGTAAACACATCAAGGTGCTGGGAGGGTGGCAAACTCAAATTCTATGGAGACAGACATTCCTTTCTACTCAGAACCCTATGTACCTCCTCATCTGGCTCTTTACTTATACCCTGCATAATAAAGTGCAAATTTATTATGTATTTATATGTGTTTCATGTATTGGTATATGTATTGATATATGTGTGTATTATGCATTTATGTATCTTTTGTGTTTATTACGTGTCAAGTATAGCATTCTCTGGAATCTTGTGAGTTGTTCTAGCTAATTACTGAACCCAGGGAAGGAGTGGGGTTGTGAGAACTCCTGACTTTGTATCCAAGTCAGGCAGAAGTGTAGGTAATTGGGGACCCACTCACTACTTGCAATTGGCATCTGAGTGAGTGCAGTCCTGGAGGACTGAGCCCTTCACCTGTGGAGTCAGTGTTAGAACTGAATTGAACTGTAGGACACCTAGTTAGAAAAGACACATTTGTGGTGCCAGAGGAGGAAAAGAAAACCCTTCTCATTTTGCAGATGAGGACCCTGAGACTTGGAGAGGGAGAGCCACCGTCCACAGTCACATCACTGGCACCATCTGAGCCAGGGGGTCTGCTGAACAGGGCTGAAATCCTAAATTTGCCATCCACTCTCTCACCTTCTACACAGGTACGCCAAAATTAGGGACCCCTGCTGTCTTCCCTCACGGAGTGGCTTCAAGAAGCCATTCCGATGATGGCTGTGGACCATTTTGTGAGTTGGGGAGCCAAGAATTGGTATTCAAAAGGCCCCAACCTCACTGCTTATTACAGGGGTGACCAGGAAAGAGCTAACCTCTCTGGATTTGTATCCTCACCTACAAACTGGAGGAAATAGCACTGACCAGTGAGGATTTAATTATGTATCAGATGTCCTGTCACTCAGAGCACCCGCTGAGCCAGGAGGCTCCAGTAAATAGTATCTCTTAATAATAGCAGAATGTTTGATCCAGGAGCTCACAAAACATAGTTGTTTGTTTGTTTTAACCAAAAGAAGGGAAGACATAAAGTCAAAGCGAGATTGATATCAGGGAATGTGATTTACATGGAAATAAGTAAATTCTGAATAAACAAAACTGGCCAAGCCAGGTGTGAAAAATAAGATCCTGAGGTTCTGGTATTTTTAGAAGCCATTTTGCCTGTTATTCTTGCTTCATTTCCCTAGCTCTCTGTGGGAATGGGTTTTTTAATAATTTGACTGCTAGTGTTCAAACAAACCCTCATTCAGTTCAATCAACAAATGCCCTCCATTCATTTTCATTCATTCCATTATCTGTCCATTTAGTAGACATTTACTGTATACCTGCCTTGGGGCCAGGCACTGCAGTAAGTGTTGGTGACACAGTGGCCACCCAGACCCATCCCTAGTATCGGGGAGATTCTAGTCTTAGTCCAGAAAACAGACAACTCACTCACCAGAGGAAGGAGACAGCTTCCCTGAAGAGGTGGTATATGAGAAATCACCCCGTGAAAGGTAAGAGAGAGAGGTGAGGACCAGGTAAGAGAAAATCAGAAAGATATTTGGTTAAAAAAGGGCATGATGAATTTTTCCCATTCCCTGTCTTTGCCTGCTTGTTCTAGCTCAAGCAAGTGTTTAATCTGCTGCAAATTTCCAGCACCATCCTTCAATATCAAAGTTCTTCCTACCTCTACAGACTCCTCCTCCACAACACTTACTTGGTGTTCTGTAAGAGATTAGAACAAATAAAAGCTATAAGGCCCTATGGTTTAGCTCAGTGGATAGAGCGTCGGCCTGCAGACTGAAGGTCCTGGGTTCAATTCCAGTCAAGGACATATGCCTGGATTGTGGGATCAATCCCCAGTAGGGAGCATGCAGGAGGCAGCTGATCAATGATTCTCTCTCATCATTGATGTTTCTCTCCCTCTCTTTTCTTCTCTGAAATCAATGAAAATATATTTTTAAAAAAATAAAAATGAAATAAAAAATAAAAGCCATAGGACAGAACTTTCTAGAGATATAAAATGACGTAGGTGGGAGTTGAAAGGCTTTATCACTTCCTGTACAAAATCAATGAAAGAACCTCCATTTAAATATATTCTGGAAAATAGAACCATAAGTAGTAAAAGGAAAAATATCCACAGACAGAAAAAAGTTAACACAAAAGAATGAAACTCAATCCAGCTTCCAACTTCTCTCTATAAAAGTAGTGTGAAAGATAATAAAGTAACGTAGAGAGTTTTGAAAAGAAAAATGTTGTGATCCAATAATTTTACATAAGACCCACATAGGAAGAGAACACAGAATCTGAAAGAGTAGTTCTACTTGTTAAAAGAAATGAAGAGGGAGAGGATATCAGTCCTAAGGAATTTCCAAAGATAAAGTTTTAATAAAAATTAATCTCACAGTCAGAAATAAAACATTAGAAAAACACAAGATAGCTGATCAGAACTGCAAACACTGCAGACGTAAGCTATTAGAATTATCAGTATAATCCTATATAATAAAAGGCTAATATGCAAATTGACTAAACGGCAGAACAACCGGTCACTATGACGTGCACTGACCACCAGGGGGAAGACGCTCAACGCAGGAGCTGCCCCCTGGTGGTCAGTGCACTCCCACAGGGGGGGTGCTACTCAGCTAGAAGCCGGGCTCATGGCTGGTGAGCGCAGCAGCCACAGCGAGTGGGCCTAAGTCACAGTCAGACATTTCCTGAGGACTCCCAGACTGCAAGAGGGTGCAGGCCGGGCTGAGGGACCCCCTCCCTGAGTGCACGAATTTCGTACACTAGACCTCTAGTTATGTAATCTATATATATGAAAGCCTAAGCGGCCGTTAGGACCGAACAACCTGAACAATCAGAACGACTGGTCAACCAGTCGTTATGACACACACTGACCACCAGGGGGCAGACACTCAACGCAGGAGCTGCCCCCTGGTGGTCAGTGTGCTCCCACAGCCAACCTCCCACGGCCCCTCCCGCCCCGGGGCCAGCTGGCCCCCCTGATAGGCCTCGATTGCCGTACAGGGGACCCCACCTGTGCACGAATTCATGCACTGGGCCTCTAGTAAGAAATAAGAGCATCAACCTATAAACCAGGAGATCACAGTTCAATTCCAGCTCAGGGCACATGCCTGGGTTGTGGGTTTGATCCCCATTGTGGGGCATGCACGAGGCAGCCGATCAATGATTCTCTCTCATCACTGATGTTTCTATTTCTCTCTCCCTCTCCCTTCCTCTCTGAAATCAATATATATATCTTTAAAAAAATAAGAGTTCTGAAAATATGAACATAAGACTATAAAGATAATTAAGCATTTATAGAATGCTTGCCTCAACAATAGCAGAATACATATTCTTTTCAAGCTTATCTGGAACAATTACCATAATAGACCACATTTTGGGCCATAACATATATCTTTAAATTTTTTTTAAAATAAAAATCATACAATATATGCTCTCAGACCACAATAGAATTAAACTAAAAAATCAATAGCAGAGCCCTAGACAGTTTGGTTCAGTGGATTGAGGGTCAGCCTGCGGACTGAAGGGTCCCGGGTTCAATTCCAGTCAAGGGCACATACTTTGATTGTGGGCTCCTCCCAGGCCCAGGCCCTGGTCGGCATGTGCAGGAGGCAATCAATCGATGTGTTTCTCTCACATCAATATTCCTCTTTGTCTTTCCTTCTCTCTTCCATTCTTTCTAAAAAATCAACATAAAAACATGCCTGGGTGAGGAAAAAAAAAAAAATCAGTAACAGAAAGTTCCAGCTAATGCAAGAAGACAAGAAAAAGAAATAAAGCTACACAGATTAGGAAGGTAGAAATCAAACCATCTTAGTTCACAGATGACATGATTGTCTATGTAGAAAATCCAAGAGTTGACAAAAACAAAAACAAAAAAATCCACCTCCTTGAACTGATAAGCAAATTACCACCAGAACAAAAAATTGTAATTATTTGATGTGAAAGACGCGTTAACTAACTTTATTGTGGTAAACATTTTGCAATATATACATGTTTCTAATTATCGCATTGTACATCTTAAACTTACACAATGTTATATGTCAATTATCCTATATAATAAGGCTAACATGCAAATTGTCCCCTCGACCGGGAGTTTGACCAGGAGTTCAACCGGGAGTTCAACCAGTGGGCAGGGCTGGCCAGCTAACCGCCGCAGCCCCTCCACGCGCCCCCCCCCCCAATCCCCCTGCTGGCCCAGCCCTATTGGCCCTGATCAGGGCAGGCCAGCTGGACCCCACCCATGCATGAATTTGTGCACCGGGCCTCTAGTATCTCAATAAAGCAGGGTGGGTGCTGGAGGCATAGCAGCATTAGCATGAAAGTGCAAAAGAGACATGGGAAGGCCAATGGACCTTGATCCCACAGCAGGGCTGATAGCAGCATAGATCGCTCCTGCTCTGATTGCGATGGGTCGAGGTGATTTCCTGACCTGATAATCTTTACATTGTATACTAAACTTTCCTTAGCTTTACTGATCTTTAATTCTATCTGCTCTGCCTGCATGCATTGCTAAAGGGCAAATGTAACCAAATGTAACCAAACTGAATAAAAGCAGGCAGGACCCGGACTTGTGGGTTCCTCTTCTTTCAAGAGGCTCCACCTGGCCTCCCATGCCTTAAAAATTCATATTTCTTGTGTAGTATCTTCATTGTGCGTCAGCCCTCCTACAGGTCATCCTGAAACCCGCCGTGCAGGTCGTGGCAGGTGGGGGCCTGCCGGGGGGAGGGAATCAGCTAACATTTCAAATTTTATCCAAAATGACTAAGTATTAGAAGTAATTTTCATAAGATGTACATGACTTTTATGGAGAAAAACTTTTAAACTTTATTGATCGACATTAAGGAAAACCTAAGTTAAAATGATAAACAAGCCTGGCCAGTGTTGCTCAGTGGGTAAGTGTCAACCTATGCATCAGGAGGTGGCCTGTTGATTCGTCGGGTCAAGGCACATGCTTGGGTTGTGGGCTCAATCCTCAGTGGGGGCCATGCAGGAGGCAACCTATCTATGTTTCTCTCTCATCGATGTTTTTATTTCTCCCTCTCCCTTCCCTCTCTCTAAAAATCAATTTTTAAAATGATAAATGAAACATGTTCGTGAATTAAAAGGTTTAATATCATATAAACTTTCAGCCCTAGTCACCAATATATGGGAAATACAGAAAACAGATAAACATGTTAAACTACACCATAAAAAAAAAAATCCAAAATGTGGAAAACTCTGTAAGACCAATAACCCAGTTTCTTCAACAAATAAATTCCGAAGGAAAAATGAAAGATGGAGTGAAAATTTATATATTAAATGAGACTTACGAACCAACCAAAATCAATCTCAAGGGTTCTTGACCACAATTTTTAAAAATTTTAATCCCAAATAAAATGTGAAGATAAAATACATTTATGAGCTAATTGAAAATCTGAACCTTTACTTTTAACAAGCTATTGAGTTGCCCTTGATATTAAGAAATTAGTGTTTACTATTATTTTATTTTTTATACTTATTTAGAATCCATACCCCCCTAGTCACTTCACAAGGAAATCTGTGACGTCTTAAAAGTTAAAGAACAGGGAATGACAGGTTATGGGTAAGCAGTTTCCTCAGGGGACGATGAAATGTGTAACTAGATAGTGGCAATGGCTGCACAGCATGTCAATGTACTAAGGGTCACTAATGGTAATTTTTTAAGTTTATCTTTATTGTTGAACGTATTATAGATGTTCCCTTCTATTCCCCCACTGACCCCCCCCCGTAGGTAAATTTTATGTTTAATTGTATTTCACCACAATAAAAAGAATACATTTAAAAAGATTGATTAAAGACTAAGATGAGAACCAGTTAAAAGGAGCACAGGATGTTACTGGCAATTGGGATGAGTTAACTATTGCCTCCAGCACTGAACTTGTTCCAAGTCTCCTAGCAGTTAAGGCAAAAGAAGAAATCTGGCAGACCACTGGGTTCTCTGTACACGTTCGGGGCTCTTTGTATATCAGGGTTCCCCGCTCATTTCATTTTGCCCACTCCCTGTAGCACATGCCCAGCGAGGTCAGGAGTGAAAGTGGGAGTCCCCTGGAAGGTCTGATTCAGCTAAGAAAAGGGGATTTGCCACGGCTGAGACAGGCAAGTCAGAGCTCAGCACCTTCCCCACTGGAGGGCAGGCATCTGCTCAGAGCCTGTCATCAAACTGCTCCGGAAGAATAGCAGCTCCTGCCACTGCGTGGCCTCGGCCTCAGCTGGTGGGTCTCAACGGCTGTTTGTTCAGCCTGAGCTGGGCAGAATCAGCCCTGACAGTGATGGCCCGGTGGGTATTATGTAAGGGGGTGGGGGAACCCAGCTTACCTGCCCATAGACAAAGCAGATGATTTGACAAGCAAAACAGAACCAGCCTCTTCACTCCCAGGCAGCCAAGGGGCTATTCAAAGCCAGAACCTGGAAGATTTTCATGAGGTGCTGACATACGAAGCCGGAATGCAGCAGGAACAAGGCAGAACTGACACCCCATGCAGTCAGGCATGGCAAGCGACTCAGGGCATCCAAACTGGGCCTTCAGCAGCTTTGACTAGGCCCCACCCATGTGTGAGAGAGAGTGCACTTTGGGGGAGGGGGCCCCAACTTTCAGGCCTGGGCCGAAGGCAAACATCACCTTTGCCAACACCCTTATTCTTGTTCAACTGAGGAAAACCCTCCAGGCCTTTCTCAGGGAAGCACAGGGTGCAGAGAGCTGGAGTACGTGGCCTCTCATTACTGATCAAGGTGCCAACATCAGGAGCTGGTGGGGCAGCAGAGGAACACTGCATGCCAGGCACTAACTACAGGCTCCACCCAGAGACACTCATTTCACCTTCACAGGAGCTCTGTAAGGTCAAGGACCCTGTTATCTCTATTTTGCACATGAGAAAACAGTCTTCAAAAGAGTAACTTGCCCGAAATCACACAGCTGGGACATGGCAGACCTGAGATTTGAACCCAGGTCTCCTCAGCACCCAAACCCAAGCTCTCTCTATGCAAATTGAGCCTGTTCCCAAGACCCACAAGGCCCTGGAATCACACCCTATTTTCAGTCAAAGTGGCTTTGGCACTTTCCAGCTCTGTGACCCTGGTTGTATTTGTATTCTTCCCCTTCTTGAGGTCTCCACATCCCTATCTACAAAGTGAGTTGCTTGTGAAAACTGAATGAGACAGGTAGATGAGGATGCTTGGCCATTACTGGTGTTAGGTCAGCATCACTGTCCTCAAAAACCACACTCACCCCCAAAGGAGGTTTTATCTGGTCCCCTCTCACTCCTACCCATGTCCCCTTCCCCTGGGATCCTCAGCCTTTCCTGTTTCAGCCCTTCCCCTGGGATTCCCTGGAACACCCCAAGATTCTTCAACTAAAGGTTAAAGCTTCAAGCATCAGGGATAAGGGATGCTGTCTAGCAAACTTTCATTCTGATTGGGCTCCTGGTCCAGCACATACACTCTGATTGGTCAATAACTCTGACTTATTAGTTTTTGTTGTTGTTGTTGTTTGTTGACTGCTTAATTGAAGCAAAATAGAACCCAAAACTGCACATATTTAATGTACACATTTTGACGAATTACACCAAAAGATTCATGGTGTCCTTTTACATGTGTGTTAAGAACATTTAACATGAGACCTACCTTCTTAACACATTTTTAAGTGCACAACACCATATTGTTTACTATAAGCACTATGTCCTACAGCAGATCTCTACAACTTATTCAATCATCTTGTATAATTGTAATTTTACACTGGTTCTTAAATCTGTTTAATATTACTCCATCTGGCTAGAGAGATCATGGGAAATCTCTTAGTGCTTCTCAATCATTTTGAGTGTGAAGATACATTTTTATCAGCTATAAATTGCACAATTCTCACAACATGCACACATACATGTAGATACTTTAGTAAATTTCATGTCTAAAAACTAACCAAAACTGCACTAACATATTTAAATGAATTTCCATTTTATTTATGGCACTTTAGACATATTTGAAAAGTAGTCATAAGTATATATGCAAGACCTGTAGGAGACTTAACAGACCATGCCTAGCGCTCAGATGGGCTAGAGCATATTTTGCAGTCTTCTCTTCCATGGGGTAACCTATCCAACCAACTCTTCCCCCTCAATTCGAAAGTTGAAGAAACTGAAGTTGGAAAGGAGACTGGACCCACTCAAACCCATTCATGACTTGGAGCTAAAACGTGAAGCAGCTTCACATCCAAGATTTATCGTGTTTAAGGGTGCTGTAGGGGTGCTGACTGGAAAGAGGACATCATGGGCGGGGCCACCAGTGACTCTTCCATTCATGGAGGTAGCCAGGCAAAGACCTACTGGCCATTAAAGCCTGTTAGACATGCAGAAAGGAGAGGTTTTGTAACACAGCTCAATCTCCAAGGAGAACTCAGACAGCCACATCTTGCGACCTGACTGATCGGGAATCTATGCTTCTTCCTGCCCACTACAACTCACTCAGAGTTCTTATGGGTCTTGGAGGCAAAGGACACTGTAAGGCAGAGCTGGAAGTATAATAAAGCATTAATACACTAGGTTACTGCTAAGAAATACCATGAGCTTTCGCAGGAAACAGAAGGGATTCAAACCCATCTCAGGTATATGGCCTTGGCAAAGTTTTACTTAACTTTTCAGATCTTTGTAAATTTATAAAATGGGACTGTTATGGGGGTTGATTAAATCAACGGACATGTATAGCTCCTATTCAAAGCCTGATACAGGCACATTGCTCAGCAAATGTTCTGTTTTCCAGCATCATCAAAAAAATTTAAACTCCTCCATTCAGCAGAACTATAGCCTGACGATTGGTTTAAGGACTACTATATTGTTCTGAAAAATAATTCTTTAAAATCCCTTATTTGATTTTCCTTCTGTCCACTTTTCTGGCCCTTTGCTCTTTCATTTCTTCTTCTCTTCCATTTCTTCTTCTCTTCCATTTTCCTATTTCAACACTACTTCAAAGCAACTTTAAGCTCAGATGGGTCAATTCTGCTAGCTGTACCCAGCTAAGCCGCACCCAAATTCCTGACCCATTGAACCTGTGAGATAATAAATGTTTGTTGTTTTAAGCCACTAATTTCGGGATAATTTGTTACATAGCAATAGATAATAATTATATTATTAGTCATGAGGGAAATACAAATTAAAGCTACAATGAGATACTACTAAAAAGGGCAAAATTTAAAAGACTGAACATCACCACCTGAGGCCTGGTGGATTCTGCTCAGTCAAGGGAAGAGCCCCAGTGCTGCTAGGTGTCAGGTAGTGATTCCCCAGCCCCCCAGCCTTCCTGTTCATAGTCCTGATCACCACCATCCACAAGAGTTGTCAGAAGAATCCACAACGCTCACCTGATCAACCCCTTCAGACCCAGAATGAGAGCCAGGCCTGGAGTTTGCACAGGAACCCAAGGCTCTAGAGGAGGCCTATCTCTAGAACCTCCCATCCACCAATGCCTGCAATTCCAAGGAGGCTCCTGATGCTGTATCCCCAGTGCCCCTGAGACTCCTCAGAGGCTACGGAGATCACAACATGGATAATTATGCTGAGTGAAAGCAATCAGACAAAAAGAACACACTGTGCTATTATTCCATTTTGTAAAATTCTATAAAATGCAAACTAGTCTATTGTGATATAAGTAGATCAGTGATTGCCTGCGGATAACGGGAATGGGGGGATTGGGTCAATCACGGGAGCACGAGGAAAATTTTAGGGGCAATTGAGGTTAATTATCTTGAGTGTGGTAGGTTGCAAGATGTCCATGGAGACAATTTGGTAACACTATATTAAGAACCAAAAATGTTCCTCGCCCCATAAATCTCACTCTTTGGAATTTGTCTTAAGAATATTTCCAAATAAATAAAAAGCTCTTTATACAAACACATTCATAGCAGCATCACCTATATCAAAGATACTGTAAATTACTTAATTGCACAGCAATTGTGAAAGGGTTAAATCAACACTAGACCTTTTCATTCACAATTACAGATGAAAAATGGGAAGTAAAGGGCAACATGTAGTTATGTTTACAAAACAAACAAAATGCACTATGTTCAAAGATTACAGAATTGTGCATATACTATGGTAACACCTATATAAACACGTGTGCATGTGTGTGTGTGTAAGAACACAAAGGAGAAAAAAAACATAAAAGATAGAAAAACCTAGTGGATGAATGATAGGTAATTGGCATGTGAGTGACTTTTTTCTTCCTGTTTTGTCACCTGAAATGTTATAATGTTTTCACAACACTTTTTAAAATGACTTCTTGTTGGTTTTGGCTCAGTCTCCCAACCTGCTGATTGTTCCAATTCTTGTAACTGTCAGCTACCAGCATCAGCACCTCAGTGTGGTCAGCCGCAAGCCCAATCAGCTTGCCTTCTGTGTCTTCTTCTAAATCATTGATAAAATGCTGAATAGTGCTAGGGGGTGGTGTGAAGGGACACACTCTTTTCTTCTCTTGGTGGAATTCTTCCATCACTGTTAGTCTGTTTAGGTTTTTTTCAATGACAGAAACCAATTTGTAAGGGAGAAGTAGTAGGTGGTCAGCAAAGTGAACCTAGAGGAAGAGGTAGAGCTGCTTCCCTATACTTTGACTGTTTTGCCCATTCATTGGGTAAAGCCAATGTCAGTCATCTCTGGCAAGCAAATCCTATCTAATAATAGACAAACAGGGTAATTGACCATACCTTCACTATGCCTCCCATTGGCTAATCAGCACGATATGCAAATTAACCACTAACAAAGATGGCGGTTAATTTGCATACAGAGGCGTGAAGCGTCTGAGCGAAGACCGAAGGAAGCTCCTGCCCGAAGCAGCAGCAGCAAAGACTGAAGGCGGCTCAAGGCCTGGGTCCCAGGTGCTGGAGGAAAACCAGTGCCGGCAGCCAGGGGAAGGGAAAGCTTTGCATGAATCTCTTTGTGCAACAGGCCTCTAGTGTTCTAATAATCAGAGGCAGTTCCACAAACCACATATAGGAAATAGTAGGTGGTCTATGAGGAAGTTAGAACTTTGAAAAAGGGAGCAATAGAACCACTGCAAGATGTCCTTGGAGAAAATTTGATAGCACTATATTAAGAACCATCAAAATATTCCAAAACCCATAAATCTCACTTTTAGGACTTTATCTTAAGGATATTCTAAATAAATAAAAAGCTCTTTATACAAACACATTCATAGCAGCATCACCTATATCAAAGACATTGGAAATTGCCCAGCTGTCATGAAAGGGTAGAGGTTTCACTACGGTTATTTTACTGACCCAGAGCCAAGTTCCAGCAGTCCATTTGGTCCCACCACCTGGGTCCAGTTTGGCCTGGCTGGGGCTCAGGGAAGACAGAGGAGCCACATATACCACCCACCAAGGGTGAGGCTCCCTAAAGGACCCCCAGTCTCTCACCTCTTCCCTACTCTGGAGTATGTCCAAACCCACATCAGGAGGGCAAGTCTGGATTCTCTGACCTTCCCTGTGGATCCTGGAGTCTTACCCTACTGGGTGGTAGCACATGGACTGTGCCTCTGACTATGCCCAGCCCATTGCTGAAGCTTTCCCCAAAGCTCCTGCCCAAAAGGTTGGACCAGAACTGCTGAGTAGAAAACCAGGCTGCATGCAGACTCCACGCCCTACATTTCAAGGACACTAGGGAGCTAGGCTGCCCCTGGGAGGCCCTTAGGCCCCAGTCCAGTAGGGCCAAGTTGGCCAAACTGTCCCTCTAAGATGGCCCCAGCATCACCCCAGAGGCCTCTGTACCTGAATCTTGGATAACAGATATTGTCTGAGTCTGCACCTTCCCTCATGCCCTCCTTATTACCTGTGAGACATCTGCTTCTGGGCTCGTTTGCAGCTGCCCACCTGCCCAGATGGCCTATCCAGTCATCATGCCTTCCCGATCCAGTGCTCTGCCTGTTCTCCAGGATGAACCCCCAATGCCCAGTTAGTGACAGACTTGAGACTTGCCCCCAGATCTCCTGGTAATGTTAGTGTATTTAATGTATGTAAAGTGCTTTAAAGAGTGTCTGCACATAGAAGAGACTTTATGTGCTTGCAGTTAATATCGGTAATCTTCACAACTCTTACCACATCATTTTATTATCCCCATTTTATAGATTGAAAAGTTGAGGCCCAGAATGAATAAGTGGCCAAAGGTCATATGGCTAGAAAGAGGCAGACAAAGAAACTGATCCAAACCTGGCTGTCTCGAGGTAACCTGCTCTCACAGCAGGGCCATATTGTACCTTGGGCCAAGCCCTATGCTAATGACTCAGGTGCCCAGTTGCATGGAACCATACTTCCTGCCACTGAGGAGCTCCCAAAGAAGAGACAGTCACATAAACAAATCATTACTCCAGAAAATGTGTGACAAGTGCCAAAATCCAAACAAGCTGGGGCCAGGCTCAGCAGAGCAGAGGGAGTGGAGGCTCCAAGAGGCCAGGGCAGAAAGGCCTGAGGATCATGACTCCCACCTGCTCCAGTGTCCTCCTGGGTGGATGTGAGTTTGTCCCTGCCTTGCCACTGTCCAGCCTCCAGGAGGGAAGAAGCTGATAAGGGAGCTGGCTCCCTTCACACCTGCAGGCTCTCTTCAGGAGTGACTGGGGAGAAGAGCCCAGAAAGGGAGGATATGCACAAGCCGATTCACACACTGAGGCCAAAAGACCAACAGTGAGCCCGAGAAGGACACATAGCCTTGAGACAGAGAGAGACCCCCCTCACCCCCCATAAAAACCGAAGGAAGGGGGCCAGAAAAGAGCTGAGTGCCTAGCCCTCCTGTGGGTGCGTCGGGGTGCAAGTGTCTTCTGACTCTGGGCCTAACGCCCTGGGGGCTAAGCAAGCAGCCCACCCAGCCGGGGTCTTGAAGGGTGGGGAATGCCTGAGGCACCTGGCTAGCTCTCACGGAACTCACCCCCTTCCACCCGCACCCGGGAACCTAGACTGCGTTGCAGGGGGAGCTGCTCTGACGGCTGCCGTACAGGCTGGAGGAGTCAAAGGTCCCAATCAGAGGCCGGGGTCCACGCAGACCTGTATTGCTGTCTCAGGTGGTTGAACTGGAATCCAGGCTAGGCATTTCCCCTTTGAGATAGCCTACAAACCCTGAGCTCTATCGCCCAAAATGACCCTCCACAATCTTCCGTGAAAATGCCAGGCTTCTCAGAGTCCCAAACCTGTGCAAAGAGCTCAGCAAACTCAAAAAACCCGGACGTTGGACGATCCCAGGGGCTGCTTTTGCACCCACGGTCCCGGAATTTAACGGACTTGTGCCTGCCCACCGCCACCTCCACCCGCCCCGGCCATCGCCAACGCCGAGCTCTCTCCCACCCGGTGGCCGGGCTCGATCTGCTCCGCGGTCCGCGGCTCTGGAAGGCTCCCTGGGCGCCTGAGATAGTCACCTGGGGGAGTCACCTGGGAGAGGGGGCAAGGTCCCGCCCCCGCTCAGGCTCCCCTGGGGTCCCTGACTCTCTGCGCGCGGTCGGACAAGTTCAAGTCTGGCTGCCCTTTTCGCCGCCGTCGCTGAGCTCCCCGCCGGCTCGTAAACTCCCGCTCCCCGCGCCGAGGACTCGCAGACATTGGGAGTGGAGAGAAACGCGAGGTGCTTCCTCCAGGCGAACCCAGAGGCTGGTTGTGGGGAGCAGAAGGCTCCCCTCTCTTGGCCTCAGTCCCTCCATCTGATCCCCGGGAGATGATAATTCTCTCTTCACAGTATTTAAATGAACCAACGGCGAGAAAGCACCCGAAGCAAACCCACCCCACCCCACCCCCACCAGGCCGCAGAAACATTTTACTTTAATCAAGTGCTACTTCTTCCAGGCAGCGGCATCTCATCTCTGCCCAAGGGTGGGTACGGCTTGAATTTTCCCCAGCTTGTCTTTTCTCACATCCGAGTTCGCCCTGTAAAGAATTTAAAAGACGAAGAAAACGATCTCGGGTCAGCGATGTGCCCCACCTCATCCTCTGGACTCCCTGGAAGAGGGTCGACAGGTTGTGAATCCCCCCACTTAACAGACGGGAGACTGAGGCCTAAGAAGGGCAGCGGAAGGCTCAGGCCTCCGGATCGATAATGAACTAGCTAGAATCGGAGCTCTCATCCCACCCTGCTGCTGCAATCCTGGCCCTCGGGCAGCGGCAGAGCTGGACAGGGGACCCCCTGCATGGCAGGGTGTTGCTCTGCTGCTCTCTGAGGCCATACCGCTCTGACCCTGAGTGACGGACGCAGAGTAACCCAGTCACTGTGTTGCCACTGCATCGAGATTCTTGGATCTGATTTGCACGCAATGGGGCCAGGAGGTTCCATTGCCACCGGTAAGGTAAGGGTAAGGCAGGTGGCCAGGCCAGACCATGAAGCACAAGTGAGGCTCTGAGAACTTGGGAAAAAGGGAGAGGCTGCCCACCGGGAGGTAAGGAGCCCCAATATCTAAGTTTCCCTTTCAGTGCTGAACCCTCCCTGCACCACTCTAAGCCAGCCCCTTGCCAATCTGGGCCTGGGTCCTTCCAGCTCAAATGTCCAAGATTTCCTTAAGGAGAAGAGCTGGTTACTTCTGAATCTGCATGAAGGGCACCTGGGTGGGTCAAGGGATAGGGAGGAATTTTCCACGACTCCTTGGATCTCCTCCTTTATATTTACAAATCCTTCAGGGCACTTCAAAGAAGTCATAGGGAGAAAGCTGCCAGCGGCATCTACAGAGCACCAGCATCCACACACACACACACACACACACACACATACCCCAACCTCACACACACACAAAAATTACATATTAAATTATCCTTCAGGGCAGCAGGGTTTTCCAAAGGGTGCTGGGGATACCCACAGGACTGAAGGCAAACACAAAGCAGATGCAGATCACCCACCAATGCCAACATACCCCTGCTGACCAAGGAGAATGATTTCCAAAGGACTGGAACCTAAACCGTAGCTTTCAAATGGTTCTCAATGGGGTCTGTTACCCCTACAAAACATTAAGTAGCACCTCCCGGAGAAGAGGGGCAGATTTGACCAGAAGAAAGCAAGGAAATGCCCAGGCACCGAGGGGATCTTTTTGTATAGTTTTGATCCAAACGGGTAAACTGTCACCGTTCACTCATCAAATCTTTCAATTCAAATTTTACATCGTGAATTCATAGACTCTTCAAAGTACAGAAATTTGAAATAATTCGTTAGAATAAAACATTCATGCACTAGACTCTTTAGGATCTTTTGCTCATGAAAATCTTAGAATCTTGGGATTGCTAATCTTGGAATGCTAACTCTTGGTCTGCTTGGTCACAGCAAAGTTTGAGAAAGAGGAATTGGAATTCTAGAAGAATGTGTCCACTGACAAGAAACCTTGAGGATCAAGAAATCATGAGACATGAAGGCTTCTAACTTTAGCCATTGGAGCTTAAAGTACAGAATCATAAACTCATGTAACCAAATAAAAGTCATGACCAACCAAAGTCAATGGTCATGAATATTACAATAATTATTAGAATTAGATTCTTTGAGTTAAAGAATAGTGGACCAGTACTAGCATTTCAGGCTTAATGCTAGTTGTGCATTAAGAGGAGCCAAATTTTCCAATTAGACATTCCTAGACAGAAATTCAAATGAAGTAATATATACCACCTTAGAGCTGCAAACATATCGAAAATCTCGAGAAGTGATATCATATTTTCAGGCACAAAAATCTTAGTCCCAGAATCTTAAAATACGAGGAATATGCTTTTACACTTTGACCAGAAGCTTAAAATCACAGGAATATAGTTACAGTCAAAGAATTTAGACTTCTGGTCATGAAACCTTAGAATTACAGAATGTGAATTCTTTGATTTTTGGAATTACGTTAGGATAGTGATCCAAAATTTTAAATTTAAAGATTTTATTCTAGAATCTTGGAACCACAAAATCAAGTATTGTAAGATTGATATAATGTAATCCGGTTAAAATAAAAAAAAATATTTTAACTGTTTTTCTCCCCTTTGATTAAACCTGGATTTTCGTGTCCGTGTTACTTTGGAAGAAGGAAGCTGGGGGTTTTGTTGGGCAGTGAAAAGCCCCACTCCAGTCATGCTAACTCCTATCCACAGAAATAGGTCCTCCTGCAAATCGTGCAATCGCTTCCACATCCCGAGTTGGCAAAGCAAGGACCTAGGAGGTTCTCTGCCTTTCTTCCAAAGATTGTTGCCCAATGCTTGGCGGGGCTGAGCCTGCCCCCAGCTCTCCGCCCGCGAAGAAGACTAAAACTCCCAAAGGCTATGCCCCACCCTGCACCCGCGGCCCTGCAGAAAGCTGCCTCCGGGCAAAAGCCTCTGGATTTGGCACCAAAGCCCGGGAGTCCTAAGGATCGAAGAGACCTCCGAGCTCTGAACGTGCCCTCTATTCACAGAGCAGAAAATTAAGGTCCTGATTTCGAGGAAGGGACATCCCTAAGGTCTTTTTTGCGGAAAGGCCGAGCAGCAAACCCTGGCCGGCGGGGCTGCCGCCGCAGGGAGTCTCTGGAGAGGCCTGAGGCTCGCCTTTGCGAAGGGGGGGGGGGGGCGCGGGGGGCGCATCAGGAAACCAGACACCGGCGAAGCAAAAGGGTCCCATCAGCCCGCCCCTTCCTCGGGAGACGCGCCCATGCCGAGCACCCCCGCGGCCATCACCTCTGGCAGCCCTCACTCCCCGCTGAGGAAGGGGCGGTTCGGCCGCCCCCTAGGTCTTGGGAGTCACTTGGAGTCCTGTGGCCGCGAGAGGGCAGAAGCCCAGCCTTCATCCTCTAAGCTGCGCGCCACTCGCCATCATACATACAAGAGAGGGGTAGAGTCACCCAAAGACATGACTGCAGGTCTCGGGCGGCCTTTCCCTTAATATCCCCGTAATATCGGCAATAGAAGGAATCTAAAGACGCAAACCCTCCCCACCGTGGGGGAGTCCTCGACCCAAAGAGAAAGTGGCTGTCTCCAGCGCAGTCCGCACAGACACGGTGTGAGGTTCCCCCAGCAGCAACACCACGCGGGGCTATGGCAAGTCACCTCCCCTACCGGGTCCGGGAACCCTCCTCTGGAAGATGCGGGACTGGAGGAGGAACGGGCCAGCCAGTCTTGAATGGGGTTTGCAAATCATCCTTGAAAGACCTTGGGAGCCAGTCACCTGGAAAGTCTTCTCCCTTCCCAGCCCCCCACCCAACAAGAATCAGCACCGTCCTGGCCAGTTCTCACCCTCGGTGGACAAAAAGGAAAGCAAACCCTTTCTTTCACCTGTGGGTCCCAGCGCCCTACAGAGGCTGGAAACGTCCGGAAGCGCTGAGTTCGGGCGCCGAGATCCCCAAGACAGTCCCTGGCCTCCCCTGGCCTCAGTCTCCCCGTCGGCTGCGGCGTGCAGAGGAGGCCGGCCGGGGGATCTCCCAGCACCCTCCCCGCTCTGATGTTTGGGGCGCCCGCCCTCCGCCACAGCTGCTCCTACCTGGAGAGGTGCGCCCGGGCCCAGGGGGCGGGCAGTCGGGGGGCGGGCGGGGAGCGGGCGCCGCCCTAAGCTTCCTGGCGCCTTTAAGGAGAAGGAGTCGGTGGAGGGAGGAGCCGGTCCGGGTTTGTGCAGGGCAGAGCCTCTCCTGCGGTGTCGGCGGTGGAGGCCAAGTCTGCGGAGAGGGAGTCGCCGGCCGCCCCGCCTGCCCCGCGCCAAGACCTCGAGGCCCGCGCCTCGCCTCCTGGCCCTCTTCGCCGTCCGCAGCCAGGGCCTCCGGGGCGCGGCCCAGCGACCCCACCAGAGTGCACACGCCCTCACTCGTTGCCCTTCTGGCCTTCGGGCCGCAGCACGACCTCGACGGTTATCCTCTGATCAGCGGGAAGCCCAGACCGGTGCAGGCGCCTCGGCCCCCGGACTCCTGCCAGACCCGCTGACTGCCTGGCACCGGCGCCAAAGGACCGCTCAGCTAGTCCCAGTCCCAACGCCGCTGCCGGCGCCTGGCCTCGCGCCCCCGAACACGGGCAGAGCCGTCAGTGGGCAGGACACGCCCCTCCGTCTGCACCGAGGCAGCCGGAACGCTGCGGGTGCCCAGCCTCCAGCGCGCCCTCGCCGGGGAACTCGTGCTCCGGCGCCAGCCCGCGCGGACCGCGGGAGCTCTCAACCGAGGAGCCCGGCGTCCTTCCCGGGACCCTGCGCGCCGGGCCTGCGGTTCTCAGACCCGCCCCCGCCCCTCGACGGAAGCGCGCGGCGGGGACGCGACGGCTGCACCATGACAGCCGAGAGCGGGCCGCCGCCGCCGCAGCCGGAGGCGCTGGCCACCGTGAAGGAGGAACGCGGTGAGGCGGGGGCCGGGGTCCCGGTGGAGGCGGCGGGCCGCGGCTCGGGCGGGCGGCGGCGGAAGCGCCCCCTGCAGCGCGGGAAGCCGCCTTACAGCTACATCGCGCTCATCGCCATGGCCATCGCGCACGCGCCGGAGCGCCGCCTGACGCTCGGTGGCATCTACAAGTTCATCACCGAGCGGTTCCCCTTCTACCGCGACAACCCCAAGAAGTGGCAGAACAGCATCCGCCACAACCTCACGCTCAACGACTGCTTCCTCAAGATCCCGCGCGAGGCCGGCCGCCCGGGCAAGGGCAACTACTGGGCGCTCGACCCCAACGCCGAGGACATGTTCGAGAGCGGCAGCTTCCTGCGCCGCCGCAAGCGCTTCAAGCGCTCGGACCTCTCCACCTACCCGGCCTACATGCACGACGCCGCCGCCGCCGCCGCCGCTGCCGCCGCCGCCGCCGCCGCCGCCATCTTCCCGGGCGCCGTGCCCGCCGCGCGCCCGCCGTACCCGGGCGCCGTCTATGCGGGCTATGCCCCGCCGTCGCTCGCCGCGCCGCCCCCGGTCTACTACCCGGCTGCGTCGCCAGGCCCGTGCCGCGTCTTCGGGCTGGTGCCTGAGCGGCCGCTCAGCCCCGAGCTGGGTCCCGCGCCGTCGGGCCCCGCGGGCTCCTGCGCCTTTGCCGCGGCCGGCCCCTCGGCCACAGCCACCGGCTACCAGCCCGCCGGCTGCGCGGGAGCCCGACCTGTCAACCCCTCCGCCTATGCGGCCGCCTACGCGGGCCCGGACGGCGCCTACCCGCAAGGGGCCAGCAGCTCCCTCTTTGCGGCTGCTGGCCGGTTGGCTGGGCCAGCCTCGCCCCCCGCAGGTGGCAGCGGCGGCGGCGTCGAGACCGCCGTGGACTTTTATGGGCGCACGTCGCCCGGTCAGTTCGGAGCGCTGGGGCCCTGCTACAACCCCGGTGGGCAGCTCGGAGGGGGCAGTGCAGGCGCCTACCATGCTCGCCATGTGGCCGCCTATCCTGGCGGGGTGGATCGTTTCGTGTCCGCCATGTGAGCCGAGCATACGGTGGAAAAAATGCATAGATGCCTCGGCTGTTTACGCAAAGTCTCCCCAAGACTAAGGACAGGCCTGGAGAGAGGGCCGAATTGAGAGCTACAGAGAAGAGACGTGGACAGGAGAGTCGGCCTCCGAGTGCATCGCGTACACACTCGGTTCACTTTGCTCATGGGAGGAAGTTGGGAGAGGCAGCTCAGCTCGCGGACTGGGACAAAGGACCCTCAATCAGGTGACGCGCCTAAAGGCATGCCTTTCAGGGGGCGCAGTGTAGTGTCTACACCAGACTCTAGGATCCGAATCACATGCCTTCACTCTTCCCTGTATGCAGGGGAAACGGGCCTTTTGACACGGGTTCCGCCTCTGATGCCTTTAACTGTGTTACTGCAATAAAAGGCTCCAATAGCGCCTTCCTTGTTAAGGTGAGGAAGACAACTGTGCAAAAGAGGTAGTTTTGTTTTCTTTTGTTTTCAATTGGAGAAATCGCTCTGCTTTGCCGGGCCTGCCGCTGGTTTTCCCTGCCTCTGAGAATAGCAGATACTGCGGAGCCTGGACTGTGCCTCAGCTCCACAGTGTGACCGAGTACCGTCACCCATACCCGAGTCTCCCGGCTGTTACACAAGAGGGCTGCAGCGTTCATATGATCTGCAAGGGCCCGATCCCCGTGGATGCTGGCCTGCATATTTGGCAGCATCCGTGGGCCACCCAGGGCCTAAACTAGCCCTATTCCAGGGAATTGGAACAGAGCTCATGGCAAGCAGCTAATCTAAAGTCTCTGGATTCGCTCCAGGCAGTCATTATATCATAATTTCTTGAATCTTTTGAGCATGATGTGCTGATTATTAGGCAGCTGTTTCCTCTGGGTCCTAGATGTAGTTTTCCAGTGAAGCAGGTAGAAATACGTTTGTCCACGCTCCATCCACTCTTCCTTTTCACAAGCAGCCCTGGACCCAGGGGATGAACTGAAGTTCAAAGGGGTGACAAGGATTCAGGGGAGCCCATTAGTGACGCTTTCAGTGTATGGGGTTGGCTGTTCCATCCCTGGCCCCTGGCACCCTCTGCCACCCTCTCCCTGTGCAAAAAGGAAAGTGAAAAAGTAACTGAGGTGGTCGTTGAAGTAAGCTTTAGAAAGAAACTAGATTTTTAAAATTTTTGTTTTGTATCCGTTTGTCTGTTTTAAGAAGCAAGCTAACCAAAAGTAGAAAATCCAACAACTTTCCCACCTTCCTCTTGAGAAATCTTGTAAGTTTCTATTCTGGAGTAAACATGTCCAACGTTAAATATGGTAGAGGCTCGGGTGCAGCTTTCGGATAAACCCGAGTGTTCAGATGAACCGTTTTAATAAAAATCTTTGAGCAAGTGAGTTCTGGCAAGAGAAACTCGGCCTCTCTGTGCGTAGTTAACTTGGTAGGGAAGGGTGGTGGGTATGTGAAAAAGAAGACTGAAAACCACTGGTACTTTTTATTTTTAATTTGGGGGATGGCGCTGTCCTGCTCACATGCATGTGCATGTGATTCATTCCAGGCGGGTATTTGTCTAATTCAGTGTTGTCCAATAGAAATAGAACGCAAGATCCATGTGTAATTTAAGTTTTTCTAGTAGTCACATTAATAAAATAAAAAGAAACAAGTGAGATTAACTAATAATATTTTGTATTTAACCCAATATGTCCAAACTATCATTTCAACATATAATCAATATAAATATTGTTGAGAAGTTTTTTTTTCATACTAAGTCTCCAAAATACTCTCTGGAGTGTGTTTTACAGTTTTAGCTCATCTAAATTTGGACCAGCCACCTGCCCCGGGCTCAATAGGAGTGTGTGGCTGATGACTACTGCGCTGGACAGGGAATGTCTAGATGCTGGCCATCCTGACTTTGGTGGCGCTAAACGACCACCTGGAGGCAGAAGGTGGCAGGAGCACTGACCCTGCTGTCCGCGAGTCTGGGTTCAAGTCCCAGCCTTTTGAACTTGGAAAATTCTAGGGGTTGGTCGTCATCTCCATGTGGACCGGTGCTGGTATGAGATTCAAAGGCTCCCCATGCACAGCCAGACCGCTGGCTCTCCTCCGCAGAAGGCGGGAAGCCTTGCTTCCTTGGAAGCCCTGGAAATTGAGAGCCCTCCACCCAGGGGTTTTGTCCTTGGCTGGTAACAGCCCAGCAGGGGATTGGGGCTGGGAAAGGATGGTCTAAGCGCCCCGTTGGTACGGGAGTGTACCCTTCCTCTGTTTTTTGTTTGTTTGTTTAATTACCAAGTCAAGTGATTTGACAGCGCCAATAACCTTAAGCCATTGTCCTCATTGTGAACGGGAATGGGTGACCCCTACCTCGCAGAGTCCTCCTGAAGTTGAACAAGACACTAGAAGTGAAAAAACTCTTTGTAAACAAGTACGAGGCACAGGAGGGAGGAAAGGCTTTAAAATAAAAAAGCGCCACCTCATCCCCACCTTACCTGGAGCATCACCATAAAGCCCGGGAAGGAGAAAGATGGAGTGTAAAGTGCCCGCGCCTTCGTGTCCATCCCCCCCCCCCCCCACGCTCCTTGTCAACCAGGACCACAGGTGAGAGTGCCAAAGCCAGGGCCTGTGCCCAGAGGAGGCGGCGAGGAGGGAGCGTGGTGTCACGGGGAGAACAAGGGGCCCCACGAGGGTTGGGATCGAGGCTTCGACAGAGCATCAGTCCTCTCGGCCTCCCACCGGCTGCCGACACCCAAAGCTCAGGTGCCACGGGGGCGGGCCGGGCTGGAACCGACGCTGCAGCGCAGGCGAGCGAGCGAGCGCCCACTCCGGCTTCCGCGGTGGTATGCAGCGCGGGCAGACCCTCCGCGTGACTGTAGGCTCTTGAGAACATTTCATTGCAGTATTTTGGAAATTCCAACTCCAAGAACGCCCCCAAACCGTGGACCAGGACCTCCCGGTTCCCCTTCTGGGGGCTCAGAGACGGGAGGTGCATTTCTCTCTACTTTTTCTTCTTCCTGTTATGAAGCCCCTCTCTGAGCCCTGCACCCCAGCGTTGTGTGCAGGCGGCCCCAGGCCCTGGGCAATTAGATGCGTTCTTACCTAATTGCCCAAGGCTCGTTAGAATTCGCCCCAGAGCTGTAACATTTATTTTCTTTCAAATTAACTTTGCTTGCAATTAAGCTCAGGAAACCAGCAACAAAAGCAGAATTGGCCCGAGGTCGTTTACCCGAAAACGGATTAGGGCACCTTCTTCCCGTTTAAGGGGAAAGACTCCAATTCAGACAGCAGAGGTGAGGGGAGCAGCAAGCTGCTCAGGGCGATTGCTGGTGAATCCTCCTCATCCTGGCGATTCGTGTGCCCAGAAGAGTCAGGGTAACTGTTGAAATGAATTCGGGCGATTAGAACTGAACTAAACGCCCATGACATGAAGCAGCGGTATGTAGTTACAGTTTACTCAGCACATTCATACATCATCTCATTTACTAAGAACCTTGTGAGAACTTTCTTTTATTAAAATTAATTTTTTAAAATACAAAATTGGCACACATGCATTTATTTTTTTAAAGTTAGAAAGGAAAAATGTCAAAGGAACCCATAGCTCACCCAGAGAAAGCACAGTAAACACCTCAGTATTTTTTCTAGTTTTTGTTTTTCCCGTGTAGGAAGCCTGTGCCGGAACTTTGTCAATGAAATGCTGTGAGATCTTTTTTGTGTTTTTTTTTAATAATTTAATTTTTCAATCACGGTTGAAATGCTGTGAGATCTTGAACAAGTTTCTTCCTGCACTGGGGAGGCCTCAGGCCCCCTTTCATTCTCTAACTCCTCTTTTCTTGGTCATTTGAATCCCGGATGCAGTTCTCCAAAGGCCAGGAGACAGGCTTGGAGAGAGGCTTAGAGCTGAGGCTGCCCTCCCTGCCACTTTACACAAGAGACCCAGACCCTGAGGCCTCGCAACTCATAAGTGTAGGCCATAGGCCAGCTGCATGGACAACCCCTGGGAACTGGCTAGACATGCAGAGTCCTGGGCCCTACCCCGGATCTACTGGACCAGAACCTGCATTTCAACAAGCCCCTCAGGTGATGCATATGCCCTAGGGCCTAGGCAAAGAGGCAGAGCATTAGAGAAATGGGGGTGGGGAGAACTGTGCCATGTGGTTGAGATCAGAGGACCAGAATAACCTCCAGGAGCCTCCTGTTTCTGACTCAGAGCCCCATACAGTGCTACCTGGTGGCTCTGCATAGAGAGCGGGGCCAGGGCTGGGGTGGGGCGCTTTACCTCCTGCCTTAGGTGCACTTTCTGGGTCTTGGATTCCTGGCCCTCAGAATGGATCTCACCTCATATTCCCAGACTTATGGCAACTGTGGCAATGACATGCATTGAGAGTATATCTAAAAGCATCTTGAAAGCTGAGGTACCAGTTAGAGCCGGGGCAGGCACCCAGGCTCCTGAGGCGTTTTTTGGACCTTAGGTTTTGGTCTTCGTACCCTTCCTAAGCAACAGTCACTTGCTCAGTATGGAATAAACTCAGCCTTTGATCCTTCAGCTCCAGACCCAAGTCTGGGGTAGGTGGGGGTTTAGGAGAAAAGTAAAGCTTTCTTTTCAGGACACAATAGCCAGCCAGAAGCAGCCCCCTCTCTGAGTCCCTCTGGGCTGAGGGATCCTTATTAACTGGTTGGCAGCCACTGCTCCAAAGGTTTCCTTAAGCCAGCAGTCGCCAACCTTTTGGACCTCACGGACCACCACTGGTCTGCAGACCACTAGTTGGTAGCCGCTGCGAGTCTAATAGAGCATTTTAAGTGCCCCTGACAGCCCTAAATCCTGGGCACCTGAGCAAGTCCTCCCCTGCCCCCAATACACACATCTTTCTGGAGAACTTGGTTTCTGTGCTCATTCTGTTCCTGAGAAGGGCTGCCTTCTAGGTGGGAATTGGCATGACAGGTCACTGGGGGGGTGGGGGGGGGGGGGGCGGCGTCCTGATTAAAAGCAGTTCAGACAGGGAACATGTGCCATGAAGAATGGGGCAGAGCCCAGATTGGGGAAGCATTCTTCCCAGAATTACACGGCAACTCACCGGGAGACCAGGACTCTCATCTCTCTGCTCACATGAGATCTCAATAATAGGAAAAAACAGGAACATCACGAATGTGTGTAGAACGTCCACAGAGCTAAAGAAGAGGCACATGACTTACCCAAGCTCTCATAGCTAAGTGCCCAACCGGACTAGAACCTGTGCCTCTCCCAAGGGAGACTGTATTTGATTGTCATCTTCATACAGGGCAATGTGGAAATGGAAGTAAGCACATGGGGGAAGGAGAAGGTGACAGTTGGGGGTTCAGGGCAGCTTGAGGGGATTCCCTGTTAGACCCTCCATTGTATGGATGGGTAAACTGTGCCCATGACTGGTTTACTAAAGTTTAGGACAACCCAAAGGGAAAGGCAGTGTGGGCTAGTGCTTCTCAGTCCAAACTGGGCAGTGAACTAAGAAAAAATGGGATGGACAGGTAGGAGGAAGGAGAGGAGGTTCTTAATGAGTTTGCCACTGGTCATTCCCTGACCCTGCCCTCTCTCAGCAGAGCTTCTGGAATCGCCCTTGCTGCTCCCAGGAGATGGTAACTGCTCTCTAGAATTCCCAGTGCCCCCCTGTCGGCCCTGCAACCCCTCTTCTGAGAGCCGAGGCTCAGATCTCCAGCTCAGCCCTGAAAGGTTAACCAGGTACAAAAGCCGTAGTCAGGGATCAACTGTCAGCCCCTCCCAGGTGAGAAAGGGATTGGGAAGCTGGAATCAGGGTGGATCTCAGCTTTGGTGGAAAGAATCAACTCATCTCACTATCTAAGTGTGGGTAGAGCAGACCCTCAGCTGTGGTTTTCAGGCTTGGAGGCACTCAGCAATGAGAGATAAAGTGTGAGAACCATAGCATCACAGAGCCCAACTCTCGCCTTTGCTGTCAGTCCCCAGCAGCCAGACAGGACCTCCCCATGGGTTCTCCTGCATCCTCCCTCCATTTTGCCCCACTGCCCTGGAGAGCAGGTTCCCTCACCTGGTACTCAGGACCCTCCATGATCCCTATGGCAACCCTGTCCTCAGCCTCATCTCCCATACCTGCCCTTCCTGCATCCCTAGGCACCAGCCAGCCTGCTGTTCCCCAAAAATCCCTCTGTGTTCCTGTCACCATGAATTTGCTCTGACCATTACCTCTCCAGGAACCATCTAACCCCACCCTACACTTCCAAGGGTCCTCAGTGGGGAGGCTCCATCATCTCTGTCTCATGGATCGCAGCACCAGCCTCCTAACAGGGCTCTCTGCTCCCCCTCCGCTACTCCCCTCAGTCAGTTATTTCCCGCACAGCAGCCAGTATATGGCCCAGCTCAAAAGTCAACGGATCTTGTCACTCTCTCACAGAGTCTCAGACCTCAAGACCAGGGAGTGAGATTAGGCGCATGGAATGCCTGTGGGAAGCCTTGTGAAGGGTTCTTTTTCTTTATTATTGGGGGGTGGGGGGGAAGAGTTGTTGTTCCACTTATTTATGCATTCATTGGTCAACTCTTACATGTGCCCTGACCGGGATCAAACCCGAAACCTTGGCTTTTCAGGATGATGCTCTAACCAACTGAGCTACTCGGCCAGGGTGTGAAGGGTTTCTTACACATTGAGAAACATATTTAATATTAGCCTTTTCAAAGTTTCCCCCTCCCAGGTAACACTTTCCTCTTACCCTAAATTTTCATCAGTCTCATACAACTATTCAACCTCGGATGAAGTGGGGTCTGCTCACATTTTTCCTGCACTGGTGCTCAAAAGATGTCCTATCGTGGGGACTGGACACAGGGGGCTTGATGGTAGAGCTCAGAGTGACCAAATGAAGCATGTTGAGGCACAGTGGGCAACGCTGAACAGAAATGAAACAGTACATCCTCTTTCTGGCATATTCAAGAGGAAGGTGTGCCAGACACCGTCCACTGTCTAGTCTGCCCTTTTCCTTTGGTCACACGTCCCTGATCTTCTCCAGGTTTCTGTTGGTCATGCGTTTCAGGGGAAGTCTTACCCCTTGGGGCACCCCTGGTTCAATCTGAACTTGTCCAACGTAAACATGGTGAGGATTTCATCACTCTTGCCAGTGATTTTTTTAAATTGATTTTTTTGAGAGAGAGAGGAAGGTAGAGGGAGAGAGAAACATTGATTGGTTGCCTCCTGCATGCACCCTACTGGGGATCAAACCCACAACCTGGGCATGTGCCCTGACCAGGAACCAGTGACCTGTCAGTGTTCAACCAACTGAGCCACACCAGCCAGGGCTTGCCAGTGATTATTTAGAAATGGGCACAGGATACTTCCCAGGCCAATGAGATGTTCAGAAAAGTCTGCTATAGGCTTCTGGGAAGCATTTCTTTGTTTTTACAAAGAAGGGAAGAGAAACAGCCCTTTTCTTCCTCTGAGTGTTTTTGGAATGACTCCTGGGAGTGTGGTAGCCATGTTGGACCCGGAAGGCACCAGCCTAGGAGAACAAGCCAACCTGCTGAGGATGGCAGAGCAGACAGGTGGGAAGAACCTGGGTGCCTGATGCCATCACTGAGCTGCTGGAAGAACCAACCCTTAAACGATTCATTACACACGTGGGCCCCTAATTTTAAAGATAACAAATATCCTCCAACTTTAAGCCTTCTTCCTCGAGCTTTCTGTTACTTGCAACCAAATGCGTCCGAACTGATACAGAAGATGACCCTTACAGGGAAGGAAAAGAATTGATTCTTGGCTTATTCCCTTTGTTATTTCCTTTGCAATTCTTATAAATAAACATGCAGCTGGCAGGTTTTTATTTAATAGAAGGAAAACCAAGGCCCAGAGAAGGTAACTTTCCACGGTTGCACAGAGAGCTAACCTCTTAGACCTCCCAGGGCTCTCTCACTACACCATTGCTCTTCCTCAGCTTCATGTGGCTGAGCAGTGGCACAGCTGGCTAACCATCACCCGGACATATTGAAGGGTGGCTGTGTTCAGCGTGTACCAAGCACTTCCATATACATTGCCCTTTGGATCCTCACAACTGCCCTGGGAAGCAGCAGGTTTCAGCTGCATTTTTTTTCAGATGAGGAAATTGAGGGCCAAGAGGAGAGGACAAGCTCAAGGTCACATGACTGTTGCATGGGAGGGACTCAGCCCAAGTGTCACAAAATCCACAGCAAAAGGGACCTGAGGATTTTTCTTCCCTGGATCTGGGAATTGAAGATTTGTATCTATGTATTGACTGGAGCTCCAGGGAAATTCTCTCTCTTTGGGCCTCTGGGTACAGTGGATCCTCCACATGCCCCTGATTTACCTCCACAGAGTGTGTGAGGCTTAAAGATAATGTTGTGAAGTGTGTGGATCTGGTTGCTTAAGATTCTACAAAGTAGAATGTTTCGTTCCAAAGCTGAAGGAGTCTGGCTGTTAAGACAAGCCCAATATGGGACCATGCTTCCCGTCACCCCACCCTGACCCTTCCAGCTCCTGCCAGCATTGGTCCCACCAATATGAAAGTGGCAGGAGCAGGCACATAGGTTACAGAACACCTGGGAGAGGCTGTGGGCAGCTGGGTAATTTCCAAATTAATTGTAGGAGAAACCTAACAAAACAATCTGCCTGCTAAGCATCCTGGGAGCTCTGCTGTGAGACTGACAGCCTGGAATCCAGCAAGTACAATGCCGCCAACCACAGACAGGAGGGCCCTTCCTCCTTGTGGGGAGGAGGTCTGACTTCCTTCCAACAGGGGCCCGTCTGGGCCTGCAGCTGCCTGATAGGAGAACAAAATCCCAGAACTGAAATAGTCTTTCCACCCAAATCCCAAACTACAATGAACATACACAGCTTTTCTGAGACCCTGCTGCCAGGTCGGCCAGCCCATGACTTATATGGTCTGGCAGACACCTCACTTCTTTGCAAGGGGCTTTCAGGTCTCATTGAAGATTTCCTCCTGAATTCGTTCTCAGGAAACCTGAGCTGTCCTCACTGCACGAAATGAACCTGGAGTCTATAATATATTATTAATAGAGGTAAAATCTTACCTTTGTTTGGTTCTTTCCTGTTTTCTGAGAGGCTGCCTGCCTCTGTCAGAAAAACACTGGTTCGAATTCTGGGTCTGGTACCTGGGGAAGTCTCAGCCTCAACTTCCCCAGCAATAAAATGGGTATAATACTGCCTTCCCTCTCTAGTAACAATCACAATGGCTAACATTCAGTTAAGTGCTTCTCAGTCTCCAAAATCTCCCCTGGGAGGCAGTGACCACAAAGTAGGAAATGGTGGGAGCAGAGTTTGAATTCCGGCAGCCGAGCATCAGAACTTCTAGGTGACACCACTTTGCATCAGGAGGCTCCTGGTTCTCAGAGAGGCACTAGGCTGGAAGTCAAAACACCCAAGGCCTCCCCCTCCCCAGCCACTAACTTTGTGTGTGACCTTGGGTGAGTCCCTTGCCTTTGGTAGTCTCATCTGCACACTTGGTAGGTGTATGTGACTGGAGGCAATCAGATGGCCTCTACTGTCCCTTTAGCATAAAGTTTGGCGAGTTTGAGTGCCCCTCCCTGAACACGAACATGAGTATAGAATAGTATAATGTGAAGGTTTTTGCAAATTGTAGTGTGACAGTTTACTACCAAGATCTTCTCCCAAAGTGAATGAGATGGGCGAGTTTTTTATTGCATTCATGTTTATAGAATGGAGAACTGAAGTCCAAAATCAGCTTAGGAGGCAGCCCACACTAGACTCTTGATGCTAGACCCTGACATGATGCTCTTGCTATTACACTGAATGAATTTTCACAATGAATGGATGCCCATAGCATACCACTGATCCAGGCATAATGCTGTGCCTGGCATCGTGTCTTGCTTGCAGTGGTGCTCACAACATGCAGACATAGGAAAGTGGCTTGGCAGCAAGAAGTGTGAGCGTCAACGCCCACCTTCATCAGCCTGGGTCCAGGGGGACTTAGGACCAGCGACCACCCAGATCCGGGCCCAATCTTATAGGCTGCTCAGACCCAGGGTGCCAGGGAGAGCCTGGGTCCCCAAGCCTCTGCCCTCTGCCCTGTTATGTTCACCCTCCAGATGGAGCACTGATAGTTGTCACAGGCCTGACATGCCTCATACCCCATCTGTCCCTCCTGCCTGCTCCACAGTCACACCGTGTGGTGGCAGCTTCTGACATGGCTTCCCTCCTGGTACTCACAGCCTGTGTAACGCCCTCCCATGGAATACAGGTTGGACCTCTAGTGACTTGCTTCTACTCAACAGGATACAGCAAAAGTGATAACACGTCCCTTCTGTGGTAGGTTGTAGGAGATTGTCATTTCCACCTTACTAGCACTCTCTCTCATTTGCATTAATGAAGCAGGCTGCCAAGTTGTAAGACGCTGTGTGGAAAGGCCCTGGTGGCAAGGAACCAAGGGGCTTATGGGGAACTGAGCCCTTAGTCCACAGGCCACAGAGAACAAAAACTGCCAGCAACTGCATGAGTGAACTGGAAAGTGAATCCTTCCTGGCCGCACCTTGAGGCAACTGCAGGCTTGTGAGAGACCCTGAAACAGAAGACCTGTGAGATAATAAATGTTGCTGCTTTAAGCCACTAAGTTTTGGGATAATTTGTTATGCAGCAGTAGGCAAGTGATGCACAGAAAGCACTCCAACTTACACACAGTCTCGGGCCAGGCTGGCTGCCTTAGCCAGAACACACACACACACACACACACACACACACACACACACACACACACACACACAACTGATGCCTGGTCTCCTTGTGGTAGGAGATTTGGGTCCTTCCCCTAGGTCAGCGGAGACTTGGTAAAGGGACCCTGAAGCCTGGAGATCCCTCCAGCCTTGGGCCCTCCTGATACTCAGAGAGAGTAAAAGACTGGGGAGCTCCCCTGAGATGACAGACTGAAGGAAGGCAAGGAGAGCTGACCCTCAAGAAGCCTAGACCTTTGCTTAGGACCCCTAGTTACCCAGCCAAGTGACATTGAGTGTCACCCCACCTCTTCCACAGAGAGGACCCAAGCTTCACAATATCCCAATCTACCTTGTAGCCTTTGAAAAAATGACTGTGCTGCATCAATTCAATCCACTTTCTTTTGGCCTTTATGTCTGACATTAATATTAGAATTAACTGTTCCCAAAAGGGAGTGAGTAACATGCATTACAACCTTAAGTAAGAGGCTTACCTTTGGAGACTTCAGCCAACCCCCATCTGGGCTTAAGTTTTCTCAGAGTTATGATCATGACTTCTGCTCCAAGCTGGACACTGTTTAGACACTGTTGAAAGAGAGGCATGTTTCCTAACATTCCCTTCTTCTGCATATTAAGAGCAAATACTCCAAGAAGAATCCAGAAACTACCTGAGCCTATGGTAAGATCTTTCTGACTGTGCCACAGAAAAATTTCGCAAGATCTGCCATATTTTTAAGTAGTGCTGTGAGTTCAAAAAAGAAACAGCACAGGGGCCAGCAGGGACACCAGGATGGGTACTGGCATGTGTCAAGACAGCTTAGACAATGCCGTGCTCACTGTGAGTCAGGAGTGTCATGAGGCTACCATATTAATTTATTTTACTTGAAGCTGCATTAAAAGAAGTAGAGTTCTCAGAGTAAGGAGGTGATGCCTCTGCCTGACTTTGCCCGGCAAAGTCACAGAATATAAGATAAACATACTAAAATTATATTTCTATGTACTAACAATGAAAATGTGTACATCGTGGGGTGTGGGGGAGGGGAGAGGGGCTGGGGGGATAAACAGTGATGGATGGAGACTAGACTCGGGGTGGTGAACACACAATACAGTGTACAGATAAAGTGTTGTAGAATTTTACATCTGAAACCTGTAGAATTTTGTTAGCCAGGGTCACCCTAATAAATTCAATTAAAAGAAATAAAAATATAGACATCAAAATTAAAAATACAATACCATTTATAATCACTTAAGAATTTGAGATGTAAATTAACAAAACATGTACAGAACTTGTATGCTGAAAACTATAAAATGCCAATGAAAGAAATCAAAGGAAATCTAAATAAATGGAGAGACATACCATGATCATGGCTGGAAATTTCAACATACGAAGATGTCAGTACTCCCCAAATTGACATAAGGGATTAATGTAATTCCTATAAAAATCCCAGCAGGAGCTTTTCTTGATATAGACAAGATTATTCTAAAATTTATGTAAAGGTAATGAATAGAATTAGAATAGTTAAATTTGAAAAAAAAAAATTGAAAAGTAAAAAGTATACCTTAGTCATTTGGGGCTGCTATAACAAAATACCCTAGACTGGATGGCTTATAAAGAATTTTAAAAATTGCCCTAACCGGTTTGGCTCAGTGGATAGAGCATTGGCCTGTGGACTAAAGGGTCCCAGGTTCGATTCTGGTCAAGGGCATGTACCTTGGTTGCGGGCACATTCCCAGTAGGAGGTGTGCAAGAGGCAGCTGATTGATGTTTCTCTCTCTCTCTCTCATTGATGTTTCTAATGCTCTTTCCCTTTCCTTTCTTTTCTGTAAAAAATCAATAAAATATATTTTTTAAAAAGAATTAAAAAATATTTTTAAAGATTTTTAAATTGGTTTTTAGAGAGAGATGAAGGAAGAGGGACAGAGAGAAACATCTATGTGAAGTGAAAAATTGGCCACCTCCAACATGCCCCTCACCGGGGACTGACCCCACAATCCAGGCATGTGCCCTGAATGGGAACTGAACTGGGAACCAACCCTTTGTTGCCCAGGACAATGCCCAACCAACTGAGCCACATGGGCCAGGGCAACACTAAAAATTTATTTCTTACAGTTTGGAAGCTGGATGTCTGAGATCAGGATGCCATCACGGTCGGGTTCTGGGGAGAGCCCATTTCCAGATTGCAGACGGCCCACTTCTTGTTGTATCCTTACATGGTGGAAAGAGGGTCCTTCTATAAGGTCGCTAATATCATTCATGAAAGCTCCACCTTCATGACCTAATTACCTCCCAAAGACCCCACACCTACTAATACCCTCACATTGGGGTTAGGATTCCAACATATGAATTTTGAGAGGACAAAAACATTTAGCCTATTGCAAAGGAATCACTTACCCAACTTTAAGACTTCTTACACTCTGCAGTAATCAAGACTGTACCAATGAAAAAGAATAGAGAACCCCAAAATAATAACAAAAACCTCAACCTATGCCTCATTCTTTATACAAAAATAACTTAAAATGGATTATGGACTTAACCATAAAATGTAAAACTATAAAACTTTTAGAAAAACATGGTAGAAAATCTTTGGGATGTAGGACTAAGCAGACAAAAAGTTCTTAGACTTGACACCAAAAAAAAAAAAAAAATCTATAAAAGTAAAAATCGCTAAATAGGACTTATTAAAATTAAAAATATTTGTCTGTGAAAGATCCCATTAAAAAGAGTAAAAGACAAGCTACAAACTAGGTCAAAATATTTTTAAACCAGCCCCAGCAAGTTTGGCTCAGTGGATAGAGCATCGGCCTGCAGACTGAAGAGTCCCGGGTTTGATTCCGGTGAAGGGCACGTAGCTCGGTTGCAGGCTCCTCCCTGGACAAATCACATATTGGACAAAGTATTTATAGATCTGTTCCCAAATCTTAACAGTAAGAAAACATACAATCCAACTAGCAAATAGGCAAAAGATATACTGCACAGAAGAGGATATACATATGGCAAATCAACATGTGAAAAGACGCTCAACATAATTAGCCATTAGGGAAATGCAAATTAAAACCACAATGAATTATCACTGCATACCTATCTCAATGACTAAAATTAAAAAAATAGTGACAACACCAAATGCTGGCAAGGAGTCAGATAAACTGAATCACTCATACATTGCTGGTGGGAATGTAAAATGCTGCCACTCTGAAAAACAATTTGGCAGTTTCTTGTAAAGCTAAACATGCAACAACCACACGACTCAGCAATTGCACTCTTGGGCATTTATCCCAGAGAAATAAAGACTTTTGTTCACACTAAAATGTACACATGCATGTAATAGCAAAAAAAAAAAAAAAAGGAAAAAACAACAACAAAAAAACTGGATAAAACCCAGATGTCTTTCAATGGGTAAATAGTTGAACAAACTATGGTCATCCATATCATGGAATACCACTTAGCAAAAAAAAGAATGAATTATCAATACACACACTTGGCCATAGCTGGTTTGGCTCAGTGGATAGAGCATTGGCCTGCAGACCAAAAGGTCCTGGGTTCAATTCCAGTCAAGGGCACATACCTAGGTTGCAGGTTCCTCCCTGGCCTGGACCCTGGTCAGGGCACGTGTAGGAGGCAACAAATCATTGTCTTTCCCTCTCTCTTCAACTCTCTCTAAAAATCAATGGAAAAATATCCTCGGGTGAGGTTTTAAAACACACACACACACACACACACACACACACACACTTGGATGAACCTTCAGGGAATTATACTGAGTGAAAAAAGCAAATCCAATAGGTTACATGCTGTGTGATTCCATTAAATAACATTCTTGAAAAAATTATAGTGATGGAGTACAGCTTATTGGTTGCCAAGGGTTAAAGAGAGTGTGCAGGTGGGAATGAAGTGGGTGTATATATAAAAGCAGAGCATGAGGGATCCTTGTGGTGATTTAAATATTCTGTATCTTGACTATATAAATGTTTCTATTTTGGTTGTGTTATTATACTATTGTTTTACAAGATGTTACTAATGGGGGAAATTAGGTAAAGGGCACATAGGCTCTCTGTATTATTTCTTACATATGTGAACCTACAATTATCTAAAAGTATTATGTTTTAATATAAAATATGCCAGGTTAATAAAATAAACCTTGTATAGCTGTAAAAATATCAGACAAATACATTTCATAGGGGTTAAAAACCTTCACTAGAAATATGGTGGGCCACTTCATAATAATAACTTTTCAATCACCTGGAAGATAATGATTCTAAACTTGCATGCACCTAACAACATAGCTTTAAAATATAGAGCAAAAGTTGGCAAAACTAAAAGAGATTTTTAAGAAATACATCATCACAGTGAACACATCTCTCTTAATAATAATAAATCAAGCAAGCCCTAGATGGTTTGGCTCAGTGGATAGAGCATCAGCCTGTGGACCAAAGGGTCCTGGGTCCGATTCCGGTCAAGGGCACCAAACTCAGTTGCAGGTTCCTCCCCGGTGGAGCGCATGCAGGAAGCAACCAATCGATGTTTCTCTCACATCAATATTTCTGTCTTTCCCTCTCTTTTCCACTCTCTCTAAAAATCAATGGAAAAATATCCTCGGGTGATAATTAAAAAAAATAAATCGGTCCTGGGTTCGATTCCGGTCAAGGGCACATGCCTGGGTTGTGCCCAATAGGAATGTGCAGGAGGCAGCAGCTGATCAGTACTTCCCTTTCATCATTGATGTTTCCATCTCTCTCTCTTTCTCCCTTCTCTGAAATCAATAAAAACATATATATGTTTTTTAATTAAATATATATGTATATATATATATACATATATATTTAATTAAAAAAATAAATCAAGCAAACAAAAATATCATTAAATATAAAAATACTTCACTAGCTCAATTAATAAGCCTAAGGTCACTTACGGAAAGTGGCACCCAACAATAGGAGAAAGCACATGCTAGCCTCTCGACCTCTAGTCCAGTGTTCACTCTTCTACACCGGGTTCTTTGGCAGGGCTCCCTTTAAGTTCCATTCTCTTGTGCATGAATGGCTTGTCAAATGTTACAGGCGAAGGCTGTTAAACACAGGGCTGCTGAGTGTGCAACTCCAGGGTCACCATGCACACAATTTTCACCTGGAGGAAAACTTCGGGGGGAAAAATTGCCACTGGGTTCGAGACAAAAGATGGTCTATGCCAACAAAATCATTATACAGGAGTTTAACTCAACACTGCAACCAGGTGCACCCATCTTGATGGACACCTAGCTGGCCCTGCCTCGGGTCCTATAAGACACAACAGACGCCTGCTTTCATCCCCAGAATGTCCTTTCCACGGCACCCTCTCATCCAGGCCAGCTAACCATGCCTCTGTAGCCAAAAGAGAGCAGAGTAGGGAAACTCTTGTCTACAAGGGGTTCTTGAATCAGCTTCCCCACCCACCCTTGGCCATCAGACAAATGGTAAAACCGAGAGTGGAGGAAGAACATGCTCAGGATTACCCACCAAGTCAGGGGCAGCACAGACTCTGAGCTGCCTGCACTAGGCTGGCAGCAGTGGGCCCATCCACCCACCTTCCACGGAAGCAGCCCAGAAAACGAGTGCTGATGCCAACACTCTGCTCCTGACACCTTTACTTGGATGGAGGCCTTTTCAAAAGGAGCATTTCAAATAGGAGCCATCAACACTTACAGAGGGTGGGTCTTAATCCATAGAGGATCATTAGCTTCACCCAAGTGATGGCACATCCCTCAGCACCTCCCATTCTTCCACCAATTATCTATCTGCTAATTACCTGGGATTAAGAATTGACACGGAGCGACATGGTCATTAACCACATATTTGCACGGCTTATTCATGTTAGTGGGGCTGGCTGGTCTCACCCAGTCAAATTGGACACGCCCACAAGGCTGCACAACACATTTACATCTACTTGGTTGTCAGCAGCCAATAAAGGACTGCAGGATGTGTTTACTTCCAAAGGGACTTGGCTCTTGGCAAAAGCTTTCTTGCGGGCACGCTGGGTGTCTTGGCTTTCTGGCAGTACCAACCTTGGCTTAACTCAGAGCACACATTCAATCATTTGTCAAACATTCATTAACTCAAGCACAGTAGCAGGCAGGGCAGTGTCCTCAGAGATCTTACATAGATGAATGAGACACTGTTTCTATAACATCAGAAGTTTATCTCCAGTCAAGGAAATACACACAAGCACAGAGAGCTAAGAGCCATGAGAGAGGGAAAAGCAGCATGCCCGGGAATGCAACACCAGGAGGGATCTGTTTGGTCTGAGAAATCAGAGGCGGCCTCACATAGGATGTGGCATTTTCAGGAGAGAGAGAGAGAGAGAGAGAGAGAGAGAGAGAGAGAGAGAGAGAGAGAGAGAGAGAGAGAGAGAGAGAGGAATTCCAGGCTGAAGGAAGTACAAAAGCAAGGGCACAGCAAAGTGTGAGGAGAATGGGGAGTGCTCTAGTGTGGATGGCACCCATGGCACAGGTGGGAAGGAGTTGGCCTGCTGGACTGGGTCATATCACGGAAAAATGGGCTGTTCCACTAGGTTTGGAAATGCTTCCTCTGGGTACAAGGAACATGAAAGGAATTTTGTTTTAGTGTGTATGTGTGGGTGGGCATGTTTTCGTAAACTTTCTACTGAAGTATAACATACATAAAATGCAATCTTTTTCACAAACTGACTACACCTATGTAAATAGCAGCCCAATAAATTTAACACCATAAATTAGTTTTCACTATTTTTTTTTTTTGTATTTGGCTTCTTTCACTCAACATAATGTGTCAAGGCTCATCCTTGTTGCTATATATACGTTTAACTTGTTCTTTATCGTTGCTAATATCCCATTTCATGAGTGAACCATAATTACTAATGAGCATGTGTGGTTTCCCGGTGGGAGCTGCACACCTCCTTGCACGTCCTTTGGTGCTTGGTTGGGTGTACATCTGTTGGGTACATACCTAGGAGTGAAGCTGCTGGATCATAAGGTATGCACATATCTATTTGAGTAGACACTGCCAGTTTTCCAAAGTTTTTTGTCCATTTATACACTCACCAGGAATGCATGGGAGTTCTGGTTGCTCTCTCTATAGACTCGCCAACACTTGGTATTGGCAGTCCTTTTATGTTTTATGCTTGTTTGTTTGGAGAGGAGTGACACGGTCCCATGTAGGTTGAAGGACAGTCACTCTGGCAGCAGCATGGAGTGTGGGCTTAGGAAAGGGAGCTAGTACAAAGGGACCAGGCACAAGGCCAGGCAGTAAGGCCCAGGAGAGGGGTAATGAAATCAATAGCAATATGACTTGAATAAAAAAGGCTGATTTTTTTTAAAGGGCGCTGTCTATGCTACACAACTGAAACTAATACAAAATAATATTGAATGCATATTGTAATTGAAAAATAAACTAAAAAAAAATTACGTCTGGGCCAGCCGGCGTGGCTCAGTGAGCATCAACCTATAGGCCAGGAGGTCACAGTTCAATTCCCAGTCAGGCCATATTCCCAAATTGTGGGCTCAATCCCCAGTGTGGGGCATGCAGAAGGCAGCCAATCAATGATTCTCTCTCATCATTGATGTTTCTATCCCTCTCTCCCTCTTCCTTCTCTCTGAAATCAATAAAAATATTTTCTTTAAAAAACAACAACAGTAGGACTGGGGGTTGGGGAGGGCACTGGGGCACTGTAGGGGTGGAATACACAGGACAAGCACACCAAGTAGAAATGGACTTAGATGGAGGTGGAAGACAGTTTACATATGGGTGGAAGGCTGGGTGAGGGGTGTCATGTTTGAAGGCAAGAAAACACCCTAGTTTGGTATACACTGTGTTTGAGATATAGGATGATGAAATGGAGATATCCAATAAACTTGGTTATACGGGTCTGTTGCTAAGGGATGAGGTCAAGGCTGGAGACACAGAGCTAGGATTTATCATCAGAGAGGTAGGGGTTAAAGCAGGGGTGTGGCTGAGATTTCCCAGAGGGGGTGTGTGTGTGTGGGGGGGGTGCTGTGTGGAATGAAAGAGTGGAGAACTGAAGACCAGCCACCTACCTTTAGGGGGTGAGGGGAGAAAGAATTCGAGACAACATCGCTTCCCTTTAAAATGCTGGCAGGAGCTGTGAAGCCTGAGTCAGGCCCTTTGAGTCCCAGCAGCAACCTGGGGTCCAAATCACCAGCCACAGTTTTCTCTTGAATGAACTTGCATCACCAACCTCAAAGCTGCATTGCGAAATCCGCATCAGCTTGTGTACCTCTGCAGCGTCCTAGGGACAATGGGCACCAAAGACTTACATCATCTTGGGCCTGGGAGTCCTCCTCCCCACCTCCACACCATCTCTGCCAAGCAGTTATCCAGCGCCCCAGGCAGGGAACGCATAACTTCCCACGACAGCCCATTCCACCACTGAGCCAGCGAGGATGTCAGAAAACCTTTTCTTACAAACGCAGTCTTGCGATGCTGGAAGTCCAAGGAAAAGATAAAGCTACGCTCCAATGGTAATGACCCTGGGTGGAGCAGGATGTAAGAACTCTGCACTCTGGAAAATCTGTTTCTGCCCATGTATGTACCTGCCAGCATCTTCCTGTTGGGGCCGGGGTCATGGCGTTTGACTCCCCACAGGAAGCTGCAGTGATTTCACCCCCATTTGCACACTGGAGGGGAATGTGGTCATCGCTGCAGGCATTTCTCTAGCTTCATCAAGCAGTGAGTACTGCCCTGGAACATGGCCAGTCTCTCAGGACTGGAGCATGCATGTTCCAGCACAGACCCACCAGGCTGGACACGTGGGAAGAACGAGTGGCTGCTAGCTGAGTGTGAGCCCACTGCAAGCAAGGTGGGCGCAATGTCATTCTGTTCAACACGTGTGTTTTTTTCTAAATATTTAAGTGCACCCGGCCCTGTGTGGGTCTCTGGAGAAGAAGGAGGAAGACAGATAGGACTTTGAAATGGCTCCCACCCTTGGGGAGATTGGTGGAAGAAACAGGCATGCAAGAAGGGAAAGTGTCTGAAATGTTTTGATGTTTCCAAAATATACCCACCTAAACAGCTTCTGCATGACCTGAAATATGAAAATATGGTTTCTGAAAGATATGAGAGGAAAACTACCCTTGAGCCTTAATGGAAAGGGTCTTATCTGCCACTGTTAACAGTTGACATAGCATAAAACTCCAAAGAGTTAATCCTTGGATACCCATTTGCCAACTGAAAAGACATACATCACCTTCTCTTGGCTACAAAATATCCATTACATTAGGAGGCCTAAGACTGAGAATTCTTAGGTATTTTCCAGAATCTGCAGACTTTGGAAGTGGATAGTTTTCTATCCAAGATGACAGAACAAGATTAACTTTCTGATTCTACAGAAGCCTTTTTCTTTCCCTTTACTTTACCACTCACCTTGCCTACTACTGTAAATTGACACCCTCTATATTCTTAATATGATTCCCATTATCTTCATCCTGGTGCTTTTGATCTCTTATGGTCACAAGGATTACCTGATCCACAAGCATGGAATCCCACTGAGCATAGCATATGACCAGGGGACTCACTTCGCAGTGAGCAAGGTAAGGGAGTAAACCCAGGGTCATAGGATGCACTGCTTGATATCACATGTTGTACCTGGAGGCAGCCAGCCCCATTAAATGCTAAAATGCCCTTCTCAAAGCACACTGAGCCCAGCTGGAGTGGCTCAATTGTTTGAGTGTCATCCCATGCACCAAAAACTTACCGGTTCGATTCCCACTCAGGGCACATACCTAGGTGTGGGTTCAATCTCCTGTCGAGGTACACACAAGAGGCAACCGATAGATATTTCTCTCTTACGTTAGTGTTTCTTTCTCTCTCTCTCTCTCTCTCTCTCTCTCTCTCTCTCTCTCTCTCTCTCTCTCTCTTCCTCTTTCTCTAAAATCAATGGAAACATGTCCTCATGTAAGAAATAAAAAAAGAGACTTTATATGTCACCCAAGAAATGATTTATTGAGGGATTCAAGGGAGAGCCTAGACCAGAAGCAACCAGAAAACACCCTAAAGATTTACTTGGACAAGAAGTTGGGTAGATGTCTCCAGCAGGAGCTCTGTAGAGGTGCATATAGTTCATGGCTCATTGCCAACTACAAACTGCCCCTCCATAGTCACTTGGAAACTAGAAATTCTGCACCTTCAGTAAATCAGGCACACTACCTGAATACCTCTTGGAAGCTTTCCTCCCTGGACCAGGCAGGACACAGACACTAGGAGCCCAGAGAACAGTTTGGAATACAGCGAAGGTACAGCTTACCTCCCAAGGTCCTCAAATCCATAAATTAAGTGGATAGAGACCCAACCATGGCCCTTTCCCCAGTCCACCTTTCTCTTTCAGCCACCCAGTTTTCAGGGATGGCTAATCCAAGGTTGCTTAGCTCTACAAAAGAAACTCTAGCTAAGCTAGGCTAGTTGAGAGACAAGCCAATCACAAACTCAGTCCCCATCCTGGATAGTCCTTTTCCTGCCTCCTCAGCTTTGAGCAAGGAAGGTCATAAGGCCCTTCGTCCAAGGAGAAGAGCAGACAAACCTTTTAACTCCTCACACCCATCTTCATGGATAAATCATGGCAAAGTGGGACTACATAGTAGGGGGGACAAGAAAGGCAGTCCAGAGTCACTCCAAGTCAAACAATGGCAGGTCATGACCAAGGGATGAGAGTGGAGTTGTGTCCTAACAGACTGCAGCCATGGAGGAGGATTGCCCTAAGGCAGAGAACAGAGTGTCTGAAAGTATCAGCACAGAGAAGAGCATCTTCTTGGAGTTTCCACTTTAGGTATAGGATGTTGGAGATTGATTTAGGGCAGTGGTCGGCAAACTGTGGCTCGTGAGCCACTTGCAGCTCTTTGGCCCCTTGAGTGTGGCCACGGAGTTTCAATCGCACTGTACATGCGCGCCCGCACGTGGTATTTTGTGCAAGAGCCACACTCAAGGGGCCGCAGTTTGCCGACCACTGATTTAGGGATTCCTTCAAGGGCCAAAGAGACCAAGAAGACTATCAGACCAAGAAGCCACAACTGGAAGATATCCTGAGAGCCAGTGAGCTGGGAGATACACAGAAACTGAATGGCTGAGTGGTCAAGGGGCTCCAGTGACCAAGGAATGCTCCCTTAAAGAATGACTTGCTGATGAATTGAGGCTCACACTGGGGGTAGAATTACAGAGCCAGACTTAGGGTTTTCCCATTGAAGTGCCCCTTGCCTCAGATAGTCTGCATACTCCATTTCCTTGAATCTGTAACTTTTAGGAGTTGATATCTTAATAATATCACATTGTCCAATTCACAAACATCGTAGATCTCGTCATGTATTTAGATCTTCAAGTTCCCTCATCAATGTAATTCTTTGTGTACAGATATTACACATATTTGGTAAATTTTATCCAAGTATTTCATATTTGTACATAAATGGCATTTTTACTTAAATTTCCAATTGTTCATTGCTAATATACAGAGATAAAGTTGATGTTTTTGTGTGTGTGTTTGCTTTTTATTTGTTAATCCTCACCCAAGGACATTTTTCCATTAATTTTTAAAGAGCGAAAGGGAGCAGGAGAGGCAGAGAGAGAACCAGCAATGTAAGAGATGCACATATATTGGTTGCCTCCCACACATGCCCCAACCAGGGCTGGGGATCGAGCCTGCAACAAAGGTACGTGCCCTTGACCAGAATCGAACCTGAGACCCTTCAGTTCTCGGGCCGAGGCTCTATCCACTGAGCCAAACTGCTAGGGCTAAAATTGATGTTTTTGACTTTATATTCTGTGACTTTGTTAAACTCACTAATTCTAATGGCTTTTTTGTTGATTCTTTAGGATTTTCTACATAGACATGTCATCTGTAAATAAGGACAGTTATATTTCTCCCTTCTAGTCTGTATGCCTTTCATTTCTTTTTCTTGCCTTACTGCATTAGCTAGTAACTCTAGTAAAATATTGAATAGAAGTGGTGTGGACATCCTTGTCTTGATCTCAGGGTGGAAAGCATTCAGTTGTTCACCATTAGGTATGATGTTGGCTGTAGGTTTCTTGTAGATGCCCTTTTATCAGCTTAAGTTTCCTTCTATTCCTAGTTTTCTGAGATTTTTCACCATGAATGGATATTTGGTCAGATGCTTCTTCTGCATCTACTGAGATGATCATATGGTTATTCTTTTTTAGTATAAACATGGTGAACTGCATTGACTGATTTAATATTAAACTAATCCCACATTCCTGAAATAAATCCTACTTGGTCATAGCATATTGTCCCTTAATATATTGTTTGGTAAAATTTCCTAAAATTTTGTTTATACATTTTGCAACTAGATTCATGAGAGATACTGATCTGTAGTTTTCTTGTACTAATTTTGTCTTATTTGGTATCAAGGTAATGTTGGGCTCATAGAATGTGGTGGAAATTATTCCCTCCTTTTCAGTATTTTGAAGAGTTTGTTTAGATTTTTTCTTCCTTAAATGTTTGATAGAATTAACCAATGAAGCCACCTACACCTTAAGTTTTCTGTGTGGGGTTTTTAACTACAATTTCAATTTTTAATAGATATAAGGACTATTTAGATTATTTCTTCTTGGATGGATTTTGGTAATTTCTCTTTCATATTTTTTATTTCATTTAAGTTTTAAAATTAGCATAAATTTGTTCATGGAACAAATATCTTTAAATATCTGTGGAATCTGTAGAGGTGTCACCTCTCATTTCTGGTATCGTTAATTGTTGTCTTTTTTTTTTTTTTCAAATCAGTCTGGCATCTGGCAAGATGTTTATCAATTTTATTGATCTTAAAGAACCAGCTTTTGGTTTTTTTGATTTCCTCTATTTTTGTTTTCTATTTCATCAATTGATGCTTTGATCTTTATTAAATATATTCTTCTGCTGCTTACTTTGGGTTAATTTGCTATCTTTTTTGCTGCCATTTATTGGAATTTTAGCATGCGGCAGAAACAAATGCTTTGCTTCACTCTGTGTTTATATAGAAATCAGAGATGTGATTTAAGGGAGCGAGGTGATGAACTCTGCTTTAGTTTTCTGGCTTTTCCATTCATACATATGAAACTGCCATTTGTAGATTCTCTTAGGCTAGAGACCATGAAGTCAGTGTTTAAAAACCTTGGTTTTGCAGTTTGACATACTCAGGATTTATATCCTACGTCTTCCCCCTTCCTAGCTACATAACCTCATAAAGTAACTTACTGTCCTGAGCCTCAGTTTACTCATCTGTACAATGAAAAGAATATATTTCCTCATAATGAAATAATTTATGTAAAACTCTTAGCTTCATACCTAACCCATAGTGCTTGATATATGTTAGCTATTATTTATTATTACTCTTCAATTACAAAATTTTATCCTGTACTAACGACCCCTTCATTATTTAAGGATTTTTTTCATATAAAGTCTTCTATTAGATAAATTCCAGCTTTCCACTGCTCAAGAGTATGGTAGCTAAATGTATAAGCTAGCTTCTGCTCTATAAGAAACCACCTCAAAATTAGTGGCTACAATTAACACATTTTCCTCCCATGATCCTATGTGTTGATTAGGCAGTTTTTCCAGTTTCAGCCAACTCAGATAGAGCTAGATGATGTAGGATGGCCTTACTTATGTCTGGTGACTGGTTCAATGTCAGCTGAGACTCAGTCATGTATCTGCAATCATCCAGCAGGCTAACCCAGGCTAGTCCATGTGGTGGTAGGATTTCCAAGAGGAAAAAAGGGCAAGCTCTGGTGACCAAGGTCCTCCCACTTGTGACTCAGTGGACATTTTTGTGTGTGGCTTCACCAATCAACCCATTTTATGTCAATTGTTTTCCCTTTGCTTGGTCATTTGCAAGCACTCCTTATTCATGTTGGCCTACAATATCGAAGATATTTTTGAATGTGACCTTTTATCTTGGAAAATATAAGGTATCAGGCAAGAATTAAGAAAGAAAAATCTCCAGCTCTGATATGTGGGGGTCCCTGCTTTGAAGTCCCTGAGGTCCCCTGGATAACCCGCCTAACCCCTCTGGGATTCCGTGCTGCCAATTTTCTCAGACCTTGACTCCTCCCCCAACCCAAGCAAAGCCAGAGTCTCCAAATCTATTGATAGCCCTACTCCATCTCCACACACAAGCTCTGCTCTGCCACCTGCCACCATGCCAGCCTGTCCTGCCTCCTAGTCTGCCCCACCCCCTTAGCATAGACCCCTTACCCAATGGGCACAGCTGATCCCCAGCTCCAAGCCTCTTCTTTCTTGCTGACTGAGCTGAGTTCCCATTCTGACAGTGGGAGGGCCAGCCCTGGGGATGCAGAGAAAGTGATCATGGCCCATGAGCTCACTAAACGCATGCAGACAGAAAATCAGTGGGTGGAGCTGATGAGTGAGTGGATCCTGCAAGCAGAGACCCATCCTTTAGTCCAGAATGGATAAACTGCACAGCTCTGGCGAGTACTGGACTAAGGCATTCTCGGAGGCTCAGACCTCTGCCAGCAACACCATGGCATGGGTGTCTGTCTTCTGCCCAGAGACACAATGCTTTATCCAAAACCCTGTGCTTGGAAGTGCAGAAAACATCAGTGTCCCCTCAGGGGCAAACTGCCCAGGCCCAGCCAGCTTACCTGCCCCAAACTGGCTCAGTTCCACAGCCAATGGGTGACTTCTGGTTTTTGGATCCACATGTGATGCTCCAGGAAAAAGCAAAAATGTCTTTAACTTTATCAAAAAAATTGGGGCTTTTTTTTGGGGGGGGGGGGTTGCGGGGGGGTGTAGGGGAGGAAGGAGGATATATAGTTATGTATTTAGAGATCTAAATTTAACTTATTTAAGTTATAACACTTTACTCTCCTATGTTCCATGTATAAAAATAATGTATGCTCATGATTAGGAAAAAAAATCCACAATATACTGAAGAGAATAAAATGAAAAGTTCCCTTCCCCAATGAGTCCCCAAAGACCACTTCCCAGAGGCAACCAGTTAGCATATTTTATTACCCTTCTAGAAATTTTCTCCGTGTGTGTAACATGGATTTGTATAACCTTGTTTTATACAGATGAATAGGATATTATAATACATACTATTTATGTTGTATTTATAAGTTTTCTCATATAGGTACATGATTAAATCTTTTCAAAATATAGATAGTACTTGGCTTAGAAACATGCAATAAACCCAAGCCAGAGAAATGTTCTAAATCAGAATCAACAAACTTTCTGTAAAGGGCCAGGTAGTAAAATATTTTCAGCTTTGCAGGCTACAGTCTCTGTCATGTGTTCTCTGAAAGTTTTTGTTTGTAATCTTTTTTAAATGTAAAGACCAATCTTAGCTCTTAGGCTCTACAAAAGCAGGCTGTGGGCCCACCTTGGCCTTCAGACTATAGTGTGCTGACCCCTGTTTTAAATAGTGGTTAGGTCTCCAGCTTAGGTCCCAGAAGCAAAATTAACCCATCATATGTTGCTAAGTTACCAAAGCGATAATATATTTAAAACTGAGATTAACCAAAGAACTTATATGCATATATGCATAACCCATGGACAGATAATAATACAGTGAAGGCCTAGTAAGGGGGTAGGATGGGAGGGGAGGAGTCAATTGGGAGAAAGAAGGACATCTGTAATACTTCCAACAATAAAGATAAATTTAAAAATAAAAAACAATAAAATTGCTTTGTAAAGTATAATGTCTATACCAGTGTGAAGAATTATTAACAGTTCTTCAGTGTTTAGCATGTGAGTAACTTTTTAAAATAAAACTGTTAAAACTGAATAACAACATTGTGTATACAATAGGTCCTTGGGTTATGTCGGAGATCCATTCCTACAGCGCGACGTAACACGATTTTCCCGTAAGTCGGAACCCACCTACAGAAGCACCTACGTCACTCACATGGAGCACATACACAGCAATAATGAAGTGAAACAGTAAAAAAAATTTAAAAGACAATAATTCCTGACCTTTACTTGTGGTAAATAAGTAATAAAAAACATAAAGCATGTATGTACATATGTCGAAATGATGGAACTTTTTCCTTTTTTTATAAATAAATGGGAGATGGCGACGTAACCACAAAACGACATACGTGGAGTCCCACGTAACAGAGAACTGTCTATATTTGAATTGCAAAAAGAATCAGTGAAGAATCTGAATAGAATGCTCAAATAATTTACAAGGTAGAAGAGGTAGATAACACTATTACATCTGATCCTACCTTTTCTTCATCAGCACAACATAAATACATATTGACTAAAAAAAATTTTTAAGCCTCGCCCAAGGATACTTTTTCCATTGATTTTCAGAGAGTGGAAGGGAGGGGGAGAGACAGAGAGACACAACGATTGGTTGCCTTGCACACGCAAGGGACTGAGCTGGTGACTGCATGCATGGACAGTGAAGGCAGTTTGTGGTACATGTACCACCCAGAAGGGAAAGCCAGATGGAAAGAAGTTGCCTTGGGCCTGTGGCAGAACATCAAGTAGGTCCTCAGGATGGGGGCGCTTTGTGAAACCCCCCTAGCAAAACATCCTATGACTTGCTAAAAGGAGTCCCTTAAAAAAAAAAAAAGCATTTTCATACCACAAAAAGAAAACAGAGGCATCTATACATGGGATTTTAGGGACCCCTTGATTCTCCTGAGTCTGCTTGCCCAGCCATGTAAGATGGAGCAGAGTGCAGAGAAAGGGTGTTAATGATTATAGGCCCAATAAAATATTACCTAAGTTTACAGACTATTAAAGGGTTTAGAAAATATTCTCCCAAGCATTACCCTTGTAGCAACTCTGTAAGGTCAGGGAGCTGGAGATGAACGCAGTGACTTGTCCAAGGTCACACAGCTAGCGCAGGACAGAGCAAAAAACAGCACTTGAAGTTTCTGAGGCCAAACTCAGTGTTCTCCACATCTCCCACGCTGCTTCCCAGGAGGTTCCATGGAGATCGAGTGGGAATGGATGTTTCTGCCTTTATTCCTCTCTCTGTTCTTCAGTTAGTGGTCGGGTTCCCATGAACATCACTTAGTAATGATGCTTAGTAAGCATCCCGTGCTTAGTAAGCATATGGAACGGCTGACCCTCAAATAAACCAGCATGGTTTGCTGAGCATCTACATCTGGAGCCAAGCTGGGGAGGGAGCCAACTCTGGGGCCAGCCTGGGTGGGCTGACATCCTCGATGCATGCTGACCAGCTATGTGAGCTTGACCTAACCCAGGGGTGGGCAAACTCTTTGACTCGAGGGCCACAATGGGTTCTTAAACTGGACCGGAGGGCCGGAACAAAAGCATGAATGGAGTGTTTGTGTGAACTAATATAAATTCAAAGTAAACATCATTACATAAAAGGGTACGGTCTTTTTTTTCTTTCAGTTTTATTCATTTCAAACGGGCCATATCCGGCCCGCGGGCCATAGTTTGCCCACGGCTGACCTAACCTCTGATCATGTAGATGAGTACCAAGGACATGATAAAAGTTCACTAACTGACACACATTTCATTATGATTGAGTCCTCATCTGCCTTCTCTAGGACCATATCATAAAAAGAAAACTATCACAAGAAGTGAATTCATGTCTTCAACTTCATTTTCTTCTTTTCAAACAAAAAATCACAAACAGGTAAATAGAATGAAGGCCTTGTACACACATGCTTGTAGGTTTGGCTAATGAGACTTTCTGGTTGTGTACAGCCTCTACATCAAGCATGTCAAACTTGCAGGCCACAGAACAAATATTTTTGTGGCCCAGCCAATATAACGGTACGTAAAAAACGTTTTAATAAAAATTTTGTAACTTAGTTTTTACAATATCCTGTTACATGTAATCTAATAAAAGAGAAACATGCAAATTGACCGCACCTCTGCCACACACCAAGCCATGCCAACCAGCCAATCAGAGCAACTATATGCAAATTAGCCCAACCAAGATAGCGGGGGGCAGCCATGGAGCTGGAGCAAGCAGGAGGCTTGGTTGCCCCAGCAATGGAGGAAGCCAAGCTTCCCACCTGCCCTGGCAGCCTGTGGCCTCCGCTCAAGGCAACAAAGTTTCAATTATAGAAGATAAATAAATCCCAGATACCTGCTTCCAGCCAGCCTCCACTGGGAGTTTGGGTGGCTGGGGGCCGTGGCCAGCCTGCAAACAGCCGTCAGCCCCTCACCAGGCTGGCCACACCCTCATGGGATGAGGGTCCCTGCTGAAGGGCTGTGGCCAGCCTGCAAACAGCCATCAGCCCCTCACCCAGACTGGCCACACCCTCATGGGGTGAGGGTCCCCGCTGGAGGGCTTGGCCAGCCTGAAAACGGCCATCAGCCCCTCACCCAGGCTGGCCAGCCACCCCAGCAAGGACCCCCATCCTGAAGGGGCTGTGGCCAGCCTGCAAACAGCCATCAGCCACTCACCCAGGCTGGCCAGGCACTCCAGCAGGACCCCCCTCCGTGAAGGGGGTGTGGCCAGCCTGAAAACGGCCCTCACCCCCTCACCCTCTCACCCAGGCTGGCCAGGCACCCCAGCAGGACCCCCACCCTGATCCGGGACACCCTTCAGGGCAAACCAGCCGGCTCCCACCCATGCACTAGGCCTCTATCCTATATAACAAAAGGGTACTATGCAAATTGACCCTAACAGCAGAACGACTGGGAATGACTGGTCACTATGACACACACTGACCACCAGGGGGCAGACGCTCAATGCAGGAGCTGCCCCATGGTGGTCAATGTGCTCCTATAGGGGGAGCTCTGCTCAGCCACAAACCAGGCTGACGGCTGCCAGTACAGCGGTGGTGGTGGGAGCCTCTCCCGCCTGCTCAGCAGCGCTAAGGATGTCCAACTGCAGCTTAGGTCTGCTCCCTGCTGGCAAGTGGACATCCCCCGAGGGCTCCCGGGCTGCCCTCCCGGGATGTCTGCCAGCTTAGGCCCAATCCCCCAGGGAGCGGGCCTCACCCAGCAGGTGGTCATCCCCCAAGGGGTCTCAACCTGCAGGAGGGCACAGGCTGGGCTGAGGGATCCCATCCCCCCGAGTGCACAAATGAAGACTAGAGGCACAAAGGAACTGTGGGGCCATGAGGCTGCGGTGGACCCAGGGGTGGGTCTCGGCATGAATGTGCCTCTAGTATATGTATATAAAACCCTAATATGCAAATAGACCAAATGGTGGAATAACTGAACCAGTTGCTATGACATGCCCTGACCACCAGGGGGTGTGCACAGAACATGGCGGGTGTCGGCAGCAGACACCAGAGTGCAGAACATGGCGGGCATCAGCTGCAGCAGGATGGTGGACCAGGTGTGCGGGGGCACCAGACCAAGGCGGGACGCCGGTCGCTGTCATCAGGGCAAGTCTCTGGTGGTTACTGAAAATTCTTTGCTCCCACATGCTGCAGTCCCACCCGGTGCTCACACCAGCTGCCAGAGCTACCGCTTGCACCCACTGCCGGCACTGGCCCCGCTCGCACCCATAGCCGGTGCTTGGCACTGGTCCCTATAGCTCGGTGCTGTCAGCAGGTGTGAGCGGCGGGGCTGCTGGCCCTGATCACCCCTGAGGGCTTCTCCATCTCCCCCTGCTCCTGAGGGGCGATCGGGGCAGCAGCCTGATGGCACCAGCCCCAATCGCTCTGCGCAGTCAGCGGGTGCAAGCGGGGCTGGTGCCGTCAGCGTGTGGGAGCGGCAGCGGCAGGAGCGGGGCTGCTGGCATGTAAGGGAACAGGGCTGCGGCGGGAGGGGCCAGGTGGGGGCACAGAGGATGGGCCGAGACCCACCCCTGGGTCCACCGCAGCCTCATGGCCCCACAGTTCCTTTCAAGGTGTACGAATTTGTGCACTGGGCCCCTAGTTATTAATAACAAACTACAACGTTCACTAATGACTGATTACTATAATCATGTTGCATTCATTTCCCTTACACACCTTACATGCAGGCACACCATTTCTCTCCCCTAATACTCGCAGTGAATATTTTAGCAGCTGATTGCCACATCATTAGTCTCCGATTGACTTGTTTGGTGTGTGCAACAGGAAATACTTCGTTTTCGGAGAACAAGAAAAATAGGCTTATTTGGTTTATGCTAATTAATTTGTGCAGTTATTCAGTGTCTGGTAAGTTAATGTTCAAGAAAAAAATATTAATTTTTATTAAAATGTTCTATTATTTTATGTTAACGATTACTCATTATTTCAGCCCTTTGTATTCAGCATGTCTCTATCAAAATAAACTTATGTTTCTATGAAAATTGAAGCTTTTGTTTTTTTGTGGCTCAGATAAACTTAAGCCTTGTTTATTTGGCTCATGTTAGCCTGAGTTTGACATGCTTGCTCTACATGCTGGAATAATGCATCCCAACCCTAAACCAAGCTCCAATATACAAATTTAATAAATGGCACTCATCCTTCTAATCTCTTCCTATATGTGATTGATCAACATCTCTTGTGGAAATTACTGTTCTGGAAAGCTGGGACAGGAAGGCAGAAAACCTAAATTACCTGAACAGCTTGAACTCCTGGAGTTTATCTCCAATCTACTGAAAATAATCAGCTATCTAGGGCTCCACCTACAGGCACCAAGAAGGAAAGACTACATTAAAGGTAGATGTTATTTATGCATAGTACAGAAAATTTTGTCCCCTTCTTCTGCTTTTGAAAAAGTTTCCCAAATGAAAATAAATATAAGAATTGCTTCTCTTTCAGCCCTAGCTGGTTTGACTCCCTGGATAGAGTGTCGGCCTGCAGATTGAAGAGTCCTGGGTTCCATTCCAGTCAAGGGCATGTACCTCGGTTGCAGGCTCCCGGCCCTGGTCAGGGCATGCAGGAGGCAAACAATCGATGTGTCTCACTCACATCAATGTTTCTCTCTACAACTGATGTGTCTCTCTCACATCAGTGTTTCTCTCTGTCTCTCCCTCTCCCTTCCACTCTCCCTATAAGTCAATGGAAAAAAATATCCTCGGGTGTGGATTTAAAAATAAAACTACTTCTCTTTCTGAGGGATGGACGTTCAAGACCTAGAGATCCAAAATTCTTTACAACAGGGCACTCGGGAACTCAAGGGTTGGGGTGGAGAGCGGCTTCTGAACATGTTATATGAGAAACAGCTGAAGAAAATAGGGGTGCTGACATATGAGGGGACTGAAGGGTGGGAAGCTCCATGGTATCTGACAGGCTAATGGGAGTGAAATTGTCCCAGTAAAGGGTGGAGTTATTGGAGAACAGATTTTATGTCATAAAGAAGGAAATTTTAATAATGAGCACTGTCCATACATAATGAGGATCAGGGTGAAGGATCATCCTGGAGGATTTTAAGCAGGGGCTAGAACAGTGATGGCGAACATTTTGAGCTCGGCGTGTCAGCATTTTGAAAAACCCTAACTTAACTCTGGTGCCGTGTCACATATAGAAATTTTTTGATATTTGCAACCATAGTAAAACAAAGATTTATATTTTTGATATTTATTTTATTTATTTAAATGCCATTTAACAAAGAAAAATCAACCAAAAAAATGAGTTCATGTGTCACCTCTGACACGTGTGTCATAGGTTCGCCATCACTGGGCTAGAAGGTCAAACACTAGGAATATTAGAGACTGATGAGCTGGTTGAGAATTAAGCTGGAATATATTTAGGACTTAGTTCTAAAAGTTTGAGAATGTATATTAAAACCTCTAACAACTGAACAGTCCTCTTGCTAGAAGGCTAATTGGTATCATCCTCAGACTTATTTTTTCCATATTAAGTACCCACATTTTGTGCTTCAAGCCCTTATTCAGTCTCAAAATAATTTTAAGAGAAAAACATCGAAGTCAAAATTTAGGGTGGATTATACCAATGTCAACATTCAAGTTTTAACATTATACTATAGTTATGTAAGATGTTATCACAACTAGAAGCTAGGTGAAGGGTACTCGGAACATCTGCACTATTTTTGCAACTTCCTGTAAATCTATTATAACTCAAAATAAAAAGCTTTTAAAAATAAAATTAAAGGGACCCTTTCCCCCTCCTTACATGGGAGTCCATTCTGTGGTACTCTTTCCCTCTCCCCATGTGGGAGTCTGTACTTGTTCTTCAATAAATCTCCACCCTGGCTATAAAAAATAAAAGTAAATTAAATTAAATTAAAGATACTTCCCCAAGAGGTTCTATGTCACCTCATAGACAACCTAGTTTGATTCACAAGTACAGTGTCATCAGCCACAAATGACTCTGTGCAAGAATGTGCAAGCAGCAGGGCTCATTTCAAAACCATGATCAATTAGCCATTAAGATTTACAATTGTGATTAGGAAAGCCTATGCCATGTTTACAGGTATCTAATTTGGTTACACTGATTATAAATTTTATCTGAGATCACATCAATAAAATCACCTATAGGCAATATATTGTTACAACTGCTTCCTATATGGTACTACACAGGAATGAGGTATATACAGACTTAATTACTATATATTTATCTAACAGAATACAATAATGTCCTTATGTCTTTTTCCTCCACTAACTATGATTTGCAACAAGAACTGGATCATATTCATCTCATTTTATCACCAGAATCTAACCCAACAGACAGTCATAGAATAAATAAGAAATAAACCAGTAATTAAGTTATGTTCTTAGGCTTCTGGGGGTGACTTTTTTTTCTTCTTTTTTTTATTTTTATTGATTTCAGAGAGGAATGAAGTGGGAGAGAGAGATAGAAACATCAATGATGAGAGAGAATCATTGATTGGCTGCCTCTTGCATGCTCCACACTGGGGATCAGGCCCGTAACCCAGGCATGTGCCCCAACCAGGAATCGAACCGTGACCTCCTAATTCATAGGTCAATGCTCAATCATTGAGCCACACTGGCCAGGTTGACTTTTTTTTCTTAGACAAAGAAATCTAAGTCTCTATTTTGGAATCAGGATTAAATATATATTCATATGCGCACACGTGTGCTTGTCTGAAGCACAGGGGTTTAATCTCTAAGATCTTTATAACCACTTGTGTTTTATTTGTTAGTTTCCCAGGATACAGTAACTCAGCTTGATTAGAATAAAACAGAGAGGTCAGGCTTTTCCAAACAGGAAAACCAATATGAACTGCTGAACAGGTCCCCTCAGCTTGCAAGTCCCTGCTAAAATGATCTCTGCCCAATTTCATCAAGTGCCAAGAACAACCAGCTTCTTTCAGAAATCACTGAGACAGCATCATTTTGCATTCTTTGATATTAACCAGTCAAGAAGCATACAGCAATTTCTTTAAATTTTTTCTCTCTATTTATTAAAAGACATGTTTTTTAAATAAATATTAAGAACAACTCAAATCAAACAAAGCAGTGAGACCACAAAGTGCTGCTTCTTTCTGAAAAGAAGTCACATCATTAGCCTGTACGAAAAATTGGCTAGTCACAACCAAAGCCAAGTAGGCTGTCTTAATGATGTGATGGCAGCTACTTACGATCCCAGAGACACCAAGGACTCCACAGGGTCAGTTATCTGAACAGGCTCAGAAGCCGGCTTGATCCTTAGGACCTCTGCAAAGCCATCACCAAACCAGCAAGTGACGTGTGCTGTGTCTACAGTAAAGTAGAAAAGGCGGTCCTGGCAGAGCTTCCGTCGATATGCAGACCGGGGGTCGGCTGACAACACAGCCTCGATGGCGTGCCTTGCTTCCTCTGCTGACTGAAAATACTTAAATGAAGCCCGACCGACATCTGCAATGAGAACAACACAACTTAATGCTCAAAATCACGCAGGTCAAATTTTATTACAGTAAACTTCAATGAGGAGCTTTATTAGTTCCTTGAGTATCACTTGAAATGAAGGCTGTTTGGAAATCTATTCAGTCATTACAGAGAACGTCACCTTCAAGTAGTACTTCGAGTAATATCTTTTCCTTCAGGAAGACTTCAAGTGTCATTAAACTTATGGGTTCCCCAAATTTCTACTTGCTAAACAAAAAATACCATGGTGATATTTTTCCTTAGTCCCTTAATAGGAGAGCTGAGTTTTCATTTTTTGGCAACCTAAATGTCACTTTTCTATGATCAGTGTAGACTTTAATTCAATTCCTTGTCATTTTCTTCTCAGAATAAATGGAGGCATGATCAGGGAAATACGTGACAGGCCCAGCATTCTCAGAAAGCCACAAGAAAGAGCACTAAACCCACACAGGCCCAGAGCACTAGCTGTACGCAAGGGAAGTTGCCTCTGAGAGCAGGTGTCACACAGCTCCACAGTTAGTGACGCCACATTCTCTAAGGAACAGAACATGAGAGAGTCCTTGTGAAAACTGTGGAACAGATACACTGAGAAAGTTCAAAGCCATCACTAAAGAGCAGGCCAACCCATTCCACCCAGGTGTGTATGTCAGGCAAACAGATGTTTACCCTGCCAAATAGCAACACTTCCTGCATTGATGGCACTGTAAAATCTATATATAAAAGGCTAACATGCTAAGTGTCCATCCTCCGTCCAGGTAATGATGTCACGTAGCAATGCCCAGCTTCCTCTCCTTAGTGATGACTAGCCTCCCTGCAGTTTCTGCGGCCCAGGAACACGACTTGCTTTATAGCCAGTGGAAACACTTTACACCGTAACCAAATGTCTGTGAAGCGTTTTCCTGTGCCTCATCTCATTTGATCCTCACAGAAATCCTGGAGTAGGCAGAAAGGAGACTCGGTAGAATCCCATTTTCTTTTCATTAGCTGGAAAACGGAGATTTAGAAAGCTTAGAAACTTGAACCGACTGAAAAGAAGAAATGGTGGACCTTAAAAATGACTTCAGGTTTTCTCATTGTGCAGAATATAGTCAAACACTGCTGCAGTTAAATATTTTACCCTTTGTTCTCCCTGCGTGATCTACAATAATAATCTGCTACGTGTTGATATTTAGTGCTGTGTTGCTGACAATTACCTGAAAGAGAAGTTGGGGTGCTTCACGGGCTGGAAAAAGTTTAGCTACATCTGGAAGCAGGTCTAATTAAGCAAGTTTGTTCTATATCTATAAAAGGCTAAGTTGACTCGCACATGCATAATACATGTAAAGCTCTCGCTGGCGCCAATCGCACACATGTGTTTCCATCTGTCATTGTAGATCATGAATTTGGTTGACATTTCTATTATAGAGAAAGGATAAATAGCAATAATAAAATACTTCTTCTAATTAATTTCCTTTCAATGTGCATGAATTCATGTACCAGGCCACTAGTAGTTAAATAAAAAATTAACAGTGACCTAATTTTTAATAGCTGTAACATAATATATATGTCCAAATGAAGGCAAGACCCTTCCAGAAAGGCATGTGATTTAAACAATGTTGTCCCTATTCAAAATATCATCTAGAGCAGCGGTCGCCAACCTTTCAGACCTCACAGACCCTCAGTGGTCCGCGGCCCACCGGCTGGCAACTGCTGATGTAGAGTGGCTGTGGGTTCCTATCCTTCTGAAAGGAAATTTAATTTTTAGAAAACAGCCAAAATTCACTCTAGACTATCTCCAATAAATACGTTTGTAGGTAAAGCCATGAAGTTCTATTTTTGATCAAAAACAAGGACCAATAACACAGTGCTAAGATTCCCTTGTTGCACGGCTCATAAAATGACTCTAAAACCACTCAAAACAGCAGAGTTCCAAAAACATCCACACACAACAAAGAAAAGAAAAAATAAAAATAAAAATAAATAACGAAACAACAGAAAACACATCACAGACTTCAGTAACAGTGTGTCTGGTAGAAGAAGCTCCAGGCCTTTGCCTGGCTGTTCATTTGGCATAGGTGCCTTCCCTCACTTCCCTTTCTACCTATCCTTCTGGGCTAAGCTCAAATGCCTTTTCCTCTAGGAAGCCTTCCCAGATTGTCTCCTTGCTGCACAAGTCAGAATCCTTCTCTCCCTCATGTTCCCACAGCACTCTATCAGTGCCAACCTCTCTCCCTCCATTCAGTATCTTTCATCTTTTCTAGACTCTGAACTTTCTGAGCTCATTTCTTATTTCTATACAGGCTCTAAAGTCTGCTATCTGTTATAAATCAATCCCTGTTTATAGTTATATTTTGTAATTTCTTTTTAACTATTTTTAATTAAGAAAGTACAACACTGTAGTTTGAAAAAGAGAGAACTTTCCAAAGTAAGAAGCATTCAACAATAACCACAAGACAAAGGGCAAGTGTAAATATAAAGTATCTTCTAGGGAGCACTCCTTTGTTCTACCACAAAAACCCTTTTAAAACTGAACTTCCTCCTCCCCATCAACTGTATCGAGTGATAAAACAACTTTCATAAACAAAACTTCCTAACAAGGAGATCAATTTAAAAAGCAAATGCTTTGTTTAAACATAAAGCCTTAGGAGGAATGAGAAGCACAACCCTCCAGGGGCAGATGAAATCTGACATCTCCTTCATAACTGGCTACTTTCTATTGGAGCCACTGCACCCACCTCTTCACAGCCTGTCCTTCATTCTAGATGGCTGCTTTGGATCTGCTATGGGCTGGAGAAACCAGATAATGTTTTTAAAGAACCACATGTTAAAGAAAACAGGCTCCAAGTAAAAGTCTGGCCTCTTCTGCAATAAAGTGCATGTCTCTAGTGCTAGGACTTTATGTGGACAGTTTCTGTGCTAAGAGATCTTACCCTCAGAAATAGCAAATTTGGCTAAACCTCCTAGTAAAAGCTCCTCTCTCATTCAGAAATAAGAAATGGAAAGTACCTGGTTCACCTTCTGAACTGAGGTGCTCAAGGTCCATCTCTGCGTGAGGAGTAAACCGGACCTGCAAGGTGGCCACAGGGGCCTCTCGCACCCAGGCGGGAACCACACTGTGGTGGGCTGCGTCAGCCATCCGGGGAGGGCAGTGAGGAGGCACGGGCTGCACCTCCCCACTGCCTCCTTGTGGGACCACTGCTTCTTTCCTTCTCCGTGGCCGCTTATCTGTACTCTCCTCTGAAAAGCTCTTCTCCAGGAGACATGGGCCCATCTGCTTCTCCGCCAGACTCAGTGTCTGACCACTTCTGGATTCTAAACCCAAGTCTGCTGTCTCCCTGTGCTTAGGCGAGCGTTGCTGGATTTTGGCTGTGTCTTTGTGTTGCGTGTCATTTTCTCCTGAAGCTCTGTGTTCGGGACATGTAGGCTTCTCCTTAGTGCGACCGCAGGGCTGTGGTTCCTCACACTCAGAGAGCTGTTGCTGAACACGGCTGTCAGTCTTGGCATCAGACCGGGACACAATTTTTGGTTTATTTTGGTTATTCTGTAAATTACACTCCCCTAAAGGCTCAATCAAATTTTGTGGTGAGTCATAATCAGCAATGTAGGGCTTTATGTCCAGTACAGGTGTGCCATGAATCATGTCAATTCCAGAAAGGTATATAGTTCCACCTATAATGTGAAAAATACATCTTAGAAATAACAATGAAGAATAGTGTAAACAACTGAAGAACTGACATCGTCTACTTATGCTTCCCTAAGCTTGCTCACAATTCTCTTATGTACCAGGCTCTCTTACACCTGGTGCTGACATACACTGGAAACCCATCCTCGTCTTTACCTGTCAAACGCCCACTTGCTCTCCAAGGCTCTCACATAACACCTCTTCTACAAAAGCCCTCCTGGCTCTCCCAGACATAAGCACTCTTTCGTGTTCTAGAGGAACTGTATACAAACTTCTCCTAGAGCCCTCTTCATGTGGTCCGGCAATAACCGGCTTAGAGTCTCTCTCCCTAGACCAGCCGTGGGCAAACTACGGCCCGTTTGAAATGAATAAAACTATTGAAAAAAAAGACCGTACCCTTTTATGTAATGATGTTTACTTTGAATTTATATTAGTTCACACAAACACTCCATCCATGCTTTTGTTCCGGCCCTCCGGTCCAGTTTAAGAACCCATTGTGGCCCTCGAGTCAAAAAGTTTGCCCACCCCTGCCCTAGACAGTGAGCAGTTGAGCCCTTCAGCACTGGGTGGGGCTGACTCATCTTTGCATTACTGGGGCTTCTAACTCTCGTCAGGCACATTGGTGTCCTCAATGTATCTCTGTGGGACCAATGAGGGTTTCCATTGTGGCAAACAGACTCTAAGGTGGTCCCCATGAAGCCCACCTCCTGGTGTTCACAGCCGTGTACAATCCTATCCTCTTGAGTGTGACTTGATATCACTCCAGTAACAATATTATGTTAAGATGCCCGTGCTTGCTGGCAGACTCACTCAAGAGACTCTCCATGTGGACTTGATGAAGTAAGCAGCCACGCAGGGATAGCCCAGGTGGCAAGAAACTGCAGGCGGGGTGTCTAGGAGTGGAGGGCAGCCACCAACCAACAACCAGCAAGAAGCTGGGGCCCTCAGTCCCACAACTATAAGGAAGTGAATTCTGCCAACAACCTGAGTGAGCTTGGAAGTGAATTCTTCCAGTCAAGCCTCCAGATAAGAACTCATCCCAGCTGACACCTTAATTGCAGCCTGGTGAGACCCTAAGCTGAGGACCCAGCTCCTGACCCACAAAAACATAATGTTTTAAACACATAATAAATGTGTGTTATTTAAACTGATAAGTGCATAACATGTTATGCAGCAATTGAAATTTAATACTCCATCAAACAATTAAGCAGAACACAAGTCACCATTACCAAATATTAAGAACAGGTCTCTTGTTTTCTCACTTACATAACTGCTCTCCAGATCCTACTACTCGTGCACAGTCTAAGTCTACTAACTGGATCCTTGGGAAATTGGCCAGAAAAACTATGTATGATCACATTGGATTCTGTCTCCGTTTAAGAAAAACATGACTAACAAAGGACTTTGATTTCTAAAATTATGCTTACTGTGAGTGAGCCTGGAACTTTGGAAAGATGCCTTTTGTACTTTCTAAGTGATTATGCCTAACAATGTCTACTGAAGAAAGAAAGGCAATGTAGCATAGGGAAGAGCACATGGGATTTGGAGTCAGACTACCCCCTGGATAGAGGCTATTATTAAAATTATCTAATATCAAAGAACAGCAGTGGCCTCATCCATAAAATGGAGATTGTTACCCTATCAAACCCACAGAGCCACTGTGAGATAACGCACATGAACGCTCTTCATAAACTGTACATACCACACAAACATTAGTAGTCACTATAATGCATATTTAGTAACTATAGTGTTATTGTGCTTGCCTTTCACCTTTCTGATTTGATCTCCCCCGTTAGGGTGTTAAGTTCTTCTGTAGGGCAGGGATTTTTATCTGATCTGTTTATCACTATATCCCCAGCACCTGGAACAATGCCTGGCACATATTCAGTGCTCAGAAAATATGTGTGGGTGTACAAATGATCATAAAATGTTCTAGTACTGCTTACCCAAGTTGGTTAGTCATCACAAATTAATAAAACTCAAGTTGGATCAGCTACAGAATTTTTCCAGAAAACCTATCCAAGGCCTGGTTGAATACAATCCAGCAGAGGAGTTCAAGTTCTGAGAAAGAACAAGCAAAATAACTGCTCTCATCTTTTTAGCACCCAAAAGTCTGAAAAGTATTCTTAGAGCTTTTGTCTTATAAGATCCTCAAAAAAATCATGCAGCGTTCCAGAGAGGCAGGTCCTTCTTCTTTGCCCACTGAACAAATAAGCAGGCTGAGGCCTGGAGCGGTCTTCTGACTTCCAGTCCACCTGCTGCTTCATCTTCTGCCTCTCTAACAAATGTGCTGATTAGGCCAGAAGTTCAAGAAGGGATGCCTGCTTTCCAAATCGTCTGGCTCAGAAACTAGGTTATACATTAACAGGGAGTGAAAACTAATCTGGTATTCTACACAGGGACTTCTACAATCTGACAGATGTTTGACCCTACAGTGTGATTCATCCCAGGCCCTCTGCCACGAATCACAGCTGACAAACACAACTGCAGCACAATGCAAGTTCACTTCCTCCAGGCTGCAGGGAAGAAATGACACACCACCACTCCGTGTGCTGACCACATATGCATGTATGACCAGTTACTGTGTGTTAAATTTTGAAAGCATCCAAATACATTTGTATTTACTGCATTCCAAGTCAGAGAAAATCTGGTTCCTAATTTAATGATTATGAAATCTTAAAAGTTATTTTTAAATAATTTAAACTTGGATAAATGTAACAATATAAATAAGTTCTGAGCATCCTGACAGTTTATGTCAAAATGTTTCTCGACATCACCAGTATTTGTCTGAATAACAGCCAGTGTTGAATATTATGCAGATTTTATAAGACTTCTTTTTAAGAAGAAAAAAAGGTTAAAAGTAAAAACGACATGTGTACCTTCTACCTTTTCCAGCTTGGCCAGGGTCAGTCCTATTGCATTGGGACGATGTGGGCTCCTTGTGGAGAAAACGCCAGTCTTCGCACCATTCAGCCTAGGAGGCTGAACTTTTGCCTTACAGCTCAAATGACCATTTTTGTGAAAAACAAACAAAATCCTATTGAAAAAAACAAACCACTGAGTAAGAAAAAAGCACAAGTTAATTTATCATAATGAGCTGACGGAGGAAAATCTTTAATCCTCACAAATTAAATCAGAAAGAATGCTTTTAATGGTATTAAAATGTAATCCGTGAGAAAAAAAATACCATTCCTGTTTCATGAAGGAAGAGTCTTATCTCTGTATCCTTTGTCCCTACTACAATGACTGGTACACAGTAAGAACTTAATAGATGTTTGTCAAGTGCCCCATAAACAATATTTATGAGGTGTTTGGTATATGCCAGGCAGTATGCTAGACATTTTTATATTCACATCATTTAATCTGCTTAACAATCCTAAGAAGTATAATTTATTCCCCATTTTAAGGATGAGGAAATTGCTGTTCAGAAATGTTAAACAACTTGACTAGGCCTTCCTATACAAGATTAAAAGCAAGAATCTATGAAGAAAAGCAGTTAACAGATTTGAAATCATAAAGTTTATGTGCTACAAAATGTCATCCAAGGAGAAAATGTTTGCTGTGTGTATAATAGACAATGAATAGGTTAATACCTGTGGTATCTAAACTATTCCTACATATCACAAAGGACAACTCAATATAGGAAACGAAACAAAAACCATGAAAAAGTAATTGACAAAAGAAAGAGAAATAGCTAACAACTATATGAAAAGATGTTAAACTTTGTTAATAAAAAAAAAAAATTAAACTAAAAAAACAAAATACTGTTTTTTCCTGTCAGGCAAAAATGTAAAAAATTGGTAACAAATAGTGTTATCAATCGTGTATGGAAAAGGTCATTTTCATTTACCCTTGACGTATACATTGGTTACGCTTTTTAGAGGGCAATTTGGCAGGAGCTCTCCAAAATGATAAGTATGTACACCTTCTAACCCAATACAGCCACTTCCCATATCCTATTCATAAAAATATACAAGTGCCCAAGAATGTGTCTAAGGGGGTTTGTTACAGCATGACTGTAATAGCAAAATAAGTCTCCATTAACAAGGGAACAGTCAAATCATGGTACATCTATATTTTGCACTAACAGGCAGCCATTAAAGCAAAAGAAAGTAAATCTATATGTACTGTCATGATATACACACTAAGTGAAGAAAACATATTCCATTTTTTTTAAAAAAAAACTCACTCTGTATGTATATATTTATGCTTCTATGAGTATCAAAAAAGAAAAAGAAAGAAAAGGCCTGGCAGGATATACACCGATCTGTTAACAGCGATAATCCCTGAAGAGTGTTGGAAGGTGGGGATGAAAAAGAAGAAGAAGAGGAGAATTAAGAAAAAAAAAAATCTATATACTCCTGAGTCCATTTTTTTTATATCAGCAATGTTAACTTAAATAATCCAATCAAGATCATACACACTAGATCATCAGAACACCCATGTTCTTTCTAATCTATCCAAACTAACATGAAAAAGTTAAGTATTTCAGAACAAAAACTTAATTTTAGGTCTACACCAGTAAAATTAGACCACTTCAGACTGCTGATGTTGGGGTGAGGAAGAATGGACAAAAAGAATTCCAAATGACACATATAACACAGGCTTTAATATAGGTAACACTTTATTTTTATTATTATTATTATTATTTATTATTATTATTATTGTAAAAGGTGGAAATTTATTGAGAAATAAGCAGACTCCCACGTGGGGAGGGGGAAAGAGTCCCCAGGTAACATTTTATAAACTATCCAGATTTCTAAGGTCTCTTTTGTCTTCTAAGAAGAGCAGACTTAATTCTTCATGGGTGTAGGGCAGGGTCCAAAAACTTTCAGTAAAAAGTCAGATATCAAATATTTTAGGGTTTGTAGGCCAACCAGTCTCTGCTGTAACTATTCAACTCTGCTGCTGTAGCACATTAACAAATGCATGTGGCTGTTCCTACACACGTATTTACAAAAACAGAAGGTGTGGGATGGATTTGGTCCATGGGCCACAGCTTGCTGACTGCTGGTGCAGAGGACAGAATGACTACCCATAGACAGAACAGAGAGGGTCTACAGATTTCAGCTCAACAGAAAGGTGTTGATCACAATGAGAGCCAACTGCAAAAGGACCGTGCCTCCTCAGTGTATCCCAAGCTTCCCTCAGGGTGTCCAAGTTATGCAGACAATCACATGCACAAATACAGCAGAGGAATCTCATGCAATAGACAGGTTGGTCTGGATGACAGGCTCTAAGGCTGCCTCCGTCAGTGGTTGCATATCAACTGGAATACATTTTACTCAGGGGCAAGCTCTGCCCAACGCTATAAAACAACTTACCAAACATGAGAAAACTCTTCTAAACCCATCAAGGAATGTTCAGGATTATTAAAGATGCTCTTTCTAATTCTCAAACAAGCCCTTGAATGGCGACAAATGGATGGCTGCCTTGGAGTACCATTCTTGGCTGAGAAACAGGATTCCAAATAGCCAATTGGCTCAGTTAAAAGATTCCCTGTAGAAAATAAATTAGGTAAGAAATCATTAGTCAAACGGTGTATGAAAACATGTTTTTTCTAAGGCATTGATTTCATAGTTTTAAAACCTACCAGGTGTTATACAACTACAGAACATGATTCTTACATGCAGGGTAGGAATAAGCACAGGCATGCCATGGGAGTAGTACTGGCATGAAAATCAGAGAAATGGGGTGAAGTGATTCCCTAAGTAATACGGGAGGGTTAGGGTATCGAAGAGAAAAAGGACAAAAACAAGGTAGAGCTATTACATTAGCTGTGTGACCTTGGACAAAATCGCTTACGTCTCTAAATCTGTTTTCTCATCTATAAAACAAGGATAATAACACCTATATCAGAATTATAAGATTATCAAAAGATGTAAAGTACCTAGTACAATAGAAGGTGCTCAGCAAGGAGTGGTTTTTACAGCCCTTGCTCGGGCTTTCCTTCCTTTTAACAATATTACAACAACTATATTAACTGTGTAGTAAGAAAAAGACCAGTAAGTTACTGATGTAGAGGTTTTGTGCACAGTGTTTATTTACAAGTCTTGTGCAGGCAGAAAAGTTCAAATGGTAGGTCCTCTCCACTTCTTGCCTGGACTATTAAATGACTCTTGTTATAATTTGTCTCCCCTCTGCCAGTCCCTCCCCTCCTCAACACACACTACTCCAATCCTCCAGACTCTGGGTTCCCTATGTTATGCTACTAACTTTAACTTTCCATGCTTCCCCTCTGTTAACAGATGGTGCATTTCTTAGCCTGGTGTTCAAGGTTCTCTATAATCTGAATCCAATCAATGGTTCCCCAAACTCCCTGTTCCATCAAATACTTCTGGATTTACAGCTTCCTAATCCAATTCCACGAACCTCTGAGCCACGCTCTTTCCTGCCCGTCAAAATACTAGACTTGTAATCTGGTAGAGTGCAACTTTAAAAAAAAAAAAGAGCACAACCTTTGACCAGATAACAGTACTTTTAAGAAATTTAAGTCAAACATTTAGAGCATACACAAAGATTTTAGTTTCAAGAACTTTCATTTAAAACAATGAAAACTGGCAATACCCTAAATGCCCTATAATTTAATCCCTTAACAAGGGAACTTGTTAAGTTAGAGGACATCTATAAAACAAAATAATTAACCCCTTAAAATTAAAATGATTGACCATGGATTTTTATGAATCTTAAGTTTTTAGGGGTCATATATCAACTCATATTTCCAGGGTGTATGCAGTAAAACAAACATCAAGATATTCACCATGGTTTTCTCTGGGTGGTGGGTAATTTCCTTCCACTTGCATCCTCTAGTTTGTAAAGTTACTATAGTTTGCTCTACATGCAGAGGTGAAAAAAAAAGAAGCAAACTCATTTCATCTTTCCGGGCCCAGTTTAAAACTATTTCCTCCCTCTGGCCTTTCCAGGCTTTCCTCATTGCCTACAGGAAGCTCCTCACTGGCGGCACTAATCCCTAACCCGCACACCACCAGCGGCACACATCCTCTCTCTCCTACATGAACAAAAGCTCCCTACGAGAGCCGTTACTCGGGACGAGGCCAGTTCAACCACCTCCGCAAGACCGGCGGACCTCAGCTACCGAGGAACATGGTGACGTCATCCAGCCCGCCTAGACGGGTCACGTGGTCGACGAAGCACGTGAGCCGTGCCTTCGCAGTCAATGTGACGCACGTCAGCTCAGGGTCTTGCATTTCTCGTCCCTCTCTGCAGTGAAGTGGGCGGCCCACACCTAGGCCTCTTCCGAGGGCGAAATCTCCAGCCTCTCAGAAGTTACCTGTCTCCAGAGCCGGCTTCACGCACCCGCACGGGGTCGCTGTGGGGCGACGCCCTGGTTCCTCCAAGCCGCGCATGGCTACAGGTGACAGAGGCGCCCACTCCACGCGTTCTAGCCTTCCGGTTCCGGTCTGCATGCCTGGCGCCTGCGCAGCAGTCGCACCCGCAAGGTGGTGTCAGTATCCGGCGCAGGCGCTGCGGATGGGGCGCGCGCAATGTCCTCGGGCAGCCCAAAGGTTACCTTTGCTGTGCAGGTGTTTGTCATCCTCTGTTCCTCTCCCGTTACGGGGTTCCTCTCGGAACCGAACCGGTGTCTTAGTTGTCTCGCGCGGACCCATTGCAGTTGCTAGCCCTTTCAGAGCAGTCAGCGACTCCGAGTCCCCGCCCTTCCCAACGGGTGGGGGGAGGGCACAATCAAGAAGATTTAAAAGATGTCTGTCTCCAAATAAGCATCCTACATATCAAGCGCATAACGCTAATATTTAAAGAAAAATAATGTGGGGGCGGGGGGAGAATGTGTATATGCAATGACCAAATAGCAAAATGATCGGATGTTAGGAAATGTTTAAAATTCTCCTTGGGTGGTGGGAATACCCATACATTCATACTTGTATGTATGCTCCCCTCCCATTTTTCCGTAATAAGAATGATTTACCAGAAAGGAACCCAGGTAAACCTTCAAATAAAATGGATGGGAAACCCCATACCGATTAGGGGTTAAGAAGTTGGGACTGTTTTTGTGCTCCCTCCCTCAAGGAAACTGAAGTGAGAATGAAATTGAGAGTCAGCTGGCCATTTGCATTGAAGGGATTAGGGTCGTCGTTTCTGGGCAGCTCTGAGAAGCTGAGGGACAATGAGGACTCTTTTTTAAAATCCCATTCGATGAGCAGTTATCCCTGTAGGATAGCCTATCCTTTTACCCATTTGTAACATCATCTGTTATCTATTTTAAGTTTCTCTGTATGCATTTTTCTGTTTCTGGGAATTTTATCCTGTTGGTTCAGGTGGCGTGGTGGTTGTTGGATGGAGACATATTGCCTACAATATAAATTATTCAAAAGCATACAAGTCCACAGACTTAAAAGCTTAACAACCATTTTTTTTAAAAAGCTGTTTCTAAACCTGTTCATTTGTTATGAACTAATGGGTCACTAGTAGAAAAGAATCAGCAGAAAAAGCCAAGGATTTAAAGAGAACGTGGTTTGAAAAGAAAGGCACTTGACAATTTGGAAAAGAATGCAATTATTCTGTTTCCATTCGGAAACAGCTCTGTGTAGCTGAAGAAACAAGTTTGAGGATGGCTGAGCTATATATACATTGTAAAACTGGGTGGTAATAGCTGTGTTTGCCACTAGATGGTGGTGCTGTGGAAAGTGACAGTCTTCCTTAATATGTGGACAGTCTAGTGTAGAAAATGAGGTATTTATTTGCCTTCCCTGCCTTAGACATCATCTATAATGACATTCACACACAAAAATACATTCATTACCAAGTGTGACAAGTACTGAAATGCAGAGCAGACTTGGAAACACTAATGAAGTAGATTGCTACCTCTTCAAGGTAATGTAACATCTTAATTTCTTAAGTTTTGGTACGTGGACCATGGTTAAAGATGATGTCAACTGGGTGAGAGGTATACAGGAATATCTGTACTATCTTTACTTTTATGTAATTCTAAAGTTGTTCCTCAAAAAGTCATTTAAAGCAAAATAAAAAATATACCTATGTCTGGATGTCATCCTAGGCAGGTGAATAGAAGCCCCAGGGAGGTGTCTGGGCATTGTAATTTCGAAATCTTCCCCAGTGGTTCTTATATACCAAGAGGGTTGAGAACCACTGTTCTACACCATGAATGCTTAAGAGACTAGGATTGTCTTGTTCTTTACTGTTGCCTACGTCTGCATAGAAAGTTTAGGCAATTGTGCCCTTGCTGAACCAAACTTCCCGACCTCTTCCCACCCAGAATAGTTCCTGCTCCTGCCCCCAGGCTCTCGTCATTTTCAGTTAATCCTGACCATTATCACCAAATAAATACTCCTAAAATACTAAAACTGCCACTTCATTGTTCAAAAGTCTTACTTAGTTCCCTATTACCTAACAAGTAAGGGATATACTTCTTAGTTAAGTATTCAAAATTCTGTACACTCTAATAATACAAGATTTTTAGCTACTAAGCTGCTATTCCACAGGTACCCTGCATTAACTGAACGTCTTGAACACTTGAATTCACTCCTCTCTGTAGAACATACCATAATAATGCCGTTATCCTCACCTATAATAGAAATCCTCTCCATCTTTCAAGGCTCCACTCGTGTAATTTTTCAGATCACTTCAGCAAAAGAGACCATTCCCTTTATTGTATCTACTGTTCAAATGGCACTATCATTTACTATTTTCTTTAGTAATTATTTGTTTCCTGTTTTATACCCCCATAAGACTAGATTAAACACCTGATGGACTAAGTGTTATAAGTCTTCTAACCTTCAAAATGCTTACCATGATGTATTCCACACAATTAAGCATGTAATAATGATTTAATGTACAAATACAATATATAAAAAGTAAAAACAAAATTCAAATACACAAGTAAATACATTCAGCACTACAAAATATCTTTGGAGTCCCAGAAAGATAAAATTAACTTAAAAAAACAACTAAAACTTAAATAAAATTTTGATGCTATTGTTACATTATTAGTTGAACAAAGTTTACAAGAAAAGTATATACTCACCCAAATTTTAAGTGCTCAAATTTATTAATTTTTTTGCTCTTAAGAATTAATCAAGCCCTAGCTGGTATGGCTCTGTGGATAGAGCGTCAGCCCATGGACTGAAGAGTCCCAGGTTCAATTCCAGTCCAGGGCACATACTTCAGTTGCAGGCTCAATCCCAGGCCCTGGTCAGGGCGCGTGCGGAAGGCAACCAATCCATGTCTCTCTCTTACATCGATGTTTTTCTCCCTCTATCTCTCCTCCTCCCTTCCACTCTCTCTCTGAAAATCAATGAAAAAATATCCACAGGTGTAAATTAAAAAATAATAAAAAATATTAGGGGAAAGTTAATTATTCAGCCCTCCCCTTTCTCATTTTCGTCTTTCCCCACCACTATCCTCACCCCAATATACATATACATACACACACACATGCGCACACACACACTGTAGGTTGTTGTCTATGTAGTATAGCCTGGAAAACACATTAGTTCTCTCTTTCAGATATGATCTATACATGGAAAAAGAACACACTATTAAAATATGAATGAATATTGTAGAGATTGCTACAATATTTTGAGAAAAGTCACATGTAATAAGATGTGTATTTTGTTGCACAATTGTTATGATTGAGCATTGTTAAAACAAAACATAACTATAGACGTCATTTTCTGGGTGAATCTCTTGAGGAACGTTTGGAATTGCTGGTGTCTCTGGTTCTTGTGCTTTGGGTTTTTCTTTCATTTCTGTAAAATAAAATAAAATATAAAAATAGGTTCAATAAATGGTATTAGGACAATTGACTATCCATTTGAAGAAAAACAAAACTCTACCTCAGACTTTGCACAAAAACAAATTACAGATGAATTAAAGATATAAATATTAAAATACCATAAATGTTGTAGAAACAATAGAATGTTCCTATAATCTTCGGATTATAAAGGCCTTTCTAAGCAGAACACAGACCAGAAACCATAAAGGAAAAGATTGATACATTTGAACAACTAAAAATTTAAATTTAAATGTTGTCATATACAAGACAAAAAGCACTATAAACAAAGTTAAACCACAAACAACAACTGGAAAAAATATGTACAACTTATATGTAGGCAAAGGTTTAATAACTATTATTTAAAGAGTTTTTAATCAACCAAAAAAAGATAGATATCCCAAACTTAAAATAGAACAAGGATTCAAACAGGCAATTCTCAAAAGAAAAAATTCAAATTCATAATAATCATGAAAAGATGTCAAGTAGCATTAGTCATCAAAAAGGTGGAAATTAAAACAATTAGTGTTTTTTTTAACCTAGCAGGTAGGCAAAGATTTTTAAAACATTACTTGGAACCCTACTAATCCCATGGTTTTGTTGCACTCTTCTTTAAGGAGAAACAGTAAATAAACTATCAAAAGGATTTCTTTAGAAAATAATTCCCTGGAGAAAACTATGGTCTGACAGTCTCAGCTCAATTTCTTTTTCTTTCTTTTTTTTTGTTACTCCTCACCCAAGGATATTTTTCCATTGATTTTTAGAGAGAGTGGAAAGGAGGGGGAGAGGCAGAAAGAAAGATCACATCAATTGGTTGCCTCCCACATATTCCCTGACCAGGGCCGGGGATTAAGATGCAACCAGTATGTGCCCTTGACTGGAATCAGACCCTGGACTCTTTAGTCTGCAGGCTGATGCTCTATCCACTGAGCCAAACCAGCTAGGGGAGCCCATTTTCTTATAGTACAATCTACAGCACTGTACAAAGAGAACAGAGATTCTCAGTAATGTCCCTGAGGCAAGTTAAATTGAAGAAAGGTTACATTCTCTTCAAAATTCTATACTTAGGAGAAAGCTTTTCAGACAAATAATAAAATAAAAAGGGTTTTTGATAAACATGATAAATCCTGGTTAACAGGAATCACATTTTACACCTTTGTATCTTCTTCAGTACTGTACACCATGTATTTACTTGCCAGGAAATTTTAATTTTCTAGAAAAACTCTATTCAAGTTTTCTTGTAAATCTAAACTTAATTATCCCTAAAATATTTTGCACACACATTATCCTATATTGGGTTCATTTCTTTTCACTGGCTAAAGCTTCTCAAAGTGGATAGCATGTACAAGTAACTACTATATACACTTATATTTTCAATTATTTTCTTTTAATTCTTGAAAATGTGCCAAACAGACATTGGTTAAATGAAAAACTAGCCAATGACATTAATGATACCCTTTGAGATGACGGGATAACCAAGGATTGTTGAAGAAGGCTATAAATCACCACTCTGAGGGAGATATAACTATTTAATGCTCTAATTATAAATGGAAACAGGTCGTTGACTTGTCCCTATAAGCCACCCCTACCTTGAGAAGAAGTATGAACAGCCTTAGCATCTTCCTGGTGTGCTTTAGGATCCTGGCCTTGGGGCCCATCTGCTTCTTGGTCTGGCTCAGGAAAGCATTCTGTAGGCACATTCTTATTTTCGTATGGCTTAGTAGAGAGGTCTTCAGGCCCTTGTTTTTCTTGGTATATTTCAGGTGCACAATCTTCAGGCTCAGGTGTGTTTTGGTAAATGTGTATTTCAGACGGACATTCCTCATGAGCAGGTGTTTCTTGGGTTGTCTTATAAGAGAGGGCTTTGGGCACAGAATTTCCTTCGTATGCTTTATGAGAAATGTGTTCAGGTTCAGCTGTTTCTTGGTATGCTTTTGTAGAAAGGTCTTTAGGCACAGCTATTTCTTGTTGTATTTTAGGAGGAAAGTTTTCAGTCCCAGCTATTCCTTGACCTGGTTCAGTACTGTCTTCCTTGGGTTCAGCTCTTTTTTGGTATGTTTCAAGAGTGTAGCCTTTAGGCACATCTGGTTTGGGGTATGCTTCAAGAGCGCATCCTTCCATGCCAGCTATGTCTTCATGGGTTTTAGAAGGAAGGGCTTTGACTACAGACGTTTCTTGGCACATGGTAGGAGAGAGGTCTTCAGGTTCAGCCATATCATGGCACATTCTGGAAGAAGGGCCTTGAATTACAGAGATTTCTTGGCACATTTTAGGAGAGAGGTCTTCAGGTTCAGCCATATCTTGGCCTATTTCAGAAGGGTGGTTTTGAACTGTTGTTTCTTGGTACTGAGAAGAATTTTCCTGACATATAATGCTTTCTTGACCTATTGCAGAAAATGTTTTCTCAGGTTCAATTCTCTGTGGGGAGGCTACTGAAGGGAGAGCTTCAGTTACACTCCTAGGTGATTCGTTTTCTTTCTCTGTAGGTGTCAGTGCATTCTCCATCATTTCCTTTTCTAATTGTGACTGAGGCTCCACCTTCAGTTCTGTATTTTGTTTGTTCTTTCTGCCCCTTTGGTTTCCTTTTCCTGTTCTCTGCCGCTTGTATTTTTTCTCTCTGTGGAGAGATCAGAATTAGTGTCAGCAACAGGGCTACAGAATTCAGATACGTGCTCGGTAATAACAGTCCAGGTATCCCACTGCCTTGTTTCATAGCCTTTGAACAAGTCACTTAATCTCTCTGGGCCTAAACCTCCTTGTCTGCCAAATGAAGGAGCAGGGCTAGATGTACTCAGTTGTCAGGAGAGGACTGTCCCTCAAGAACTTTGTGTCTCTGATGCCTTGCTCACCAGGAAGTGTAGTGTGTGTTTGAGAGCATATACTTAATTGGTTATGAAAATGTATAATTATGCTATAAATGAATAGACTGGCATTCTGGTTTTTACACTAGTCTCTTTGGGTTTAGTCTGTTTGAGTTAGGCCCACTATGTCCTGGGTAAACTCATACATTTGCGTTTCTACACCCTCAGTCCAGGCACTGCTCCTTGTTCTGTAATCTGCAGGTGGATGATGTATATGGCTTGCTTATCTAATACAGTGTCTTGAGCGCTCGCTTTGGCAGCACATATACTAAAATTGGAATGATACATAGAAGATAAGAAAAAAAAGTCATATGAGATATATTGTAAGCTGGATCACAAGCTGCAAAAAACATTTCTTGAAGTTAACAAGCCTGGTGGAAAGGCATGAGTGGCCATGTCATGCTTACTCTGAAGTAATAGCTGGATTAAAGATCTAAAGATCAAAGGATGTACATGGAAATTGCAGCCAATGACAAATGGTTGGGTACTGCAAATATAACCAAATACAGATGGCTAATACAGATGGGCTCAGGGGGGAGGAAAAGGTTATAAATAAACACTTGATCATTTTTCTAAACCTATTGAAATTCTGCCCCATGCTACCTGTTCCAGAGAGCCTTCTCTTATAGACCAGAGGGCTGAAATGCTCTCCCTGCTTAACACTCCTTTGTGATTTATTAGGAGGATCACACTTAAGGCCAGGAACAGAGGCTGCCTCAATCCGTAGTTATTTCTGGAGAAACCTTTAAAAAAAATAAACTAGATGTTCTTTAGTGATTAAACCAGTGTCTTTTATATCTTTGTAATGCCCATAGTTCCTTGTACACCTTAAAAATGTACATATACTCTATTTTGTGTGTTTGAAAATTTTCATAATCAAAAAAATTTAAAGATTGCCTTACCAAAACCAGTTTAAAGTCAATATTAAAAAGGTATATATGCAATAGGATAGTCAAAATATTAAAAATTAATTAGAAGAAAAGGGAATCTAAAAATGGTGGTATGGAACCTCAACTTTTTAAAATATAACTCCAAGTAACCAAGGTAACAAGGTAAGTTATAAAATCCTTATTGTCAAATTATCTGAATTCTTCAGGAAACACTTTTTCCCAGATATTAAGTCCTAAATAATTTGTTATATAGATCTCTAAAGGAGGAAATCTGAGTAATATACATGTCCCATATTCTTCCTGGTAGTTTTTCAAAAGATTCTGTCATTTATCAACTATGTGATTATGGGTAAGTCACTTAACCTCTCTCTGCCTTGTTTTCTTCATAGGTTAAATGGAATATATAGTATCTCCCCAACATCATGTGGTTGTTATAAGAATTGCATGTAATAATTTACATGAATGAATTATCCAAATATAAAGTAGCACTCTTGTATTCCTATAGGAAACTTATAGTGCTTCCTATTTGCCAGGCACTGTTTTAAGTAATTTCCTTATCTATATATATAAAAGGCTGATATGCAAAGTGTCCCCACGGGAGTTTGACCGGGAGACCTGATGTCCTATTGCTTACTGTGATGTGTGACCACAAGGGGGCGGCGCAGAACAAAGGAAGGCCCCAGCTGGCAGTTGGCAGCTGGAGAAGGGAGGCCTTGGCTGGCAGCCGGAAGGCCCCAATCGGTCCTGTTCACTGGCCAGGCCTAGGGATCCTACTCGTGCACAAATTTTGTGCACCAAACCTCTAGTTCTCATATAAGGAATAATGATTTCACATCAACTTTTGAGGTGGATACTATTATCTCCATTTTGCAGATGATAAAACTGAGGCCCAGAAAGAGGGAGTAATAATCCAAGATCAAATGCCTAGGAAGTAGGGGAGCCAGGCTTCTAATCTAATCATCATGGCTTTAATAGCCAGGCTCTTAGTCATTACACCTGCTGCTTCTCTCTGGAACTACTAAGGTTTCACTGTGTGGTATGCTGTAGTGAGAACAGTACTCAGTACAAAAATGTGTCACCAGAGCAAGCACAGCCAACTGCTAAGAGGTTCACCAAGGTGTCATGTACTTCAGTGACTTCCTCAGCCTTGGCTCCCCAGTCCAGCAAGCATAGAAACCCAATTCTACCAGCACACTAACACTAGCTCCATTTATCAGGGGCAGAGCTCATCAACCAGCTCAAATAGACTGATATGTAAACCCAAAGGCCCATTTTTAAATGAACAGTGAGAAGTGCAAAGTCACACAGCAAAGAGTATTTGGGCTGATAAATGAATGCACTCTTTCTCTGTAGCAAGTACTTGGGAAGCCAATAAATGATCAGAAGGTTGCTGGGCAAACATAGAATTTAGAGAGCTAATTGGATACTCTTCAACAGAGTCACCTGCCACAGGACCCAAGTATAGATGTTTCTGCTAAAAAATAATAAACACATTCCTGGAAAATCTCACTTTCTGAAAAATCATGCACTAAAAGTAACAGTGGTTATGGGGGGAAATGAGCTGGGGCAAATGACTCAAAACCTATGCAACTTTTTCAACACTAGCAGAACCAATAATTGGTACTTAAGATAACTTGGATAGTCCAGACAGGTAGGTAATCATGACTGGAGGCTGCCTCAGGGGATAATAAAAATGCCCAAAAGCAACCGTGTAAATGCAGGTTTGCAGGTGCCGAGATTATGCAAATAAGGGCGGCACTCTGAGCCAGGGAAGTTGTCATTAGGTTGAGCACAGGACGAAGTGTAACCTGCTACTCTTCTCTTAGGGAACAGCCCTGGATGCAGTCTGAAAAGGATCCTGCCTAAACAGCAGCCACGATAAAGGCTTTTTCCTTTCCTTCTATTCCCAATATTCTAGCTCCTTTGACTAGGAAAAAATCATGAATCAACACAACTTCCACATTATACTGACAACATTCTCCTATTTACCAATCGTATGTGAGGTATTGCAGCAGAAAAGACAAATGCCCTTTTTTAAGAAGAGTGCTTAGATCAGTGGTTCTCAACTGGGGGCCATTTTGCTCCCTCTCTACCTGCCCCAGGAGACATTTGACAATGTTGACATTTTTGGTTGTCATAACTGGGGAGAAAAGAGGATTGCTATTGGCCAGAGGATGCTGCTAAGCATCCTCAATGCACAGGACAGCTTCTCACACTAAGAAGTATCCTGCCCCCAGTGTCAATAGTGCCAAGGGACAAAAATCCTGGCTTCGATAGATGCTGTGCTCGTTGGCTCCCTGCTCTCCCCTTTTCCATCTCCAAGCAAGAAATGTCCCTGTTTTCAATCATATTCTAAATGGGTGCAGTTTGATGCTGCCTAATTTATAATCATGTTCTTGTACTCCCTCCCTGAGAGGACAGGTGACTTAGATGGGAGATTTAAGAATTCCCAAACTATCTTGTCACATCACTCATTTACAGTGTTGGTTTCCTTCCTAGAGAGTTAATCACACTCATTTGATAAGGATTACTAAGGAAGCTTGGAGAACAAGCTCAGAGATTTCCTAACGGTGTCTCTTGCTCCCAACAACAAGATTCTTCTGTGTTTAAATTACCAGAGTGGTTGGATACCAGGCCTCTCAACAGCATAATTCGATTGTCTGGTGTTTTAATTTAAAGAGATGGGAGATAAAATTCTGTTCTCACCACTTGACCAGCTGTGTGACTTTAGACAAGAGATTTAACCCATTGGACACTTGATTTCTTTTTTTTTTTTTTTTTTGTAAATAGGGATAATAGTTCCTGATTTACAGGATAGTTGGAATGATAAAATATAGTGTGTGAAAGTGCTCTTGGCACATAGCATTTGCTGGATAAATATCAGCTCCTTGCCCGGCTGGTGGATTGAGCATCGTCCCATGCTCCAAGAGGTCCCTGGTTTGATTCCCAGTCAGGGCACATGCCCGGGTTGGGAGCTCAATCCCCAATAGGGGACATGCAGGAGGCAGTTGATTGATGTTTCTCTCTCATTGATGTTTCTACCTCCCTCTTCCTTTCCCTCTCTATCTAAAAATCAATAAAAACGTATTTTTAAAAACATATCAGCTCCTTTTTCCCTTATAAGGATACCATACCCAAATTGCCATTGTGAAGTTTGCTTTTCTTGTGCTTCAGCTTTTCTTTTCCTGAGCTGCTCTCTGTTTCGCAAACTCCAACTTCCAATCACTTCTGTAAGATCAAAATGAAAGTTATAGGAGATAGCAACAAATTCTGACATTTATCAGCAAGAGTCCTATAGCCAAGGACTCTATGCTGGATGTCTATCTTCTCTCCTAGCTTTTTGAGGACAAGGACTCTACCTTATTTATCCTTGTACTTCCAAAGAATGTCTAGGAGCAAACAGTAAACCTTTTAAAATTAAAGGGTCAGTTTTTGTATGTAACTGTGCTACCAACCTATTAATTTCTTCAAAATAATTTTCACATATTGTATACACATGAAAGAAAAGAAAAATCAGCCATGTTCTTCCATCTTTAACATTATAACCTGTTTTTATTTTATTCCTCATACCCATCTAGCTCCTATGTTACACAAAACTGTAATGAGAATATACCACAATTTTATCATTTATTAACCAAACATTATATCAGATCATTTTCCGTGATCTGGTCTTCATAATTATAACTTTAATGACTGCATGATACTTAATCAGGTTGATGTGTTCTCATTTACCCAGTCATTCTACTTGTGTTGAACATTTAGGTTGTTGCCAGTTATTTTTTTGCCGTTGTAAATCAAACTATAATAAGCACACTCATGCATATACTCTCTTTTTCCCTTTGGATTTTTTCCATAGGATGGTGTTTCTCCACGTTCTTTGGAATATTAAAGTTATCATCAAAAAAAGGTTCTGTTGCTGTCCAAGCTTGAGGAACATTAAATGGGTCTTTGATGTAGGCTTTCTTAGAACCTGTGGAGTGACAGCAAATTTGCACTGGGAGCCCCAAAAGATAAGAGTGTAGGAATCTAGGAGTTCATCAAATGTCAAAGGGGCCCAAGGCACGAAAACGTTTAAAAGCACTGTCTCAAGGCCTAAATTCTGCAAAACGTTTTGAGAAATGCTGCTTTAGGATAGACCCAATGAGTAAAATTAGTGAACCAAAAGAATAAGCACTACAGTTCCTGCTATCTATTGCTATAAGCTTCCCAAAAGTTATACCAAATTTACATACCATAGATATATATGGATGTGTACTTGTTTAACCACAACCATCCAATATTGGGTATTTTCACTATCTTTCATTTAAATGTATTTCTTATTAATAATTTACTTATTATTTCCTTGTGTTTCTCTAGCTTATTAGAATCCTAGCACTAGAAGGCACTTCATAAAGATATACAACCCTTCTTCCCACCTATGGTTATATGAATGTACTCAATCATGCCCCTTTTTTGCCAGATCCATAAAAAAGAGGAAAATAATCATAGCCCAATTCTTCCCAACAGCTACAAACTCTTTCATTACCTGGAATGTAGTTTTCTTGGTGAGAATCAGGTGTCTGATGCAGTGTCAAACGAGATTGGTTCTTTCCCAAATCCATCTTGCTGCAATACCTTCCTGCTATGTGGTCCGACTTCCTCAAGCTGCCTTTTTAAAAAATTTCAAAAGCAATTAACAGCTTACACACACACACACACAAACTCACTTTTCACTTGACTTCCCGCCTAAAAGTTTTATCTGGTTGGACCACAGCTGCTGGCTACTTCTACTTTCTTTATCACAGTGCACAGGTGTGAGTAGGGGTCATGGCTGCTGCTCTGTCCCCACCCTCTAGCACAGTTACTAGTTATACAGGAGCCCACGGCCCCAGCCTGGCGTGGCACAGCCTCTGGTACAGGAGCCACTTGGTTCTGCATGCCAACAAGTACCTGAGTCTGACGTTCTGTTTTACAGAGGGGGTGGCACAGATAGAACACTAGTCTAGGATTTAACCAGATCCATGTCCTAGAACAAGTCACTCACCCCTTTCTGTGGCTCTCTTTCCTTATTTGCAAAGTGGGTAAAAATAATTCCTGACTTGCGCACCTCACACAGTTTTTGTGAAAGTGAAAATAATAAATGTGAAAATTATGCAGAGTGCCATATGCTTGTGAAATTAATCTTATATTGTTTTTCCCATGTGGCATTTTTTTACCTTAATCTGTTGCAAATTTATGTAAAATGAAGTCTTGCTGTATGTGCTGTAATAGACTTAGATAATAGGCGTAAAGACCTAAACTAGGATAAACAATTCAATCAAAAAATGGGCAAAGGACCTAAATACTAGTATATACTTTTCGAAAGAGGACATACAGAAGGCCAAGAGACATATGAAAACATGCTCAAAGTCACTAATCATCTGAGAGATGCAAATCAAAATGACAATGAGGTACCATCTCACACCTGTCAGAATGGCTATCATCAACAAATCAACAGAGAACCAAGATGGCGGCATAGGTTAACGCCGGAGTTTGCTGCTTTGAACAACTACTTCAAAAGTGAAACCAAAAAACGGAAGGGACATCACCCAGAACCACAGGAACGCTGGCTGAGTGGAAGTCCTACAACTAGGAGGAAAGAGAAACGCATACGGACACTCAGAGGAGGCGCAGTGCTGAAGTCAAATTCTGAGGTGCGGAGTGCGCGGAGCGGGCTGGCGGCGGAGGGCGCGGTCGGCGTTTTCAATCAGGAGGGAGTCGCAGACTCTGAGCTCCAGATCCGGGCGAGTCTTTAGGGACCCAGACTCAAACGGGAGAAGCGGGACTGTCTGGCTTCGGTCAGAGCGAGTGCAGCTTTCTCTCTGAGCTTTGCAGCGGGTGCTGGGACTCAGAGAGGCAGAGCCCCTGGGGACAGGACTGAGAGCCGCCATAACTGCTCTCTCTGGCCCACCCTGTTGATCCTGTGCGACCCGCCCCGCCCAAGCCCTGCACACAGGCATTTGCCAGATAGCCTCAGGCAAACGCCAGATTAGCACCTCCCTAGAGGACAGAAGTTCTCTCATTGCTGACACAGCTGATTCTCACAGCCACTTGGCCTGGAGGTCAAACCCTCCCTGGAATTAGCTACAACAATCAAGATTTAACTATAAGACTGCGAACAAAGACCACTAGGGAGTGCACCAAGGAAGCATAACAAAATGCGGAGACAAAGAAACAGGACAAAATTGTCAATGGAAGATATAGAGTTCAGAACCACACTTTTAAGGTCTCTCAAGAACTGTTTAGAAGCCGCCGATAGAGAACCAAGATGGCGGCATAGGTTAACGCTGGAGTTTGCTGCTTTGAACAACTACTTCAAAAGTGAAACCAAAAAACGGAAGGGACATCACCCAGAACCACAGGAACGCTGGCTGAGTGGAAGTCCTACAACTAGGAGGAATGAGAAACGCATACGGACACTCAGAGGAGGCGCAGTGCTGAAGTCAAATTCTGAGGTGCGGAGTGCGCGGAGCGGGCTGGCGGCCGAGAGCACGGTTGGCGTTTTCAATCGGGAGGGAGTCACAGACTCTGAGCTCCAGATACGGGCGAGTCTTTAGGGACCCAGACTCAAACGGGAGAAGCGGGACTGTCTGGCTTCGGTCAGAGCGAGTGCAGCTTTCTCTCTGAGCTTTGCAGCGGGTGCTGGGACTCAGAGAGGCAGAGCCCCTGGGGACAGGACTGAGAGCCGCCATAACTGCTCTCTCCGGCCCACCCTGTTGATCCTGTGCGACCCGCCCCGCCCAAGCCCTGCACACAGGCATTTGCCGGATAGCCTCAGGCAAACGCCAGATTAGCACCTCCCTAGAGGACAGAAGTTCTCTCACTGCTGACACAGCTGATTCTCATAGCCACTTGGCCTGGAGGTCAAACCCTCCCTGGAATTAGCTACAACAATCAAGATTTAACTATAAGACTGTGAACAAAGACCACTAGGGGGTGCACCAAGGAAGCATAACAAAATGCGGAGACAAAGAAACAGGACAAAATTGTCAATGGAAGATATAGAGTTCAGAACCACACTTTTAAGGTCTCTCAAGAACTGTTTAGAAGCCGTCGATAAACTTAATGAGATCTACAAGAAAACTAATAAGACCCTCGATCTTATATTGGGGAACCAACTAGAAATTAAGCATACACGGACTGAAATAACGAATATTATACAGACTCCCGACAGCAGACCAGAGGAGCGCAAGAATCAAGTCAATGATTTGAAATGCGAGGAAGCAAAAAACACCCAACCGGAAAAGCAAAATGAAAAAAGAATCCAAAAATGCGAGGATAGTGTAAGGAGCCTCTGGGACAGCTTCAAGCGTACCAACATCAGAATTATAGGGGTGCCAGAAGATGAGAGAGAGCAAGATATTGAAAACCTATTTGAAGAAATAATGACAGAAAACTTCCCCCACCTGGTGAAAGAAATGGACTTACAGGTCCAAGAAGCGCGGAGAACCCCAAACAAAAGGAATCCAAAGAGGACCACACCAAGACACATCATAATTAAAATGCCAAGAGCAAAAGATAAAGAGAGAATCTTAAAAACAGCAAGAGAAAGAAACTCAGTTACCTACAAGGGAATACCCATACGACTGTCAGCTGATTTCTCAACAGAAACTTTGCAGGCCAGAAGGGAGTGGCAAGAAATATTCAAAGTGATGAATACCAAGAACCTACAACCAAGATTACTTTATCCAGCAAAGCTATCATTCAGAATTGAAGGTCAGATAAAGAGCTTCACAGATAAGGAAAAGCTAAAGGAGTTCATCACCACCAAACCAGGATTATATGAAATGCTGAAAGGTATCCTTTAAGAAGGGGAAGAGGAAGAAAAAGGTAAAGATACAAATTATGAACAACAAATATGCATCTATCAACAAGTGAATCTAAGAATCAAGTGAATAAATAATCTGATGAACAGAATAAACTGTTGATTATAATAGAATCAGGGACATAGAAAGGGAATGGACTGACTATTCCTGGGGGGGAAAGGGGTGTGGGAGATGCGGGAAGAGACTGGACAAAAATCGTGCACCTATGGATGAGGACAGTGGGTGGGGAGTGAGGGCGGAGGGTGGGGCGGGAACTGGGAGGAGGGGAGTTATGGGGGGAAAAAAAAGAGGAACAAATGTAATAATCTGAACAATAAAGATTTAATTAAAAATAAATAAAAAAAAAAAAAAAAAAAAAAAAAGAAGCCGCCGATAAACTTAATGAGATCTACAAGAAAACTAATGAGACCCTCGATCTTATATTGGGGAACCAACTAGAAATTAAGTATACACGGACTGAAATAACGAATATTATACAGACTCCCGACAGCAGACCAGAGGAGCGCAAGAATCAAGTCAATGATTTGAAATGCGAGGAAGCAAAAAACACCCAACCGGAAAAGCAAAATGAAAAAAGAATCCAAAAATGCGAGGATAGTGTAAGGAGCCTCTGGGACAGCTTCAAGCGTACCAACATCAGAATTATAGGGGTGCCAGAAGATGAGAGAGAACAAGATATTGAAAACCTATTTGAAGAAATAATGACAGAAAACTTCCCCCACCTGGTGAAAGAAATGGACTTACAGGTCCAAGAAGCGCGGAGAACCCCAAACAAAAGGAATCCAAAGAGGACCACACCAAGACACATCATAATTAAAATGCCAAGAGCAAAAGATAAAGAGAGAATCTTAAAAACAGCAAGAGAAAGAAACTCAGTTACCTACAAGGGAATACCCATACGACTGTCAGCTGAGATTTCTCAACAGAAACTTTGCAGGCCAGAAGGGAGTGGCAAGAAATATTCAAAGTGATGAATACCAAGAACCTACAACCAAGATTACTTTATCCAGCAAAGCTATCATTCAGAATTGAAGGTCAGATAAAGAGCTTCACAGATAAGGAAAAGCTAAAGGAGTTCATCACCACCAAACCAGGATTATATGAAATGCTGAAAGGTATCCTTTAAGAAGGGGAAGAGGAAGAAAAAGGTAAAGATACAAATTATGAACAACAAATATGCATCTATCAACAAGTGAATCTAAGAATCAAGTGAATAAATAATCTGATGAACAGAATGAACTGTTGATTATAATAGAATCAGGGACATAGAAAGGGAATGGACTGACTATTCCTGGGGGGGAAAGGGGTGTGGGAGATGCGGGAAGAGACTGGACAAAAATCGTGCACCTATGGATGAGGACAGTGGGTGGGGAGTGAGGGCGGAGGGTGGGGCGGGAACTGGGAGGAGGGGAGTTATGGGGGGAAAAAAAAGAGGAACAAATGTAATAATCTGAACAATAAAGATTTAATTTAAAAACAAACAAACAAACAAAAAAAAAAACGACAAGTGCTGGCAAGAAGGTGGAGAAAAAGGAATCCTCCTGCACTGCTGGTGGAAATAAAGACTGGTGCAGCCACTGTGGAGAACAGTACTAGTATAGAGTTTCCTCAAAATATTAAAAATGGAGCTCCCATTTGACCCAGTAATCCCACTTCTAGGAATATAGCCTAAAAAATCAGAAACACCAATCAGAAAGGATATATGCACCCCTATGTTCATAGCAGCACAATTTACAATAGCTAAGATTTGGAAACAGCCTAAGTGGCCATCAGCAGATGAATGGATTAAAAACCAGTGGTACATCTACACAATGGAATACTATGCTGCTGTAAAAAAGAAGGAACTCTTACCATTTGCAACAGCATGGATGGACCTGGAGAGCATTATGCTAAGCAAAATAAGCCAGTTGGAGAAAGATAAATATCACATGGTCTCACTCATTTGTGGAATATAATGGACAACACAAACTGATAAACAAAAATATATCCAGAGAAGCATCGAAAGACTGTCAAACCTCAGAGGAAAGGCAGGGGAGGGGTGGGTAAGAGATCAACCAAAGGACTTGTATGCATGCATATAAGCATAACCAATGGACACAGGCACTAGGGGGGTGAGGGCATGTGCTGGGGGGCTGGGAGCGGGCTGGAAGAGGTCAATGGGGGAAAAAGGAGGCATATGTAATACTTTAAACAATAAAGAATTTAAATTTAAAAAGACCTAAAATAGGAATTCAAAGCAAATTTGAACCCTTTTCTGCTAACCCGATCATTCACAAGTGACTCAAGCTAACTAGTGAAACCCACTGGTACTCATCCAGAAAAGTAAAAAAGCATTTCCTAATGAAAACATCACCATGGTAAGTCACAGAAATAAAGCTGAAGTGGAAGGAATCACCCCATCTCCAATTGGTCACCCCATTTGTGGAGGCAAAAGGCACAGAGAACCACAGTTGTTCATCTACGGAGGGAACACTGAACATCTGATACCTGCAGCCAGTCAGGGAGACTTGGGTTAACATTGTGTCCTGGAGTCATAAATTAAATTGATGAGAGTTTAAATTCCAGTGTTGCCACATCCCCTAATTCAGTGACCTTAGTCATGGAGCCACTTTACCTCTCACATGGGAACAATTCATCATCTACCTCATGAGGTTATTGTGATCACTGAATCAAATAATCAATATAAGGCATTTTATGTGCCTGACATGTTGAATGTGCTTTATCGTTGGCTGCTTTTATCTATATATACTAAAGCCAAGCGACCAGATGACCAGAACAACTGGATCGACCGGAATGACCAGTTGCTATGACACACACTGTGGTTGGCCAACCTCCTGCAGCCCCTCCCCCCCAGCCAGCTGGCCCCCTCCCATGCACGAATTTGTGCACTGGGTCTCTACTTAATAATAAAAATACAGTAACCAGATTTTGGGAAACCAAGTCATAGTTTAAAGGCATTTCAGAAACAGAAAATTTGAAAGGGATCCTCTATAATGTGAATAGGTGCCCATACTTTCATAGACTCTTAACACATTAGAACTGGAAGGGCCCCTGTAACCATCTAGTTCCTCCTCCTACTTTATATACAAAGAAACAAGAACTAAGGAAGGATTTACCTGTCCCAAATTTTCTCGCTTATTGCTGACAGCACCTCTTACTGATTATAAGATGGGCTATCTTCTTATGCTTGATCTTGCCTGAGTATGAAAATGTATGTGTGATGTGAACATACACACTGAAAAGTATTGAAAATTACATAACACACACACACACACACACACACACACACACACAAGTAACCACTGCCAAAACTTAACGTGGTTTTTAATTAGCAGATCCTAATGCTTTAGCTTTACGTTTCTCAGTTCCTCATTCTTTCTCACAAGTCTCTATCTAAAAATTCAGATAAGTTCAGGGAGTCCCTATTCAGAGGAATCCTGTAGGGAATGGAAGGCATGCTTTGTAATCTATCTCTGGATTATTTTTGGATTTTCAGATAAAGGACTTAAAGAAATCAAATGCAAATTAAAAGAAACTTTGAAATTATAAAATGTCACTTTATATTTAAACTTGCATTTTAAATATTGTTTATTTTTTGAGATGTTTTAATTCTTAATGGTTGTTTCTTATGACAGCTCAATAAAATAACCTTATAGAATACATCTGGGGCACCTTACAGAAGATGAGGAAGTACTTCTTAAATAGGATTATCTTGACTTGGAGCTTATAACACCCATGTCAACGATCCAGCAAACATAACTGAATGCCCACTCTGTACCACATACTGGGCAAGGCTGTCAAGCCACAAAGATGAACAGATGTAGTCTCTGAGTTCTGTGTACTGCAGGCTCATAGAGATAATCATCTTCATTGTAAGGACGTATTTAGATTCTTTATTCTCTATTGCAATCCTCCAAAGTTGATCCCACCCCTGCCTCTTGTTCCCAGTATCTAGGAGCAGAATGTGGAGGGACTATAAGTGGGAGGGGTTTCCAGTTAACAGTTAATTAGGGGACACTATTGGGTGGAGGGGGCTAGTGGAGGAGGGACTTTGTAGCAAACTAGATTGGAAGTCAGGCAAGGTGTCTCTGGTGTGATAAGGAGGCCAGAGTAGAAACTAGTCTGGGACAGAAATAGCCACACAGTAAGTTTACAAGCCAGAGTTCATTGTCCCTTCTCTCTAGAAAACTCCAGCGTCACTGGCAGAATGTGAGATGTTAGGCATTAAAGGCATATTTTTAACAAATGCTGCCTTGTTCTAGAGTTATTTGCATAAATTTATGAAACCTCCCTCTAGGCCACAAACTCTTAGACTTGCCTTTCTATCTCCACAGTTGTGTCTGGTGGGGAGGCTTGGCTCACAGTAGTCCCCATAAATGCCTCACTCCTGTATGCAGGACTAGCTTCCTAGGCATACAGCTTGTGAAAGTACCTTATACAGTCAGAGGGGCTGATGCAACTGTAACCTAATGATAGTAATAACATCATCTATTCCAGAACTTTCTACCATCATTCACTGGCACTATCCTATGTGCTGGTTATATAGCAGTTAAGAGACAAAGTCCTGTCCATACAGAGCCTATAGTCTAATGGGAAGAGATAAACAATATGCAAATAAAGAAAATATGATACATATCAGATGGTGGTGAATGCTTTGGAGAAAAGTGAGCAGGGAAGGACTGGATGAGGAATGAGGGGGAAGGTTGATGGTGGTTGCAAATCAGGTAATCAGGGAAGGATTGACCGATGTGGGACAGTTGAGTAGAACTGAAGATGAGGGGCCATCCAGACTGATATCTGGGAAGGCATTCTAGGCAGAGGGGCACCGACCAATGGCCTGAGGTGAGGGAGTGGTAGGAGGTGGGTTCACAGAGGTGGCTCGGCTCCTACCTCCTGTGGGGATTTCTACTCTGAGCGAGATGCATAGTGATGGGATGGCTTTTAACAGAGGAGTGATGCGACTTGGCTTATATTTTTAAAAGATTATTCTGGCAACTGTGCGGAGAACAGACCACTGGGCACAGGGGAGGAGGTGGAAGCAGGGAGGTGAGGTAGGTTTTGCAGTAATCCAGAGTTGGGCTGTGATGATGGTGGTGAAGTGGTCAATTCTGGAGCAGCTTACAAATTGGGCATGGAGTGAGAGATGCAGTAAAAAACTATGACAAGGGTTTTGGTCTGAGCAACTGGAAGGATGGAGTTACCATGAAAAGATGAGAAAGACTAGGAGGAGCATGTTTGCAAGAGATGATTAGGAGTTTCTCTGGACGTGCTAATGGATTAGGGAGCAAAGGAGCAGCCAGTGAGGCAAAGGAAAACCAGGGAAGTGCAGTGCCCTAGAAGCCAAGTGGGAAAATGCTTCAAGAAAGAGGGAGTGATCAACTGTGTCAAATTTTGCTAAAAGGCAGAGGAAGGATTGATAATTGTCCTAACAATTTAATTCGATTCATTATAGGCTGTAGAGCTCTGAGAGGTTTTAAATTATTTGGTCAAGGGCATACATAGATAGGACCAGCTACAGGGGCCAGCGCAAAATGAAAATGCAGAGCTCCTCCTTCAAAAATTAAGAATTTCAAGACAGCTACAGAAGAAAATTAAGCCCAGCACAGGGACCCACTTTCTAAGTGCTTTACTGGATCCTTGCAGTAGACTTAGGAAATAGCTATTATCATTTTTCAGATCAAGCCTGGTGCTCAGACTGTTTTGTCTGTGGAGTAGCCCATTCCCTGTCTCACTGCTTCATTAATAAACTCACTTTCACCCTAAACTGTACTTATTTATTTCAGTTCACCTTAAACTCTTAAAAAAGAGAAAAGACACTGGTGCTCAGAGTATAGAGTGATTTGACTAAGGTCACAGAGCTAGACTGGTAGTCTGAGCCTGGAACCTGAACCACCAACCTCCAAGTCTGGCCTTCTTCCTACTGGCCCAAACCAGATATTGAGGGAGATTGCTTTCCTGCCTCCTGACCCATCTGGAGAGAGGGGGTTTAAGTATTGAGGCCTTGCTCATGCATTTCAGAGGCCTGGTTGAACTGGAGGAAAGATGTGGGAGGGGAGGAAGCACATTGCTAGGTACTTCTGTCCTAGAACTCTTTACAATGGGGTTCAAAAGGGAGCACTGGGTACTATTTAAGTCACACACATGACCTGATAAAAGTGCCCCAGACCTAATGTAGTTTTCGGCTATACTGATAAAATTATAGCGCCCCAAAAACAGGGAGATCAGAGTCCTGCTACATTTTGGATGTCATCCCTAGAGTGTTACACTGTGAAGATCAGGTGAATGGTATTTGAAAACGTACTAAAAAGAGCCAGGGGGTCTGTGTAATTTGGGGAAAATCACTCAGTTCTTTCGGATCCTGTTTCTTCACTTGTAAAAATTAATACCTCACAGGGATTCTGTGAAAATAAAAAAGATCATGAGATTTTTTTTATAAAATAAAAGAACTGTGCAGATAGTAGAAGTGCCATAAACTTGGATGGTGTTAATAGTATTATTAGCACGTTCTAATGATGCACCTGGGCATTTTTCTTGAGTGCATCTGGTGGAAAAGACAAGAAGGGGAAGAGATTGTACACTTCTTTCTCTTTTAGTATTCCTTCTTTGCTAAAAAAAGTTTTTCAAAATGTTTGAATTCGTGTTTGCATCTAGCTCTGTTTTTCCTAAGTGGGGAAGAGGGGTTTCTTGTTTCCCTCTCTCTGTCTGTGGATGCATGATAAATGAGGCTGTCTCTGCTAAAACAGATGCTGCTGTGCACATACAGATAACATGTTCTCCAACTTCAGAATGGCTGTAACTTGACTTCCAATCTAGTTGGTTCCAAAGTCCTTCCTCTGGCCTCCTCCACTAAAGCTACTTTCTATTTCTTAATGTGTAGACACATTTGCTTCTCTAGATAAACATTAGTGAGTGGTCATTTTCTGGGGAAGAACAATCGGCTCTCATCTTGAGCCTCCATCACATCTTTATCCTTTCATTCCTGAACTGACAACGTACTCTCAGTCTGCCTCTTTTTTTCCACACCACTTTTTAAAAAAAATCCTCACCCAAGGATATGTTTATTGATTTTAGAGAGAGGAAGGGAGAAAGATAGATAGATAGATAGATAGATAGATAGATAGATAGATAGATAGATAGATAGAAAGAAATGCCTCCCATACGTACCCCGACTGGGGATCAAACCTACAACCTTTTTGGTGTACAGGATGACACTCCAACCAACTAAGCCACCTGGCCAGGGCTTTCCACACCTCGTTCATTCCTTCACATCTGTACTCTAGTTTTTTCTTCCACATACTGTTCTCTCATGAGTCATCAATGGTTTCCTAAAGGCCAAGTCCAGTGGTGTCTCCTCAGTTCTCTCTCATGACTCCCCTGACCATGGCTACCCTCCTTGAAACCTTCTGGCTGTCGGCTTCTATGGTAGAGTATTCTTTGTCTCTCTCCTCCTTCCCCATGCCTATTCACAGGCTTCTTTCTCATTCCTCTAGATGTGGGAGGTATTTCCCAAGGAGGATGACCTGATGCTTGTCTTCTTATACTCTCACCCTCCTTAGACATCGATCCAACTGTGGCACGCCTCTAGCTATCACCTCTATGCAGATATATTCTAAATAAATAACTGAGTTCTAAGATCACAATTTAAATGGACTCTGGTTATCATTCATCATCTGAATATCCCACTGCACCTCGAAATTAGTACAGCAAAAAGCAAATATCTCTTCCCTAAAGCCAGTCTCCTCTGTGCTTTATTTGTGCTAGAGTAGGTGCACCATGCTCCCGGTCACCTGGTTCCAAGCCTTCAGAACTGTCTTTGACTCTGCCTCCTCACATCCAGTTGAATACAGTTCTTTGAGTTCATTCTTCCCAGGGTCCTACATGCTCATCCCTCTTTCCTGTCCCATGCCGTCATCCGAGAGGGGACCTCAATTTCTTATTGGAAATATTGGAAAAGCTTCCTAAGTGGTGTGTCTGCTTTCATCTCCCTTCACCTCCCTAGGCCATCATGTACAAACAACCAGAACATTCCCACCATAGCTAGCTCTGAACTGGTCACTACCCTATTTAGAATCCTGTAAAGGCTCAGTGTAACTGGCAGAATAAAGACTAAATTTCTCACCTGGCTGGTGTGCTCAGTGGTTGAGTGTCAACCTATGAACCAGGAGATCACAGTTCTATTCCCGGTCAGGGCACATGCCTGGGTTTGGGCTCGATCCCAAATGTGGGGCATGGAGGAGGCAGCCGACCAATTATTCTCTCTCATCATTGATGTCTCTATCTCTACCTTTCTCTCCCTCTCTGAAATCAATAAAAATATATAGTTCTTTAAAAGACTAAATTTCTCAGACTGGCATTTAAAGCCAACTTCCCACTATTCTCTAACATAGCCGATGTTAGAGAATAGCCAATATTTCTGAAAATAGCCAATATTCCAACTCAGTGGTGCTGCTTCCCACCCTACTTGGCCTTGACTTTTTCTAACACCCCAGTACCTTTATTCACACCTCCTGGCTGTTTGGTGCCCTTCCCTGGTGTCTGCCCATCCAGAGAGTGAGTGCCTCCATCACAAAGCCTTTGATGATGATAACGATGATGCTAATGATATGTCAGCCACCCTACAAACACATAATGGGTACCTGACATTTTACCCGCATCATCTCATTTAGTTCTTCCAACTAATATTATCTCCATTTTACTGATAAGGAAATTATTGCTTAAAGAAGTTAGATTACATCCCAAAGTCACATGGGCTCATAAGTACCAGAGTTAGGGCTCAAAACCGAGACTGTCTGACTTTAAAGTTCATAGATTTAACTATCTGTTTTACTACCTTTTCCTACCTTATAGTTTTCTGAGCATTCTTGATCTGAGCTTCTTGTATGGCAAATATTACTTCATTTTTAAATTTTATTGTTCATGTGTACACATCTTTTCTACAATATTTATTCAGCAAACTTTTATAGAACATTTATTTCTTGCCATACCCTTTACTAAGAATTGGAGCCATAGAGGAGAATTAAACAGAAGTCCTTCCTTCAAGGAACTCAGTCTAATTGAGGATGATAGACAACAAGTAAATGTGAATATAGAATACAATACAGTGTGATGATTTTAATATCAATATTTTCAAATGTTCTGAGAGTAGAGGTAAAGTACTTCATTCTGCTGCCATAGAAGTGGAAAGATAAGGGCTATAATTCTCTTTATTCATAACTGCCTTAGAATGAGTCTACTTAGAATGTCAATAAGTAGAGTTAGGAAAATGAAGAGCATATATATATGCTCAATGGTGCTGCTTCCCACCCTACTTGGCCTTTACTTTTTTAACACCCCAGTACCTTTATTCACACCTCTTGGCTGTTTGGTGCTCTTCCCTGGTGTCTGCCCATCCAGAGAGTGGGCCATATGCTTGAACTACCTTCCTCTCCTACCTCTAGTTCTACTTCTTTCATATTTAATGAAATAAGGTAGTAATATATTATCCTTTCCAATCCCTTCTCCCTCCTTTCTTCCCTTTTTCCCTCTCTTTCATGCTCTTCTTTTTTCTGCAATTTGTTGACTACCTACTCTGTGTTCCAAACTATGCAGGGTTCTATAGATACAAAGGCAAATATAAAAAAAAACCCAGCATACAGAGAAAATTAAGGGAACACAGAGGAGGAACATCTAACCAAAATGGAGAGATGGGGGTCAAACAAGTCTTTCTGGAATAGATGATCTTGAGCAGTTTTGAAGGGTGAATAGGAATTAACTACTGAGACACAGCAAGGCTAAGAGGAAACAAACACAGGCTCTGGAGTCAGGTCTAAGTTCATTCAAATCAGGTTCTGTGTGACCTTGAGCAAGTTACTTAAAATTCCAGCCTCATGTCTCTCACATAGAATGGACAGCATAACACCTACTTTTCATGACTATTATGCGGATTAAGAATGATGACTATGTATGAAAAAATGCTCAAAATCACTGATCATCAGAGAGATGCAAATTGAAATGACAATGAGGTATCACCTAACACCTGTCAGAATGGCTACTGTCAACAAATCAACAAATGACAAGTGCTGGTGGGAATATAGAGGAAAGGGAACCCTAGTACACTTCTGGTGGGAATGCAAACTGGTGCAGCCATTATGGAATTTCCTCAAGAAATTAAATATGGTACTGCCATTTGACCCAGTGATCCTACTTCTAGGAATATATCCTAAGAAACCCTAAACACCCATCAGAAAGAATGTATGCACCCTTATGCTCATAGCAGCACAATTTACAATAGCTAAGCTCTGGACCAGCCCAAGTGCCTGAAAGGGCGAGGACTACGCCCTCCACCTTGCCCCAGGGTAAGGGCTACGCCCTCCACCTTGCCCCAGGGTAAGGGCCATGCCCTCCATCTTACCTTGGCCATGTGCTCAGCAAGCTTCTTCCTGGAAGATAGTCAAGGGAAGTGCACGCCATCACTATGACCACATCCTGTGTAATGAGACACTGACTCGCGCCTGGCCAATCGGCAGGGCCCACAGTCCTTTCTCCTCCCCTTACCCCAACCCCCTATAAAAGCTCTCTCCACACAGAGTTTTCTCTCTCTCGGCCACTGGAGCTTACCGTTGCATCGGTGAGTGTGGCAGGGGAGCCAAACCTAGGTTTGAAATGAATGACTCTTTGCTTTTGCATCGGACCCGCTGGCTCCCTGTGGGTTCTTGGGAATCATGAAATCTGGGCACAACATGCCCATCAGTAGATGAGCTGTGGTACATTTATACCATGGAATACTATGCAGCAGTAAAAAATAGAGTCTCTTACCCTTTGAGACATCATGGAGGGACCTGGAGAGTATCATGGTAAGTGAAATAAGTCAGTCAGAGAAAGATAAGTATCACATGATCTCACTCATATGTGAAATCTAAGTAATAAGATAAACTGTGGATCAAGAGACATGGAAGCATGGAAGAGTGCGGAATCTCGGAGGGGAAGCACCACTCAGCCACAAGCCCGGCTGACGGCTGGCGAGCGCAGCAGCAGTCCTCCACAGCAGTGCTAAGGATGTCCAACTGCGGCTTAGGCCTGCTCACCACGTGGGCCTAAGCCGTCAGTCAGACATCCCCAAGACTGCTACAGGGCGCAGGCTGGGCTGAGGGGACCCCCCCACCCTCCAGTGCATGAATGTCGTGCACCAGGCCTCTAGTCCTATCTAATAAAAGAGAAACATGGTAATTAGCCGTACCTCTGCTACCCTTCCCATTGGCTAATCAGGGTGATAGGCAAATTACCTGCCAGTGAAGATGGCGGCCGGCAGCCAGGCAGCTTGAAGTGAACATGAGGCTTGCTTGCTTCAGTGACAGAGGAAGCCAACCTTCCTGGCCTGCTGCTGCTGGGCTCTGAGCTTGCAGTTTGAAACATTGTTACAAATATAGAAGGTAAACAAAACCCCAGAAACCTGCTTTCAGCCAGATGGGATCTCAGAGCAGGAGATGAAACAGTGTTTCGATTATAGAACCCAAACAAACCAGATACCTGCTTTCAGCAGTGGAGGCCTCAGAGCTGGAGCCAAGCCTCAGAGCTAAAGCTGGCCCAGAATTTAAAAAAAAAGAAAAAAAGGAGCGGTTGGGAGTTCAGTCACCCGCCAGCCTGAAAACAGCCCTCAGCCCCTCACCCTGGCTGGCCAGGAACCCCAGTGGTGACCCCCACCCTGAAGGGGGTGTGACCAGCTGCAAACAGCCATCAGCCCCTCATCCAGGCTGGCCAGGCACCCAAGCGGGACCCCCACCCTGATCCAGGACACCCTTCAGGGCAAACCAGCCAGCCCCCACCCATGCACCAGGCCTCTATCCTATATAATAAAAGGGTAATATGCCTCCCAGCACCGGGATCAGCGGAGCCGCGAGGCCTCCCGGCACTGGGATCAGTGTGACAGGGGGCAGTGCCCAAACCCCCTGATTGCCCTACGGCTCTGTGTGTGACAGGGGGCGGGGCCACAACCTCCTTATCCGCCCTGCTCTGTTCGTGACAGGGGAAGGCGCCCCAACCCCCTGATCAGCCCTGCTCTGTGTGTGACGGGGTAGAGCCATAACCTCCCCATCGGCCCTGCCCTGAGTGTGACAGTGGCGGCGCCCCAACCCCCTGATCCGCCCTGCTCTGTGTGTGACAGGGGGCAGTGCCCCAACTCCCCTATCGGCCCTACTCTGTGAGTGACGGGGGGAGCTCCTCAACCCCCTGATCAACCCTGCTCTGTGCGTGACAGGGTACGGAGCCCCAACCCCCTGATTGGCCCTGCTCTGTGAGTGACAGGGGGCAGTGCCCAAACCCCCTGATTGGCCCTGCTCTGTGCGTGACGGGGTGGCGCCGCAACCTCCCCATCGACCCTGCCTTGAGTGTAATAGGGGGCGGTGCCCCAATCCCCCAATCGGCCCTACCCTGAGCATGACTGAGGGTGGCATCGCAACCTCCTGATCCACCCTGCTCTGTGCATGACAGGGGCGGCGCCCCAACTCCCCAATCGGCCCTGCTCTGAGCCTGACCAGGGGCTGCACTTAGGGATTGGGCCTGCCCTCTGCCACCCGGGAGCAGGCCTAAGCCAGCAGGTCGTTATCTCTTGAGGGGTCCCAGACTGGGAGAGGGCACAGGCCAGGCTGAGGGCCCCCCACCCCCAGTGCACAAATTTTTGTGCACTGGGCCTCTAGTTATATATAAAAGCCTAAGCGACCATTCGACCATCTGACCGGTAGCTATGATGCACAATGACCACTAGGGGGCACACGCTCCAACTGGTAGCTATGATGCACACTGACCACCAGGGTGCAGATGCTCAACGCAGGAGCTGCAGAGCTGCGGTGACTTGGCAGCTGCGGTTCTTGGGTGACGCACCCAGAACCAGAGAGGAGGGAGCCCAATTCTGGGGTGCATCACCTGAGAACCGCCCTCTCACAATCCAGGATCCCTCGGGGGATGTCCCAATCCCCACAGGTTTTGGCCCGATCCCCACAGGCCAGGTCGAGGGACCCCATCAGTGTATGAATCGTGCCTCTAGTTAAAATATAAGAGCTTTTATGTACAATTATCTGCACTTCCCGAAGTAGAATGCATACCACATTTTGGGAAATGCAGACCTATGTAATGAATCAGTGAATTCTAGGTCATGTCCAAATCTATCCTAAAACCAAACTGCCCTTTGATGTGGGTGGTTTATAATTCAGAAAGGACAGAGCAAAAGACCTGGCCTGTCATGGACCCACTATTACTCATATCAGCTACTCTCAGTGTCATCTCTAGTTGAAAACTGGCCCATCCTACTTTTGCTATTTCTTCACCGATTGGAGTTTTAGCTACTCTAGCATAGAATATGTACTAAAACCTAATGATGCTTTAGTACCATTTGGAAACTTCAACTCCCTGTTTCCAGCAGATTTTATCCCCTTGACTTGGAATTTAAAGTTAGAATAACCTAGATTATTTCCTGCCTGAAAGAGACCACTGCTGAGGAATTGCAACCTTCCACATGGTTCAGCACCGCAGTGCCTGCCGGATCCCCTGGCACAAGGTATACAGTCATCGCCTGAACCAATCAAGTTAGAGGTGCCTCTGGCTAGAACTGCTGCCACTAGGTGGATGTCAATGGCAACTGCACCACTCTCATCTGTCAACTAGGTGGTGAGTTTTGGCTCTAGCCCCTCCCCCCCCCCCCCCCCCCCCCCCCCCCCCCCCCCCGGAGGCAGCCTACTTGCTCCCTAATTCTCTAACACTCTGTGTTCCCCCTCCAAGTCCTCCTCTGGGTGAGTTAGCACTGGGGATGTTTGCATACCAAACACAGCTAATTGACATTCTGTCACAATCTGTTCAACAAATGGTAGGCTTGTGTGTGTGTGTGTGTGTGTGTGTGTGTGTGTGTGTGTGTGTGTTATACTGTGGTTGTATTTTTAGCCAGGTTGGGGAGGGAAGGAAATTTAGTCACTTTAGCAGGCAGAAAATGTATTGCCAGGTCTTTTTTGCCTGGCATTCTCCTAAGTGGCGGTGAGCACCTTTAACAGATGGAGCTCAGGATGTGCTCAGACCTGATTTTATCAGCATATATGCTGGGCAAGTTCTACGTGAGGATGAAGACTTCCTTTGTGCTTTTTTATGTTCTGCATTGTCACCATTTATTGTTAGTACTCTCATCTCATTTCAAGGAAGCTTGCCTGGCTCAGCCATGACAGACCCCTCTGTGGGAGTCACGTAGCAAAGACTGATGCTCCACCGGGAAAAAAGAAGGGGGCAGGCCTGGTCTAGCACTTTGTAATAAGCCCCGCCCCCCACCAGCAAAAGCACACCTTATTCTAACATTTAAGTCTCAGCATGTTCTTGATAATCAAGAGAGAAATTAAAACAAACCAAGACAGACTAGCCATCCTCAATGACTGCCAACAATACCCAGAACTACCCATAATTCTTCAATCTTAAGGGCCTTGGACTTCTTGATAGGATGTCCAAATAGGATGCTATATGTTATTACTGATACAGACTTTATCATTAAAATTAGACACTGCACTTCACTTCTCAGGAAACATTAATAAGCGCAACTACCACCCTGAAGAGTGTGTGGTTAGTGGATAGAACCTGGACTCTTGGATCAGAAGATAGGTAGGGTATCTATTTTCACAGAGCACCTATTAGCTCCTGTTTTTCCCAGTTCAGATGGGCAAGGAGGCTAGGGAGACTCTTGTCAGAGTAAACTTAAATAACTTGGTCATTCTAACCAAGGCAGACATTTTCCTTTCTAGAAAATTACACGCCTACCCTGACCTATGGAAAAGTCTATTCCATTTCCCACTACCAAATATGGCACCCAACTGGATTTAGTCATTTCTCTGAGGAGGGACAAATAGAGTGAACCTTCACTAATCTAGTCAATTTAATTCCCCTTTAGTGGGAATTAAATTAAGATCTCAATAATACATGATGACAGTTCTGCTTTCTAGACTTATAGAGAAATTATGCCTCTAGCTCTAAATCCTAGTTATCTTTGACAGAGGAAATGAACAATTGACCAAGTAATAGAGCTGCCATGTTGTAGGGAGTAGGAGTCGAAAGAACAGATTGATGACTAGGTGATGGGATAAGTAAGGAATGGGCTGGAGACTTTTTGGTGTCAGACAGATGCTGAGCTGGGAGAAAGAGCTATTTGTTTTGGAAATTACTTGCGGAAGCTGATAATTATACTTCATGGAGTTACATGAGCCAGGGACACAGTAAACACTAAGTTTCATAGAATTTCGTAGCTTAATGTCATCTAGTCAAATTTCCCAAGAGATACCTGAAAGCCCCTTACAGACTCAATTTGCTAGAAAATGTTTCTGATTTTAAACATTTTGTTAAAGAAAAGCCAACAGAAATTTTAAAAGTAACCCCAATATGTTATAGGTCTTACTACTTCATGACCCTGGGAAAGTTGCTTCATTTCTATGAGCCTGTGCTCAAAATATGACCTTGGGCAAGTCGCTTCACCTCTCCCAATATTCATTTCCTTATCTATAAATAACAACCCCAGCTCTGTCATGTCTAATCCACAGGGTGGAGAACAGGCTAAAGAAGATAGAGATAGAAGTGTCTTGGTTACCATAGGCATGGCATACTTTTAAAACACAAAAAATGTTGCTATTAGCTTCTACATTCCCTCACCAGCCGTACAAGCATAGTAATGTTTCATCCCACTCCAGTCTACTAAGAGGTTTCTCCTTGCTTGTAATTCTCTCCATAGAGCTACCCACAGATGGGTCTCTACAAGAGCATTCTCCAAAGCGGTCAGTTCTGTTTTTTCACACACACACACACACACACACACACACACAAAAAAAAAAACAAGGAATAGGTTTGTGCTGGTCACAGCGTCTGCTGGGGGAGAAGCCAGTGTACAGTGAGGCTTTCAGTGGGAACAGCTGCAGGCCTCTTGCTTTTCCCTACATCCTCAAATACCAGGCAGGGCCACTTGTCCATAGGCCTCTGTCAGCGTGGGTGGACCCAAGGACCACGGTGGCAGCAAACCACACAGAGGATCCTCATAGTCTTCAGTTTTGGTCACAGTAGAACCTCATAATGGCAAAGATTGTTGTTCATGCTAACGGGCCTTTAGCAAGTGTTTATTATGAGTCAGGCACTGTGCTTGCAACTGGGGTGAGAGATGAGTCAGATGTGCTGCCTGCCCTTGAGACCTCACAGTTCAGTGGGAGAAACAGACTCATGTGTGTCATACACAGGATGCGTTATGACCAAAGTCTGCAGTGTTTGGGCACAGCTGATGGATCACTGAAGTCTGTTTGAGGGTTCAGGATAGGCTTCTCAGAGGAGAGGAAATTTAAATGGAACCTTAATGGGCATAGAAATTCCCAGGGGAAATAAAGTGTGTATGTGAGGGGGGTGGCATTTCAGACAGGGGGAACTGTAAATGCAAAGGCTCAGAGATGTGAAAGGGCACCTCAGTTCTGAGTAATGGAGAGGCTGGAGCATGTGCTACATATCAGGGTGGAAAGACCTGAAACCAGAACTGTAGTTGGGGGCCCAAGAGCAGGCCTTTATGATGTCATGGCAGCCACTGAAGGGCTGTAGGGAAGAGGTCATGGTCAGGCAAGGTTCTTAGAGCATTTAGGTGGCAGTGTGGGGTCTGTGTGAGAAAGGAGGGAAGATAAATTAACTGAAGTATTGACTAAAGGGACAGATTCTAGAGAGATTTAGAAGGTAGAACTGATAGGTCTTATTATGAGAAATTCTAAGAGCTTCTGGCACAGGAAATTAAAAGAGAAAGAGGCAGACTGAAAATTTAGTGAGGGCCCATAGGTAAGATGACAAGATATCTTAAATCAAGCAAATCAGACCTTGAGTTCAACTTCTTGACTGCCTGGCCAAGATGGCCTATGCAATGTATGTGGACAGGAGGTCAAAAGCTTTTATTTCTATAGTTACAAAGATGAATTCAGCCAGTGTGGCTGGCTGGGCCAGTGTTCCCCTATCCTTCCCTCCTGCCCTACATCTTAGCCCCAAAGTTAATTGCTTTATCAAGGAGGATGCCTTCCCCAGACAGAAAAAGGACCACATTGTGGTTAATGATTGATAAATAGCTGTGCTGGGATCTCCATACTAAGTGCTCTCTAGATCCAAGCATTATCACTAAGAACTGCAGAGCTCAGAATGCTCTGTTGCCAACAGCGTATAATTACAAACCCACCATGGGGCGAATTCTCAGAATTGGGTGTTTGAGCTGGGCCTTGAAGGAAAGCAAAGGAAAAATAAGTACACTAAAGTGATAACCTGCCTGGTTTGTCCTTTTCTAGAAGTACATCTAGAATGCTCTAGAGCAGAACTGTCCAATAGAGCTTTCTTCAGTGATACAAATGTTTTATCCAATATGGTAGCCATTAGTCACATGTGGCTATTGAATACTTGAAATGTGGCTATGGGACTGAGGCACTTATGTTTTTACTTATTTTTTATTAAATTTAATTAGTTACCTGTAGCTAGTGGATACCATATTGGACAGCACAGCTCTGGAGCCCACTGAGCATGCCCAGATTCTGTTCCACATGCTCATTCTTTGCTTCATTCTCCTTGTGACCCTTGCCTGTCTCTGTCTTGCCTACTCCCTCGAGTTTGATGTACTAATTGGCTAGCTTCCAACACTGCTTCTGTTTCCTAGTTATTGATTTCCTCTCTCATCACAGCAGAACTCTGGCCTATCTTCCAAATGACTCATACTTTAATGCCTCCCAACCTGTGCTGGTGTGTGGGTCTGGATAAGGTAGCTTCACAGAATTCTGTCCTGCCACATTTGGCCCTTGACTAAGTCTTATTCACTTCCTCCTTTCCTTTCCTCGTTGTTTTTTTTTCCAGGCCACTTTAACCAGCCAGTTAGTAACCTGGAATATTTATTAACCTTTTTCCTCCCTGACAACTTGAGTTAGAGGAACTGTTGAGGTGGAGGTATGTGTATTGAGGATGGGGAGGGAGGGTTTTAACTGGTTGAATGAATACTTTGATTTGAGGTCTCTGGTAGTAAGTGAAGGGCTCCATCCTGAGGCCTTTTCTGCCAGATGTTTTAAACTTTGGTTCATATAAAGATAGCAATATTGATAAATTGGTACATTTGTAGATGGAAAGGATTAGTTCAGGATACAAAGAGGCTCTTGACAGGCCAAAGCATTGGGACAAATTTAACATGATGAAATGTAATGACGACAAATCTCAGACAGATTTAGGTGAAAATGGCCAATTGCCTGAGTATCAATGTATGCTTTAGAAGACTTGGGTATGTAGCTGATTATGAATCAGTGCTGGATAACAAGGTTATTTACTCTTGGAAAGCACTAATAGAATTGTATCCAACAAGAGCATCCGTATGCAAAAGAGACCTGCTTATTTCCACATTGATCAGACTGCACCTGGATCATGGTTTCAGGTTTTGAGCAACTCACTTTAAAAAGGGGAGAGACATTGACAAACTGAGTTGACCACAGAGGTTAAGGGACTGGTAGCCTGTCTTATAAAGACCTGAGAGAGCAGGTCTATGGGAGAGCGGACTATGGGGACTGGGTCCCTTTCCTCAGTCTCTGAAGGGCAGTCACAGAGCAGAGAACAGACATCTCCAGAGGGCAGAGCAACAACAAACAAGTGAAAATTTGAGCAGATTTCAGCTCAGTATGAAGAAAATGTTTCCAACTGCCAGAACTCTGATTTGGGGCGGTTTAAGCTGCAGAGTGAGAATTTAGTAGAGACCCTGGAGGAACAACGTTAAACATGCCCCAAAGCCAGTCTGCTCAAATATTGATTGTCTCCACAGTGATGGATAGTTCATTCAAAATGTGTAGGCTTTATACTTGCTCACCCCAGTTAGTTTACAGGTTCTATATTAAGTGTCAGACTCTCCTCATTCTAGCTCAGCATTCTAATTAAGTAACCTTGGCTCTTTGCATGTGGGAAACAGGTTTCAAGCACAGAACCTCTAGCACCAAGCAGAATGGCAACATAATTTTAGCTCCTGAGCAAAATGGGTTTCATAACAGCACCAGTACAGTGTGCACATTAACATTTGAATATGCTGGATGATAAGTGTGCTAATTTCTCTGAGAAGAATACTTGAAGAATAAAATAAGCTGGGATCATTAGAGGAGAAAGGGGCTAGCAATTTATGGCACTGCTGCTGCTTGGTGCTCAAAAGTACATGATGTCTCTCATCACAGTTAAAAGATAATTACTGTGATTATAAATGTAATGATAGTGGCAGAAAGTGATCAGAATTTTATTGGAAATAAGTTTATGGTACAGTTGTGTTTTTTTTAAACCACATTCAGATTTATCACTAATAAATTAAAATGTGACCCCATTTGGCTGTTTGGTTCCTTTGAGCAGTCTAAATGTGAAGCCATTACTATATTCTGATCTCAACTTTGCAGAAAGCGGCTGACAGAGTTTTCCTGGGAGATGAGACACTGAGATGGGGAGGCCTCATGTTGGACATAGGGACATGATAATCCCCTTGTGCTGGAGTCGTCGTTGAAAGGGGGCTGGCGCCCCACGCCTTGACCAGCAGTTCTGAGTCTGGTTTGCAGACCTCTCAGGGATCCTGATACTCTTTCCAGAGGTCCAGAAAATCAAAATTATTTTCATGTCATTTGACTTTTTTTTTTTTTGAGGGTATGCTTTTGTTTTGTTTTGTGTGGGTTTTGTTTGTTTTTTTTTTTAATCCTCACCCAAGGTATTTTTCTATTGATTTTTACAGAGAGTAGAAGAGAAAGGAAAGAGAGAGAAATATCAATGGGAGAGAAATGCATCGATTGGTTGCCTCCTGCACATGCAGCGACCAGGGCCTGGTTCCGGGAGGAGTCTGCAACCGAGGTACATGCCCTTGACCCGGAATCAAACCTGGGACCCTTCGGTCCGCAGGTCAATGCTCTATCCACTGAACCAAACCAGCTAGGGCTCATTTGACTTTTTAACGGTATTGAAAGGCTATATATATTACATGAGTTAATTTATATGAAATGTCCAGATCAGGCAAATCTACAGAGACGGAAAGCAGATACACAGTTGTCAGGGACGAGGGGAGGCCAGCTGGGGGAGTGATCATGTTCTGGAACTAGGTAGTGGTGGTGGTGTTTGCACAACACTGTGAATGTACTAAATGCCACTGAATTGTATACTTTAAAGTGGTTTAAATGGTGAATTTTATGTTATATTAATTTTACCACAATAAAAAAATTTAAAAAGTAAAGGTTGCACATTGTGCTGTATGAGAGGCTCTTCCCATCCAGACTTTAAGTTGCTTGGGAGTTTTCCTGGAAGTTCTCTTTGCCAGGTCTCTCAATAACTACATTCTTAAAGTAATGAAACATTTTTCTTATTCTGCTAACATTCTAGGTTACTGGGGGGGAGGGGGGGGGGACATGCAACTCTCCATCACAGATTCTGTTTCCAGGGAACCCAATCTCTTACAGTACTTTGGTCGCATTCCTTATATCATATTCCTGATATAAGATCTTGGCACGTTGTAACTGCAGTTAAATATCACTTTTTGTTCATGTGTCTGTCTCTCCTAAGAGGTGACTCTTAAGGATAGGAGTATTTTCTTATTATCCTTAAAGCCCAGTACACACACACACACACACACACACACATACACACACGAATCCAAATATGGTGCTAATTAATAACTTTGTGTTAAGTACTTTAAAAAAGGCATTCCAACGTTATATACATTTTATAGATGCTTAAACTGAGGAAACAAAAACTTTAGGCCGTGAAAAGATGTTAAACAGCAAAACCATATGATAGCATCTGGTATCAAATATGGCACATGGTTGGTGGCCAATAAATGCCTGTTTCTTCTGATAAAAGGAAAAATAATAATCTTAACATTCTTATGACTTGTTAAATGTTTCCATCTCTTTTTTAGACCTCATAGAGTGTCAGAGCTGGTTATCTCCTCATGTGAGCTAGAGATTGGGCAGGGGAGCTCCAAGGTGCTCCTGTGAAAGAAATATGAACGTGGAGCTTAAGGGGAGAGATCAGGAGTAAGGAAAGAAGTCTCCCAGATGCATAAGAGCAAATAAGTTAATCAAGAGAGAAAGGGTGGCTTAAGATGATTATTCAACCAGCCATTAGGAATCCCCTACCCAGAAGAAAGGCCAGAGGCAGGCAGGAGGCCTGGGTGCTAGGTTAGTCAGAGCACAGTACAGATGCCCTGGAGCATGCATTCTCAACAGGAGTACGGCAAGCTTCAAGTCAAAGGGCACTTTGAGGCTTCCCACAAAAACCAGCTGTGGTCTCTTGTCCTATCCCACCTAGAGGAATCTCCCCAAAGGCAACTACCACCAACTCTTTTGGTAATTTCTTCTGATGTTTACCTGCATATTTTTATAAAAACCTGCTTCTGATGCTATTTCTTGAATTTTTCCACTTTAGACAGTATCTACTGACATCCTACTATTAGATTAGAATTTAGTTCTCTGCTACCACTCCTAAAAGCCTAGTGGGCACTAATAAAGGGAAACCAAGTGATCCATCTAAAAGGAAGGCAGCTGCCACTCAGCAGGTTATTGCCAAAAAATACAGCTCCTTGTTGGCAGAATGTGTCAAGGTATGTTCATTTGCAAGTCACTACAACTGAAAAACTGACCTATCAGTGAAGCTCACACTAAAAGTCTAGGGCAACTCAAGCTTCAAGGTTGGTTTGATTCAGCAGGACTCAGCTGCTGGGAATATTCTTGCTCTCAGCCTCAGGAAACACTTGGTTTACACCCGCTGCCAGAGTGAAGCAGGAAGTTAGTGACTGGCTAACGTGAGAATACAAATGCCTGCCCCCCTTATTTCAATTTGGAACAACTCTGAAGGGCATGCCCATTCTTAAGGTCCTCGTGGGATCAGCTGAGGCCTTGGTTGTAACTACTAAGTTGTAATTATTGTGGTGGTCAGCTTCTTCCATGCTCACCCTGTCTTCTTCACGTTGCCATAGGTGGATGACCTGAGAGCATTCCCCAATAAACTTCTGCATGCAACTCTCCATCACAGATTCTGTTTCCTACAACCAAGAGTGGGGGCGGGGGGAGCTCGGTAATCAGTCTTTCCCAATGCACACAGGTTGAGTCAGGGAGGATGGGGATGGTACAAAAGTTTTAATCCTTATTAAAAAAAAAAAAAGGAGAAGAATCGTATTGGGGAGGCAACTACACGGACCTTTTGATCTTTCAAGAGAAGCCAGAAACCGTTTACTATGTAAAAAGTCTCATAATGTTTTAATGTTGGAAAATAACTGAGATATTTTTAAATGCTATAAAGAGCCAACAAGACATGGTCCAATACCCACATTTCAGCAGTTTGCAAACTTGGCCGGAGAGAATACAGGTGTGTTTTGTAGCTCAGAGAGCAAAGCTAGGACTCTAGTTATATGAAGTCAACATGTCAGTTCAACCTAAGGAAGTTTCCTAATGATTTGAGCAATATGGAAATGGAACAAAGCCCTTCAGGGAAAGGTGAGTTCCTTGGCACCAAAGTTCATGTTTGAGTCTGTTAGAATTTGAGCTATATGATCTTTGAGACCCAGGTTTTGGGTTCCTTCCTGGGTTGGGGCTCTATGAGAGGCAACAGATTGATGTTTCTCTCTCTCTCTCTCTCTCTCTCTCTCTCTCTCTCTCTCTCTCTCTCTCTCTCTTTCTCCCTCCCTCACTCCCTCCTTCCCTCCCTCCCTCCCTCCTTCCTTTCTTCCCTAAGATCAATAAAAATAAAAAAGAACAAGAAAGAGAACTTGGAAATGAAAATATTATAACTGGAATGAAACAAATTTGATGCCATAGCCAGTTTTGCTCAGTGGATAGTGTTGGCCTGCAGACTGAAGGATCCCAGGTTGGAACCTGCAACCAAGGTATGTGCCCTTGACCGGAATCAAATCCGGGACCCTTCAGTCTCTATCTACTGAGCCAAACTGGCTAGGCCAGTGGTCAGCAAACTGTGGCTCACGAGCCACATGATACCGACACAAAATACCAACTTCTGCGCATGGGCCACGAAGTTTCAATCGCACTGTATATGAGCGCCCGCATGTGGTACTTTGTGGAAGAGCCACACTCAAGGGGCCAAAGAGCCGCATGTGGCTCGCGAGCCGCAGTTTGCCGACCATTGGGCTAGGCCTGCATAATCATTATTAACATGTTTTTATTGATTTCAGAGAGAGGAAGGGAGAGGGAGCCATAGAAACTTAGATCAACTATTGCCTCCTGCATGCCCCCTACTGGGGATTAAGCCCACAACACAACCGGGGCATGTGCCCTGACAAGGAATTGAATTGGCAATCTCTTGGTTCATGGGACAATGCTTAACCAACTGAGCCACACCAGCTGGGCCAGCATTATATGTATATACTAGGGGCCCAGTGCACGAATTTGTGCACCTTAAAAGGAACTGTGGGCCGCGAGGTTGCGGTGGGCACAGGGGCAGGTCTTGGCCCATCCTCTGTGCCCTCACCCGGCACCTCCCACTGAGGCCCCTGGTCCCATGACTGCCAGCAGCCCCACTCCCACCTGCTGATGGTGCTGACCCCACTCGCACCCGCTGACTGCACTGAGCGATTGGGGCCTGCGCCAGCAGCAGGTGCAAGTGGGACCGGCACCGTCAGTGGGTGCGAGTGGCAACTGCTGCCCCGATCGCCCCTCAGGAGCAGGGGGAGGTGGAGAAGCCCTGAGGGGTGATCGGGGCCTGTAGCCGGCGCTTGCACCCGCTGACAGTGCCAAGTGATCTGGGCCGGCGCTGGGCACCAGCAGCAGGTGTGAGCACCCAGCAGGACCACAGCACGTGGGAGCAAAGAATTTCCAGTAACCACCAGAGGCTCACCCCACTCATCTGCTCCACCATCCTGCTGTGGCCGATGCCCAACATGTTCTGCGCTCTGCCGCCTGCTGCTGACACCTGCCAAGTTCTGCACACACACCCTGGTGGTCAGTGCATGTCATAGCAACTGGTTGTTCAGTTGTTCTACCATTCGGTCTATTTGCATATTAGGGTTTTATATATATAGATATATGTTTTTTTAATCCTCACCCGAGGATATTTTTCCATTGATTTTTAGAGAGAGTGGAAGAGAGAGGGAAAGACCGAGAGAAACATTAATGTGAAAGAAACACATTGATTGTTGCCTACTGCACACACAGACTAGGGCCTGGGCCAGGGAGGAGCCTGCAACAAGGTACATGCCCTTGAGCGGAATCGAATTCAGGACCCTTTGGTCCTCAGGCTGACACTATCCACTGAGCCAAACCAGCCAGGGCTAGCATAGTATTTTTAAGGTGCATCCATGCTGTAGCATGTATCAGTACCTCATTCCTTCTTATGGTTGAAAAAATTCCATTGTATGGATATACCACATTTTGTTTATCCATTTATCAATTTACAGACATTTTAGTTGTTTCCAACTTATGGCTATTATGAATAACGCTGTTATAAACATATGTGAACAAATTTTGCATGAACATATATTTTCACTCTCTTGAGTTTATACTTTGGAGTGAAATTGCTGGATCTATGTTTAACTTTTTGAGGAATTGCCAAACTGTTTTCTGCAGCAGCTTCACCATTTTACATTCCCACCAGCAATGCACAAGGATTCCACATCCTCACCAACACTTGTCCATTTTTAAGATAGCCATCCTAGTGGGTGTGAAGTAGTATCTCATGGTGGTTTTGATTTGTATTTCCCTAATGCCTGATAATGTTTAGCTTCTTTTCATGGGCTTATTGATCATTTGTATATCCTCTTTGGAGAAACGTCTATTCAAATTCTTTGCCCATTTTTAATTGGGTTGTCTCTTTGTTGTCGCGTTCTAATATTTCTTTTATATTCTGAATACAAGTCCCTTAGTAGAAACATGATTTGCAAATATTTTCTCCCATTCCATGCATGCATTGTCTTTTTTTTTTAAATATATATGTATATTTAATCCTCACCCTAGGATGTTTTTATTGATTTTAGAGAGAGAGGAAGGGAGAGAAACATCAATATGAGAGAAATATCGATCGGTTTCCTCTAGTACCTGCCTGGACTAGGGATTTAACCTGCAACCTAGGTATGTGCCCTGACCAGGAATTAAACCCGCAATCTTTTGTTGTATGGGATGACACTCAAGCTAACTGAACTACCTGGCCAGGGCTGTCTTTTACTTTCTTGATGGTTTCAATGGAAGCACAAACGTTTTCAATTTTGCTTAAGTCCAATTTATCTCTTTTTTTCCCTCTGGTATGTTAATGTTTTTGGTGTTATATGTAATCCAAGGTCATGAAGATTTATCTTGTTTTCTTCCAAGTCAGTTTTAGGTCTTATATTTAAGTCTTTGATCCATTTTTAATTTATTTTAGAGAGAGGAAGAGAGAGAGAGAAACATCGATAGGTTGCCTACTATATGCACCCCAACTAAGGACTGAACCCACAACCTGGGTATGTGCCTTGATGGGGCATTGAACCCACCATCTTTTGGTGTATAGGACAACGCTCCAACCGAGCCACACTGCCAAGGGTATCTATGGCCCATTTTGAATTAATTTTTGTATATGGTGTGAGGTAGGTGTTCAACTTCTTTCTTTTGCATGTGTATATATAATAGTCCCAGTCCATATGTTTAGAAAAGACTGTTCTTTTCACATTGAATTATCTTGTCACACAGGTTTTGCCTTTGTCATTAGTTGAAAAATGATTGACAAAAAAATTTTTAAAGGTAATACCTAGTTTAGGCAATGGTGAGGGAAGTCTTAATCACTGTTCATGGGAGTGCAATAGTAGTACAGCTACTGAAGTGAAATTTGCTATGCATATCCAAATCTGAAATACATACACATGCTTGGATTCAGAAATTATACTTCTAGGAATTTATTTCAAGGAGCTAATTACACAAAGATGTTATGTATAATGGTGAACAACTGGAAGAAACCTAAATGTCAATCAGTAGTAGACCAGGTAAATAAATTATGCTACATCCATACAGAGAAATATGACACAGACTTTAAAAATGATGAAATTAAAAAATAATAAAATATAAAAAATAAAAATAAATTATGAACTAGACATATTTATTGACTTGGAGGAAACTATGATTTACTGAGAAGTAAAAAATAAAAGCATGTTACAAGTGCTTACAGCTCTTTCTGAATTTGCCTAGTATGTCTTCTGGTTTTATACCAAAAGGTCCTCCCTAAAAAAAAAAAGGCACCTTACAAAGCACCACTTATGCATTCATATAATATACTAGGTGCCCAGTGCACGAATTCATGCACCTTAAAAGGAACTGTGGGCCACAAGGCTGAGGTGGGCACAGGAGCGGGTCTTGGCCCATCCTCCGTGCCCCCACCCGGCCCCTCCCACTGTGGCCCCTGGTCCCCTCTCTGCCGACAGCCCTACTCCTGCCACTGCCGCCACCACGCCGGCACCACTCACACCCGCTTACTGTGCAGAGCAATTGGGGCCAGCACCAGCAACGGGTGCGAGTGGCGGCTGCTGCTCTGATCGCCCCTCAGGAGCAGGGGAACGTGGAGAAGCCCTCAGGGGTGATTGGGGCCAGAAGCTGCCGCACTGGCCCAACTTGCACCCCCTGCTGGAGCTGGCCCCAATCACTCCGCACTGTCAGTGAGTGCGAGCAGGGCTGGTGCTGGGCGCCGGCAGTGAGTGAGAGCAATGGCTCCAGTGCCGGCTGCGGGTGTGAGCAGGGCTAGCGCCAGCAGCAGGTGTAAGCACCGGGTGGGACCACGGCACATCAGAGAAAAAAAATTTCAGTAACCAGAGGCTCGCCTGGATGACAGTGACCAGCACCCCGCCTTGGTCTGGCGTCCCCGCTCACCTACTCCACCATCCCGCTGTGGCCAACACCTGCCATGTTCCGCACGCGCACCCTGGTGGTCAGCGCATGTCATAGTGACCGGTTGTTCGGTTGTTTTGCCATTCGGTCTATTTACAGATTAGGGTTTTAGATGATAGATAGATAGATAGATAGATAGATATTTACATATGCATATACATTCATGGAGAAAATATTCACAAAAATATTAACAGTGGTTGCCAGTAGGTAATGGGATTTAGACTGGTTTTTATTTTGTTCTTTATACTTTTTTTGCATTGCATGAATTTGCTACATGAATATGCATTGTCTTTATATTCAGAAAAAGAAAAGCTATTTTCATTTTGTAGGAGCATATCAAGGAATATATATTGTACAGGACAATTCAAATGGCATGGTACTATGTTCACAATATATTGTTAAATGAAAAGTGCAAGTTACAGTATCATCCTGTTTTAAAAAAATTTAATGTAATATATACAGTATTTCCTAGGTACTATGATAGTTTATTTTTTTACTACCTACTATTTCTGAAGTAAGGATGTCTTATAATCACTATGAATATTTAATGCAGTGGGTTTCCCCCTTGCTGCCTCCCCGAAAAGCTGTTATTAATGAGATGATGCTTCTGGCAATCTGAGACTTGAGAAAGTGCCATATGTGTATAGAGAAAAGACTGGAGGAAAAGACACCAAAACGTGATCAGTGTGTGCTTAGTCCTGAATTGAGATTTTCATTTTCTTCTCTTTGTTAAGCATAGTTTCCAAGTTTTCTATAGTATATACATAGATAGACCTAAAAAGAAATCTGGCTGCCCTGCTTTCCTTCTTTCTTTATTATTTTTTCTTTTCTTTAAAGATCTAATTGGCTTTAATAGATGATTCATGAATTGGACAGCACTTCATCTAGCAACTAGAAATGTGCTCCTGCCCTGCTTTTCAAGAAGTAGAGTGTGGGGGGAAAAATAAGTAAGAGTGTGAGGGTATTTGGGACGTTTGGCCTTTACCAAAATGAGACTAGAAAATTAGCGAGCACACACACCACCTCAGGAGTGTCAGAGTCTAGAGTGAGGGAGGACTACCTTGCATGGACACCAAGGGGCCTCTGGCCTGGCCGGAGCTGGCAAAGCAAGCTTGAGAACAGATGGGGAAGTTCAGTCAGCAGGGGTAGGACTCTTGGTAGTTCTGTGTGGACAAGGAAATCCCTGTGAGGGAGGAGAGAGTCCAGATGGTGGGGATAGTGGCTAATTATGGAGGAGCAGCATATCCAACACTGTGGGACCACTCAGACATTTTCCCGTCTAGCTCAGGAGCACATTCCCAGTTCATGATGAGCGACCAAGGATTGCATGAAACAGAAAATTAGTTCACCCCTTTTGAGAAGCAAAACTTACATTGGTTTGGAGTGAGGCCTTTCCTCAGTCAAAGGGGCAGGGCAAGTACAGGAAACGAAGGACATAGAGCAGAGGTGGAGGACTGATGGCCACAGCAGGACTTCTACAGCTCCTGAGAAGACCAGCAAGCTCTGGCCTCGGCTTAGGGTAAGGAGGGAATGGGCTTGCAGTGACTGTCAGGGCACAGAGGAGGGTGCCAGAGGAGGGTGCCAGGCACAGTGCCTGGCAGGAGCTTCACCCACATGATCGTGTGTAATCCTCACAAGCCTCATTAGAATCCTTCTCTAAAAGGGAAAAATAGCCTGGCCACGGTTGCTCAGTGGTTGAGCGTGGACCTATGAACCAGGAGGTCACCACTGCATTTTTAGTCAGGGCACATGCCTGGGGTTTCCGGCTCAATTCCCAGTGTGGGGCTTGCAGGAGGCCGCCGATCAATGATTCTCTCTCATCACTGATGTCTATCTCTCTCCCCCTCTCACTTCCTCTCTGAAATCAATAAAAATATATTTATAAAAAATAAAAGGGAAAAACATTCAGCAAAGTTAATACTTGTATTTATCGTATTAACTCACTGTTTTTTGTAATGGGAGGTGGGAAAAACAAGTCTCAAAAAAAATCTTCAATCTGATCTTAATGTTGTATTTTCAAAACTATATGCAATATAGAAAAAAAGCTGCAAGGATATACACCTTAATGGTGGGTGTATCTCGATAGTAGGAATTTAATTTTTAAATTTTATTTTCTGTGTGTGTTTTTTTCTCCCCTGAATCCTGACAATGCGCATGTAAATCTTCTTGAAGCAAAGAAAACAAAAAGGTTTTACAGAAGCGGTTGTGAGGACTAGTGGATCAAAGTAATGAGAATGAATTACAGTGAGACCTTAATGATAGAAAAATCCAGATTCTCACTAGCTATGTGAGTTCCACTTGGCTTCTCCAAGTCTGTTTCCTAAACAATAAAAGGGGATTATAGTCTTGTCCCAGTGAGCTGTTGCCAGGATTAACTGAAATGCAATATACATGAAAGTCCCAAGCACAGTACTTGGCATAAAGATGGTGCTTAATAAATATTAAACCCGACTCTTGATAGTCACAGCTCTTCCTTGCTGCCCCAGGACGGCTAGCACCTACAGCTGTCTCAGAGAACAGAAAGGAATCTGGTTCCCTTGTCAAGGGCCCTTTATTGGACCTGCGGCTGCCTACACACCTGACACTCTCCACTCCTCTGTTTTTACCATCTAGAGACTTCTAAGTTCTCATTCTTACCCAATTTTCATCTATTTGCCTCTCCCTCTCCTTTTGTCTCAACAATCTCAGCTGCCTAGACAGTATTCCTGAGTACATGCGACATTATTTTCAACATAACACGTATTTGCAGAGCACCTATGTAGGGCGCGGCTATAGGGTTAAGCCTTGGAATGACCTGTTGGCAAAGCCAAAAACAAGTCCCAGTTTAGAGGGCACAGTCCTCTTAGCACAATTAGGCCTGACCTTATGATGCTCCCTAGATCAGGGGTGGGCAAACTTTTTGACTCGAGGGCCACAATGGGTTCTTAAACTGGACCGGAGGGCCAGAACAAAAGCATGGATGGAGTGTTTGTGTGAACTAATATAAATTCAAGGTAAACATCATTACATAAAAGGGTACGGTGGTTTTTTTTTTTTTAGTTTTATTCATTTCAAACGGAATGGATCCGGCCAGCCGGCCGTAGTTTGCCCATGGCTGCCCTAGATCCTTCCTAGGTAGCTAATGGGCTGTGGGAGGTGCAGCAAGTGCTGCCAAAACAAGTGAAACTCACAAGAACATTGTAACTATGGTGACCACTACCTTGTTTACCTCTGGCTATAAAATAAAGGCTCAGCTTGCCTCTGGATCTCTCTCTGTGGCCTCAGCCAGGCACAGGAAGATCCACCTAGCCCAGCCATGGGCAAACTACGGCCCGCGGGCTGGATCCGGCCCGTTTGAAATGAATAAAACTAAAAAAAAAAAGACCGTACCCTTTTATGTAATGATGTTTACTTTGAATTTATATTAGTTCACACAAACACTCCATCCATGCTTTTGTTCCGGCCCTCCGGTCCAGTTTAAGAACCCATTGTGGCCCTCAAGTCAAAAAGTTTGCCCAGCCCTGACAGTGATGGCGAACCTTTTGAGCTCGGCGTGTCAGCATTTTGAAAAACCCTAACTTAACTCTGGTGCCGTGTTACATATAGAAATTTTTTTATATTTGCAACCATAGTAAAACAAAGACTTATATTTTTTATATTTATTTTATATATTTAAATGCCACTTAACAAAGAAAAATCAACCAAAAAAATGAGTTCGTGTGTCACCTCTGACATGCGTGTCATAGGTTCGCCATCACTGACCTAGACCCAGTTATTCTCTCTGTCTGTCATTTCTTCATCCTTTCGCCGCCCTCACTCAGGCTTTCGAACCCTTGGCTGAGCTGGCTCGGCACATGTGGCGCCCAACACTGGGCCTGAGTTCGGGGAAACTACAGTTGTCAGGTGAAAGGATGCTCCAGTGAAGCATGCGCAGAAAACAAGAAGGAAGGTGAGGAGCGAAGTTCAGTGATATAACTAGGTGTAAAACATGGGAAATTCAGGTTCGCAGGAAAAGAATTTATACGTATCCATGCGTAAGGCCACGCTCCAAGCACAGGGCTGTTCTGTGAGGTATGAACAGCTTTTCCAGTTGTTGGGTTTTGTGAAATCTGCCCATGGTTTTCTGAGGAAGGAAAGGTAAATGCAGAGGCATGGGAGAAGGTAGGAAAACAACTAAGGTCCAGGGAAAATTCCTGCCTACTTTACCCCACTGCAGCCTTTCCAGCCAGCTCAGTAAACCTTTATCATGCCACCCTGGGAAGCCCAGGATTGGCAAGTTCTTCCTGGGGTGATAGAGCAGGACTCAGGTAATAGCGGAAAGCGCCAATCCTACTCTTAAAATGAATATAAGAGAGCATTTGGGGTTTTTCTTTTTAATGCCTGTTTTGGATTGAGTAAATGGATTTTACTTAGTTTTAACACATCAAAGTTCTTGACACAAAAAGAAAAACTAACAGTTTGACTCAAAGTTAAGGTTTTATTTTGAAGTGCTAAGGCTCAAAAGTAGAACCAATTCACAATAAAAATGTAAAGCTGCATAATTTGCAACTTTTTAAGTTAAAGTAGGAAGTCGTAAATACAGAGGAACATGTATGTTTATATGTATCTAGGAAGCCAGAGCTATTTCTTCAGGTTCCATCATACCATGTTTAGTAGCCTATTCTTTTAATGCAATGATGGAGAACCTATGACATGCGTGTCAGAGGTGACACGTAAACTCATTTTTTTGGTTGATTTTTCTTTGTTAAATGGCATTTAACTATATAAAATAAATATCAAAAATATAAGTCTTTGTTTTTCTATGGTTGCAAATATCAAAAAATTTCTATATGTGACACGGCACCAGAGTTAAGGTTTTTCAAAATGCTGACACGCCGAGCTCAAAAGGTTCGCCATCACTGTTCTAATGAGTTCTCACCCCATTTAGCCGAGTTAAAATAAGCTGTCTTATTGAGGCTTCATGTGATATCTTCTGATTTAACATTTTGGAGCACCTGACAGCATTATCAGGGATGAGGAGGAATGCAATAGCAAGCTCTAAAATGTATACCCTTTGATGAATGGTCAGAATTCCATCAATATAAACCTTTTTTATAAAAACAAAAAAAGGGGGGAGAAGAATGTTCTATATTTTACAATGCAGAGATTTGTACAACCTATGTTCTAAAGATGGCCCAGGCCTCCTACTCCCTATTTATATCATCCAGAAATATCCATATGAGCTCACAGTCCAGTTGAAATTTTAGAACCTTCAACAACTCCCATGTGTTGCCTAACTGCTATAACAGGTACACACACCATGCTATGGAATGTCAGAGGGCAGATTGAGCAATGGATGCACATGTGTATAGGAGAGGACGGTTAGTTTTTTAAAAGTAATGATTTCTTCCTATGTTGTACACTAGCTTCATATACTGTCTTTACAAAAGAGAAAGGGTGCCATTTTGCTAAACTGATTTCACAGCCAGTTAGATCAACGCCTGAATTGGGCTATTTCCTCTCATCTTCAGATGTATTAAAATTTGTTCCCAGCAACAAATTTGTGGAAAGTTCGGTCATCTGATGGTTTGACCAATGACCTGATGGTGCTGAGGCACTGGAGAGGAGAGCAGGTCCAAGGAGCTACAAATGAGAGTGTTCCCCTCAGACAATTTGCAGCTTATTGGGATACACACACATTCTGATTAACAGGCAGTTTTAACACTCAAAAGGGACCAAAACCAGGCATTATTTGACATTTGCATTATTTATTAGACAACCGTGTCAATGGAAGTAAAAAAAAAAATATTTCATCTATAGTTCAGAGTCCCTAATAAACTAATAAGCTGTTTTCACTTTTCCTTATTCCTTCCAGTCCTTATTCAAATCCATAAATCCATGAACATGGTAATAACCATGGATTAGATACAATGATAGTCTATATTCTACTTCTGTCTCACACCCAGATGCATACTCGTCAAGTACCGCAATATTCAAAACCAGGGCACTGTGACAGCCCCTTCAGGCCTGTGGCCTGACAGTCCAGTGGAAGACGCTGGCAGGGTAGTGAGACACACCCTGTTCTGCCCGTGTTATTTATGCCTCCGGCAGTGAAGCCCCTGACAAAGAAGCATGTCACTGGAACACATGCTCTTTGTTCATGGAGGTGCACGCCAGCACCGGCTGTGTCGGAAGGGACAGTACCGGGTCTGTAGTCTCTCCTCCTCTGGCTTTTTTGCTTTCTATTTGCTGCACATTGTGGTTATGTTTATTAATTACTTTGTAGCTTAAACTTATAAAACACACATTTATCTTGTGAGGAAAGAGTCCTTCATACCCCTGTGAGTTGGTCATAGAGGATAGGGTCCCAAGATTTGCCTGGCTTTCCCCTAAGGATCAGTACCACCTCCCCCATGAGCCACCAGGTTACCAGTCTCTCTAGCACAGAGCTACCATGACCCAGTGTCCGTCAGCACCTCCCCCTTACCTGCAAGATGGCACCTGCATGTTCTTTTTGGTGTTAAAGGTGCTCTACAGATGTTCCTACCTCATGTTCCAAATCAGGCCCCCATGCTCAGACTTCATTCCAACCAGACTGCATCGCAGAAATGATGGCAGGCTTTAAGAGTTAGACCCATCTGGGTTTAAACCCTAGCTCCTCCTCCTGTTGGCCATGCAGGTTCAGTTCCTCATCTGTAAAATGATTAAAATACAATCTATTTCACAGAGGTGTCTTTGGATTAAATGAGAAAGAACCTATCAAGCCCTAAAAATGGATGATCCATCATTGCTTTCGAGCTCATGGAACTGATTTGCAAAGTTTTTCATAAAAGCCTTCATCTCACAGCCTTGTGGTTCTCATAACCTTATAGTTAGTGCTCGTGTGACATCCTGAAGGGCACTTTCCCTCACCATTTTCCCGTCACAGAGATGTCTAAGACTAACATTTTAAGACTTGGGAAACTGCATACCAGAAAGTTTTTGCCTTTTCCAGAGCCTTTTTAAAAACGTTCTTTTGCTCTGAAAATTTAATTACATATTTTTTTAAAAATTGATATAAGTGGTTTTGTTTGCCACAGGTAGAATGGGAGGGGGAAATCTTTAAGAAAACCTTAGGTTGATGCATAGAATTGTTTTTCTCTATTCACAAGTTGTTCCCAATCTTTGGAGCCTTTTGTCTATATTAGAAATAACTCGGTATCTGATGAGACATAGGATGCATTTACTTACTTTAAGCTGAATATAGGTCTGTTACTCTAGGTCTGCAAAGCAAACTTAATGCTCTAACCCTGGCTTTCAGGGAGTTCTCGGAACCGGACCATTACAAAGGCTACCTGCCAAGCTTCACCCAAACCGAGACCATCAAGAATTCACACACCTCGCAGGGGTCCCCCCTAAGGAATAATGGGATAAAAGTCCAGGGACAAACTGTAAGACTCCGAGGCCCCATTAGAAATGCTAATTGCTGCCTTGCCAGCCGACATTTAACTGTTAGAAACCCGGGGAGAGTCCACTGAACCCGGGGACGCCCGAGGGCTCCTCTGTGGCTCGGGCAAGTGTCCGCAGTTGCACCCGTCCCCGCGCAGGCCGACCCCACCCGGTGCCACGCGATACAACGCGGGGCGACCGCGATGCCGCTCCCGACGGGGGTCCCTCTCAGCCCTTCCGAGACCAACCGGCCGAGAGGACAGCGGGGACCGCGGGGGAGTGGAGGGTGAACCCGAAAGCCCCATGTCCCCGCGCCCCCTTCACGTGTCCCACTTTCGCGGGCGTCGGGCTGGCATGGCCGAGCCTCCGGAGCGGGACCTGGCCTCACGGACCCCCGAAGCCGGACTCTCCAGCCTCCTCTCCCCACGAGCCCTCCGGGCCAACGTCCAAGCGAGCTGGGCCCCCGGCGAGGGGGGCCGGGAGGGGGGGGTGTCTCAGCTCGGCGGTGGGCGGGGAAGCCCCCGGAGGAAGGTCTTACATCAGCCACCCCACGTGCAACCGGAGGGAGGGGAGGAAGTCGCCCGGGTCCCCCGGGCTGCGCCTGGCCCCCACCCCCGCCCCGCCCGCCCGCCCGCCTCATCTCCCCGCCCCGTCCTTGCTGCAACCGCGGCCACCTAGTCGAGCGAGCGGCGCCGCGCGGGGCCGAGTGAGCGAGCGGAGCAGCCGCCTGCGCCGCGTCGCCGGTTTAAGCGCAGTGCGGCCTGCGGCCGGGGGCGGCGGTAGTGAGGCCCGCGCTGCGCTCCAGCCCCCTTTTCCCTCCATGGTTTCTCTCAGCTCCTGCGAGTAACTTGCCTCTGGGGGCTCCGCTTGCCTGCCTGCACGCCGCACGCCGCCCAGCCCCTCAACACCGGCCTCTGCCGACACCCGACCCCTCCCGACCGCCCTCAATGCGCAGGCTAGGACGCCTCTCCCCCCTCCGCCCCCGCCATGGAAAGTTAAGTTTGAAGAGGGGGGAAGAGGGAAACATGGACATGAAGAAGAGGATCCACCTGGAGCTGAGGAACCGGACCCCGGCCGCCGTAAGCAGAGCCCCCTGCGGGCGCCCTCTCCCTCCGATGACTTGCATGTCATGGTGGCCACCTGCGGGGCCCCGGCCGCGGGCTCTCCGGCCTCGGCGCGGGGAAGGGCGCAGCTCGCGGGCTCGGACGGGGAAGGCGGGCGGGCGGGCGGGCGGGCGCGGAGGGGGGAGCGAGCGCGCGGATATTAACTCTTTGGCGCCCGCGGGCCCCCGTGGCCGTCAGGGGAGGGCGGTGGGGTGGGGGAAGCAAACTTTGAGCGCCTCGTCCGCCGGGGTCCTTCCCGGAGGAGTGCGTGTGCGTGTGGCCGGCGGCGCGGGAGGGAGGAGGGGTTGTGTAACGCTGGGAGCCATGTTTGCAGCCTCCCGGGGTGCGCGGCCCGGCGGGACCCGGCCTGCCCAGCCGCCGCGCGGCCATCCCAGGCGGGGCCCGCTGCGGGCCAGGCCGGGCTTCGCGCGCCCCGGGCCGGCTGGGGAAGGGGCTGGAGCGCGGGGGCGGACGTGGCTCTCCCAGCCCGGCCTTGCGGTGGACGCCGGCCCGGGGGGCAGGGGCCGGGAGGCGAGGAGGGCGCCTTGGCCTCTGAGGGGCGGGGGGGTGGGGGGGTGGCGGGAAGCCCCCTCGGGTGCCGGGGCTCCGGCGGGCGCGGCCTGGCGCGCGCGGAGCGGGGGAGGGGCGGGCCCCGGCAGCGGAGGTGGCGCAACCGCCGCCCCTCCCGAGGCCAAGTTTGAAAAAAGGACGCGGTTCCCGCCATTTTTCAAGCCTAAAAATAAAACTTTCTCCACCATTTCCCCCGCTTCCCTTTCGCCTCCGGGGCCTTCCCCACTCGCGCTCGTTTCAGGGCGGGCCCCGCTCGGCCCGGGCCGGCCGTTATAACGGCGGCTTCGCCCTCCCTCGCCGCGGCGGCGAATTCCGGGGCCGCGGTCCGGGAGGCTGGCCCCTCGGTGTGGGCGGGCGGCGGCTCCTCGCGCCAGCCGGGGCGCGCCACAGGCCGACACAGCGCCATGTTGGCGGGCACCCGTCTCCCTCCGCCGCCGGAGCCGGCCGCGAGCTCGGCCCTGCCCTGCCCGCCCGCCCGCCCGCCCCCCGCGGTGGCTGCCGGCCGCCGCTCCCCGGGCGGAGCTCGCGGCTTTTCCGCCGCCGCGCTGGGCTGGGCTCGGCTCGCACTGGCGGGAGCCGCGCGCTCCGCAGTCGGCTCCTCTCCTCTCGGGAGCGCTCCGTCCTGCTCCCCCCCGTTCTTAAAAGGGCGATGCCAGGAGCCGGCTCCGCCCGGGCCAGGCGCCGGGGTGCGGGCGGGCCTGGGCGGCCTCTGCCCGCGCAAGTGCAGGAGCGCGGCCGCCCGGGGCCTGCAGCGGGCGGGCCTTCCAGAGTCGCCCTTGCTGCCCGCCCCTCCTCTCCCGCCCGCCCCGCGAGCTGCGGCGGCGGCTTCCCGGGTCCGGGCGCCACGCGGGGGAGCCGCGCCCCTGCCGGACCCCCCTGGGCCGAGCGGCGAGCTCTGGCCGGGGGTCGCCGGCCTGCCCGTCCGGCGGCGGGTGCACGTGGTGCACGGGTGGCTGTGGGTGTAACAAGTGGCCGACTTGTGGGCATCCAGCCCGCGTTCGCCCGGGGCGCACGCGGTTTTCAGTCCTGCGTGCACGAAGTCGCCGCCGGTGACGTTAGGGGCGCCCCCCCTCCCCCCCCCCGCGTGGCCGCCACGAGCGCCCCTGTTGGGCCCGAGAACAGGGGCACCTTGGCCAGGCCCCCGGCTTTGAAGGTGGAGGTTGGGTCACGTTCGACCCGTCGGCTCATCAGTCAGACATTTTGTGTTGGCCACGTGCTAGTACACGGAAGGGTTAAGCTGCTTCACGCTGTTATTTTGAGTTGTAATTTCGGGAGTTTACGTTATTACTGAGTAGTTGTAAATCCATAGAATGTGGACTAATTAAATTCAGCCAAAATTTCAAAAAGTACCCACGTGGATGTAAAGGTTTTCAAATCCAGAATTTGAAGTCTTTGTGCCTAAGCTAAAGTACGATGAAAGTAGTAAGACCTGACTTGGGTGAACACAATACAATATACAAATGACGTGTTACAGAATTATACACCGGAAGCCCATATAATTTTAATAACCAATGTCACCCCAAAAAATTCGACAAAAAGTTAAAAAAGAGAGTGGGGGGACTTACAGCATTTGACAATTAAACAAACAAGTAAATAAATAAGGTGCTCAGTGACAGCAGTGTTGCTCCCTCTGGGAAATACACCTGGGCTGGTGTTCCCACTATACTGAATTTTTTTGTATATGAGGTAACTAACATATTGCTTTTTTAAAAAGTGTGCATATATGTGCAAGTATTAATTTTTTAAGTAATCAACAGACCTTACCCTCTTGTCAGAGGTTAGAGTCGTGTGGCTATTTAATTAAAATTCGGTTAAAAGATGGGTTTGACAGTTGCCAGATCCCCATTTCAAGTGTTCATAAGCCACAGTCGACTGGGAGCTACTCCGTTGGACAGCACTGGCTACGGTAATCCGGTGTTTTATTAAACAAATATTTGAGCGCCAGCAGCATGCCGCCCGCCCGGAAAGGCAGTGTGGACAAGGCCGAGCGCTGCGGCCCCTGCCCCGTGGCCTCGGACGCCTGCGGGGCTTTGAGGGGCCTGGGAGCCGCCCCACTGGGGATCAGGAAGGTGCCCCAGGGGTCTGCCTGGGAGACTGAGGCCAGTAGGAGGTAAGAGAGGAGAGGAAAGCTTTGACCTTCAACAGAAGGCTTTTCCGGGAGAAAAAAATGCTGTAGATTTTGAAGGGAAATATTTGTAAGAGGAATTAAAAAAGTGTTTTTGCACGAAAGCATTATTCTTAAGGCTAATGAGAAGTTCCAAGATGACTCCTTTAAAACCAAACTCAACTAGTCACACGGTTCCTTATGTTTGTGTGGGACCTGCTCTCAGAAAGTAGGTTTGGCCTTCAGGATTCTGAAGACTTGTCATTTGGGGAAGGAAGAAAATGTCTTTCTCCATTGAATGTATGAACAGAAAGCTCTTAAATGCATCTAAGACTGTATTCCATGGTTGACCTTAATATCATCTAGTGAGAGCTAAGTGTTTGAGGACGGTAAGTGGAAGTTTGATCATAAATGTTAGGGTATATGGCTTTTTTGTTATTTTATTTGGGGGATGGCAGAAGACCCTGGTAACACTTTACCTGTGTTCTTTGGCCAAAGGCTTAGGTTAAGATAATAGGTTCAGTTCATTGATCAGTATAGCCTTGTTCTTTATAAACACAGATACATTCATTTCTCTGAGGGGGAGAGGACTAAAAATATATGTGTAGCTCAGTGTTTTCTAAGTCTAGAACAGCTCTTTATATCAGAGGTGTGTTCTCATAGGGGAAGAGATGGCTAAGAAAGAATGGTGATAACCATTTAAAAGTATAAGCAAGGATAGGAAATGTTTTATGTAAAATATTTGTGTTGTACTTCACTGAGAACAAATTGTACAACCCTAAAACATACCATATACAACACAGAAATTGCTGGTACAAGCACCTTATTAACTCTGCATCTAGGGACAGGTAGCCTGATAATAGCTCTGCTTGAGTTTTTCCTTCAAAGTTAGAAAGCCAACCAGTTCCTGGGGTTACAGTCCATGCCCCTGTGGAACATGCTGGGCTGTTTGCTAGACCGAGATATTTCATAGGCCATAAATAAGAATAGCCTTTCCTTAGTCCCAACTTACTGGGGGGAAAAATTTAGATTTTTCTTCATATTTCCCCCAACTTTTGGCATCTATTGTTTTGTCTCTTTTGATGTAATTTTGAGCTCAATGGGATATTCTAATTGGGTGCACAGCAGCTAACTGTGTTTTTTCCTTGTATAAGTAATACATATTCATTGAAGAAAAAAATGATATAAATAAGCTAAAAAAGTAGCAGATATAGAGAAGCAAAAATTTAAAAATAGAAATCTCACACATACAACCCATTCTACCATTTAGACATTCTGATGTGTAGCATTTATTTAGTTACATAAATAAAATGCAGCAAGCATCTTTATCTTTTTATGTAATTATTCATTATAGCCTCACTGTTAATGTCTGCATTGGTTATAATTTAATCATCCCCATGGGGTGGTTAGAAGTTTGGTGGTCTTTTGTTGGGGTTTTTTTTGCTATTTTAAAGAGTATTGAAATGAGTATCTCGTAAGTGAATCTCTATCTTCTACCAAATTGCTTTTTAATTCTTTTTTTTTTTAATTCAAACCTGAGGGTATTTTTCCATTTATTTCTAGGGAGAGTGAAAGAGAGAGGGAAAGAGAGAGAAGCATCTATGTGAGAGACATACATCAATTGGTTGCCTCCTGCATGAGCCCCAACCAGGGCACAGGCCGGGAAGGAGCTTGCAACCAAGGTACATGCCCTTGATCGGAATCAAACCCCGTCCTGACCAGTTTGGCTCAGTGGCTAGAGCGTTGGCCTGTGGACTGAAGAGTCCCAGGTTCGATTCCGGTCAAGGGCATGCATCTTGGTTGTGGGCACATCCCCAGTAGGAGGTGTGCAGGAGGCAGCTCATCGATGTTTCCAACTCTCTATTCCTCTCAGTAAAAAATCAATAAAATATATTTTAAAAAAAAACCAAAACCCTTCGGTCCGCAAGCCACTGCTCTGTCTACTGAGCCAAACCTGCTAGGGCCCAAATTGCTTTTTAGAATGGTTTCCTTTACCCACCAGTAGGATATGGATGTTTACTTCATGTCATTACTTCTGCCACCTAAACACGTTTGAGGACCACTAATATAAATTTGTTCTATTGTTAATTTGAAAACACTTTTAAAATAACAGTAAGGTAGAAGGTTTGAACAGTAGTTAACTCAGAAGAATGGAAATTAGCAAGAGTAGCAGGAATTACTTTTTCTACCTTTTTGGATTATTTCACTTAGAACAATAATTATGTAATTTTTTTTCTAATCCTCACCTGAGAATATTTTTTTCCATTGATTTTTAGAGAGAGTGGAAGGGTGTGGGGGGAGAAAGAGAAACATCAATGTGAGAGAGATACATAAATTAGTTGCTTCCCACATGCACCCTGACCAGGACTGGGAACTGTGGGAATCTAACCCAGGACCCTTCAGTCCATGGGCCAATACTCTATCCACTGAGCCAAATTGTCTAGGGCTGTATTTTCTAATTAAAGTAATTGGTAATTTAAAATGATCTTTAATTTCTCCATAGTTTTTTTCCCCTTCTTGTAATAAGGATAACTTGTAATTGGGGAAGTCCCCCAACCCGTTAGGTAAAACATCTCTTTTTTTAGTGTAGCAAGAAGAGTGGGAAATGAGAGTAAATTGGAGAGGGTGGAAGGAAAATTGCTTAATGTCATTTGTGGCTCCCAGCTCTAGTCCCCATAACTAGGCTATAGTATAGCTCAAATTTCTCAATGAAAACAGCAGTGTTTTGCTGATAGCTATAGAAAAACAAACAAACAAAAAAAACCCCAAAAGTTTAAAATAGGAAATAATGGAGTTTTAGTTCTCAAGTGTTTATATCTTAAATTCATATTTAATTGGAACATGAGGTATGAAGAAGCATGAATTTGACCCCAAAAGTTAAAACATCTATTTTTGAGCAGAAGGACTACTAACTATTTTGGACCAAATAGCTCCTCTAAGTTGTATACACAGATGTACAAGTGCCTGACCAACCTTCCCTTCTTAGGTAGTAGCCATGGAAGATTTGGGGCATAAGAAGGGGAAACTAGGGTCATTTCTCCTTGATTAGAACCTCCCAATGTATTCTAAATCTAGATTGGGAGGCAATGCCTATCTATCACTCCCCCCTCTCCCCACAAACACACACACACTGGCCCATGTATACTCTTTTTAAAAAATACATTTTTATTGATTTCAGAGAGGAAGCAAGAGGGAGAGAGAGATAGAAACATCAATGATGAGAAGAATCATTGATCGGCTGTTAGCATGCCCCCCACCGGGGATTGAGCCCACAGCCTAGGCATGTGTCCTAACTGGGGATTGAACTGTGCCCTGCTCGTTCATAGGTCAATGCTCAACCCCTGAGCCACACCACCTGGGCCCCATGCAAACTCTTGGACAATTGTGTTCGCCCTTGCAAGGTAATCTGGCGCCCTTGCAAGGTAATCTGGATCCCCTCACACTTCAGGGAGGCGTAGTTACTTCAAAGCTGCTCACACAGTGCCAGGGAGAACATACCTTTCACCAAAGTTTTTTTTTTTTTTTTTTTTAATATTATTTATTTCGGAGAGGAAGAGAGAGATGGAAGCATCAATGATGAGAGGGAATCATTGATTGGCTGCCTCCTACACGTTGGACTGAGCCCGCAACCCAGGCATGTACCCTTGACCGGTATGGAACCCGGAACCCTTTGGTCTGCAGGCCGACGCTCCATCCACTGAGCCAAACCAGCTAGGGCTTCACCAAAGTTTTGTTTAGAACTTTAAACAGGCTGGAAGACTGCCTGATGGAAAGCTTTCCAGACCTGTCATATTCTGGCTCAGCACTGAGTGGGACCCCTCCGATCGTCTCTGCTTTCTGCAGTAATTCCCACTCTGCTCTGTCCTCTTACTGTGCCTCTGGAGCCCTGTTCTGGGAGGGTAGCACATTTCTTTACATTCTTAGCCTTCTTAGAAAAGTGAAGAGACATGCTTTCTCTACTGAGCCATACAACCCTCTGCCCTACTCACCCCAGTAAATTCTGTTGCCTTCTACTCATGGAGGAAAGTAAAGGTCTCAGTGTACATTCCCTGAACTTCTTGCTCTCCCACTTATAAATTCACCTATATTGGTGCCCATCCTAGCTGTCTTCTGCACAAGAAGAGGTGCCCTGCCTCCAACAAGAGTAGAATGATATATCTCATTTTTAATATTCATTTATATTATTTCTTGTAATTGAACATTTTATTTTTTAGTGTTTACCATCTTGATGGTTTGTATTTTATGGCTTGTCTTTTTTTTTGTAAATGTCTCTCTTGGGGTGTTTATTTTTTTCCTTACTAGGGTAAAAACAATATCCTCAAGAAAAGTATAAATGCAGATATCTAGAATTTTCATGTATCAAGAAAGATCACAAAAAAAGCATTAAAAAAGGAGTTTTATCAGTTTATGTTCATAAACTGATGAACAAGGACTGATCCAGAGATGGAGAGGCATTGATTGGACTGTCGGGCCTTGGAGGGAAGGTAGGGGAGGGTGGGGGTAAGGGGGAAAGATCAACCAAAGGACTTATATGCAAGCATATAGGCCTAACCAATGGACACAGACAACGGGGGGTGGGGTGTGAGGGCATGAGCGGGGGGGGGGGGGGGGGGGGGATAGGGGGCAATGTGGGGATAAGGACACATATGTAATATCTTAATCAATAAAAAATATATTTTAAAAGAAAAAAAATAAATATATTCACATTATTTTAAAAAAAAGAGTTTTAAATAAAGAATTCATAACTCAATAATAGAGTCAAATGTTTATATTCTTTTGCCTCGCAATAGCTTTTAAGGAAACAATCCTAATTACAGAAGAGATTTTACATAAGATATTATGGCATTTTTTATAATAGGGAAGATTGGAACTGTGTTCTACAAGGATTGTAAAGTAATTTATGGTACAGCCATACACTTTAATTTATTTAGCTATTAACATATGCAGAGTTGTAGTGTTGTTTTTTTTAATTGATTTTAGAGAGAAACATCAATTTGTTGTTCCACTTATTTATGCACTCATTGGTTGATACTTGTATGTGTCCTGACCAGGGATGGAACCTACAACGTTGGCATTTTGAGATGACACTCTAACCAATTGAACTACCTAGCCAGAGCAGAGTTGTTACTTTAAAGTATGCTAAGTCATACAGTTTTACCTTGCCTATATTTAAAATACACAAAGAAAGACAAAAAATATACCAAAATATCAACAGTAATAAACATTAATATGCTTTCCATTTAATGTATGTTTATGATCAGAAAGTTGATTTTGTTTAGATCCAAGGTTTCTCTCATTTCATCATCTGCTCAATCCCCTACAATCTTTACACAAACCCCTATGCCAGTGATGGCGAACCTATGACACGTGTTTTTTTGGTTGATTTTTCTTTGTTAAATGGCATTTAAATATATAAAATAAATATCAGAAATATAAGTCTTTGTTTTACTATGGTTGCAAATATCAAAAAATTTCTATATGTGACATGGCACCAGAGTTGTTAAGAGTTTTTCAAAATGCTGACACGCCAAGCTCAAAAGGTTCGCCAGCACTGCCCTATGCGGTACTTTAAAAGACTAGCAGTGACTGTTTTTATCTTTATTTTTTAAAAATAGATTAACAGGCCCTGGCTGGCTTGGCTCAGTGGATAGAGCGTCGGCCTGCGGACTGAAGGGTCCTGGGTTCGATTCTGGCCAAGGGCACATGCCTGAGTTGCGGAGGCAACCGATCAATGATTCTCTCTCATTGTTGAAGTTTCTATCTGTCTCTCCTTCTCCCTTCCTCTCTGAAACCAATAAAGAAATATATTTAAAAAAAAAATAGATTAACATTCTCATCAATAAAGTACAAAATAAGGTTTTAGAGAAAAGTCTCCCAGCCACTTACTTTCTGTGAGAGTTTATTTCTGTGAGGTTTTATGTACATACTAGAGGCCTGGTGCACGAAAATTTGTGCACTTGGGGGAGGAGGAGAGCCCTCAGGGGATGTCCTACTGACGGCTTAGGCCTGCTCCGCCTGGGAGTGGGCCTAAGCAGCAATCTGGCCTCCCTCTGCTGCCCCCATCATGCTGCCACTGCTGCCCGCCTCCCTCTGCCGGAGGTGACCCGTGGCCCCCCCCGACCCCCATCGCCCCTCTGCTGCCTTCCCCCCATCGCCGTCCCCTCCCTCTGCCCCCTGGCACTTGCCTGGCTGGCCTGGCACTGCCTGCCCACCAACTGATTGTTCCACTGTTTAGTCAATTTGCATATTACGTTTTTTTTATATATAGAATTAGAGGCCTGGTGCATGGATTTTTGCACTGGTGGGGGGGGGCGTGACCTGCAGGATCAGCCTGCTGTGGGAGCGCCACTCATCCTGGTCAGCTGAGCGGCTCTCCCACTGTGGGAGCACACTGACCACCAGGGGGCAACTCCTGCATTGAGCATCTGCCCCCTGGTGGTCAGTGCATATCATAGCTACTGGTCGACTGATTGTTCTGGTCGTTCCACCATTCAGTCGCTGGGCTTTTATAGATATAGATAAGAAAGTAAATGTGTGACATATTACATAAATAACACTTTCTGTACATTTTACATACCACAGTGTATCCAGGAAATTATTTTCTTAAGGGCATTTAAGTTTTCTAATTTTTTCAATCACTTGTGCCTTCTTTCATAAGCCTTTCTGGATGTTTTAAGCTCATGTTTCATTTTTGGGTATTTCCTGATTCTTCTCAAGTCTCCCTTGCAGGATTCCATCTCCTCAGGGTTCCATCCTCGGTCCTCTTCCTAGGAGTTCCAGCCTCCCACTACTGTCTGTCCTGGTGACTCACAAATAGGGAATTTACAACCCAGACTTCCCCTGAACTCCATACCCATGTGTCCAGTTCCCTAGGGATTCTTTCATCTGGACATCCCATAGGAAACTTGGTATCCCTTTTGTTATTCCTTACACACTTCCCTCCTCAAGCTGTTCCTTTCTTATTCCCTCAAGCTACATGGTTCCCATTTCTCTAAACCAGAACCTCAGTTCCGCTCCATCATCTTCTATACTCAATAGCTAAGCCTGCAAATTAGAACGACTTTAACAGACCGGATGGGTAGCTTGGTTGGATAGAACATCATCCAGACCCACCAAAGTTGTGGGTTTGATCCCCATCAGGGCACATAACAATCAACCAATGAATGCATAAATAAATGATCAACAAATCTGTTTCTCTCTCCCCCTTCCTCTCTCTCTAAAAAATCAAGAAAAAAACATTTTTTAATAAAAAGAACCACTTTAACATTTTTCCCCTCCCAGGTTCCTCTTTGATTTCTATTCTGCAGTTTGGTTCAGCAAACATGTACATCACATTTAAATGCTTTATGGTAGTTTTTAAAAATATATATATTTTTATTGATTTCAGAGAGGAAGGGAGAGGGAGAGAGAGTTAGAAACATCAATGATGAGAGAGAATCATTGATTGGCTGCTTTCTGCACACCCCCCACTGGGGATCAAGCCCGCAACCCGGGCATGTGCCCTTGACCAGAATTGAACCTGGGCCCCTTGAGTTCGCAGGCCGATGCCCTATCCACTGAGCCAAAGTGGCTAGGGCGCTTTATGGTAGTTTTTTATAATTATAGTTAAAGTGGAATTTCACTGGTTGAGAGAAATTGTCTAAAAGGTGATTTCACCCAGTAAGCTGGGAGGCAAAATGGCTTAAGATGCAATATGGCTAATTCCTCCTCACTTGGCTTTTGGCATATTGGGGTCATTTCATTCTGTATAATAATTTTGGATTCTCTGTCAGATACAATCATAGAAAATCATCTAAACCAGCGGATCTCAACCTGTGGGTCGCGACCCCTTTGGCGGTCGAATGACCCTTTCACAGGGTCGCCTAAGACCATCCTGCATTTCAGATATTTACATTATGATTCATAACAGTAGCAACATTACAGTTATGAAGTAGCAACAAAAATAATTTTATGGTTGGGTCACAACATGAGGAACTGTATTTAAAGGGCCAGAAGGTTGAGAACCACTGCCCTAAACCAAATGGGCCCATTTTAGTGGCGTAGTATACTACTTTGGTGGGTGGTAATAACAGTTGACCTTTTTTTATATTTTGGGGTGTTGTTATTTTTTGTTAATCCTCACCCAAGAATATTTTTTCCATTGATTTTTTTTTCTAGTGAGAATGGATGGGAGGGGGAGGGAAATAACAGAGAGAGAAACATCAACAGGTTGCCTCCCGCACATGCCCCAATCAGGGCTGATTGAGCCTGCAACCAGGTATGTGCCCTTGACCAGGAATCAAACCCGTGACCCTTTGGTCTGCATGCCAGCGCTCTAACCACTGAGCAGCTGGCTAGGGAGAGGTGTGTGTGTGTGTGTGTGTGTGTGTGTGTGTGTGTGTGTGTGTGTGTGTAATACAAAAGGAATACCTGCTAGTAAAAAAAAAAAGAAAACTTCATATAGATACGAATAAAGTAGACAGCATTCCCCTAGTTCCTTTCCTGAGAGGTTACTTTCTCAGCATTTACTATGTCCCAAGCACTGCTCTACAACAGCTCTAGTAGGTGGGTAATATTTTTTTCCACTTCATAGATGAGGAAACTGAGGCACAGAGAAATTAAGTGGCTTGCCCAAGGTCACACAGGTTATAAGTGGCAGAGCCAGGCATCTGTCTCCATAGCCCAGCTCTCCTCAGTTGACTTCTTAGGTTTTCACATGTGCTGATTTTCATCAGAAGAAGGAAGAATGGCAGAGATGTCTAGAGAAAAGTAGAAGGAAGGAAAAGGTACAATAGGACTGCATGCATCCTGACTGAAACCAGGGCTTCTGAGGAGGAAATAAGGCAGTGAGAAATAATGAAGAAGCAAGTGAGAAGTTGTGGTGGTGTGGGTATCACAGACTCTATAAATCTGTTTCCTTCTCTGTAAATGGGGGGAGGATATGGTGGTGCCAGGAATAACAAGTATGGTCTCAATAAATGATAGCAATTAATAGAGTAGGATCCTTGGATTCTGTATGGGAGGATGAAGATGTCACTAGCTCCTATCCTCATTTTAGAGCTATCAGCATCTCCCTTCCGTATACATGCTTGATTAATGCTATTAAACTTGGTAGATTCACTGCAAGAATGCCTTTGGCAGTTAAAACTAATTTGCATCACTGTAAATTGATCAGAACGTGATAAAAATTGCAAGTTTCAGAGTCAACCACAGAGCAAGAATGGCAATAAGGATTATTATAGTATTCACACTGTAGACTTATTAAATCAGTATTCAGAATCTTCAGATGTGATACCCTTGGATGAATTCGAGTTCTGAATTTCAGGATCTCCAAAGAAGGAGATTTTATGTATGAAAAAGGAACCTAATTTAATGTCTAATAGTCTCTCGCCTGTCATTCTCACATATAACCCAGATTGATCTTTGTTTTGAATTAAGGCCTTGACACTTCACTTAACCCATTCCAAGTGTCAAGATAATCTTAGTAAAGAGTTAATAATACCACACGTGGAAATGTATAGTGCTGCCAACATCTCCTAGTGATCTTATAGGAAAAGTAAAACTTCCATATTTTCCTTGTGTCAGTCTCTTGGGCCTTGAGGTAGACTCAGCCTAAAAGAGGGTGAGGGGTATCTTCACTCTGCATTTATAGTTAAAGCTAACCCTAAGGGAACAGACTTGGGAAAAGAAATAGGGGAGATACAGTTTCTTCACTTCTATCTTATGAACTGTAGTTTCTGTCTCTGGAAAAGAAAGAGTTCACATCTTTATTCGTGGTGTAACATTCCACCCTTGGTATCTATTAGTATATTGTTTCTAAAGGCTTAATCATTTTTCATTTATTTATAACTGTGATCTAAAGGCTGCCCCTATATGTGGGTGTCTTTGCTGGGTATTTATGGTAGAAGTTTTTGTTTTTTTCTGTATGTTTCTGAAAGCTTGTCTTTTCCTTTTTTCTTTTGTCATCTACAGGTTCGAGAACTTGTCCTGGACAATTGCAAATCAGATGATGGGAAAATTGAGGGCTTAACAGATGAATTTGTGAACTTAGAGTTCCTCAGTTTAATAAATGTAGGCTTGATTTCAGTTTCAAATCTCCCCAAACTACCAAAATTGAAAAAGGTGAGTGCTTTTTCTTTAACAGTAAAAAGGAACCATACCGGGAAGGGAAAAATACATGGTTTTACCTGTAAGGAAGCATTTAATGTAGCAGAAACCACATAGCCTTTGGAACTGGGCATATCTGGGATTGAATTCCAGTTCTATCATTTCCTTGATGGGTGATCTGCAGGTTACTTAATCCTTGTAAGGCTCAATTTCCTCACCTGTAAACTGGTGATACCGCCTGACCTTACAGAATTGTTGTGATGTTTGGAAATAATACATGTTGGATGCTAAATAAATATTAGCTATGAAGAATAATTATTTTGTGAATAATTTATTGTTATAAATTTGTTATAATCTTAGACACTTTTGTTCTTAGTATGCTCTGGTTTAGGAAACAGGTGCCTATCACTCATGTTTTATGTTTGTTGATTAAGGATGAGTTTGAGTAGTAAAGACTTTTCAGATTTATAGTCTTTGATAATTCAAACCCATTACATAATTTTAATGACTAGAAGTTTAAAATGTGCTATGACTTGCTGCAAGAATCCATTGTAACAAAGCTTTTGTATTTCTGTATCCTAGCTGATGGTCTGTTGTTAGCTCTTCATTAGTCTAACTGCAACCAATCACTATTGCCCTCCAATCCACCCCCTACTTTAAAAAAACAAGAGACATGTTTTCTTGTGTCCTTGAATATTTATCTGTCACAGAGCTCCAGAATGTCAAAACTGGAAGAAACTTCATCTTCCAGCCTAGCTCCTTATTTTATAGACACATCAGTAAATTTAGAAAGGTATAGTAATTTGCCTAAAGACACCCACAAAAGTGGTTCGTGCTAGAGCCAAAACTAGAATCCATATTTCCTATTTCCTAACCCAGTACCTTTTTTTTTTTTTTTTTTTTTAAACATTCAGAAAGGTATGTGATTATGTTTAGGTATTCACTTTATTAGGGAATTTATGTTGAAACTTTGTCTAAACAAAGATATACACAGAAAAAAATTCATAATCAAATTTAAGCAAAGGGGCAGGTACGCTGTTCCTGTAGCTTGCTTTTGAGTCCTGAGGGGAATTGTTTTTTACTTATGCACATGAATTAAAACAAGAAATGCTTTCTTTGCTTTATTTAAGTAATAAATGCTCAGGTACTCCATGGTTTTCAGGGTGCCCTGCTTCCTATATCAAAGAATCATGTTATATTTAAATTGGTAAATTTTTTCCTTTCCTCTCGTAAGTATGTGCTTTAGAGATTCAAGAGTCATCCTTTTTATTTGCATTGGTTATTGGTGACACTGGAAGCTCTGATTAGTTCAGTAAACAACTGGTGGCTTTTTATCTATCTACATAAACTTGATGCTAGCAGATCCTAGTAGTATGTGTTTTGTGTTCTGTTTTCCTAGCATCCTGATACATTTTCCTGAATTATTATGGTCAGTATACTGTCAGACTTAGAAAGTAAATGTATCAGTGACCATCTGTATGTATATAGGCTTAATCAAATCCTTTTGAAGTCTTATTTTAATTTGTTACTTATAGAATTAGTGAGGGAGGAATGGAGACATCTATAAATCAGACTTAAAAGGCAGATAGATGTTCTTACAGTTGATGTGGACTTTGTTTTCTTCCTACCCCAGAATGGCTTGTTTTATAACAAGAAAACAGGATCTGAAAGAAATTTGGTGTATAAATGTCACAGGTTTCCTAAATTTACACATTGCTTTTATTTCAAATAAATATACCATTAAGTCCTCTGGTGGGATTGCCTTGTTATTTCTGCTCCCTAAGATACTCATGTTGAAAGGATCTATTACATATGTGTTGATATTCTGACCAACAAAAATAAGTGTTCTCTTTTTATTTTGATTTACTAATATCTCAATAAAGGTAACACTTGGGGCTTTGTTGATTATAGAGTTATATTTTTAAATCTAGATGATTAAGATATTAGACTGGAATATCACATTGGAAGGAAAATTTTTTTCGGAAATGTTGCATTCTCCTGAAACAGTAACACCCAAGCACCAGACTTCATTTATATATATATACATATATATATATTTTTTTCTTTCATTGATTTTGGAGAAAAGGGGAGAGGGAGAGAGACATAGAAACATGATGAGAGAGAATCATTGATTAGCTGCCTCCTGCATGCCCCTCACTGGGGATTGAGCCCACAACCTGGGCATGTGCCCTGATCGGGAATCGAACTGTAACCTCCTGGTTCATAGGTTGATGCTCAACCACTGAGCCACACTAGTTGGGCTTGAATTGTTTTTTAAACTCACTCTTTCAACAACTATTTAAATTAAAGAGTTCCTCTATTCTGCTCATTATTTCATTGCATGCTATAGATGAAATTACATGATGTTTTCATGCTCTTCAAGGTACACAGCATAGTGCAGAGGGCATGGATTCTTCTGAAACTATCCTGCCCAGCTTCAGATCATAGGTTTCCCACTGTAACAGCTGTGAGCTCTTTGGCATATCTCACTGTCTCTCTGTAGTTCATTTTCTTCATCTGTCAGTGGGGGTAATAATTCTACCTACCCCATTGGTTTATTGTGAGATTAAGTGATCATGTAGTATTTCTAGTGCTTTCAATAGTACCTGGCACTTAAGTACTAAGTAAGGGTTAGATATAATTACCGTTGTTGGCATTTAAAAAGGGGATTGATACCAGCTGTATGGTCTAAGTTTTCTCATCTGCAAAATGAAGAATTTGAATTAGATGCTCTCGACCATCTAATTTTTCCATGCTCCAGTATCTTTCACTCTAATATTTCTTGCTGAAGGCTCATTTCCTCTATTGGCACACCGTTTGCTGTGTTACTTGACCCGCAGCTAAGAAATTAGAGCAGGTTCTTGTAAAGGCCAGGTTTATGCAAGAAGTGGCCTCCAGGGAGTTGGTTGTATCAGCCCTGAAGCTGTTGCCCCACTCCCTTTCCTGAGGTCATGGAGCTTCTTTAAGGGTGTGTTTTGGGGCTTGTCCTCCTACAGCCGTCAGAGCAGATTCCCTGGTGGCTTCCAGATGTAGAACTCCACAATGTGTCAATGCTGTAAGGACCAGATTAGGTTCCAAGTGGGCACAGCAAGCTTTGCTTGGCACACACTTAAATAAGCTGCTTAGAATGCATGGACCAGTTTACCCTTCCTGGCAAGTATAGCATATTACAACTTCTTAAAGAATTCTAATTTGCTGTGACCCACTTTTTAGGTTAGAAAATACATTCACTTGAGCAAACTGTTATAATTAGCATCTGGTTAAGAAAACACAACACTTCTCATCCTATCCTGTCTCTCCTCCCCTGGAAATGTTGCTGGGATCCGTAAACTACTTATTTGGTTTTAATCAAACAAAATGAACATACATGCACTGATAAAAACAGAGATTGTTTGGTCTTGGTAAGTATTTAAAAACTGTATTTGCTCTTTAGAACACCTTAATGATATATGTCTCTCTGTATATTTGTGTGTGTCTTGTGTGCATTTTCTCTCACAGCTTGAGCTCAGTGACAATAGAATCTCTGGATGTCTGGACATGTTGGCAGAAAAACTTCCAAATCTCACACATCTAAATTTAAGTGGAAATAAACTGAAAGATATCAGTACCTTGGAACCTTTGGTAAGTAATTAAGAATTTGGAAACTGAGACTTACTGGTCATTTTCATTTTCATATTTCTTTATAGTAAGGGAAGTGATTGGAAATAATTGATTATCTGATACTGTGGTGGCTTTCTTCAAACAAGGGGAATTCTTTTTTGTTTTCTTTTTTTTTCCTTTTAAAATTTCATCTGTTTATGAAATTAAACATTTATCCCCCCCCCCCCCCCCGCACCCCCCAGACTGGCTAAGCTATTCTATACTTTTCTAGAAAAAGCTGTTTATATTGGGTGGCATATCTGAATTGCAGATGGAACAGAAGTCCAAGGACAGTTCCAATAAGTTTTAGATCTCCTAATTCATGATCTTGGGCGCTAGCTGGATCACTGTTGCCCAAAGTTTTTCAAGAGAACCCCCAAATCCTCCTCAGTCTTACATACTTGGATAAGCTATGGAAAATTAGTTAAGTTTAAGTGTCACGAGTTACAGACTTGCTGTGTGACCTTGGGCAAATTGCTTCTTTTCTCTGGGCCTCAGTTTCCTCACTTAGGAGTTCTGGAAATAAAATAAGGCAATGCACTTACTTTGCTTTGTTAGCTGGAAAGCTGTGCTAATGGGGTCCAGCCCAGGTGGAAGTTGTGGTGGCCATAAAAGAGCTTTTAGAGGCAGGGCTTAATGCAGGGTGTGGGGGAGCCCCACAGGCTCCTCTTTTGGCTGGCACCTGGAAATGTCTATGAATTCAAGATTGATAAATGACTATTTTACCTAAACGTGGCATTCTAAAAATTTGGCATACAGGGAGAATTCCATTTTAATGATGCTGACTTGGTGTACATAAAGTCAGTGTTTCCATTAACTTCCAAACATGAATTGGGAGAGGGTTACACAGTAGGTAGGAGTTGTCTTTCAGGATTCAGAAGAACAGAACCCAAGATAAGCCATCCTCTGCTATTCATCTTTTCTGATGTCACAGTATATTTATATATTTGGATTTCATATTAGTTGTACAGGATGTTCTATTAATATTTCAAGGGAAGATAAGGTTAAATTATGACTTCTTTCAATAAAGAGGGTTTCCTGTCAGAATTATAGGGTTTTTCCCTCCTAATTAATAGAGGTGCTGTGCCAGTGTGGATTAAGCATCTTTTACTGAGTCACTTTATGTGTACATTTCATTAAGTGACTTATGTCTAGTTCATATTTCTCATAAATGTTGGGAGCCTATTTCCTACCTTTACTCCATATATTTTGCCCCTCTTTTCTGCTGTAGATAAGTACACTCAGATACTTAGGCTCCTTCATTTTTACTGGTTCTGTCCTTTTTCTCAAAACCAGTCCACATTTCCAATGTTTAAACAAACATTTATTGAGTTTTGCTGAATTCAAGGACATTAACTTTTGCCCACTGTATCCTCATAAGCCACAGAAGAGAATGACTGTAGAGAAAACCAAGTTTAGAAAACTTAATTAATAGTCACATGATAATTTGCAGAATAGGGATGCAAATCCAAATCCACTGTTCTTTGCACTGTTCTCTTTTTACCTACAATTTTGTTTCATATCCAAATTGACTTGAGCTATTTAACAGGAGCACGAAATTAAGTGCTAATGGTCTCCCAGTCAGACACCGACATTAAATCTTCATTGTTTGTGTTAATGACAGGCCTGTCAATCCAGGGTCACTGTGAGCATAGGAACCCCTTGTTTTCTGGAACAGAACACCAGGTAGTACCTTTCCTTGCAAGATCATTGGCTGTTGTGTAATGCTCATAACAACCTGGGTCCCCTTAACTGTTTCATCAGAAGCCTTTGTCAGTGCCTTAGCAGACGGAGGCAGAGCAGAAGCAGCATGTGGGAGCTGTTTGCTTGGATGTTCCTGACCTGATCAGAGATGTATGAGGGCCCTTTGACTGAAAGTCTCTGTTCCCTGGGATAGTAAAGAATGAGAAATAATCATTGTTGTATTTTATCATTTTTAGAGGATCTGCTACGTACCATACACTATAGTGGATGCTTAATGTATGTTATCTCATTAGTAATCCTCAAAGAACATTTCTACAAAGTGAATAGAATTAGCATGGCCCTCATTTTACACAAGAGGAAGCTGAGGCTTGGGAGAGGCTGAATCCCTGTCCAGAGTCACACACTTGGCTGGCCAGTGGGAGCTGCAGCGCTGCACACCCAGGACTTTCTGGAAAAGCCTGGGCTCCTGCCCTTCTCTGAACTTGCTTCTCAGATTCCTAGTGGTGCTAGGTGGGTCTCCTGAAGTTAGAACTTAGAATAAAATATAACTGTAGCAGAAGGTGAAAGGGGGAAATGTTGGGTCAATTTTTACTTCTGATAGTATTCTTCAGTGGGGAAAAACACCATCCTCATCCTCATTAACCACATAACATTTTGAACACCGTCTACATTGAGCCCAGTTCTAACAGTCAATGCAATGATTGTGAATGCCTCTGCTTGCTACAGGGACATTAATCGAGAGACAAAGAAGGCATCATTTCAAACTTCCTTGGACACCTTTTTTAAGAGACCTGGGCCATCCAAACCATCCCCAAAAGCCCTTCTAAATTCTAAGAAGGCAAGCAAAATTATTGTTAATAAAATGTTTAATGTTTATTATGGCTAGCCTATTAGTTTTAGGCCAAATTTATGATATGATAAAAATTTGTGATTTTTTTTTTTTTTTTAGCAGTATTAAACATTACATTGGGATCCTGAACGATCTATCTGTAGTATATTTGGGATCTTAAAGTGTAATTTTACTACTTGAAACGTTTCTAGAATACTATGGTTATTTGTGATTTTGTTGTTTATTTTCTTTCACTTAGTTTTCTAGCATACTGTTTGGCATGTCCGGATTATAATGGGTCCTTTCTCAAGAAGTAGCCAAAAATATCACAGAGTTGTCATTCCAGAAACAGAGCTGTGGAGGGCCTGTGCCCGGGATAGTTGGTGAAACTAGAGAAAAGCCTTGGGCACTGTAGAGCATCAAGTATCAGGGGTTGTATGCATTTTTGTGCATCTTTTCCTAGGGAGTAAGTTTGAGGAGTCCATGGCTCGTTCCTTTGATGAATTTTTAGACTTAGCCTCTTTGGGAAAGCTGCGTAAATTTACTTGTTGTATCCTAGCTGGTATAGAGTCAACTGTTTTGTGAAGAGAAAAGAGTTCCCAGTATGCTATCTAGTTGTGTGGGTGGCATTTCAGCATTTTTTTCCTTCTTGGCAAGAATTCATACCTGGGCTTCTGGAGGTCAGGGCCTGCCCAGTGGGGAACCTAATCTGAAAGCTGCATGACATAAAAGCAGCTCTAAGAAGGGTTGGGGACAGTTTTCTTAAGACCTCAGGGGACTGACTTACATAAGCACATTATGTGATTCACAAACCCTTGCTTGGATCATCATACATTGGTGTTTTGAGGAGTACAGTTTCCTGTTGCTGTAACCCTACTCTGTGTTCCCTGTCTGGCTCTGTGTTCCCAAGGGCTGCTCAGTGAAAGTAAATTAAGTGTGGGAACCTCATCTTTGATCAGGAAGATGAAGATTCTGTAAGGGCAGCCGTCAGCAACACTTTTTGCTAAAGGGCCCAATAATAGATCATTTAGGCTTTGTCAGCCATACAGTCTCTGTCACAATTACTCAGCTTCCCCATTGTAGCACAAAAGAAACCATACATAATGTATAAACAAATGAGTGTGGCTCTGTTTGAATAAAACTTGTTTTACAAAAACAGGCCGTGGTTTGGAATGGGCCAGCAGACAATCTTTTGCCAAGCCCTGCTTTAGAGCAAAGATTTTTCAAATCATTTGTAACTCCCTAGAATTACACAGATACCTCAAGTCCTGGAGACAAGGTTTTGTTTAATCTGCATTTCTTTCTAGGTCCCTGTGAATGTTGAAATAGCTTTCCCAAATAAAGCATCAAAGACTTTAAACACCAACATTTATTTTTTGCAACTTCTGTCTCTCACCCTCCCTTCCACTCTTAAAAATCAATGGAAAAATATCCTCAGGTGAGGATTAACCAAATATATATTATATATGGCTTTTTTTTCTTATTCTTTCAAGACTTTTCTCTTGAGTCAGAACCATTAAAAGTTACATTTATGAAGCTATATAGCATATGCCCTCTGGGCTTATTGCCCCTATTCTAAAAGGCACCAGGCTTCATGTTTTGTGTTTGCTTGTTATAAACTTGCACTCTCTCTTTTCCCTAAGAGGGTTGCTGTCCTGGTGCTGTCTCCTAACTTGCCTGTAATAATATCTCTGTCCTCCCAACCTCTTAACCCTTAATCAAAACTTAATAGATGTGGGGTTGAAGTACTAATACCAGTACAGTATACTTCGTAACAGATGGAGATCTGAGTAAAATACCTGGAAATTTTCCTATTCAACAAAGTTTCAAGGTATGATAACGCCAAAAGAATTTTACATGGAAAAGTCTGGTAACAGTGTCAATCATTTCCCCAAAAATTCAAAAAGAAGAAGAGTGTAATGTTTCTTATTTCTGAAGTTTAAACTCCTTTTCCCTAGCCTGTATTGATTGATTCCTGTCTTTCCAGAAAATGTCTGCATCACTAAACTTTGTGCTTTATTCTGTTCTCTCGTGTTTCACATCTGTGTTCCCAAGTAGAAATGTCAAGCACCTTGAGATTTAGTTGATGGTTGGATGAGTTTTCTTCCATACCCCAGAGCTTTGAAGACTGCTTGATACCCAGCAAGTTCTTAGTGGGCTTTTGGTTACTCAAATATTTGAACTTAGTTTTGAACCAAATTTATCAAATTCTCTGATTTGTCTTGTACTATAAGAAGATCCAGTTTTAATAATAACTTCTTCAAATTCATATTTCTTAAGACTAATGCTGCCAAAAAAAAAAAAAGACAGTTCTTTGAGAAGGGTAGATGTAGAAAGAAAGGACTAGTTACAAATCTCTAGTGGCCTCTAATATAAAGATTGCAAAGGAGTTGAAATGTTTTCCTATGTACAAGGTTGAGTGGGTAGTACCTAATTAAATACGAGGCTAGACTTTTACCTCTTAGGAGATGGGTTTTGTTGCTTAAGTTCCTTTGGTTTAGGAAGTGTGTTTTTTTAATCCTTCAGAAAAAGTTGGAATGTCTGAAAAGCCTGGATCTGTTTAACTGTGAGGTTACTAACCTGAATGACTACCGAGAGAGTGTCTTCAAGCTCTTGCCCCAGCTGACTTACCTGGATGGCTATGACCAAGAGGATCGAGAAGCTCCTGACTCAGATGCTGAGGTGGACGGTGTGGATGAAGAAGAGGATGATGAAGGTAATTGGACATTATTTCCGTCAACCTAATTTCTGCCTTCCAGGGTCCTGATAAAACTGCTGAATGTTCTTGCTGTTGAGAAAAAGAATTTATATGCATACATGTAGGCATTCCATTTAATTTGGAGTTACAACTTCTGTTTAATTTTACTAAGTGCTTGGGACATTGAAGCCTTTAAATGATTCCAAATAAAAGTGGTTTGTTAGCTAATGTCTTGGATTTCGAGCCTAGAGATCATGGACTGCTCCATCCATTGAAGTACTTGTGAGTTACAGTTTACTAAAGAGACCATCATTTCTGTCTTCCTCCTAGCTGTTCCCCTGCCTTGGTTACTGCTTACTTATCCTTACAAAACTCATCTTTGTCAACACTTCCAGGAAGACTCTCCTGATACCCTCGAGAGATGAGATTCGTGAACATGCTAGAACATCCCTTGCTACCTCTTTCGTAGCACCTGTCTCTCTGCTATTCTTGTCCCTTCCAACTATGCTATGATTATTTTCTTGGGTCGGGCTTTTTTCTTTATTCAAAGGACCTAAAACTTCATAGGTACTTGGTATATGTTTGTTATATCCAAATATAAATAAAATAGGTTTCCTGCCTTTAATATATTACTAGGATCTAAGAAGATGATGATTTCAAAGTACTATGTGATAGGTTCCATTTTTCATTAATAAGGGAAATAATCTCTGGATATAACATGGATTTAGAAGATAGTTTTTATCATTGACATCTGACCAAGGTTTTTTACATCTAGTTAGCTTTTAGACTCATTTTTTTAAAATATCTCTTTTCTTTAAAATAAAAAATACACAAGATAGAAATGATTAAGAAAAGCAGAGGAGGAAAAAACATCAGGCAGCTTGGTGCCATTATTGGTGCTGTGCTCTGGAAGCATCTTTACAGTTTGATTTTGCAGGAGATTTGAGATAAGGCAAAGAGAGAGAGGATGGGATGTAAGACAAGCATGTCAAACTCATGGCTGCGAAGTTTGTAAGATGTCACAAAATAGGACATCTCACCTTGTTCCAAATATTTATGTCACTTGTTCCCCTCACCACAGGTTTTCAGTTATCCCTAAGAACCCTTTGTGCCTCCTGTGGTCTGTTGAGGTTCATATTAAACAGGCTGAACGGCCACCTGTGAAAGAGCCTGTAAAGAAAACTTTTGGAGGGGTGGAGGGTTCCTGAGAACCACATCATGGTTTCTGTCCTCTTGGAGCTCACTACGAAGAAGAAAGTGTTAAATAATCACAAGTGAGCAAGGTGTGTGGTCATGGAGAAGAACCGGGTGCTTGTGTGAGAGTGCGATGGGATTCGGAGGTCTGGCTTATCTGCCCAAGGAAGTGATTTTTAATTGAGAGTCAGAGGTTGAATCCGTGTTAGCCAAACAGAAGAGGGAAGAGTGTTGAGCGGCTTGGAGGCAGAATAGAGCACAGCAAGCTCTAGTACCAGAGAGGTAACTGCTCGGCTAGAATCCTCCACCAAATGGAGACACGGTATGGAGATGCCTCGCAACTTGTCACAGGTTTGTTAGTCGGCATCTCCCAAGCTCCCCATTTGGGCAGCTTTGTGGTGGTGCCCTTGCCTCAGAAGAATATTTTTGTTTCAATTTTTTGTAACTTTTTACTGTGGAAAATTTTAGACATAGACAAAGGTAGAAAAAATAGTAAAACATTCATGTTCCCATGACTGAGCTTTAATAGTTCTGGTTCATAGCTGATCATGTTTTATACATACACATCCCTACCCTCTTCCCCCTTCCTTACTTAGAGTCAAATGCCAGACACTGGATAAAGTGTTATAGTGTCCATCTAGTCTCCCAGGAGTCCTGGCCTCCAGATGTTATGGGATTCTGTAGGACAAAAGGACTGAGCTACAGCAGCTTGGGAGCAAGAGGGTAACTGTGGTTCACGGTTTCCCCTGATGTTGGTGTAGTCCAGCATTTGTCCTGTGGACCAACCCATAATTTCTCAACATCTAGCAGATGTACCCTCATGGGACATCAAGAGTATTTAATGAATTCCTTTTGGACTGTTTTCAGAAGGAGAAGATGAGGAGGACGAGGAGGATGAGGATGGTGAGGAAGAAGAATTTGATGATGAAGAGGATGAAGATGAAGACGAAGATGTAGAAGGAGAAGAGGATGAAGATGAAGTCAGTGGGGAGGTCAGTGCAGCTCTGCTTCCCTGCTTCCTATTTAAAATGATTAAAAGTATAGATTCCTTTTTAAGAAGAAAGGAAAGGAAGAGAAAAAAGGCCTTCTGAAGAAAATAATATACGTTTGAGTAGACTAATATCAGTCTGATTAATTTAGCTCTTATGAACCCACCCTCTTAATAAATACTAAATGGAATGCTTACTGAATGCTACAGGACACAGTTCTTGGCTCTGCAAGGTAAGTTTTAGCCCTTTAACTTTGGGAGGAAGCAGTGAGTTGAGTATTCATTCAGTAGGGTGAGAAAACTGGAAACATTGAGAACTGAAGGTATGTCTATTCCTTTGTTGTATTGAAAGGAAGGGTATGTTTACCAAGTCTTGACTTGTTCTTGTATATTCAGCCTAATTGAGCAAATACACGCCTTCTGTGTTAAAAGAGCTAGGGATGCAAAGTTAAATAGGGATGTGGTCCTGCCCTGGCATGTATGGCTCACTTGGTTGAGCGTCATGTCATGTACCAAAAAGACCAGTTCGATTCCTGGTCAGAGCACATGTCTGGGTTGTGGATTCAATCTCCAGTAGAGGGGGTGTGAAGGAGGCAGCTGATCGATGTTTCTCTCCCACATCAATATTTCTCTCTCTCCAAAGTAATAACATTTTTTAAACATTTTTTAAACTACATGCAAGAGCAGGTAGTCTAGTTTAATGGCACACCTAAGTAACACCATGTCAGTAAGGAGTTGAATGCCATAGAAGGACAGGAGAAAGGAGTGACTTACCTTTGACCCTGAAGGAGGTTTGTGAAAACAACAGGCCAGGAAAGTTAGATGTCACCAAAAACATGTTCTTTTTTTGTACAGAAGTAAGGCTGAGCATTTGTATAACCTCATAAGGTATTTAATGAAATTAAGTTCCTGAAGGGAACATTTTATAACGATGGTAATGTAGAAATCTTTGTCCAAACCTGCTTTGAAATTCAAGATTTAAAAATCATTTCTTGAATTATTCATTTAAACTTGTATACTAATTAAGTATGTCTGGTAAATGAAATGCTTACTTCTGAAAAGCAACTTTTTTTTAAGTATGTTTTTATTGATTTTTAGAGAGAGGGGAAGGGAGAGGGATAGAGATAAGAAACATCACCCTTCTGCCTACTGGGGTTCGATCCTGCAACCTGGGCATATGCCCTGGCCAGAAATCAAACCAGTGACCTCTTGGTACATGGGTCGATGCTCAACCACTGAGCCACATCAGCTGGGCAATTTTTAAAGAAAAATTTAAATTAAGCTTATTAAGAGAAACCCACGTATCTCAGTACATCAAAGTAGATAAAAACGTAAAAGTTTTCTCCTTGATGGATTGTTACATTTATTGGGAAATTTATACTTTTTGTACTTCTCAACTTGGCAGAATTAATCTAATAATGATAATTGCCATACTATTCTTTAGGAAGAAGAATTTGGACATGATGGAGAAGTTGATGAAGATGAAGACGATGAGGATGAGGATGAGGATGAAGGTGGGTGTGAAGCATGCATTTTGATCCTCAGCTAAAAATCGGGGTTTGGGGCAGCTGTCCCATTAACTTAGAATTTATCACAACCACTGAGAAGAAAAAAATTGCCCTTTGCCCTGGTGGTCTTCACAGGCCCTTGTGTAGCCCTGTCAGTGTGTCTACACTGGTGTAGTTCACCTGCTCTATGTAGCAAGCTATTAAGACTGTCTCTCTGAGGGAAGGAGGCCCAGTTTTCAGTCCCCACACTTGAACTATGTTTTTAGAACCCTTCATTCAGATTATTGCCAGGCATAAGATTTCTGTGTTTTGAATTCTTTCATTTAAAAAAGTCTTAGTAATTGTGTCATAATTTTTGCAGAATGTATACATATCACCTTTCCAATTTTATTAGTGTTAATTCCTTTCCACCTTAACCCAAACTAGTGAAATATCCATTTGTTAATTACTCATTGAAAGCACAGATTCTCATGCATATATAGGTTTCAGAATACCAGGTGGTTTGCTGTGCTTTCCATTGGTTCAATTTTTTTTCCAGCATCTGTTCTCTGTGCCACGCACTGGACTAAATTTACAGTGATAGAAGAGCAATCCTTAGGACCTGGTTTCTGCCTTCCAGGAGCTTTATAGAACATAGTTTGACACAGATTTAGTTAATTTCATTTAATAGCCATGAATTTTTACTAGTTGAAAAAACAATGATATATAGGTCTCTGTCTCAAAAACCTGAGGCATCTAGAAATCTCTTTTTAGTTAATATCAACTCACTACAATTTGAATCTTGCCATGTTCAAGGCTAAATACTCTGTTATCTCCGTTAATCTTCAGAGTAACCCTTCAAGTTAGTGCCATTGTCCCCATTTTATAAACAAGGAAACAGGCTAACTAACTCCAAAGTCCCTGATGAGCAAATCTCTCATTGGACCAACAAGTGTAAGAAACATTTGGGAGACTGCAACTTAAAATTGAGAAAACTGGCGTAACTTTGTTGTGATTTGAGATGCTGCTGTGCATTTTGCCTTCTTGGTTCTGTGGTCACTATGCTTTTTAAAATTAATAGCTCTTAATTAACAACCTGCCTATCAGATTAAGCTGGCATCTTTTTTTTATCATCTCAACCATCAAAGAATTCATTGTTTTTACCTTCGTTAGCAATAACTTTGTTCCAATTGTCTCAAAGTGAATTTTTGTTATTGTACAGAGGAGGAAGAAAGCGGGAAAGGTGAAAAGAGGAAGAGAGAAACAGATGATGAAGGAGAAGATGATTAAGGACCCAAATAATCTGCAGAAAAAGAAAACTGTTCAGTATTGGTTGGACTGCTCATCCTATGGATTTGGTAGCTGTTTAAAGAAAAAAAAAGGTAGCTGTGATACAAACCCAAGGACACCTACCCACCCAAAGAGCCAAAGAATAGTTCCTGTGACATTCCGCCTTAGTCCCTTTTGGAAATTCACCACCAAGCTTGGAGACTGCACCCCAACAGAATTGTAAGCGTTGTTAGGGTTTCATGTAAGACTCTTGCTGTAGCGTGGATAGCTTTGATTGGTGAGGCAACCAGCTGTGGCTACCAGTTACACCAAGACTGTAACAGCATTTTTACTTTCTGTACAACAAAGAAGCTTTGTAAATGAAATCTTAACATTTTGGGTCTGTTTTTTCATGCCTTTCTGTTCTTTTTAATGACATTTTTTTTACATTAGGACATTTTATGTGACAACTGCCAAAAAATATTTTTAAGAATTTCAGTGAAATAAACACGTTCCTCTTTGGTAAAGCCTAGTTGTATGCTTACATTTTTAAATTAGACTTTAACTGTAAGTTCATGTTTAAAACACACTAAAGAACTGGTTTCTTTGGCATTTTTATATTCGTGTTCATTGAAGGGAAATGTACAAGTGTGTAGGATCTTTTTGCATTTAAGTCCAATCCTCATTTTTGCTGACTGAGAGTAAATGAAGGGGACTTCAAAAATAATGTTTGAAATGCAGTGCTCTGGAGGCCCTGAAAGCAAGTCAAAATACTGTTAGGTGCACATAATAGTTGAATTAAGGAAGAGAGGATAGTATAAAGGAGAAGACCTTGCCCTGAGTCCCGGGAGATCTGAATTCTAGTTCTGACGCTGCTGCTGATTTCCTGGGCGACCTGTGTTGATCCCTGGATCACCTCCCAGTCTACAAATCGGAGGGGTGTGACCTAGTGGCTTCTGAAGTCCTGCCGCACTGATGGTCTGTGGCCCTCACTGACAGGAAGGTCTGAAGAAAACATGGGCTTTACACCAAGGCTGAAATGTAGGATTTGACTGACAGGTGAACAGAGGGTGTGTTACCAAGACAGGCATGCTAAGGAGGAATGACGTGAAAAGCCTTGTGGAAGGGCAGGAGTGTGGGCACTGCCTGAGGTCAGTTCAGCTTTTCCAGACGATGGAAATGTTCTCTATTCTTACAGATCTTATAGGGATTTGGGGGAGAGGTAAGATACTCTGCAGTCTATTCAGTGGCTCAACCACTTCATGTGTGACTGCACTGCCAGTATTTTTTAAGTGGAATATTTGAGGATTGTTTTAGCTATAAGCGACTAGAATGAGTGGGGATTTTATGTGTGTAAAAGTAGTGTTAAAGATTGGAATTTATGGCCGAAACCAGTTTGGCTCAGTGGATGGAGCGTCAGCCTGCGGACGGAAAGGTCCCAGGTTCGATTCGGTCAGGGGCATGTACCTGGGTTGTGGGCACATCCCCAGTAGGGGATGTGCAGGAGGCAGCTGATCGATGTTTCTCTTTCATCGATGTTTCTAACTATCTCTCTCCCTTCCTCTCTGTAAAAAATCAATAAAATATATATTTTTTAAAAAAACAGAAAAAAAAAAAGATTGGAATTTATGTCTAGAAAAAGTTACATAGTATCACTGGAACCCCCAAAATACCTATTTTAAAATTTGAAGTCATTAGTTTTTAGAGTTTGCATTTTGCAAAGGAAATTCAAGAAAATTGGGTTGATTTCTGGTTTAGCAAATACTACTTTATTTTACTCAACCACAGGCCTTATCTGCTATTTGGCAAACCTTCAATTCATTATAAAGCATTTTCTTCTGTAGCCTAAGTGTCCTTAGGTTTTGCAGATGATGTCACATAGAAAATGTAACTTTGGGTGGTTATTTTCCTTGCTTTTTCAAGTTTACAAAACTTTCCAGTATCTACCAAGAACCAAGGATATGCCAGGGTTGGGCAAGAAGGAGGGATGTTGGGTTAGAGACAAGCCAGCCCTTAGGTGCTCAGAGCAGAGAAGAGGAAACATGGGGATGATATTTACTGGGTCAGAACAAGAGTCCAGTAAGTGTTAGCTCAGGCTGGAAAGATGGCTTCCAGGTAGGATTGCAGGAAGGAAACTACTTGAGCTGTACATGCAAATATGTGTAGAATTTAGAAATAGGAATGGAGGAAAGAGGGAGGAGCATGATGAGCAGAAGTAGGGATTACTGAGTACATGCAAATTTGGAGAATGAGAATGAAAAGAGGAATGGCAGGTGAGGCTGGAGTAGTAATTTGGGACCTTATCCTAGAGAAGGCCAAACCTTTTTATGCATTCACTTTGTTTTGTTTTAAATGATTTTATTTCAGAGAGGGAGAGAGAAACATCAATGATGAGAGAGAATCAATTTGCTGCCTCCTGCTTGCTCCCTACTGGGAATAGAGCCCACAAGCAGGGCATGTGCCCCAATGAGGAATTGAACTGTGACTTCCTGGTTCAAAGGTCATGTCTCAACCACTGAGCCACACCAGCTGGACTCTTAAGTATTCACTTTGTAAAACGTCAACTTGGTCTACTACATATGGTCAGCAAGTGTGTCTAGGGAATTATCAAGCCACATTTTCATTTCTACCATGTTTTTCTTTTAAATTTAGGTTTCCCAGAAGCCTGTGGCATTCTGACCTCTGGGAGGTCCTTGAGGCTCAGCTATTCTGGACGAAAGTCAAATTTTAAATTCTTAAGAAGCAGCAAACTTTTTGGTAATGAGTTCACAGAACAGACCGTATTTCTGGAGTTGCCTCCCATCTGAAGGAGACCTTCATTGAGCGGGTTGGCCTCCAGCTTTTGCAGCAAATATTTGAGCCATAAAATATCTGATCAGGTTGGGAGCTGTGATGGGCTAGTCCTGACTTGGTCCTTTGTGGTCAGTAGAGGCATCTCTTTCACACATAACCCTGCCCCCAGCTAGAGCAACTGCTCTGTCCCTGTGACATTTTCCACCAGCCCTTACCTGTTATCCTATCTAATAAAAGAGAAACCTGGTAATTGGTGTACGACCGCTACCCTTCCCACTGGCTAATCAGGGTGATATGCAAATTAACTGCCAGCCAAGATGGCGGCCGGCAGCTTAAACTGAACATGAGGCTTGCTTGCTTCAGTGACAGAGTAAACCAATGTTCCCCACCTGCCTTGCCGGCCTCTGAGCCTGCAGTTTGAAACAGTTACAAATATAGAAGCTAAACAAAACCCCAAGAACCAGCTTTCAGGGAGCTGGGATCTCAGAGCTGGAGTTGATACAGAGTTTCGATTATAGAACCTAAACAAACCAGATACCTGCTTTCAGCAGCAGAAGCCTCAGAGCTGGAGCCTCAGAGCTAAAGCTGGCCCAGAATTTAAAAAAAAAGAAAAAAAGGAGCAGTTGGGAGTTCAGCCACCCGCCAGCCTGAAAACAGCCCTCAGCCCCTCACCCAGACTGGCCAGGCACCCCAGTAGGGACCCCCACCCTGAAAGATGTGTGACCAACTGCAAACAGCCATCATCCCCTCATCCAGGCTGGCCAGGCACCCCAGTGGGGACCCCCACTCAGCAGAGCCGCGAGGCCTCCCGGCACCGGGATCAGCGTGACGGGGCAGCACCCAAACCCCGATTGCCCTGCAGCTCTGTGGGTGATGGGGCGGGGCCACAACCTCCCTATTGGCCCTGCTTTATTCCGGACATGGGAAGGCGCCCCAACCCCCGGATCGGTCCTGCTCTGTGCCTGATAGTGGGGAGCTCCCCAACCCCCTGATCGCCCTGCGGCTCTGTGTGTGACAGGGTGCGGCGCCCCAATCCCCCCACCCCATGGGCCCTGCTCTGTGTGTGACGGGGTAGAGCCATAACCTCCCCATCGGCCCTGCCCTGAGTGTGAGAGTGGCGGCGCCCCAACCCCCTGATCGGCCCTGCTCTGTGTGTGACGGGACAGCGCCCCAACCCCCTGATTGGCCCTGCTCTGTGTGTGACGGTGCGGCGCCCCAATCCCCCCACCCCACGGACCCTGCTCTGTGTGTGACGGGGTAGAGCCATAACCTCCCCATCGGCCCTGCCCTGAGTGTGAGAGTGGCGGCACCCCAACCCCGTGATTGGCCCTGCTCTGTGCGTGACAGGGGGTGGCGCCGCAACCTCCCTATCAATCCTGCCTTGAGTGTGACAGGGGGCGGTGCCCCAACCCCCCAATCGGCCCTACCCTGAGCGTGACTGAGGGTGGCATCACAACCTCCCAATCCGCCCTGCTCTGTGCATGACAGGGGGCGGCGCCCCAACTCCCCAATCGGCCCTGCTCTGAGCCCGACCAGGGGCTGCACCTAGGGATTAGGCCTGCCCTCTGCCACCCGGGAGCAGGCCTAAGCCAGCAGGGCGTTATCTCCCGAGGGGTCCCAGACTGCGAGAGGGCACAGGCCGGGCTGAGGGACCCGCACCCTCCCCCCCGAGTGCACAAATTTTTGTGCACTGGGCCTCTAGTGTAATAATAAAAGCCTTGGAACCATTGCTCATTGTAGGGATGGAGACGCTGAGGCACTGGAGAGGGACAACTGCTGGCTCACCTGGTGAAGTAGTGAAAGGACCTAGGTGGGAAATCATGTGGCCCTGTTTTCAACTTTGTGCTCTTACCTTGAATTCACTCTTACAGGAATCCAGGACCCGAGGAGTGACTGGCATTTCTCATGGAAATGCAGACATCTTGTGTAAGAGGCTAGTCCCCCACCCCCATCACCAGGATTCCTACCTTACACGTGGGCATAGCACAGCAGAGTCACTCCTTTGTTATTTCTGGCATTTCTATTTGGGGTACACTACCCTACAACCAGGGAAAGGCGAGGCAGAACCACAGAGGTTCTACCCTTAGGCTATGACCTTCCCTCTTCTCCAGCCCTGTCAAGTTGTGCTGACATCAATTTTAATAAGGCTGTTGATACCACTGTGTTGACAGTTTGAAAAGGGAGTCAAGTTACCAGCCTACTTAGGCTCCGGCCAGCCAAACAGTTGCTCTGTAGGAAAACCACCAAGATTACAGCAAGTGTAGAAGTCCTCCCCAGAGCCAATTAGGTCAGCTTCGTAATCTCTGAGCATGTACTTTATAACTTGTCCCCGCAGTGCTGGGGAGGGCACAGGGAAAAGAAAATGACCCTAAGGGTGACTCTGATCAAGGGGCTTGGCCCCAGGCCAGGAAGGGTTTGGTGTGTGTTTGTGTGTGTGTTCACCTTCCCACCCCAGCCCCGAGAAAGCAAGAGTTGTGAAGGAGACTTCACACAGAATCCAAAGCTCTGTTTGAGCCCCAGCCTGGCTACTAGCTGGATGTGACCTTTCCGAGTCACTTTTCCTTCTGTGAGCCTTCATTTCCTCAACTAAAAACACAGGGCCCAAGCTAAGTGAGCTGCAGCTCTGATCCAGTTGTATAAATCTGAATGGGGGACACGCCAAGTCCTAACCAGCATCAGGGATGCTGGTAGTTATTTGGGCTGTCACTCCCAGTTACCCCAGCACCTCCCCAAGGAACAAGTAAGGGTTTGGGCTGGTGGAAAAGGTCAGCTGTGCTTTGGGCTCAATACAGTAGAACGGTTGACCTGTCGCAGGAAACCAGAGAGGAGACGGTGACAGTTATCAGGAAAAAGCTGAACGAGGGCTGCACCCTGGGACTGACAGGGAATGAGGTGTTTTCCAAAAACTGCAGTAGGAATCCTAGAATATTGGTTTTACTGCTCACACTGGTCAGTCTGGTAGTAGCATTAGTCTCGCTGTAGCAGGAGCAGGATGTGTATCAGCCATGAGGGGCACTTCCGCTTCAAGTCTGGAAGGCAGCAGATGGCCATTTAAGAGGATTCTTTTTTAATCCTCAAACTACCCGACCCCCCACCTTTGTGAATAATACACTATAATCCCCATTTTAGAACTGTGGGAACTGAGGGGTTTAGAGGTGAAGTGCCTTACTCAAAGTCCTGTAAATGGTGGGCCTGGCCTGGATTCCCACCCAGCTCTGCCTGAGTCCCAAGTTTCGCTCTTTGCCCAGTGTGCCTCCTTATGCCCTCTGGCTCCTGGCTGCAGACTGCTGAGGAAGCTGGTGAACCTGTTTCTTCCTCTTCAGTCTAGAGCCAGTGGTCAGCAAACCGCGGCTCGTGAGCCACATGCGGCTCTTTGGACTCTTAAGTGTGGCTCTTCCACAAAATACCACGTGCAGGCGCGCATGTACAGTGCGATTGAAACTTCGCAGCCCATGCGCAGAAGTTGGTATTTTGTGGAAGAGCCACACTCAAGGGGCCAAAGAACCGCATGTGGTTCATGAGCTGCAGTTTGCCGACCACTGGTCTAGACTAACAAGAGCCTCTTTCCAGAGGTTTAGGACAGAGAGAACACAGCTTTCTGAGTTGGAACTGTGAGATGCTTAGGGGTTGAGCAAACAGGCCTCTACAAATACTGACATCTACCACTCAGGTTGGGGAGCTTGGGTGGATCAATACCTCGCTTCCTCAGAAATTTTCCAGAAAGCTGACTTTAGGGAACAGTTATGTTCCCCTAAGAGGCTAAATGTGCCTGGGGAAACATGAAGTCAGTTATGCCTCACTCTTCATTGTCACCTTTTCTTTTCTGCACTCGCTCATTCAGAAAATGTTCATTGGTACCAACTAAGTTAAGGAATCCTGTGGTTGGTATGCAGGATACAATAGGAAACAGTCCAGACCTGCTCTCAAGGAGCTCCTGGCCAGTAGGACAGTCATAACACAAGGCTCTAAGCAACATAAAAGGCAGAGGCCTTGCCCTAGTCGGTTTGGCTCACTGGATAGAGCATCGGCCTGGGGACTGAAGAGTCCCGGGTTCGATTCTGGTCAAGAGCATGTACCTTGGTTGCAGGCACATCCCCGGCAGGAGGTGTGCAGGAGGCAGCTGATCGATGATTCTCTCTCCTCAATGTTTCTAACTCTCTATCCCTCTCACTTCCTCTCTGTAAAAAATCAATAAAATATATTAAAAAAAAAAAAAAAAGGCAGAGGCCTGGTCTGTCTTGTTCATCGTATTGCTAGGGCTTTGCTCTGGGTTTAGCACTGAGTAGGTGCTCCAGATGGTTCCTGACTCAAAGGAGCTCACAGCCTAGAGGGAACTATGGCAGTTACCATAAAGGGTAATAACTGGGTGAAGAGGAAGGTCCGATGGCAGCCTAGAAAAGGTTGTTGGAGAGATCAGAGGAAGTGGCTTTGAGGCTGAAGGACCTGCAGACGATGGCCAAGCCTGGCTCCGTATGGCAGAGGTAGAGGAGTGGGGAGTGTGCAGACTCTGGGAACAGCCTGTGCCAAAGCCTGGAGGTGAGAGGGGTAAACCTAGAGAGGTTAAGTTGGGCTTGGTAAACCATCCTAAGGATTTTAAACTTTATCCTTAGGATGACGGCAAGCCAGTGATTCATTAGCCAAGCAGCAAAAGCAACAGAAATTTTAAAAAGAACAAGAGAAGAATGAAAATCGCATCCTTTCCTCATTATAGTAAAGTACAGTAGTACTACTTGAATATACTGAAAGCTGTCATTTAATCACATATAACATCAGCCTAACTTGCTCTTGTGGGATAACTACTTTAAAACATAATCTCTCCTTTTCTCCCTTTAAATTAATTTCCACTTATTTATAAACTAAGCAAAACCATAATGACTTCTTTAGCCCAAAGTGACTGAGTTATTTTATTGTTGGATTTCATTTTCTCTGCAACCAGGGTGTGTTGATCAGCCTCAGCCAGGTGTGAACGGCCATTTAGATTTGAAAGACATGCAGCACATGTCACAGCCAAGCACATGCACAGGTCACACATGAATGAAGTCTGCTGCAATCTCCTTCTTTCCTCTGCTTCCTCATGGCCTCCGAACATGCACCTCAGAACCCCTCAACTCCGAGACCCCTCTCCTCCAGGAGCCAGTTTTTCATCTGTTTTTAATAACTGACTCTCCCAAGAAAAGGTTTATTTTCACCCTGTTATCTCCTCCCCTCCCCCTAGCCACCAGATATGCTGTGAACAGTGGCCCCCTTCCTCCCAAGTCCCCAAGTTCTTGCTCCTCATTCTCTGGACTACTCTGGGCCTTTGACTCTGTGAGTCCGCCCCCCCTACCCCCACCCCCACCCCAGGACCCAGTGTCGCCTGCTTCTGGTCCCGTTCTCCATTCCTTCCAGGGCAGCCGCCCAGGGCTCACCCCTCCACACCGCCCACCCCTGTGCACACGCTCCTTCAGCAGTCAGCCTAACCCACCCGTGGTCTTCTCACTCAGGACGGCCACGGATCTCTCTCTCCCTCCAGGACCTCTACTCCGAACTTCAGACCTGCCTTCCTCCTGCCTGGTGGGCAGTTTCACCTGCATCTTTATATCCATGTGTCCAAAACCTGCCCTTCTCATCTTCCACCCTCCTCTCCTTTCTGTTATCATTGGTCATCAGTTCTGGTAAGTCAAGCTGAGAGCCAATGTTATTTTTTAGAGTTGGGTACCTCGGCCGAGAGGCAGTCCAGGGCCCTAGTCCCAGCTCCGTTCTGGCTTTCTGAATGACTTTGGACAAGCCAGCGGAACTTTTTGAACCTGTTGCCTCTCACGTCTTAGGAAAGCCCAAGCAAGAACTGTGATCCAGGTTTTCCAGACATCGTCTCACGAAGGATGAACACATTTGTAAGCAAGAGCTGGTTAGTCGCAGGGGCTGGGCTCCAACCAGCACGTAATTCCAAATCCAGAATCCGTCTTTTCCATTACACCACAGGGCACGCTCTCTCCCCACGCCCTCGGAGCTGGACCTCGACTACGCCCTGCCAGCTGCCGGCGGCCTCCTTCCGACGCTGTTTGCTCACCTCTCCTCGCAGGGACCCCGCGACCGCCAGGGACAGCGCTACCCCGCCGGGATCCAAACGCCCAGCCCACAAGTAGGGAGCCGGGCTTCCGGTTCCCCGAGGCACCGCCCCTAGCGGGTAGCTCCGCCCCCTGCTCCGATTGGCTGGCGGAGCCCGGGGATTGGCTGCGCCGCGGGCGCGGGCTGACGTGGCGGGGTCTGCGTGTGGGTCCCGGTGCTGCGGGCTGAAACCGAGCGGTGGGGCAGCGGCGAAGCGCGAGCAGCAGCGATGCCGCTGGAGCTGGAGCTGTGTCCCGGGCGCTGGGTGGGCGGGCAGCACCCGTGCTTCATCATTGCCGAGATCGGCCAGAACCACCAGGGCGACCTGGACGTGGCCAAGCGCATGATCCGCGTGGCCAAGGTGAGGGGAGCGCGCCAGACCAGCGGGGTGCCAGGAGGGGCGGGCGGGGGCCGGGGGGAGCCAGCCTGGGAGGGGCTCTGGGAAGGAGAGGGGTCGCGGGGAGCCGGGTCCACCTTTCTCTGCCTCTTGCCTGCATCGCCCCTGGGGTCCTGGTTGCGAGATCCATTTTTGAATCTTTTTAAAAAATATATCTTTATTGACTTAAGAGAGTTAGGGAGAGGGAGAGAAACATCAACGATGAGAATCATTGATCGGCTGCCTCGTACGTCCCTGACTGGGACTCGAACCCTAAGCTCCTGGTTCATAGGCCGTTTTTTAATCTTTCTAATCCTCTTCATCCCTGCTCCACCCTGATCCTCCTAACGCGATTTCTCTCGCCCCTCCTGGTGGCGGCGTGGTCTTTCTAAAGCACCGATTTGATCAGGTCGTACCCCTGCTGACACCTTCAGTGGGGAGCTTGGGTAGATGGAATGCTTTGTCCAACTTATTAAAAAAGAGTCAGACGACTTTGGCTAGAAATAAATGACGAAGATTTAGTCAAGAGTCTTAGAGTTTGGAAACACAATTAGCCAAAAACCCAGAAGTGCTCTGAAAGAAGAAAGGAAGGTTACAAGTTTTTATAATAAAGTCACATCCTTGACAATAATCAGTCCTGCAGTTTTAGTTGGCCCATTAGCAATGGGATGTCAGGTGGTCTGGATGATGGGTGCCAGGTAGTCTGGTCATGTCCTAAGTCCTTTAGGGAATAGTCATGTCTGATGTATGTTCAGGCATTGACACACAATCAACAGATATATCTCCAATATTGGTGCAGAACTGGAAAGTTAAACATTTTAAGTTACCAGGGAAGTTAAGATAAGAGAAAGAATCATTTTCCTTATTCCTTATCATCGTAATGTTAATAATTGAGCAGCTTGCTCATACAACAAGTGTGTTTGCAATGTTAAAGGTTGAGTTTGTTTTAACTTTAAAATGTTGATGCAAATGGAGCATCCCACCTTGGTTCATCCTAGTGTCCTGCTGCTTGTTTTCTGCCAATAGAGAAGCAGTAAAACCTTGAAGAAACCATCAGCCTTACAGTAAAACACACAGTGACTGTGTTTTCTGAACAAGGAGTTTATCATAGCATTAAACAAATAAGGAAATCACTCATTTTTAGGAAAGAAGCTGAGAAAAGAGGAACCCGTTATGGTACCATTGCTGTCATGTGGAATACAGATTCTGCTACTTCACTTTTTTGTTATTGTTGTTTTTGTTAATCCTCACCCCAGGATATTTTTTCCATTGCTTTTCAAAGAGAGCGGAAGGGAGGGATCGGGAGGAAAAGGAAGAGAGAGAGAGAGAGAGAGAGAGAGAGAGAGAGAGAGAGAGAGAGAGAAAAGCATTGATGTGAGAGACACATTGATTGGTTGCCTCTCGTACATGCCCCATCTGGGCTGGGGATTGAACCTGCAACCGAGGTATGTGCCCTTGACCAGGAATCAAAACCCAAGACCCTTCGGTTCACAGACCAACACTCTAACCACTGGGAACACTGGTCAGGCTCTGCTACTTTGCTTTTATCATCTCCCTATAAAGGGAAGGTTTGCTCGGATGGAAATAAGCCTTTTAACTTTTTTTTTTTTTTAATTTAAATTCTTTCTTGTTTAAAGTATTGCATAAGTCTCCTTTTCCCCCCATTGACCTCTCCCCGGCCACTCCCACCCCCCAGCACATGCCCTCACCCCCCTACCTTTTAACTTCTTGAGGGAAAGTCCACTTCTTGAGATAGATGTGAGAAGCAAAGGGAGCCTAAGGGGCACTGTGTGAAGACCTCCTCATTAGCTTGCTGGAGGCCTGAGTAGCAGAGATCCAGGTTGCAGCCCTGAACCAACACACACGGTCTGCAGCCTCAGGAAAGTGATCTGACCAGCTGTGCCAGAGACTCACTGTGCAACTCTGGTCAGGTCACTGGGCCTTGGGATCCTCATCTAGACAAAGGGAACTGTGTGGCCCTACATCACTTTCCGTTCTAATGTTCTTTGAACTTCTTCCCAGTGTCGTGTCCTGACTCTGCTGTCTTGTGATTTTTTTCCAGGAGTGGGAGCAGCACTCTTAGCACAGACATTTCTGGAGCCAAGGTTTTCAGCAGCAATGAATACCTCTGTGTCTACAGAAATGTCAGTAAGCTGACTCTTTAGAGCGTTTCCTTAATATTTCTGTTGAGTGGTTTTTAAAGACAGTTTTGAAGGTTGGATCCTGACTGGCAATAGAATTATGGCTTTTATAGCCAGACAATCCAACTTCCATATTACAGCTTCTGTTCAGTTAGGCTGGGGCATGTCTACATTTTGTTTGCTTCTTGCCCCAGAATCTCTTGTCATGCTTTTCTGTACAAGTGCAAAAGGGCTAAAAGCAGAGTGGTTCCCTTGTTTCCCACCCCCATAAGGGGCTCCTCAGAAAAGTCACAGGCCCTAGAGCTAGCCCAGAGCAGTTACTGATAGAAAGAAACTGAGTCCAGAGACAGGACTTATCCAAGAGTTAGGGTCAGGTTCTGATTTTTTTTCTCCTAAATTCTGGTCCAGTGCTCATTTTACTGTCTTCTGCTGAGTTGCACAACTTAAAATCTTCCTTAACTGTTTGGTTAATTACTTTAAATATTACAACACAAAACAAAGCCCCTAATCTCCCCCTACCCCCTGTTTTTGCATTTTAAGGGGGGAAAATAGGGAGAAGTCCCATCCCCAATCTTTTCCTTTGAGACTTTTTGTTTCTTCTGTTCCTCTCCTGGGGGGGTTCTTTTTTTTTCTTTTTTCTTTTTTTAAAATATGTTTTTACTGATTTCAGAGAGAGGAGGGGAAAGGGAGAGAGATATAAACACCAACGATGAGAGAAAATCATCTATTGGCTACCTCTTGCATGCCCGCTACTGGGGATCAAGCCTGCAACCTGGGCATGTGCCCTGACTGGGAATCGAACTGTGACCTCCTGGTTCATGGGTCAGCACTGAACCACTGAGCCACACCAGCCAGGCTTCTTTGGGGGTTCTTAACTGCCTCTGTCATTTGACATTGTTTTTAAAGATAATGATGTCATACAGGTGCCCCAACATTTCTCTCTGAGAATCTATGACAGGTCATTGAAAGGAATCCTGATGTATGTTGCAGGAGTGTGGGGCTGACTGTGCCAAGTTTCAGAAGAGTGAGCTGGAGTACAAGTTTAATCGGAAAGCCTTGGAGAGGCCATATACTTCGAAGCACTCCTGGGGGAAGACGTACGGGGAGCACAAGCGCCACCTGGAATTCAGCCACGCTCAGTACAAGGAGCTGCAGAGATATGCTGAGGAGGTTGGCATCTTCTTCACTGCCTCTGGCATGGATGAGGTGAGCCCTCTGCTACTCTGTCATTTGCTACTTTAGCAGACCCAGGGGAGAGCAGGCGGCCTGGTGGCTTTTGGCTTGAGCCGGCTCTTTTATGCTTTCTGGACCTAGAGCTCTCCATAGCATTAACCAGAATAATGCCCAACTAAACGGGAGGCCAGAGGGAGGAGAGGTCCAGTGAAAGTTTGTGGAAGAGTACCATAGTTTTCAAAACAAGTCTGGGAGCAGGGGGGCAGCCACACTGGTACCGTGTTCTTCAAGCTGTGAGAGCCCCCACGAGGCCAGTTTTCCCCAATGGAAAGTCATCTGAACTAGGAGTCAGGAAACCTCAGTTCTGGCAGCAGTCCGTTCCTTGCTGAGTGGCCTTGGCTAATTTGGGTGGCGTGGCACTGGCATCATCCAGAAGGGCGTGGCACCCAAGATGGCCATGCTCACATCCTGGAAGAGTCTAGCTGGTGCCAGGTCTCAGTTTTGATCTGCTCTGTAACCTGCCTCAAGATTTCTTCATCTGTCTTTCTGAATGTAAATAAAGTTTAATTGTAAAAACTAGTATAACATCACAGAAAGTTTAGAAGACAGGAAAAAGAGGGAAAAACTGACCCATAATCCCTATATGGCAGTTCTTTTTATATATTTCCTCCCAAAGTCTTTTTATATGCAAATTTTATTGCCTGGTGGTTATATTTGTGAATATTTAATTCTGTGCATCTTTTCCCAGTTAACATACCAAAAGTTTTTATCCATATCTTCTTTTTATTTGAAGCGTTATTGAGATATAATTGACATATGTAACTCTCCACATCTGTATATAGATATGTGTATACACACACACACACACACAATACTGATTTTTAGAGAGAGAGGAAGGGACAGGAGGAGAGAGAAACATCGATGAGCGAAATATTGATCGGCTGCCTCCTGCACGCCCCATACCAGGGAATTGAGCCTGAAACCCAGGCATGTGCCCTGACCAGGAATTGAACCAGCAACCTTTTGGTGCACAGGACAATGCCCAACCAACTGAGCCACCCCAGCCAGAGCTAACTCCCTACATATTATGCTTAAAGTTTTTAATAGCAGTGTAATTTTTTTTTGAGTATTTAACCTTTAAGAAGGTCCATAAAGTCAAAACTATTTTCATGATACTCAAATGTTATTTGCCTTTTTCACTGCATTCTCTCTGTGTATAGTGGCATTTTCCAGAGGCTATGTGATATGGGATGACATCATTCCTCTGGCAGTGGCTAATGAAATGTGTGCTGTGTGTTCTTTATTTTTTAAATAACAGCTTTATTGACATACCATACAATTCACCCCGGCAAACATTACTCAGTTTTAAAACACATTGTGATATCACTACAGAATTATTAGTATGGCTCAAATGAAAAATGGTACCCAGCTGGTGTGGCTCAGTGGTTGACTGTCAACCCATGAAACAGGTCACAGTTTGATTCCTGGTAAGGGCACATGCCCAAGTTATGGGGGTGCAGGAAGCAGCTGATCGATGATTCTCTCTCATCATTGATGTTTCTATCTCTCTTTCCCTCTCCCTTCCTCTCTCTGAAATCAATAAAGAGGTATCCTATATAATAAAACCCTAATATGCAAATTGGCCAAATGGCAGAACAATGGGTCTCTATGATGCGCACTGACCACCAGGATGCAGATGCTCAGTGCAAGAGCTGCCCCTGGTGGTCAGTGCACTCCCACAGGGGGAGTACTGCTTAGCCAGAAGCTGGTCTCATGGCTGGCGAGCGTAGCAACAGCAGCAGTGGCAGGAACCTCTCCCGCCTCCGCAGCAGCACTAAGGACCCCTCAGGGGATGTCCGCCTAAGCCAGCAGATGAACATCCCCCGAAGGGTCCTGGATTGTGAGAGGGTGCAGGCCGGGCTGAGAGGAACCCTCCCCCTTCCCCAGTGCACGAATGTCATGCACTGGGCCTCTAGTATTTTATAAAAAGTGGCAATGACACCAAATTGTAGCAAGGATGCAGAGAAAATGGATCACTCATACATTGCTGGTGGGAATGTAGCATGCTCTAGAAAATAATATGGAAGTTTCTTTTTTTTTAAAACTTTAGTGAGCTGTAATTCATATACCATGTAATTCACCCACTTAAGAATGTACTTGTAGTTTCTTATAAAACCAAATGTATGTTTATCATATGACCCACCAGTTGTCATTTGGCAATTCATCCCAAAAGAAATGAAGTACTGATACATGCTACAATATGTTCCTACAAAACCTGTGACTGGGTGTCCACAACAAGTTTATTTGTAGTCGCCCCAAACTAGAACAACCCAGACATTCTTCAGCAGATGAACTGTTGCACAAACTAGTACATTCATATCACAGAATACTACTCAGCAATCAAAATGAATGAACTATTGATACATGCGACCGCTTGGATGGACCTCAAAGATATTATGCTGAGTAAAAGGGCCAATCTCAGAAAGTTGCATATTATATGGTTCTGTTATATAATATTCTTGAAATAACAGAACTATGAGATGGAGATGAGGTTAATGGTTGTCAGGGGCTAGGGAGGGGAAGAAAGGGAGGTGAATGTGTCTATAAAGTGGTAACAACAGGGAACCTTGTAGTGATGGAATAACTCTGTCGTGACTGGTGGTGGTCACATGAGTGTGTATGTGAAATTGCACAGAATTAAATACATGTGCACTCAGATGAGAACATGTAAAAAATGGTGAGATCTGAACAAGTGGACCCGGTCAGAGTCACTCTCCTGGTTGTGAGATTGCACTAAGGGAAGTGTACATACGCTCTCTCTGCCTTATTTCTCAACAGCTGCGCGTGAAGCTATTATCTCAAAAAGTTCAAAATGTAAAGAAAACTAAATTCTTCAGTTTTCATTTTAATCCAGTAAATACGAATAGATAGAACCTACATAAACAAAAGCTCTCTAGAGTCCTTAGTAATCTTTAAGAGTATAAACACAGAAACATTTGGGGCCCCATGCTGCCCGGTGCACACCTCGGCTGTGTGGCCCATTGTGTAAGTGCATGGACTCGGATCAGATTTTGAGCTTGAATATGGTTCTGCCTGTCATTCCTGGTGTGTCATGTGGAGGTTATTTAACCTCTTTAGCTTCAGTTTCTTCAACTGTAGAGTTAGTACTGAACCCATCTTGTAAGGTGCTCAGCAAATATTAGCTACAGTTGAGGAAAACAACCTGGGCTGAGGGTCAGGACATCGAGGTTCCTGCCCTGCTCTGCTCTAAGGTAATATCAGCGTGAGCTTGGCAGTCCTTTCCCTCTCTGGGTCTTCCTTCCTCTTGTGTGTGAACAACTGCTATCCAAGGACTCTCCCAGCTCTGACATCCTGAGTCATTATAGGACCAGAGAAGGCCTCGCTAAGGTGACACACCTGGAAGGAGGACTTTCCTGCTCAGTCCGTTTCCAGGCACCTGAACACCTGGACGTGTACTGGAGAGAGGGCACCTTCTTGCATCTGTGAGCTGCTTAGGGAACGTCACGTCTTTTGGTTGTTTGCTCCCAGGTGGCTTCAGGGTGAGAAGCAGGGGCAGTTGGGAGATGCAGAGGAGCCTGGGTGTTAGTGGGGGCTACCTCTCAGCCTGCAGCCTTTTGGTTTCCCAGGAAGCTCCTGTTTGGTGTGTAGAACACATGCTCTGCAGCCACACTGAGTCCAGGTCCTGGCACTGACACTAACTATATGGGCTCAGGCTCATCATGTAACTGCTTTGCGCCAAAGGTGCCCCGTCTGTAAAAATCCTACATAATGGAAGTGTATCATGCAAATTGTCCCCTCAACCGGGAGTTGTCCGGGAGTTCGGCCAGGCGGGTGGGGCCGGCCAGGGGATGGGAGGGAGTACCCGGCCGACAGCCGGCAGCCGCTAGGGACCAGTGCACGGCACGGGCCTCTAGCGGGATAATAAAAATGCCCACCCCACAGGACTGGGGTGAGTATCTTGCACCTGTGGGTGCAAGATCTGAATCCACTGAGTGACAGCTGTTCTGTTACTTACAACTCTTTGGAGTTTCTCTGCTTCACACCATCTTCGCAGGGAGGCTCCTCTGTCCTGGAATGCCATTTGCTCCCAACTGGTCTCCTGGCTGACCTGGGCACAGCAGTGAGGAGAAATGCGTTCTTAAGGGCCTTTATAAGAGTCAGTTTGCGTTGCCGGCCAGGTCCTGTTGCTGAACCAGCATGTCCTGTCTACCCGCCCGTTGGAGTGGGTTGGTCCCTTTTTTCGTGTTTACCGAGCGTGTGGCTCCGGGTGTTACCCCCCTAACTTCCATATGGGCAGGAGGCACTCGCTGAGGGCCTGTTTTCTCCTCTTGTGTGCTGCCCTAGGGCATTCTGTATGTGCTGAGGGAAGGGTAAGGTGTGGCCGGACTTTATTAAGGCCAAGTGAACTACCGGGGCACCTGGTGAGAACTGCACAGGGGCACATGCAGCTCTCCTGAAATGAGCAGAGTGCCTTTGATCTAAATGGAGAGTTTGATTCAGATAGCTAATGGCAGCCATGACCATAAAGGTGGCCCCTCACACACAAGTGACCCATCCTGCAGAGCTGCCCCTGCCTCTCAGTGCCCTTTCCTCTCCCCCCCTTTCCTTGGCCAGCCCTGCCAGCAGGGTGCCTCCTGTCAGGATCGGGTGCACTCTGACAGGCCACTTGGCTGAGTGCTTCCCCCTTCATCATTCCTCACCCTGGGCAGCTCTTCAGCTCATCAGCATGGACTTCTTTTATCTTTACTACAGGATCCCAAACTGAGGGGAGTGGTGGGGCTTTAGAAACATCCCAGCTCCTCGCTTCTGTTACCTCTTAGGTCAGCGGGTCCCAAAGTTTCTCACAGGATGCCATATGGAAAAGGGGCTTCGGGTACACGTTGTCAACTCTCAGTAATTAATTTAAAATCAGTACATCTCTCCTCCCACTTAAGAGGAGCTCTGCCAGTGCAGCATTTCACCCAAACCCATTTGCTGGTGGGACCCTTTTCTGTGAACTTAACCATTTGGATGCCCAGGGTGGGTCACACTGGCCAGTTTTGCTGTGGAGTGGGAGGGAGGAAAAGTTGTGAGGCTGCTGGTTGCATTGCACCCTTACATGGAAAGGGGATGGGCAGCCAGATGGGCAGGGCTGGGAGAAGCCAAGGAGTCCACAGAGAGAAGGGGCCTCTGGCACTGATGGAGCCTGAGGAGGCTGGGGCACCGGATGAAAGGCTCGCATCATCCCAATGATTGAAGTGGGCACCCTTTGCAGAGATCAATCCTCAATGGCAGTTTTCTAAATGGCCACTAGGTGGGGATGGTTCCCAGGAGGCCTACAAAATGAGGCACACCTACGCCATTGATAGAATTTGCCCATTTTTTTCCTCACTATAAAACTGTAAATTTTACAACCTCCACAGGTAAGCTTTAGCAAATTTTTTTTTCCTGCATTTGGCCCCTCCTTCCCCCTGTTTGCTCTGCACCTCTCCCAAGTGACCTCATCCATCTGTTTATGACCTTGGGGACTTTTTTATCATGGCCCACTTTCTCACAAGTTGAACATTAGATAGAAGAAAATGTCGCATAGGCTTTCCCTCTGAAAATAGGAATCACTCTTTTCATCTGCTAGAGTGAAAGGCATGGAAAAATCTGGCATCATTCACTAAACATATTAAAGAATCTTTCAGTTCCATTCTAGAGCTAGTTAACAGTGAGATACATAAAGAGGAGAGAGCCAGCTAGAAAAATAGGGAAGGGAGAGAGACAAGGAAGAAATAACATCGATGGGCGGAGGCAGCAAGAACTGCAGCAAAGGTGGCTGAGCACACTTGGAGGTGAGCGGCACTTGGCCGCACTGGACAGTGTCTCTTAGACATAGTGGGTTGCAAACTGTCTTTGAACTGTTCATGGGCTGGTCAGCCACTCGTATGGCCCTCCAAAAGCTATAACCAGTACATTATTAGAGGACTTACATATGGCGAAAGTTATTCTCCGAGTACAGCCACTGTGATTGTGGTAGCTCATCGATGACCCACTGGGAAGGTGGACGGAAGCTTGGCCATCAGTGAGTTGATGAAAGAGTCTGCTGGCAGAATGTCCTTTTTTTTTCTTCTTCTCTATTCAATTTATTTATTTATTTATTTATTTATTGCTTAAAATATTACAAAGGGTATTACATATGTGTCCCTTTTTTCCCCCCCACCCTTGACAATCCCCTGGCCTCCCCTGCCTCCCAGTGTCTTATGTCCATTGAGAATGTCCTTTTCATACTGTTCCTCACCCACCCCTGTGCCCTTTGGTTTTTCAAACATGGTGACCTAGCTCCTTGCTACCCAGAGTATGAGTCATGGAGTGCCAACCTTGGCATTACCCAGGAACTTATTAGAAATGCAGACTGTCAGACCTCACCCTAGACTATCAGATTTTGCATTTCATTTTAATAAGATCCCTGGGAGATTCATGTACCCAAGTTAGAGCATGAGAAGGACTGACCTAGCTCATCAAGTCTTTCAAACTTACTTCTGAAACTCAGGCAGTATTTGAGGACAGATAGAACTTAGATATTTGGAAACATTCCAAGACATTGATCCTCCCCATTTCTGATTTTCAGCTTCAGTTTCTAAATAGTATATAATAAAAGGTAGTTTTGGCCCTGGCTACATGACTCAGTTGGTTGGAGTGTCGTCCTGTACACCAAAAGGTTGCAGGTTCAATCCCTGGTCAGGAAGCATATGGGAGCAACCAATCCATATTTTTCTCAAATTGATGTTTTTCTCCCTCCCTCCCTCTCTCCTCCTTCCCCTCTCTAAAATCAATAAACATATCTTAGGGTAAGGATTTTTTTTTTTAAGGTAGGTTTGGAGGTCTTTGTAGATTTGACAGCAAACAAATTTTACTCTTAAAATTGTGGTCTTCTGACTCCTTCATCAAGCATTTGTTACACTTGCCAATCTCCTGAGTCTTATTGATGAACCCCAGATAAGAATGGTGAAGGGCCCTGGACAGGGGATTTGAGGCAGTGATATTGTGTCCAAAAAAAAAAAAAAAAAAAGCAACTGAGGTTTTCCCTGGGTGGCATGGTATGAGGTCTGAAAGGGCTTGGGTTTGATAGGCCCTGCCAGCTCACTGTGTCAGAGCTGGGCCATCAAATGCTCCATTTTTTCCACTTTTGGCAAAGATTGGAGTGACCTCTTTTCCATGCTTTTTGGTCCTTCATAAAGGGTAAGACCTTTGAGGGACATTCATTTTCTCACTGTCTGGTTTTCTGGGTCAAGATGAGGTCATGACACATGAATGTGTTCACCGGGTTCTGTGCCCCTGGGGAAGAAGATCTGGCCAGGGGTCCAATTCTTTTCCGGATTCCGTAGTCAGCCAGGCCAGCATGCAGTGTTTGTTGGACAAATGGATGGGTGACTTTGAATGAAAGAATGCTTGAAGTTGAATGAAATGACTGATAACAGATCTTTGCCTGTTTTCAAGTTGTTGAGAGAGTCCCTCTTGCTGGTAAAAGGAGGGGTTTTATGTTCTGTGTGGCTCCTCCTCTGTCTTGAGGGCAGTGATTTTTGAACAACCATGAAAAGAGCGCCTTCTTTGATTTTTGTAGATGGCAGTTGAATTTCTGCATGAATTGAATGTTCCATTTTTCAAAGTTGGATCTGGGGACACTAACAATTTTCCTTATCTGGAAAAGACAGCCAAAAAAGGTGAGTGTTTAATCTCTGTCATAAAATATGAGGGAGTCCACACCACGTTTTTACTCCTTTAGTGGCAGCTAAAAGAGTAAATCAGACTTTAGAAAACTCTTTTCAATCTGCACATACTTCCATTTTTTCATATGCTGACTTGGAAGAGAAGAAATTAAGGATAACACAGTTGTTATAAGGACTTAATTAAAATTATTTTTAATTTATAAGAACTTATACAAAATTGGAGATTTGAGGCCATAAAACTTCTTAAAGAAAGCTCTGAGAAATATTCTTGAGGTATATTATAATATCTAACATATGCACATTAGTTTGTAAGGCAGGGTTTACCATATGAGTGATCTCATTTGATTCTCACAGCTCCTCTGGGACTTTATACTTATGTCATAGACGAGGCATCTGAGATCACATAGCTAGTGAGTGGCAGCCCTGGGTTCTTGAATCTGGAGTCTGTGCTTATCCTACCACACAGTACAACCTCTTAATCCAATGAGATGCTCATCTTTCTTTGAGGTGTGTGAAATCACTCTGACTCCTTAATTCAGTTCACTTTTCTAAACTATAATGTCGGGGGGTGAGGGGAGTCTGCATTTCCCATAGTCGAGGGCAGGATCCCACCAAGCTCCCCTCTGTTCCTCCACAGTGGCTGGCAGAGTATTTGAGAGATGTTTGTGAAGTTCGGTTGATCAGGTGACCAGCAGTTGGGATTTGCTTGGGGGAGAATCAGGACCACTAAAAGAAAGTGACGATGGTGCTCGTGTTTGGTCACTCAGGCCGCCCAATGGTGATCTCCAGCGGGATGCAGTCGATGGACACCATGAAGCAAGTCTATCAGATTGTGAAGCCCCTCAACCCCAACTTCTGCTTCCTGCAGTGCACCAGTGCATACCCGCTCCTCCCTGAGGATGTCAACTTGCGCATCATCTCGGTGAGCAGGAGGAAGGGCCATTGTCTCATTGGGCCATTTGAAAATGGCTTTTCTTAGGACATTTACTGCAGGGAAGATGTAGCCTTTTTTCTCTCTCTTATACATTCTTTTTTTTTAAGTATTTATTGTGGAAAATATTACATATGTTCCCCTTTCCCCCCATTGATGTAGCCTTTTATACACACAAAATTCTAACCAATATTGATATGCTTCATAACTTGAGCCCCCTTTGACAATCTTGCTGTTATAGAATCAAATTAGAACCGATCAGGCAGCTAAGGAAGCAGGTACATTCTATAGAGGGTGATTATAAATTAAATTTTCTTAAAACCAATCTTAATTTCACCCATTATTAAATATAAGTCCTCGTAATTGTCTCTATACATTTATTTTACCCATGTGTATTGACCATTAGAGGTCCCTCTTCTGTGAATTGCTGGCTTATTAGTGAGTTATCTTGTGTGTGTGGTAAAATAAAAGGTTTACCATTTTAACCATTTTTCGGTATACAGTTCCAAGGTATTAAGTACGTTTACAGTGTTGTGCTACCATCACCACCATCCATCTCCAGAACTTCTTCATCTTCCCAGACTGAAACCATCCCATCAAACACTAACTGCCCATTTCCCCTTCCCCTGGCAGCCACCATTCTTCCTTCTGTTTCTATGAATTTGACTTCTTAAGGTACTTCCTATAAGTGGACTCACATAGTATTTGTCCTTTTGTCTTCTTTCATTTAGCATAATGACTTCAAGGTTCATCCATGTTGTAGAATGTGTCAGCATTTCATTCCTTTTTAAGACTGAATAATATTCCATTGTATGTATATAGCACATTTATCTATCCATCAATATACATTTTGGATGTTTCTACCTTTTGGATATTGTGAATAATGCTGTTAGGAACATCAGTGTAGAAATATCTTTTTTTTTTTCTTTTTCATTTTTAAAAAAATATATTTTATTGATTTTTTACAGAGAGGAAGGGAGAGGGATAGAGAGTTAGAAACATCGATGAGAGAGAAACATCGATCAGCTGCCTCCTACACGTCCCCTACTGGGGATGTGCCCGCAACCCAGGTACATGCCCTTGTCTGGAATCGAACCTGGGACCCTTCAGTCCCCAGGCCGACGCTCTATCCAGTGAGCCAAACCGGTTAGGGCTAGAAATATCTTTTTATCTTCTTCATATTGAGTTGTAGGCGACCTTCTGAGACTTCTGGCTTTTCCTGCTCTGTGTTTTTTGCTAGCTCTGATACATTTCTACCTGTAATTCTGCGCATCCCTGAGGCTCAGGCTGTTTACGTTGACAGCCTTGAGGGAGCTTTTTCTCTCCCAGGATTTTGTGCACCCCAACTCAATTAAAGATGGTGAAGTCTAGTCCCAAAGGGAAAAACACTTATTGGAGATCTCACAGCAGCTTGGTGGCAAAGCTGAGACTAGAATCCTTTGTCTCTTACTGTCTTGGGCCAACTTTTGTCGGTACCTGGAACTTAATTAGAAGTGTACATATATGTAATTACCATCTGAAAACATTAAATTAGTGTAATTCTAAATATATGTACACACATAATCATGATATTGCAATTGACCAGTTTTCCTTTTACATTTTCCTTTCAGTACAGTATTCGACATTGTTTTATTTTCATGACAGTCTAAACTTTTGTACATGTTGCTGCAGTATTCATCTCTCACTTTAAAAAATTAACCTTTATAGCCCGGCTGGCATGGTTCAGGGGTTGAGCATTGACCTATGAACCAGGAGGTCATGGATCCATTCCCAGTCCAGACACATGCCCAAGGTGCAGGCTTGATACCCAGTGGGGGGGGGCGTGCAGGAGGCAGCTGATCCATGTTTCTTTCTCATAGTTGATGTTTCTATCTCCCTCTCCCTTCCTCTCTGAAATGAATAAAAAATACGTTTTTTTAAAAAATTAATGTTATTTGAAAACTGACACTATCTTTTTACCTAAATTTTCTGTCCCTCCTAGTTGATAGTCTTTTCTCTATTTCTAGCCATCTCTTAATGCTCTGATTTTAAAAATTTAAACATGCTTTTTAAAAACCCAAACAGCTTTGAGTTATAGAACATAGAAAGTGAATGTTCTCTTAATCCCATGCAAACAAGATTGCCATTATCAACAATTTATTATATGTGACTCCAGATATTTTCCTTCTCTGCGTAGCATGGTTCCCCCTTCCCTTCCAGACCCATCCGAGGTGCAGTCATGTCTGTCTGCTCTCGATACCAGGGCACAGTGAGTGATAAATTGCCAGCCCTCCCATCTCGGGCCCAGCCCACCATATTACAGCAGTTTGCATTCCCCAGCCTAGCCACCTGCACTCCCTGTCCATCACGCACCCTTTAAAGCCTGGTTTTCAAGGCTTTTGCCGCTGAGCTGTCCTAATATTTTATTAAACCCCATCTGGATCTTTCTACTGTACTTAAGCTTTCTGGTAGCCCTCACTGACAAGACTCACTCGACTTAGAATGTCTTTTGTTGCATTCAGTGAATTATAGATAACAGATTAATTATTTAGCATTTCTACCAAAGGATTGTTTTGAGATTGGGCTATATACATTATTGATGATGATATATGTGCATATAGCACACTTGCTTTCAGCAGTTCAGGCTAATTAAATGTGACAGATGCCTTTGGAATGAGAGTTTAGGCATCTGGTTATAGCTGTTATTCCTGGTGGTTTGTGCAGTGAGAAACATTCTTAAAATGCCTTTTCGATAACAGTAGCCATTATTTTTTGAGCGTCTACATGTGTTGAGTGTTTTCCATGCGTCATGGCAGTCCTCGACAGCTATTGCCCCGGTGAGGAGAGGCCCGGAGAGCCTGATTGTCTTGCCCATATTGTACAAATGGCAAGCTGCTAAACTGGAACTCTAACCCAGATCTGCCTGACTCGGGAATATATGCATGAAATACCACAATATTTAACCAATTTTTTTTCTTTTCCTATTTAAAGGAATATCAGAAGCTCTTCCCTGACATTCCCATAGGGTATTCTGGGCATGAAACAGGAATAGCAATCTCTGTGGCCGCTGTGGCTCTGGGGGCCAAGGTTTTGGAGCGTCATATAACTTTGGACAAGACCTGGAAGGGTAGTGACCACTCGGCCTCGCTGGAGCCTGGAGAGCTGGCCGAGCTAGTGCGGTCTGTGCGCCTTGTGGAAAGGGCCATGGGCTCCCCAACCAAGCAGCTGCTACCCTGTGAAATGGCTTGCAACGAGAAGGTGGGTTCTGCCCCACCCTGCTGGGCTCCCCTGTTCGAGAGGGCCGAAATGGGTTTACCTGCTAGGGAGAGTCAGTACCTACCCTGCCTGAGCCCAGGCCAATGGGAAGATAAAGGAATATCACTCCAACCTTCTGGCCTTATATGAGCAGGGGGAGAAACATACTACTTAAGGCAGTGGTTCTCAACCTTCCTAATGCCACGACCCTTTAATACGGCTCCTCATGTTGTGGTGACCCCCAACCATAAAATTATTTTCCTTGCTACTTCATAACTGTAATGTTGCTACTGTTATGAATCGTAATGTAAATATCTGATATGCAGGATGTATTTTCATTGTTACAAATTGAACATAAAGCATAGTGATTAATCACAAAAACAATATGTAATTATATATGTGTTTTCTGATGGTCTTAGGCGACCCCTGTAAAAGGGTCATTTGACCCCCAAAGGGGTTGCGACCCATAGGTTGAGAACCGCTGCCTTAAGGGAGCTTTAGTAGTTCCTCTGGCTGCCTACGATCATGTTATAATTTCTCATCTAAGTCTCTGAAGTATGTGACACCAGGCTCTAGACTCCAGGAGATGTAAGGGGAGGTGATGATATCCAGGGCCTCATGAGGCACTCAGACAGATTAAGTCTAGGGTCCCTTGGAGTAGGTAAGCCTTGAAAAACATTCAGGTAGAGGGGTGCTATGAGGCAGTGGGAGAAGGGCCTGTGATATATGTTAAGGCATCCCTAATCAGGAGGCACTGGGAGAATGGGGGTGGCTGGTTGTCAAGGGGGTTAGTGGGGGGATGACGCAAATATTCTCTCAGGAACAGTTTGAGCTGTGTAGCATTGACCTTCGGACAGAGGGGATGGTGAGGCCAAAGAACACTGCCTGGCACACTCAAAATCTGGGCTTCTTGGAAGGGGTGGCTTAGGCCCGTCTTGGCGTCTGAGTCACAGAGCCAGGCGACCCAGGGCCGGCAGGAGTACAGACACTCCTAATCTGCTGCAGGCTGTCTGGGTGAAGGCAAGATCAACCACCAGGCTGCATGGGGAGTGTTGTCATCTTTTATTCTGGGGGGACCCTACTCACTTCCCTCAAATCAAAGATGCATAGATAATAGGAAATTATAATAGTAAAAACAAAATAGTAACAAGACAAACAAAAAACCTGATAGAGGAAAGGGGGAGAGAATTGTACCCGAAACCAGAATGAGAACTAAGTGCATAATTTGGTTCTAAGTCTCCTGGCTCCCTGAGCAAACAGTGAAACATAACAGGATGCATAATCTGATATTGCTCGTTGATAGACATTTGTCCTAGTACTAAATTCCAGAATTGATTCCTTGGCTCTTAAATGAAGGATAGAGAGGAATATAAATGCATTGTGGACAAAACTTAGAAATGCTGGTCGTGGAGCTTCAGGTATCCTTCATCCTGCTCGCCCGCCCATTCTGTCTGCCCCATCCTAGGAGTAGCAGTCATACTCATCATCTTGTGAGACCTCCATATTCCTACTTCACTGAGCAATGTGGCCCGTAAGGTTCATGTCCCTTGAGAGCAGTGGGCCAGGAATAAGGAATCCTAGGTTCTCTTCCCAGCTCCTTGCAACCTTAACCAAGTTACCCATTCTCTTTGTGCCTCAGTTTTCCCAAGTTTAAAATGAGATATTGACTTTATCAGGAGGAGCATTCTATGTTTCAGGTAGATTACATATATTATCACTAATCCTTATTGTAGTCGATAAGATGGAGGCACCATTATTTCCCATTCTACAGAGAAACTGTAAGGGTTCCATGAGGCAATGGGAGAAGGCTCTGTTTGGTGACATATCCAAGCCTTTTTCTTTGCATTTTATTGTGAAGGCCCTTCCTCTGAATCTGAGTTCACCCACACTGGCCAAGTCCCTGCCATGTGTGACATACTACTCTAGGCACCAAGGGTGAGGGTGAGAACAGTCCCTATTCTCAAGACACCTTGTGAAGACTGATCAGGCATCTTGAGTATAAAGCAATGTGCACTAGTTACTTTTGTGAAACTAGCACTGAGTGTTACTTTTATCCACAGCTGGGCAAGTCTGTGGTGGCCAAAGTGAAAATTCCAGAAGGCACCATTCTAACAATAGACATGCTGACTGTGAAGGTGGGTGAGCCTAAAGGCTACCCTCCTGAAGACATCTTTAGCCTGGTGGGCAAGAAGGTCCTGGTCACTATTGAAGAAGACGACACCATCATGGAAGAATCTGTAGAAAACCATGGCAAAAAAATCAAGTCTTAAAATAAAGTGCCAGCCCTAACCGGTTTGGCTCAGTGGATAGAGTGTCGGCCTGCGGACTCAAGGGTCCCAGGTTCGATTCCGGTCAAGGGCATGTACCTTGCTTGCAGGCACATCCCCCGTGGGGAGTGTGCAGGAGGCAACTGATTGATGTTTCTCTCTTATCGATGTTTCTGACTCTCTATCCCTCTCCCTTCCTCTCTGTAAAAAATCAATAAAATATATTTAAAAATAAAAAAAAAGATAAAATAAAATAAAATAAAGTTCCATTCTCTGAATTCTGAATTGCCTTGTTAATAGTGTTGGTTATGTTGGGTGAGGTGGGACAGGAGTGGTCTCCAAAGACATTCTCATCCACTCCTGTCCCTGACAGCAGGCACTTTTGGGCCAGGCCGTGTGTCAAGCTGTTGGAGGAATACAGAAAGCAAATACAACCATTTCTGCTTCAGGTTGGCTGGCCCAGAAGGGGAAGTGGGCTCAAAAGCAAATCACCACCTCCAGTTGTGTGGGTGCAAGAGGGACGAGTGCTGGCTGGATAGGTCCTGTCTTTTAAGCCTTCATTCTTATTGCCCACAAAGGCAACCCAAATGACCTGAAATCTCCCTTCCAGACCTCCAGCTGTCTTTCTCCATGGCCCTATCCCCTGCCCACTGTGGGGCTCTGTGTTCAATTAGCTGTATAGTGATCACTTGGTGTTAGAGAAAGTATTGGTCAAAGGGTCTTGCAGGCAGTGTAATACCCAAGGTGCTCATATCTCTGAGAAAAGAGAGAACTTCTTTCAATAGCGCTGAAGGGTCTACTACGTGGCAGACTCTTTTAGGTCCTGAGGATGAGTCCAAATCCCTTCCTCATGGAACTTCCATTCAGGGGGGGACATACGGTATACAATAAACCATGAACATAGTCGTTAAATCAGTATGTTCAAAGGTGATATGTGCAATGGGGGTAGAGGGGAAATAGAACCGAGTGAGGGAGATGGGGAATGTGGGGCTTGGTGTGTTAGCATGTTGTGGCGACTTTGAATATGATGGTAATGCTGAAATCAGCCCTTCTATGATCCATAATGAAATTGTAAACCCAGCTAATAAAAAAGATTGTCTTGCCCTAACCGGTTTGGTTCAGTGGATAGAGCGTTGGCCTGCTGACTCAAAGGTCCCAGGTTCGATTCTGGTCAAGGGCATGTACCTTGGTTGCGGGCATATCCCCAGTGGGGAGTGTGCAGGGGGCAGCTGATCGATGTTTCTCTCACATCGCTGTTTCTAACTATCCCTCTCCCTTCCTCTGTAAAAATTCAATAAAATATATTAAAAAGAAAAAAAAGATTGTCTTATGTTTGAACAGCAGCATGAACCTTTCACAGAGATTTCATATCATATTCCCCTTTGTTCTTTTGAACCAATAGAGATTAATGATTCTTTTCAAATATATTTTCAAATTCTTAATCTTTGTTCACATTTGGCCTTGTTTACTATAACTCCTCTTGTTTCAAAGTGTATATTTGCATCTTTTCAAATGCATAAATTTGCCTTTTGAAGTTTATTTACTTGTGAGTATAGAACCTTCTCTTGCAGATCCCAAAACAGTTTCTGGAAAGGTACTCAAGTCTGTGAATGGGGTGGGATAGGAATCCTGGGTTGTACTCATGTGTAAAAGAAAACCCATAAAATTGATATGCTAAGAACTGAAGTGTGATAGTATCAATTTCTGGTTGATACTCACTCCCTTTCATTTTTTTCCCTATAAACAGACCTTGAAGAGACCATCAAAATTTCCTATTCCAGGGCATTTTCTCTCAACAATAGCAGAGAAGGTGACATTTATATATCTGAAACTTCCTAACAAGAAGAGACATAGCATTAGAGGGATGTGTCCCAGGGCCTGGAAACAGGATGTGGGTCAGGAAGAGAGGGAAGGGCCTGGCCTGGGCTCTAGCTGAAAATGTGTAGTGAGTGAACCAGTCAATCACCTCCACAAACAGCACCCCCATATGTATGAATTGCTGAGATGTTTTCCAAGAGTCATGAAAGTGAGGATGGTATAGTCAGGGAAGACCTCCTGGAGGAGGTGGCTCTTTAGTTCAACCTTGCAGGTTGAGAAGTGACTGATGGAGTTAGGGCATAGGCTTGGGAAGTGCCCAGAGTGTCCAGGAACTAGCAGGTGATGATTTGGCAAGGAATGGCCACATGGAGAGGAAAGAAGGGACTTGGAATGGGTCAAGAAAGAAGCAAGGGCTTAAAAGCCTGCTGAGTTTGGACTTTGTTCTATAGGCAATGGTGAGTCATGGAAGGCTTCTGAGCAGAACATGGTAGACTCAGACCCACGCCTCCCACTCTCACATCCTCCATCTAGCTTGGCTTCTGGGGCAAGCTGTCCCCTCCCCATAGTATGAATTCCTGCCCACCAGAAAGAACCAAAGATGGCTTTAGTGTTGGTAAAGGATGATCACAAAAAATGCCAAAAGCTACATAATACTGTCATGGATAGGAATAGCTGGGAGGTAGGGTTTGTTTTCACGTAAGGAAGAACTTAGTGAATTCTCTTCAGAAGTGGTGAAGTCCCCTTCACTGAAGACATTCAATCAGGGACCCACTGACCACTGCAAACAAATGGTGGAGGGGGTGGAAAATGAGCAAGACTCCGTCCAGGCCTAGATGCCATGAACATGAAACAACAACTCCCAATGCAGACTATGGTTAAAAGACAATATTCAGCCCTGGCCAGGCCCAGTTGGTTGGAGTGTCCTGTACACCAAAGGTGGCAGGTTTAATGCCCAGTGAGGGCACATACCCAGATTGCAGGTTTAATCCCTGGCCGACCGATTGATGTTTCCTCTCTTGAAAAATAAATTTAAAAATTTTAAAGAGACAAATATATTTTACGTAAACATATATATTATAAAATTGCTGTCACACATATCTGCAAGCAATTTGCTGTATCAATTAAGAAATTTCTACAAATCTGAGTGATCAATACCCTTGCAGACATGGACCCCAGGAAGCTCAGTCCTCTCCTGTTAATATGCAAGGAAGCTCCTGCTACTGCCAGATGGCAGTTTGGAGTAGCAGTTGTCTCAGTGCTAAGCACAACAGGAATTCTGCTGGGGATGCTCACACATCCTGGCATGGCACAGCTCTGTCGTTTTTAAGGCTAGTTCCTATCGTTGGCTCATGTGAGACTCACAGCACTGGCAGATAGGATCTTTACACCCATTTTACAGATGATGCTCCGAGAAGTAAAAAGTGACTAGCCTGAGGTCAGAGTTGATTGTGGACCAAAACTGCAGTTTTCCAACTGGTGCAGGCCTTGGCACAAAGTAGGCATTTGATAAAAGCCATTTTTCAACCTTTTTAGTCTCTGCTACTCTCAAATCCCCCCTCCCGTTATAAGACCTCAAGAGCCCAAGGGAGATAATCCAAAGCTAGGTTTGCCCTAACAGTATGGCCTTGTGGACATAAGCACAGACCCTAGCTCCATTAGCTGTGTGACTTGTGTGTCTCAATTTTGTCTCAGTTGGGATAACTTTCTAAGTCCTAGGGATGATGTGAGGATCACATGAGTTCATAGCCATAAAGCATTAGAACAGTGCCCAACAAAGAGCAAGGGCCATTGTTACTCGGCCCCTGTTGGCTGTGGGCCGGGGAACCAGTCTGGATTTGCAGGGATGAACAGAGATGTAGAGTCAAGTGTACCCCTCTTGCTCTGTCGGGAATGCCCCTGTCTGAATTCAGTTTTGGGCCATCCCCAGTAAAATTCCCCTTTCTCAGGATTCCTGGAGCATAGTGCTTAGATACCTATTCAAGTTAGAGTCTTAAATTATTTGGTTAGAACTAAAGGCACTTTTGAGGTTCCTTCTGGCTTGTATTCTAATTGTATTACATTGTCCCATATGAAAGTGCCATTTTTAGGTAAAAAAAAACTATTGGAAATTCTCGTTTTATGGTTCAAACTAACTAAAGCACGTAGTTTGTTTAAACCATGAGGGAGATTCAGCTTTGTGTTTTCCTCACCCTACCACTGTCCTGTCAAGCACTTAACAAGATAAATTTAATATGGTATAACTTGAAAACTGTCTAGGGAACTTGACAAATCAGGATGCTGAACCTTTAGAACTGAGGCACAGGCCCTGGAAGGAGGCCTCCCTGAGGTCCTGCTGGTTTGGCCTCCTCTATTTATGTCACTTCTGGAAAGTGGGGCTCTATGGGTTTCCTTGGCAACACCTGGATCTGAGAAGCATACTGTGTCTGGGCTGCCCAACTCCACTCACGCTCTGCTTTTGACTCGAAGACAGTGGGAAAACTGCCAGTGGTTGCTTAGTAACTGCCACCTGCTGATTCTTCCCTACATCCCCAGGAATGAATAAGCAGTTAATCTCCCAGGTTAAAGGCTGGGCCAAAGGGCAAACCAGAAACTCGTCTAGGGGCGGGAGTGCTGGGCCGCCCTTAATCACCGTGGGCTACTTTAAGCAACTTACTTTCAGGTAAGGACCTGTCTCCCGAAATGTACAATGAGGTCAGGCTGAGTGATCTGCCAGGCTCTCCCAGCCCAGCTGCTCTGTGACACTGGGAGGGCAGGGACTTACTGAACTTTTCAGGATGGGGAGAGTGCAGGACACAGCTGCCCTTAGAAAGCTTCTAATCTAGTTAGAAAGATAGCTCCCAGGTTTGTGGCCCTGATGCTAAGATTCTAGTGGCTTGGGGAGACTTCCTGGGGGACAGTTAAGCCTTGGGAAGACCGAGACAGGCAAAGAGGAAGGGCTTTCCTGTATAAATGTCATGGGGGCAGGGGAAGAGAGCTGCAAAGGCCCAGAGGCCCACCATGGGACAGTTCCGCGGGAGGGTATCTGAAAAGAGCCGCAGAAGCTAGTTGAGAAGCAGCTCAGGGGCAGCCCACGAAAACCTTGCATGCTAAGGTGCGGTGACGTGCTCTTCCCCCCTGGAGCCCTTGGAACCTTTTCACTGTCCCGAGAGGCGAAGTGCGGTTTTAGGCAGATCACCCTGGTTATGGGTGGAGGACGGGAGAGGGTTCAGGCCGGGCGCTATTAAGAGGCTCTTGATGCTGCTCCGAGGGGAGGAAACGCGGATGAGCTGAATGACGCCGACTGCAGAGGAGACCGAGCCCAGGGGCACTGGTTAGGTGGAGTCAGGGCTGGGTGCCTCTCCTGCATTCGCGCATTTATTGTGCACCTACTATGTGCCAGCCAGTTCTGGCTTCTGTACGAGGGAGGAGGGCTGAGGCTAGTGTATTGTGATTGGTCTGTACGAGGGAGGAGGTCTGAGGCTAGTGTATTGTGATTGGTCTGTACGAGGGAGGCGGTCTGAGGCTAGTGTATTGTGATTGGTCTGTACGAGGGAGGCGGTCTGAGGCTAGCGTACTGTGATTGGTCAGGATGCCTAGGGCTCACCTGCGAGGGCGTCCTTTCCGGAACCCGGACTAAAAGCAGCGCCGGGGGGCGGGGAGGTCTGCTGAGCGAGCAGCAGGGGACCGATGTTTAAGGCACGTCCGGACCCGGCCTGGGACAGCACCTGTGACACCGCAGGCGCGACCGGTGGGGGAGACGGCGGGTGTGCTTGGAGAGCAGGCGGTGGACAACGCACGTCTGGGTCGGGTGTGACCAGAGTCCCGGGAAGTCTAAGGGCGGTTCCTCCCATCGGGCCCTAGGGCAGCCGGGGGATGCCGATGGCCCCTTCCCAGAGCCGCAGGGCCGGGTAGAGCGGCTCCTGGAACGCGGCGCGGAAGGTGTGGAGGTGGCTCATGCCGTCCGACACGTTGTAGAAGGCGAGGACGCCGGCCTCGTAGTCCAGGAAGACGCCCAGCCGGTCGGGGTCGTCGCGGGGCCACAGGCGGCAGCGCTGGCTGTCGTGGAAGGCCCAGTACTCCAGGTCGTAGCGTTTGAGGCACCACGACTGGCGGTTGCAGCCCAGGCGCGCGGCGGCGGCGTCCCCGCGGCGCCGCAGGGAGGCGTAGGCCGCGCCCACCCACCAGCCGCAGCCCGCCTCCTGCACGTCCACCTCCCAGTAGTGGCGGCCGGCGGCGAAGCACTCGCTGCCCAGCACCTGCCACAGCGTGTCGAAGCGGAGCGCGGGCGCGGGCCCCAGGCGGCCGAGCAGGACGAGGCGCACCGTCCGGCGGTCGGGCGACAGGCGCAGGCGCGCGTGCATCGTGTCCGGGTCCAGCGTGGGCGTGCGCGCGTCTGCGGAGGGCGGGGACAGCACGCACGCCTGGTGGGCGGGGCCAGCGCTGCGCCCCGCCCCGCCCCCGGGAAACCGCCCGGGTTGGCGCCCGCGGACCCACACATACTCACAATACAAAAAAAATGGGAAAACCCGGAAATCGCCCTGGAGAAATGGAAAGCCCCCTTTTAACCCTGATTGCCTCTGGGAGGTGACGGGGGGAGCATGGGAAGGATAGCATATTTTACTGTCCACCCTTTATACGATTTGAATTTTGAACCATGTGATTTGTTGCCAATTTCTAAAAATTTAACTAAAAATAATCCCATCACTGTTAAGATTTGAGAGTAGCCCTAGCTGGTTTGGCTCAGTGGATAGAGCATCGGCCTGCGGACGGAAGGATCCTGGGTTTGATTCCGGCCTGGGTTGCGGGCTCAATCCCCAGTAGGGAGCATGTAGGAGGCAGCTGATTGATGATTCTCTCTCATAATTGATGTTTCTATCTATCTCTCCCTCTCCCTTCCTCTCTGAAATCAATAAAAATATATTTTTTTTAAAAAAAAAAGACTTGAGAGTATATCCTTCCAATATTTTGACTTGCTGCTTTATAGCTTTCCTTAACATTGGTATCATACCATCCATGCTCTTGGACAATCTTTTTAATAATTTACTAATGTATTTAGGAACATTTTACCACATCAAATAATATTCTTTTAAAGAGTATTTTAATGGCAAACCTAAGATTTTTATGTATGGGTGCATTATATTTAAACCCACTCCCTTTAAAATACTTACGCTTTTCATAAGGCTTTTTGAAAACGCTAATATGATTACATCTTTATGTATTTTATTATTTCTTTAGGACATATTCCTAACAGAGGAATTGCTGGGTCAACGGAGATGACTTTGGTAAATATTGCCAAATTGTCCTCCAGAAAGGTGGTAGTGATTAAACTCCCAATAATGGTTCTTGCTACATAGACAAAGTTTTGTTTTTTTAAAAAGTCTAGATCATAGGATATGTGGATATTCAGTTTCAGTAGATTCTGCCAAATAATTTTCTCAGTACTGTTTTGGAGTTTTCCATAGTGAGGTTTTAATCCTCACCTGAGGATATTTTCCATTGATTTTAGAGAGGAAGGGAGAGAAATATCGATGTGTGACAGATATCAATGAGTTGCCTCCCTTCTGCACCCCAGCCAGGATCAAACCCACAACCTAGGTATGTGCCCTGACCTGGAATCAAACCCAGCAGCCCTTTGGCGCAGGGGATGCTCTAGCCCAGGGGTCCTCAAACTACGGCCTGCGGGCCACATGTAAATACAAATATTGTATTTATTTGTTCCCATTTTGTTTTTACTTCAAAATAAGATATGTGCAGTGTGCATAGGAATTTGTTCATAGTTTTTTTTTTTAAACTATAGTCCGGCCCTCCAAAGGTCTGAGGGACAGTGAACTGGCCCCCTGTTTAAAAAGTTTGAGGACCCCTGCTCTAACCAAATGAGCCACACCAGCCAGAGCTGTGTAATTTTTTAAGGGAACAAAGATGTTCACAATGTATCAATAAATGAAACAGATTGCAAAACAGTATGTATAGTACGATACCATGTTTGAAAAAACACACATTCAATATATCGATATATGCCAAAGAAAACAAAGAGGGCAAATAATAGTAATAATCTACTGCTACATATCTACTAAGGTGGATATGAGCAGAAGAATTTCCAAAGCTCTCCAATGATTTATAGGTGATTAAAAAATTTTTGCTTTCCTTTGTTTTCTAATTTTTCTACAATAAACGTATTATTTCTACATTTATAAAAACTAATAATAATGGTTAAAAAAAACCAAGTTGGGTCTCTTAGGGAAAAAGGGGGAACTCCATTTCTGTCACCCCCCCTCCCACCAATGCACCCCACCCTCTCCCCCCGGGGGTCTTACATTTCAAGAAGAGCGATCGCTCCGGTGAGGGACTGATTTTCAACAGGGAGTCCGGCTTGGTGCTAGAGAAGCTGGAGAGCTGGCAGTTCATGTCTGCAACGAATCGTCAGAAATGAGTGCCCGGCGCTCACGCAAGCAGCACAGATTATAAAACACACCAAAACCATTATAAAACTGGAGATTCACATAAGCTCTCTCCCCCCAAATCATGCACATTTAGGTAGGAAATACAAATTCGCAGTCACAGGAGAACTCCAGGACAACGCTCAGATCTGAGGAGAAACACACTTTCCAGGGTCTGGAACAAATTCAGCAAAGGCAGGTCAGTGTGAGTGAGCCCTGAATATGGGGAGGAGACGGCAGCCTCCAGAACCATCCTGAGAATCGACTATAAACTAGTCAGCAACGGGGCAACCTCAGAACAGAAATGCAAGTTCCAGGATAAAGATGGAAAACAAGAAATTAGAGGTGAGTCCTCATCTCAATGTTTCTCTCTCTCCCCAACTCTCCCTGGAAAAAAAAATCAATAAACATATCCTTGGGTGAGGATTTTAAAAAATCTGCTTTGATAAACCAGCTCAGGAAAATCCATAGCTCAGTCCTATTGCAGCAGTGTTCTCAACCTTCCTAATGCCGCGACCCTTTAATACAGCTCCTCATGTTGTGGTGACCACCAACCATAAAATTATTTTCGTTGCTACTTCATAACTGTAATGTTGCTACTGTTATGAATCGTAATGTGAATATCTGATATGCAGGATGTATTTTCATTGTTACAAATTGAACATAATGAAAGCATAGTGATTAATCACAAAAACAATATGTAATTATATATGTGTTTTCCGATGGTGTTAGGCGACCCCTGTGAAAGGGTCGTTTGACCCCCAAAGGGGTCGCGACCCACAGGTTGAGAACCACTGTATTGCAGGCATCAGTGTCCCCAATTGTGTTCCCTTGTCTCAGTTCGCAATGCCTTTCCTGGCTCTCCCATTGTCAAAATCTTAGTGATTAAGGCCCAACTCAAGTCCCAGCTCCTCCAGCAAGGCTTCCTGATTTCCCGTCAGAATGCTCTTTCCTGCCCTGACCGGCTTGGCTCAGTGGATAGAGCGTCAGCCTGCGGACTGAGGGGTCCCGGGTTTGATTCCGGTCAAGGGCATGTACCTTGGTTTCGGGCACATCCCCAGTAGGGAGTGTGCAGGAGGCAGCTGAATCGATGTTTCTAACTCTCTATCCCTCTCCCTTCCTCTCTGTAAAAAATCAATAAAATATATATTTAAAAAAAAAAAAAAAAAAAAAAGAATGCTCTTTCCTTCTTCTGAGCTCCCTTGGCCCCAGGCTATGCCTTCTGTTACCTCATGAAGTAGGCCTGTGCTGCAGCCAGGGCCTGGCCTCACCTCTCTCCAGTTCCCAGGGGTGTTCAGTGAGTGCCTGTACCGTTTCTGCTTTGCTTCCTCTCACCCCTTTCCTTCTCCTTTTCTCCTGATATTCAGAGCTAGCACTGCCCTGCCAGCCCCATTTGACAAGGTAGCTTCCAAGGTTTTCCACCTCATCTCCCACCATTGTGCCCAGTCACCATGGCCCCCTGTCTGTGTCTAGTCACCATGGCCCCCTGTCTGTGCCCAGTCACCATGGCCCCCTGTCTGTGCCCAGTCACTATGGCCCCCTCTCTGTGCCCAGTCACTATGGCCCCTCTCTGTGCCCAGTCACCATGGCCCCCTGTCTGTGCCCAGTCACTATGGCCCCCTCTCTGTGCCCAGTCACCATGGCCCCCTCTCTGTGCCCAGTCACCATGGCCCCTGTCTGTGCCCAGTCACTATGGCCCCTTCTCTGTGCCCAGTCACTATGGCCCCTTCTCTGTGCCCAGTCACTATGGCCCCTTCTCTGTGCCCAGTCACTATTGGCCCCCTGTCTGTGCCCAGTCACTATGGCCCCTGTCTGTGCCCAGTCACTATGGCCCCTTCTCTGTGCCCAGTCACTATGGCCCCTTCTCTGTGCCCAGTCACTATGGCTCCCTTTCTGTGCCCAAATCTCAAGTTCTTCCCTCACTTTGGGCCCTTGGCACATGCTGTTCCTTCTGCCTAGAAAATGATTCTCCCAGACTAAAAACAGCAACAACAACAGCTAACACTTACACAGTGCTTATGCCTGAGCACCACTCTAAGCACTTTGCATACAAGATCTCATTTAATCCTTACTTCCTCTTACCCGTTTCCTTCTCCTTAAATGACCCTGTGAGGGGGGAACTGTATTACCATCTCTGTGTAACGGATGTGAAGACAGAGGCATAGAAAAGTTAGGTGCTTTACCCAAGATGACAGGGTTGGGCAGAGGTGGACCTGGGATAGGAACTCGGTGAGTCTGGCTCCAGAGTCATGCGGTGACCCCTACGCCCCCCAGCCCTTCAGCTCTGCAGAGCTTACAGAGGCTTCCTTCAGCTCAGCTTACATGCCCCCTTCTCAGACAGGCCTTTCCCACTTCCCTCCTCCTCCTCCCCTTCTTCCTCCTCCCCACTCTTTATTCCATTTAACCTGCTTTATTTTTCTTTGGAGCACTTACTGCTGACATATATTCATTTGTTGTCTGTCTTCCCCTCAAAAGACTGAGTACCACAAAGGCAAGAGCTGTGCCTTACACGGAATAGGGGCTCCATAAATGCTCTGAATGAATCATAATAGCAGAGATGAATGAATGAATGAATGAATGAATAAACAGATATTTCTGAGCACCTGCTTTGTTTCAGGCCCTGCAGGAACCTCAGAGCTGGACCCAAAATGGTTCTTGCCATCCATGCATGTACGAGAGGCTGGGAAGGATCCATGCATCAAAAACACCCCCAGGCAAAAATAAATAAATAAATAAAGACCCCAGGCAGGAAATGGGGCGGGCTCTGGAGAGGAAGGACAGAGGGGTAGAGTCCAGTGGCAGGCGGGGCCCAAGGTGCTGCAGGGACGGTGGGACTTGACCAGGCGGAGGAAGAGGAGGAGTTGGCCCTCCCGCTGGGACCCCAGAGCAGGCAGAATCCCAGGAGTGACTGATGGCAGGAGCAGAGCAGTGTGGCTTTAAGGGGCAGCGCAGGTCTCAGGAGGGGGAGCAGGTCTCAGTGAAGTCAGAGGTCGGTTGGGTGCAAGCCCAGGAGTCCTCGACCACCCAGCCAAAGGCCTCTGTGTGGGAGACATGATTCTTGGTGGCAGTCTTCCCTGTTGTCTCTGGGTTAAAGGGCACTAAGGGAGTAAGGGACACAGAGTCGGTCACACGGTGACTTACTGTCCTTCAAGCGAGCCTCTAGTGGCGTCTGTACCACGCTCTGCATGGCTTCCACGAGGCCCTTGAAGAAGGTCTTGATGGGCGCGAAGGACTGGGGCACAGGGTGGCACAGCTCCCCCAAGCGCATCTGCTGCTTCAGCTCCCGCTCAGTGGCCGTGAACTCCTGCAGGAACACAGGGGGTTCAGGGTGGCTCCAAGGCTGCACCAGGAACAAACCCTGGCCACCAAGTGCAGGCCCCACCCCACCCTGCCCTGGCACCATTGGTTAGCCAGGGCCCCGCCCCCAGGGATGACCTCACAGCAGACCCCACACAGCAGACTGTCATTCCTCGGTTCAAAACACTCCCCTGGTCCCCATCTCTATACGGGACAAAGTCTAAGTTCCATGGCCAGGTATGTAAAGCTCTTCATCAACAAACCTGGCCTCCCGATCCAGCTGCATCTCCCAGCTCCCCTGCACCTGCACCTCTGCTCACCTCCGGCCAGGCTGAGCGCAGGTGGCTCTCCAGCCCGCCAAGCTCTCACACGCACGTGGTTCCTTTCTGCCTGGAATGCCCCCTCTGCTTCATCCTTCTATATGCACCTCCTGGTCCTCCCACACCCTGCTCCACTGTCACCTCCTCCTAGAAGTCTTCCCTGATCCCCTATGCAGAACTGGACCTTTCTCAGCCACACTTTTGCTAGCTCACTTGAACTGTGTTGTAAATCCTGTTTCTGAGCATGTCTCTCCACCCATGAGCTGGGGCCTGGGCAGAACAGGTTGCTCAGTGAATATGTGATGAATAAATGAACGAGCAAGTGGAAGGAATGATGAATGGTGGAAATCAGTAGCTTTGGCACCAGAGAATTAAAAAGAGAGAGAGAGAGAGATGGCAAAGCCTTGAAACTCTACCTGTGATGGAGGAATGATAACATTCTTCTCCATGGAGCAGCCCTTTGAATCAGCTATCCCTAAGGGGTACCATTCTTTTATTTTTATTTATTTATTTTTAAAATATATTTTTATTGATTTCAGAGAGGAAGGGAGAGGGAGAGATAGAGATAGAAACATCAATGATGAGAGAGAATCATTGATCAGCTGCCTCCTGCACGCCCCACACTGGGGCTCAAGTCTACAACCCGGGCATGTGCCCTGACCTGGAATCGAACCGTGACCTCCTAGATCATAGGTCGATGCTCAACCACCGAGCCATGCTAGCTGGGCAGGGGTACCATTATTTTAAAAGAAACAAACAAATGTACCCTCCTGTGCCTCAAAGTACAGTAACCATTGTGCGTAGGACAGCACCTCACCCAGAATTTTTTGTTAGGCTAATTTTTTATTTTGAGTTTATTAGGGCGACATTGGTTAGTAAAATATATAGGTTCCAGATATACAAGTCTACGATACATCAACTGTATACTGTATTGTGTGTTCACCACCCCAAGTCAAGTCTCCTTCCATCACCATTTATCCCCCTTTGCCCTTTCCTCCCTCCCCCCAGCTCCCTTCCCCTCTAGTAGTCACCATGCTGTTGTCTGTGTCTATGTAGGTTTGCTTATTTTTTGTTAACTAACAATGAGACACAGGCTGAGTTGACCAAGGCCACATAAAGGCACACGAGTGGAAATATCCACCAGGGCCTGGCTTGACTGGTTTTGCATTGACAAACTTATTTGTGCTATTTTTCCAGCCGTTTGAACCCATGCAAATCTGTGGTTAGACTCGGTGCCACCTTTATACCTACACTGCTTCGTCCCAGAAGCCTTTAAAGCAACTTTCAAAGGTTATCTAATACTGCAAGAGTTCCCTTTACAGGGGGAGAAGTGAAGTAAAGAGGAAACCAGGATAAGAACGTAAGCTGGAAAACAGAGGGAGGTGAGGCACAAAACATATGCTATGAAGTCACAGCCCAGCTACTTGAAACATATTTAGCTCTGAGCTTCCCAGAAGCCATAGCAAAGAAGGAAACAGGAAGACGTACGTGAGTGGAAAGCAATCCAAATGCACAGGTGACTGCCCAGGAGTATCGACAGAAGAGAGGAGTTTCTCCCCTGGTTCCTCGAAGAAGGAACACCACCCTCAACACATGCTTTCACTAAGTGTAGCATGAACATCATAGAGGCTATTTATTAGACATTCTCTCTCTCCGTTATGGTAATAACCTCCAGGGAGCCCAGTGGCCGAGGAGTACCATTCTTCTCTCCCCCTTGAGCAAACTGCGACCCAGCTCCTGAGGATGCTCAGTAGCTGACAGGACCTTGCCTCTCCCGGTGTCTCAATGAAGACTGTATAGGTAGAGGCCTGGGCAATGATGCTCTGCAGCTTTAGGGTCAGAGAAACCTGGGTTCCGGTCCCAGCTCTGCCACCTACCAGCTGGGTGACCTCAAATGAGTCACTCCAGCTCCCTGAGCCTCAGTTTCCCATTTGTAAAGTGGGGTGAGACTATCCACTTTGCAGAGTTCTAGTAAATATTAAAGCTAAGATCCATGATGGTGGCTGTAAATGTTATTTCATTAGTCCAAGATATATATTATGTTCCTAACTACGTCTATTTCCTGACCACTTGTGTAGGGGCAAGAAAGTCTACTTGCTAACAAGGCAATTCTCTATGTATTAACTCAGTGTGTAAATACTGTGCTCAATGCCATAGTAACCACGATGAAATGTGGGTGGCGGCTGGCAGGTGGCAGCTGTGAAGCAGAAACCCAGCATTACCTGCAACAGCTGGACAGGGTCGGGCTCCTGGCTGATACTGCAGACCCTGTCGGAGAGACTGTTCAAGACGTCAATTTGGTCCTCACACGACTTGATTTGCTCCCTGTATGCCTGGAGGGTAAGCTGGGTATTCTTATCGATGAATTTCTTGGCCAGGACTTCCTCCTCATCAAGTAGCAATCTGAGTTCAGTGAATTTCCCTGTCAGCCAGATTTTACTTGACTCTGCATGAGCCTAAAAAGAAAACCCATTGCAGATGATGTGAGTGCCAACTCGGAAATCTAGGATAATCAACATGAAAAAACTATTACGACATCTAAAAGCAAGGTTCAGTCAGGGACAAGATCAACTTACAAGAACTCAAGCTTTCCTAAGGACCAGCCGTAACCAATTGGAACATGCAGGGAGAAATAAAGGTCCTTTTAAAATAATGGATAATATAGCAATGTATCTAGAAATAAAACTGGAAAAAAAGCTGTAAAGACCTAGATAAAGAAAAGTATAAAATTGTACTGAAAGACATAAAATAATCTGAATGGGTGGAAGAAAAAAAACATATCCTTGGTTGTGGAAGATTCATTACTATAAAGGTGCTATTTGGCTCAGCCAAGGTGACTTAGTGGTTGAACAACGACCTATGAACCAGGAGGTCACAGTTTGATTCCTGGTCAGGGCCATGCCCAGGTTGCAGGCTTGATGATCCCCGTAGGGGGCGTGCAGGAGACAGTGGATCAATGATTCTCTCTCATCATTAATGTTTCTATCTCTCTTCTCTCCCTTCCTCTCTGAAATCAATTTAAAAAATATTTTTAAAAAAGATGCTATTTATCTCCAACTTAGTCTATAAATTGGGCACACTCCAAATAAGTCTTAACATGGAGATTAAACAAATATTAAATTGTCATGGGGGAGCCCTGGCCAGTGTGGTTCAGTTGGTTGAGCGTCATCCTGTGTACCAAAGAGTCGCTGGTTTGATATCTGGTCAGGGCACATGCCTGGCTTGTGGGCTTGATCCCCAGTGGGGGAGAATAAGCACAAGAAAAGTAAAAAATTGCTTTAAAAACATCAATGAAGGATGAGTTGCCTTATTAAATATCAAACAAACTAACACTACAGGATTTAAAACCATACAGCTTATGCATAGATAAAATGGTCAGGAACACAGAATAAAGAGTTATAAAGCTATAAAAGAGTTATACACACACACACACACACACACACACAATAATGGTGGCATTTCAAATTATTGAAAGAGTGAACTATTCAATAAATGGTATTGGTACAATATGCAATTAACCATGTATTTGACAAAAAATTGAAGTTAGATTCTTATCCTGTATATAAAAATAAATTCAAACAGAACCCTGCCTATGAAGTAGTCTTGCCAACAGATGTGAACCTGGATCAGACCAAGCCTCTAGATCTAAACAAAAGATTCAGCATAGAGGAGAGAGGAGCGTGTGAGCCATCAACGTAAGAAATACATCAAGCAAGTGCATTTCGAAACTTTATTTCACTCCTAATTCAAACAAATAAAATGTGACACTTCTAAGACAACTGGAAATGTGACCACTGGGTGGATATTTGATGACATTAAGGAACTATTGTTAATTTTCATTGGTGTGATGATGAAACTATGGTTAGGTACTTTTAAAAAATGAGTCCTGCCCTGGCCAGTGTTGCTCAATGGTTAAAGTGTCAGCCCACACACTGAAGGGTCTCCCACACACGCCCTGACTGGGGACAGGGATCGAACCCGCAACCCAGGCATATGCCCTTGACCGGGAATCAAATCCAAGACCCTTCGGTGTGCAGGGCATGCTCTAACCATTGAACAATACCTGCCAGGGCTACAAAATAATCCGCCCCCCCCCCCAAATAATATTAATGGCAATACACGTTGTTATAACTAAAAATGTCCCCAAGAAAACTCAGGTGCAAGCATATGAGGCTGATTATGCAATATGGTTAAAAAATTTAAAAACAGGGAGAGGTAGAATTCTGGCAATGAAACAGGAAGTGCTGTCTGGTTTAGGCTGCATTGGTTCAAAGTGAAACCGGATCCCAGATTGAACTGGACTGAGGTCAGGATGCGGCTGGACGGGGCTGGGGCTGGGCCAGGGCCTGACAGTCTAGCTGAGGAGATCTAGGGGCTGTGGGGCAGAAGGAACTTGAGCAGCGACAAAGCCCTGGCCTGGGAGGCAGAGGATTTTACACATGGAATGGAAAGAAGCGTTCTGCTGAAAACAGTATGACTTTGGACAATCCTGTTATGACCGCCTCTCAGGGGCGTCCCACCAGGGAAGGAAGTGTGCTGGCCAGCCCTGCCCAGGCCACATTATTTATGACATCCGTGCACTCTGATATGTGGCAGTGCCTGGCAAGAAGGGGCAGAGGAATGGCCACGCCCAGCGGGGTGGTGGAGACCAATGGCGTGGGCAGGGTCAACAGCAAGGCCAAGCCCTCAGCTTCCTAGTCTCAATCTGGCAAAGGCTGGTTCATATCCCCTACCCCATGCCGTGGTCCAGTCCTTACAGCTCGGGTGGGTCACAGGGAAAGGTATAAAGCCAGGAACTGAAGATGCTTACACACTCCCCAGGGAGCCTGTCTAGGCTCTGCTTCCTGCCCCCGCCCCCTCCCTCGCCCCCCTGCAGGGCTGACTCCTGCAGGCCAGGATCCCCCTCAGGCTGGGTTTGATTTGGTCAATGGGAGGAGGAACTAGAGGGAGGTCAGAGGGTGAGGGGAACAGCCAGGGTATCCTGCCTCCCTGTGTCCCCTCCACCCTCTGTTCCCACAGGACGGCCCCTCTGTTCCCACAGGTTCCGTCTCCTGCCTAGGTGACCCTGGTGCTTCCTGCTGGGGCCAATTGCCTCACCACGCCCTGGTTGGCTTCCCTGCCCCTTCCGTGCCTGTCACCATTCCCTGCATTCATCTCCTCTGGGTGAAACCCCCAACGTGGCTTCTGTCTTCCTGGGTGGACCGTGATAAACACAGCCATGGCCCCAGGTCCACCTCTACCTTCCTATGTGACCAATGACAAGTTATTTCCTCTGCCTGGGTGGCCCCATCTCCAAGGCCTTCCAGCCTGACACTGTGCACATTCCAAATCCCTGCCTAGATCTGGATTCAACAGACATTAACTAAATGTAAATATACATGCATTTTCTTCATTTATAAAAGTATCAAAAGCTCCTTGTAGAATATTCGGCAGATTCAGGAAAAAAACACCCAACCACTGCATACTGTCATCTTATCCCAGTTTGAATAAAAAGTCAGGGTAGCAGGCAGGTGTTGAATTTTCCCCACACCTGCATGTATGAGCCCCCGAGGAGCCATGATGGGGACAAACAGCCTAACAACAAGGGTGTCAGGGAAAACCATTTCTTAGGTGCGGGCTGGGGATTAATGACCAAGTCCGCCTGGATTGTTCTATGAAAGGGAGTGGTTGGTTAGGCTCGCTCATTGGCTTCTGAACAGCAGACTTTGGACACTGTCTGATCTTTATTGATTTTAACTTATTTACAAGACTGTTTTATGGGTTAATTTTCAGGTGAATGGCCTTTGCCTGGCAACTGCCCTGTGTAAACGAGTTCAGAGCAACACGCTTGCCCCAGACCCCGCTGCCACAGGCCGCCGGCTACAGCTGGGCAGAACGTACAGTGATCCTCACAAATGTTGTGCCTGTTGAGCTAGAGGGATCACTTCTGGACATGGGTCCCCAAGGAAGTAAATCAAGGTGCCAGAAATGTTAGCTGCAATGCTATTTTACATTAGTGAAAAGCTGGAAATGACCTAAACGTTCAACATTAGGAAAACGGCTTAATGAGTTAACTCCCCCACTCCCTGAAAACAAACAAACAGACAACACAAAAAAAACCCCACAATCAAACAGACAACAAAAAGGGAAATCCTCAGGTGCCCCAAACAGAGGGAACTTGATGTCGGAGCCGTGGGCAGAAGAGGAGCTGAGCGGCCCCCGGGAGGGATGGGCGTACAGGTGTCTGTGACACCCCACACTGGGGCCTGCTCAGTCAGGGGGCGCGCAGGGCCCTTGGCCCGATTCCAGGGGGAAGCGAGGAGGGGGTCTCCTGCATCAAGCCAGGGTCACAGAGAGCTGTTCCATCCATGAACCAGGCACCAGAAAAACTCGCCCACTGGCCTGGGGAAGCGGCAAGGAATCTTGTCACCCATCCAAGGTCTTGGGGGAAAAGAGAGTCACTAGCAAAACAAACGAATAAACCCAATAACAGGCTTGGAGTCTGGATGTGCGGACCCTCAAAACTAAAACACTCACGTGACAACCGGTCTGGAACTGCTGAAACTCAGAGCCTGCCTCAGACGCTCACGCTACAGTGCCCTGCAGGGGCTGCTCACACCCAGGCACGTGGGGCACCGTGGAAAACGCCCACTGAAGGCCAGGGGACGACACAAACTCCAAGTCACAGAGGGAAACGAGCCGCCATGCCTCCCTCCACCCTGGATACTATATCGAAGAGTATTCGTGTACAGAAAACAAAGCCTCAAAATGTGAACTGGTGGTTGGCCTGGAGTGGCAGAATTATCGCCGAATTTTTAAAAATCTGCTGTTGACCGGGAACCGAAATATAAATGCCCACAGGAGACAGCCTGGTAACATAGTGAGGAGAGGGCAGGCAGGGCCCGGGGGAACTGGCAACGCATGTCCTTCTCATGAGCATGTCCATTGCTCAGCTCCGCGCGGGAATGTAGGCCTAGCGGGGCACAGCCTCCTACTTTTCTACGTCTAACTCTTTATACAAATACCTCTCAGCTTTAAAATGCTGACCGCTAATTTTTCTGAGAGTCACTTAGGTGTAAGTCCAATGACACGTGTTCAGGAATTGTATGCTGAAAACTACAAAATACCGATGAAAGAAAACAAAGCCCTAAATTAATGAAGAGATATGGCATGGCCACGAATCCTCAAATGCTGTAATGATAGAGACAGAGAATAAACTAGTGACTGCTAGGAGTTAGGGATGGCTGGGGGCCGGGTGGGGGTGACTATATGGGTGTAGCAGGAAGTTAGACCTTGGTCTCGATGGAACGGTTCTGTATTTTGGTTACAGCAGCAGTTAGTCAAATCCACACAGGTGATAAGTTGACATAGAACACATATACACACACTGTCAATGTTCTGGTTTTGAAATTGTACTACAGTTAGGTAAGCTATAACCCTTGGGGCAAACTAGGTGAAAGGCACGCAAAACTTACTATCTTGGCAACTTCCTGTGAATCTATAATTATTTCAAAATAAAGGTTTGAAAATTGGGGAGAAGGTTAAAAGAAAGAAAACCATTCCTTACTCTAAGCTGAAACCTGCCTCTTTAGTCCACATGGATCCTAATTCTCAGGGCCTCACGCTGTATCTGCTCGGAGACTTGCAGACAGGGGACCTGTGCCCCGATCCTGGTCTAGCTAAACAGCCCAAAGCACCGCCCCGCCCCGCCCCCATCCCATCAGGTGCGCCAACTTTGTTTCCAAATCCTCTTGAACTGATTTATCTGCCTGAGATTGGAGTCCTACCCTTGAAGATGTGAGGGACACTATTGACAATTACGCCAGGGCCATGGCTATAAACCACAACTCTACTCAGCAAACTGAGTCCTGTAGTCAGTCATCTTTCAGATAATAGATGTTGGGCAGACAGGGAGCCAATTCTGTGGCCTGGCTTGGCCTTGGCATTTCCACACCTTAGATTAAGCAGAACCCCGCTCCCTTAGGCTCTCCATGTGGCTCCTAATCTTGTCTTGGGGGCCCCACACTGTATCTGCTCAGAGATTTGCAGACAGGGGACCCCCCCCCACCCCCCACCCCCGGCTGTGGGCTACTGCCACAGTCAGAGCCAGTCAGTGAGGGGCTCATTGAGCTCTCAGCAAAGCAGGCCCTGGGAGGGCACCCCCACCCCAGCCCTCACTCCCAGGAGGGGGTGCTGAAGCTGGCCGAGTTCACATAAAAGGCCCCTAGAGACAGAACAACTTTTTCGGTCAAAATGGCAGCTCATGATACCATCAGCCCCGACTTCCCACTTAAAACACAAAAGAATCCATTTAAACAAACACCATTAGGAAAGGAGAAGCCTAAAGAAAGGAAATATTTGTGGAACATATTTATACCTTACTTTCCCTTTCACCGTGGCAGTGAAACTTAAAGAGCTATCTGTGTGTTCCTTAAGCTGCATTTTGCTTTGTTTAAGGTGTCTAGGGGATGGAGGACTAGTCCCTTCAGGAGAATGGCCTTGGCGATGCCGAGAGAAAGGCGACTCCCCCATTCTGTGAGGTATTATGGGGCAAGGCTGGGGTGTGGGGCAGAGGCAGACTCACCACAAAGCGAATGGAACAGTAGCCTCAGGCCCCACCCTAGCAAGACCCCCCCCCCCTCATGGTCTTACACCTAATATTGTTTTCTTTTGCTTAAAAAGGGCGCCCTAAATCAGTGATTTTCAACCTTTTTCATCTCATGGCACAAATAAACTAATTACTAAAATCCCATGGCCCAACCAAAAATATACTTTTCTGCCGATCTGAAAAAAAAAAAAAAAATTAGGTATAATTTTCATTCATTCGCACCGGATGGCTATTGTTGTGTTGGCTGTTGTCAGTTTTTCATTTGATCATCTAAGGGAAAAGCGGCCCATGCCTTTGACTAAATAGTCAGGTATGGTACGTTTTAGAAATTCTTGTGGCGCCCCAGTTGAAATCGCTGCCCTACATTAGAGAAGCCCAGACCCCACCAGACCTGATCGCCTTTGAGGTTGGTTTTAATTTTTCCTTGGCTGCATACTGGCTGCACCTGTGTCCGAGGAGAAACGCGGACATCTCAACTAGAAGGAGGAAGAAAGGCCCACTTGCCTTGAGCTTCTCAGCAGCGTCTTCTATCTGGTTTCTGTTGCCAACTTGCTGCTGCTTCTTGGTGGCCAGCTGCCTTAAATATTGTTGGGTGAGTTTCTGTATGCGAAGGAATTAGGGGAAAAGACTTAATACTGTCACTTTCAAGATAACAAGGCTCTGCAGGAGTCATCTCTCACCCCTGCCTTGCGTTTCCGCTGAAGTTATCTGAGACTCGGGAAGGTGAGATGACTTGCCCAAAGTCAAGTAGCAAGTCAGAGGATGAGCTGTAATGAGGGCCCCTCTGGCCCTCAGGGATTCTTCAAACCATGATGCCCTCCCCGCCTCTTTCTAGGACCAGCCTGCTTGTGACCTGATCTTCCAGCCCCTCAAATAGGACCGTAAGGCAAGCAGCGTGAGGACAGGGGAAGAGAATCCACGTACAGAATGAATATTAACTGAGCACCTAACACATGCTGGGCCTTGTTCCGGGAGCTGCCCTTGTGGAACGTGCATTCCAGGGGGGTCTGTGGCCCTCTGGCCTGGACTGGGGTTCAGAAGATCTGCGTGTGTGAGAGATCTGTGGGGTTCATGCTCCCCTCCTCTCCCTCCCACCTGAAATGGCTCCCTTCCCTACCTCTGCTTTTTGCAATAGATACTTTACCAAAGGCCTGCTCTGTGACCCTCTCCCCACCAGTGGAACTTTACCCCCTCCCCTCCCCATCCCAGCTGTCTTTCTGCTGGCCTTATCCTCCACTGTGGGGTCAACCGGTAGCTTCCCGAGGGCAGGCCTGCTCCATTCCTGGCTCCCCTATAGAGACCAGAGGGTGACCTAGAAGTGCTGGCCGAATCAAACAGAATTACTAGGGGCTGCCAGCTTCAACTGGAGCCACCCAATAAGTTATGAGCATAAGCCCCAGAGTCAGCCAGGACCTCCTGGTCTGAGTCCTATGAGGTGGCCTGGGCAAGTGACCTCATTCCTCTAAACCTTGGTTTCCTCAGCTGTAAATATGGGGTAGACCTCATAGCATTGCTGTGGAGAATACGTGCTCAATTAAGTGTTTAGTGTAGTGCTTGGCAGACAGTAAGTGATAGAGGAAGCTGGCCTTATTTTAACAGCCAACAAGCACTTGCTACTAGTATGTGCACAGTTTGATTCTAGGTGGGGTGTGGGATGGGGACACAATAGTAACCCAAGTTCCGGGAGCACACCCTTATCCCTCTGTGATTTCCAGGCCTTCAAGTCCAGCTCCTGTCCATCACCCAAGGGTAACTTGGCCTCCTGATGCCTGTGCCCTCCAGTCAGAGGCTATTTCTCCTATCTTGGTACTTGGTGAAGCCCTCCTCATCCTTCAAGGCCAGTTCCAATGGCAGCTCCTCCAGAAAATCTCCATGGGCTTCTTGCCCCTGGTTCACACTGTCTTCTATCTGGCTCCCCACTGACCATTAGGATTCCTGGTTACAAAACTTACCACACTGTATTCCCACCCTGCCAGTCCGGGAACTCCTCCAGTCTGGGAAGAATTGACCTATTCCTTGACTCATGGCACAAGGTATGTGCTAAATGGATGTTTGATGAATGAATGAATGAATGAATGAAGGGAGGGATGGATGACAGATAAATAGGTGAGTGAGTGGTGTGTGGATACAAAATGAGTACCCATAGGTAGGAGGGCAGACTTACCTACGAGACCCACAGCCATATCTCTGGACAGCACCCTTAGCAACTGGAAGACAGTCTTTTGAGGAGCTATTATCATCACAGCCATTTCATATAAGAAAAGGAGGCCCTTAGGGGCACAGGCAGGCCTTGAACCCAGGACCCCACTTGCTGGACTGGCCCTCACAGGGCCCATTCTCACCTCAGAGCTCGAGGAAGCCTCCTTTCTTCTCTTCCCAAAGCAATCTACATTTCCCCTACCTGGCCCTCCCTTTCCCTCCAACTGTGACTTAAAACTTCAGACGGCAGGGACAAATTCTGTCTTACCTGTTTCCCAGCCTGGAAAAGCAGGTGCTTAATTGTTATTTGTGGAACAAATCAAGAAAAGGAAAGTGTAGGCAGATGCTGTTGCCTCCCTCACACGGCCCCAGGGTGAGGCCACTGACTTTTAATACCCTTAATCTCCTCCCTGTCTACACTCTACGTGAGGGTCCACTCTCACCTTGGAGCTCCAAGGTTGTTAACCATGTGGTAGTGTTAAGTCACGCCACACAAGGGAAAGGGCCTTCACTGTGGGGCTGGCAGACTTCCTGGAGGTGTTAGTGGGAGAATCCTGTGCTAGAGATGGGTGGGCCGCCTAACCCGGAGAAGTGGAGGGATTTGACCTGAGCCACCAAACAAGGAAGGGGCCACAGGCTGGAGCAAGAGCCCAGAGCCCCTGCCACTATTAGGATTAAACAAGGGGGAGGGTTCCCAGGTGAGAATAGACCCCATGGGGGCAGTCCACCGCGTGGAGTCCTGAGTTCAAGAGCTGCTTCTGCCTCCAGAGCTTTCCTTTCCTTATCGATACAATGGCCGTCCTCGCTCCCACCAGTGATGCCTGTGGAACTGAAGCGGGTGTGGAGAGGGAAGGGCGGGGCAGGGTAGGTAGAGGATGCCCCTAGCGCAGGCAGGCAGTCCAAGCCCCTCTCTGTGGGCGCCAGGAGACAAAACCAGAGACCTTTATGTAGCTTCCCAGGCTGCCAGGCTGTTTTCCCATAGAAAGGGATTTTAATCTAGTTTAAAGGCAGATTTTCTTCTGGCCCCAGAGCAGTGTGGCGGGTCCGCCAAGGTGGACGAGGTCAAGGGTACCTGCGAAACAGCCAAGGCTCCCGCGTCCTCACTCTCAAACCCACCTGTTCTGCAGGTAGACTGGTGGCCGTGGCTCGCATTCGTTCTCATTATGAACAATACCTAGGTCGGCCGCCGGGCTGCCTTGGGGTTTCCGGGTCCTAACGGGGAACTGGGGAGCTGGCGGTTGGACCCCGGGCTCGCCCCGCGCCCCCCGCTCCCGCCCCGCGCGCCGCAGCGTCCCCACCTGCACGTGCGCCGCCTCTTCCCGAGCCAGGCCCACCGGGTGGCCGCGGTGCGCGCCCAGCACCGGGCAGAGCGCGCACACGCAGCGCCGGCAGCGGCGACAGAAGAGCTCGGCCACGCGGTCGCCATGCTCTGGGCAGCGCCAGCCGCACGTGTCCTCCGACTCGGCGGGGCCCGGCCCCCCAGGTGTTCGGCTTAGGGCCCCCGCGCCCGCCATTCACTCCCACTGTTCGGCGTCGCCGGGGCAGGAGGAGCGCTGGAGGGGAATCGAAACCGGACCGCGGGGCGGGGCGGGGCCCCGGCTCTGGCCGGCCCCGCGCTGGGTTGGAAGATGGCAGCGGGCCACGGCCGGGGGCGGGGTGGGGGACCGTGGCTGCCTCCTCACCCTCCCGACCCGCAGGGTGCTCGCCCGCCCCACCTGCCCCCACGGTCCTTGAAGGCTCAGGCCTGGTCTAGCGGCTTTGTGCCTGGCCTAGAGGTGGTGGCCGCAGCAGAAATGGGGGTCCGCTCCTGCACCCCTTAAAAACAAAACAACCGGTTCTTTTCCCAGCAAAATGGATTTAGTGGGGCAGAGCAGAGGAATTGCAATTCGGGACAAGCAAGCTATTGCAAAAACCATGGGCAAGTCCGACCAGGAGGGCACTGGGAGGGGTCGTTCTGAAGGGAAGTCCATGAAAGGAAAAGTGGAAGTTGAGGGCGCTGACAGCTTCTCATTGGCTGAGTTGCTGGGCAACAAGGAAATCTTCCTCCGCGGGAGTAGTCAGGGAGGACCCACTCGCATTGACAATTCTTCCCGGTGGGGTGTGTATTGATTTAGAGGGTAGTAGTGCCTGAGGGCTCCCCCTTCTGGCCTCCCCACTCTAAATGAGGGTTCCCTTTATTTTCACATTCCTATTGGGCTAACTGGAAGGAGGTGGGCTCCCCCACCCTTTAGTGAGGCTAGTCTAGCCCTGTCGATGGGACCAAGTTAGCTGTGGCCTTCCGGGTGGTATGCATTTACCTACACTTTTCACTTTCCCTTGATTCTCTCTCGCCATTTCCCCAGGAGAAATAACCTTTCCCACAATTTTAAGAAACACCCTGGAAACTCCAATTGCCCCCAGGTTAAAGTCTCAACCTCAACGGTTAATAATGCAGATTTGTTTCCCAGTAGATGGAGTCACACATATATTGATATATATGCGATTTGATATGCTATTTTGTTGTATTGACAACAAGCTTCAAAACTTCATATGTCAAATTTTCTGAAGGTGTTACCATCATAGATATTTTTACGCTTAAAAATGTTGAATTTCATGCCAAAAAAGAGCATTTGCGGGAAGTTTTAATTCATTACCTTATTTTGAAGAAAAGTGCTGCTGAAAGTTATCGTATACTTCTGGAAGCTTACGGCGAACATGCTCCATCTCAAGATACTTGTGAACGCTGGTTTAAACGCTTTAAAAGTGTGGATTTCGATGTGAAAGACTAAGAACGTCCAAGTCAACCGAAAACGTTTGAAGACCAACAATTACAAGCATTATTGGATGAAGATGCATATAAAACTCAAAAACAACTTGCAGGAAGATTAAGCGTTGCTCACAATTTGCCATCATTTGCAAGCAATGGGAAAGATTTTAAAGGAAGGAAATGGGTGCCACATCAACTGAACAAAAGACAAATGGAAAACCGAAAAGTCCTCAGTAAAATGTTGCTTCAACAGCACGAAAGGAATTCTTTTTTGCATCAAATTGTGACTGGCGATGAAAAGTGGATTTATTTTGAGAATCCCAAACGCACAAAATTGTGGGTTGATCCAGGTCGACCATCAACATCGACTGCAAGGCCAAATGGCTTAGGAAAGAAGACAATGCTCTGCATTTGGTGGGATCAGGAAAGTGTGGTGTATTGTGAGCTTCTAAAATCAGGTGAAACTGTTAATACTGATCGCTACCGATAACAAATAATCAATTTGAACCACCAGATTGTAAAACCACCAGAATGGGCCAGAAGACACGGCAAAATAATTTTGCTTCATGATGACGCACCATCACACACTTCAAAACCAGTTAAAGACATGTTGACAGATCTTGCCTGGGAAGTATTAACCCACTCGCCGTATTCACCAGATTTTGCTCCTTCAGATTACCACTTGTTCCGATCGATGGCACACGCACTTTCTGAGTAGCACTTCAAAACGTACGAAGAAGTGGAAAATTGGGTCTCTGAATAGTCTGCCTCAAAACAAGAAAAGTTCTATTGGAATGGTATCCACAAATTACCTGAAAGATGGGGGAAATGTGTAGCTAGCAATGGACATCACTTTGAATAAAGCAGTTTTGATGTTTCTCTTGAAATGATCGTGTTTTCTTTGATTACAAAATCCACATTACTAACCGGTAAATGGTCAATCTGCATTTTTAACCGGTACGGGTTAAAAATGGACTATTTGTTATCGGTAGCGATCAGTATTAACAGTTTCACCTGATTTTAGAAGCTCACAATACACCACACCTTCCTGATCCCACCAAATGCAGAGCATTGTCTTCTTTCCTAAGCCATTTGGCCTTGCAGTCGATGTTGATGGTCGACCTGGATCAACCCACGATTTTGTGCGTTTGGGATTCTCAAAATAAATCCACTTTTCATCGCCAGTCACAATTTGATGCAAAAAATACTTCCTTTCGTGCTGTTGAAGCAACATTTACTGATGACTTTTCGGTTTTCCATTTGTCTTTTGTTCAGTTGATGTGGCACCCATTTCCTTCCTTTAAAATCTTTCCCATTGCTTGCAAATGATGGCAAATTGTTTGCTGAGCAACGTTCAATCTTCCTGCAAGTTGTTTTTGAGTTTGACATGCATCTTCATCCAATAATGCTTGTAATTGTTGGTCTTCAAACTTTTTTGGTTGACCTGGACGTTCTTTGTCTTTCACATCGAAATCATCACTTTTAAAGCGTTTAAACCAGCGTTCACAAGTATCTTGAGATGGAGCATGTTCACTGTAAGCTTCCAGAAGTATACGATAACTTTCAGCAGCACTTTTCTTCAAAATAAAGTAATGAATTAAAATTTCCTGCAGCCCTAACCGGTTTGGCTCAGTGGATAGAGCATCGGCCTGCGGATTCAAGGGTCCTGGATTCGATTCCGGTCAAGGGCATGCACCTTGGTTGTGGGCACATCCCCAGTGGGGAGTGTGCAGGAGGCAGCTGATCCATGTTTCTCATCGATGTTTCTAACTCTCTATCCCTCTCCCTTCCTCTCTGTAAAAAATAAAAAACAAAAACAAAAAAACTTCCTGCAAATGCTTTTTTGGCATGAAATTCAACATTTTTAAGTGTAAAAATATCTATGATGGTAACACCTTCAGAAAATTTGACATATGAAGTTTGGAAGCTTGCTGTCAATACAACAAAATAGCATACATATCAAATCGCATATATATCAACATATGTGTAACTCCATCTATTGAAAAAAATCCGCATTATTAACCAGTACACCTAGTAAATGGGTACAGCCATTATGGAAAACAGTGTGGAGGTTCCTCCAAAAATTAAAAATAGAACTACCATATGACCCAGCAATCCCACTTCTAGTCAGTATGTTGAAGAGATAGCTGCACTCCCGTGTTCATTACAGCAGTATTCACAATGCCAAGATATAGAGACCACTGAAGTGTCCCTCAATGGGATGAATGGATAAAGAAGATGTGGCATAAGCATATACAGTGAAACTTTACTCAGACCTAAGAGCAGAAGTCCTGCCACTTACACCATGGATGAGCCTAGAAGTCATTATAACAAGTGAAGTAAGCCAAACAGAGGAAGACCTAGTCCTAGATGGTATCACCTATATGGGGAATCTAAAAAAAAAAAAAAAATAGTTGATTGTGATGATTATTTCACAGTGTGTGCATATATTAAACCATCACATAGTGAAACTTAAAAAAACCACGTGCAACCTAAATACGTACAGTTTTTATCAATCATAACTCAATAAAGCCGGGGGTAGGGGATGCGGGCAGCTCTCATCTATAAGGCCTTTGGCTTTTTTGTTGTTGTTAATCCTCAACCAAGGATATTTTTCCCATTGATTTTTAGAAAGAGTGGAAGGGAGGCAGGAAGGGGGAGAAAGAGAAAAATCATGTAAGAGAGATATATTGATTGGTTGCCTCCCTCACGTGGCCCCAGTCATGGGGATCGAACCTGCAACCCAGGCACGTGCCCTTGACCGGGAATCAAACCTGAGACCCTTCCGTGCATGGGCCGACACTCTAACCACTCCAGGGTGAGGCCCTTGACTTTTAATACCCTTAATCTCTGCCCTGTCTATGCTCTAATCTTGGCTTATTTCCAGGCCAGGGAACAGGCAGTTTTATCTGCTTTGAATACACTTCCCCCAAATGCTCCCTGCCCTGCTTGCTCCTATTTACCCTTCAGTTTCTGCCTAAATATCACCTGCTCCAGGAAGCCTTCTTTGCTTCTCCTCCCAAAGCAGCCAACATTTCCCCTCTCCTGGCCCTCTCTCTCTCTCTCCAACCATGGCTTAAAACTTCAGAGGGCAGGGACAAATTCCCTTTTACCTATTTCCCAGCCTGGAAAAGCAGGTGCTTACTTGTTATTTGTGGGACAAATCAAGAAAAGGAAGGTTCCATGTATTAAAATGTGTCGGCAGGTACTGTTTATTTTGTTATATTCTTTCCATAGCACGATTCCACATCTATTTATTTTCACTTTTATTATTATTATTATAATTATTATTTTTTTTTACAAAGGTACATGGAATTTCAGAAACAACATTAAAACAATCAAACTGTTCAGGCACGGTTTCATAGGAAAAGCATAGCTCAATGTCTGACTTCCTGCGTCCCTCTATGATACTCAAGTTTTGTTCCAGGAAGAACAATTGCTGTAGCGCTAAAGTGGAGATGCCCTAAAGCTCATCTCCCAGTGCTGTCTTCATTCCCGGAAAGTTCCTGAGTCAGCAGTTGGGGGTTCCCAGGGCCTGGAGTAGAAAGACCAGTGCACATTCCGTCGCCCTGAGCGCAAGGGACTGGCCCTGCAAGTCCCGGGCAAGTCCCACTTCATCAATCAAGAACATAAACAAAAAAGTAATTTTTAAAAAATGGCTTAAAAAAATATCTGATAAAAATTACCTATCCCGCTCCCTTGCTGTGAAATAATTTAAATAATTTATTCTAGATGTAAAAAAAGAAAAGAAAAGAAGAGAAACCGTTTGTTCATGATGCCTTCGCATTGTTTCGAAGGGTGAGGTCTGGGCCCCTTTGGGGTAGAGAGAGTTTGCGACATTCAGGAAGCTCCCCAGACTCAGCCCCGCCTCCACCACTTTGTAGCCAGTGCCTACGGGCATGACCGTTTCCTTATTCTCTAAGGCTCACCTTCCCTCCTGAACCTGGGGTAATCAAGCCCGCCTGACCCGAGTGAGAGTAAGATGTGTCAGCGAGGGGAGGTTGGACGGCTTTGTAAACTGGGAAGTGCTGGCCCCAAATGAGGCAGGAGAGATGACCCCCGTCCAGAATTCTGCTTTCCTGACAACACCTAGGATTTGGTCTTTAGCAAGCTTGGCGGGCCCCAGCAGCTGAGTAAATGGTGGATAAGACAAGCAACTGGGGTGTCTGGTATGTGCAGCAGACAGGGGAACTCAGCCATGGCTAAGAGAGGGCGCAATCAGAGCCCCCATCCTGTGGGAACAGGGCCGGGGGCAGAGACCGGGTGGAGGGCTCAGAACAAAGCTTCCTGATTTTAGCCTTAGAGGACTTAGCAGACAGAGCTGGAGTCCCAGCACCTGCCTGGTGCTCCTTGTCCTCTTTAGTGTAGACGGGTACAGATGGACTAGCCCGAGGGCTCTCCACCCCATGTATTGCAGAATCACATGGGAACTTACAAAATCCTACACAAGGCCAGGCCCTACTCTGCTGATTCAGCTTCGATTGGTCGGGGTTGGGCCTGGCCATCTGTATTTCCTGAATGCTCCCGAAGGGATTCGAATGGACAGCCTGGACTGAAACCTACCAGGCCAGGTGGCCTCCTGCAGTTCCCATCCTAGCTCCAGCATTACCCTGTGCAAGGGGCAAATATCCTTGGTAAATAGGCACATTTGCCTCTAGCTGAGCCATTGTATTGACCACCAAGAGAGAACCTCAGAGAAGGGCTCAGAACACAGATTCACAAAGGAGGGATGCAGAAAACGCAAAGGTTGGAAGGGAACTTTAGGGCCATGTGGTCTCGCTTCCTTGCCTAGTACAACCTTCCTCTTCCCAAAGCCCTCACTGCTGGGCCGCCAGGGGGTTCGCGGGCAAACTGTCCACACTGGGCTCCCTACGTCCTGGGAGCCTCTTCTGTTACCTTGGACGGACACCTGCCTATGTCATCCTGGCAGAGGCAGGCTCTGTGACCTGAGGGCTTTGGTGGCTGTCAGGGTCTGAGCAATGCCCTGCGGCCCCTGCCCCACATCAGGGAGCATCTACCCGCCTGGGCTGATTCTGGCTGGAGAGAGGATGGTGTTGTCCTCCTCCCTGTATTCTAGAATCAGGCTGGACCTTGACTTCTTTCCCTGAAGTTAACCTCCCTCTTCCACTTTGCCAATGTCTTGTGAGTTCCCAGCGCAAAACCAGCTCACCACCCTACTGGTAATTTTCCGTAGGCCAAGGCCAACATTTCTTGCCTCCGGTGGTAGATCCCAGGGCCTCCTTGTTCAGATGGAGAAATTGAGAGCAGAGAGGGAATGACTGGAGGCCACTTCAAATCAGGGATGCCCCTGAGGCCAGACCCAACGGATTCCTGCTCTGTGGGCTGAGATTTGTATCAGAGCAGAAACAGCAGACAGACAGACAATCCCAGGAGAGCAGAGGCTCAGCCCAGCCACGAACTCTCTGGGGACCGGCATCATGTGCCTCTCTCTGGGCCTTAGTTTCCCCACCTGTAAAATGAGAAAGTTGGGCCAATCACTGGTTTTCAAACTTCTCATTTTTTTTGAGTCGCAGAATTGTGTATTCCATCAAAGTCCATATGTATAAAACAGAAAGGAGAGTTGTCCCGTCGGAAGGGAGTGAGGGGTACAGCCTCCTGCTTAGCCTGCCCCATTCTATAGACCACAGTTTGAAAATCACAGGCAGGTTTACCTCCTAGGTCCTTGTAGCTCTAACTTTCTACGGTGTTCTTTCCCTTGGGAAGTTAGAGCTTATCACGTACCCTTACAAACAGAATCAAACAGAAGGCAAGGTGTCATCTAAAAAGAGTCAATTCAGACACCGTTGTTTCGAGAAGGCAAATAGAAAGCGGCACCATGTTCCACTGGAAACCTGCGGCGACCGAGTTTCTTTTTCTGGTAAAAAATATAGAAATAGTGGTTGTTCTCGGGGGACTTGTGGTTTGGCTCTGGACCTCCCATGGAGCTGAGTGGTGTCCCTGAGGGCGAGGAGGGCAGAGACCTCTGCTCAGGACCATTCTGAGCTCATCCGCAAGTTTTTGATCTCCAGTTCCAACTGCTTGGCCTGGACCTCGCGCTGGGTCACCAGCTCCCGGAGTCTTCGGATCTCCTCCTGTTGCCGATAGAACATCTGCAGCAGCTGGGAGAGCGCAGAGCAGAGGGAAAGGTAATGTAAATGCCCTGGGACTTGCGGGGGCAGGACCCCAGCAGAAAGGATAAAGCATTGTCCCTTTTGGACTCAGAAAGGTGGAGGTGATTAAAGTAACGTGGCCGAGGCCTACGGGGACAGCCATTGCATTGATCTTTTACAAAAACCTTGTTTCCTTCACCTAGTAAATGAAATTAAAAGACTTGACATTTCAGACTTGTGTGTGTGTGTGTGTATGTTTTTTGTGTTGTTTTTTTTTTTGTCTCCTTAGATGCCCCCATGGGATGGAGGAAAGGATATTTGGTCCTGGTGTCTGGAGATTGGAGTTTTCACCACCACTACACTGTGTGACTTCAGGCAAGTTACTTAACCTCTCTGAGCTTTAAGTTCCTCCTCTGGGAAATGGGGGTCAGAAAACTAACGTCAGCATTATCACAGCTGCTGCCGCTGTGCAGAAAGGCACCAGGTGTTGGGTGCTCCCCCTAAGTAAGGATCTTCGTTATCTCCCTGGAAGCTCACAAGGGCCCCGTGAGGGTCGTGGTGTTAGTGCCCCCACTTTACCGCGATGGACACTGGAGCTAAGAGAGACTCGGCCCCTGGGGCCAGCGTCCTCCAGGCAGTGCTCAGGAGAGCTAGGATGAGAATCCCTCCGTGAGAGGGCAGCCCTTGAGTTTTTAGCCACGACCCACTGACTCCCAGGGCTGCTGAGAGAACGCACACAGATGATACATCAGTGCCCACCGTGGGACCTGGCACACAGCCAGCACTTAGAAATGTTGGCTCTGAAAGCACAACTACAGTGCCAGAACTGGAGGGGCGCTAATTCCCACCAAGTAAAACCCTCTTCATTTTACAGGTGGCTCTCCACCCTCTGTATGCAAGCCCACCGCCAGGGCATACAGACGGTGCTCCCTGCCTGTTTGTTGAGTGAATTAACCAAGTGAATTGCCAGTAAGTAGCTAGCCAGGCCGCACAGCTGGTGGTTTTCCTCACCCCTCATGTCTCTGCCCCTTCTCCACACCCACCCCCGTGCAGGCACCCCCACCCTCCTTCCCACCTCGTTCTCTGTCTTTGGTGGGGGGCATTCAAAGATGTCAAAGCCGTTTGTGAGCCAGGCTTTCTTCTCCTCCAGCCTGTGCTCTGCAGTCCACCTTGGCGCCTTCTCCTCGAGCAGAGAGAAGGGCCTCCGGCCATCGTCTGCAACCAGCGCTTCGGTCTGGTCCACGAGGTGAGGCGAGGCGGGGGCCAGGGAGTTGGAGGGAGGTCTTTCCGGGGGCAGAGGCCGAGGGCTCAGCAGCTCGGAGCCGGGCCTCAGGGACACCAGGACAGGCCCTGGGAGGGAAGCAAAGGCCGTGTGAGGACTGAGTGCCCATCAGCACATGGGCATGGGGCACTGGCACAAGCGGACATGCGCAGACACACGGACACGCAAAAGGTGTGGGAGCTTCGGCCACATGCAGACAGGCACAAGCCCACGGACCAGGGCACTCAGAGTGTGAATCAGGGTCCTGTGCACGTGACCATCTAAGGAAGCCTGGTTTGTCAGAGCAGCACGGTGCGTGCCCTGGAGCTGCCCCGGTTCCGCGAGCTCCTCAGGGAAGCGTTGCCCTTGCTTTGTAGGGACAGTCCCACCACACCGCCCTGCCATCCATCAAGTCACGAATTCCCCCCCGCACGCTGGGTAGCAGGGGAGGCAGGCTCACAGAGAAGGGTGAGGAAACTGAGGCCCAGGGAGGAGCGAGACTGTCTACGGGTTATACAAATGCGGGGTTTGCGGGGTAGAAGGAGAGGGAGATCCCAATCAGAGAGGCAGCAGCTGGAGTGGGGGCTGGGCCTCATGTTGACAGGACAGGCAGGTGAGTCAGGGCAGGCGGAGGGCACCCAAGGGCCTGGGTGGGGGCTGCTGCCTAGAGGGCCTCTGGAGTGATTGTGGAGGTGCAGGTGGGAGGGTGGGCATAGGGTCCAGCTGACACTATCCAGTCACTCTGCACAGCCCAGAGCTTAGTAGTTTTCCATGGAGCAAAATCCCTTGACTTGGAGGGAATGTTCTGAGCCACTCGGGGCAAGTCCCTGCCTTCCTGGACCCTATCTGACCGTCCCAGGGGCGGGGGACTGATGGTGAAGGACCAGTCCTCGGGGCTTCAGGAGAATACAAATACGGTCCAAACCCCTCTCAGCCATCTGGGCCAGAGGACACGCCATTTCCCCCCACATTCGCCCGCCCAAGGCCTCTTCTGGGCTTTCCTCACCTTTATTTACCCCACTGAGCCACTCCCTGGCCGTTAGAGAGGGCTGGGCCCCTGCCGTGGGCGGGTAGATGTCCTCTTGGTAGGATTCCGACTGCAGGAGAAGTCAGGACAGTGAGAAGTGGGTGGTGGGGAGGCCGCCCACGGGAGGGCCCTTAGAGAGCTGGGGGTCAGAGAGCAAAGGGTCATGCCCAAGGTCATCACATAGCAACTCAAGAGCAGAGGTGAGGCAAGAGGCAGGACTCCTAGCTCCCAGGATGCCTCACTGACCACGGAAAGGCCTGCCCCTTGAGGAAGCGGCCACCAGCCTCCCTGTTGCTGCCTCGGCCGTGGGCTCCAGGCTCCGGGATAGTCTTCTGGGGAAGGGTTCCCGCCTCCCTGCAGACCCCCACCACTCTTACCCGCCGGGGGACAATCATGGATATCGGCTCGATGAGGCTTTTGGTTGTGATCAGCTTGTAGAAGCGGAAGATCTCACAGGTGGACACGTCGAGACCTCTCTTTGGCATGAAACCTGCGGGCAGATGGTCAATTAGGGCCAAGCGGTTCCAGCCGGGCTGGGGCCACAGGGTCCGGTGTAAGTGGCAAAGCCAGGCTGCACACCTGGATGTGAACAGACACCACCTCCTCCCCCATCCTTCCCGTCAACAAGCAGTTCATGCAGGAACACCTCCGCTGGGCCAGGCCCTGTGCTGGGGAAATGGGGTTGAAACCCTCAGACCCTGGCCCCGCCTTCAAGAATTTACATGATTTTAGCTGGACTTCTGCTGGAAGTGTGCTCTGCTCCAGGCCCTGCCTCGCCATCCCCACAGCTCCTGCCCCAGATGCCCTAACAGAGCATGCCTGGCTTTCTTTTGCTTACTGTTAGCATGTACATCTTTCTCCATCCCTTACTCGTGATCTAGCTGTGTCTTTATGTTCAAGTGGGTTTCTTTTTTTTTTTTTTAAATATATTTTTTATTGATTTTTTACAGAGAGGAAGGGAGAGAGATAGAGAGTTAGAAACATCGATGAGAGAGAAACATCGATCAGCTGCCTCCTGCACATCTCCCACTGGGGATGTGCCCGCAACCCTGGTACATGCCCTTGACAGGAATCGAACCCAGGACCCTTCAGTCCGCAGGCTGACGCTCTATCCACTGAGCCAAACCGGTTTCCGCTCAAGTGGGTTTCTTGTAGGCAACATGTAGTTGGGTCTTGTTTTGTTCTTTTATCCCCAAAGACACTGGAAAAGCAGGGACTCTCTTAGGTCAGTCTCTCCCATCTCCGTGCTACTGTTTAACCCAGTGGTTCTCAACCTTGGCTGCACATTAGAATCACCTGGGAATCTTTTTAAAATCCTGATTTCTGGGCCACATCCTCCGGAAATTCCGTTTCGTTGTTATGGGGTGGGGCCACAACATTAGTAACAAAGAAACAGAATTTCTGGAGGATGAGGCCCAGAAATCAGGATTTTAAAAAAAGATTCCCAGGTGATTCTAATGTGCAGCCAAGGTTGAGAACCACTGGTTTAACTGCTTAACCTTGGCCTAGAACACCTTCATTCTCTCCCATGCTGTGCTCTGCCTCCTCTCTCCATCCCTCAAATATTACCTCGTTCAGGAAGCCGCCCAGAGAACCTCCTGCACCCCTAACCAGAGCTCCCCCGAGCCAGGCTGTTCACCCACCAGCTCCCCTCCCAAATGTGGGCCCCTCCAGGCGGGGCCGGGACCTGACTCGTCCCTGTCCCCCAGGTCCCACGCGGCCTCGGTGCCCCACACTCACCGATCCCCTTCTGCGGGTGGTAGGAGCGGTACTCCGTCAGGTAGTTCAGGTGAGGCTTGTCCGCACTCACCTCATAGTAACGGATGTTCCCGTCTCCCTGAGGGGGTGGAGGGTGTGTTCAGAGCCGGTCCCCGGCAGCCCCACCTGCCCCCTCTGCCATGCAGCAGGAACCTGGTGTCCACCTACTACACACAGGGAACACCAGGGAACTGTCACCAAGGCAGTAGGAGGGGCCTCATTTTAACACTCTGTCCCCCCAACCATGACCCAAAGCCCACCCGGTGTCTCCAAGGCAGAAGCTCTGGGGGCACAGGCTGGAACCCCACCCCCGTCCAAGAGCTGCACACAAGGGCCAGAGTGGTGCATCTTGAGACCAGCCAGTGGGTCTCACCTCTAGGAGCATTTCTGTCACAGTGACTGTGCGGGGCAGGGTGGGGGATGCTGCTGCTGGCACAGATGGGTAGGGCCAAGGTGGGTAGGGCCAGGGCTGCCAGAGACAGATGGGAGACCTACCCAATGAAGACCTGCTCTGCCCCCAATTTGAAGGTGCCCCTGTGAGACACACCCACTGGTCCCTCCTCATCTGGACCCAGAGGTGGGGGAGGGGGAAACCTGTGCAGGGTGTTTAGTCTAAGCCCTGGGCCCAGGTGCTCTTGGGAGCCAGGAAGGTGGGAGAAAGGGGCTGTCCCTGCCCCTGCCTTGCACCCCAAGGGCCCCAGGCTGCCGTCTGGCCACCAGTAGGGCTAGGCTTAGGGGAGTTCTGCCTCCAGCCTCAGGATTCCATGAGGCCACCTTTCTCCCGTGCCAGACTGACCTTCCCCACCACGTAGAGCATGTTGGTGTCGGAGTCATAGAAGGGAAACAGCACGCCGGAGGAGCCGTCCAGGTCCTCCTCTGTGAGAGGCACGGAGAGGTCGTCCTGCAAGGGAAGGGGGCCAGGTCACTCCTGGGGTCCTCGGTGGTGCTCTCTGAGCTAAGAATTCCTGCCACGGGGCTCTGGATGGGTGTGTGTGTGTGAGAGAGAGAGGGAGAGAGAGACTGAATGTGTGTGTGTGAGTGTGTGGGAGAGAGAGGGAGAGACTGAATGTGTGTATGTGAGTGTGTGAGAGACTGAGTGTGTGTATGTGAGTGTGAGAGAGACTGAGTGCGTGTATGTGAGTGTGTGAGAGAGACTGAGTGCGTGTATGTGAGTGTGTGAGAGAGACTGAGTGCGTGTATGTGAGTGTGTGGGGGAGACTGAGTGCGTGTATGTGAGTGTGTGGGGGAGACTGAGTGCGTGTATGTGAGTGTGTGGGGGAGACTGAGTGCGTGTATGTGAGTGTGTGGGGGAGACTGAGTGCGTGTATGTGAGTGTGTGGGGGAGACTGAGTGCGTGTATGTGAGTGTGTGGGGGAGACTGAGTGCGTGTATGTGAGTGTGTGGGGGAGAGAGGGAGAGACTGAGTGCGTGTATGTGAGTGTGTGAGAGAGACTGATGTGTGTGTGTGAGTGTGTGAGAGACTGAATGTGTGTATGTGAGTGTGAGAGAGACTGAGTGCGTGTATGTGAGTGTGAGAGAGACTGAGTGCGTGTATGTGAGTGTGAGAGAGACTGAGTGCGTGTATGTGAGTGTGTGAGAGAGACTGAGTGCGTGTATGTGAGTGTGTGAGAGAGACTGAGTGCGTGTATGTGAGTGTGAGAGAGACTGAGTGCGTGTATGTGAGTGTGAGAGAGACTGAGTGCGTGTATGTGAGTGTGAGAGAGACTGAGTGCGTGTATGTGAGTGTGTGAGAGAGACTGAGTGCGTGTATGTGAGTGTGTGGGGGAGACTGAGTGCGTGTATGTGAGTGTGTGGGGGAGACTGAGTGCGTGTATGTGAGTGTGTGGGGGAGACTGAGTGCGTGTATGTGAGTGTGTGGGGGAGAGAGGGAGAGACTGAGTGCGTGTATGTGAGTGTGTGAGAGAGACTGATGTGTGTGTGTGAGTGTGAGAGAGAATGAGTGCGTGTGTGTGAGTGTGAGAGAGACTGAGTGCGTGTATGTGAGTGTGAGAGAGACTGAGTGCGTGTATGTTAGTGTGAGAGAGACTGAGTGCGTGTATGTGAGTGTGTGGGGGAGAGAGGGAGAGACTGAGTGCGTGTATGTGAGTGTGTGAGAGAGACTGAGTGCGTGTATGTGAGTGTGTGAGAGACTGTGTGTATGTGAGTGTGAGAGAGACTGAGTGCGTGTATGTGAGTGTGAGAGAGACTGAGTGCGTGTATGTGAGTGTGTGAGAGAGACTGAGTGCGTGTATGTGAGTGTGTGAGAGAGACTGAGTGCGTGTATGTGAGTGTGAGAGAGACTGAGTGCGTGTATGTGAGTGTGAGAGAGACTGAGTGCGTGTATGTGAGTGTGAGAGAGACTGAGTGCGTGTATGTGAGTGTGTGAGAGAGACTGAGTGCGTGTATGTGAGTGTGTGGGGGAGACTGAGTGCGTGTATGTGAGTGTGTGGGAGAGACTGAGTGCGTGTATGTGAGTGTGTGGGGGAGACTGAGTGCGTGTATGTGAGTGTGTGGGGGAGACTGAGTGCGTGTATGTGAGTGTGTGGGGGAGACTGAGTGCGTGTATGTGAGTGTGTGGGGGAGACTGAGTGCGTGTATGTGAGTGTGTGGGGGAGACTGAGTGCGTGTATGTGAGTGTGTGGGGGAGACTGAGTGCGTGTATGTGAGTGTGTGGGGGAGACTGAGTGCGTGTATGTGAGTGTGTGGGGGAGACTGAGTGCGTGTATGTGAGTGTGTGGGGGAGAGAGGGAGAGACTGAGTGCGTGTATGTGAGTGTGTGGGGGAGAGAGGGAGAGACTGAGTGCGTGTATGTGAGTGTGAGAGAGACTGAGTGCGTGTATGTGAGTGTGTGAGAGAGACTGAGTGCGTGTATGTGAGTGTGAGAGAGACTGATGTGTGTGTGTGAGTGTGTGAGAGACTGAATGTGTGTATGTGAGTGTGAGAGAGACTGAGTGCGTGTATGTGAGTGTGAGAGAGACTGAGTGCGTGTATGTGAGTGTGAGAGAGACTGAGTGCGTGTATGTGAGTGTGTGGGGGAGAGAGGGAGAGACTGAGTGCGTGTATGTGAGTGTGTGAGAGACTGTGTGTATGTGAGTGTGAGAGAGACTGAGTGCGTGTATGTGAGTGTGAGAGAGACTGAGTGCGTGTATGTGAGTGTGAGAGAGACTGAGTGCGTGTATGTGAGTGTGAGAGAGACTGAGTGCGTGTATGTGAGTGTGTGAGAGACTGAGTGCGTGTATGTGAGTGTGAGAGAGACTGAGTGCGTGTATGTGAGTGTGAGAGAGACTGAGTGCGTGTATGTGAGTGTGAGAGAGACTGAGTGCGTGTATGTGAGTGTGAGAGAGACTGAGTGCGTGTATGTGAGTGTGTGGGAGACTGAGTGCGTGTGTGTGAGTGTGAGAGAGACTGAGTGCGTGTATGTGAGTGTGTGGGAGACTGAGTGCGTGTATGTGAGTGTGTGGGAGACTGAGTGCGTGTGTGTGAGTGTGAGAGAGACTGAGTGCGTGTATGTGAGTGTGAGAGAGACTGAGTGCGTGTATGTGAGTGTGAGAGAGACTGAGTGCGTGTATGTGAGTGTGTGAGAGAGACTGAGTGCGTGTATGTGAGTGTGAGAGAGACTGAGTGCGTGTGTGTGAGTGTGAGAGGGACTGAGTGCGTGTATGTGAGTGTGAGAGAGACTGAGTGCGTGTGTGTGAGTGTGAGAGAGACTGAGTGCGTGTGTGTGAGTGTGAGAGAGACTGAGTGCGTGTGTGTGAGTGTGAGAGAGACTGAGTGCGTGTATGTGAGTGTGAGAGAGACTGATGTGTGTGTGTGAGTGTGTGAGAGATTGAATGTGTGTATGTGAGTGTGAGAGAGACTGAGTGCGTGTATGTGAGTGTGAGAGAGACTGAGTGCGTGTATGTGAGTGTGAGAGAGACTGAGTGCGTGTATGTGAGTGTGTGGGGGAGAGAGGGAGAGACTGAGTGCGTGTATGTGAGTGTGTGAGAGACTGTGTGTATGTGAGTGTGAGAGAGACTGAGTGCGTGTATGTGAGTGTGAGAGAGACTGAGTGCGTGTATGTGAGTGTGAGAGAGACTGAGTGCGTGTATGTGAGTGTGAGAGAGACTGAGTGCGTGTATGTGAGTGTGAGAGAGACTGAGTGCGTGTATGTGAGTGTGAGAGAGACTGAGTGCGTGTATGTGAGTGTGAGAGAGACTGAGTGCGTGTATGTGAGTGTGAGAGAGACTGAGTGCGTGTATGTGAGTGTGTGGGAGACTGAGTGCGTGTGTGTGAGTGTGAGAGAGACTGAGTGCGTGTATGTGAGTGTGTGGGAGACTGAGTGCGTGTATGTGAGTGTGTGGGAGACTGAGTGCGTGTGTGTGAGTGTGAGAGAGACTGAGTGCGTGTGTGTGAGTGTGAGAGGGACTGAGTGCGTGTATGTGAGTGTGAGAGAGACTGAGTGCGTGTATGTGAGTGTGTGGGGGAGAGAGGGAGAGACTGAGTGCGTGTATGTGAGTGTGTGAGAGACTGAGTGCGTGTATGTGAGTGTGAGAGAGACTGAGTGCGTGTATGTGAGTGTGAGAGAGACTGAGTGCGTGTATGTGAGTGTGAGAGAGACTGAGTGCGTGTATGTGAGTGTGAGAGAGACTGAGTGCGTGTATGTGAGTGTGTGGGAGACTGAGTGCGTGTGTGTGAGTGTGAGAGAGACTGAGTGCGTGTATGTGAGTGTGAGAGAGACCGAGTGCGTGTATGTGAGTGTGAGAGAGACTGAGTGCGTGTATGTGAGTGTGAGAGAGACTGAGTGCGTGTATGTGAGTGTGAGAGAGACTGAGTGCGTGTATGTGAGTGTGTGGGGGAGAGAGGGAGAGACTGAGTGCGTGTATGTGAGTGTGTGAGAGACTGAGTGCGTGTATGTGAGTGTGAGAGAGACTGAGTGCGTGTATGTGAGTGTGAGAGAGACTGAGTGCGTGTATGTGAGTGTGTGAGAGACTGAGTGCGTGTATGTGAGTGTGTGGGAGACTGAGTGCGTGTGTGTGAGTGTGAGAGAGACTGAGTGCGTGTATGTGAGTGTGAGAGAGACTGAGTGCGTGTATGTGAGTGTGAGAGAGACTGAGTGCGTGTATGTGAGTGTGAGAGAGACTGAGTGCGTGTATGTGAGTGTGAGAGAGACTGAGTGCGTGTGTGTGAGTGTGTGGGAGACTGAGTGCGTGTGTGTGAGTGTGAGAGAGACTGAGTGCGTGTATGTGAGTGTGAGAGAGACTGAGTGCGTGTATGTGAGTGTGAGAGAGACTGAGTGCGTGTGTGTGAGTGTGAGAGAGACTGAGTGCGTGTATGTGAGTGTGAGAGAGACTGAGTGCGTGTATGTGAGTGTGAGAGAGACTGAGTGCGTGTATGTGAGTGTGTGGGAGACTGAGTGCGTGTATGTGAGTGTGAGAGAGACTGAGTGCGTGTATGTGAGTGTGTGGGAGACTGAGTGCGTGTATGTGAGTGTGTGGGAGACTGAGTGCGTGTGTGTGAGTGTGAGAGAGACTGAGTGCGTGTGTGTGAGTGTGAGAGGGACTGAGTGCGTGTATGTGAGTGTGAGAGAGACTGAGTGCGTGTATGTGAGTGTGTGGGGGAGAGAGGGAGAGACTGAGTGCGTGTATGTGAGTGTGTGAGAGACTGAGTGCGTGTATGTGAGTGTGAGAGAGACTGAGTGCGTGTATGTGAGTGTGAGAGAGACTGAGTGCGTGTATGTGAGTGTGAGAGAGACTGAGTGCGTGTATGTGAGTGTGAGAGAGACTGAGTGCGTGTATGTGAGTGTGTGGGAGACTGAGTGCGTGTGTGTGAGTGTGAGAGAGACTGAGTGCGTGTATGTGAGTGTGTGGGAGACTGAGTGCGTGTATGTGAGTGTGTGGGAGACTGAGTGCGTGTATGTGAGTGTGAGAGAGACTGAGTGCGTGTGTGTGAGTGTGAGAGGGACTGAGTGCGTGTATGTGAGTGTGAGAGAGACTGAGTGCGTGTATGTGAGTGTGTGAGAGAGACTGAGTGCGTGTATGTGAGTGTGAGAGAGACTGAGTGCGTGTGTGTGAGTGTGAGAGGGACTGAGTGCGTGTGTGTGAGTGTGAGAGGGACTGAGTGCGTGTGTGTGAGTGTGAGAGAGACTGAGTGTGTGTATGTGAGTGTGAGAGAGACTGAGTGCGTGTGTGTGAGTGTGAGAGAGACTGAGTGCGTGTATGTGAGTGTGAGAGAGACTGAGTGCGTGTATGTGAGTGTGAGAGAGACTGAGTGTGTGTATGTGAGTGTGTGAGAGACTGAGTGCGTGTATGTGAGTGTGAGAGAGACTGAGTGCGTGTATGTGAGTGTGAGAGAGACTGAGTGCGTGTATGTGAGTGTGAGAGAGACTGAGTGTGTGTATGTGAGTGTGTGAGAGACTGAGTGCGTGTATGTGAGTGTGAGAGAGACTGAGTGCGTGTATGTGAGTGTGAGAGAGACTGAGTGCGTGTATGTGAGTGTGTGGAGAGAGAGAGTGCGCCGCCTTGTATTTTGCAGCATTTTGCCTGTAATGAATGACTTCTCACACACCTGTTCTCACTACAGCCTTCCACCACCTGTTTTGTTATTTATTCTTATAGAGCAGTGGTTCTCAACCTTCTGGCCCTTTAAATACAGTTCCGCATGTTGTGACCCAACCATAAAATTATTTTCGTTGCTACTTCATAACTGTAATGTTGCTACTGTTATGAATTGTAATGTAAATATCTGATATGCAGGATGGTCTTAGGCGACCCCTGTGAAAGGGTCGTTCGACCGCCGAAGGGGTCACGACCCACAGGTTGAGAACCGCTGTTATAGATGAAGGAGATTCAGAGAGAAGGAAGTGATCTGTCTGGTCTTTGAAACTCCGGCCAAGTGCTCCTTGAATCAACACTGCTTGACCTGCCCCTCCCCTCCCTCTCCCCCTCCCCCTCCCTGGCTGCACCTCTGCCCCAAACATGCAGCTCCTCCTGCCCACTTGCCTCAGTCCTTCGTCCCAAGCTCTGCTCCCGCTGTTCCTTCTGCCCAGAGGCCCTCTCCTCCCTTCCACCCAGTCCTGGTCCAGACGTGGCCACGTGTCCCTCCCTATCCTCTGTCCTGACCAGCCTCCCTCTTTGAACGACAGGATGCACAAGGTCTGGGCTTGTGCCCTCAGGCTGTTGGCATCTTCCTGTTATTCATCAATACATTCAATGAGTGAGTGAGTGAGTGAGTGCATGAAGCCAGAGCTCAGCTGAGGAGCGATGGTGGGGGTGCCGGTGGCGTTGCGCGGGAGACTCACCTGGTCCCACAGGGCAATCTGCCGGTTGTTCCACCGCGAGGTGCCTGTGGACAGCAGCTTCTTCAGGTTCCCCAGAAACAGCACTTTGTTGGCGCGGTGCCCCTTGTAGCTGGCTTCCTGGAGGGACACGTGCGGTCAGGGACGCCCTTGCCTTTGCTTACTCTGCTGCTCCACCTGCAATGCCTTCCTTCCTCACCCCAACTCTGCCTGGAGAATCCTTCCAGGGCTACTTTTCTGAGCTGCAAGAGGCAAATGTTTGCCCAGTTCCATGCTCTTGTTGAAAGATTATTGAGCACCCACTATATGCAAAGCATGGGGCTGGGCTATCTCATTTAATGCTCTGAGGGGAGAGACTCACAGCCCATTTTTGTTGTTGTTGTTATTCCCAGCATTTATTTTAGTACATTGTAAACATCACATTTATATGAATTTCAAGCAACTTTGCAAGTATGCATTATGATTATCATTTTATAACTAGAACAACATAAATATGGAGAGCTCACAGGTAGGCCTTGAAATTAGACTCACAGCCCATTCTTGCAGATGAGGAAACAGAGGCTTGGCCACCTAACAGTGCAGCCTAAGGTCATGTCTCATAGCAGATCAGCAGCGGCACCCTGAGGTCTCCGACCCATGCCATGCGCTTTGACGGAGCTGGGGCACACTGACAAGTTTTGGCGTGAGACCTGGTTCAATACTAGCTTTTGATGTGGGCGTGTCGCTTAGCCTCTCTTCAGCCTCAGTTTTCTCATCTGAAAAATGGGGGTAACACGTGGGAAGGCTTGGCCAGAACTTACTGTAATGAAGAGCATTACTGCCCTGTTCTCAGAAGCCTCCACCATCTCCACTCCACTCCTTGCTCCTCTGACCCCAAGCCAGACTCCAGCCTAGCACTGACCTGGAGGACGGTCCCTGCTCGGGGGTCGAGAACCCGAATCTTGCGGTCTTTACAGGTGGTGGCCAGCAGGCTGCCGTTGGTGTTGAAGGACATAGAGAGGATCACGTCTTGGTGACAGTCAATTGTCTTCACGGGGCTCATGATTACAGACTCCTTTGTATCCAGGTTCCAGACCATCACCTGCACGGCAAAGAGCCGGCTCTGAGCACAGTGGCCTCCCCGCCCCTGGCCCCCACAGTCACACGCCGGCCGGGCTGTAGTGAAACATGGTATCCCCCGGAGGGAAGCCACAGATGGCAGTCTGGCCAAGAGGCCTCAGGTGGGAGGATGGATCTGCGGCTGGAAGCTGCCACGTGGTGGGAGGGGAGAGGGGAGTCAGGCTGTCTTGGCCGTGAAAAAAAACAACACCATCTGCCCGTGCCTGGGAGCAACGAAACACCCACGCTAGGAGGACCTGGGGGACCAGCGCGTCCAGGGGGTTTCCAACAGCAGTTCCCACCTCGCACAGACAAACAGGACGGCCATGCCTGGCTGCACAGGCTGTGTGCCGCACAGCTCCAGGGCAATCCATTCCCACAGCCTGTGATGTGAACAGTGCCCCCTGGCGTTGTGTACAGAAGGACCTGCACAACCCAAGCAGTCGCCCTGCAGACACACCCTCCCTAGACAGATAAAGAGCACTCTGGTCTGAAGCGGGAGAGGGCCCTCCCCACTGCTCCCATTTTATCCAGCACAGAGGTCCCTCAGCTGCCTCAGTAGAGCCCTATAGAGCCGTGAAGGGAAGAGTTTAAAAGCCACAGCTGTGGTCACACCAACTCCATCTGTGTACAGATTGAGACACTGAGGCTGGAGAAGACAAAGACTTTCCCGGGTCACACTGCAAGTCAGCGGGGAGTCGGAATAGAATCTCAGTTGCCCTTACCATGGATTTTCCCGCTCCACAGGGCCCAGCCCACCCCTCCGGGCAGAATACTGGGTGAACAGTGTCCTCCCCAAACTTACTTCCACCTGGAACCTCAGGATGTGGTCTTATTTGGAATAGGGCCTTTGCTGATGTAATTACTGTGGGGCTTTGACTTATGAGTTTAATTCGTTCCGTGACGGAGCTCGTAACTCAAATTACTCGTATGTCAAATCATTAAAGTGAACGAGTGAGACACGTGATGCTGGGCTGATGTTGTGCCGTTCACTGTGACATTCACTGCGCCAACTAGCGGTGGGGTATCTGAAGCTGGCGGGTAACCCGAATTTTAGCTCGCAACTCAAAGCAAAAAATCGGCCGAGAGATGGCTCTAAAAACTTGTTAGTTGGGACACTCGTAAGTCCAGGTCCCACTGTACTTATAATGAGGGAATACTGACTTTGAGTGGGCCCTAAATCCAACGGCTGGTGTCCTCTTTTTAGATTATTGGTTTCAGGGAGGAAGGGAGAGGGAGAGAGAGAGAGAAACATCAATGATGAAAGAGAGTCATTGATCGGCTGCTTCCTGCACGCCCCCCACTGGGAGCCAAGTCCAAAACCCAGGCAGGTGCCCTGACCAGGAATTGAACCATGACCTCCTGTTCATAGGTCAACGCTCAACCACTGAGCCACACCAGCTGGGCTGACTTATAAAAAGAAGAGAAAACACACAGACACACAGAAAAGGAGGCCATGTGACAACGAAGGCAGATTGAAGTGATGCGGCCACAAGCCAAGGCGTGCGGGGCGCCACTGGGAGCTGGAAGACTCACAGAAGGGTTCTTCCTCAGAGCCCCCGGGGGAGGCCCGGCCTGCTCACACCTGGGTTTAGGACGGCTAGTCTCCGGAACTGTGCGGGAGTGCCTTTCTGTTGTCTTCAGCCACTCGGCGTGGCCATTTGTTCGGCAGCCCCAGGGAGCTGCACACGGACCCACCTTGTAGTCATAGCCCGCACTGAAGAGGATGTTGGCCGCCGTGGGGTGCCATTCCACCAGCCCCACTCTGCGGGCGTGGCCCACCAGCTCCTTCCTGTAGGCTGTGAAGTTCCTCGATAGCAGCTGCTTGGGGATGGCCCAGATCTTGATCTGTCGGGGATACATGGCCCAGGGAAGTGTTAGCCGGGCTCGGCCTTGGCACCCCACCACCCTAAGAGCTGGCAGTGGCCAGCAGCAGGGACAGGGTGTTCGCTCTGCACCCACCTCTCACTCAGTGGAGGGGCAGCTGGGGCACCTCAGAGGGACGGGCTTTGTCAAGGTCCTCCAGCCCAAGCAGGGGCTGGCGTTGACCAGAGATGAGTGCAGCCCTCCCCATCGGCCCCCCGGTAATCTTTGCATCCTAATGACCTGAGGTAGTGGGTGGGTAGATGGGCCACAGGCCTGACTCTCAGGCTGGGTGTCAGAGCAAATCTGCCTTCCAGCATAGAACATCCCCCAAAGTACAGTGGTCTCCTCCTGCCCCTTGTCTCAAAGGCCCAGGGTGGAGCCTTGAATGGCAGGAGGAAGGGTATGTGCTGAATCTTCAAGGCACTAGGGAGCCAGCCAACACAATCTCTGGAGCAGGACAGGGCAGGCCCTTCTGAAGGGGCCCCTTTTATGTTCCTCAGCATCCCCTCTATGGAAACTTAGAATTTTCTACCTGCTTGTCCTGATGAACTGGTGTGTTTCCTTTGATCAGACAGTGAGGGTTCTGCAGTGCATTCTATTTCCCTTTTTGCCTGGGCTGCCAGGCAGCGCTGAGCTAAAGCTAGGGCTCAGTAGCTGCCACCCTCCATTGCCAACGTTTCTAGTATTATTTCCTCACTTCTTCCGTCTGTGGCTGCTGCACTTTGGAGAACTAGCATCGTGCAGTGGGAATAGAAGTAAGCCCTCAGTTTGAGGTCTGGCTCTGCCTCTACAAATGGTGTGATGTAGGGCAAACAGCTGTACCTCTCAGATCCTCGGCTTCTACACATCGGAAAATGGTCCGACCTTGTGAGGTTGCTTGAAGGGAAGACTGTGTGAAGTGATATGTGCAGTGAGGAACACAGTGGGCTCACAATAAACGGTAACTATGAAATGTATCCTTACTTGAATCACCTGATCATATTTGTGTCTTTTGTTTTAAGCTACACCCACCACATTTTAGAAGTGGCCTAGAATAAAAATTATACATAACACTGAACATTGTGGGTTCAGGGATTAGGTCCCTGGTACAGAACAGGAGCTCAAAAAAGTTGATGGGACTGAAGCTTTGGGGTGGTTTTGGTGTCCATATTCATATATGGTTCCCACCCTAATCCTTTTAAAATTTGCTTCACTACTTTTTGAAAGTGGCACAGTATTTTCTGGCCACAATAAAATTGCTCCTCATAGCATTTTAGAGTTCCCCCAAAAGAGGGACTTTCCCAATGGAATTCATGAATCTCACTGGATCTTCACTAGGCAGTTGGAGCTATTATGCCCATTTTAGAGGTGGAGAAACTGAGGCCCATGGAGAGGAGGGGTCATGTCCCAAGGTCAAAATCTAAATGACCCCCCTCCCCACACAGTAACCTCACCTCACGAAGAATGAAGGAGCCAGGAGCATCAGAGTTGAGTTCCATCTCCCTCTGCCCCAATCCCCCTCCTTTTGGTCAGGGAACAGCCTTATGTGCCAATACTCACCGTGGCATCTTCAGAAGCAGAGGCGATTTCAAAGTCGTCAAAAGGGTTCCACTTGATGTCTAAGACGTTCCCTCTGTGCCCGCAGACCTTTGGGTAGTGGGGGTCCAACTTTCCTGTCTGCAAAACAATGCCCGGGAGGAGTGAGGAGAGAGGGGGCTAATTCCACTGGAGCATCTGCCGGTCACTCATTCAGTCAGCAATCACTGAGTAGACAGGGAAACATAAGGGGCAGAACTGGGTGTGACTCTGGGCCTCACCACTCTTCCCGGTGTGACCCTGGGGGAGTCACATCCCTGCTCTGAGCCTCAGTGTCTCCCTCAGTAAAAGGACACAGGTGTTTCACAGGGTTGGTGTGAGGGTCAGAGGAGGCGAGGTGTGGAAAGGGTCTAGCACAGAGCCTCGCACATAGGAGGCGTTCGATAAAAGGACATTTCCTTGCACACACTGCTGGTGGGGAGGCAAAACTGGTGCCGCCACCTTGGAAAACAGTCTGGCAGGTCCTCAAAAGGGCAAACATAGCTACCATACGACCCTACAATTTCACTTCCAGGTACATCCCCCAGAGAAATGAAAACATGGGTCTATAAAAAAACTTGTACATCAATGTTCACGGCAACATTATTCAAAATTGCCAGAAGGCGGAAACAACCCAAACGTCCATCCACAGATGAAAGGGTATACAAAAGGCAGTGTGTTCATACAACGGGATATTATTCAGTCAAAAAAGAATGAAGTACCGATGCATGCTACAACATGGATGGAATTGGAAACATGCTAAGTGAATCAGTCAGACATCAAAAGCCACTTAGATGATACACCAGAGGTGGTTTCATTGCTTGAGCATATTATCACATCCTCTGGTACCTGGCATTCAAAACCCTGACTAAATGCATATGCAAAGTTCAGAACAGGTAAAGCCACAGAGGCTGAAAGCAGGTGAGTGGCTTCGGGGAGGGGCAATGGGGAATGACTGCTAATGGGTACTGGGTGTCTTTTGGGGGTGATGAAGCTACTTGGAAATTAGAGAGTGGTGGATGCACAACCATGGAAAATACTAAAACCCACTGACTCCTACACTTTAAAATGGCGAGTTTTATGGTATGTGAATTATAGTTCACTTAAAAAGAAAGGACCTCCCCTTCCCCTCTCCCCTTTCCTACTGAGAATTCCTGTGCAGGTGCTGGGGGACACACAGGCCCCAGAGCGCATGGCATGAAGCCCTGAAGCTGAAAATTCCAACCACTATCCAATGACACACTGCGGTATTTCCTGGGCCACGGGGAGCCACATGGGTTCAGGAATAGAACCGCATGGGTTCAGGGAGTTGGCAGCGACCAGCACACTCATTTTACACCCCACCCTGCACGGTCCCGGCAGCACACGGAGCAGGGCCAGGCCCTCCGCCTGCCCGTGCAGCGTGGCCCACACGCACCATCGGCCTCGGGTTCGGGAGCCCACCCCCCGACTGCTCTCTGAGTGAAAGAGACAGCTGAGAGGAAAACGGGCCCACATCCCTTCATTCAGCAAATCTTTAGGAGAAACCTAGGAGACAGCACTCTGCGAGGTGCTGGGTGAACACAAGTTGTAGTATTTGACCTCGAAGAGCCAACAGTCTCAGGATTTAAAAAAAGGAACTTCCAAGACAGGGTGAACTCAGGGAATAGCCACCCCTCTTCTCCCCGTACCTCCCCAACCTTGCAGGGGGCACTGCGCCCTTGTGGGACATCCTGCGACTGCCCACTCGCCGCTGAGCAGACACCCTGGTGGTCTCTGACCTTGCTTAATAAGACTGCTGGAGGGCAGCTGCTATGAGAACAGACACAGGGCTTCCCCGCCACGCCAGGCAAACTGGGAGACAGACAACCGAGCCCCTGGCTTGTGGGGGCTTTATGCATGCATCATAGCAGGCCTGCAAACAGAGGCGGAGGTCCTGGGCTCTCCTTCAGAAATACACTGCCCAGCTCCGCTCTCTCCCCTCGAGAAGGGTACCAGACACCTCACCTGGAACGGGTCCTTTACTGGAGGCGGGACTCTATGAAGGATGTCACTTGACAAATTGGAAAATGGACTGTGGATTAAAGTACGATTGCAATGTGAACTTGACAACGTCCTGTGGATATGTTAGAGAATATCCCCGAAGACACTCAAGTACTTAGGGGTAGAGGGCAAAGATGTATGTAACGTACTCTCAAAGAAGTCAGAAAAAATATACCCTCACATACCCATTCAGAGAGAGAGCGCGAAAGAATTTGGACAGGTGTTGATAGTGCTGTGTGAAGAGGCGGCCTAAAGTCCCATTTCTTCCTGCTGGTCCTGCCTTCTCCACGGCTGAAAAACAGGGTCCCTGGACAGGGAGGAGAGAGCGTGCTCCCCGCCCCCTCCAGCAGGGGCAGCAGCTGGAGCCAGGGCCCTGAAGCGAGAACCCTGCACCCACAGCCCTGGCTCAGGTCTGCACGGCACCGGGGGTCCACCTGTGGACCCCTCGCCCAGGCTCTGGTCCTGCACGCTGTCATCGGGTGAGCTTTCAAGAACTGAAATCTGATCGTGTCTGCTCAGATTTTACCTTTTCCCCATCTATAAAATGAGTGAATAATCATCTCTTCCTGGCAGGATTGCTATGGGGGTAAAGTGAGCTACTGTGAGAGGAAAGCCGACTGGTGATGTCCCAACGGGTTTAAGTGCTCAAATAAGAGCAGCTATTATTATGTGTATATGTGTGGGTGTGTACGCACGTCCATGTGTATATCAAAACTGAGAAAAAACAGCTGGACAAAAATACTCCAAAATGTTATTAATGGTTATCTCTAGATGGTGGGATAAATGAATGGTTTTTTTTTTTTTTTATCATCTTCTCTGTCTTAAAAAAAAAAAAATTCCCCAAACTTTCTATAAAACCTGTAAATTTTACAGTTTTAAAAAGGTATCCTATGTAATAAAAGGGTAATATGCAAATTGACCCTAATGACGGAATGACCAGAACAACTGCTCAACCAGTCACTATGAGGCCACTGACCACCTCTCAGTCCCTTTCCCCAGCTGGCAGGCTCCGATCACCCGATGGCAAATGGGGAATCAGGGATGGGTGGTGGGGGATGCGGGGGGCACCAGGCCAAGGCCCCACCCCACCAGTCACCCCACACACAGAGGGCGACCTGCGGCGGGGGCGGGGCTGGTGAGCAGGCGGAACAGTCAGCCTCTCAGTTCCTCCCCCCGAAGAGCAGGCTCCGATCACCCAATGGCAAACGCGGGAAGGGGGGGTCGCGGGGGGGGGGTGGAGGAGGGGCAGCTGCGGGCAGCCGGGGAAGATGGCCCTGATTGCAGGCCAGGCCTAGGGACCATACCCACTGACGAATTTCATGCGTTGGGTCTCTAGTATAAGATAAACTTCTAGACTGTCTGAAAAGGTGGGTCCTTCTAGGATTAGGCAAAAATGTTATAAAACTGCAGGACTTGAAGGGCTCTGAGAAACCAGGAGTGGTAAAACCCAGCACAGCTCCAGCCCTGCAGGTGGCAGGCACCACCAGGGGTCCCCCACTCTCTCCCTGACCCCTGCTGGAGGAGGGGCTTGCCCAGGGGGTCCCCCACTCTCTCCCTGACCCCCGCTGGAGGGGGGACTTGCCTAGGGGTCCCCCACTCTCTCCCTGACCCCTGCTGGAGGAGGGGCTTGCCCATGGGTCACCCACTCTCTCCCTGACCCCCACTGGAGGAGGGGCTTGCCCAGGTCCTGTGTGCAGGGCCAAGCCCAGGGCGGTGAGCTGTGGGGCCCTTACAGTGCTGAGGTAGCTCAGCCCTTTCTGAGTCAGTGTCCTGCCTCCCCTCCTGCACACAGCCTTTCCCTTCTGTTGCATCTTTTCCTGGGTCAAAGGGCATGAGCAGTGCTGGGTCTTGGGCCCTGGCACACCCAGTTGCTCTCAGGGCCTTTATCTTTACACTGGCCCAGGGCCATGCCCCAATTTCTACCCTGAGGGTGCCTCGGAAGAGCTGAGTGTGGGCCAGCCTTGGCTGACAGGAGGCAGAGTGCCCAGAGCCCCATTCAGACCACAGCTCCCAGGTCAGCCCAGGAGATGCCTCAGGGCCAGGCACAGCTCAGACGGCTCAGACGCAGCTCCCAGAGCTGAGCGTGAGCTCCTCAGGCCTCAGAGCAGCGGCCCAGCCCATAGCTCGGCCCTCCCCTGCGGCCGGCTGCTCTGTGCCTGAGAGGGTTCTGTGCTGAGGACCCACATTAACAGGCATTAGCCAGACTGATGGGCTACTGACTGAACTGCTAATAGCCCTGAAGGGCAGGACATTGATAATCAGGAGGCCACTTCCGCCCTCTGTCCCTCAGGCCAGCAGTCAGCCAGGACCAGCCTGTGATTTATGTGGGACACAAGCTCTACATCAGAGACCTCCGAGAACCTGGCTCGGGTGCAGGAGCCGGCTGCTCAGCGCGACGTCCCCGTCTCCAAGTCCCCACGGGCTGCTCTGGGCAGAGTGGACAGGACTGTAGGACCCTGCAGGGCAGAGCCAGGCAGGCGGGGGGCGTCCTGGGGGCAGACCTTCCTCAGCTGCCTGGATGGCAGAGCTGTGAGGCCACAGTCGTGAGCCCTCCCACTACAATGTCACAGTCACGGCCTCCAGTGAGCCTCCCAGCAGCCCAGAGTGAACGTGGGCGGCAGGGGTGGTGGGGGCAGGCGGAGGCGGCTCGCACAGCGTGCCTGCGAGGGCAGGTGGGCAGGTGGCACCTGGGTCTGAGTGCTGCTATAGCACTCACTACTGTGCGACCTGGGGAAGTGACCTCGGCTCTCCGTGCCTCAGGTTCCTCCTGTACCAAACGGCAACAGCAGTAGGACCTCACAGGGTGGGTGTGAGGGTTAAATGAGTTCATACACATAAAAGCTAAGGACAGTGCCTGGTCCATGCTAACTTCTCGGTAGACCTGTTAGTGGAAGTTCATTGGAGTTAGTCACAATTACCCAGTTTTACTGTTGCTCCGAATGTTTCGGGGGCCCAGGGACACTCAGTGTGAGGCCAAACTTCCGCAGAGGGGCTCCCCTCACATCCTGCCCAACCGACGGGCATTCGCTCCAGGGCTGCCTCGCTGAATAAATCGATGCCTTGATCGTATTCCCGCTGATGGCTCAAGCACATTCTCACTCTACAAGGGACAGGTTTGCAACTGTTTTTCTTTTTCTTTTCTTTTTAATTTTATTAAATCTTTATTGTTCAGATTATTACATTTGTTCCTCTTTTTTTCCCCCCATAGCTCCCCTCCACCCAGTTCCCACCCCACCCTCTGCCCTTACCCCCCCCCCCACTGTCCTCATCCATAGGTGCACAATTTTTGTCCAGTCTCTTCCTGCATCTCCCACATCCCTCTCCCCCCCAAGAATAGTGAGTCCATTCCCTTTCTATGTCCCTGATTCTATTATAATCACCAGTTCATTCTGTTCATCAGATTATTTATTCACTTGATTCTTAGATTCACTTGTTGATAGATGCATATTTGTTGTTCATAATTAGTATCTTTACCTTTTTCTTCTTCTTCCTCTTCTTAAAGGATACCTTTCAGCATTTCATATAATACTGGTTTGGTGGTGATGAACTCCTTTAGCTTTTCCTTATCTGTGAAGCTCTTTATCTGACCTTCAATTCTGAATGATAGCTTTGCTGGATAAAGTAATCTTGGTTGTAGGTTCTTGGTATTCATCACTTTGAATATTTCTTGCCACTCCCTTCTGGCCTGCAAAGTTTCTGATGAGAAATCAGCTGACAGTCGTATGTGTATTCCCTTGTAGGTAACTGAGTTTCTCTCTCTTGCTGCTTTTAAGATTCTCTCTTTGTCTTTTGCTCTTGGCATTTTAATTATGATGTGTCTTGGTGTGGTCCTCTTTGGATTCCTTTTGTTTGGGGTTCTCTGCGCTTCCTATACTTGTAAGTCTCTTTCTTTCACCAGGTAGGGGAAGTTTTCTGTCATTATTTCTTCAAATAGGTTTTCAATATCTTGCTCTCTCTCATCTTCTGGCACCCCTATAATTCTGATGTTGGTATGCTTGAAGCTGTCCCAGAGGCTCCTTGCACTATCTTCGTATTTTCGGATTCGTTTTTCATTTTGCTTTTCTGGTTGGGTGTTTTTTGCTTCTTTGCATTTCAAATCTTTGCCTTGATTCTTGCGCTCCTCTGGTCTGCTGTTGGGAATCTGTATAATATTCGTTATTTCAGTCCGTGTATGCTTAATTTCTAGTTGGTTCTTTATCATAACATCGAGGGTCTCATTAGATTTCTTGTAGATCTCAATAACTTTATCGGCGGCTTCTAGACAGTTCTTGAGAGACCTTAAAAGTGTGGTTCTGGCCGAAACTGGTTTGGCTCAGTGGATAGAGCGTCGGCCTGCGGACTGAAAGATCCCAGGTTCGATTCCGGTCAAGGGCATGTATCTGGGTTGCGGGCATATCCCCAGTAGGAGATGTGCAGGAGGCAGCTGATCGATGTTTCTCTCTCATCGATGTTTCTAACTCTCTATCTCTCTCCCTTCCTCTCTGTAAAAAAAAAAAAAAAAAAAAAAGTGTGGTTCTGAACTCAATATCCTCCATTGACAATTTTGTCCTGTTTCTTTGTCTCCGCATTTTTTATGCTTTCTTGGTGCACCCCCTAGCGCAGTCTTGTTGTAGTTAAGCCTTGATTATTGTAGTTAATACTGGGGGGATTTGACCTCCAGGCCAACTGGCTGTGAGAATCAGCTGTGTCTGCAGTGGGAAAACTTCTGTCCTCTAGGGAGGTGCTAATCTAGCCTTTGCCTGAGGCTATCTGGCAAATGGCTCTGCGCAGGGCTTGGGCGGGGTGGGTCACACGGGATCTAACAGGGCAGGCGGGGGGAGCAGTTATGGCTGCTCTCAGTCCCGTCCCCAGAGGCTCTGCCTCTCAGAGTCCCAGCAACTGCTACAAACCTTGGAGAGAAAGCTGCCCTCACATTCCGACCGATGACAGACAGTTCCGCTTCTCCCGTATGAGTCTGGGTCCCTAGAGACTCACCCAGAACTGGAGCTCAGAATCTGAGACTCCCTCCCGATTGAAAACGACATCCGCGCCCTCAGCTACCAGCCTGCTCCGCGCGCACATCCGCACCTTTGTATTTTCCGCACTGCGCCTCCTCTGAGTCTCGTATGCTGTTCTCTTTCCTTCTAGTTGAAGAATTTCCCCTCAGCCAGTCTTCCTGTGGTTCTGGGTGATGTCTGTTCCGTCTTTTAGTTGTATTTTTGAAGTGGTTGTTCGAGGCAGCTAACTCCGGTGTTTACCTATGCCGCCATCTTGGTTTCCTCTCTTGCAACTGTTTTTCTTGAGGAACCATAACTTAGAGTCATTTATGTGCCAGGCCCTGTGCTGGGTGCTCTGCTCATATTATTTGGTTCACTTCCCAACCACCCCAGGAAGTAGTACAAGAATCTCCATTTATAATGCAGAAGCTGGGGGTTGAGGGTTGGCAACGTGTGCTGGGGGCCGCAGAGCCAAGTCCGTGGCCAAGCACGAGAACTGGGAATGCTTCCTCTCACTGCCTGGCCTGCCTCTTGCTATCCTCACACCATTGTTACCATCAGCCTCACGCAGATCTTTCATGAGGACCTACTATATGCCAGCCCCACACTGTGTGCATGTGGGGGCAGAAGATGAGTCCCTGCCCCCCAGGAGCTGCCAGTCTGGGGAAGGCATGAGGTAGTATACCCAGGGCCTGGAGAGAGAGGAAGAGGAAAGGCCCTGGGGATCAATCAGAGAAGGCTTCCTGGAGAAGGAGGAGACCTTTGAATTGGGCCTTAAGGAGAGGGAGACTTTGCCCAGGCCAGGGAGGAGGACAGGAATTTTAGGTAAAAAAGGCAGAGCCGTAGGTAGGTTTTAAGTGGGAAGGATCCTGAAGCAGGCAGCAGGGAAGGCAGACTGAAACATGGGATGGGAGGCATCAGGCTGTGGGCATGGAGACAGTCACCCTGCACAGGGCTCAAGGCTGGACCCTATAAAGAGACGGACATGTGGACGGATGAGTTGCGTCCTGATTAGAGGGGTTAAGACTTGGGGCTGGGGGGTGCCCAGAAGAGAGAGTTGAGCAGAGGGAAGGATGACAGGAGTATTCCCTAATCCTGATGCTAAAATGCAAATCCCGTTTGTATGAGGATCAGGGCATCATTACCAGCCCTCCCCCACGAGGACTCAGATGAGCATGAAGATGGTTTACGGTAGGAACCCACACCCAGGGTCGGAGGCGGTGAACCACAGAGGTTCTCTGGTAACCCTCCTTGGTCACCCCCAGAGATGGGGAGCTCACTTTCTACCCAGGCGTTTTATTCCACTTTCAGACCATATTTACTGGGAGAAAACACTTCCTACTTCGAGCCTGGTGTGGCCCCTCCCACTCCCCTCACTTCCTGCTTCTGGTCCTGCTCTGTCCTTTGGGGCCTCATAGACACCCTTTCCGAACCCTCCCAGGCCAGCCCCTGGGAAATCTGAAGGCAGAGGACCCATTCCTCGAGTAAGCTCTTTTCCAGGCTAAACCCATCCAAAGAGCTGAAAGAGACTTAAAAAAAGGACTAGCCCACGCCCTGCATGCCTAGACAGGGGATCTGAGCGGGAGGGAACAGGAGATGCTACGGAAGGCTCGGAGATGCAAACTGTCAGCTGGGACAATGATGGGAGCTCGGCGAGGAAGGCAGGACTTAGTTGCAGGCAGTGAGTGGGGAGTCATGGGAGGCCTCTGAGCAGGGGAGTGGCCTGGTTAGACACCGGCTTGAGGAGGTCCGTCTGGCCCAGCCGTGGGCAAACTACGGCCCGCGGGCCGGATCTGGCCCGTTCGGCTGTTCTATCCGGCCCGCGGAGCCGAAAGAGCGGAGGGTTCTCTTGCTCTCCCCTCCGCTCCTTCACCAGCAGCAGTGTTAACATGGCAACGTCGGGAAACACGGCCGCAGCTCCTTCTTCTGAGCCCAGTTTAAGAACCCATTGTGGCCCTCAAGTCAAAAAGTTTGCCCACCCCTGGCTCTGGCCTCTAAGAGCGCAGCAAACGTGCCCCTTCCCCCAGGCACCTGCAGGCCCTGATGTCCATTCCACTCCGCAGGCCCCTGGCTCCCCTCTGGCCTGGCCCACTCCCAGCAACGTCCCAGCCCCTACGGCCTGCCCTTGCCTTCCTTCCTGCCCATCCTCCACACCTCACAGCAAAGTCCACCCTTCTACCTTCAAGAGGTGGATCTGTTGCAAGCGGGCCCCAGGGTCAGGAGCCCAACCTGGCACACCCCCAGGCTCGGGCCAGGCCTGTCCCCAGACTTTCCCGCTGTGCCCTATTCCGGGAGCACAGCCCTCTGTTGCCAAGGCTGCAAGCACCTCCCTCCAAGGGGTTCACCCTGGGTCACAGCATGCAAAAGGAAGGGCCCTGACTGCAGGGGCACGCCCTCCGGGACACCTGACACCGCCTGGGGCAGCCTAGCCCTTTTGAGCAGAACTTCCGGGACACCTTCCAGTGCAGGCATTCCATTAAATGAGTAGCTAACTGGTCCCTTCCTCCCCTCCCTGCCTTCGCACAGCACTCTTTACCGACGCGTCTCTGCCTGGATGGGACATAATCCCGGGTGACCAACAAGGAGCTACATCTGGGCCACATTCGGGTCCTCACTCTTACTGCTCAGGGTCCTCGGGGAAGTCATCTCCCCGAGCCTCAGAATCTCCTCTGTACAATGGGGCAAGGCTCCCCAAACAATGGACCAATGGCACCCACGTCAGCACTGTGTTATCTGCCCTGAGTCAGGGCTGCGCGATGGGACCGGCACCTGTGTCCTTCCCCTCTCTCGGCCTCTCGTTCCTGCTCCCTCACCCTGGATGTGGTTACGTAAGAAACTACCAACCAAATGTGCCGAGGGGCCTTCCTGGACCCCGATTCAGACACAACGAGGAACTTAAGAGGCATCAGAGACGGTTCACATGAGCGGGTGGGAGCGAGGGAAGCGGCTGTGGCTAAAGAGGGTGACCCAGGAGCCCGTGACCGTGTTGTGATCCTGGCATTGTGGGCAGGACAGAAAATGCCCTTACTTTTCAGAACTGGATACTGAAGTTGGTGGGGATAAATTGACAACATGTCCAGGGTTTTCTTTAGAAGGCTTCAGTGGGGGGAAAAGGGATGGATGAAGCAAGAGGAGCAGTCTCGAAAATTCTAGAATCTGGGTGTCGAAGAGTTTGTTATATTGTTTTCTACGTACTTTTGTGTTTGACCATTTTTCATAATTATAAAAGAGAACGAGGCGACTGTCTAATTCTGAAATGCAGTTTGCAAATCAGCAGTAGTGGCACTGCCTGGGAGAAGAGTCGCCAGAATTAGCAAATAAAAATACGAGCTGCCCAGGGGTATTTGAATTTCACATAAACAACACATGTTACTTCTGGTCTGAGTACGTCCCGTATGATATTTTACCGATACTGAGGAATTCTCTGTGCAAAGAGCTTGGCAGTTTCTTATAAAATGACACATGTTTGACGACCTAGTCCAGTGATGGAGAACCTTTTGAGCTCGGCGTGTCAGCATTTTGAAAAACCCTAACTTAACTCTGGTGCCGTGTCACATACAGAAATTTTTTGATATTTGCAACCATAGTAAAACAAAGGCTTATATTTTTGATATTTATTTTATATATTTCAGTGCCATTTAACAAAGAAAAATCAACCAAAAAAATGAGTTTGCGTGTCAGAGGTGTCATAGGTTCGCTCACTGACCTCGTCGCTGCCCTCCTGGGCCTTTGTCCCACAGACCTGGAGACTGACTTATGTTCCCACAGAAACCTGTAGGCGGATGTTTATAGCAGCTTTACTCATAACAGCCCCAAACTGGAAACCATCCAGATGACCTTCAACGGGTAAATGGTTAAACAAACTGTGTTGCATTCACACCCCGAAAGGAATACTACTCAGCAATAAAAAAGAACGGGCGACTGATAACACGCAGAAACTTGGGTGGATCTTTTATGCTGAGTGAAAAAAAGCCAAGCCCAAAGGTTCCATCCCGTATGGCTCCATTCAGATGACATTCTTAAAATGACAGGAGCAGGGAAATGGAGGGCAGAGTGGTTGTGGGGGCTTAAGGTGAGAGTGGGAGCGAGGGAAGTGGCTGTGGCTGAGAAGGGCAGCCTGGGACATTTGGTGATGCCGGCAGCATTCTGCATCTTGACCGCACCGATGTCAGTATCCTGGTGGTGAGACTGTACTCCAGTCTCACAGGATGTTACCAGTGGGGGGGAAGGGGTGCAGGGCCCATCGAATATGTTATTCCTTACTATTGCGTCTGAATGTTCAATGATCTCAAAACAAGCACGTTTAATTAAAAAGAAAAAAATAAACAAGAAGAAGGTATTTGGTGCTTCTCTGAGGTGCAGATTTGACTGGCGTCCTGCGTTTTCTCTGGCCGCTCTGGGGCCTGCTGGGATGCAGACTCTCCGGCCCCATCGCAGAACTACCGAGTCAGAATCGCGTCAAAGTGACACCCAGGCATGAGCTCTGACTAGTCCAGCTCCTGCGGTGCCTGGGCTCCCGGGAGTCTGTGCCAGCAGCAAATACCACGTGTCCTCAGCCGTTTATGTCACTGTCCCAAAAAGCCCAAAGGGAACGAACTGCACATTTTACCTGCGATCAGGCTGCACAGGCAACTGCATCTCAACCCTCCGGAGTGGTGTCCCGCTGGACGCACAATGGAGCCGGGCTCCTGCCCTGGCCTCCAGGGTCATCACAGCCCAGCCCTGCTCCCCTCTCTGACCACCTCCCACTGCTCTGGCCATGTGACAACACACCTGTCTGTTTCTCAATCACCAAACCCATTCCCACCGCAGGGCTTCTGCATGTGCTGCGCATTCTACCCGAATCCTCTGCCTCTGGGGTTTCTAGTGGCTCTCTGCCCAAGTGTCAGCTCCCCAGAAAGGCCTTCTCTGCTCCTCCTCTCTGGCCTAGCCCCCTCGCCCCTCCCAGGTCACATTCCATCACATCAAACCAATTCATTATCGCATCGCAGTTATTAACACCTACCCATACTCAACGTTTCATGCAAGTTGGAAACCATGACACGTCTGACAAAGTCCAAGTCATAAAAATCAGGAAAACACATTAATATGTAATTACTAGGTAATTAAGAATATAGTTTGTTTGGTGGACAGAATCTTTTATTTTATTTTTTTATATATTTCTTATTGATTTCAGAGAGGAAGGGAGAGGGAGAGAGAGAGAAACATCAATAATGAGAATCACTGATCGGCTGCCTCCTGCACGCCCCCTACTGGGGATCCAGCCCGAAACCCGGGAATCGAACCATGACCTCCTGGTTCATAGGCTGATGCTCAACCATTAAGCCATACTGTCCGGGCTGGACAGAGTCTTTTTTTTTTTTTAATATATTTTATTGATTTTATACAGAGAGGAAGGGAGAGAGATAGAGAGTTAGAAACATCGATGAGAGAGAAACATCGATCAGCTGCCTCTTGCACATCTCCTACTGGGGATGTGCCTGCAACCCAGGTATATACCCTTGAGCGGAATCGAACCCGGGACCCTTCAGTCTGCAGGCCGACGCTCTAGCCACTGAGCCAAACCAGTCAGGGTTGGACAGAATCTTTTAGAAGCACCCAGAACGTGGAAGAAATAAGTAGCCAGACAGGCCATGGCTGGGGGTCCATCCAGCTCTAACCTTGACGTCTTTCCATAAATCCCATTGTACACTTGTTCCTCCCTAGCTTGAAAAATTTCATCTTTCTAGAATACAGCTCACACTTCTCACCCCGGCATTCCAGGCCCTTCTCATCGGGCCCAGATGAACTTCCTCCCCTAGACAGACTGTTCTATCTGTTCTGGCCAGACAGCTCTCTGCATTGTTCCCTGGACAGTCCACACACAGTCCCTGCCCCATGCCTTTGCTTGTGCCATTCCCTTTGCCAATTATGCCCTCGCTATTTATTTGGATGAACAATTCCCGGGTAATTTGTTCAATCAATGAACATGTATGAGCACCAACTGTGTGCCCGCAATGTGCCATATGGATAAAAAAAGTACTGGTTCTTTTCCCCCCTATTCCAAGTATAGGAGGTCCCAGCAGAACACCTGGGTAGTGAGATTCCGATTGGTGATTGGTAAGTTCTGAAGTGCTCTGTCTGTTGTTTCTGACTGCTGGTGGCTTACGTGCGGGTGACCTCAGATTATGGGTTCGCTGACCTGAATCTGTGGGACTCCTGTCTGCACTCAACTGTTTCCTCCAGAGACCTTGTGTCTGCATTTGCTGCGAACCAGAGGCCCTACCAACCCATCATGGCTGAGACCCCTCGGAGGGTCCCCCTCCAGGCAGAGACGCAGGTCCCCGAAAAGATCTGCTATTGGTTGAATCTATGAAACTGCCACTTGGGGGTCCAACACTGTTCAATATCAGCAAATGCCAAAGGTCCAACCTCTACTGCCAACATCTGCCCTCAGGACAGGCCAGTTCTTTCTGTTCACTTACTGCTGTCCTCTCCCGCCTTAGGTTTTGGCTTAAGGTTGGTTTCCTTTACGGGGGAGAGCAAGTGGCTTTGGAGATGTCCCAGATGTCGTGTGAGCCTGGCAATGCATTAAAAAACATGTTTTATTCAGGAGTGAATCATTTTGCAGTGGAGTAGAGGGGAAATCCCAGGAATAGTTAGGCAACTGCTGAAATCCCAGGAGAGGTACATTTTTCCCAATGAAGAAACGAAGGCTTACAGAGGTGAAATAACTTATTCAAGGTCACGCGGCTGGTAGCAGGCAGGTCTCGGGTTTGAACCCGTGCACCGCAGCAGAGAGCCAGGCTCTTTCTACCTTCCCTCTGCCCTGAGCTGCCTCCAGAGAGCCTCCGGGCCTGGGCTCGCCAGGCGCCCTTACCTGGTGCAGGGGGATGACGAGGAAGGCCCCCCCTCCAGCACACTCGGTCACCACTGCGATGAAGTGGGGGTTCACGGCGCAGAAGTGATTGTCGTGGACGCTGTGGGTGATGGGCACCGAGTCGTAGCAGTTCTCCTTGCTGGCTGGTTTGCCAAAGACGTGGCGGAACTTGGAGCTCCGGTACTGGGGGTGCCATGACATCTGCGGGAGACAAACGGGGACAAGGAGTCTGAGGCTCACTGCCTGGGTAGTGGGGCGCACAGCGACCTCCCCTGGAGAACATAGAAGAGGGTACAACCAGGACAGGGAGGTGCAGAACCCAGTGAACAGGCTGTATCTGTGGCTACTTCCATGGACCTGGTGAGATGTAGCGAGACGATGTGTAATTACCACTGACCAGTCTGCGTTTCATCCTTCCGAGTGTGAACACAGAAAGAGCAGAAAGACTGTAGAGAGACCTCAGCACATTCCCAATCCACCATCTCACCAGGCAGGCCAGCCACCCCGCCCCTCCCAGCCCAGCCAACTGGGTAACGTGCCCTCGGGAGCCAGCCAGCCTGCGCTTCAATTCCAGCTCTGCCTCTGGCCAGCGGGGCAGGCAAGTGACTTAACTTCTGCAGCCTCCGTCTTCTCATCCGTAAAACGGGGAGGACGAAAGCATCCCTCTCAGAGACTTGTCGTGAGGATTAAATGAGAGGATACACTTAGACCCCTTGACCAGCAGTATAATTACGGCCACCATTCTCATCCAGGCATCCTGAGCTGGCCAGGCTTCTCACCCAGGCCTGCATTTGTTCACTGGATGTTTACTGAGAACCACTGAGTGACTAGACCTGTGCCAGGCCGGGGGTTTCGGAAAGAGGTGGGCAAGGGGAGGACCTAGCCCCTCAGGAGCCACGGTAAAGAACCTGGGCTTGGAGGGCGATGGGAGCGGCTGCAGGACATTGAGGCCAGGCTTCATTTTCGGGAGGAAGGAAGGGTGGGCCGGAGGAGAGGTGATGGTCAGCTGGGCTGGGACAGGGCAGAGGGCGTGGAGAGGAGAGGACATGTTAGTGAAATGCCAAGGGGGGGACCCACCGGCCCTGGGGTCTGCGTGCCCGTGGTGGGCTGTGGGGCCAGGGGCGAGTCATGGCGGCTGAAATCAACACGATCCGCTGGCCATCCACAGTTCTAGCCCCTCCGGCCACTCCCAGAGCTCTCCCTCCACCGCCCAGAGCTTGGTCCCACGCCCGAGGGACGGCTCTCTGCCCAGGGTCAGGGAGCCTCAGGCCTGGGCAAGTGCCCCTGAGCTCACAGTCACCTCCACGGAAATAACAGCTCACAGTGGGGGGTGGTTGCTATGTGCCAGGGCCATTCCACGTGCTTCCCCCTGTCTGAACCGAGCAGGCAGGGCCACCTGGCTCCCCATCGCAGGTGCAGGGGTGCAGCGAGACGTGAGGGCCCCGAGGTCACACAGTGTCAGTGGTGGAGCTGGTTGCTGAACCCGCTGTCTGCAGCCTCCAGCCCAGGTTCCTGAAGATCACGCCCATGATGACAAAAGCTCTTTCACACCCACTGCACCCTGGACCCTACCTCAGCCCATGGCCATTCCCACCCCCACTTCACCCGAAGGAGAACGAGGCTCTGGAAACTAAGTGGACGCCCTCCAGAGAGGGGCTGGATGGCATCACGGGTGAAGCCGGCTGGCCTCGGAGCAGCCTGAACACCAGTGACCTTCTGCCCCTGCCCCAGATTCCTTTCCCCACCCCTGATCCCACCCCACCCCACCCCACCCCACCCACCACCTTATCTTTACTGCCAAGGTTCGTCCAGACCTATTGCCATAGAGGGAAACATACAGAAATGGGGGATGGAGCAGCACCAAGCCTCTCCCTTTGCCCACGATATGGGAGTGTGCACCCATATATGCAAGTGAACTTTGAGCGACTGCGTGTGCACTGTGTGTGCAAGACTGTGCATGAGCACTGCATCCACCAGAGTGCTCGTAAGGACCCAGTGCTCACTCCTGTGGTGTGCACGCATGTGTATCAGTGCATGCATGAATTTAAGGACGCAGCAATTCAGAGAGCAGGCGTTTTATGTTCCCTACAAGCAGGCACTTGCTGGAAATGCAGACGTAGCGGGCCCTCAGCCCTGCGAGGCCTCGCCCATGGGCTGGCCCAGAATGGCTGATCCCGGCCAGGTGTATGTGCCACCCGTCCTATCTTGCCCGGTCCCATCCGGCTGGGTCCACATCAATGCCACAGCAGGCTTTTTGAGGCGCGGCACAAAGCAGGGTGGCATCTATTCTGTCCCATGCATGCTCAGTGCCCCTGATGCCAAGGGATTAGGCTCTGTGGGCTGTGAATTCCCCTCCCGGATCCCAAAGGAGTTAGTCATCTCTGGGTTAACATCCTATTGAGTTGATTTAGTGCCTGGCAGTGAGTAGCTGGCTGCCTGTCCCAGCCCTCGGCTCTCCTGGTGCAGGAGAAGCGACTTGACCAGATCCTCCGAGTAGGAACAATGCAGGTGGGAAGCAGAAGCCAAATCCTGCCCAGAGGCCCCTCTTCCTGCCACATGCTCCTCTCTGACAGGTGAGAGACAGACAGACAGACATAGGGACTTTCCTGCCTGCCCCCAAAGGCCTGTCTTCCCAGCCCGGCCCTCCATCATCGCAGGACAAGTGTTCGCTCCAGGTGGCTGAAAGGAAACCCAAACTGGGTGTGTACAAAGCAGCATAGGAGATTATTCATTAATTGCACTGTTTCTGGCCTCAGGGAAAGAATTAAATGACCTGATTTGGTCTTGGAATCTCTGGGATGGGTAGATGCCTGGTGCTGCCAGCTACCATTGTCCCTTCATAAGTTTGTGGTTCCACATCTGACATTTGGGAGTTTTATCTTATTTCTTTTTCTTTTTCTTTCTTTTTTTTTTTTTAAAAACTTGCTGTCTCTCTTTTTTTTTTTTTAATATATTTTATTGATTTTTTACAGAGAGGAAGGGAGAGAGATAGAGAGTTAGGAACATCGATGAGAGAGAAACATCGATCAGCTGCCTCCTGCACATCTCCCACTGGAGATGTGCCTGCAACCCAGGTACATGCCCTTGACCGGAATCGAACCTGGGACCCTTCAGTCCGCAGGCCGACGCTCTATCCACTGAGCCAAACCGGTTTCGGCCTTATTTCTTTTTCTTAAAACCTGACCTTGTGGTCATGAACTAGCCCCAGACGTGCCTCCTGAGAGTCCGAACCACCACGCTTATGTCTGCGCCATTAACCGAGGGAGATTACAGCCACAAGTTTCCTGGTTTTAAAAATATTGCCCAGCCAGTGTGGCTCAGTGGTTGAGCGTCGACCTATGAACCAGGAGGTCACGGTTGGATTCCCAGTCAAGGCACATGCCCGGGCTGTGGGCTAGATCTCCAGTGAGGGGCGTGCAGGAGGCAGCCGATCAATGATTCTCTCATCATTGATGTTTCAAACTCTCTCCCTCTCCCTCTCTCTCTGAAATAAATAAAAAAAATATTTCAAAAGCTGTAAATAGCCCTAGCTGGTTTGGCTCAGTGGATAGAGCGTCAGCCTACAAACTGAAGTCCCAGCTTTGATTCTGGTCAAGGGTTGTGGGCTCGATCTCCAGTGGGGGGCGTGCAAGAGGCAGCCGATCAATGATTCTCTCTCATCATTGATGTTTCTCTCTCTCTCCCTCTTCCTTCCTCTCTGAAATCAATAAAAAATATATTAAAAAAAAGAACGTAAACAAATATTACTGTAAGAGCACAGAGCATTCTGCTTGAAGGTGACCCATAAAAGACCAAAAAGTAACATAATAAACACCTGGTTATGGGCGGGTCCCTCACCTTGACTCCAATCCGGACCAACTGTCCTCTGTCATAGGATTTATCCTTGGCCCCCACCTGGCCTAGGAAAGCTCCTTTCTAATTTACCTGGATCCACCCGAGAGGGGGTTGGGACTCGGGACGGGGAGCCAAGGCCACCTGCAGCCAGTGAGAGGCTCCCTCAACCTGCAGCGCTCCCTTCTCTCCAGGCAGGAAGAGGACCCCACTGCCTCTCCCCAGTGAGACCTTCATCCAGTCATTTCTGCTCACCTGAGCCAGGCCCTGTAGCTGCCACTTCTTGGCACAAGGTGTCTTTATTGCTGCCAGCGACAGGGTCCACGTGACAAGGGTCTCATTCCGCACCCCCCCCCCCCCCACGGTTGGTTTTCGTCCCTCCTTCAAAGCAAGCAGAGGCCAGTAGCTGTCCACAGAAGGAGGTGGCCCACTTTCCCGCTTTGCCGGGACGGGGATGGGGGTTCGGGGCTGGCGGACCGTCGGTGCTAAAGTCCCAGGCAAAGGGGGACCAGTGGCTCCCCTTCCACCTACCACAGAGGTCTCCGGAAACCTCTGTCTGATTCACGCACAATGATTTTCCTCTAAGTCACCAGTAACCCTGACGCTGGCACCCTGCCCGTGAGAGAGACTCTAGGACTGACTTCTTCTTCTTCTTTTTTTTTTTATTGCTTAAAGTATTACAAAGGGTATTACATATGTCTCCTTTTTTTTTCCCCCGCCCTTGACAATCCCCTGGCCTCCCCTAGACTTCTTCTTTTTAAAAAAAATATTTTTATTGCTTTCAGAGAGGAAGGGAGAGGGAGAGAGAGACAGAAACATCAATGATGAGGGAGAATCATTGACCGGCTGCTTCTTTGCACGCCCCACACTGGAGATCGAGCCTGCAACCCAGGCATGTGCCCTGACCAGGAATTGAAGCGTGACCTCCTGGTTCATAGGTCAACACTCAACCACTGAGCCATGCCGGCTGGGCTAGAACTAACTTCTCAAAGAGCCCAGCATCCTGAACCAGAGAACAGACCGTATCAAAGCAGAAAAAGTGCAAGGTTTGTAAAGAGAGGTCACCAACCTTCACCCACCGCTGGCTGTGCTTATTCTGTGCCAGGGCCTGTGGGGGGGGCAGGGGAGGGGACCAGAGAGGATGGATTCAGTGACTGCTTTCCACACGTCTACACGGCCCCGGGGAAGGGCCAGAGAGGCCAGGACCCGACAGGCTGTCTCCCTCCTCGAACTGGCTGCTAGGGCAGTGGGTGCTACTCTCAGGGCACGCGAGGCTCATGTACATCGCCTCACTGGCTGGGGGCCCAGGCGCTGGCTCTGTCCCTCACAGGGCCTCCCGCCACACCCGGCTTCTAAACTAACGTGAACATGAAATTAAATGTAACACCCAGCTGCTCAGCTGCACCGGCAGCATTTCAAGTGCCCGCAGCCACGGGCGGCGTGTGGGTATCTGATGAAAGTGTGGTGATAGGACACATCCATCACACCTGTGTGACTGGGCAAGTTACTAAGAGTCTATTTCCTCACCAGTACAATCAGGCGTTGTAACAACAACAAAAATAACAGCTAACACGTTGCTTACTATGTGTGATGTATGTCCCATGGACTCACTCAACCCTCACAGCAGTTCCATAAATACGGTCACCCCATTTCTCCAGAAGCGGAAACTGGGGCGCAGAGAGGTTAAGTAACTTGCCCAAAGTCACACAGCTAGTAGGCACCTGAGCTGGAATGCAAAGCCGGCCTGTTTAGTCCCAGGTCCATACTTTCTCACAGGGCTGCCCTGGCCATTAGATGAGACAATCCACGAAGCAATGCTGGGTGAATGCTTGGCACTCAGCAAGTATTGGCTGTCAAGACTGCTGTGGTCCCAATGCTTACAGGACGCTAAGACTCGATGTCGTGCATGACAGGTCTGTGCTGAGAGCCCCACCTTCGGGGAATCTGAGCAAGGATCCCAAACCAGAAAGTGCAACGCAGCCACGAGGCACAGCGGCCTGCGCTCTGGTGCTGGCCACGCTGATGGAAGGAGCAGACAAGCACAGCGAAAGCCAGCCATCCCCGCTGGTCAGGGAACCTGCGCATTTTCCTGGCAGGGCTCTCCGAGGGCAGGGCAGCTGAGCTCGGCCCTGTGCTGGGGGACAGGGGCTCTTATTGGGGGAAGGGAGGGTGGTATGGCCCCACCTCGAATGCTGCCTGCCCCCCCTTCATGAACAGGGGAAGCAGAGGCCCCTGCAGCCACCAAGTAGAAAACAGTGATGTCTCCAGGTTCTCTGCCCAGCGTCCTCCCGCCTCCCCCTCCCCCTCCCCCAGCCTCCGGTCCTTCTGGTCCAGCACAGATGCCCTGCACGGCCACAGGAAATACAGACAGAGTCAGAGAGCGAGCCAAGAAAATGCCTCTCTCCTCCTGATGAGATTAGGCCTGAGGGAGGCCTCCTCCTGACATCTGACGCTGCCCAGAGCCGTCCCTGTGCCCTGAGGGGCAGGGGCCTCCTAAGATGGCCCCCTCCCCTGCCCCAGGGTCCCACCTGCTCTCTACCCCTCCCCCAAGCTGGGCAGCCTTTCTCTTGGTGACTCTGACCTGCCCCTCCCCGCCCCTGGTTCCTATCCTGCCCCCACCCTGACCCTGTCTTCCCCTTAGGGCCCTTCTCTGTCCTCAGGATAAAGCCCTGGGCTGGACTTGGGTTGTGCGCCCCTCCCTGCCCCCCCCCCCCGCATTCCCCCACGGCCTTCTCTTCTCCACAGACCTGCCCTTTGAACCAGACAGATTTATCTGCTCCCCCTGAAAGCACTGTGTTTTCCCAGCCCCCATCTTTGCTCACAGCCCTTCTCTCTGCCTCGAACCTTGTCAGCCCCCGAGTACATGGGCACTGGACTGGGCTCCCAGGACACCCCCTCCTCTCACAGCTTCTTCCTGGGCCCAGGCCAAACAGAACCACCTCCTGGGGCCTCCTAGCTCCCAGGACTGACAATCTCTCTGCCTGTGAGGTACCAGGGCAGGGGGAGAGGAGGGACCAGGTTCGAATCCTAGACCCACTTGTCTCTGCTCCTCAGCACCTCATCTGTAAAAGGGTCCTAATAGCTCCCTCGCAGGTCCTGCCAGGGGCCACAGAGAGAATGGGTGTCAACCCCCTCGCACGCGTCTGGTGCAAAGGAGGAGCCCAGCTGGTGGGTGCCCCCTCCTGTCCTGCTCCCTGTGATTCTTCTTTCTTTGACCTGTCGTCTGTCCATCCCCAATGGCCCTCCCCTTTGCTTTGCCCACCCACAGGCCAGATCCCATAGGCAGGCACTGGGGGCTGGGGGGAGACCATCTGGCCCCTGGATTGAGCTTTCACAGCACCACCAGCCCCTCCTGCCCGCTCTGGGCATGAGGACCGGGGCTGAGCCTGTCCTTTCTTCGCAGGCGTGCTGGCCAGGCCAGGCGGAGAGTCCTAATTCTGACACCATTTGTCCCATGACTCTGCACAAATCCTGTCCCATCTCAGGTGTTGACTTTCCACCCATAGACCGGCAATGCCCCGCCCCGCCCACCGGTTCGGATGATCCGTAAGGGCTCTGCAGCCTGCACATGCCAAACCCGGGGGCCGTGAGGGCGTGGAGCTGTCTGCCTGGCGCCTTCACCCTTGGGGGACACGGAACAGGGCTTCTCCTGTGTGTCCCCCCACATCAGGCCCTGACCCAAACTCCGTGTAGACTTATTGCCCCACAGTCTCCTTATCTAGCAGTTTCCAGAGATAAGGTCATGTGGGGCGTTCGAAAGACACCCCCAGGAGACAGAAAACGTAGAGGCTCCACTTCCTGCTCCCCGCCCCATCCTTGGCAGATGTTGATCTGTCTTTGGACAGTGAGGGATACCGAGGCCCAGAGAGGGAGAGTGCCTTGCTCAGGGTCCCCTTGAGCAGGAGACGGAGGTGAAGCTGGACCGCCTCCTGGGATGGGCGTCTGGCCAGGGCCTGCATTGTTGTCAGCGGGTCCCTGCCTCGGACCCAGGAATCAGCACACACCTGCCCTGCTGCTGGGCCCTCCCAGAGCCTGTCCTGCCCTGGGGCTGTGGTGCGGCAGGAGCCGTGAGGAGGCCGACATGGAACCAGCAAGCTCGATTCAGGGCAAACAGGCTAAGCAGGCTGCAACAGGGAGATGGAAATCTGGGGAGTTGGTGAGAGCTGCAGGGCAGATTTTTGAGCTAAACCTTAAGCTCAAAGTGAGTGAGCCCGGCACAGAGTGAAGGAAGGCACTCACTCAGGTGGAAGGCATAGCTCAGCTGCACCTCCACACCTGGCAGCATGGTGGCTCAGGGCGGAGCGCTGAGGCCAAGAGAGGGGAGTGCAGTGTGGGTTGGGGACGCCACAGGCACATTCAGGAAGCCATCAGGGTCTGGTTGGGCTGGGATCTGGGCGAATGCAGGGAGCAATGAGGGCCATGGCTGGAGAGGGGGCTGGGCATGGGCTCTGAACGCCGGCCACGGAGCTGGCACCTGAGACGACGGGAGGCATCCCAGTTTGTGAGCAGTGGTGTGACCTGGTCAGAGCTGACGTGGACTTAGCTGCAATTTGGAAGTTAGAACGTTTGCCCTGGGAAAGTACAGGGTGGGGCAACTGCATGTTTACAGTTGTTTGCAATGGAAAATAATGCAATAATTAATAAATTGAAATACAAGAATACTCTGTGTTTCCTGTACTCACAAGTGTAAACCAGCCTTGGCCCCACCCTATATCGTCTTTCTTAACTTTGGGCTTGTGTCTAAGGAAGAAATAAGTGGTTCTGTTTCATAGCTGGCTCTAGGAGGCTGGAGGGCTGCGGAGCACGGGGAGGGGGGGGAAGAGCCTGAGGCCTTCCTGGTCTGGACTCGGAGGAAAGGAGAGTCGCTGATTAGGGAGAAGTGCGCAGAGCAGGCGGATTTGGTGAGCAGGAGTCAGGGCCTGATCTGCCACCTCTACAGATCTTAGCTCTTCGAGCAACTGAGCCGGGAGGCCTGGCCTGCAGGCCACATCCCAGTAGCTGGGGCTTTTAAATCAGAAAATCGTTTTCTTTCATCCTTCAACCCATTCCCCGTGGTAGGAATCCCCAGGTCCGACTGAAGCCTGCTGCTCCTGCACATGCCTGGGCGGCCAGTGCTCTGCTCAGGAGGAGGGTGGGCAATCCCTTCCTGCTTCCCCCTCACCTGCTCATTAACACGGAGATAAATGCCGCCGCTCTGCCTTCCTCGACTCCCCAGCTGGCACTGTAACAGCTGCCAGGAGGGGATGGCGAGGCCACCTTCTCCCCTGTCCAGCCTCCCTGAGCTTCGCCCAGATGGTGTGTTCAGACTGGCCTGCTGGCCGGGGAGGGCAGCCGGCTCAGCGGAGGATGAAGCGTAGAGCGAAGACGTCAGGGCACCAGGCCGGAGAGGCGCTTCCGCCCCAACACCGACTCTCTGCAAGGACTGGTGACAGCATCTCCTTCACAGCGTTTTCTTTACTTTGTTTTTACATTTTTTTAATTTGTTGATTTTAGAGAGAGAGGAAGAGAGTGAGAGACTTTCAGAGAGAGATACAGAGACAGAAACAGAGAGAGAGAGAGAGAGAGAGAGAGAGAGAGAGAGAGAGAAAGAAACAGATTTGCTGTTCCACTTATTTCTGCATTCTTATTCTGAGGTTGCTTCTTGTATGTGCCCTGACTGGAGATCAAACCCACAACCTTGGCGTAGCTGGACGACGCTAACCAATGGGGCACCCGGCCAGGGCCTCTCCTTTACGTTTTGCGTGCAGCAGTGGGTCTGAAACTCCAGAGCCCCTCAGGAGGGAGGCTGATGAGCACCCAGATTGCTGGGCCCATCCTCGTCTCCGACTCAGCAAGCCCGGGGCCTGAGAATCTGCATCTGGCGAGTTCCAGGGACCCTCTGTGAGAACCCTGGCTGTAACCTGCTCCGTGACTGACAGTCCTCCCATGCACGTGGCATTTGCTCCTCACATCCACCTCGGGGTGGGGAGAAGCACCCCCCTTTTACAGATCCAGCAACTTGTGCTCAGCTCAGAGCAATGGGGTCACTCCTCTGAGGTTACGCAGCCAGGAGGCAGCAGGAGCCGGTCCTGCAAAGGCTCCCTGAGCACAGCCCCTTCCCAAGGCCAGCCCCTGCGGCTGTGATGCTTTAGGGCTCTCCCTCTCTCAGCTCTTCTTCCTGGTATACACACACGGCTCAGCACGCAGGAGCCGCAGGCACTCCCATGGCAGCCTCCCCGCCTGAAGAACAGGCATCAGGGCAGAGAGCCCAGTGCCCTCCCTTAGCCCCTCAGTGCCGACTGCGAATGTAAAGCTCTAATTCTTATCTAACCTAATTTTTAGCCAGACCTGCTCTCGAGGGACCGTACTGCATCTGGGGGCGAGAAACAGACACATCATCCCAGGATGGCCCAGGGCAGGGACTCAGCACAGCTGCCCGCCCTCCTTCCCACACCATTCCACCTGGAGAGTCAGGGCTTCTGCTTGGGTTGCTCTAGTGATGGGAAGCTCACCCCTCCGGGCGGGGGCAGAAGAGCTCAGCCGTTAGACTTCCCCCTCCTCCAGAGCGGAAATCTACGACTTCCCCCACTGCGCGCCAACCACATCCGCTGCCCCACAGCAGCCCCTCAGAGACGGGAGGCCCTGCCTACGGGCCGCTGGGATGGCTTCACTCCAGGTTAGGGAGTTTCTTGCATGACGCCCTTTCCCATCGTCTCCCCATTTTGGTTGCCGCCCCATAATGCTCCAGGCGGTCCCCATCTCACACCCAGTTTGGGGCCCAGACCCCCCTCGGGCCCCCTAGATGCAGCCTGAGGACCACTCAGTAGAGCAGTTCCCCGCAAAGATCCCAGACTTCATGTCTCATAATAGTAGCACTGGCCAGACCCTAAGAGATCATGGGGTGCAGGAGGGGAAACTGAGGCAGCATGCCCAGGGCCACCCAAACAGGGCAGAACCAAGAATGGGATCCAGGTTTCCAGCCCCCCCTCCCAGCCCAGGACGATCTCTAAGACAGGAAACAACGTCCCCTTTGTTCCTGTGTCTGGATACCATACCAAGCATTTTGTTCCTTATCTGCGCTGCCTTTCTCAGAGGGACAAATTCCAAGGATGGCTGGGGAAGGAAGATCTTCCAATTGCGAGGCCGGGTCACTCATCCCAGCAGGGCCCTCCTGGGGCTCAGATCTTCGGAGAGGGGGGCTGTGTTTCTTCCGAGTGAAGTTTAGGCTGGGAAAGATGGGGCTCCTTGGGGTCAGGAGGGAAGACAGACCCCAAGTCTGTGCTGGGAGAAAAGCCAGCGGAGCACCAGCAGCCCCACGGGGGGAGGGTAAATGGGGGCACATTTTCCATGTCCCCAGATGGAGACAGACCCCTGTGCTGTGAGCCCAGAGGGAGCCAAGGGGCCTCCGTCCTGGGAGTGGGTAGGAAGATGGAGACATCACAGTGTGATCGCCAACGGAGGGGGGGGGGGGTGTCAGAGCAGCAGCAGTAGCGCGAACACCAGCGTGGGACCCAAGCTTTTAACAATTATTTTCTTGTTTACATAATATGTTTCCTGAACCCCAAAGAGTGTCTTCCATGCCTCACCTTGGAGGCCACCAGGACAGAAGACGGGGGGCTCTCAGAGGGTTTCAGGCTGCAGGGGCGGCAGAGGTCACCTGGTCTCACCCCTCACTTTGCAGATGAGGAAACAACGGATGGGATGTAACTTGTGCAAAGTCACCTGCTGGTGAGTGTCAGAAGCCAAAGGGAACTAGTTCTTGATGCTGAAACCCGCAGCCTCCGTGTCCTGGCCACAGCCCAGCCCCTCGCTGGCCCTCTTCCTAGGCCAAAGGCAGGCCCCTGCACAGCTCAGCCCTCGGGCTGCATCCCCTGAGCTGTGAGGTCAATCGCCGGCTCTGAGGTTGCTGTGGGTGGCAGGGAGATGTGCATCCCAGCAAGCGTTACAAGTGCTACCAGGAAGGGGACGTGGGGCCTTCAGCAGCCTTGGATGTAGGAGTCACTCTGCTTCACTCGGAAGGCTCATCTTCCTTACCTGCGAAATGCGTCTAATTAAACCCAGCTCTCAGCTGTAGTTTGAGTGCCCCTGGGGTCCCGGGTCCCAGAGACAGCTGTGAGCTGGAAAGTAACCTGAGGGGTGTTGCCGCTGTCCTTACACTCCGGTGGGGTCTACCTGGGGGGAGAGATCTGGAATCCTGAGGATTCTGCTTCCGACCGCCAAGAACACCCTGGACGCTGCAGGACTCGGATCTCCTGCGCCCAATGGTCCCAGGGGTTCCAGCCCAGGCCTGGCGTGGGTGTGGGCCGCTGTGGACATGGGTCCTGGGCCTTCTGAGGCTCTATTACCCCTGCTGGGCAGGGGTAGTGGGGGAGGGCAAGGGCAGTAGGGACGGGCACAGTCCGCCTAGGTACAGGCAATAAGGGGGTGCATTTTCTATAGAGACTTAAAAAATAATAAAATCCACTAAGAGTCTGACTTTCTCTCCTCACGATGGGCCTGCAATTCTAAACAACGTCCGCGATAAAGCACTCCTCCTGCGCGGGTATCTGCCCAGTACCTGTCGCTTTCCGCTTGGACTGAGCCAAGCCCAACTGTGTGTGCACCGCGTCCTGAACAGCCCATATGCTTCCTGCCTCCAGCCGCTTGCCTGTGTGGTTCCTGGGCCAGGAACTCCCTCCCACCGCTCTGTAGGCCCAGCTCCTTCAGGGCTCAGCTGAAGCTGCACCTCTTGCGGGAAGCCTTCCTGCATGCATTCTTGTCCGTCCCCCGCGGGCCACGCGCCCTCCCCAGGCCTCCTGACTCCCAGCCTGGGCTGCGGACTCAGCAGCATTATGTTCTCTCCAGAGGAAGATGCAAGAAAGGCACCTCCCTCTGGCATCTGGAGCTCCCAGCACAGAAAACCACACCGGGAGAGCCACTTCCTAGCGTGTGGCCTCGGACACGTCCCACGGCCTCCCCCGTCTCAGTGTCCCTGTGCACGGGACCAGCTCGTCTTCTGAGAGCCTCCCTGCCTTGACCTGCCATCCCTTCTCTTGGCCGCACCATGCACCTTGTCATCATGCAAAAATGTTCCACCTGCTTCCAAAGTCAATAATTCAAGCACCCCCTTACTGACCACACCCTCCCCACCTCCAGGTCCTTGCCAGATGTGACCAGGCCTTTGTCAGTGCCCCCGATGGATCAATAAAAAGGGTTCAGACCCCAGGAGAGAGCCGTGGGCCACAGACCCTCCCCAGGATAACATAACGCAGGGCCCAGTCCTCCTCTCCAGCGTCATCTCGCCCGGGACCAGAGCGACACTCAGGGCGTTCAGTTCTTCACAGACCCGCTGCCTCCAGCCTCAGGGCCTGCACAGGCTGCTGCTCTGGTCCAGTCTGCTCCCCTCCCACCCTCACCTGGTTATTCCTACTTCCTTTTCCGATCTCAGCTCAAAAGTCCTTCCCTCCGAACAGCCTTCTGCGGAGACCCTGGACTGGGTACATGGCTCTGCACGCTGCCACAACCTCTCTGTTCATCCGGGTGCCTGCCCCAGGTTTTGGGGGACTCCAGGACTACTGCCCATATCTCCTTTGTTCTGTGAGCCCACGAGGGCAGCACCTGTGTCTGTTTTGCTCTGTTCTGTATGCCTAGCTCTGAGCCGAGCTTCACCTGCAGAAAGTGATCAAGACGTGGACAAAGGTCACGTCCAAAAATTAAATTAAAAAATAACTTTAAGGCCTGGCTGAGTGGCTCCTTGGCTGGAGTGCAGTCCCATACACCAAAAGGTTGCAGGTTCGATTCCTGGTTGTATGCGGAAGGCAATCAGTCGATGTTTCTCACATTGAAGTTTCTCTCTCTTTCCCTCCCTCTCTCTCTGAAAATCAATAAAAACATATCCTCAGATGAGGATTAAAAAAAACACAACACTTTAAGGAATAAATGAATGAGCTAATCTGGGCGAGATTCTAGGAGTCTGTGTGGAGCAGGCCCCTGTGGTCTCTCTCCAGGGTGGCCCACAGGCCAACCTCCTCCTGATAGTGGGCATAGCAAGGATGGGGCGAATGATCCAGCCAACAAGCTCTCAAAGCTCCCCCTGCCCCTGAGCTCCCAGCCTCCCCCAGGCCTGCCCCATTGCTCACCGTGCTGGGCACTGAATGACCAGCCCACGGGGCATTTCTGAACTGGCATGTGGTTTACGCCAAAGTGTGGACATGTTCTCCTGCCCAAGGGCCAGAACTCAGGAGCCTTTTCTTTGTGGGGTTGGATGAGGACAAAGTAGTGGCATCTAGTCAGAGCAGAGTTCAAATCCCACCTTTCCCTCTTATGCTGTGTGACCCTGCAAGAGTCACTTCACCTCTCTGGGCCCCGATCTCCTCATCTGTACAAACAGGACAAGAATATCTAGCCAGCGGTTGCTTGTAAGGATTGAGTGAGTAAAAGTACATTAAGGGTCTAGTCGGGGGGTGGGGGGCTGCCACGCGTCACAGCTAATTGATTTCAAGACACCACTTTTAAGCTGAAACTGAAATGCGACTCACGGTCAGAGTTTGTCTGCCATGTTTTCTATCCTAATGGGTTAAAAAACAATGGCGTCCCTCCCAGTAGATGGTGCCCTGCATTCAGTGAAATGCAGCAATTGCTTCACTTCCTTTGCAAAGAGGCAGGAAGGTCTGTGGGAGTCCAGGATCCAGAGAGCACGCACACACATGGTGGAGGGAAAGGGGTCTGCTGGGGTCTGGTCTGATGGCATGGAACCCTAGAGCATCGGGGAACCTGAAGGCACAGGCCCTGCCCCGGCCCCATGGCTTCTGAATCTGTCCCGCCGTCCTGGTCCCACGCGGGGGTGGCCGGAGTCCAGCAGGACCCTCCCCTTTCTGGCTTGGACCCTCTGCTCCCGGTGACACAGCCTGCAGTCCGTGGCTTTGGGGCAGTCTGGTCACAATGCTAACTGTGCCTGCAGGCACCTAGACCCTCAGTCTTTGTCCTCCAGTGCGGCCCACTTATCAAGCCGGCCCGGACTCTGCTCTCAGCTGCTCTGGAGGGTAAGCTGCGGATGCCACCCAGACCTCCCCGCGCCCAGTGATGCCAGACTGGCCGGTTATCACCGCCACTACTATTCTATTGTGACGTATATCACATACAGCCACATCTCAATAGAAATGAAATGTCTATCACGTATACAAATGTCAAAATAAAGACAAAAGACAATAAAACCCTGCCATCTGGTGAAACCGGCTTGATGTGTGTCTGGATATTTCTGTGTTGGTCACATGTGTGTAGATATATCCTTTTCCCATATTTGAACCAAACAGGCTCGTGCCACATGCTCTCTCCTTTGCTGTTCTAGTTACTGCGACATTGAAAACCTCTCAGTGACCTCATGGTGCTCCCCCTCCAACCCTTCCCCTCCAGGTCCCGAGGCCTGACCAGGATACAGCAGTTTATGGCCTGAAAGGTCCCTGGGGCACTTGTCCCCGCTTCCTCAGGTCATGGCTGCCTTCAGGGCCCCACTAAGCAAAGCCGCACCCACAGAAGTACTCTTGAGCTCTTAAATCATGGGGTGTGAGGTGAGTAGGGCTGTCTGTCCTGCTGGATTTGATTGCAGGCCTTTCAAAACAGGCCCGATGTTCTCCCAGCCCCAGACTCGAGGCTGGCTGGGTGTTCCCCTACCTCCGGGGCTCCAGACACCACAATGAACAACAAGGAACAGGTGTCTGGCGTTTTACAGCTTGTAAAGCATTTCCATACTCTATGCAATTTTGAGTCTCACAATACATTCGGCAAAGCAGGTAGCCACGACCTTCATTTTACAGATGAAAAGACTGAGGTTCAGAGAGGAGGGGTGATTTACCAAACGACCTCCCTGCTTTCCTTCCATTCAGAGTCTGGCCGACTCCAAACTGTACCAACAACCTCCAGAAAGCCTTCCCAAGCCCCACCCCACTCCAAGCTGTGCGCCCTTGAAGGTAATGATGGGTCTGGCTTATCTCCCCACCCATACTCTCCAAGTATAGAAAAACCTCAACTGATAGCTGCTGGAATGAAGATCATTACGATTATTAAGGCAGGAAATAGCCTCCCCACGTTGTGTATGAGGACAAGAGGCGTAAAGAAGGGACAGGACTTGCCTTCGGAGCACGTCTGTGACCAGGTCAGGTCTCCCCCTCAGAGTGTGGCTTCTTTCGTTCCACTGTGTCCCTGGTTGTCTGCACTCTTGGACTCCAAGCCACTGCCAGAGGTTCATTTCTGGATCCTCTTGCACTGGTTGGGCCCTACCTGGTCCAGCCAGGTGTGAAGGGGAGTGTGGTGGGAGGGGTAGGCCACCACCCTGGTGTAGCCTTAGGAATGAGCATTTTATTGTGCCGCGCCCTGTGCCAGCATTTTCTGTCTACATCTCACTTCATCCTGCAGCTGGCGCCATTCTGATGACACTTTGCAGATGGGGAGGGAAAGACCCTGGCTCAAGGCTCCCTCAGTGGTTGAGCTGGGCCTGGAAGCCAGGCTGCAGCCCTGGCAGCAGGCAGCCCCAGGAACGTGCAGGCCCGAGAGCCAGAAACAAATGCACAGGCAGAGGACAAGAGGCAACTCCTCCCGGGAGGCCTGCAGGCTCGGTTTGGCAAGGCCCCAAACTCCCCCTCCCCATCAGCCGGCCACCTCCCAATCAGGACCGGCTGCAGGATGAGACTCGGGCCCAGGGAACGCGGGCTGGCCCTGGCAGTCCCCTAGTGCCCGCTGTGGGCAGGGTCACACCACCTGCCAGCTCCCTGCAAGCTCCAGGCTCTGGGCCAGGCTGGAAGCAGCTGTCACATCAACCCAGCACAAGTCCTCAGCTCCCGATTTCTTCTTATTAGAGTAAGACCTCACAGGTCTGCTCTCAACTGGTTGTAAGATGCCCAGCCAGGCCCTGCCTTTCACTGGGCTTCACTTTCCCTCTCGGTGAAATGATGCTAGGGGTCAGGGGAATGGAAGGTGGGGGAGGGGAGTGGAAAAGCATGGTCTCAAAGGAATCCACCAACTCTGACCTTGCAGGCAGCATAGCACAGGGACTAAGATCCTGGACACTAGAGCCAGATGACATGGGTTCAAATGTATGGCCCTCGGCAAGCTGCCCAACATCTCTGGGCCTCAGTGTCCTCATCTGTAAAATGGGGACTATAGTAGAAAAAAGATAGAAAATAAATACACCAAGATACTTATATTGATTATCTGAGATGTGGGAAATTTATTTTCTATCTATTTTCCTGTCTTTTCTAAATTCTCCATTATCAAGTGTTTATAACATAAAAAACAAATATACTTTCTTTGTAAATTAACTTTATTGAGATACAATTTACTTATAATATCATATACCCATTTTAAAAGTGGGAATAATAATGAATAATAGTAGTATCCATCCTATAGATTGCTTTGGGGATTGAATGGGTTAATGTATGTAAAATCTTAGCTGGTACGTGGAAATGCTATTGTTTGCTAAATAAATAAGCCCAAGACCAGCCTGGCTTCCTCCTCCTTTTCCTGCTCACCTGGACTGGACCTCTTCCCCCTCCCCCAGCACCAAGCTCCTCCATCCCCTGCCCCTAAGTTCACTTCCACAACCTTTTTCTATACCCAAAGGAATTGCATTAACAGTCAAACTGGCCATGCCCCTGCCCTGTTCAAAAGCCTTCCATGGCTCCCCACTGCCCTGGACTAAAAGCCCTAGCTCGTACATGAGACACTGTTTAAGCAAGTTATTTAACTTCTCTGTACTTTTCTATTCTTAACTAAAAAAGAGGAATAAAAATATTATCTCCCTCACAAACACATAGGATTCCACAGTGTCTGGGTGGGGTACACACCTGACTCATGGCCTCTCTCACCTGTCCTCTCCCATAGTCACCGTGCTAGCCTGCTCTTCCTTGAACTTGCCAGAAATGGTCCTTTTCAGGGCTTTTGATGGGCTGTTCCTTCCACCCTTCCACCAATCTGGGAGTCTCTTTCCCCAGAAATCAGCCCAGCTCACTCTTCCATTTCCTTCCGGCCTTCGTCCAAACATCACCTCCCAATGAGTCCCCCTGACCACCCCATTTAAAACCGAAACTCCTCCCTTCCATGCCCCTTCACACACCAGAAATGCTCTCCTAGGTTAATGCTCCGTCTCAGTTATCATCACCTATTTTACTTACTTCCCCCCCTATTAGATAGCAAGTTCCTTTAAACAGTTTTTTGGTCTATATTTCTTATTACTGTCAAGACCCCTCCACTCACAGACAATACCTAGCACAATGTAGAAGCTCCATGAGTGATGGTTAAACGACCAAACGAACAATGCAAAGCGCTTAGGACAGAATCAGGCAGGTGGTGACTACTCTGCTCTTTAATGATTTCCATTTAGGCTGAACTAAATAAAATTGCCATTTCTTGTCAGTCAAACGCAGCCAGATATTGGCCATGTCACATGGTTTAACCTGATGTTTCCCGAGGCAGCCCGCAGGCCTGGGAGGCATCTCAAGGCCTCGCACACAGGAAGTGCCCAGTAAATGTTTGTCCACAGAACGAAGTCACCTACTCCTGGCCCTTCACTAGGTGTGATTGCAAACCACCTCCTGTCTGTCTGAAGAAAGCAACACACACACTGTAGGCTTAAAGTAATAAACAGAGGATCTTGCCAAATTATTTTTTGGTCCTCCTGAAAAATCTCTGTCCCCTGATATCTGGGAAAGAACATAAAAACAAAAACACACTATGCTCTAAAGCAGCGGTTCTCAACCTGTGGGTCGCGACCCCTTTGGCGGTCGAACGACCCTTTCACAGGGGTCACCTAAGACCATCCTGCATATCAGATATTTACCTTACGATTCATAACAGTAGCAACATTACAGTAATGAAGTAGCAACGAAAATAATTTTATGGTTGGGTCACAACATGAGGAACTATATTTAAAGGGCCAGAAGAAAATAATCCAGGCTTTGGCCATTTGGAAAGAACCAAGGTCTAAGGCTGAACAAAGTCCCTTCCCAGGGAAAAAGGCTAGCTGCCCGCCTCCGAGGGGACTCATTTGATGATGGTGGAGGAAGGCTGGAACATGATTTGGTTATTTCTTTGATTACCACTGCTTTTTCCAATAAAGGCTTCAGTTAAAATAGATTTAAGCCTAGAGCATGGGTTATCAGAGCTGAAAAAAATTCATCAATCATGGAATCTACCCCATTTCACAGATGGGGAGAGTAAGGCGCAGAAAGGGAAGGGTTTGGCCTAAGGTTACAGTGGGGTAGAGGAAGAGTTCATCCTTGGAATCTGTGCCCACTGACGTTAGTCCCCTGGCCTTTGGACCACACTGCTTCTTTGTTGGCCATTATACTCATCTCTCTCTCCCTCTGTAGTTACTTCCTTATGGGAAAGTCCTCAAAGTAGAAAGTTGGGGGCAAAGGGCAATTAAGATTATTTCATGGGCTTTTGAAACAAGCTGTCAGATTGTCCTGCGAAATTAAATCCACCAGAGAATCCCTATACCTATAGCCTGGTCAGCACAGAGGTATATTCTTTTATATTTATTTTTGCTAATTTTATAGGAATAAATACAGACTGCTTTCATATACTATTTGGTATGTGTTTTCACACACACACACGCCTTGGGAGCAGGACCCTTGGCTTAGATGCTGGTTTTCTCTGTGACCTTAGACACATCACATCCCCTTTGGAGACAATGATGCCTATCTCTAAAATAAGGGGTTGGGTGAGATGATTTGTTAAGATCCCATTTGTAATTTCATGGTGCACTTAAAAATATTTTAGCATAGGATGACTTTTTAATAACCAGAATCGGCCATGCTCCTCAACGAGGCCATTATGGCCTGGACGAGCTGAGCAGGACAAGGGGGCCCAGCTCCGTCACATGCGGAGATGACAGGAGATCTCGGAAGCACTTCACGCCTGTACCCCGGAGCCACGCCCGAATCACAGCACATAGATTTAGTCAGCTTTTATGAGAGGCGAAGGACACTCCCTGTGGTCTGTGCCCTTCCACCATGGCCAGAGGCAAGGCACGGTCACCTCAGCCCTCAGAATCACAGACTGAGGTCAGAGGTAGCGCACCCTGAGCAAGTGCGCATCCGGCCTCTGCTCACTATCTCTGATGACACAGCTCACCACCTGCCCAGGTGGCCCCCACTTTCTTCCTGCTGTAAGAAAGCACCTGGAGGGGGCGAGGGGGACAAGAGAGACCAGAAGACCAAGACTTGATTATCATAAACTACTGCCTCAATCAGGTCAGGACAGAAGATGGGGAAGAGGACAGACCGGGAGAAGAGCTCCTCTGCCCCCTCCTCTCACTCCAGACCTGAAGGCAGCTGCTAACCCAATGTGCACAGGAGGTGCAGGGACACTGGGCTCTGAACACACCCCAGGCTGACTACTGCCCGCAAGGGGGCAGACGCCTCAGGTCCCTGGTCCTGCCTTTGCTGCCTTTGGCTCTGGCTGGAGAAATAGTGCTGGGCCTGGGGCAGTTCAGCTTGCAGGTGAGATTTATTGGGACAGATGATTTGCCCCAGGGTGGGGGAGAGGGGGGGATGTCTACGTGCCCAGAGCAGGAACAGCAGATTCCAGCTGTTTACAGCTAGCGAGATCCACACCAGGACGGTGTGCAATGGGCAACAAGACCTTCCAGGGGGAGTCTCCCGGAGGGGGCTGGGCCGCATGCCAGAGGTCTTCACTCAGAGCATCCAGCCACAGTTCTTCAGACATGGGCTCTGACCCAGCCCCGGCTCTTAGCACTGCTGGCCTCTGGGGTCCACGCATGGACGTGAGCCACTCCTCTCACACCGGGCTGGGACACAGAGCTGAGCATATCCAAGGGTCTGCCCATACCGTTCCTTAAAGCCAGCTGCGTGTGTGGCCTGATCCAGGCACCTCTGCAGCCAAGGACCCCACCACCTTCCACCCAGGGATCCCCTAGCCCAGACCCGAAGCCGACTTGGCGGCAGACTCTGACCGCCCCACCTTGCACACCCAGGCCAGCTCGACAGGGACCTGGGGGTGTCCCCTCCTCCTGTTTTTTGTACCAAGAGGAAAAGTCCCAACACGGGTCCCGCGGGGCACTCAGGCCACAAGGGGGCCTGTCGGGGCCGGCTGGCCACACCCAGGGTGAGCGGCCCTCACAGCGGGCGGGAGGGGTGAGCGCTGGACAGTGCCCATCCGGGCCCTAGCCGTCCGGAGCCTAGACCTGGGGGCGGCCCCTCCTCACCGCCCAGTGAGAAGGGGGCCACGATTGCGCCCCCTACCCCGAACGGGAAACTGAGGCCTGGGGAGGAGCAGCGCTTTGTGCAAGGTCACGCGGAGGGGCTGGAAGCCAGGTCCCCCGCGCCCCGCCGGGTCCCCGCGGCGCGCCCTGCCCCAGCATCCCTCCCGGGTGCTGCAGCGGGAGACGCAGCACACACCGCGCGCAGACCGGGGAGGCACGGCTGGCAGCGCGGGGCCGCCCTACCTTGATGACGGCCGCGCAGGTGGCGGTGGCGTCCGGATCCGGTTCCGAGCTCCTCGCCGCCCGCCGAGTCCCCGCGCCCAGAGCCACCGCCTCCTCCCCGACAGCCTGGCGGGCGGGGCTGGTGGGCGGGGCAGGAGTCTGGCACAGCCCCGCCCGCGCACCCCGCGGGGCCACCCCTCCCTCTCCACTCCCCCAGCCGCGCTCCCGGCCCCCCGGGGCTGGCCTCGGGGCGTGCACACGCGCACAGACCCAGCGCACACACCGGCGTGCACTCGCCGCAGTGATTGGGGCGGGCTCCCCGGCGACTGGCTGAGGCGGGGGACAGTCAGACCCGCCTGGCTTGACGTCGCGCCGGTCCCCTCGCTGCGTGGGACGGGACAAGGGACTCGACCTCCCGGAGCCTCCGTTTTCCCGTTGGTGAAATGGAAACAGTCACCGTGTCTGTCTCAGGGAGCCACTGAGAATTAGATGAGACGACCTAATTCACCAGTCCGGTGAAGTGCGCGCGCAGAGCCCGCCGCAGGAGAAGCGCTAGGTAAAGCCGGCCCCGGAGCCAAAGGGCTGGGAGCGCTGCGGGGTGTCGGACGGATTCTTCCTTCTCCCGGCAGCCAGGAGGGGGCGCTGCTGCGCAGCCTGGCAGGCTTGGGGTGCGGAGAGGCGATGGGGAGGCCCCCGCCTTTGAATACCACCACCTACCACTGTTCTTCGCACCTTACGTGCATTAATTAGCTCACAAGCCCATGAGGTTACACTATTACTCAGTTTACGTATAAGGAAGCCGAGGCCCAGGGAGGTTACATACCTCGCTTTAGAACACACAGCTAATGATTCCCAAGACCGAGCTGATAGCCACTCGGCCTCTCTTGAGAAAAGCTCTTTGTTTTGTTCAGTGTGGTATCTCCAGGGCCTAAACAGTGCCTGCAACATAGTAGGCCTCAACATCTGTTGAGCGATTAAAAGTGCACACCGTGTCCTAACTTACATATATTTCATTTAATCCTGATAACTCCTTTATGTGGCCGCTATGATTACCCTCACTTTACAGATAAGAAGAAAATTGAGGCTTAGAGTCGCTAAGTATTTGTGGTCTCTTGATCATCTCCTTAGAAAAGCCAGGGCCAAAGCCTGTGAGTCAGTGTTCATTGGGCCACGGCCCTGCCCAGAGCCCATGGGCTCTCTGCTTACCACCCAAAGCCCAGCCCCTCAGTCTGGCCTGCAAAGCCTCGGCTCCGCGGCCCTGACCCGGGACTGTTGAGCTGGCCTGCTCAGTAGGCCTGCTGGATGCACACTTCGGTACCAGCAAGACAGCGTTATTTGATGTTCCAAAAAGCACATGGAAAATCAGAATGTTGTGGGAGTTCCTTATACTTACGGTTCAATGTTGCCTTTATTTTTAATGACACCTGGGGACCAGGCACCATAACCTTTTGAAGGCTAAGGCACCTGAATGTCTTAACTCACTTGGGCTTAGGCAGTATCTCTGGAACGTCTCCCACCCCCTTACATACTCCTCTGTGCCTTTGCTCACACCTTCTCTTCCACTAGGAATTCTTTACCGCATCAGCTCCCACTGTCCAAACCAGGGGTGGGCAAACTTTTTGACTCGAGGGCCACAATGGGTTCTTAAACTGGACCGGAGGGCCGGAACAAAAGCATGGATGGAGTGTTTGTGTGAACTAATATAAATTCAAAGTAAACATCATTACATAAAAGGGTACGGTCTTTTTTTTCAATAGTTTTATTTCAAACGGGCCGGATCCGGCCCGCAGGCCAGAGTTTGCCCACGGCTGGTCTAAACCCACTCATCGTTCCTTCCAGGTTTGCACCAACATGCTTCCCCAGGAAGCCATCCAGCTGCTCTGTGGATGCCCCCCCCACCGCCCCCCCTCCCCCAGCCTTATATCTGCACCATCCCACACTGTGCCATGAAGGTAGGTGGCTGAGACTGCTTGGGAAAAGGCTGGTTTGACAGGGACCTGTGGGTGCCGTGGGCATAGGGACCAAAGGGCAGAAGAGAGGACACTGGAGGCCTCTGCAATAGACATCCCTGGGACCCTTCTTGGAGATGCCATGTGTGGGGGGTCCTTTTCCCTGCTCCTTCCCTCCCCTTAACCGTGTCCATTTAAGGAAAGCTAGTCCCTGGCATCCTCTGTACTGCACACATGGGGAAACAGTGGAAGTGACTTTCCCGGGGAACCCTAGCTGGGAAACCACATAACAGGTCTGGCTCCAAAGCTGGGCCCATCTGCCAGTACTTCCTGCTGGGCTGTACTGCTGCTTGGGATCGGCCAGGAAACCAACACCTTCCTTCCCTAGGTGTCAGCATGGCCTGCTTTGTTTAACCTGCCATGTAAGGGACCTTGTGTGTGTGTGTGTGTGTGGGGGGGGGGTCGGAAGGGGGGGCGGCAAATCCTCTGTCTACCTGCCCAACTGGGACTTTCTGTACCATATGGTCCTGTGTGGTGGGAGGCTGAGCTGAGAAATAGGGCAGCAGCTCCGGGAGGTGAGGTTCTGAGTGTGGGGTGGGGGGCCTCCTCAAGTGCCCTCCAGGCCCTTCCTCTTCCTTTGAGCACTCCCTTTCTTCTTAGGATTTGGGCCCAGGGAGGCCCCTGGGTACTCCTCCCCCTCCCTGTAGAATGGGCTGTGGACCTCAGCTTGCTGGGGTCTAATATTAGTCTGGAGTGCGGTGCTTAAGCAAGAGGTCCCATCCCCTGGGGTAGGAAGGTGGGGGCTGTGAGGGATCAGATCCTCCAGCCCTGGAAGGCAGCAGCCCCTGGGGATGGGGGCGACAGCTGTGGTGCAGGGCCAGGAACCTGACACCAGGGGTGGGCCCCAAACGCCCTCCAGAGGGCGGCAGTCTCTCCAGGAGCAGCAGCAGCCTCAGACCTTAGGAGTGTGACTTTTTCTGCCACAGCCTGCTGGTCAGGCAGACGGCTTTTCCGTCCATTTCTCTTTGCCTGGGGCTCTCCCCACAGGCCCTACACCACTCCGGAGGCTGCCAAGGGCCAGGGCAGCCCTTTCCCTTGGGTCCATGGGGGAGGGGAGCTGGGAGGAACCCTCCCTGGTTCTGCCTTAGGGCCTCTAGGCTTGAGCGTGGCTTAAACTCTTAGGCCAAGTTAACCTCTGAGCCTGTCTCCTCATCTGTAAGCTGAGCCTGGCCTGTAGTGGGCCAGTGCTCTATGCCAGGCAGCTCTCCGTCCTGGCTCTGGCTCTAGCTCCCCTCTTCGGGGCTGGAGGAGGCCCCACCAGTCAGTCCTCACTGTCCTGTGGTCCCCAACCTCTCAGTGTATCACAATGCCCGTGCCCCACAATAGGCTCTAAGCGGGTCCAGCATCAGTGTTTTTGAAAAGCTGCTCAGAGGATGCTAGTAGGGACCAGGGACCAGGTCAGGTTACACAAGTGGGCAGAGCCTCTCCTCTGGGGGGGGGGGGGAGGGAGGGGGGGCAGAGAAGGTGGAGGAGAGAAGAAAAGTGGAGAGAAGGAAGAGAAGGAAATGAGGGAGGGGAGGGGAAGAGGAAGGGAGAGCATGGGCGAGTTGAAGGAAGATGAGGGAGGAAGGGGAGTGGGTGAAGAGGGAAGACAGGAGGGCCCACTCATCTGGCAGCTCCTGTCTGCTCCAGGTGGTTTGCCATTGGCTGAGGAGGGAACCTGACTTTCAAGGCTGCAGTCTCTCCTGGAGCTGGGCCTCCGCAGGCCTGAGCCCTCGGAGTGAGGGTTTCCTCATGGAAAGACCACCTGCCCATAGTGGCACTGTACTCTGTGCCAGGCACCAGCTCTTGTCTCCCCCGTCACGGCCCTTAGGGTTACAGCACCCAGCTTGTTGGGGTACAGCCAGGACCCCCCAGTCCAACCTCACACCACCATCACACTTCACAGATCCTTCTGGTGACAAAAGGGCCTCAGCATATGAAAAGTAGAGTGAAAATGAGAAAGGCCGTCCAGCCCTTGTGGGGATCCGCAGGAGGCCTGGCGTCCTCGGGCCGCCTGCAGCCCCGTGAATGTGGTGGGCAAGAACCCTGCGCACCCTCCCCACGGTCGTGTGGGGCACAGCGTGGGGGAACTGGGTGCCTGGTGTGTCAACCCATGTGCACACCTGTGGGTGACAGAGGGCCTGTCCCCGTGCCCAGCGATGGGCACGGTCTCCTTCCCCAGCCCTGGACAGGAGCCTCAGATCAGAGCTGGGCCTCCCTGTGAGAGCCCCGCATCCCCAGGCCTTCACACTGAAGCTTGAGGAGCCCGAGGCTGCCCGGAAACAGTCACAGGTTTTGCAGTCAGTCCGGCCTGGATGCCCTGCCTCGAGGGGACTGTGGGGCCTCTGACTGAGGAAGGGCTGGAAGAGCCTGGAACTGGAGCTGAGTCCCCACAGCCCTGACTTGGGGCAGCTGCAGCGACCCTCTCACTGCCTCGTCCTCACCCTCCAACCACCTCTTTCAGAGTGGAGGTGACTCTTCTTGCCCGGCCTACGAAGTTGGTGGTGGGAGATCGGGTCGGACAGCTGACCCAGGGCTCTCTGCCCAACACCACACCCAGTCCTCTTGGTGATAGGCATGGGTTTTCCTTGGGACCACCCCTCCTCGGGCTGTGAACAGAAAGGAGAGCACAGATACCAGGCTCAGAAAATGGGTCCCGGCACAGGGAGGTGCTCTGGCCCAGGAAGACAGAAGCCCTAAATGCACAGGGCCCAGCTCTTCGGGAACCCGACCAGCAGCCAGGGACGTCCTAGGCCGGGAAGGCCCGTGTGGTGGGCTCACCCAGGAACAGGTGGGGCTCACCCAGGAACAAGTGGCTACTGAGAATCGGGTAAATTCCAAAGCTTGTGAACTATCTCTCGTATTTACATGGTTTTATACAGAAGAACTTAGAGAATGTTCACAGTTCCCTATAAAGACAGCACTCCTGTCCGCGTGCTAAAGTGCTCTGAGGAGGAAGTGAGGAAGGGGCAGCATCCTTGGGCACCCAACCAGCACACAGCGTCCTGATGGGGTGACTGGAGCCCAGAAGTGGAAGGGACTTGCCCAGCGTCACATTGGATGGGCTCCAGGGGCTGGACCACTGCTCCAAGGCCGCCCTCCTGTGGGCCTGCCAGTCAAGAATGGAAGGGCTTTGGGGAGCACAGGTGGCCCCGTCAGGCTTCCCCGTCACCCTCGTCCTCACTGGTGCAACCCTCGGGCACCACCGGGTCCTGGGCTGCCCGAGTCTCCAAGTACTCGGCCTTGAACTGCTCCAGCTCCCGCAGCTCCGCCTCCAGCCGCTCCCGGTGGACCGCTCGCAACTGCTGCAGCTGTTTCATAGGAAAGGGGTTCATGTCGTTGAAGGCGATGCTCATCAGCTTCCTGGGGGGAGAGCACAGTCAGCCGAGAGCACAGTGTCCCAGGGCACCCGCATTCACCGTGCCTCCCCAGACAGGCCTGCATCCACTCTGCCCTCATGGCTAGGGCCCCTGGCCCCTGCCTTTGGGGAGCTCACCTTTCAGGGAGGAAATGGTAAAGAAGAAGACAGTTTTGACTCCAAGTCATATGTACTGAGGCAGGAGGAAGCTTGGGGCTATGGGGGCTCTGACCCACTGAGGATAGGGTGGTCAGGGAAGGCTTCCTGGAGGAGGTGACATATGAGCAGGTGTGGTGGTGGGAGTGGTGGAGAGAGCAGGGGTGGGTTCTCACCGGCTGTTGAAAATGGTCTTGGTGAAGAAGCGCAGGTACTGGTAGATCTCTAGGCTGTCCTGTAACCTCAGGATCTCCTCCTCGGTGTACTTGAAAATGGCCAGGGCATAACGGAACACCACCTGGGGCCAGGTGGGGGCTCAGGAAGGGTATGGGCGGCCAGGGCAGGTTATCCCCAGAGGGAGAACACACACACCACGGTGGGAGGCCCTGGATAGGCTGCAGAGGTTGAGAGCTTGGAGGCGACGTGTGCAGGGAGGCCACGGGGAAGGGGAGCTTGGCCTTTGGGGATTGGGGCAAGTCCTGGCTCTACCCTGATGGGGTTAACACTGTCTTTCCATGGGGCACTAGCAGGAACTGATGAAATGGCAAATCCCAGGGTTCTGTGAACTGTGCAGTGCGTATGTCATCAACCACCGTGTGGAAATGGGCGGATGGTGGGGGAGGGCCTGCCCAGGATCGCCCAAGAGCTGGGACCAGACCCAGTGCCAACCTCCCAATCCAGGGCTTGGTCCAGGGGAGCGAGGAGGGGCCCAGGTGACTGGAGTGGCCACGGACAGAATAGGGATGTGCCTCCTGGGTCGTGCTCAGGCTTCCTCTCCAGGAAAGGAACCTCCAGCTTTAGGAGGCATCTTGGGAAGCAGAGCCACTCCCTCTCATGTGTGCGAAGCACATAATTTACAAAGCCAGGCTCCCAGCAGATGTCCTCAGCCTGAGAGGGTCACTGTCCACCCATTTTCCAGGGGCAGAATCGAGACCCAGGGGTGATGGTCCTGCCCAGGGCCCCTTGCTCACCCTACCTTGGTGCCTTCGTACAGGAAGGCGTCCCAGACCTGGAATAGGATATTGCTGATGAGACTGTCGGCAAAGACCACGAGGAACCAGTTGAAGGTGATGAAGGAGAGGTCCACGCGGAGCTGCCCCAGGTGGGCCATCAGCCTGGGCAGCTTCTCTGAGAGGAGGTCCTGGAGCACCCGCTGGTCCACCTGGCGGCCGACGAGGGGGCCCGTCAGCTGCTGCCCTGGGAAGGGGCTGCCTCTTTCCCTTCTGCCCCCCTCTCCCCGCCCTACCCAACCACACAGTCCTGGAGCCTCAGTGTGGGCCCTGCCCTGCCCCCAGGGGTTGGGGGTGTGTGTGTGTGCGGAGGGGCTCGGACAGCCTGGCTGGGAGAAGGCACAGCAGCACTTCACGCGCTGCTCCCAGGCTGCAGTGCAGGCTTTGCCATGGAGGTCTCTGTGGGATGGTAAGGTCATGGACAGTGTTCTGGCCCCTGTATCCTCTGAACCTCAAGCCAAGCAGCTCAGCTTGTACCAGCTGATGCCACAGCTGCTTCTCTACACCCACTTGGGCCTGAGGTACGATGCTCTAAGCATGTTTGGGGGGAGTCACACTGTCCTGCTGCCCTGGACATCAGTGGCTGCCAGTGGCCTCTCCAAGTAGTCACTGTCTTGCCTCCATCCTTGTTTTACGTGACCCTGTTGATTACTCCCAGCACTGGCTCCTTCCCAGGCTCTAGGACAGTGGTTCTCAACCTTGGCTGCACATTAGAATCACCTGGGAATCTTTTTTAAATCCTGATTTCTGGGCCTCAGATGAGCTCAGGTGATTCTAATGTGCAGCCAAGGTTGAGAACTACTGCTCTAGGACATGGTTCTTTTCTGGTTGACCTGCCACCTCCAAGACAGGCCCATTAAGCCTCCTGCTGCTCTTGTTTTCCTGTAACCCTGTTTCTCACCCCTCCCCTCCATGTAAGTCCTCTTCCAAGTGTTAGCTGTTGGCCATGGCTACACACGCCCCCCCACCCCCCCTTCCTTCCTCTCCCAGGATCCCAGGTCCATCCACTGTGAAGGCCTAGAGTCCAGCTCAAAACCTAGAGTAATTCGCTCAATCTAAGATGCCACTGAACCTTCTGAAGGATGAACTGATATGATGTCTGAGATTTACTTCAAGGTCATCAAAGGACGAGTGGGTGGAGGTCTAGTGAAACAGCACTGGCCTATGGGAAAGGAGCCAGCTCCTGCCTTCCACCCTCTGTTGCCTCCAGCCTGGGTCACGGCCACCCTGGGACCACATGATGAGCGGGGGGATGAAGGCCCATGCCAGGATGGCAGAGGAGAGGGCCAGGAGGAGTCTTCAGCTTTGTCATTACCTGAGAAGAATCCCCCCTGTAAGCTGCAGTGAGCCGGGCTTTCCTGCCAACATCCTCATGGGATTCACCGCCTACGTCTGATTGACCTTTCTACTCCACACCTGAATACCCATCCCTCCTGTGCGTCCTGCACCAGGTGGATGTCCCAGAGGAGGAATTGGAGTTGGGCGATGGATCGTAGGAGGAAAACAGAACAGGAAGGCCGGGCAGATAATGGTTTGGCAGGTTTGGGGCTGGGAGTGAGAAAGTTCCCTCTAGGTGGCCTCTCCCCACAAAACAGATGGTGCTGACGCAGCAAGAACAGGGCAAGGGGTGAGGCGGGAGAGCAGGCGAGGTGGGAGAGTGGAGATGGGAGGCTTGAAATGGCTTCATTTACACCCCTCAACACCCAGGCAGTAGTGCTCCTCCCATTCAAAAGTGGACAAGCCTGGGGTCAGAGAGGTGATCTCATTTGCCAAGGCCACACAGCTGGACACTGGAGAGTGTGGCTCTCAGCTCACTGGACTCCAGGCCCAGCCTGTGCTCAGCGGACAGTGAGGCGAGATGATGGAGGCAGCTGTGCTGCACGGTAGGGAAGGATGAATGTGTGTGAAGAATCACCACCACCTCCATCCTCCCAAGCCCATCTTCCACCTTCCTGACCTCTATTTTGAAATGTTTTACTGGCAAATAGCAAGTGACACTAGATTTTCTTCTCTGCTCCCCAGAAAACCAACCATTTCTAATGTCACCACTGGAATAACAACTGTCTTCTATGGGCAGGGACTCCACAATTCTAAAGGTCATCAGCTCACCAGCACTTCCTAGCAGTCCCAGTGAGGGGCTACTGGCCCACTGTACAGAGGGGTAAATAGAGGCTTGAGTGATTCCTGACTTCTGAGACTCACTGGCTTGTAGGAACAGCTCGGGCTGACCTGCATAACTCCAAAGCCCCTCCCTGCCTTGCTTACCTGGGACGCTGTCAGCGTCTTGCTGTAGTAATCAGCTGGCATGATGGTCTCCACGATGGCCACCAGGCACCAGAAGGCACTCTCCTCTTCACCCAGGACCAGCAGAGCGATGGCTGCCAGCCTGTGTGGGAGGAAAGGAGGCCAGGAGTGATAGAGGTGGCTCCTGGGTCCCAGGAGGAAGTCCTGCCCCACCCCACTCCCTAGCCAGGCTGCTGTTTTTGGCACCTGGGGTGAGACAAACATGCTTTTGGGGAGTACTACATTGGGGATTTCCACAGCAAGGGGGATCAGCTTAGAGCAGGAGCTGTGAAGTCTGGTTGCCTGGGTGTGAATCCTGGTCCTGCCACTTCCTTGCTGGGTGACCCTATGCAAGTTACATAACTTCTCTGAGCCTCAGCAGCTTCCTAATAATCACAGGACTGTTAGGAGGATAAACACAATGAACACATGGTAAATGCCCAGCACAGTGCCTGACACGTGGTAAGTGCTTTCTTTATAATGCTAACTATCCTTATCTTTGAAAAAAACCACACATTTTTATAGATTTCAGAGAGAAAGGGAGAGGGAGAGAGAGAAACATCAATGATGAGAGAGAATCATTGATTGGCTGCCTCCTGCACGCCCACACTGGGGATCAAGCCCACAACCCGGGCATGTGCCCTGACCGGGAATTGAACCGTGACCTCTTGGTTCAAAGGTCGACGCTCAATCACTGAGCCACACCAGCTGGGCCAGCTATCTCATCTTAATCTCCACAGGCTTTGAGACCTTTGCAAGTGTGCAAACCTCTCTGAGCCTTCCACCTGTGCAGTGGGATTAATACTACCTGCCTCCCAGGGCTGAGAGGCATCTGGAGTGAGAAGATAGCCCCGACAGTGCGTGGCTCGCTGTCTGGCATGTACCAGGTGCTCAGTTCATGGAGATCGTTTTCTCATTTGCTTCCCCTCTCCCCTAAAGTTTTCACGGGGCTCCAATGGGATCCGGGGTAATGAAACACCACAGTGCTGAGCAGGGAAGTCTGCCTGGAAAAAGTACTGTTTTCTCTACTTCTCCCATCTTTCCTGATGTGTCCTCCAGGGCCAATTCAAGAATACATTTTCCAAAATGTCCTTGTCTGTCAGGATGCTGGGTCGACACAAAGTCACGTGTTCAAAGATGTTTAGGGCATGCTGCACACTCTAGCTCCCTCCTGGAGGCCATGATACACAATCTCTTAGCAAGGCCTCTGAAATCCTACAGTGAAGACACCTCGTGTGACCTTCTGGCCAAGGTTGTCCAGGGGGGCATCGGCCCCTTTTGACAGTGCACCCATGAGCACCCTTGGCAGTGTTGGAAGGCTCACATTCTTGATGGGCACACAGCACATTTCAGTGTCCAGATGTTTATGCTTCTCTGGGCTTTTACTGGATTGGATTCAGGACCTCCAACCTCTTCTCAGGTTCATATTTTTTAAAGAAACAGGGTCAATTCTCAAAAGAAAAAAAATATCCTTTATCCCTCCCATAGACTCAGAAAGACTCTCTCTTCATTCTGGCTAAAATATCTGTACAAACCCTCATGAGTCTGAGCTGAATGGATGACAGTCACAGGTCTCCTGGGAAAGAGAGAGCCCTGCCCTCTCAGAGATGGGGAGGGTAGTGGCAGGTTCAGAGGTCATATGGGATAGCAAATGTACACTACCCTGGCCACCACTCCCTTTGACTATGCCCAGGGCAGACATAACTAACTGGTCATGGCACTCTTCCCACTGAGTGTGGAGGCTGCCTCAGAACTCTCACAGACAAGGCTCCAGGCAGCGACGTCCTACCAATCTAGATAAATTCATTGCCGACACCGTAAGACTGAGGCCCAGGAAGCAAAAGTGACCTGCTCAGGGCCACACGGTCAGTTGGAAGCAGAGTGGAAAGAGAACCCAGGGCTCCCCAAGTCCATGCCGGTGTTCTTGCCACCTCACCCATTCATTAGAGCCTGGATGTGCTCAGTCCTGGAGCTGGCTGCCAGCAGCGGCTTAGATTGCTGCACATTAAAAGGTCAGCGATGAGAGGCTACTGCTACCAACTAGGGCCTATGAACTGCTCAGGGCTGCAGCCAGACCTAAGGCATTTAGAGCCCAGTGGGTCTGCAAAGAAGGTAGTATGGTAATGGGGGGTGGGGGAAGAATGGGACACAATTTTTAGCACTCTGCTATAGTTTAAAGGGAAATGGCTTTAAAATGTTTGCTCTAAATTAGCACTAAATCATCATATTTATCACCCTCTAAACAGGCAGGATTTGTTGCATATACTAGTAAGCAGTGTCTGTCCTCCACAGGATACACACAGTTCCCACGGTGACCACTAGATGGCGGCACTAACAAGTGAAAGGGTTTGAAGAATAAGCACCACCCTCTACATTAAAACAGGCTCTACTACGATTAACTTCCTATTTAAAGCAGTCACATGAATATTTTTCTAAATACCAATAATCATTTAAAAAAAAAAAAAGCATTCAGAGAAAGAAGTAAAGAAATACTGTGTGTGTGTCACCCCTCTCTAGGCCTCAGCTGCTCCTGTGTACCCCTCCCCCTACTTTTCACATAGGGAGAAGCATCTTTCCTTGTGACTTACCTGTAACCCCTTTCTGCTATAGGAGTTTGCCTGCCTCTTCAAGCACCGATGAGCTGTTCTGCGTTTAACTCAGAATTCCCAGTAATTGTACATGTATATACTCAATTTTGGCTGGAAATAAAGTATCAGAAATATCTACCCATGGGAACCATTTGCATGTGAGTAGGGATAGTCTCAATGTTTAATCTGTGTTGAATAAATGTCACACCAACTATCGGAAAAAAGAGCAGAATGGCTTATGTAAATTTTGCTTGTGCATGTATGTTTCAAGTGAGTCAAAATTTGCTTTGGGAAATATCTGAGAGTGTGCAACTTCTCCTGAGATGACTGGGGGCATCCATGAGAGCCCCCACAGTACTGAGGGGGCAGCCCTACCGAGGCACCCACCTCCACCCCCGATCTTCTGCGTATTGGTATAAGGAGAAATGAATCCAGGCTGGGCCCATCGGATTCCTTCCTTTGGGAATTTATATCTGGGACAGGAGGGCATGCACAGAAGGGAGACCCATTGAAAGGCTCTAGGCTCAGGGCCTGAGGTCTCCATTCCGACAGCCTCCACAGGCCCTAAATGTCCACGGAATGATGGACAGAGAGCCTGGTCTACTGAGAGAGAAGGAAGCAGAAATGTGGAACAAGAAGCCACAGACCACGCAGCCCCACGGGGGACTGCAGAGCAGTACTTTCTCAGCTGCACAATCACAGGGACCTGGTCCCCATAGAATGCGGGGTGAATGATGCCCCCTGGGGCTGTGCAGTTGCCTCGGCTTCCAATGACCATGTGGTCTGTAGCTCTATTTTCTTTTCCTGGCTTGTGTGAGGTTCCCTGTAACATTTGCAGATTCTCTTTTCCTTTGGCTCTGCTGAGAGGGTTTTGTTTGAAGCAAATGATCCCTGACCCAGACAGTTCCACAAGCTGTGAGCTGTGTTTGCACAACACAACTCCAGGGGACTGGTCATGCTTTCCCTGGGGGTGGCACTCCCTGAGCACAAACCGAAGCAGAGCGCCTGGGATGAGGAGCCCTGAGCTCTGGCCCTCTGTCCTGAATGTGTCCTTTCACTGCTTGTCCCCATCTGTACAGCGGGGATCATATCAAGCCTCCTGGGCTCACCTCTCCGGGTTCTGGGAGGCTCCAAAGAGACAGGGGGCTGCTCTGAAGGACAAAGGCTCTGTCCTCACTGGGGCCTTGGGGCTCACCTGTTCAGGCCCTGGCAGTAGCCGATGGAGGGGTTCTGCCAGGAGAAGGCCAACAGCACCCGGCGGAGCTTGTCAGGGAAGCTGGAGGTGGGACAGGTGAAGTGCTTGTTGTTGGTGAAGGTACGATTCAGGTCCAGCTCGATCTGGCGGGCAGCAGGGTGCTTGCAGGTCTGGCTCCGGCTCAGCAGCTCCTGGTAGCGGCCAGGGGCCTGCAGGTGCTGCACGCGGCGGTGAATCAGCCACCTCCAGACTCGAGGCCGGTGCTCCCGGGACACACCCATCCGCAGCAGCTGCTTGAGCTCCACGGAGGGTGCGAGCTCACCCAGGGCAGCCCAGCGCTCTCGCAGGGGGCGCTCCATAGCCTCGTGGGCCAGCAGGTGGTGGGAGTGCACCTCCAGTGCCTGGATCTTGGCCAGCAGCTTCAGGTCTTCCACCTCGTAGCTGGGCACCGTCTGGAAGCCATACTCATCATACTCGCTGCCAGGAAAAGCCCATGTTAGCAACCCCTTGCAGATCCCTTCCCCGGATAAGGGGCAATGGGGGAGGGGTACATCCTGGGCAAGGCTCCTGCCTGTGTTTCACTTCCGGTTAGTTTATTACTTCATGTTGCCTTCGGCCCAAGGAGTCTTGCGCTGTCAATATAGAACCCCACTTCCACAGCCAGTAAGCCCAAATGGATGGGGCAGAGACAGCATCAGCGCTAACCAGAAGTGGGAGGGCTGGGGATCCATTCCAGACGGCCGTTCACTTATTCACCATTTGCCCTTGTGTGGGCTCTGCACATGCTATCTCATTGAACCCTACTCTTGCAACCAGGGTCATACACACATGTGTGGAGGCTACACATGAGGCTCTGAGAGGTAAAGTGACTTGTCTAAGGTCACACAGTGAGAGACCCAAGTGTGGCTCCAAGACCGGAGCTCCCAGCCACAGTGCCGCCTGTTACATTTAACTGTCCTTGTCCATTGGGCTCAGGGGAGGCAGCTGGCTTATCCCTTCTCCTCCCCTTTCAGACAAACCTCTGGGGGGCATCCTGGGAGAGTGGAAAAAAACACACGGAGCTCTGGAGGCAGACCCAGGTCAGCTGCATTAAAGTGCTGTGTGGCCTTGGCAAGGGGCTGTCTGCTCTGAGCCTGCACTGCCTCAGCGGTAAAACCGGCCCATCCCAACCACATGCTCATTTACCTGAAGATGTGAGGGGGTAAGAAATGTGCAGTGCCACGCACAGTCAGCAGGGCAGCCGGGACCCCCAGGCCACCCCAGCCAGCCCTGGCCTGGCCACCGCTGGACTCACCTGATGGGGCTCAGCTCAACATTGTCAGCAGAGGCCTCGCTGGCTTCCCACTGCAGCGCCTCCTGGATGAGTTGCCTGAGCAGCTCTGCACACTCGCTGCCCTGGTTCCCCATAGCCTCCTGCAGCCTCCGCAGCCCTGCCAGGTACTTGCTCTCCACCTGGCAGTTCTTGGCTTGGAGGTAGGCACACTGTGGGGGGTGGGGTGGAGGTGGGGGCTGGTCAGGCCACTTGGTTGGGCTTGGCTTGCCCCAGAGGCCTGAGGCCCGAAGAGCTTTAGGCAGCACACCCTTCTCCCAGCTCTCATCTCCCCTCCCCTCCCCTCCCCTCCCCTCCCCTCCCCTCCCCTCCTCCCCTCCCCTCCCTACCCCCAGCCCTTCATATAGGGAAGGGAGATGGGCTCTGAATCCAAGGCAGGAAAGACTCCAGGAAAGGGAGAACTGGCCCAGGGCAGGAGCTGGATTCAGCAGAAGGAGGGGAGGGGTGGGTAGAGACAGCAGAGATTCTTGTATGGCTTGCGGTCCTGTTCTGGTTCAGCTACTGCTGGCTGGGTGGCCTAAGGCAAGTTAACTTCTCTGTGCCTTCGCTTCATCTGAGCAGTGGGGATGACACAAATCTGCCTCAGGATTGCGGTGAGGCTTCGAGGGCACCAGGCCTAGAGCAGGCTGCCTGCACTGAGCTGTAGGGGTATCACGGAGCAGTGCCCGGGGGACGGACAGGGAGCTCTGGACACTGCTCCTGTGCCTTCTGCTGCCACCACATGGGTTCTTCCTGCCCCTCCAACACACCACCTCTCTCCCACCTCATGGGACACACACTGCACACCCTTCCTTTGCTGCCTTTCCCTCTGTACCTGTGCGATCGGAAGTGGCAATCAGAGCACAATTTGAGGGAGAGTAGACAGGTAATGAGGAGGGAGGGAGAGTAGACAGGTAATGAGGAGGGAGGGAGAGTAGACAGGTAATGAGGAGGGAGGGAGTCGCGTGAGATGGTGGAGACTGAAAGGGTGGCGGGAAGAGAGACAGCCAGAAGAGGGGTCCCACCTCTCACCTTCATCAGGAGGGTCCTCTCCTTCTCAGCCACCTTTCTCCAGATCTTTGTCACCTGGTGGATCTCGGAATTGAGGAAGCGGTTCTGGGTCTGGTACGCTTCCATGTCATCCTGAAGAAGAGGGCAAAGCAGCTAAGGACTTGCACTGTAAACATCCCCCTGGTCTCACCCTCAAATGAGCCGCCAACACTTCCTTTCTGTAGAAATTTCCAATAATGCAACAGAAAAGGAAATCTGAAATAAATCAAAATTGCTGATAGCCCCCTTCTCTAGTCTTGAGCCTAGAATCAAATGGCAAAGAGAGCACTAAGCCTGGAGTTCAAGTCCTGGCTCCGACTTCCTGGCTGGGAGACCTCACCGACTGCTGTTTTCTCCTCTGCAAAAGGAGCACATAGCAACCACCCCACTGGGCAGCGGGAGACTATGAGTTCACATGTGTTATGACTGTAAGTACAGGGACTGAAACACAGCATTTTCACACAGCAGTCCTTATCTGAACAGGACCGCAGGCCATACAAGAGCCTGTGCTGTCGCTGCCCACCCCTTTCTGCTGAATCCAGCCCCAGCCCTGGGCTGGTTCTCTCTTTCTTGGAGCCCTTCCCGCCGTGTAGTAAACCCTTGGATTTAAAGCCCATCTCCATTCCCTATATGAAAGCCTGGGGGTGGGGTGGGAGGAGAGATGAGAGCTGGGAGAAGGGTAATGTTTGTTTCTAAAATGAGCCTATTTTGTCATATATTTGCAATTATACTGAACAGTTTTGGGTGAAGAATTTTTTTACTTAGTGTCTACTTAGTACTTTGTAAGTACTTTTCTATGTTGCTACAGAAACTTCCCAGTGATCATTTTTGATGTCAGATGACTATTCTATTGGGTGAATTTACCATAACTTAGTTATAATCTTTCTCCTGTTGTTTTTGATTATGAACACGGCGGTGATGCACCTCTCTGAGCCAGGCTATCCAGTGGGTGTGCAAGGAGAAGCTGGCCAGGCACTGAGAGGTTCAAGTGGGAGCCTGCACCCCAGGAAGGAGCAGCCACAGCCATGGCTCTCAGCCTTTATTCTGCTTGGACGGACATTGCAGGAGCAATGGACAACACACTCTCACAGCATGCCCAGCCATTCCAGGGCATTTACAAGCTGACACCAACCCTTCTCTCCCACCCAGAACCAGGTACCGGCTGTAGGTGAGTGAGAGACACTATTGCAGGGATGACCTTGGATAGGTCCTGACTTATCTGGAAACTAAGGACATCACACCGAGCCTGTGGCGTTTCCTTACCAGGAAAGGTCAATTGTGCACAGCTCATAGGCAATCCTGACCTTTCCTGGGCGGCTCTTCATTCTGGCCAAGAACCCTCCCAGCCCAGAAACTCAATTTGTTATGCAGGGTCTGCCGCCTTCCGCCTAGATAGTTACACAGTGGGAGGGCCACCTGTTCCCAGGGCTCCTGAGCGGGGAAATACATGCCCTGGGCGGAATTCATCCGGTGGCCTGTGCTCACCACTCTGTTGGGGCTCTTTGTGCTGTCCCCAACCCCGGCCGCCCCCTGCTTTCACTCTGCTCTCTCCTCCTGGCCAGGACTTCCTCTTCCCAGCCAACTGTGCCCCTGTCCTAGATCAAAATCTAGGCCCCTTCTCTTGGAAATGCTGCTGGGGTCACTGGCTGCTCTTCTGGGCAAGTGTCTGCCTGCTTCCCTTCATGACCCCATTTCCATATCCTGTGTGGTAGGGACAGTGAGACTGATGCAAACCTCCCTGTCTGCTGCATGAAGACCACGCCCTGCTCCCAGGACAGTCTTACACTTTAATGTCTAGAGCAGTGGTTCTCAACCTTCCTAATGCCGCGACCCTTTAATACAGTTCCTCATGTTGTGGTGACCCCCAACCATAAAATTATTTTCGTTGCTACTTCATAACTGTAATTTTGCTACTGTTATGAATTGTAATGTAAATATCTCATATGCAGGATGTATTTTCATTGTTACAAATTGAACATAATGAAAGCATAGTGATTAATCACAAAAACAATGTTATTATATATGTGTTTTCCAATGGTCTTAGGCGACCCCTGTGAAAGGGTCGTTCGACCCCCGAAGGGGTCACGGCCCACAGGTTGAGAACTGCTGGTCTAGAGAGTCAGAGACTCATGAACACAGGCTATGGCAGGCTCCCTGCGCCATCACCTCCCCACCCCCACACTGAGCACGTTATCTCATATAATCCTCCCAGCAGCTCAGAAAATAGCACAGTCCTAGCCGGTTTCTCTCAGTGGGTAGAGTATTGTTTTGGAAACCAAAGGGTCCCTGGTTCGATTCCAGTCAAGGGCATGTACCTTGGCTGTAGGCTCTTCCCCTGCCCGGGCCCTGGTCAGAGCTCATGCAGGAGGCAACCAATAATGTGTTTCTCTCTGTCTTTCCCTATCTCTTCCACACTCCCTAAAAATCAATGGAAAAATATCCTCAGGTGAGGATTAACAGAAAAAAAGAAAATAGCACAGATGAGGTCTCCGAGGCTCTGAAAGGAGGAGTTGGTTGCCCGAGGTCACAGAGTTGGTACAAGGCAGGGTGTGACTGAGCCCAGGTCTGTCTGATTCTAAAGCCAAGTCCTAACCATTGCACTTAGCTCCCTCCCCACTGGAATCCACCTGGAAATCAAAAGTCTAGTCCTACCCTTCAAGGCTGTCCTTGGTATTCTTCTGGCTGAATGCACACAGGTTGGTCTGACCTCTCCTAGCCGGTGGTATGACAACGTGTCAATGACGCAGGTGCTGCCCGAGTTCAGTGCTGCCTGGCGGTCAGGACATGGACTCCAGGGCCACACTGCTTGGATACAAATCCTGCCTTCACTACTGAGCCTGGGACAAGTTACTCACCCTTTCTTTTATTTTTATCTTTTGTTAATCTTCACCCGAGGATATTTTTCCATTGATTTTTAGAGAGAGTGGAAGAGAGGGAGGGAGAGACAGAGAAACATCGATGTCAGAGACACAGCAATTGGTTGCCTCCTGCACGCACCCCGATTGGGGCCAGGGATCGAACCTGCAACCCAGGTATGTGCCCTTGACTGGGAATCAGACCTGAGACCCTTTGATGCAAGGATGGCATGGGGCAAGTGCAGTGCATGTGCCATCTCCCTCTTGGAGTTCTCACCTCTCTGAGGGTGACTTGTACCCACTGCACTCCCTTCCACCTGCTGAGAGATCTCTGGCTGCTGCTACTGTGGATTCTTCCCAAGTGCCTGGGAAAATGAACAAGACTCCAGGCAAGAGAGAAGAACCACCAGCCACCTGAGTTCCTACTAAGTGCCAGGCCCATTCTCCCCACGTTCATTATTGCACATGATTTCATCTTGACCACAGCGCCGTGGGCTAAATATTGAAGTGCTAACATTCTCCCTTTACAGATGAGGAAACAAGCACAGAGAGGTAAGTTCTCCTCAGTCATGCAGATGGGACGGAGGGAGGCAGGACAAACCCAGCTGTGTTCGGTCCACCATAGGAACCGAAAGTTACTGCGGGGTGAAAGGACACTGGAGTCTGCTGCTGGAGTGTGCTCTGCACCACCACCTGGTCCTGCCTCCTGTTCTCATCCCTCTTTCCTCATCCCAGGCCCAGGGACATGCTGTGTCGGGTAGAGAGGGAGGGCAGGGTTGAGCACCCCTGGAACAGCTGTGGGTGTGGGGTGGAGTGTTCCCATTCAGCTCATCGCCCTTCCCTGGAGTGTTCTTCTTGGCTTAGAACTGCAGGGAGAAAAGAGAGATCTCAGAGGAGAGAAAAGCCACATGACAGTCACCAGTGAAGCAAAGGAAGAAGACACAAGTGGAGAAAGGGGACAGGGGACAGAGCGGAGGAAGGAGTCTGCCTGCCTGCGTTCACAGGGATCAGGAACCTGGGACATTTCTTTGGGGAATGCTGTGTAGACTAGGGTGCTAGTGGGGAAAGCAGTGGATTGGGTGTGGGGAGACCTGGGATCTAGCTGTGACTCTGCTGCTTGTGCTGTGTGACCCTGGACCAGTCCCTTCACCTCTCCAGGACTCGCTGTCTCTGCCAGAAATGGGGGTTGGCGGGGGTGGGGAGGGGAGCAGACTAGATTTTTGAGTCCTTCCAGTTCTGATATTCAAGGTTGATGATTCTACTATCAAACAGCTTCAACAATAAGGGGGCATTTTCTTAAAGTTGGCTGTTCTCAATCACAGGGCAAGCAAGAAAATGGCAGCTAAGAACTCTAGACATGCAAGTCTTCCTAGCACAAGATGCTGGGCCTCTGAGGATCAGCTACAAATACAAGTCTGGTTGATGTGAATCATAACCAGAGGCTCCTCGTGTCTGGGCTTGCTGATAAATTCCTGCACATGCAGATTCAGAGGCACGCCCAGTCTATCTAGGTGAGTCCAGGCTTCCAGGCAGCTCTCTGGGGCAGGCGGGAAGCATGCAGTGAGTCCATTTCTCTCATCTGCCCCTTCAAAAAAGCACCTGGATTTCTCTCCTGCTCCCTACAAATAGTTCTCTGTTGCAGCAGCACAGGAATTCCCCGTTATACATATGTATACGTGTGTGGCTGCGAGGGGCAGGGTTTGGGGCAGGCCTGGCTGGTTGTCTGGCTGCCTTCAGGAACAGTGGGACTGTGAGCACCTACCCCAAGCCTCAGGCCTCCAACTGTTTGGCAGCTCTTGTCACTACCCTCTAGAGAGGACGCAGCAGCCCATTAATGACTAAAATAAAGTTCCTGCCTCCCGTGCTACAGCTGGAGCCTATGGGCTGGGGCAGCCTTTCCCTGGTGAGGGCCACAGCCTGGGCGAGGGGGAGGCAGTAGCTAGAGGAGGCAAAGCTAGATGGCAGAAGAGCAGACAGACTAGTCAGAAACGTGTGCTCCAACCCAGTTCCAATTCCCCCACTGCCTCAGCACATGGAGCGCATGAGTGACAGCGTCACAGGGCTGGTCCGAGGACTGAATGAAGGGATGCAGGTGAAGCATGTGGCATAGGTGCAGGGATGAGTGCCTTTGTGAGCAGCTCACACCAGCCACAGGTCACCTGTTCTGTGTGCGGGACTGCCGGGGGAGGGCCGCCCTGGAACCATGGAGGCTCCCCAGGGCATCAGCGTGACACCCAAGGAATCTGACCAGGACAGGCCCCAGGTGTATAGGTGGTCTAGTCCTCAGGAGTTCTGACCCATCTTGGGCTCTTCTTAATTTGCTAAGCTAGAGATACCTTTCCTTTTCAGCCTAGGACGCCATGAAAAGATCAAATTGCATTGGGCCTTCTGGTTAAGAAGGTCAGGAAGTATGTAGCAATATTTCCACCAACATCTATGTCAAATATGAACATTCCAGCAGTAAGGGTTATTGCTGGGCCTGGAGGGCATGGCCCTACCTTCAGATGCTCCATCTTTTCCTGTTGGCTCAGGAAGTCCCTGTTGGCAGCGTCTGGAGGCACAAGGAGTGGGTTAGGGGGCTGTATGAAGTCCTGGGTGACCTTCTCAGACAGCTTGCAGATGACCTGCTGTTTGGCCTGGTTCTTGTCCATGAGTAGCTGCACATGCTGCTGCAGCTCCTGCACCTGCTGCTCGTGCAGGCTCGCCGCCTGGGCCAGGCTCTCCCGCTCCTGTTCCAGGGCCTCCACCCGCCTGCTCAGCTCTGCGATCTGCCGCACTTTGTGCCGCACCAGCTCCAGTCGGTCCTTGTCCTCCGCCGCTGCCAGGTACGCGCTGGTTGCCCTCTTCTCCTGCTGTGCGGCCTCCAGAGCTTTGTGCAGGATCCTCACCAGCTCCTGGACAGGGAAACAAAGCGCCTGTGAACACAGGGAAGGACTACTAGGCGCCAGAGGTGAAGCATGTGTTCTCACCAGCTCTCCTCACGGCCCCAGGTGGTGGCCAGCATCACCCTCTTGGTCATCTCATCTCAGCCCCCATTCTCTCTTTTTCCACTCAAGAGTTTTAACTTGACACGTGGTTTCTCAGTTCAAGACTACATTTCCCAGCTAAGCTTACAGCTGGGTGTGACCAAGTGACAATTCAACCTATACCGGGTGTGGGCAGCTCTGGGTCATAGATACCTTTGAAACCACTACACCTATGCTCTCTGGTCCAGTTCCCCTTTCTTCTGGCTGGGAAAAGGCAAGAACTACAGCAGCCATGTGGGGCTCCCAGCAGAAGTTGCATGTGGAGGATGGCAACGTTGCCCTACCAGCTCAGAATTGCTCACTTACCTCTGGGCTCTTCCATGAGAATGTGAGAGAGAAATAAACTTCCAAATTGGTTTAGGCCAGTGGTTGGCAAACTCATTAGTCAACAGAGCCAAATATCAACAGTACATCGATTGAAATTTCTTTTGAGAGCCAAATTTTTTAAACTTAAACTATATAGGTAGGTACATTGTTATTAACTTAATTAGGATATTCCTAAGGCTTAGGAAGAGCCACACTCAAGGGGCCAAAGAGCCGCATGTGGCTCGCGAGCCGCAGTTTGCCGACCATGGGTTTAGGTCATAGTCCTTTGAGGCTTCTTTGTTACAGCAGCTGAGCCCATATCCTGAGTAACACCTGTCTATTTCGGAGATGAACACACTGAGGCCCAGCAGAGCAGAGTGGAATTTAATCCCAAATTACCCAGACTCCAAGGCCTGTGCTTGGTCAGTAATGACAGCAGGGGTGCCGTGGCACACGGGCACTGCTCTTCCCTATTCTCACTCCTGTGGCAGGTGTAATAACCTCAATACTCCTTCCTGCTAAGCCGAGTTGAGGCCTCAGAATCCTTCTGAATAGAGCACCCAAGCTGTTGCTACGAGCTGAGATAGCAATAGAGAGGAAACACATCGACAAAACTCACCTAAGCCACACACAGAAAGCCTCATTCAATCCATTCGTGCCCAGCTCCCGAAGCCCACCAAGCGAGGCCTGCAAGGCTGGAGCAAGGGAGCGCTAGAGAGCAACAGACCTCGATTTATTCCTTGGCGAAGCATGTGATTCACATGGAAACTCAAGCTCAGCCTGGCTCCCCATGACTGGGAGCCTTCACCCTCCCCAGGACTTTTCTTGCCCCAAAGCACGGTATGGATTCATTCAGGGCCAGGATCAGATGATCAGAAGCCAGGTAGCCCAGCCACCAGCACCACATGAACCTCCAACCTTGTGAACCTTGTAGGGAGGGTCTTTAGGCCAATGCTGTGCTCTGTGTCAGCCTCATCTGGAAAAACACAGTTTCCTGGAGACACGTATCAGACACTGTTGTAATTAGCTAGTTATTAATAGTAGGAAAGGAGCAAAGGGAAGGCCAGACACTATAAGCATGGCCATCTGGGCAGTTTCACCAGGAAGCTGTGATTTCACACTCCCCAGGGAACCACCAGTTCATTCCCTGAAAACCACTGGGGGAGATGGACGCACAGGCAGTAAAGTCGGGTGACCCAGGGAAGGAGCCTGTCAGTCTAACCTGGAACACAGATCACTGAACACAGATCACTGGCCAGAGGGGGTGGGGCTGCTGCAGACTCAAAATCTGAGGTTAAAATCCCCAAAGGAATTCTCTCTTCTTCCTCTGGTTTTGCTCCGTTTCCCTGCATTTACCCGTGCTCCTAGAAGCTGCACGGTCCTGGGTCATGTGGATCACATACGCAATGGACTGATGGACTGCAGCTGGAACACAAGTTAGGCTAGTCCCGTAGTCGGCAATCCGCGGCTTGCGAGCCACATGTGGCTCTTTGGCCCTTTGAGTGTGGCTCTTCCACAAAATACCACGTGCAGGCGCGCACGTACAGTGCGATCGAAACTTCGTGGCCCATGTGCAGAAGTCGGTATTTTGTGGAAGAGCCACTCAAGGGGCCAAAGAGCCACATGTGGCTCGCAGGCCGTGGTTTGTCGAGCCGCAGTTTGCCGATCACTGGGCTAGCCTGATGCTGGAGTGGACTGTGCAAATGTGGGACAGAGACTTTGGGCAACAGCTTTAATCCTAGCTCTGCTAAGGACACAGCTACACTTTTTCCATGGTGGACGGAGGAGAGGAGACTTTGGAAACTCAGGGGTTTAATGAGTGCAAATAAATGCCACTCATTCTCCTGTGCAAGTCTCAGAAATTTCATGTTCTCGTGACATTGCAAGAAGCCCACTTCCACTAGCAATAGGTGGGGACACGCTGAGCTCCCAGGTGGTAACTGTCTATGTTAAAGCCCTTAATTTTTTTTTTCTTGGCTAAGAACAATTCTATTTTGGAGAACTGCCCCAAATCATGATTTTATGTAATAAGTTAATGACAAGACAAAATTAGTGTGCATCTTCTGACACCTCAGTACTAGTGACTGTCCCTTCTCTGCTTCTCTCTTCCATCCAACCTTCATCAAGCACCCACTGAGTAGAAAGCCCTGGGCCAACTGCTGGGGCTCAGAAGGGGCCTAGCAGGTGGGAGGGAAGGTGAACCACTAATAGAGCGATTTCCTGCAACAGTGGGAAACAAGGTGTTTGTGGGGGCCCAGAGCAGAGAGCAATGACTTCTGCTTGGGGTGGCGGTGGGGAGAAGATCAGCACCTTCTACAGAAAGGCAGATCAGTTTAAAGAATGGAAAGGGCCAGAGATGGCCAAGCAGCAGGAGGGAGATGAGGGTCAGCAGGTGGGAGATGATGGCTGGGAAGGCTTTCCAGACCACCAGTCGCCAAATTTTCAGACCTCACGGACTACCAGTGGTCCACGAACCACCAGCTGGCGACCGCTGCTCCAAAGGTTTCCTTAAACCAGCGGTTGCCAATCTTTTGGACCTCACAGACCACGGGTTGGCGACCGCTGTTCCAGATAACTGAATCAACAGCTCAAGCAAAGCCGCAGCTGAATGAAAGAGCAGGTGAGGAGCTTGGGTGTTTCAGGAAGTGGGGGAGGGTTGCAAACCAAACCAGAATGTCAGGAATGAAGAAATCACTTCCCAGGGCCCTGCTGAGAGAGATTAACATTCCTGTGGCTCCAGGATAAACTGAGAAGCCCAATCATTTTCTGGTTCAGCTGAGATTTGGAGATCACCTTGGTAACTGCCTGTGAAATACCAACAGACCACAGTTCAGACTTCCCTGAGGCTCAGAATCAGGTGGGTATACGCCCCCCGCCCCCCGCCCCCAAGGTTTTGGGAGAGTCAACTCTGAAGCCCATTTCATTACATTTAGCTGTCTCTCCTCCCCACATCTGGCTCTCAGAATCCAAGACCAAGACAACAGCCCAGGAGGTTCTCCTCCCACCCCAGAATCCCTGCCCCACAGCGAGATAGGGAGAAAGGAAGGGGTGGGGGATGGAGCCAAATAGAGACTGAAGAAAGGAGAAGGGAGAGGACTAAAGGGACGTGGTATATCTCCACGAGTGGAAAAGCACACTATGAGAGAGTGCTCCCAACTCCTAATCCAGGATCCCTCACTTCTTTATGATGAGTTGTTCATGAATTTTACATTGAAATGCTTCTTTCAATTTCTTTGAAAATGGAAATAACCCATGTTCATGGCAATATTATTAACAATACCCAAGAGGTGTAAACAACCCACCCAGTGTCTATTGATGGTGAATAGGTAACATGTGGAGTGCACGCTAACGTCTGCATCCTGTACAGTGGGAGTGTACTCTGAAATCTGGCTGGGGCTCTAGGGAAATAATGTGTTGCTCTTTGCCCCCACTGTTCCCTAAACGAAGTACATGCCTTCACCAAGTCATCCTGCGTGAGTTAGGTTGGCTCTACAGGGCCCCAGGCAGGACCCGGGAGGAGTCCCTCATTCCCAGCAGCCAACAGATGGTGAACAGCACCACAAACAACAGCCTTCCACCTGCCAGAGCAGACGGCCTTCAGGCTGGGTACAATCCTGCCGCCTCCAAGGGCACCGAGCCAGAGTCACCTGGCCGAGCAGCCGTCTGGTACTTACTATCTTCTTGAGTCCAAATCTCTGTGGGGCCAGCATTGCAGGGGCCTGGGGTAGATAATGACTTAATGGGTATTGGAGTCACCCTGTGGTTTAATATGACACAGGGAGGCCCAGAAAGTTCGTGCCATTTTTTCTGAAGAGCAGTTGTGTCTGATACTGGGCTGTACCATGAGAACATGGAGGAGGCAGCCTGTGATGACAGTCCTGAACCTGGAGAAAAAGACCAGGGCCCCCCATAGATCCCACAGAATTTGAGATACAAATTTGTAAAGGATCACTAAAGTTACTGGCAATGGCCACCTGTCTGTCTGGGCTAGAGCACGACCCCAGCTCCCATGTCCCCTGTAGCCTCAGGTAGAAAGATAGTGCCTTCCCACTGAAGGGCCATGGGAGGGGCATCTGGTAGATGTGGGCCCCGAGGCCCAGGGAGCTGTTTTCCCAGCTGAAGGACTGCACTGGGAGGGTGAGATGGAGAGCTGCTCTCCAACCTGCATTTCTGAGTCCCTAGGGCTCAGCATCCCAAGGTTGTGCCAGCCTCCTCCGTCCCCTCTGAGCCAAGAGTTGGTCTCCTTTTCTCCTTCCCCTCTTTGGTTTTGGTGTCTGGGCTGGAGGCGAAACCCCAGAGTTGGCTGGGCTGGGGATCCCCCTGCCTAGCGTGAATGAAGGCCGGCCCTCCATCCTCACTGCTATGCCCCATAAGCACATTCCTGGAAGCCCTCAACAGCTCAGGTCTGATTCCCAGAACTCCTCAGGAGCGTCCTTCTCAGAGCCCCTCAGGCGTGTGTGTCATCCCTTCAAAGGCCAGAAGGAATCAACAAAAAAGGCAGGGAATGCTAGCAGTAGTCAAAATAATCAAAGTCCGAATCTGCTGGGCAACTGCTGGCCAGGCATCAGTCAGGCTTTTTGAATCTGGACACAGGCCTCTCCAGGAAACATGGCTATTACTCCATTTATATAGGAGGAAACTGAGGCTGTAGAGGTTAAGAGACTTGCTCAGGGCTTGAATTGGGATCTTCACCCTCTTATTTAAATGCCTGTGCTCTGAATTACCCACTAGATCAGTGGTTGGCAAACTCATTAGGCAACAGAGCCAAATATCAACAGTACTTCTTCAAAATAGACTCGCCCAGGCCGAAAACCCGACTTCTGTGCATGGGCCATGAAGTTTCAATCGCACTATATGCGCGCCCACACGTGGTATTTTGTGGAAGAGCCACACTCAAGGGGCCAAAGAGCCGCATGTGGCTCGCGAGCTGCAGTTTGCCGACCACGGCACTGGACCAAAGAGCATTTGTGAGATGGGTCAGAGAGCATGCAAATCCATTCATATTGTGGGTCAAAAGCTAACCCACAAGACTTGCTCTCCTCCCACTACCTACTCAAGAACAGGAATGAGGTTTGCTGGCAAGTGAACCAGTAACAAAGTCTAATTCTTTAATGCTTGAGCAACTTCCTCCTGACATTTTCACTCAGACTGCAGGGGAATTGCCCTCAGCCTGGGTGGCCCTTACTAATCTCCAAGACCTCGCCTGCATTTACTGAAGAATGGTCGGTCCTCCATAGCTGCAGAGCTGTTAGGGGCAAACCTAAGTGAAATCTCGGTGTCCCAGGGCCTCTCAGCTTCATCTGACAATTCGTAATGCCTTAGAAGGACTGGCCAAAGTCAAGGGAGGCTACCCAGATTTCCTAGAATAAGGGTAGGATATGGTGAAAGGAGAAGTGCTCTTTACAGTCCAGATTTCTTTTCAAACCCAGGCTTGGGTTTGGGTTTGGGACTTAAGCTGTGCTGGTCCAGGGATCAGGCACTGCTCTAGCTAGAGAGGCTGCTGCCGGTGCTGCAGCCGCCCTTGCCCTCCTGCCATGGGACCCTCACTGCTTCCTGAGGTAGCCCTGGGTGGGAACACGATCTACCCTCTGGTTGTAGGCTTTTTAATGATTATCATGTCTGTGTATACATGTGATTTGTTTTCTACAATGAACATGCAGCTTTCTTTTTTTAACTGCTGTCATTAACTTCTCTCTCTATTAAACCTAAATCTTCCTCCCTGCTATTGTTCCCTGTTGGGCCTGACTCAGCCCCAGGGCCAAAGGAACTGCCTGCTCCCTCTGTCCTGTGACAGTCCTTCAGAGATCCTGCCCAGTTACCGGCTGCCTGGTGAAGATCCCGGGTTCCTTTGGTGGCACCTCCCAGGACCCTGATCCAGGTCACTCTCCTCCACACTGTCCCTCTTCGGGTGTGGGGGCAGACCATGCACAGTCCTTCAGGAGGGGCCTGAGAGGCAATTATTAAAGTAGGCCTCCAGAGACCCTGCCCTTAGCGGCTTTCTGTTTGAGTGACACCGTGTCCCTGAGTAATCAACAGCCAGTATTTTCAACCACCCACAGTTTGGCCTACACCCAGAGGTCTCCTGGAGCCTAGGGCAGAGCTCACCTTCTGAGACTTTAACTCCTTGGTAAGCATCAGAACCTGTTGCTCCAAGACCAAGGCTCTCTCCTGGGCAGTTCGGTTCCGTGTGAGTCCCTCAGCAAAGAACGGGAAGGTGTTGTTCTGGCGTTTGGCTTTCTGAATGAGATTGGCAGTCAGAGAGGATTTGGGTGCAGGCTTCAGAGTCTCCCCTGGATCTTTCCCTGATCAAGAGGAGAAACACAGAGGTTATGACCGGGGCCTTGGCAGTTCTCAAATGAGCTTGCTGCAGAAGCACCTGGAAGGCTTGGTAAAATGCAGACTGTGGGACCCTACACCCTGAGCTCTTCATTCACCAGGCCTTGGTGGGGCTTGCGAATCTGCATTTCTAATTCCTAATAAACATTATTTACACTGTGCTGGCCAGGTCACCAGCCCATCCTCTCAGATCCCCACCTGCACGGGCTCTGTTTGCCAGGTGGTCATCCCCTCAGTCACAAGCCCTGAAGGAATGTCTTGTTTTTTGTCAGGATTCCACCTCTATCAAAGACCTGTCTCTTGATAGGAATATCTGTACTCTGCATTCTTTCCCCAGAGAGCAGCTCAAACTCTTCTTTGATTCTTACTATAAGCTAAGTTAGGAGACATATTTCCCTCGAGGCTGCATAGTCCTTTTATTTCCTCTACAGCCAGGGTTAGCAACTGATGGCCCACAGGCCAAATCTAGCTCACAGCCTGTTTTTGTAAATAAAGTTTTATTGGGACACAACCACACCCCTTCATTTGGGCACTGTCTGTGCTGGTTTCACTTTATAAGGGCAGAACTAAGTACTTGCAACAGAGACCACATGTCCCACAAAGCCTCAGATATTGACTACCTGGCTCTTTACTGAAAACCACTGTCAACCAGAGCCAAATTTTATTCTTAAATCAAATCCACTCACTCAAGCCGCCTTGTCCTGCCCTGTCCCCAGCCTTTGCTTTAGGGCTCTGCCATCAGTTGCAACCAGGGACATTTAATCGCCTGATTATATGGTTAAGGGACCTTGAGGATCTTGTTTACATGGCACAGACACATCTTGCCAGTTATGAGGCCCCAGCAGAATTTCTCCTCAGCCCTCAGTGCCAGAAAAGGCTTTGCTTCTTCCAAGAAAATACGTGTTTATCCTTGTGGACCCTGGGAATAAGCTAACCACTTGTATCTCCCTCTTTGCATGGCTGCTGAGAAGCTCAGAGCCACATTTGCTGCCCACCCTTGGCTACTCTGAAGGATCTTACCTAAATTTTCTAACCCTATTAAGTCATTGTCTTTCCCCAGATACGCATTTTAATAAGCTATCCCCAATTCTTTTGAGACTAAGATGTGAAAAATAAGGATGTGGCGTGGGATCCCAGGGGAGAGGACAGGTAGGGCTTGGAGGACAAGCTGAATGACTTAGCATCTTTCTTCTGGGGCCCAGGCTGAGGGACAGGCAAAAGGGTTTGAAGAGATAAAGATCTAGTAGGTGACAGGAACCAGAAACTCCTTGAATTTGTTGGGTAAAAGAAGAGATCAGTCTTGTTTCCACACTTTAGAGAAATCTGGGTGAGCTGAGGATAGAGCAGCCACAGGGCTCCAAGGAATGCCAGAACATCCCTTCCTGGCCAGAGGCTCTGGGAGAGCCAGACTGCAGCTCAGCCCTGCAGCCCTGCTGACCTCTGAAACACTGCTGCCCACCAGCCCTGCAGGCAGGAAGCGTAGGCATCACTGAGCTCATTTTACAGCTGGAGAAAACGAGGCCCAAGACAGCGTTTCTCAGTCAGTGCCCTAGGATTTCATGGGAGTGCCTCATGGCTGGCCGGGAAGGGCTAAGGGGAACCCAGACTCCAACCCCTGACCCAACTCAGCTTTTACCTGCTTTGTATATTAGATTTTGTTTATGGCATCAAGATTTCATGAAAATAAAGATGTAGTTTTAAAAAATCACTGATTTAGAAAAGGAGGCTTCAGCCGCGGCATGGGGCCGGAGTGCTGGGTCTGAATCCTGGCCTGTCACTCACTGTGCGGCCGTGAGCCAGTCACTCCCCTTTCCTGCCCTCGTCCTCGGTTCCCTCGTTTCCTAAATGAGTAACATTAGTAACAACAGTAGCTCGCTCGCTCGCTCGGGTTGCTGTAAGTTTAAACAGCTTCTGCAAGTAAAGTGATTAGTGCACATGGCTGAAACCTGAACGGTTCTAAGTGCAAGAGGCCAGACAGCAGGGACCACATGCTGTTACGATTCCATTTGTAGAAACTCTCCAGAATAGGCAGGTCTGCAGAGATAGGAAGTAGACTGGTGGTTGCCTAGAGTTGGAGGGAGGTGGAGACTGGGACTGATGGCTGAGGGATGTAGGGTTTCCTTTGGGGGTAATTACAACTGTTCCAGAATTGACTATGGTGATGGCTGCATAACTCTGTGCATATATTGAAAGCCACTGAACTGTACGGTATGTGAATTATATCCTAATACAACTATTACCCCCTTCACCCCGATCCCAAAGTGCTTAGTGGCACAAATTACTATATGTAAGTGCTAGTTTCATTATTATTACTGATTCGCTTCTCTTGCACTGTTCCTGTGACCTGCGGGGTGTCCCCAGGCACTGCTCCCATAGGGCACCTTTCCTGAGTCACTTCTACAGGGCCCAGGCGTCCTCTCTGCCATGAGAACACACAGTGCTGCCTCAGTCAGTTTTCTCCCAACTGTTTAAGTTATAAGGGCACCAATCGAAGAAGCCAACCTCCCTGCATCACCCCCCCCCCCCCCCCATGGTGTGGGTCACTCACATTTTGTGAAAGAAACAATCAAATGCTATGTAATGGCTGGATGGGACCTAAAGGCCATCTGCTCTGCTTCTTCAGGCAGAGTTGACGAATTTTAATCGCCATAGAAAGGCATTTTTATATTCTTTCTTTATAAATTAAAAAAAAAGTAAGAAAGTGAGATTTTCCTTTATTACTTCAAGAATCATGGCTGAGTTTTAGTTTGGGAAGATGAAGAGTTCTGGAGATGGATGGGGTGTTGTTTGCAGAAGAATGTAAATGTACATAATGCCACTGAACTGTACCCCTGAAACGGGTTAAATTTTATGTTCTGTATATTTCACAACAACAATAATAATCAATCATTGCTACTAGACCCATAAAGCCAGAAGGAGTGCCCGGAGAGTCCCATGGTTGACAGAAAAGCACACATGCTGGTTTCTGGGCAGACGGGCACTCAGTTTCTGAAGGCAGCTCAGCCCTGGGCAGAGGCTCACCTGGGGCACTGGGGTCAGGGGATGAGGGCCGCTCCTCCCTCGGAGGCTCGCTGCTCGGTAGAGGGTCTTCCCCTGGAGGTCCATGGCCTGTTCCTTGGGCCTGCCTGTTGCCTCGGATGTTGTACATCGTGTTTCTGAAGGGAAACAGAGGAGCCTGAGGCTGACAGCCCTGCCACTCTGCCCCTCTCCTCCCCGCTGTCAGTGCTAGAGCGCAGGCTGTATCCTACCCCCAGGCATGGCCTGATCAGTCTGCGAGACTCCAGGCACCCTGCATGATGCACCCCACCTGAGCCACTCCTGATCCCCCTCACCCCTCTGCTTTTCATCATTTCATTGCTTACCACCGTCCACAATGGTGCTTATAAACAATATAAGCCTGACGCCCCTGACCCAATCTTGCAGCTGGAGTATAAGCCATTGAAGGTAGGGATGTCTGTCTGTTTTGTTCACCAAAGTACTTTGAATGCATAGAACAGTGCCTGAAATATAGAGGGCCCTTGCTATGTATGTGTGGAATAAATGCTGAACGGACTTGCCAAACGAACTTTCCTAAAACCTTCATCTGGTCTTGTAACTACCTGGCTCAGATATCATCAGTGGCTCCATGAATGGGCCACCTTGTGACCAAGTACTTGCCTAGGCTGAATAAAGTGATGTCTTTTCTTCACGAACTGGGCACTAACATACCTGCATGCCTGCTGGCACCTGGCACTGGGGTAGCCTGTGCCCCGAGTGCAATCTCAATACCTGTTTGGTTTGTAGGTAGCACCAAAGGCTGACTTAGGACCAGAGACTACAGAGGAAGTCATAGTGAGTCAGATAAAAAGACAGTTCAATTGAGTTTAGTTTTCCTTTGCAAAGATATAAAAGTAGACATATTCCAAAATTAGTTAACAAGGAAGAGAAAATGATTAAAGGAGTTCTATAGGTCAGTGTTTTTCAAACTGCAAGTTATAAACCATTGGTAGATTATAAAATCAGTTTAGTATCATGATCAGCATTTAAAAAAACAAGATGAAAAACATGAGAATATACTCCATTTAGAGAAGGTTAATATTATGTGAAACGTGTGTGTGTGTGTGTGTGTGTGTGTGTGTGTGTGTGTGCTGAGCCATTTCCCACTGTGGTCATAGTCAACAGGTAGAAAACACTGCACTGGAGAGTCACTTAATTAAGGGTAGCAATAGCGTGGTCAAAAAAGAGGATGCGGCCGGAGCCGGTTTGGCTCAGTGGATAGAGCGTCGACCTGTGGACTGAGGGGTCCCGGGTTCGGTTCCGGTCAAGGGCATGTACCTGGGTTGCGGGCACATCCCCGGTGGGGGATGTGCAGGAGGCGGCTGGTCGATGTTTCTCTCTCATCGATGTTTCTGACTCTCTATCTCTCTCTCTTCCTCTCTGTAAAAAATCAATAAAATATATTTAAAAAAAAAAAAAAAAAAAGAGGATGCGAAAGTCTGTAGATCTGTGCTGGAATCCGGGCTCTGCTACATTACCCCCACATGGGGGACAAATTACTCTGAAAAACCCTTATTCCAAAACACCTAGATGCTAGATAAATACAAAACATATTTCACAAATATTTAGCTGAATTCCCAGGAAAGGAAGAGAAGTCCTCAGGCACTAAATATGAAAAAGGAGGTGAAACTCAAATGGGAAGGAAAGAGAAAGATCACCAGGTAGATTAGATTACTGTTCAGCAAATACAGGCATATCTCGGAGATACTTATTTTTTTTTATATACTGTACTAGGATACAATGAACCACCTCAGTAGCTTCTGAGGCTAATACACTTCTATCACCTCAATTTCTTTAGCAAACGTGGTTCCCTTCACTTCTGCAACATCATGCAGAGTTAGTGATCAAGTTTGCACTCGGAGATACTTTAATTTAAAAATATCTTATTGCTAAAAAATGCCGAGTCTGCGGGAAAACTGGCGCTGACAAGTGCTCAATGCAGGTTACCACAAAACTTCTATTTGTAAAAAATGCAGTACCTGTGAAGTGTAACAAAGCAAAGTATGCCAGTATTCGCTCTTTCTCCTCCACCTCCATGAGAACAGAGTGCCTCCCCTTCCCCCCTTAACTTTGTGTGGCCATGTGACTTGCTTGACCAAAGGGATGTTAGCAAATGTGATACGAACATAGGCTTAAACTGTGCTCGCATGTGGGGCTTGCCCTCTTGAGGAACATGCCTCAGGTAGCTGTGGCCATGGAAGATGGGAAATATGTGGTAGAACTAGATCTTACCAGCTTAGAGTCATGACCAGGTGAACCTAGCCCACAGCAACTGAACTAAGATGGGTGCAAAGTAAATGCTTATTAACATCGCCCTGAATTTAGAAGTGTTTGTTTGCAGCATTATTGTCGTGAGAGTTGACTAGGATATAAATCTGTTCAGGGATCAACTGTTTGTTGTTTTTGTTTTTTTTTTACATTGAGATATGTTTGACATATTATATTTGTTTCAGGTATAAAACATATTTACTCAATATATGTACATACTGTGAAATGATCACCACAATAAGTCTAGTTAACATCCATTACCCACACATACAGATTTTTTTCTTGTGATTAGGGATTAACTGTTGATACCAAAAACCTAGAGCCTTGGTTGCAAGGGAGGGAAGAAAACAAGATTTGGACAAAGTGTGGAGTTGAAATTGAAATTTTACATAAAGTTGGGACTCCTGAAAATCCATACTATCTCTGAAGAGGTGTGTTAGAAAAAACACAAAGAAATTCTAGGTGAAGGTTCTGGGTATTCAAAGAATTTTGTAATACCATTGTTTGGTTTGGGTGTCATGGTAATACTGACCTTATGAAATGAATTAGGAAGTGTTCCCTCCTCTTCTTTTATGGGGGAGAGTTTGTGAAGAATTCTTTATGTTTAGTAGACCTCACCAGTGAAGTTATCTGGTCCTAGATGTTGTTTTTGTTTATTTTTGTGGATAGTTTTTTGATTACTAATTCAATATCCTTACATGTTATAGGTCTACTCAGATTTTCTAGTTCTTCTTGATTCAGTTTTAATAATTTGTGTCTTTCTAGGAATTTGTCTATTTCATTGAAGTTATCTAACTAGTTGGTATATAATTGTTCTTAGTATTCCCTTATAATACTGTTATTTTTGTAAGGTTGGTAGTATTGTCCCCTTTTGTTCTTGATATTAGTAATTGAGTCATGCCTTTTCTTGGTCTGTTTAGCTAAAAGTTTGTTGATTTTTTTCAAAGAATAATTATTTAATCTGAAACTTATCTTTAAAAGAAAATCCAGTTTCTTGGTATAGTTGGGTCCAAAATAAAAATGAGATTTTACTTTAATGGAGAAATTAATAAGTTAAATTAAGAACAGAGAAGAAATTAGAAGTCAACACTCTATCAGACTTTAAAATTTGGTCTCTGACTCCTTTTACTCTGTTATTATTAAGGTCCTATTTTAAGAAGCCCCCGACTCCTTGGCTAGTCACTTCCCCTTCCCAGTTCTTATTTTCTCCATGTTAAAATAAAAGGTGGTAGGCCATATTAAAAAGAATGATGAGGGGCATGATTTACTGAGTAGCATTTTGTGCTGGGTCCTGTGTTGAGCTCCATGAAAATGTATCTCACAAACCACAAACCACAAGCCACATGACTTGGAGAAGACCCAGAGACACATCCCTACAGCCAGAGGAAGTGGCTGGGTGGGGTGACCATCATGGCTGCCCATACTCCCCCTTGCCCAGGGATTGCAGCTTCCCCAACATGTCTAGGAGCTCACAGTCATCCCTGGGATATAAGAGGCATAGAAACCCCAACCTCAGGGCAGTAAAGGGCCTTCTGATCTCTACAGACACAGACCAGGTGGCCACTACCCAGCCAAACTATTGTGCTTGGAAGAGGCAACTCCACTTCATAAATTTATTGACTTGGGTTGGAGCAGTTCATAGATCATTTTCTGTGTAGGTTTAGCTCCAGGTCTGAAATGCCTGGTCAGCAGAAAGGTAGTGGTCATAAAGGCTTGTCCTGGAAAGAAAGCCTTGGGCAAGCCACTTATCCTTTCTCTGAGTCTGGGTTTTCTCACCTGCAGTGGGGATGATGAATGTATTCACAACAACGAGGCCCTTTACAGACAAGGCTCTAAGCTAAACACTAGAAATACAACTCATTTCATCCTTACACACACATTCAATGCATTTAATCCTCATGGCAGCCCAATGGAGTGAGTACTATTATCACCTCCATTGCACAAGAGGAGAACTGAGGTTCAGAGAGGATAAGTAACCAAAGCCACAGAGATGGTAAATGGTGGGGCTGAGCATTAGACCTGGACATCTGACTCCATAGCATGAGAACTTAACAGACAACTCAATGAGAGTATGAAGCACCCAGTATGGTGCTCTGGAAGCTCCCTTACTCCCTTCCCCAGACTATAGTTGGCTCATGGCAGACCCAACTATAGGCTCTAAGACCAGCCAGGGCCAGGGGATTCAGGAGACAAGGGCAACCTTGAACTCACTGGGCTCTCCCCAGGACACGTGCAATGTTCCCTTGCATTTTATGTGGGTTATTGCAAATGTCAGGAAAGAGGTAACTGACTAATCCCTGAAACTTCCTTCCTTTCTTGGTCTCTGCATGTTCTCTGTTTCACTTCTGTTGTTTGTGGCCTTCATCAGGCACGAACCTGGCTTAATCTTGGTGAGACCATCCTGGATACAGTGTGTACCAGCGGGATGGCTGAAGATCTCAGGCCCCCTCAAACCTCCCATTAGGCTCACAATGCACACAGTTCTCTCCAGCTCCTCCTTAGAGACGATCTCCAGCAGGGCACCCTTCTTGTCCACTCACACTGGAGGGACTCGGGGGCTCAACCATGCCCCATACTCCCCAAGTCTCTCTCTAGCTCAGATTGCTCTCCTGAGTTCCAGGTCCTCCACGCAGTGCCTGTTGGGTAGTCAACCTCTAGGCCCTAAAGAATACTCATTGTCTTTCCCCTAAAACCTGCTTCTGTCCTGGGAACAGCACCACTACCCTTCTAGTTACCCACACAAACTCAAACTCTGAGGCTGACTGAGGGAAGTGCTAGGCCTGAGTCACACAGAGCCAGGGTCTCTGATCCGAGTCCAGTGAACAATCTATTCTGCTTTCTAAGAGGTCCAGTTTGTATGAAGTCCTCACAAAAAGTATGCACCCAAATAGATCAGAATTGGGTATAGTCTGAATTCCCAAAAGCTTCCATTTCTTCAGTAAGAGCAACAATAGCAGCAGCAGGGTGGGCAAAAGTAGGTTTACAGTTGTGAGTACATGAAAGTTTGTTCTTGTATTATTATTTATAAATTATTATATTATTTTCCATGTGAACAACTGTAAACCTACCTTTGCCCCACTCTGTATTTAAGTGCCTACCCATTGCCAAGCACAGTTCGAAAGCAGTTTGCATGCACTGACCAGTTAACCACTGCACTAACCATACAAGGCAAGCACTGCTGAATTTTATATTTACTAACAATTTCAGTGCAGCACAGAGAAATCAAACAACTTGCCAAGGATACCAGAGCCCATGACTGGCGGAGCCAGAACACATATCCAGGCAACTTGACTCCAAAGCCCAGGCCATATTGCTATCTTTTTATAACCTATAAAAACAAAGCCTGCCGATGGGAAATTGTATATATAATACACCATTAAATGAAAAAGTAGCTGATATATGATGGGCATCTAATAAATTACACATTAAAAGTGAATAATTTGATGTATTTGACATATATAGACATTTATGAAGCTATCACCACATTACATTCAGATGATATCAATTATGCATGTATGTGTATAGAAAATGAGCTAAGAATGCTTGTCTGGGTGACAGGAATATGGATAATGTTAAATTTGTATCTTTTGGGATGTTTCTAATTTCTAAAAAGAATATGCACTACTTTTAAAATCAGAACAATGAATGTAATATTTTAAAGTAATAGCACAAATTGAAAATAGAGCCCCTAAACCAGTGGTTCCCGACCTTTTTGTGGCCATGCCCCAACTAAGCATCTCCAAGTGAACTCCTAGTCACGTGGAGGAAGCCTAAAAGGACATTAACTTCGTCTAAATAAGCTTCCAAAGAACATGGCATCTATGAAAGAGAAAAATAAAAGAATGACAGGACAGTTGAAGTACTGAGGAAGAAATCACTAAGAAATTGTTAAAAAATAATAATAATATGAAGTGATATGAAAAAATAGCAAATAAAGTTTCAAAATATATAATAAAGAACTGAAATGCATAAATGTCACAATATATATTGATATACTGTATATGAGGCCCCTAGAACCATAAGAAATGCAAAAAATTCACTGTTAACAACTCATTCTCTAATTGCCCCCCTTAGAAATCAAGTTGCCCCCCTGTGGGATATGTGCCCCACGTTAGGAACCACTGCCCTAAACCCTCCCCACCAGGCCCTCCTCCCTACTGGGAATCACCCCAGATCACAGTGAGCTCTGAAGAAGGGCTGCTTGCATCTTGGCCAGCCCCTCAGCCCCAGTAGCACTTACTGTATTTCGGTTCCCAGGTGCTTGAGGGAAATATTCTGAAGGGCCAAGGGCATGGCTGGGGCTGGCTGCAAGGCAGCTGCCATACCCACAAGTCCAGGGGGCGTTTTCACAGGGTGCAGGAACTCCTCCAGCTCCGCCTCCTCTTGCTCTGGGGAACAAAGAAAAGGGAAATTACCCATTGGGTCATTGCACTTGGAAAGACCAGACAGGTGGGTGCTATGGGCTCAGCTCCCACTGGGAGCAGGTGGGAGTCAGCCTGAGCAAGCCTTCCTTGTGGGTTAACAGCAGCCAAAGAGGCAGGAGGTTCACTGAATGCTCTACAACCAGTAAAATGATGCATTTTGCTGCAACAGCCTTGCTAGAAACCCATTAAAAATATACAGAACAGCCCTGGCTGTTTTTGCTTAGTGGTTAGAGCAGGGGTGGGCAAACTTTTTGACTTGAGGGCCACAATGGGTTCTTAAACTGGACTGGAGGGCCGGAACAAAAGCATGGATGGAGTGTTTGTGTGAACTAATATAAATTCAAAGTAAACATCATTACATAAAAGGGTGCGGTCTTTTTTTTTTTTTTAGTTTTATTTATTTCAAACGGGCCGGATCCGGCCCGCGGACCGTAGTTTGCCCACGGCTGGGTTAGAGTGTCAGCCGGCGCATCGAAGGGTTGAGTTGGATTCATACCTAGGTTGCAGGTTCGATCCTGGCCTCGGAGGCAATCAATCGATGTACCTCTCTCACATCGATGTTTCTCTCCCCCAACCCCTCCTACTCTAAAAATCAATGGAAAAAAAATCCTCTGTGAGGATTAAAAAAAAAAAAAGCAGAACTGAAAATATTTCTACATCTGAGAATCCACCCTAAAGAAGTCGTATGAAATGCAGACAGAGCTTTATGAGCCAAGAGGTTCATCCCGATACTGTTTAGCCTCAAACTGAAATTAACATCAAGTAAGATCTGGGGAAAGGTTAAATATGTCATGATGCCTTCAGACAGGGGCATTTTACTCAGCCATTTAAAATGATGTTAAGGAAGAATGCTTAAGAACATGGGGAATGTGCATGGTACATACTCTAAGGTTGAAAAAGCCAGATAAAAATCAGGGTTATAGTATGATCTCCACTGTATAGGAAGAGTCTCAAAGAAATACTTGGCAATCTTAACAGTGGTCAGAACTGCATGCTGGGATTAGAAGTGAGCAGGCTACTCATTATAGTTTAATGTTTCCCCCCAAATTTTCTATAGTAAACATGGGTTACATCTATAAACAGGAAATAATATATATTTATCAAAAATAGGTACTAGCCCTGACCGGTTTGGCTCAATGGATAGAGCGTTGGCCTGCAGACTGAAGGGTCCCAGGTTCGATTCCGGTCAAGGGCATGTACCTTGGTTGTGGGCACATCCCCAGTGGGGGGTGTGCAGGAGACAGCTGATCAATGTTTCTCTCTCATTGATGTTCCTAACTCTCTATCCCTCTCCCTTCCTCTCTGTTAAAAAGTCAATAAAAATATATTAAAAAAAAAAATAGGTACTAATAAACAGATTTTACAACACAGGGACATTTTAGGGTCACAATACTGAGTACCAAAAAGCAAAGTAAAGCATTTTGTATTGTTATCTGATCAGAAAATAATTTACATTAAAAAAAAAAAAGAGGGGCATAGGTTAACGCCAGAGATTGCTGCCTCGAACAACCAATTCAAGGGTACACCTAAAAGACGGAACTAACATCATCCAGAACCACAGGAAGGCTGGCTGAGTGGAAATTCTACAACTAGGAGGAAAGAGAATATCATACTCAGACTCAGAGGAGGCGCAGTGCTGAAGTGAAATACTCAGGTTCGGAGTGCACGCGGAGCGGGCTGGCGGCGGAGGGCGCGGTTGTTGTTTTCAATCGGGAGGGAGTTTCAGACTCTGAGCTCCAGATCCAGCGAGTCTCTAGGGACCCAGACTCAAACGGGAGAAGCGGGACTGTCTGGCTTCGGTCGGAACTCGAAGGCAGCTTTCTCTCCGAGGTTTGCAGCGGTTGCTGGGACTCTGTGAGGCAGAGCCCCTAGGGACTGAACTGAGAGCAGCCATAACTGCTCGATCCGGCCGCCCTGTAGATCCCCCGGGACCCGCCCAGCCCAAGCCCTGCGCAGAGCCATTTGCCGGATAGCCTCAGGCAAACGCTAGATTAGCACCGCCCTAGAGATCCAGCACAGAAGCTCTCCCACTTCAGACACAGCTGACTCTCATAGCCAGTTAGCCTGGAGGTCAAATTACCCCCGGTATTGCCGACAACAATCAAGGCTTAACTACAACAAGACTGCGCACAAAGACCACTAGGGGGTACACCAAGAAAAGATAAAAAAATGCGGAGACAAAGAAACAGGACGCCGCAAATGTCAGAAATGGAAGATATAGAGCTCAAAACCACACTTTTAAGGTCTCTCAAGAACTGTCTAGAAGCTGCTGATAAACTTAGTAAGGCCCTCGAAAAGACTGGTGAGACCGCCGATAAATGTAGTGAGATCCTCAAGAAATCTAATGAGACCCTCGATATTGTGATAAAGAACCAACTAGAAATTAAGCATACACTGACTGAAATAAAGAATATTGTACAGACACCCAACAGCAGACCAGAGGAGCGCAAGAATCAAGTCAAAGACTCGAAATGCGAAGAAGCAAAAAACACCCAACCGGAAAAGCAAAATGAAAAAAGAATCCGAAAATACGAAGATAGTGTAAGGAGCCTCTGGGACAGCTTCAAGCGTACCAACATCAGAATTATAGGGGTGCCAGAAGATGAGAGAGAGCAAGATATTGAAAACCTATTTGAAGAAATAATGACAGAAAACTTCCCCCACCTGGTGAAAGAAATAGACTTACAGGTCCAGGAAGCACAGAGAACCCCAAACAAAAGGAACCCAAAGAGGACCACACCAAGACACATCATCATTAAAATGCCAAGAGCAAAAGACAAAGAGAAAATCCTAAAAGCAGCAAGAGAAAGAAACTCAGTTACCTACAAGGGAATACCCATATGACTGTCAGCTTATTTCTCAACAGAAACTTTGCAGGCCAGAAGGGAATGGTAAGAAATATTCAAAGTGATGAATACCAAGAACCTACAACCAAGATTACTTTATCCAGCAAAGCTATCATTCAGAACTGAAGGTCAGATAAAGAGCTTCACAGATAAGGAAAAGCTAAAGGAGTTCATCACCACCAAACCAGGATTATATGAAATGCTGAAAGGTATCCTTTAAGAAGAGGAAGAAGAAGAAAAAGGTAAAGATACAAATTATGAACAATAAACATGCATCTATCAACAAGTGAATCGAAGAATCAAGTGATCAAATAATCTGGTGATCATAATAGAATCAGGGACATAGAAAGGGAATGGACTGACTATTCTTGGGGGGGAAAGGGGTGTGGGAGATGTGGGAAGAGACTGGACAAAAATCGTGCACCTATGGATGAGGACAGTGGGTGGGGAGTGAGGGCGGAGGGTGGGGCGGGAACTGGGAGGAGGGGAGTTATGGGGGGAAAAAAGAGGAACAAATGTAATAATCTGAACAAATAAAGATTTAATTAAAAAAAAAAAAGAGGCAGGCTCGAGGTCATAACAATGCTAACACTGGCTGTCTCTGGGTGGTAAGCTTATGGCTACTTTTCTATGTTTTTCAAATGTTCTGCTTAAACAGTGATTCTTATGCAGTGAGTACTTTAAAGGCTTAATATTAAGGAAGGTTTCAAGACTAATGAAACATTATTTGAGATGTAAGAGAGAGGAGGTGAAAGATTCAGAAGTTAGCTTTGAGTGCTACCAGAAGTCAAAGAGAACCAAGGCCACTTGGAGATGGCATGATCTTGATCAGGTAGCCCTGAGACACGCAGGGCAGCAGACACCTTTTACTTGGGGCCCTCTTACTGAGAGGGCGAAGGGGTAGAGGACATTTATTTTTGCCTTGCATCTGCAAGAACATTAAATGCAATGGTGGGGGCCAGGGAGAGTTGCTCAATCTACTTGAAAATAAACTTTGCAGTCTAACTTGGTAAATAACACATTGTCAATCCCCAAAAGGCTCTTTCAGATCCGGCAGCCTGGCTGGTACCTGGCCACACCCACTCATTCTTTTGAGTTCCTTCCTTCAATTTACTTTCTCAGCTGTTTGGGCGTCTACCTAGTTTCCAGGTGGGGCTGGAGAAAGTGAGATAACCAAAGGCACAGGAAGCTCCAGCTTCAGGAGCAGGTTAAAGTGCAGCTTTAGGAAGACCAATTGGGTGGAAGCTGGAGGGCAGGCCAGCCAAAGTGCTGGGAGTTCTGGGAGGTGGAGACAAATTCCTTCTAACTCAGGTCAGGGAAGACTTCCTGGAGGAAGGGCATTCGAGCGGCCAGGAAGGCTGGAGCTGATTTGGACCTGCAGAAGGAGTGGGGGAAGGGGTTCCAGAGCCAGCGTTGAGGAAGCCAGGAGGGTCCCAGAGGAGGAGGTGATAAGGACAAACTGGAAGGGGTGGCTAAGAAGGGATCAGATCAGGCTGGAATGGCAGAGCCCCCTGGGGGTTTCAGCAGGAGCCAGAAGAAACCTGGCTGATCAGAAAGGGCCTGACCTGCGGCCAAACCATGTTTCTGCTGGGAGGGCGCTGTGACCAGGCTGATCATTTTTACTCTTTCTGCTTCAGGTTCCATATTTTAAAAACCGGACAGCCACCCTACACTGTCTCCTTCAGGGTTAAAGTATATGAAAATGTTTAGAAAACCATAAAGCCCCGTACTGTGGATGCACATCTTTCAAAGGAGTCTTTGATTCAGACTTTGAGCTGATTCAAAATAATTAAGGTCTCCTTGCTTATCAATACTTTAACCATCTTCATTCTCCTTCGATCACAACAAACAAAAAAATTACCATCAGTCTAAGATTTTAATGTCTTGGCAAGTACTTCCCTAACTGCCAATATGTTTTCCATTAACTTCCACCTGTGGCTCTAGATCAGCCGTGGGCAAACTACAGCCCGCGGGCCAGATCAGGCCCGTTTGAAATGAATAAAACTAAAAAAAAAAAAAAAAAAAAAAAAAAAAAGACCGTATCCTTTTATGTAATGATGTTTACTTTGAATTTATATTAGTTCACACAAACACTCCATCCATGCTTTTGTTCCGGCCCTCCGGTCCAGTTTAAGAACCCATTGTGGCCCTCGAGTCAAAAAGTTTGCCCACCCCTGCTCTAGATCTACTGAGGCCACACAGAACTACGTCTTGGGGTTAAATGTCACCACGGGGTTGGTTTCACCAATGAGGAAACAGCAGCTCAGAGAGGATGAATTTTGTGGCCAAGGTGGCACAGCTGCTAGCAGAGCCATGGATCCAACACCGTTCCTCACTTTTCCTTATTACAGCAGCACTTTTGACAAGCAGACAGTATTAAGGGAGGGGTGCCCGGGAAAGGGCAAGCTCCCAGTGCAAAGGGCGTGTCCAAAAGATGAGAGGCACATGATGGTGATGCCACAGTGAAGGGTAGCACTTCCTTCAGGAAACAGAATTGACCCAAGACTCTGGTCTGGGCCTCTGGGTCCCTCTCCAGCCTGGAAACGTGCCCTCAGTGAGGTGACCATACAAAAAATTTTCAACAGCATTTACTCATAATTCTCCTTTTGCCTGAACTGTAGAGGCTGTTCCATTACCAGTAGGAAGAAGCCATCACCTAACAATCAAGGCTTAGACCGGCGGGCCACTGGTTTCCTGGAGGGCCCTGGCACATGGCTCATGTGCTTGAGGATGGGGTGTGTGCTTGTGTGAGTCTACAGACTAGGGTTCCGATTTCAGCACTGACATCTTACTGTTTGCCCCAAGCCCCTTCGACCCTTAGTTTCCTCTTCTGTAAAATGAAAACAACAGTAAAAATCTCATAAGAGTGTTGTGATGATTAATAGATGATGCAGTGAAGTGTTACAACAGTGTAAGTGGTATGTATATTTTTATGATAAACATTTATAAAAGTGCTTTGTGAGATGTTTTCTACTTTGGCAACATGTCTTCATTATCAATCCGTTGGCTTCCCCTTGATCTTCCTGGGCTCTATGGAGACCAATGTTCAGGGAAAATATAAAATTAAGGTGTGAACGCGTAAAAGCTGTAGAGAACGTGCCTTGTGCTCAAAGGCAGTCCTGAGACACTGTGACTCAGTCAGACGCCACTTGGTAGGTTTTCATTGCCCTGGCAGCAGGCCCTTGCTTCCTCCCAGGAAGGGAGGCACTGGAGAGGTGGGGCTGCCTGCTCCAGCCTGCCAACCCACGGCCTGCCAGCTTGCTCAAGACTCCAGAAATGTCTCTCTGGTTAAGCTGGGGAAGGTTCCATAGGGGCCGTGGCCCGGGACAGTGAGGGCTTGCTGCAGGATGAGTAAGGCTTCAGAGGGGAAGCCCACATGCCTGCTTCCTGCATCTCCCCAGTGTCCTCCTTGGGAGACTGGCCCCCTGGTCATGACAGTCACTCCCTTGCCCCCATGCCCACAGCAGGAGCTGGCCCAGAAGAGGCCCACCGAGTGTGCTGAACCAAAACCCCAGAATTCAAGAACTTGGAAAGGGTTCAGCACAGCAGGAGAACCTGTGGGATCCCAAAACTGATAACCTGGTTCTTCCCATCTCAAGTCAGGGAGGGCTTCTCGTTGCATCTGGTCCGAGGCTGATGGGGAATTGTGTCAACTCAGACACAATGTGCAGTTTCTAGCACAGCCAGGGTTGTTTAGCTCTGGGAGGTGGGGTGTGGAGGGTAGAATAAAAATGTAGAAGCAAAAATAAACCCTTCCTCAAAGAAAGCCCTTACAATCATAAAACACTCAGAAGGTTCTCAGGAGAAATCACTGATGATTATTAACAAGAAAAAGATGCAGTTGTTATAATAATAACAGTGTACATGTACACATATAATAATATTATTAGGACAGATGCCATGTAGTGAGCATTAATTATGTGCCTGGCATTATGCTAAAGGCTTTACATTCATTCCTTTCCTCATTTAATTATAAAATTCAATGTATTTGCTCATACACTCATGCAACAAATACCCAATGTGGTAGGCAGGGCACCAGGTAATGGGGACACAGGTGACAAAGACACAGCCCCCACCCTTTAGGGCTAGGGGGCAGAGATTGACAAGGACACTCTACTTAGAACACAATGTGACACGCCTTGAGGATGGTCTGGAAGTGCTGAGGACTCATAGAGTCCAGCTGACAAAGTCCCAGAAGGCTTCCAAGAGGAGGTTGGCAAGAGCAGGAGGGGACACTAAAGCTTGGCCATCGAGAAGAGAGCAGAGACGGCACTCTGAAGCATAAGACACGAGGCAGGTGCTGGGGCAGCGGACACAGGTGAGAGCAGGAAGGACTGAATTTGGTGCTGGGACTGAAAGAGCTGGGACTGTATTTGGGTCTGGGACATGGTGAGCAGCCAGGAAAGGGGAGTGGGGCTCAGGCTGTCACTTTATTTATTATTATTTTAAAAATATATTTTTATTGATTTCAGAGAGGAAGGGAGAGGGAAAGAGACATAGAAACATCAATGGTGAAAGAGAATCATTGATCGGCTGCCTCCTGCATGCCCCACACTAGGGATTGAGCCTGCAACACAGGCATGTGCCCTGACTGGGAATCGAACCCTGACCTCCTGGTTCATTGGTTGATGTGCAACCACTGAGCCAAGCCTGACTCAGGCTGTCACTTTAGAAAGTTCACTCTGACTGCAGTGAGGAGATGGTCAGAGGGGCAGGCTGGGACATGGGGACACCAGAGCGGAGGCTGCTCTATGATTTTCCAGCTAAGAGCTGAGGCCTGACCCAAGGCGACAACAGTGAAGGGGGGCTTGAGTCTGATGTTTAGGCCACAGGGAGGCGAGGCCAGCGCTGGTGACTGACGACTGGCTAACTGAGATGCAGGAAGAATCTGGGTGGCTCCTGGTTACTGGAGCAACTGGGTAAATGGGGGAAGGAAAATGGGGGGAGAAGAGTCAAGGGCAGATGAGCTCAGTTTGGGACATGAAAAACATCAGGGTGTGGAGGTCTAGGATCACTTGGCCACAGTCCTGCCCTCACCCATTTGGCTTCCCTGTTAATTAAGGATGAGGCATCTTAGACATGCTGCAGATTTGTGCTGGGAACTCACTCTCTGGGCTCCTGCAGGGGCAGCTGTGGGTGGTCAGTCTGGATTCTAAAATCTGCCAATCATATTCCTGGCTTCAGCATGGGGGTAGGAGGGTGTGATCTCCAGGACTCCTCCCTGCTGGGATGTTGTAGGATTTGGGATCAAGAAACTTATTTGTGAGCCACATGGGGGTGAAGGATTCTGGCTTATGTGAACAACAGGGATAATACAATGAACACTGGTCTACACAACTCACAGCACAAAAGCATTTGTATAAAGAAGCAGTAACAATATCTGCAATTTCTCATTAACCTACCTCAGAGCAACTCTGTTAAAGTTTCATTTCTTAAGACATTCCCATTATAGTCATCATAATAATAGCTGACAGCTATTGAACTGACAATATGCAGGCATCGTCCCAACCACTTAAGGTATACGGATTCATTTAATCCTCACCAAAACCCTAAGAAGTAAGTATAATTTCTTTACTGACCTCATTTTACAGGGAAGGAAACTAAAGCTCAGAAGGGTAAACATCTTGCCTAAGACCATACAGGATTAGGATGTGAACCAGGCAGCCTGGCCTGGGAGCCCATATTCTTGCCCCTGTCACTATATGGTTGCCCTAACTGATCCTGAGTTACATCCCTGGCTCTCTGCTTCTTTAGCAGAGGGCTCCTCCCACTCACTCCTAATAGGAGGGGTGAGGCTTCGTCACCAAGAGCCCTGGGTGTGCACAGGAGGTGAGCCCGTTGGGTACCTAGCTCAAGGCGCAGGGCAGACTCATTCCCAGCCAGGGCAGCGTCAGGGACGACAGGAGGTGCAGGCAGGCTGTTGTGGAACTCCCAGCGCTTCATCTGCAGCTGCTGCAGCCAGTACAGCATCACTTGCTTGTTGGCGGCCTGAGAAGCACAAGGGTTAGTTGGCAAGGAAGGCTCTGTGCCCACAGGGTGGCACTATATATGGGATGTGGGAAGGTCAAGGGAAGCTTGGTAACTCTCCTTTCCAGAAAAAAATTTCACTGTGGCTGGGTGCCCACCTAGAAAACCACCTGCTTCTTGGCCATAGAAGGTAATCAGGCTCTGGTCTTCCACTTAGAGGTTCCTTAACCTTTCTGGGCCTCAATGTCCTCAGCTGTACTATGGTGATGATAACACTCATTTCATAGGATGGTTGTTATGAGGATGAAATGAGGTAAGGAAGGTAAAGTGGCCAGCATAGTACCTGACATACAATAGGTGCTCAAAATGTGCTCACTGGGTAAAGGAATTTGGAGGTGCTAAGAGAGAGGGTAAGAGCTTTAAAATTCTGCCCTGAGTGGGGCCCATGATACCATCACTGTCTCTATCTCTTTGTGCAACATCTCAATGTCTTAGCTGACTTTGTGTGGAATGGAGAGTCCCTTCTGTTTTAGGGATGCACTGAAGTCATGCATATGATTGGGGACTGGAAAGCCATATGCACATCACGACAAAGTGGCACCCTCCAGGCAGAAGGTTAACCAAACAGTTAATGGTTGATGCTGATTGGTCTTCCACCACTGGGTGGTACAAACACCTATTCTCACATCCACTGGGTCACCAGATCCTCCAGGAAGGAGGCCGGGCAGGAGTGCTCAGCCTCTTCTACAGATGGAGAAACTAAGGCTCTGAAGCCGCTCTGGTTGGTCCCAGACCCTGGGTCTCCCACTTCTCCCACTCCCAGAGCTTTGTTGTAGTTTATGGCCAGGAGATGTGGCTTATGTACAAGGCCTGCCGTTGTTTGGGCACAGAAGCTGGGCAGCTCGCTCGGAGTGGATGGTGAGTCTCTCAGAGCTGCTCACAATCAAGGCCACATGAGAAAAGCAGCAGGCTACGGGCAACCAGGGCAAGCTCCTCCTTTTAAGAGGCTCACATGTGAGGTGTGCACGAGGCCATGGGGGCTCCAAGAAAGAGGCCCTTGGTCTGTTGGAAAGATACCAAATAAGATAAAATGATGCCCACCATCTTCCCTTTCTATACACTTTCCCTGAGAGACTGCAGGCCTTCCCAGGGCTTCACCATGACCTTGTACTGACAAGGTCCAGCCCCAAATCAAACCCACTTTATTAAATCACTGGACAAGTATATATTGAGCACCTGCTATCTGCGTCAGGGAATGAGGGAGGCACTGGAGATACTGTGGTGAGCCCACACACATGCCTCTATCCTCTTAGAACTTAAGAGTCTACCAAGGAGGACAGACACCCGATGTCCTACTGTCTTCTCATCCTGGGTTCAACTCCTATCAGTGACTGGACCAAACAGGCAATCAGTCAGTTACAGGAGCCTCCCTGACGCCCCTCTCACATCCCTAGCCACTGTCTCACTCTGTCACTGCTCTAGCTCAGCCATCATTCTCTCGTGATCACCTCCTGATGGACTCCCTGACCCCTGGCCTTGCCTTCTCCTAATGTGTTCTCTACCCAATAGCCAGGCTGAGCTTTCGAAGCATTCTACTATCACGGTGCTTCCTTGCTTAAAGCTCTTGACAATTTCCCACAGCCCCCAGGACAAAGCCCAAGCTCCCCGTCATAACTCATAACGCCCTGCCCTCCCGTGGGCCTCTGTTCTCCCATTCCATCTTTTGTCTCCCTCTGTACCACAAGCTCTTGGAACTTGCCTGGACACTGGGTGGTAGCATGATTTCCCACCTTTGCTCATGGGGGGTCTCTTGACCTGGAACAACATTCCCCCTCTTGTCTGCTGGTAGAAAACTGATGTCCTCTTTCAGGATTCAGGTATCATCCCTTCTACAATGTCCTTTCTGGATGGACCCTCCCACTCAGTAGACCTGACCCATCCTGTCACCACACTTTTCTGGTACAGACTTCCTGTGTCTCTAACAGAACATTTTACTGTGCGTGCCAATCTCCGTCAGTCTCTCTCACCAGAGCTTAGGCTGTCTGAGCACCAGCGGGTAGGTGTAATTTGGCTCCATACCCAGTGCCTAGCACAGAGCCAGGCCTGAACACAGATCAATGGAATAGTAAAAGCCACGTGTCAGAGACCCTGTAGACAGCATTCCACCTGTGGGAGGAGACACCTGCAAACCACATGACCTGTGAAATGCCTGCCTTGCCTGGCCTGGAGTTCCTGGTTTCCATTATTTTACCTGGTCTCCCCATGCTGGCCTGGTTGTAAAGGAGAGTGGAGGCTGTGGGCTGCATCCAGGGGCCTCCCTAGATGCCCAGTTGGCTGGAGGTAAGGGTTGGGGGCTGGGAAGATGGGATTCGGTGGGGAAGGCTGTCTCCTGACACATTCGTAATTCAGAGCGTGAATCCTGGAACTCTTATTTCAAAGTGAAGAGCTGTCTTTCCAATTAAGTTCTGGGGTACCTCCTCTTGGCTCCACCACCAAGTGCGTCCACCCAACAAACATTGACCTGAGCACCCTCCAGGTTCCAGGCGGTATTCTAGGTGCTGGGAGTATTTCAACAATTTGTAGGTGCCTTTGCTGTTCCAGACGCTTCACATATCTTGCTTTAAATCTCACAAACTACCTACATGCCGAGAGGTTAAGGGACTTGCCAGGGTCATACAGCTAGTAAGCAGCTGGCTTAGAATTTGAATCCAGTCCGGTCTGACGTCAAAGCACATGGCCTTCCCACCGTTTCAGGCTCTCTCGGTCAAACAGGATTACACAAAACCTACCGGGAGGGGAAGCAGGCTGGGATGTGCCCGGATGCACAACCTGAGCTGATCAGTGAAACCTCAGTGTTGACCTCCCAGTCCTTGCCAACATTTTCTCAGCATCCATTCCTTCTGGCCAGAACATCAAGGAAAGTGATTTAGAATCTAGGTCTCGAGAGAAAGGACTGCAAGCTCCTATGCTGACTATCCGTCAGCCCCAAGTCCCCGAAGTTCTGCTGCGGTACTGGTACCGAGAGGAAGTGGGACTATGAGACCCCAGGAACCGGCCCCACACACGCTGTCTGGACGCCCGAGGCGGGGCCGGTCACTCCATCTCTCTGACTCAGTTTCCTGACCCGAACTGCGGACCCCACACTCCTGCCTTTGTTGTGGGAACCCAGCGAGGAGCTGGGCGTGAATGCGCGTCCGAAATCCCAAAGGCTTGGGCACCCAGGGTTCACTGGGCGATCAGGACCGGGGATCGTTTTCCCGGTAAGTTTACTGTGACCGCCCCCCGGCGTCCGAGGAGCCCATCCCTGCTTCAAAGGGGGAAACGGCCCCATTTACCTTCAGGGTAATGATCCGGCCGGGAGTCTTGATTTCGAAAGTTCCCTCCTCGGCGTCCGCCTTGCAGTCGAAGACCGCACTGGCGAGGTCGATGCTGTCCAGGGGGTTGGCATCCTGCGCGGTCCGCGAGTAATACAGGTGACATTTCCTCTCGTCGTAGAAGAACCAGCGGGACTTCCAGCCCCGGATGGGCCCCTTGCCGCCAAACTTGCTCAAGTATCCGCAGAGTTTCTTGGGGGCCGTCTCCGGGGGCCGGGCGCAGCCCTCTGAGTCCTCGGGAGGCAGCACCTCGGGGCCCCTGGCCAAGCCGGCAGGCTCTCGGGACCCGAGGGCAGGGGAGCTAGGCTCCGGGGGTTTCTCCCGGGCGCCCTCCATCGCCGCTCTGACCGCGCAGGGTCCGGAGGTCCGCAGCCCGACTTGTGACGAATCTCGGAGCCTCTGAGGGCGATCTGGGCGCAGTGGTGACCCGCGGCGGTGAGCGCGCCTCACCGACCGAAAGCCCGGTAGGGCGGCGGGCCACACCCCTCCCGCCCCTCGGAAACCAGACCACGCCCACCGACACGCCCCGCAGACTCCTCTTGCCCCGCCCACTTCTGGGTTTTGGACCGCCAGTCAGCCATCTTAACTGAGGGCAGCGGCCGTGCCTGAGGAGGGCCTCTGGCTGGAGGCGTAGTGTCACTGAGCTCGGTTAACGGGCGGGAGAGGAACGGGAAGGGACGCCCGTCACTGACTGGACTGTCCTGGTAGCTCGCGTAGTAATGTAAGAGGATAGGGCCTCACGCCGAGGGGCCGCCGCCCTCTCTCCCCAGGCGCCGCGCGGGTCTCCGTCGGACGGCGCATCGCGCGCCCATTGGCTGAGAGAGACGCCGGGCTCGGTGGCACCACTTCCGGTGTTGCCGGGCGTGTGGGGCTCGTGGCTTCGGCCGTCCACCTTTTCTCTTCGCGTTGTTTCTGCGCCTTCGTGGCTCTCAGCCGATCGCGGCGGCCTCCCCCTCCTCGGTCCCAGCCCCAGTTCTCCACCTTCCGGCGCCGGTTGCATAATACAGGGCGCCCGGCTGGCTGCTGCGCTGCTGGGCGGGGTTGGGTCAGTAATTTTGTACGAACTAATAAAGAGTAAGTGTACCCAGGCCCCAGCTCGCTCAACTTCCCGCCTCATTCCACTCTCTTGCCCTTAACTCGCCCCTTCCTTCCAGTCTAGGGCGCGTTCTTCCATTTGGGCCGTGGAGCCCATTTCTGTCCACCCCTCTGGCCCTTTCTTAGCCGCTTCTCTCCCTTTAGCTGACAAATATGTTCGATATAGCATTACTTATTATTTAAAAAAAACTCGAAGGAATATAAATGACCAAAAATCTGAAATTGGTTAAGTAACTGATTGGGTACTTTTTGCAGGAGGATATGGAATTCTCCGGAAAATATTAGGTTGAAAAAGCAGGCCACAAAACTATTTTCGCAAAAGTTATTTAGGTAAAAATAGTATGTTTATGACAGTAAGGTTGGAAAGATGATGTGTAATATTTGAGTTTTAGGGACATTAGAGAGGAACTCCTGTTGATCTAAATGCATTAATTGCTGTATATCCGAATGGATACACTTCTGGTAATTACATCAAACTATAGCCAATATCCCTCCCCTCCTCCTTGGAGGTTGTTGTTAGCTGCAGAGCAAGCGGTTGTCCCGAAGTGCCACCTAGTGGCCGTTGTGGTGTACTGCCCTTGTCCCCATTAGGTGTTCCCAAGCTTTTTTGTCAAAGGGCTTAAAAGAGGCACTCAGGAATAACCCTCCCACAGCAGAACCCAAACAGGCAGGTTAATAATCTGACATCTTTAAAAACAACATATCTTACATATTCCTTCAACCCACTTATTTAGTGAAGGCAAGAAAAACAGATTATCAACAAAATCCTGTGTTTCTTCATGTTCTTCATGTAAATAAGGGTTTGTTACGTGCTCTAACGAACATTATATTTTAAGTTATTTGGAGGTGTTTTTCCATGTTGAAGTTTTTCTTCTCTTACTATGGGATAGTTTTAATTCTCTTGTGAAGGAAAGAGTACAGTCTTATTGAAAATATGTTTTAAAATGTTAGGATTTGCCGGAAGCCGGTCCATCCTTGCTGCTTGACACAGTCGCTGCAGGGAAGAAACATCTGCACAGCATGTTTCAAGGGACCTGGCGTATATGGCATACTGTTCTTAATATGTTTGCTCCCCTTCTTGGCGCTATGTGTTTTAACCAAGGTTACCTCTCTGAGAAAGGTTGTTTCCCCAGGTAGGGAATTTTTCCCTGAAGTTAGGGAGGGAATAAAACCCCTTAACTAAGTGCCAGGTGGTAGTTAATCACTTTACGAACAATCATGCTTAAGCTACATAATCTTTACTCCCTGGAATGGAGATAAGAAACGCCCTAACCTTTGGAATAGAGATTGATAGGATTAAAATCAACTGGTATAAATACAGGTGTAATAAGACAATAACACACAGAACCTGGCTGGAGATCCTGGCTACAGAACCTGGCTAGGCTGCTGATCAACTGAACACTGCCTCCGTCCACACCTTTGGGAACCCCTGGACCTGTTGGGGTTGGACCCCAACAAGGCTTGGTTCAGGATCTAGGGCGCCATGAGGGGCAACAGAGGCTGAGGTCGTGGCGGGCGCTTTGGTTCCCGGGGAGGCCCGGGAGGAGGGTTCAAGTCCTTTGTGCCCCACATCCCATTTGATTTCTATTTGTGTGAAATGGCCTTCCCTCGGGTTAAGCCAGCACCTGATGAATCTTCCTTCAGGGAGGCATTGCTGAAAAGAAATCAGGACCTTGCTCCTAATTCTGCTGAACAGGCCGCTATCCTTTCTCTGGTGACAAAAATAAGCAATGTGATTGACAGTTTGATTGTGGCTCCAGGGACATTCGAAGTGCATATTGAAGAAGTGCGACAGGTTGGATCATATAAAAAGGGAACAATGACTACAGGACATAATGTGGCTGACCTGGTGGTAATCCTAAAGATTTTGCCAACGTTGGAAGCCGTTGCTGCCCTAGAGAACAAAGTCGTGGAAAGCCTAAGAGCACAGGATCTTTCTGAAGTTTTTTTTTTTTAAATATATTTTATTGATTTTTTACAGAGAGGAAGGGAGAGAGATAGAGAGTTAGAAACATCGATGAGAGAGAAACATCGATCAGCCGCCTTCAGCACATCTCCTACTGGGGATGTGCCCGCAACCCAGGTACATGCCCTTGACCGGAATCGAACCTGGGACCTTTCAGTCCGCAGGCCGACGCTCTATCCACTGAGCCAAACCGGTTTTGGCTAAAGTTTTGACCATGCTGACCAATGAAACTGGCTTTGAGATCAGTTCTTCTGATGCTACAGTGAAGATTCTCATTACAACAGTGCCACCCAATCTCTGAAAACTGGATCCAGAACTCCATTTGGACATCAAGGTGTTGCAGAGTGCCTTAGCAGCCATCCGCCATGCCCACTGGTTTGAAGAAAATGCTTCTCAGTCCACAGTTAAAGTTCTCATCAGACTTCTGAAGGACCTGAGGATTCGTTTTCCTGGCTTTGAGCCCCTCACACCTGGATCCTTGACCTACTCGGGCACTATGTTTTGATGAACAACCCCACCAGACAGCCTTTGGCGCTCAGTGTGGCATGCAGGCGTTGCTTGCAGATTCTGGCTGCAGGACTGTTCTTGCCAGGGTCAATGGGTATCACAGACCCCTGTGAGAGTGGCAACTTCGGAGTACACACGGTCATGACTTTGGAACAGCAGGACATGGTCTGCTACACAGCTCAGACTCTGGTCCGAATCCTCTCACACGGTGGCTTTAGGAAGATCCTTGGCCAGGAGAGTAATGCCAGCTATCTTGCTTCTGAAATATCTACCTGGGATGGAGTGATAGTGACACCTTCAGAAAAGGCTTATGAGAAGCCACCAGAGAAGAAGGAAGGGGAGGAAGAGGAGGAGAATACAGAAGAACCACCTCAAGGAGAGGAGGAGGAAAGCATGGAGACTCAGGAGTGACTCCCTTCTCTCCACCCTTTCTTACCCAAGGGGAAGATTGGAGCCTGAGCTAACTGCTACTGGGCTCTATATGGTGGCATTTCTGAGGGCTGGGGGAGACAGGAAAGAAAATAAAAATAAACCACAGAAGTAAAAAAAAAAAAAGTTAGGCTTTCTGGTGAACAAAACATCATGATATACTTCCTAACACACCTATTTTTGAGTAATATCGTTTTCAATTGATAAAACCCAAGGATTCATGTTTATTTGGCACATTATTTTCAAATAGATAATGTTTAAAGGAATTAGGTTCATTTAAACCTACAAGTCATTTGCAAACAAGGTTCTCATTGGCAGTTTTCCTATAAAATATTAAAAACAGATAAACAACATTTAACATGACATTCAAGGTCAAAATTGGCTCCCTAGCTACTTGGCAGGATCATTGTAACAAATGTCTACTCCATCAGTCCAATTTTATATGACTGAGCCTCATGGAAATTCAGTTCTACACATCAAGCACATGTTTTACAGCACTTAGTTATAGAATTTTGAAAGAAATGACCTGACAGTGCATACATTGAACATGTTCTATTTTATATCCCATTTCAAATTCTGAATGTAAACCAGATTATACAAAAGGAACGTTGGTTCCAGAGAAACTTGCTTTTAAATTTATTTTATTTTAAAGAATCAAATAACATGAGAGAATATTTTAGTTTAATTTTCACAAATTTATAAGCCAGAGAAATAAAAAAAAAACACTAGACTTGTGTGTTTTATGTTCTTGGTATGCTTGGTAAGAAATACAGGAGCATCATTTAATGGGTGGGGAGAGAAAATTCTCATGGGAAATTAAATATCAAATCTTGGTGGTACCTTCATCACTTCTTTTCTACTGTTCCAGAGTTAGACATTCTGTATTTGAATTCTGGCTCTATAATCACAGATGTCTGACCTTGGACATAGTTACTTAGCCTCTCTGCCTGAGTTTCTTCATTTGTATAGCAGGATAATTATAGCACCTACCGCATAGTGTTATTACATGATTATGTGAGGTAAACCACATAAAGTGCTTACACAGTGTCTGGCCCATAGAAAGCATTTGGCAAGTGTTAGCTACTAGGATTAGCATGAGTTCTAGGAATCCTAGGGTCTTTGAGCTGGTAGGGACCAACATTCGTTTGTACCAGATCATTTTCTAAACTCTCTTATTTTTATTCAAGATTCTATAAACACTATAACACATGCTTGGCATGTGGTTACCCTTGGTGGGGATGGGTAGTGGGGAAGATGGTATGAGGATTCTCCTCTATTGAGGTGGAGAGGTTATTTGCAGCAAGAAACTGGGAGAGGGAAGGGGTTAAATTTGACACTACCTCCATCCTAGAATTTTCCCTCCATCTCTCCTCCCTCCTTCCTTCCCCACCTTTTCTTTTTTTCTTTTCAGCCCATTGTCTCATCAATTTATAAAATCTCTTGTCTCATGGAAATGAGGTTTTACTAATTTTTCTCGAGACTAGAGCAGATGCAGATGATATTTGGCATTTACTTCTGTTTCCTGCAGAAAACCTTTTCCCAAAGTATGTTCACTCTCAGCTTGTTGTATGCTGTTTGTCTTTATGCTGCAGAATCTTCATAGACTCTAATGGATGTTTTTTTACTGTCCAGGAAAAGGCATATTTTATTGAAGTATATAATAAATGATGTGTGATTTCTTTATATACATACTAGTATACGATTTTTATAGAAATATGTATATGTAACATATACATATTTATATTTTTATGTGTATATCTATATGTAAAAGGCTAAGTGACCGTGCCACCATCCGACCGTTTGGTAGGTATGACGCGCACTGACCACCAGAGGGCAGATGCTCAATGCAGGAGCTGCCGAGCTGCGGTGACTTGGTGGCGGTGGTTCTCGGGTGACACACCCCAGTACCAGAGAGGAGTGAGCCCAATTCCTTGGCTGTGTGATTCCACCTTCGGTCATGGGTTATGTTGTTGATGGGGCCCTGTTGACTCCGAATCTGGTTTACTGCTGAGCTGCAGTGACCGCAGATGCCTTTCGAGCCACAGCGCTGCCCCAGGTGCAGCTGGCCGGGGAGGGACTGCAGGAGGTTGGCTCTAGGGCATGTCCGGCCCTGTCTCACCCAGTCCCATCCCACTGGCCACTTTCTAATTAATTTCCTTTCAATGTGCACGAATCTGTGCACCGGGCCACTAGGATAATATATAAAATATACATATGTGTGTGATATGTATGTGTGTTACTATGCACATATAATCACACATCCTAAGTGTACAGCTCAAAGAAATTTTTTTTCTGTTGTTAATCCTCACCCAAGGATAATTTTCCATGATATTTAGGGAGAGTGGAAGAGAGAGGGAAAGACAGAGAGAAACATCAATGTGAGAGAAACCCATCAACTGGTTGCCTCCTGCATGAGCCCAGACCAGGAACTGGGCCAGGGAATAGCCTGCAACCAAGATATGCTCTGGACCAGAATTGAACCCGGGACCCTTTGGTCCACAGGCTGATGCTCTAGCCACTGAGCCAAAAAGGCTAGGTCTCTAAGAATTTTTATGTAGTGAACACAGGCCTGTAAACACTGCTCAGATCAAGAGCCAGAACATTACTAGCACCCAGAAGCCCTCCTCACACCACCTTCCCCACCCAGGGTAACCACTGTTCTGATGTCTAAAAATTAGTTTTGCTTCTTTTTAAACTTATTAAGGAATCTTACAATACACCCTCTTTTATGTCTGGCTTCTTTCACTCTACATGTTTTTTAGATTCATTAATATCGTCACATGTAGTTGTAGTTTTTTCCATTCTCACTGCTGTATAATATTCCACTCTGTGAATATACTACATCATACTTTTTTTCTGACCTATGTTGATAGCATTTGCCAGCCTGGTCATTTCTAAGCAGTGACTATCATACCCAGGGCTGGCATTTCCCCCAGAAGGGTGAGCATCTTCTATCTTGCCTTTGGATGCTGGCAGAATCCTTCTGTCAGATCTTGGAGGCTTGCATGCTCCAGATGCAGTGGTCAGGGGGGATATGGGCGATGAGCAACTTGGGAGAGCTTTGTTTCTGCTTCTTCCATGTTGTTGGCTTGCCTGGGCCTCAGCGCAGTAAGGGTTTCCCCCTCTCACGTTGCCTGGGCCAGAGGTGCCCAGACTGGGCTTATAGCCTCTGTCTATTCAAGTTCAAATCTCATCACTTGATGAATCTCAGAGGTGTGCAAATGTATACATTAAAAAATTGTGTTTTAATTTTAAGGTAACCTAAAATGAATTGAATTGGCATATTCTGGGTGATCTGAATCCAGCTGCTTCTGATGAGGCAGTTTAAGGAAGTGGTAAGAGGGTGTGCTCTAGATTCCTTCTCTATCATTCCAGCTGCGTGACCCAGGATGGCACTCATCTTCGGTGCCAGTGTCTAGTTGCAAAAGGGCAGCAATAATTGTTCCTGCTCTAGAGTCCCTGTGAGATCTAAATGAGATTATGCCTGCAAAGCACTAAGCCTAGCGTTTAATGAGCATCAGCACTCAATCAACGTTTGATTTGTGTGTGTTATCTGGGGGGGCCCCGTGACTGTCAAAGGCTCCTGAGAAAAAAGCAAAGGTGGATTGAATAGAGAAGTGATGTGTTAGAGCTGAGTGAGGGCCAAGTGACATCATGTCCTGCTGAATAAATGAAGCTGTCACAGTAGTTTAAGTAAGGAAAAGCAGTGTGATAATTGAGTCATCACACCAGGCAGGCGAATTCAAAGGAATGTGCCTGGGAGCAGTTGGTGCTACGCTCGCACAGTGAGCTGCAATTTATTTTTCAGCAAAAGCTCATTTGTCTCATTAAATCAGTGTTGTTAATATGTTTTCTATTGGTTTTGTCATTTTGTTTGCATTTAATTTATAAATTTATTTGGCTTTTACATGAAGGATGTAAGCATGTGTTTATATCTAGTTTGAACATATTTAGGTAATTTGCTTTATAAAAACAATCAAAGTCAACACCATGTCTTAAAAGGTGTCTCTATAATTTCCAAGTTTGAAAAATACTGCCCTGGGTCTGTTCCATTGGGATTCAGACAGAGAAAAAGCAAATGTGTTTCCTCTTGGCTCAGAGCCCTAACTCCCCATGTGCCAGAACTCTCCAGTAACAGGCTGGTGGACCCGAGCAAGAGGGCAGCCATGACCTTGAGAGCAAAGACAGCCAAGCTAATAGCTCCGCAGGCGGGCAGCTTCTCCAATTTCACTCCATTCCAAAGCTGTGAGCATGGAATTTATTTTGTGAGGTAGGTGAGCATGGTGTTACTGGTCTTGCTTTCTAGGATTTCTACCTTTGCCTTCAGGACCTTTGAGATATATGGCTCTACAGGAGAAAATGTTTCCTGTTACTTAGATAACCTAGATGTCAGCAAGGGTGATGATGGCCAGTGAGATCTAGAGGGGATAACCCACACTTCCCATTCCTGTGCCTTTCCGACGCTCCTGTGATTTTCTGGGAGTTGGTGACCACCTGGGGCTCCAAGTTCCTGCTTGTGCAGGGAGCGTATTTTCCCTCTGCACCGTGTGGTTTACTTCTTCTGTCCCCACTTTGGCCTCCACCTAAATCCAAAAAGTATTTGTCTCTTTCTTTCATTTCCACCCAAATCCACAAGACTTTTGCTTGTATAGTAAGGGTACTGAAGGTTTTTAGGGACATTCTGCAGGAGGGGGTGAAGTGAAGGAGAGGGTTTACTTCATAGCAACACAAATGACTTAAAATCAAATGTTTGACATCTGTTCTTAAAGATCTTTTGGCCACTTTGCCATGTTACTTGAACTTGGCTTCCATCCTCTCTCACCTTTCTCTCTCCTTCCCCTCCCCAATTTCTAGTCCTTTCTAACCAACGGTTGCCCTGTCTCTCTTTAGCCTTGTTTCCAGAATCTTTCTCCCCTGCCCCCATGGTGAGTCAAGATATTTTCCCTAACAGTTTCCTACCTAAGAGGCATGCCATTGTCCGATTAGAGGAGGCAGGTAATGAGGCTGGAAAGGAGCAGGGGCCAAATCTCACAGGCTGTCTTGGTCTGGAGGGGGAGTCGGGGCTGGGGGTGGGGGAACAGTAAGGTTTCTGGATTAACCAGGAACCTTTTGGTTCCAAGTGATGAGATCTGAACTTGAACCAACCCTGACAAAAAGGGTGATTTATTGGAGGAGTGGAGATTCCAAGGAAGGCCTGCACCCCCCGCAGGGAAGGCTCAGGGTGCTGCTGGCCTTCAGGAACAGCTGTCCTTGACCGGCTTCATTTTTCTGTTCTGTGGCTGACTACATTGCTTTACCTGGAAGAGACCTGGGGAAGGGACTTACTGGCCCAGCTCAGTCAGGTCCGGTTCCCACTTTAGATCCATCACCTGTGGCCAGAAGCTGTGCCAAATGGTAACAGGGCTGCGCTGTCAGCAGAAGGCAGGGCGGGCAGCTTCGGAAGGAACAGTGCTGAGCAGGCAACCCCAGAACTGTCCCTTGAGTTTCTGAGCAGAGGAATATGGCCTGAAATGACCTGCATTTTGGGCTTGAGAGTAGGCATTACAGACGACAGTTTTTTCCCTTTTATTCATAAAAACAAATTTGCAACAATTTATTAAAAATTGATACCATGCAATAGGGGGACGAGAAATTCCTCATGTACATTTGATTCTGGCAGTTCCAGTCTAATTGAAAGCGTTTGTGCACTAACATCATTGGAAAACACCTCAGGCTGAATGAAGCCTTTTCAGAAATGTGCGGTGTGTTTGCTGCGTATAAAAGAACAGACCGTTAAGTAGCTAGAGTCACTTCTGTGGGTCTTGTTATTTGCAGGGAAATTTTAAAAAATGGGTGAACCTACAGTATCAGTAAGACAGAGAATGTACTTTGTGGGTTAACCTAGAAGACTGTGCACGTTCAGGAGTCACAATGGGTTACAGACGCACACACTCACCTCCGACTGTCCAATACTTTTGTTTCTTTTTCCCCTGCTATGCTGGAATAATATTTCTACAGGTATTTTTTTGTGTGTATACATTATGTACAATGAATTATCTCTTTCTCTTTGAAAAATTAATGTGACCCTTTAAATTAAATCTGATTTTGGTGAAATCAAGAAAGCAAGTAAATACTGTAATACACAGTGAGTGACAACACCGGTTTTTAGTGCCTAAACAGACAATGACTTCAACTTGACCTGTGATGTGTGAACATTTTTTCCCCCTAAAAGCTACAGTACCTCCATAACCTCTCTTTGGGGGAGGGGAGAGGAAAGCTACACTACGTGAAATAGGGTGTTCTGAAATGTTGGTGATGGTAAGATCCCCGTGGGCCCTTTTGTCAAAGCCTGGTGGTGACAGCAGCATATTCCTGACGTCAGTGGTCTGGGAAGGGATTATTGCCTGCCTGTGGAAGCTGCCATTAGGTTTCTTTAGGGAGTGAGCGACTGCTCAGTTGTGCAGATGTCCTGGACGTTGCCATTCAGGCCTTTCTTCAGCAAAGAATGAACCTGTCTAGGAAGGTCACAAAGGTCATAGGGAGCCTCTCTTCAGCCAGCTGATCCTGGTAGAGGGCTGTGTTGGGAGCTTCTGTGGGCCACTCCCCTGGCTGTTGTGAGGGCTAAAGGTCACGGTCGTCCTGATACCTCGCGGATCAGGTCGCTTCATTGTTTGGTATGAAGCTTTCCTGCATGAGATCAGGTGAGATAGGCAGGGATGGGTATTATTTCAAGCCCAACTTGTTAGAGAGGGGAGACTGAGGCTCAGAGAGACATTAGTGACCTGCCCAAGATCATGGAAGGAGTCAGCAGTGGAGTAAAGACTTGAACCCAGGGGTGTCTTACTCTCAGGAGGTGCCCTTTGGGGTTCAACTACAAGGAAAGAGTGACAGTGTGCTGACTGATCACCCCTGTGCCCCCCATGGGCACAGCCTGGACTGAAGGATGCCTTCTGAAGCCGAGAGAAGCCCTCAGCTAGCAACTCCTTCCCCTATGAGTACAGGGATGTCTTCTAGAAGAATGCCCATGATTCACTTTGGTCAGAAACAAAGTCAGTGGGAAAAAACAATAACAGCAACAACCCAGCAAGCCCTTGGGCCCTGATGAGAGAGGTTAAAGTGCACAATCTTTCTTTTTTGTGTATGCTGGGAGCAGACAGCCCATGATTAGCTCAGGTGGCCCCCCTTAATACCAGGAACACCTGATGCAAACACAAGGACATGGCCAATGAGGTGGGTGCGTGACCGACCGTCGGTGAATGCTGCAGAGCGTGTCTGCAGTGACGTGCCCTAAATCCCCACGGTTCAGAACGGGTGTTATTGTGTTAATGTGTGGCATTTATCAGAGAGTAAGTTCCCACCAGGAGGCTTGTGAGCCAGCCTGCTCCCGCACCCCGGCCCTGGGCCACCTGCTGCAGAGCTGTGCCTGGCTGCCCTTCCTGTGGGCTCCCTGCTCCAGGAAGGCTGGTTGGCTGGACTGGCAGCTGCGGGCCTGACTGCCCTTCCCACCTCTGTCCCCAGAGGGGAGAAGGGCTGGCCTGGGGTTTGCAGCCAGCAATGGGTGTGCAGAGGCGAAGGCCGTTTCTCCAGCAGCCCTTCCTCTTCCCAAGGCTGTGCAGCGACTTCTAGCTGGAGTTCTAGTGACTCTTTCCTTGTCTAGGTTTTTTTCTCTCAAAGTTTCAAATATTTCAGTTCCTCCTGTTTTGCAGACATTAAGGAAGAAGTCATTTCCATTCCTCTTCTTTGTGAAAGAATAAAAACTTCACAAATAAGGCGCGAGGTCAGGTGCCAAGTGCGCCCCATCCTGTCCACCGGAGTGCCATCCAAGAGTCCCGCAAGGCCAGCATGGCGCCCAGCTTCTCCGCAGCCAGATCCGACAGTGTTCCTGTAGCAGACGCCTCTGCTCTGTGTGGTTCTGTCATGGGGGAGGCCCAGCCCCAGGCCTACCACCCTCACAGGCCCGAGACCATAACTCGGAAGGAGGGTGGCACATGTCTGTGGCGGGGGCTGGCGGTGGGGCTGACGCAGGGGCTGACACAGCTGGCGTCCACACCTCCAATGGACGGGAGGTAGGCGTGGTGGAGGATGGGGAGCTGGAGGGACAGCCGGCGCTGGATGCTGTGGCAGGGAGACAGAGAGAGGGAGGAGTGTTAAGGGAGGCTATCTGGCTGCTCACCAGAAAGTCCCTGGACTCGCTTCAGCTAAGAGGCTGATGGTGAGTAGCACAGTTTTCTCTGAATTCTCTGAATTCAAGATCATCTAACCATCCATCTAGCAGGTATTTAATGCAGGCCTACCTGTACCGCCCTGGCAATAACCAGGGAGACAGTAAGCTAGGAGGGTGCTCCTTGAGCTTCCGGTGATTCCTAAGAATAAGGCTTTGCCCTTTCAACAGGGCTTTCTGCAAACACAGACAGCTCTCACTGTCTACTCTTGCAGGCCTCCACATGGACGTGGCTTTGGGTTTCATCCCTGAAAGGCTTCTCAGCTGACCCATCCTTCCCCACTGGCTCTGCCTCCCTGCCTCGTCCAGGAATTCAGCCCTTCTTGCTGGGCCAATTCCAGAAGGTTCCTTCCTGGTCTTCGGTGACTAGCATTATTTCTTCAACACTGAGATGGGACACTTAGGGCTCTCTAAGATCTGCCTCTTGCCAGGTTCTCCAGCTGGATCTTCTACTCCCTCTCTCCATAAGCTATACCCTCCGCCAGCTAGTTTCCCCTGAAACACTACTCATGGCCACTCTCCACGCCTCTGCATAGGCTGTTCCCCCGCCTGGAGAACCTTGTTCTACTTCCCATCTGATGAGCTCTTTTCCTTTAAGATGCAGTTCAAATGTCACCTTTGTGCAAATTCCCCCAGAGAATGAGCCCACTCCTCCTCTGAGCCCCCAGAGCCCTCGGAAACTTTGAAATGCAGCCAGAAATACCGGAGCCGGAGCTGGGGGAGGGTTTGCTTGACCGATGGAGGAGCAGACTGGAAATGGAACTGCCTTCCAACTCCCTTCTACTGCCACACCTCCACGCTCACCTTCTCATCATTCTTCACCGTGATGGGCAGGTCAGGAAGTCACCTTAGTTGTTGGGAAAGCTGCTTTGGGGGATGTGCGCAGGCCACCGCCCCTGCTTTGCCCAGCTGTGCTTTGTGTACATCTCCATGGCAGCTGGGAAGCTGCCTTCCCTGTATTCTTAGGCCTGCTGTGTCCCCAGCGCCTGGCCATGCAGGTGGGACGAAAATCCAGATCTCCACAAAAACCCAGAAGGCAAAAGCAGTATTCCCGTTTTAAAGATGAGTTTATGTAACTTGCTCACAGAAACAAAGCAGAAACAAACAAGGTGGGACTTCTGCTTCTGTTAAACCACAGAGTTCTGTGGAGGAGGCCAATCACAGTGGCTGCCTCAACGCAACAGGCTGTGCCTGGACCGTAGGGAGGGCATTGGTCGGGATCTGAGACGGATGGGGACAGATGCAGGGCTGGCTGCCCCCACTCCTTTTAAGGACCTGTTGGCCAAAAGGGCTTCTCTCAAGAGATACTTTGCAGGTGCTCACGAGATAAGGGTGTTAGAGATCTCATTTTGAACCTCTGTAACATCAACTATGACCAATTCCTTAAGGCAAGATGGTGTTGGAAAAGAGTCCAGAACAAGGGAGCTGAAGAATCAACTCTGACCTGGGGAAGGGTGCCATCTAACTGGGCAAGGTGGGCATCTGTCTGGTTGTCAGAGCCACAGAATTCTGCTGTCTGGTGGGATCATGTTTACATTTTCATTCATTCATCAGACACTTGCCAAGAACCTACTCAGCTCTTGAACCTGTGTTTAGTTCAAGGGACATATGAAGGACCCATATCTTACTGTCATGGTGCTGACATTCTAGTGTAGGGAACTGACAGGTAAATCGCTGACACATGCCATGTAACCATCACTAAGAGTTCTGACTGTAAGCCAGTGCGCCTTGGAGCTAATTGGGTGGAGAGGCTATTAGCTCTAACACTGAATGGCCCCAAACGGCAAGGCAGTTGGTGATTCAGCTGTTTTTGCTGGTTCTCACTGCTTGTCACTTCCCAGGAGCCAACTTGCAGGGTTGACCTTTCTAATCTCTGCTTCCAATCTGTTGTGAGCTGGGAAGAACTAAAAACTACCACTGGGAACAAAGCGAACTGAGATGTCCAGGTCTGTGCTTAGAAGTTTTCTTCTCATTGAGTTTTCTCTGACCAACCTATTTAAAACTATACTTCTAACCCCCTTCCCTGCTTTATTTTTCTCCACCATTTAACATACTAGGTTTTGCTTTTCTAATTAAGTTATTGTCTTAAAAATAGATTGGTAGCCCCATGAAGGGGGGGGGTTTTGTCTGTTTTCTTTACTGCTGGGTTTGACACACAGTAGGTCTCAGTAAATCATTGTTAAATAAACGCATTCAGCAAGATTAAGTTTTATACACAATAAAGCCGATGTGCTACAGTGGAGAACCTGGGATTTGATATTAGACAGACCCAAGTTCAAATCCCATCTCCTGCACATAGCAACTGGATGAGCTTTGACGAGTCACCTTCTTTTTTCAATGTTAGTTTTCTCATCTGTACAATGAGCACTGTCATCTGACTTGCACCATGGGATTGCTATGGAGTTCAACTAAAATAAAGGGCATGAAGACATGGTGCATGGTAAACTGTAAACTGTTCTGCAGGTGTCACGTACTCTGACAGCAATTCTCAAGGAGAAGGTACTTACTGTTCCGGGGAGTTTATATCTTCTATAGGATCTTTGCATGTTCTTGACGGCTCTGTTGTGTTCCATTGCAGCTGGGGATTTTGATCGAGGTGATTTTTTAAAATGGCCTTTCCTCCATCTGAATGCAAAACAACGTCACAACACGCGATATTAACTTGATTTTTAAAAATTGACAGTGCAGTATTTTTAGGATGCTGCCCCAGGAGTGAGGATGCAAAAGAGTCCCGCATCCCTCTGCATTCTCCAAGCCATGGTCTCTTCAGCAGCTCTCCTGGGACCAAGGCTGGGCGCGGAGAAGCCTCCACCCAGGGACGGAAGGGCGTGCTGGAGATGTGTATGGTGTGCCCCCTGCCCTCCTTTTCTCCAAGAACAAAATAATAAAATGGGGGTGGGGATGTGAAATCAGGTCAACCAATGTAGGCAACATATAATTTCTCCTTATATCTAAGGAAATGAGCTTGTTACCTGAGTTGTAATATATTTTGGCTTACTTGTTGTTTAATTATTTTACTACTTATGATGGCTTTTGCACTGTGAAAAAATGTTCTTATTGGCCCTGGCCGGGTGGCTCAGGCAGTTGGAACTTCATTCCGTACTCCAAAAGGTTGTGGGTTTGATTCCCGGTCAGGACACATACCTAGGTTGCAGGTTTGAGGTCAGAGTGCGGTCAGGGCATGAATAGGAGACAACCCATCGATGTTTCTCTTTCACATCAATGTTTTTCTCTTTCAAATCAATAAAAACTTATCCTTGGGTGAGGCTTAAAATTATTTTTTTCTTTTGTAGTTGAATTTGTCAACCTTTTCTTTTGTGGTTTCTGTGTTTTGCATCAAAGTTAAAAAGCCTTTCCTTCCTCTGAGATTATAAATTCTTCTATACTTTCTTCTAGCATATTCATGGTTTCACCTTTTATATTTAAATATTTTATCCACTTGGATTTTTGTGTAAAGTGTAAGGATCTAACATTATTTTCATCCCAATGATATTTATTAAATAATTCATTCCCCTACTAATTTGAAATGCCCATCTTTTACGAGAAATAATTTTTATTCTTTCAATTTCCTTGTTACCTCCATTTAAACATTTTAAACAATCAATATACAATAAATTTATAATATTGCTTTTCTAATATATTAACTATATTATATATAATAAAATTAATTATAATTTTATATATTAATTTTATAATAAGAATACTTATTACTCATGTAATAATAAAAGAAACAAGATTTTTTCATTGACTTAAAATTAATTTTATAATAAAAATGAATGTATGCTAACGACAAAATGCAAACAATAGAGAAGTATATAAAATGAATTGTAAAAGATTCCCTTCTCACCCATCCTTCCACACAGGTGGGTACTGTTAACTATTTGGTGTCTGTTCTTCCAAATAATTTTAAAAATGCACTTACACTCACATGCAATTTATATATATCATAATGCTAGTCTTCATCTTGCTTTTCACTTGGAGATCTTGCCATATCTGCACAAATAGATCATTTTTTTTTTTTTTGTTAATACTCACCCAAGGATTTTTTTTCCTCATTGATTTTTTTTTTTAAGAGAAAGTAGAAGGGAGGGGAAGCAGGGGAGAGACATCGATGTGAGAGAGATACATCGATAGGTTGCCTCCTTAATGTACTCTGATTGGGGCTAGGGATCGAACCTGCAATCCAATACATGCCCTTGACTGGAAATCAAACCCGCAACCCTTCAGTGCCCAGGCTGATGCTCTAACCACTGAGCACCAACCCGGGCCCACCTCACTTTTTAATAGCAGTATTATGTGCCTTGTTTTATTGTACCATAATTAACGAAACTCCCCCAAATAATGACCATTTATGTTAATTCCAGTTTTTCTCCCCTAAAAATAACGTGATGAACAGTGTGTGTCTGTATCTTTGCCTATGTGGGAGTATTTCCTAGGACGGGCTCCCGCTAGTGAATTGCTAGGTTGAGAGGTTTCACATCTAACAGTTGGAGAGTGCCAGACTGGCTTCCAAAACGTTGCAGGAGAATTCTCAGTTCCACACACTCTTACCTACACTGGAATCTAAAATTTTGCTGAAACCAAAATGGCTTGTGTTACTTCAGCTTTCATTTCCCAGGTGGTTGTGGGGAGAGAGGGTCATGTCATATCCTACTGACGATTCCTTTCCTGTACATTGATGTGGCGCATTGGAAACTAAGACATGTCGTTTGGAGGAGTACATGTGATCTATTTGCTAAGAACAATGTGCCCCCATCAGAACACGGAATGCTGGCCATGTGTGTACAGAAGCAACTGAAGCCTCAGGGTCAGCAGAGTGGGGCTCTAGATGGACACTGAACTGTGGCCAGAGATATGGGCTCCAGGTGCTCCAGCTCTGCCTGTGTGATTTCAGACCAGCCCGCCCCTCCCTGACCTCGGTTTCCTCATCTGTAAAACGGAAGGCTGATGGCTGGTATTTGATACCCAGGCCCCCTCATTGCAGGGACTCCACCTCCTTTTACCTGTGCTCTCGGAGAAGTGCCCCAGGTTGAGGATGTCGTTGAGCTCTTGGTAATGGTTCTGTTTAATGTAGGTGGTCTTTTCTGGCGTGTCCTGCAGTTGCATGGTGACCTCTTCCAAGTCTTTATCAAGCTAGAAGACAAAGGCTCCAGCTGAGTCAGAGCTCCAGCCCAGCCCCTGCCCCTGCCCTGGCAGCCAGGCCTCCAGAGCCAAGAAGCGGCTCACAGGGTCACAGGGCTGGTTTTGGGAGGCACTGAGAGCCAGAGGGGCGGGTGCATGTTGGGGAAGAGATGCAGACGGCCCTGCCAGCTCTTGTTCCAGGAGGAGCTGTGATGAGAGGGGCCTGGGCTTTGCAATGATGTGTTCAGTGCAGCCTTGTGCCTCAAGGAGCAGCCTAGGGAGGGGAGAACATCCCAGTGCAGGCTCTGAAGCTGGCCAAGCCTAGGGGCAAGCCCAGAGCTGTTCCTCACTGGCTGTGTGCTAGCTGGTGAGGACTGATTTTAGTTCTTTCATCTGTACAATGGGTGTAATAATGGTATCTACCTTACAGGGTTCTTAAGAAGATTAAATGAGATAATACAATAATTTAGTTCAGTGCTTAACACATATAAGAGTAATCTGCCACTGTAAGATTATGACTGTAATTATTATTATTGATACTAGCAGAGTTCTTGGTGCGGGGGAACAGATCTGCAGGACTGGCCAGCTCTTAGCTTCACACTGTTGTGGAGAATCAGATGCAAGCCCCAGGCAGTCCAGTCCCTGGGGAATGTGTGTGTTGGGGAGTGGACCGTAGTTGGGAGGGTAGGGGCACCCTATTACAACATAAGGGAGGGACCACGTCAACTGTAAAGTACTGTCCTGATGTCAAGAGCACAGCCATAAATTATTTAATAAGTTTTCATGTGCAGGAGGTGAGAGATACCTCTTTCTGTGTGACTCAGATGGCAAGGCTAGGATCAAAGGTGGAAGCACCAGGAAACCAGATTGTAGTTCAAGTCCAGGAAAAACAACCCAACACCTTAGGGCATTTGACAGTGGCTTGGGTTTTGGGTTCCCTGAAGTGAGTAAACTCTTCGTTGCTGGAGTGTGGAAGTCGAGGGACAGAAACCTGTCCTACTCTGCTCCCGTGGCTAGTGGAGGGCGGCCCCACAGTAAAAGCCAGCGCTAGATGCCAGACCGCCGTGCAGAGGCTCTTGTGGCAGAGACTGTGAGCAACTGGAAATACAGAATACTCACATGTGAATTTCAGATAATAAGGGATCATTTTCAAAAATAAGTATATCCCAAATATTGTGTGGGACATACTTACACTAAAAATATGACTGGTTGTTTGTCTGAATTAAAAATCTTTTTCAAAATGAAGATAAATTTTATTCTCATTATAAAAATGATTCATGTTCATCATAAGAAATTCCAACAATGCAGAGGAAAGTGTAAAGAATCAAATATTTGATTTGGTTTATCTTCCCTGGTATACGAAGTCCAGCATTTGAAGTTTGGCTTGGGCACCAAAGAATCTGGTTATGGCCTCTGAAATACTCAAGAACCAGTGAAGGACCTTCAGGACAAAGGTGAGGTCTGCTGCAGCACACTCTCCGGAAGTTTCTCTTTACTTCCTTCTCTCTTGTGGTCCATCACGTAGATGTAAGTGATTACAGGTGAGTGTGGAGAGTGAACAGTTGAGGGGCGTGCACACAGTTAGGAAGCTACTTGTGAAATAACAGAAGATATATTTTGTGCTCCGCTGCCTGGGTTCCTGATACAGGACTCCTGAAACCCTTATAATTTCCCGTGTGAGAAGTCTGTTTTTGTTCTAATGAGGCAACTCTGGGTGGGCCCCTGGATGAGGGCTGGTCATTGGCAAGACCAAACCATGATTAGAAGCTTGGAATTTTTAGCCCCACCCTGTTCTCCCGACAGGGTGAGGAAGCCTCCATAATTACCCCAGCAGTACAGGGCTCGGAGAGCTTCCAGGCTGGCAAACACATCAACACCGGAAGATGACGCGCCCCCACTCCATGTGGGAGGAGCACAGGTGCTTGGGGTCCCTCCCAGACCTTGCCCTATGTATTCCTTCATCTGGCTGTTCTTCTGAACCCTTTATCATACCCCTTAATAAACTGGTCAACATGAGTGTTTCCCTGAGTTCTGTGAGCTGCTCTAGGAAAGTATCTGAACCTGAAGAGGGGATGGTAGGACCCCCAAACTTGTAGCTAAATTTTTAGGACAGAAGTAGAGGGTAACCTGGGGACCTACTACTTGTGATTGGCGTCTGAAGTGGGGTGGGAGCAGTGCTGTGGGACTGAGCCTTTAACCCGTGGGATCGGACACTGTCCCCCGATAGTGTTAGAACTGGGCTAAATCATAGGTCACCCGGCAGGTGTTGCAGAGAATTGCTTGGTGGGGGAGAAGCCCCCACACATTTGGTGACCAGAAGTGTCAGAAGTGAAGTGTTTGTGAGTAGTAGAGGAGACACACAGGAGGTGTACCACTGAGCTTTTCCAACTCACTGCTACAATCGGGAAGTTCACAGATCTCTCAGAACGCCGTTCTTTCTGGGGATGTATTGAATCAGGGCATCGCTGGACCCCAGGCCTGGGCCAACGGGGAATACACTCCTGCAGATCTGACTAACAGCCTCTGTCTAGCTCACGTCCACCTTGGTGCCTGCAGCCGGCACGACGGCAGCTGGGGCTGCACAGCTGTGATGCAGGGGTGTCCTAGAGGAGACATGGGAACAGCAGCTCACAGTTCCCCGCATCGGGGCACAGGGACGCCTGAGGGAGGACAGGGCCCTGGCTGGCAGTGCTGTGGGAGGTACCTCTGTGATCTTCATTCGCAGGCGATGGTTTTCGGACTGCAGGCCCTCAAGGCGGGATGTGCTTGCTTGGTTCACGCTGGTGACAGAGGTGGACGTTTTAGAGTCTTCTTTCTTCTGATTCTGAGTGAATTGGAAGCGTCTGTTCTGAGTTGCTGCATCTGGGTTTGTTCTCAGAGTGATAAGCTGAAAGAACATAGGTGGGTTTGAAAAGAGAACCCTCCATCCAGCCTTCCCGCAGGTCCTGCACTGGAGGCAGCAGGGGCCATAGGAAGCACATGCTGTGAGTCCAGAGCCCTGGGCTCAGGACTGTCTCTGCCGTTCACGTGTGCGTGACCTGGGCAGCCCCCTTCCCCTCGCTGAGTCTCGGTCAAGTTCCTTGTCAGTAGAAGTCTGGTCTTCAGACCCTGATTCCACCTGCGTCCCAACTATCCTGCAGAGTCCACTAGGGCCCCTTAGGCCTGGCTCAGCTGAGCCTCACTCTGCCTCGGGCCTTGTGCCATGTGGAGAATAAACATGAAGGTGACAGTTGTAAAGATGGTGGGACGGAGGAGAGTGCAGGCTTCTTGTTAGAACCACTGGTGAGTGTTGGGGGAAGACTAGTGACTAGCTCTGTTGCTGACAAAGACATTTTTATATAAGAGAAAAGGTTGCCACTTGACCCTGATCTTACTTATTTAGTTGAGAAACATCTCTGGTTTAAGGCAGGCTCTGGGCTCAGGACTGGAGAGCAGGGGCTGAGCGAGCCACGACCCCTGACCACCAGGGCCTCATGGGCCAGGGGCGAGGGGCTGAGCTCTGAGGAAGGCTGGGAAGGCTGGGGAGGATATGGGAATCCCAGGGGGAAGAAGCGGCATATGCCAGCCCAGGGAGACTGGGGCTCAGGGCGCTTATGGAGAAGGGCTGTTTGGATGGAGGATAGGGATTTCTGGGGAGACTGCAGGGTCCTGAAAGGCAGCCCAGTGTCAAAAACTTGATCCTGGAGATAGGAGGGCAGTGAGGACCTACTGAGGGTGACAGAGCAGAGTGACATGACCAGAGTGGGGCTCAGAATCATCTGGCATCTTTTGCAGTACAGAGAGAACGTCGGAGTGTAGGAAGCTGGAGCTTGGGCAGGTGTCGACAACTAGAGAAGGGAGGAGTATTCGCCAGAGGCACTTAGGGCAGAGCTGACACTGCTTGGGGACTGACTGGGCATCCAGGAGGATGCAGGTGCCATGGGCAGCCTCTAGGGGAAGGGGGGCCCTGAGTGATCTCTCCCTCATCTCCTCCTAGGCAGACACTCCCCTGCTTGGGCCAACAACTCCTTCCCCACTCTCCCTGTTTCCCGAGACCCACGGAGGTCAGGCTTCCCTCTGTGCAGATCTGCTACTGCAGGGGCTCCCAGGAGGGCAAGGCCTCTGGCTCACCTACCTGCTGCTGGGCAGCATAATGTTTGAAAAGCACCTCTCAGGGTGGTCCTGCAGGTCAGCTTTCCAGATGAATGAAACATGTAAGTGGCTGTTAGAAATGGTTTTTCTTTGTGACCCACTAATACTACTTCTGCCACTCTATCTTAAGGGAATAATGGGAAATAAGGAACATGTGTTATGTGGAAAAGTCGCTTATAATAAATAAAGTCGGAAACAACTGTAATGAGCACCAATAAGAGACCTAGTGACAAGTAAACGTGGGACTTTCCCTCAGTGAGGTTATAAACGTGGGGAAATACAAAACACAAAAAATTAAGTGAAAAAGGCAAACTGCAAAGCAATATATGTGCTAGAATTATAGCTAGATCTGAAAAAGCACCACTGCCTCACTATTAAAAACACTGGAAGAAACACATAAAATATTAACAGTAAAAAAACAAAACAAAACGTTTTTTTCTGGGTGGTAGGACTATGTTTGGTTTCTGAAAATCTGGCTTTTACTCTTCTGCGTTTTCCAAACTTTCTGCTGTGTTCATCATAAAAAGAATGTGTACAACTTATGAAGTGGAAGAAACTCAGCAATCCCCTGTGACAGAGCTGGAGGCCAGAGGCCAGAGGCCAGGGTGGTGAGGGTGTGCTGTGGGCACTGCCCGTACCTTGGGCACAAACACCAGGCAGAGGGTGATGGTGCTGCAGAAGATGATGACCAGGGCCACAATGCAGAACTGCACGTTGGGCTGGTCCCGGGTCAGGAAGGAGACGGCGGCCCCGATGATGCACATGATCCCCACATTGTAGACGCTCATCCCGATGTACTTGCTGTCGTTGAGCGCGGGAATGCTGACGTTGCGGGTCTCCCAAGCTAAGAAGCAGCCGAACAACTGAAATGGTGAACAGAAAGGAAAGATGGTCATTACCACGTGGTGGCACACACTCTCTGTTCTGAGAAGCAACTGAACAGAGGGCTACTTGGGAAGTGGGGGTTGCGGGGCGGGAGGCTGGGGCTGAGCTATCACCCAGGTCTTCTGGAGGTCACCGCCTGTCTCCGCTCACGGCCCTGGTTGAGTCTGGGGGTGCCGATCGGGAGTGTTACAGCTGTCTGGTTCTCCTTTGCCCCCACCCCTGGTTCATGCACAGACCCACAGGAGCCATAGTGGGAAGGACCTTCAGACATGATCTTCACCATCTCCCCTCGTTCTACAGAGAACACTGAGGCCCAGAGAGAGGAAGGGACTTATCCCAGGCCACAGAGCAACACGCTGGCCAAAGTGGACCGTGTCTCTAGAAGTTTAGTCCAGTCTTTTTCCCATTATACCAGCAGGAGCCCCTGTGTCTGGGACTTCTGTTACCCTACAATGCACATAGCTACCCAGAATAGACACTGTGTTTCCTAGCCTAAACATGACTAGGTTTTGGACAATGCCATGTAGTGTGCGCAAGTACGTACAAGCTCTGGAAAGTGTCTTTAAAGAGAAAGATGTTCTTTTCCTCCTTCCTAATAGATGGAGTAGAACAGGTGGAGTTCAGACCACTAAGTCATCTTGGACTACAACATGGAAGCAGCATGATGAAGATGGGGGCCCACAGATGCAAGGAGCTCAGGTGAGGGAGCCCCCACACCTCTCCGAGACTGCTTACTTGAGGGGGAAATTAACTGTCCCTTTAACCACTATTATTCTGGTTTTCGGTCCCTTGCAGATCTACTCTTAACCAGTATCTCCCAACAGAATTGAGCAGGTAGAACTCCAATGTAATCTGAAGCGGTGTGTTGAGAGTTTATCTTCACAGGTGGTCTAAGGGCAGGGCAGGCTGCAGAAGGAAGTACAGATAAAATGCAGGGCAGAAAAGTGTGTGGGTGGGAAGGAGAGCCGACCGAGACCGCTGACTGAGCAGGGGCTTCTGCAGTGCAGCATCTCCAGGAGACCTTCCCACAAAGGCCCTCTTTGCTGAGATCTCCTCACTGCAGCTGGGGCATGGGTCATCTGCCTGAGCCACTTAGCAGCACAGTGAGGGACTATGGTTTGGGGTTTGGTTTACTTTGGCACCGCGATGCTGTGTGGCAGAAGGGTGGCTGGCACAAGGCCGGAGGATCTGGAATCTGCTCTGCTGTCCACTGGCTGTGTGACTCTGGGCATGTCACTTCACCTCTCAGGACCTCAGTTTCAATATCTGTGGAATGGGAATAAAAATACCTCTCTTACAGGGTTTCCTTCCAGATGCAGTGAGAGGGTGGATGTGAAAGCATATTATAAATGGAAATGTCCTATATAGAATGTAAATGGCATTTTGTAATTGGTATTATGTTATACAGTCATGGTTGTTCTCCTCTCCTTTTCTTAGTGTGTTATCTCACAAACTGATTTATTTTTAAAAAATTCCTTTTAAAATGGGGAACCAGAAGCCCAGGAAGCAGACACGGATGAGGGAAAGAACCCACAGCTGTGAAGGTCTGCTTTGTGCTGGTTCCCTCAAAGTCGGCCCCCTCCTCCCACAAGGGCACTGGGCATGGCTGCCACATCTCACAGGGACGAAGAGGCTGAGCAAGGCCCAGGCCCCGCGGTAGTGAGTGTCAGGGCTAGATGGGCGCTAGGTCTCCTCTCTCTGACAGGGGGTCTGACCTGCTTTGATTTCAGACTTCTGACCTCCAGAACTGTGAGATGTTTTAAGTCACCAGTTTGTGGTAATTTGTTATGGAAGCCACGGGAAACTAAGACGCCATCCATGGATGGTACAGGCTGCTTTGAAGGGGTAAGCTCTCCATCACGGGAGGTGTGGAAGCAGTGAGAGAAAGAACACTTGGAATGTTCATGATGGGCTGTGCGGTGTGAGGATGGTGAAACATCTGACAGCAGAGCGGGACTACAGGGCTGTGCATGCTCTTTCCAGCCGTGAGATTCTGAGGTTCAAGTGCAGGAGGGACTAGGAGAGGGGCTTTTAGTGATAAACCCTAAGGGCCAGGAGGGCTGTGCACACTTCTTTGCATACACTGGACACTAAAGGATTCGTGCTGTCAACTACAGTTTTATTGAGAAGATCTGATTGGTATTAGCTTTACTGGAAGAGATACAGTCATCTCCAACCACTTTTGGAAGTAAGTGGGGAAGATAATGAATGGCCAAACAGTATAGATAAATCCAGTTTAGAGTCGATCTGATTCACATAATCTAATTTCACAGAGTCAGGGTCAAGAACATGGAGGCTGAAGGGACCCTGGAAAGAGTCTAGTTTCACTCTCTTTACTCAACAAGGGCTGGGGCAACTCAAGTCATGGAAGTTGCACATTTCCTGTAACAGGGCTCCTTCCTTCCCAGGGGCGCCATCACATCTGTGAACACTGCTCTGTCATATGAAATCCTTCCTTACGTGGGCCAGGGGGCTGCTTCGCCCACTGGTGATGATGCTGTCCTCGTGTCTGTGCCACTTCTCTGACAGCCCTGGTGCCCAGGATCCCAGAGTGTGTCCCTTCCCAAGCCTAGGGCCTTAGGCTGGTCTTTTAATGACTCATTTACATTCTGGGAACCTCCTGTGGGCACTTCCAGGTCATTACCTCATGGGACTCAGATGGCAGCCCAGTTGTTCACAAAGGACCTCTATGGAAGCACAAGAGGGTCTCAACTAGTGTGAAGTGAGGGAAATCTTTGCCGAGGGTCCCCTAACACCTGCTCTTCTCGTGTAGCCCCTTGAAGGACCCAGGATTGACCACTAACAGTTTCGGAAGCAGCAGCAGGCGTGGAAGCATTTGAGCAGCGTAAGGAATCCCAGTTTATTTTAGGACTTTTCGAGGGGGCTTCACTTTCCACTTCTAAGTGGAGGCCACACAGTAGCAGATGGTGGCTTAACTTTCCTGTGGAAGATCTGAGGAGGGTGTAGCAGCAGCTTCCTGTCACTGCAGGGGTTTTAAGTGGAGGCACAGTTTTCACAGCATGTGGAGAGAAGATTCAAGGCTCAATCTGGGATAAGATAAGGTGGGGATCACCTTTCAAGGCCTTCCTTACCTCGACATTCCACAATTGTGTGAACTGGACTTGGTACGTGATCTTTGATATTAACAGATGAGTAGAGTGGAAAGAGTGCTAGGTTCTGGGACTGAAAGTTACCAGATGGCCTGTGACAAATCACTTAACCTCTCTGATCCTCACTTTCATCATCTACAGAATTGGATGAGTCCAGTAACCTCCCAAGGATTTAGAGGATCCAGTGAAATTCGGATGTGAGCATGCACTAGATGTTAACACACTGCCCTCCAGGAGTGGAACAGAGGCAGCTGCCAGAGCCATGCTCCCAAGTTTTGTTTGACTCTGCCACTTACTAGCTGAGTGACTTTGGGCAAACAGCCTCAGCGTATTCCTCAGTGAAGTACTAATGAATACATTATTTACACCAACTCACAGGGTTGTTATGGAAATTGCCATACCTTGTGGCAGGTACTGGGCCTGGCATAAAGCAAGTGCTTAGTCCTGGGGGTTCTTATTTTTATGTTGCTGGAGGCCCTTAGGAGACAGAGTGTGACAGGGAAGCATCTCCCTGCACTCCGCCTCCTGCTCTGCACCTACCATGAGAAGCCCCTTGTAGGCATAGACGATGCCAAGCCAGATGGTCATGTGGGTGTTCTCACAGTGCTCCAGGAGAGGGCGGATGGAGATGTCTCGTCCTGCTGGGTCCGGCTGTGCAAAGAAAAAACAGAAACTCAGGGATGGCACTGGGCACCCTTCCAACAACCGGGTCCCTACCTGACTGCGCTTTTCCCTCCCATAAGCCACAGCTAGTGCCACCATCAGGATTTTTGGATCCGCCTCTTTTCCACCTGTGTTCCTATGGGGGTGGGCCTCAGCGAGTTTGACTGCCTTCTGTTTGTTGGCTGTGATTCAGCCTGTACTAAAGTTATATATGTTTGTTATGCCCTTCCAAAATGAGTCAGAGCTCCTGAGGGTAGGGACTGAGTCACTTGTGTGCCCCTAGAACCTAATACAAGACTTGGTCCAGAGCCAGCATCTATAACATTTGTTGAAAGAGGGGGAAATTGAGGCACAAAATTAGGTCAGGAGTCCTTTAGGTATCTCTGGAATGAACTTGGGGAGCTGCAGATACAGATCTACTGGCTGGGCCAATTAGATCTACTGCCAAGCCCTTCTAAAGAGACCCTCTTGCCCACCACCCCATTAAAGGAGCTCTGGTGGCTGCATTACCCATCTGGGGCCAGAGCTGATTGGACAAGGGGTGGGCTCCTGACTCTAGGCAGCCAATCCAGAGGCTGGTCAGAGACCTATGTGGTTTCCTAGAGCAGAGTGCTCTGCCCAAGAGGGATGATAGAGAGGATCCTACCCAACCTCAGTAATTAGAACTGGAAACCTCTGGGAGAGAATCAGGAAGGAGGTAGCAAAAGGAGAAAAATACACTCAGGGAAAGAAAAAATATATACTGTACATATACAGGGTGGGGCAAAAGTAGGTTTACGGTTGTTCATATGGAAATGAATACAATAATTACCAAATAATAGTACAAGAATAAACTCTGTGCTTTACATGCTCACAACTGTAAACCTACTTTTGCCCCACCATGTACTTTTCCTGAATCATTGAGAGTAAGTTGCAGATATCCTGACTCCTCACCCCTAAATATCTAGCATGTGTTTCCTCAGAACAAGGAGATTCTCTTACATAACCACACACACTTAACCAAATTCAGGAAATTTAACATTGACACAGTGTATTACCTAATTTACCATCCACTTTCAAATGTCACCAGTTGGCCTAATAATGTCCTTTTAGGCAATTGTGGTTTTTCCAAAGCAGGATCCAATCTGGGACCATGTATTGCATTTGCTTGTCGTACCTTTACTCTCCAACAGTTCCTGAGCCTACTTTGGTTTTTCATGTCACTGATATTTCTGAAGTTTCCAGCTTAGTTATTTTGTAGAAAGTCCCTGAATTTGGGTTTGTCTGAATGTGTTTTCATGATTAGATTTAGGTTGGGCATTCTTGGCAGGAATCCTATGTAAGTGATGTTTTGGCCTTCTCGGTGCTTCACTTCAGGGGCACTTGATGGCATCTTGTCCTATTACTGGTGACGTTAACTGTGATCATTTGGTTGAGGGGCTGTCTGCCAGACTTTCTGCTTCAAAGGTACCATTTCCCTCTCATAATTAATAAATAATCTGTGGGAGATACTTTGTGCCTGTGTGAGATCCTGTTCCCCCACAAACATTAACTTAGTGGTTTCAGCATCCATTGATGATTCTTACCTGAGTCACATTATTTTGGTGGTTTGAAAATGGTGATTTTCTAACACTATGATTCTATTGAAATACTTGGCATTGTACTGTACACAACATCTTTCCTTACGGCTCACTTTTAAAAATGTGTATCAGTATAGACTTGTAGGTTTCTTTTTAATTCAGTGTCTTATTATCCAGTAATATGTCTTTTTAATTTTGATGCTTAAATTTTTCCAGATTTGGCTAATGGAAACCCCTTCGCTGCTGGCTGCCTTCTGTGTTCTTCAACATGTCCCCATAATTTTTTGAGCACTTTTCTACTTCTTGGCATAAGATATTCCAAGGTCTCCTCACACTTTTTTCCCCTCAGTCTTAGAATCATCCATTTTCCCAAGGTGTTCTGCTTCTTTTTAGCAGAGATTGGTATTTAGAAATCAATATCTGGGCATTAGATGTGTTCATGGTTTCTGGGGTATCATTAATTTTAGGTCTATGTGTGAATATATGTACGTATGTATGTATTTATGAACCATCCATCATAATTTTATCTATATCTTTCTATCATCTATCTATAAATATATATGGTGTCCCAAAATGTATACACACATATTTAATAATTGTATACATTTTTGGGGGACACCCTGTATATATAAGCTCTAACACCACAGGTTTCTTGCTTGCTCCCCTCTATTTCCATATTTACATCTTTCTTCTTCTACAGTGTGAACACTGGTTTTCAATAACATCAAAATATTCTCATTTGCTTAATCCTACAAATAAACACAAAACAGTTTCAGAATTGCTACATCCATACACTACCAAGAAATTTATTAAGTAAAGTTGAAGATTTCTTTGCATATCTGTTTGTCTTTAGAACAGATACCAATAACGGTATCTCATCAAAGAAGTATGTTCAGGATGTTGTCCTATTGAGGCCCAGGGTGAAGTCATATGCCGGAGGGGAAGGGTTAGGCATTCCCAGGGTCAATCACTAGGAGGAAGGGGCACTTTGGTGATGTAGAAGGCGGGCCTGAGGCAGGTGGAAGATGGAACCCCTATTTCCCTTGGCTCTGTTCTCCAGGCCTGAGCTTTGAGGCAGCAATGGCCTGGGCACCTGTGAATTGGGGAAAGACGGTGCTCCCACATGGAAGCAGGAGTGGTGGTACCCCTGGGCACAGGCCATCCTGTAACCAGATCATCCAGCTACATGCTCTCTGAGGCCTGATTCCCTTGTGTTGTCCTAAGCCACAGGAAGCCTTAGCTTGGCTTCTGTGGTTCCATGGTCGCTGAGTGCACATGCGGGCTGGAGTGCCAGCGGGGAGGGGAGGGTCATGAAGCCTCTGTCGTGGTGGCAGTGGGTACCAGTGAGAGATACCCATGGGAAGGTGGCTACCAGAAACCACAGTCAGAGTGGCCAAGGCCAGAGATTTCCCCTCCATTGCTGCCTGGATTCTAAGGGTGATGGGAGTTTCTTCAAGTCCTTTCATTATTTAACTAAGGAGACTGAGAAGGAATGTGGTCCCAAGGTCAACAGTGACTTTGTGGCAGAACTTGAGTTTCTCTTAATATCTGACAACCAAGCAGACATTGGAATGCAGTAGCACAGGCCCATCGCGGCCATGCATGAATAGCAAACCCATTAAAGGTGACCGTGTCTGTTATGCAATGAAAGGCACTAATTTATGATGGCCTCTTAGATTCTATGTGTAGAGGACTGATTCTGGCAAACATCTTGTTCAATGTAATGATAACTATACACAGGAAGCTGACGATGGTTGTCTGGCTTGCATGCCCCTGTGACAGACCCCTCTTCCCACTATTGGTGAGATGGTTGCAGTTTTTTTACTGAACCAGAACCACCTCCTCCTGCACCTCCACCCATTGGTCTTTCCTCCTGGGCTCCCCAGAATAACCTCAACCTCTCTCTCTCCTTGAGCCTGCACACCATCCTTTAGAAGGGGGAGACCCACAGTGAAGGTACACACCACCTCCTCCCACATGTCGACCTGGTCCTTTTGCCTGCTTGAGTTTACTGTTAATCTAGAGTCCTAGGGTTGAGCTCAACCACCTGGTGAAAGTCCGCCTGCACCCTTTTCCAGACCTCCTTGCATTTTTAAGTAACAACCTTCCACTGGTGATTCAGATGTTCCTTAGGGTTGACTAAGACCCAGTCAGATAATTTTCATCCAACTGTTGTTAGCTCGGTCTTCCCTCTTCTGCAGCTGACATTCCAGCATAGTCACATTTCCCTTGTTAGTAAACCCCTCCCCATCCCAGTCCCCATCTTGGTCTGCTCTGATCTCTTTGAATCCTGGAATGCTAATTCTTACATCTGGTCTTTTAGTCCCTCACCCATCTCTATAAGCTAGAAGGGCACTGGAAAACCACGGGCCTGCTGAGATTTCAGAGAAGTCAGTGGGCAGAGAGGTTTCACACATCTTCCCAGTCCACAGGCGCAGATCCATAAATAAGCACAACAGTCTCCTGGTAGTGAACATCCCCCTCACACAGGTCTGTGCACACTGATCACGCATCAGAATGGCAGGGGGAGGGGGTGGTTTCAGGAGTGATGAAGTTCAGGTTCAGGCTGGGAGATGGGGACTCTGGATAAAAAAAGACCCTTGCATTGAATCTCAAAGCAAACTGGAAGAGCCACACCTCTTCTTGTCTTATGTGCCTGACCTGAGACAAGTTTAGAGTGGTCTGAGCAGTCACAGGAGGGAGAGATGTGCAGCACGGCCATCTCCTGAGCACTTACTTGGAGTCATTGCCGTGCACCAAAGCGCCACTAGAGGACACCAAAGAACTGTGCGGAGAGACCCACCCAGCAGCTGTGGATGATCCTGGGCTGGGGACACAGAGCTACTTCTGTGGCTTGGTGGGGCTGTAGGTGACAAAGCCCTCAGCAGCATCCTGTACTACTCTAGAAGGCACCCACTGGCCTTAAACAAGGTTAGCTTTCCAGGCACCCTGGAGGACCCCCATCTCCCTTCCAGGGCAGTGGGGGTGGGGGTGCCACTGAGCTGGAGAGCCCAGGCTGTACCTGCCCTCTCCACTCACCCTGCTCCTACTATGGGCCATCCATGCAGCCCAGGGCACTGACCCCTACAGATGCCAAGCTGGTACTCAGGCCCACTGCCCTGTACAGCTGTGGACACGCCTCCACTGGCCTAGGAATGTTTCCCTTGCTCTGGACACTGGCCTACAAGCACTTTAACTTGCTTTGTTCTTTATTTTCCTTCCTTCCTTGCTGCTCACCTGGGTAATTACCTAAGCGTTCGTTCGTTCGTTCATTCATTCATTCATTCATTCATTCATTCATTCATTCATTCCATAACTATCGAACATTGCCACTTGCCAGGTACCATTCTGGACATGGGGAATGCAGCATGCAGCAGGATTGACAAGACCCCTGTCCTCACAGGTCTTCCATTCTAGTGAGATCAGGATGATTCCATGAGAGCAGCCTCAGAGGAGAGTGGGTGGACTTCACCAATAACAGCTGCCCTAAGGGCACCGAGAGCTGCTTGTCATGAGTGACAACGACATCTAGTTGCTAAGCTGCGTCCCCTACACCAGTTATCTTGTCAAAGCCTCATAAGAATTCAAAAAGAAGTGCTACTCATTTTACGGATGAGGAAACTGAGGCACAGAGAGGTTAAGTAACTTGCCCCAAATCTCCAGCTAGAAAGTGTCAGAGCGGAAATTCAAACCCAGGTCTGTCTTTCTTCCCTCACCATATGCTCTTCCCAACCTTCCCCGCCTCTTTCAAAGCACCCTGTCAACTTCCAAGGTGCCAGTGGGTACAGACCTGCTCCATAACCAGTGAGGTGTGGCTAGTGAGAGGAATGACTTAATTACTACACGTTCAACAGAGGCCTCCCCTGAAGGCCCTGGAGCTCTGTCAGGGCTGTGCTTTGGTGCTGCAAGCTGAATTCAAGCCGATAAAATGCTCTTCCTGCCTGACAGGCAGTGCCCAGCAGAGAGGCCAAGGCTGTCTGTGATGGCCGGGGCTCCAAGGGCTCACACCTGACTCCTGGTCCAGCCGCTGCTCAGCGGGAGGCTTGCAGAAGCTGCTGGGGAAACGTCTCCCCATCTGTGCACTGAAAGGAGGGCAGCTGGCCTGAGAGTCCCTCTGCATGATGCAATTATTCACAATGTAGGTCAGTGGCCCCTGCAAACATCCTGCTTTGTCAGGCTGCATACATGAACGACCGGGAGAGTGTCTGGGCACGGGTTGAGGCATTGGGTCCTGAAAGGTCAGAGGCCCTGGTCCTGCTATAGACTTGCTGGGTGACCTTGGGAAGTCTCCACTTTCTTTTAGATCCTGGTTACTCATTTGCAGCATGAACCCATGGGTTAATTTACAGTATAGCTAATGTGAGCCTGAATAATGGAGGGATGACTGTACTAACTCAATCAATGTTTCTCATGAGCCTACTGTGTGCCTGCACTGTGCTCCATGCTGGGGCCCAGGTATACGAGATGGACAGGATGCTTGCCTTCCCAGAGAGTGCAGCCTAGTGGAGGACACAGAAGGCTGATGAACCACACAGTACAGCTGAGTACAATGGTGAAATGTGTTCCTACAGAGAGGTACAAGTTTCTTTGAGGGGTACTAGCAGGGGCACCTACTGCATATCAGATAGTCTAGAAGGCTCCTCTGCAGTGGTGACATTTAGTCTGTGCCCTGAATGATGAGAAGACCAGTTATGTGAGAATCTAGGGGGAGACCATTCCTCGGAGAGGGAACAGCAAGTGAGGAGGATCTAAATGGCAAAGTCCTTGGCATATTTTAGGAACCAAAAGGTGGCCGGTGTGGCTGGAGTGTAGTAAGTGAGGGGCCAGCACACAAATACCTGGGGAGCTTGTTAACCGGCAGGCGGGCCAGCAGGTCTGGATGCAGCAGTCGCAACATGCTCTCAGGGGGACACTGTTGTGCTGGGCCAGGCCTCAGGTTAGAGGATCTTAAACCAGGCTGACATTTGGTCCTCAGCAGATCTTCAGTTAAGAGTGAAGATTCCTTTGTCACTCACACACTTCTGACACAGAGTATCTATATGTCCTGACCCTGGCCAGACCCTGCAATACAGTACTTCTGTGTGTCCTGTGTGGGTCTGAGCAGGGGGGAGTCTGGGTGGAGGACATGAAGGGTGCCATGGGCCTTCCTGTGACCAGGGGGCTCTTGATCTTTCATACTCCCACTATGTGGGTGGCTCAAATACTCAAGCCCCCACCTGACCAGTCCTTTTTTAAAAAAAATCCTCACTTGAGGACATTTTCCCCATTGATTCTCAGAAAGAGTGGAAGCAGGGGCAGGGAGAGAAACACTGATATGAGAGAGACACACTGATTGGCTGCCTCCCACACACATCTGGACCTGGGCCAGGGAGTGAGCCTGCAAATGAGGTGGGTGCCCTTGAATGGAATCGAGCCTGCAAGCCTTCAGTCCGAGGGCAGATGCTCTATCCACTGAACCAAACCGGCTGGGGCTGGCCAGTGCTTCTTTGAAGGAGCAGGTGCCTTCCACCTCTGACCAGTTCCCAGAAGCTTCTCTCAGAACTTGTTCCCTGAGCCATCCAGCTTTTCTTTTAAATTTCAAATTTGATTTTTGAAATAGGTGGTAAAATTGGAAGGTGAGTGTGTGTATAGAAATGTGATGGTTGGGGAGAGAGGATGTCTAACCTTTGGGCTGCATTGCAGAGTCTAGAGATGCTCTCTTTTCCTGGGAAAGCAGTTGAGTCACAGCCTCTTTTGGGGACAACGGGGGTGGGGGTCTCATCAAGGAAGCCTGGGCAGGGAGGGGAAAGGGCACTTGGTTCAGACCCCAAGTCCAGCTGTATGACATTGAACACATCTCTAAGTCTGTTTCCTCGTCTGCAACCTCCCAGCATCGGCAAGACAATCAAAGGAGGTAACTGGGGTGAATAGCAGGCTTCAGAGAGTGGCAAGCCCGCTCCGTGTGTGTAACCCGTCATCATTATCTCCCACTGCAGAGTCACAGCGTGCTGGAGCCGGGAGGAACCTTCCAGATCCCTCTGGGCTGGGCTGCTTATCTCAACAGCAGCAGCCCCACATCTCTGAGGCAGCAAAGCTAGAAGCTGTCGTTTCAAGGTAAGAATTTTTTTTAGAATGTTTGATTACGAGTTAGAGTGAATGTTTTCAGAATCCCAGGCCGGGAAGGGACCTGTGAGATCACCTACCAGGGTTTCTCAACGGGGCACTTCCTGCATTGTCTTCTTTGGAGGGGACACGGTTCTCTGTTGTGAGGAACTTGCCTATTCAGTGCAGGGCACTAATGGCCAGGAATGTCTTCTGGTCACTGTGACAGTCCACATCTCCCTCTCCTGACTCCCCATTTCCAAACATAGAGGATTATGCACCAGTCCAATTCCTCTTTTTACAGGTGGATAAACAGGCCCAGGGAAGGACTCTAGCAAGAGGGTGACTGAATGGAGACCCGGATGCAGGTGTCCTGACCCGTTCCATGCCCTGTGCCCTGGGCCATGCTGTGGGTTGGCACAGGAGGGGCCAGCCTTGTGGACTGCCCAGCAGCCAGCATTTATCCGGACTTACATTTTTGGGCTCTGAGCACTGCCTCGCCAGCCCTCTGGAGCTGGATGAGGGCCACCCTCTGACTTTGGACTCATCCAGTCTGCCGGTGCTGTGCACCTTGCTCAGGTGCACTTGGGGCAGCGTCCAGAGCAGCAGGCATGGGGTCCAAAGCCACTCACTCGATGTCTGTGGGGTGGGAGAGGTGGCCGGGCACTGGCTGAGAAGCAGAGGGAACCTGAGTTCAGCATTAGGACACCAGTGGGCCAGCAGATCCCTGCTTGGTCCTGATCAGAGAAGCACTCTTAATTTGACCTTGGAATCTAGTATGAATTTCTGTGGTTGTATAAGGGTCAGAGCTGGGGTGGGGATCCTCGTGGGAAAGTTAAGGGCTGACAAGTGCAGTGATAGGTCCTAACATTCCTAGCCCTTTGCAGCTCATAAAGCCTTCTACTGCAGCGGTTCTCAACCTGTGGGTCGCGACCCCTTTGGGGGTCGAATGACCCTTTCACAGGGGTCATTCGAAAATACATCCTGCATATCAGATATTTACATTACGATTCATAACAGTAGCAAAATTACAGTTATGAAGTAGCAACGAAAATAATTATATGGTTGGGGGTCACCACAACATGAGGAACTGTATTAATGGGTCATGGCATTAGGAAGGTTGAGAACCACTGTGACTGGGATTTCTCTTTGATTTTGACCTCAGGGCAGACCTTCAGGGTGAAGGAGCCAGGAATTTTACACCCATTATAGGTGAGGAAATAGGCTTAAGGTGACACAGTCAGAAGCAAAGCCAAGCTAAACCTAAGCCAAGCAAAGTAGGTGGGAGGTGCATCTCAACTTTTGTCATTCCCTTCCCTGTGGCTGGGCTCTGTGCCCATCCCTGTGGAGGTGGGCCTTCAGGGATGCCCCTGTTCTCCTTGGGCCTGTCTCTGGGGCCCTTGGGCAAGCCCTGAGCAGGAAGAGCTCACAGGTATGGCTGCTGAATCCACAGCCAAGAGGGGCTGGGTCATGGGGGGCTTCCACGAGACACACTGTGAATGTGGTGATGGCATCCCTGCTGCCTGGGCATGTAGGTCAGTACCTAAAACTCAGGTGGTTTCACTGGAACACCCAGATTTCTGGCTCCTTTCGGAAACGAGACACTGGGCAGCACAGGGCCTGCTCGTGAGCCTGGCGTGTCTGCCAATGCCCCACGACTGGGCTGCCAGTCCAGCGGGTCTCCAGGCCTTGTTCCAGAGTCAAGTGAGTGCCTGGAAGACCTTGTAATTTTAAGGACACTTTGAAGTAAGTGTGACAGCTTTTCTTGTTAAGTTGGCAAAGAAGTGAGGAGAGACTAGTGGTGACTGAGAACAGCTGATGTGCGTGAGGAAGGCGCCCGTTGTGCTCTCATGCTGGAGGAGATGCGGCTGGAGGAGAGCTCCCCCAGGGAGAGCCATGGCTTTGGAGGAAAGTGCCGGCTCTGGAAGGGCAGTGCCCTGTGCACCTAGCATTCCGAGGAGGCCCAAACCTCCGCGGGAACCAGGAGAGGGGGGTGGGAGGAGAGAGAGGTGAGAAAGAAGAGAGGCAGGAGAAGGAGGGAAGCTGGTTGGGCCACATGGTCCTTCCCCTCAGATTTCTGCACCTTCTGAAGTTCTATTAAAATTCAGGAAATGGCCCAGCCGGTGTGGCTCAGTGGTTGAGCATTGACCTATGAACCGGGAGATCAGGGTTTGATTCCTGGTCAGGGCACATGCCTGGGTTACAGGCTCGATCCTCAGTAGGGGGGGTGTAGGAGGCAGCCAATCAATGATTCTCTGTCATCATTGATGTTTCTATCTCTCTCTTCCTCTCCCTTCTTTTCTGAAATCAACAAAAACATATTTAAAACTCAGGAAATGCTTGACGAGCAAGAGGGGATGCTGGTGAACCTGGCGATGGCTTGAGACTTGCCCTGGTGATGTGGGGAGGAACAAAGACAATGTCTGTGAACCAGGAACTGGACTGCGCCTAAGGAAAGGCTGCAGAAAGGCCAAAATCTTTAGTAGGCTCAGGGCCTCCCTACCTTGGGGGTGTGAGGCAATTCTTCCCGGATCTCAAGAACCAAGAGGTCCCAGATGATACTGGGGTGCGCAGAAATATGGGTTAACTTTTCACACGGTCACCTGATTTTGTAGAAGCAGCATTATTGAGTGGAAAGGTTTGGTGGCCAATCTCGGGCAAGCAAGCTCTTTCCCCTCTGAGGGCCCTCGGTGCCAACATTTGGTGATTCCGGGGTGGTGGCACCAGATGGAAGCCCGTTTCTCCCAGGCTCGGCTCCTGGAGTCTGGTTTCCCCCACCCTCAGCAGGACCAGGATGCCTGGACCCTGCATGCCCCAACCCGGCCGGGCAGAAATCCGCAGGCCGGCTTCCCAGGGTGCACGTGGGAACGACTGTGGCTACACCACCTCCACCCTGAGAGCAGAATCATGCTTTCTTCCTGCAGCCCTGGACCGGCCTGACCCCACACAGCTTGCAGTCTGGGCAGCAGGCAGTGGCGGGAGGGTCCCATGCAGGGCTTCTGGGGAGGCTCTAGGGCAGTGATGGCGAACCTATGAGCTCGGCGTGTCAGCATTTTGAAAAATCCTAACTTAACTCTGGTGCGGTGTCACATATAGAAATTTTTTGATATTTGCAACCATAGTAAAACAAAGACTTATATTTTTGATATTTATTTTATATATTTAAATGCCATTTAACAAAGAAAAATCAACCAAAAAAAATGAGTTCGCGTGTCACCTCTGACACACGTGTCATAGGTTCGCCATCACTGCTTTAGGGGCACTGACCCAGGCGGCCGGGGGATAAACAGAACAAGGAAAGCAGAGCAGAGAGAGACACAGGAGATGAAGAGAAGGGAAACTTGCATCTCAAAGATGCTGATACTATCGTGTCAGATTCCGAGATTTAATTAAACTCTGAGAATAAACAATAACAAGAGCTTAACGAGGGAATAGTCATTTGGTCCCTCTGTGACTGGACCCCACATAAAACTCTCTACCTTCGACTCCCATCACTAGCCTCATCTGTGGCCGGGCCCCATACCCTCCCCTCCTGGTCCTTTACTGTGCTGTGTCCTGGTCCTGAGAGGCCCTTTCTTACACCACTGTGTGCACCGCACCCATTCCTTCATCTGTGAAATCCCCCCAGATCCTCTCATCCCGCCTCTCTGAGGCCCCAGTGCTTCCTGCCTGTCTCTTAGGGGAGGGCCACTGCCTCTGTGTTTGACTTTTTGCCCCTCCTCTCTCAGCACCCTCACCATCCTCTCCACCAATTGTCCTCCTCTCCCCCCGTCATTGACTGCTCCTTGTGTGCCAGATTCTGGGCTAAGGATGTCATACACACATACACACTGTCCCATTTCATCCAAATAATCGCCACAGCAGTGGGCTCTAATACAGACCTGGGACTTGAACCCAGGTCTGCCTAACTCCCCAAACCCTGGCTTTATACACAAATCCAGAACTGCCCAGACCCCCTGGCAGTTGAGCTGGCCATTCTCAGCCTGGTCTGACTATGCCCATGGCGCGTCTCTCTTCCTCTCACAGGGTCCGCTGCTAACGCAGTGCATGGCCAGGCTGGAGTTCACGCGACTCCCTGCTTGGTGTGAGATGGGAGGTGACAGGACAAGGGTGTGAAGATATTCTAAGTCAGGAAGCTGGAGCACGTGGGGTCCTGGACGAGCTACTGTAGGCCACCACTGCTGTGCACATGTGCTCAATCTAATGGTTTTCAATGTCATTAGATCTGCCTGACAACCCTAGGCATTTAGGAGGGCCATCAGTCTCATTCCCATTTTGCGTAGAGGACACTGAGCCCAGGAATAGGCTGTAACTCACCCAAGGTCACACAGCAAGAAATCCGAGGACCTGGCACTTGAGCTGGGTGTCCTGACTCCTAGTCCAGGGCCTTTTCCGTTGTTCGAGCTCCTCCCTGGAACTCTGACTAATTCTGGGAGTCTCAGCTCAGCAAGGAGAAAGGCAGCTGGCTGCCTGGACAAGCCTTAAGTGTTCCCTCTTGTGATTCCTGCTGCAGCTCAGATTTTAGTTTGCCCTTGGCTAAAAGGCAGCAGGGTAACACCGCAGTGCCCTGGGTAATGGATAGCCGCTGGCTTTGCCTCTGGACCAGGGCTGGGACCCAGGTCCATCACATGCTCACTCTGAGCCCCAGGTTCTCCTCTGAGAAATGCTGGAGTCACCTGCTTTGAGGGTTGTTCTGAGCATCAAGCAAGAGCCCGGAAGACAAAAGACTGCACTGCCCAGACACACACACGCCCACGGTAATGCACACAAGAACAAGGCATCCGTTTCATTTGCCTGTTGTCATTCAGGGAGGCACATGGGTTGGGAGCCCCAAAAGTGCAGTGTTGCAAAGACTGTTCCCAAATAGGATGTTGTAATTGGTGCTGTGCCTCCGCTGGCTGTGCGCGCGGGTCCCCGGGCAGCCACAGGCCCCGGGAGCGTGTGCGTGCCCCTTCACTCTGTAGCAGGGCTTGTGTGTCTGGGCCAGTTTCCTTGTCCCCTGCCCATGCTTTCTCTTCTGCACCCATGATGAAGTCCTCAGGGTGAACGTAATGCTCCAATTCATTATAACTTCAAAGCTGTTCTCAACTCATCTCACACACATCCATTAAGAACGAATATATACATATAAATATATATATATATAATGTCTTTTGAGGTCATACCATTCAATTATCCTATTTTGTGAAATTACAGAAGTTTTGGGCTTGAAGACACTCAAGTGTTTTTCCCTTCCCTTCCTCAGTGTGCAGTCCCTGCTAAGAGCTCGTCCAACCTTTCTTTGCACAGCTCTGGTGATGAGACTCACTACCTCCTAAGGAAGCCCAGTTCATTTTGGGATATGTTCTTCCTCATCCTAAGCTGAAATCTGTACCACCAGAACTTCCCCCAGGTTCCAGCTCTGCCTTGTAGGCCCTGCTCCTCCCTTGGCCCCAGGACAGCCCCTCTGAAGCTTAGAGACAGGGATTGTGCCCTTTTGAGTCTTTTCTTTGCGGGTTGACATCATTCTTTCCTACATGGAACAGTTTCTTATTCTTTTTCCATCCTTGCCACACTTTCTCCCCCTGGGAGATCTCCAAGGGGATCTGAATAGGACAAGAGTGGTGTCCCCTCCCGTGCCTAGAGCCCTATGCACCCGGAATACTGGTGCTTGGAACACACACACACACACACACACACACACACACACACACACACACACACACACACCGGCTGTTCCTTAGGGATCTAAGAACCATATATCCTGTGAGGCAGAACCCAAGAGTTCTCTCTGCTGCCCAGGAGAAATGCCCTGGTGGCCCTGTCATCCCTCAGGACACTCCAGGGTCTCCTTTTCCAAGCAGGATGTGTCACCAAGTGGGCAATCCCCAAATACGCCACCCTGGAGAGCATCATGCTAAGCGAAATAAGCCAGCCAGAGAGATAAGTATCACATGATCTCACTCATATGTGGAATCTAATGAACAGAATAAACTGTTGAACAAAATAGATCTAGAGACACAGAAGCAGGGACCAGACTGTCGAATCTCAGAAGGTGGGCATGGGTGGGTCGGTGTGGGTGGGAAGAGATCAACCAAAGAACTTGTATGCATTTATACATAACCATGGACACAGACAATGGGGTGGTGGAGGCCTGGAGCAGGGGGTAGGGATAGGTTATAAGGGGTCAATGGGAGGAAAAAAATACTTTCAACAATAAAGATTTTTAAAGAAACCAAACCAAACCAAAACAAAAACAGGCTACTAAAGGCTACTGGTGCGTGGTCATAATAATCTCACCAAAATAAATAAATAAATAAATAAAAATAAATAAAAATTAAAAAGATTCAAATTAGCAGGGCAGGAGGAGTGGGCAATCCAGGGCCAAGACAGGGTTGGGGAATAAGAACAGGAATGTAGGGCCCCGGCTGGGTGACTCAGTTGGTTGGGCATCACCTGCGCACCTAAAGGTTGTTGGTTTGATTCCCGGTCAGGGCACATGCTTGGTTGCGGGCTCCATCCCTGGTAGTGGGCATGCAGGAGGCAGCTGATCTATGTTTCACTCTCATGTGATGTTTCTTTCTCTCTCTCCATTTCCTTTACTCTCTCTCTCTCTAAAAATCTATTTAAAAATCTTTAAAAAAAAGGAACAGGAATGTAGATTTACGAAGAATTTAAGTTGTATGTTTTTCCTATGAACCAAAGATGTGATACAGCTTTGGCACAGCTAAAAGTAAGCATATAAACATCTCTAACGTTAACTTAGCATTTTCCACATACATAATCACATATGCCCCCACAACAATCCCATGCAAGGTAGGACAGAAGTATCAGCCTATTTTACAGATGAGGAAACTGAGGCTCAGAGAGGTTTGGTGGACTGACCAAAGGGAATGAAGGAGTGGCAGAGGCTGGTGCTCCCCTGACATCCCCTCTGTTCACCCACAGTCTCAGCTTCTTTACAGTTAGGAGTCACATGACTAATTCTGGCCAATGGGCTATGGAAGGAAGTGACATTTGACCCTGTGGGCTGAAGCTTAGAAGAGCTGTCAAGAGATCTGTGTGCGGCCTCATGTTTGGGCCCAGATCACTGAGCTGCCTCATGGAGGAGGGATCCCCTGGAGGTCGCCTGGATTTATAAGCGGACTTTGTATGAGAGAGAAATAGGCCTTTGATGCATTTTGTCGCTGAGATTTAGGGGTTCTTTATTAAGGCAGTTTAGCCCAGCCTATCCTGACTAATATAGAAGGATATAGAAGGGCAATTACATTTGTTTGTATGTTATCACATGTCAGGCATTGTGCTAAGGACTTTGCACATGTCACCTCATGCAATCCTTGAAGCTATGAGAAAAGGATTAATGTTTTTCTTTACTGCATGGGAAAACGAAGACACAGAGAAGTGAAGCCGCTTGTGCCGAGCCACTAAGATATGGACCTCGGACCCGACTCTGGGTCTATCTGATTGGAAAGCCTCTATGAACTCTGGTGATTTGCAGAAACAGATGGCTATTGTGTTCCAACACCCTGTTGGGCTAAATGCTTCCTTTGAAGATGAAAGATCGCACAGATTGCTTTTCTCATTCAGATTTTATGCCTGAGTAAAATCCTTGTGCTCTGATTTATTATAGCAACACTGATTTTCCAATTTTAAGACAACAATGCAGCTTGAAATGAAATGGAAAGAAAACATTGAAACATTTGAAACTTTGGTTTAGATCCTTATTTCATTTTGTCTGAACTCTTCAGGGCCTGCCTCATTTCTCCTCCTGCCTCCGGTCTCCCCGACTTGGATCGCCTGCCAGAGCCACCTTTCAACACAGTCAGACTCTAAGCATGCTCCCTCCTGCTCAAAATCCACCAAGGCTCCTCGCCCCTCCAGCAGCACTTCCTAAATTACGGTCAGAATATGTCAATGTAAACATGCACCCCGAGAAAGGGCTCCATGGTCAAAGAAATTTTGGAAATGCTAATTAAAAATTTTAATTAAGACATTAAACTACAGGACTTTTCAGAGCCTTTAACTTGCTAAAGCCTAAGAGGCAGATGTGTAGTTTCTGGGATTTCTTAAACTTTTGGATCATGGAATCCCCCCCTTCCCTTTTATTTTGGGATAGCTAATAGGATTAATATTCTATGCCATAAGCTTGGGGAGGATGTTGGCTTTTAGGTTAAAGTCTGAAATTCTCAGCGTAACATTCAAGTCCTCCCAGGATTGGTCTTAGGTCACCCTCCAATCTAATCTCACAAAGCCCTAGCTCTCTGTCTACCCCAGGGTTCAACTCCCTTCCCCACCCCGGACATCTTCCCATTCATCATGTCACTCAGTCCTAGGTTGTGAGGTTCTCTGAGCTGTAACCTGGAGAGAAAACAGGATTGAGGAACAATGTCAGAAACTTCACACAATGCGCCTCTATTTGGGAGAATGTTAAAAACACTCTATTAGTGACGTGGCTGAGATGAAAACGGGAATGATGATTGCATGACTAATTGAAAGCCATGTGTTTACCGAGGCTCAAAGAATCCCTTTTAGAAACGGAAACTGGGCATGCATATGCCAACGAACAAGGCAGAATGGGTGCACATTGGAAACAAAAAGCACCAAGATATGCTGGGCAGAACCAAAGATATCAACGTAATTAATAAAGTAATTAACATGCACAGGAAACGCAAAAGCTGCCAGGAGGCTGATAAGAGAGGGCTATTAAAAAAAAAAAAAAAAGAGCAGTGTAGCAGGGAAGTGAAATGAAGTTTTGCATTTTTTTTTCATCACAGACCCCAAAATATTCTCTGAGTAATAAATAGGCCTTGACTAACTGCAAAAATACCAGTGAGGCTGGGGCCTAGAATTTGCTGTCGACCTTCTGCCTGGCAAAATAATCAGCTCAAGCAATCAGTCAGCCATCCAGTCACTGAGAATGTGGGAGGTGCTTAGACTAGGATGGGAGACCTGTGCCAGGTGGTATGGTCAAAGGCAAGGTGGTGAAGGGTGCCAATCTTGGGGCCAGACTGCCTGAGCTCTAGTTCCAACTCTGCCACTTGGGACCTGCAGCAACTATTTAACCTCATTGTTGTCATCTGTAGAATGGGTCTAAACATAGTACCTCTTCATAATTTTGAGGACTGAATGGACAGATTTGTGTAAAGCCCCTAGGCCAGTGTGTGGCCCGAGTGAATGGCTCCAACAGGGTCAGCTGTTACCACTATTATCCACCCATGGCAATCCACCCAAGGAAAAGCTCCCTGATAACATAAAAGTTCAGAAAATGTTTCAAAGTCTTCATTAAGAAAGGCAGACCAAACTCGAATCCCATCATGTTGTTTCTCCTGTGTCTGATTCCTGGGGTGTTTCGAGAAGAGCAGGAAGTTGGAGCAGGCATCTGAGGAAGGTGAAAGATGGTAGCTCATCGACAGTCTTGGGCTCTGGGATTTTGGGTGAGTCTGTGCCTCAGTTTCCCCATGAGAGAAATGAGGGGTCTGTTTGGGTGATTTCTTAATTCATTTCAAGTTCTGAAATTCTGAGTCAACACTAGTTACACAGACAAGTGATTATTAAGAGAGCAACAGTGACCCTCCTTGGAGGCCCCTTCTCTTCCTCCTCCTCCTTGGCCATCTTCCAGCTCTGTTCCTGGCACGCCAAGGTCCTCCTAGGCCCTCAGGTGGAAGCTGCATAGTTATGGGGCTACAGTGCCTCCCTCATCAACATGCCCTGAGCCCTGGGCCTTAGGCCTCTGCCTGTCTCACCAACAGGTCACCATACCCCCCCACCCCCGGGGCTCATGCTACCTGGGTGTTCTAGAACCCATCACTGACTCTGTACCAACATGTGTTCACCTGCAAAATGGGAACAAAGCTCTCTCTGCTGAAGTGATTGTGAGGATTAAAGAAGTGGAGTAGGTGAATGTGCATAAGAAGGTGTACCTACCCCACATGCATCACTGCTCTTTAAGACCTCTCTGGGAGGCTGGCAAGGTAGTTTTTAAAATTTCCTTATGGAGTCAGGAAGTTCTGAGTCAGGGAGTGGGAACAGAAGGCACAACGATTAAAGTCCTGTGGGTCAGGCTTAGCATTAGGCACTTGAACATGTTGTCCCAGTTTATGCTCATGGTAAGCCTGTGAGGGAGGAATAGGTATTTCCTTATGGGCACTGGGGCTCAGAGAGGGTGAGTCACTCACCCAAGGTCACACAGCTAGGAGGTGGCAGATATGGATGAAAATCTTAGATTGTAGTGTTTATGGCTACCCCATCATTCTTCCAAAGCTCACAGTGCAGGAGCCTGGTTGGTGAACACACTGCATTTCCTTGGCATGGGAATGCATTTCCAGAAGCCTGCCATATCTTTTTAATAATTGGTATGAACATGCCATCTCTCGTCAGCCAGCTTCCTGTCTGCTGTAAGACGCAGATAAGGAAGAAAGAGATGAGCAGACATAGGAAAATCCTCCGTACCCATTGGCAGAACTCACTACAGCCCGGAGTTACCTTTCTCGATTGAATTCTCTGAGCCTTCTGTGTCTGACTCATGTAAATGACTTCTTGGGTGAAATATGAAAACACCATGTGGGATGTTCATAGTCTCGCTCTGGCAGCTCTGGCAATAATGGCTCAGAGTGGGGTCTGCAGCTTGTGTCTGGGAGTCGGATTCAATTCCTTTGAGATTCCTGAGCCAGGACCATGCTGGTCTGGCCTCAGGGGGCCCAGTGACAAGGAGCCAGATACAGGAAAATAGCAAGATGAGGGACTAGCTCTGAGAAGACTCAGAGGCAGGGTGGCCAAGGGCCAGATAACAAATGATGCTTCATGTAACAGCTAGCATTCATTGACACCCTGGGCACAGGTAAGTCCTTTAAGGCACTATCCTTTCTCATTCTCCCCAAAGACCTATAAGGTGGGTATTATAATATCTAGATCCATATTGTGGATGAAGAAACTGTGGTCCTCAGAAGCAAAGTCACCTACTATATGAATTTCCTAGGGTTGCTGTAACAACTTTCCTCAAACCGGGTGGCTCACAACAGTGGACATTTACTCTTGCATAGTCCTGGAGGCCGGAGGTCTGAAATCAAGGTGTCCTAGGGCTGTGCTACCTCTGAAGCACTGGGAGAGAATCCTGGGCCTCACCCAGCTTCTGGTGGCTCCAGGCACAACTTGGCTTGTGGCTGCATCACTCTGATCTCTGCCTCCATCTTCACTTGACCTTCTCCTCTGTGCCTGTATCTTCTCTACTTCTTCTTCTTAGAAGAACACTCTTCATTAAGTTTAGGGCCAACTGAAGTAATCCAGGATGATTTCGTCCTAAGATTTTTAATTACATCTGCAAAGACCCTTTTACTATGTAAGATTATAGTCATAGGTTCTAGGGTTAAGGATGCGGGTATATCTTTTGGGGGCTCACAACTCAACCCACTACACTTATCTAACTTCACACAGTCAGTGGCTGAGCTGGGATTTAAAGTTAAGCCTAACTCCAGAGTCCATTTGCTTGACCAGTAAGGGCTACATGCTACCAATTTTACCTGCTGTGTGACTGTGGGCATGCTATTTAACCCCTCTGTGCCTCAGTTTCCTCATCGATAGACTGAGGATAAATGGTAACTACTGCATGGGGTTGTTGTGAGGATTGAATTGACAAGGCAAGGCACATGGAACAGTGACTAGCACACAGTATGCACTTAACAAAAGCTATGGCCATTATTGTTACCAAGACTACACAGCTTCTTTGGAACTCTGGATAGATGCTAAGCAGATGGCTACTGAGGATGAGGCTGGACTGGGGCACAATGCCCTCCGATGTCATTTGCCAGATTTGAATATCTGCTAAGTGCTTCACTCTTATGCAACAGCACCCAGATAAGCAGAGATGTGAAAGAGGGTTAAACATCTACACTTAATGGAGGCTAATAATTTTGAAAGCATCATTGAAGAGAATGTTTCTTTAAAACAAAACCAAGTAGAACACAGAACTGATGTGGAAAGAAGCAGGAAGTATGAATAGGCTAATAGACCAATCCCAGCTGAACAGATCCCCAGTTATCTAGCACCACATGGCCTGGCTGGGGACAGTCCAATTGTAGCCAGGTCATCTCAGGCCTGTGAGTTCCCCTCTCCAGCCTTAGGCTCCTCCTCTCTAAAGTGGGGATGTCAAGGTGCTTTGTAAACTGCCTGCTGCAGAAACGTGAGGCACTCTTGTTATTACAGTATGTGTTTGCCAACCGTTGGGTACCTGTACCCAAGTGGTGCAGACCTGGGGTGAGGGTTCCAGTCTGGAGGACGGGGGAGCGCGGGCTGGGCACTGAGAACTGGGCAGCCCCCAGATGACTGCTGTCTCCTGAGCTCTTAGGAGGGGCCCACAAGTTCTCTCAGTGTCCTCTAAGCTGAATTGAGCATCTTTGGGTCATGTTAAGTATTCTGTCCTATGTCAAGGTCAAAATGACTCAGTATTTAGAGTTGAATCCACTTTATGGAGAAACTCCAATGGCAGAAAATAATGAACATCTCACCAAGTGGCTAGTGGTTCCATTTCAGAGCCACTGTGGGTGCCGAGGTGCCTGGACACTGTGGTTCCCTGGCCCTTTGTGGTTTCTGTGGTTGGTGGCTTCCTGCAACTGCAGGGCAGTGTGCTAACTTACCTAAAGTTCTGGTCTGGACTTGCTCACCTGCTACCTCCCTCCTGCAGTGAACAATGCTGCAGAAATAGAGATCTTGTAGTTTTTCCTTTTTTCCTATTCCTTGCTCTCTGTCTTCCACTGGGGAGACAATTATTCAACTGATGATTTAAGGATTTTCAGAAAAACATGACACTGGGGGCTCATTAAGCTCTGTGGGGTCTGCACAGGTGAATCTTGCCAGGTGGCCCTCTCTCTGAGTTTGCATGTCATTTGTCACCATCATGTTCTCCAGCTGGGGAGGGGGTGAGGGTTGGGAAGACACCATGTGGACTTCAGGTCTCCTGGATTCAGGCTTTTCTTCTCTTATACTTTAGCCTTACAAGTATTGTCCTGAATCTGTTTCTAACTTTGGTATCCTAACTGCAGTCCTAGGCCCTTCCTTGAGATTGGTGGAGGTCTAGTCCAGAGAGCTTCAACCCTGGCTGCACACTAGAACCCATGGCAACTTCTAAAAAATCCCAATGTCCAGGCCTCTTTCCAAACCAATGAAATCAGTGTATGTGTGTGTGTGTGTGTGTGTGTGTGTGTGTGTGTGTGACCTGAGTACCAATATTTTAAAAAAGATCTCTTCTGGATGATGTAGCCAGAATTAAGAACCACAAATCTAAACTATCTTTAAAATCATTTAAAAGCCTTCCTCTTTTTAAAATATTATTTAATTTTCTTTTCAGACTCAACATATTCATCTAATAATTTAAGCCAGCTGCGGGGCAACTGCATCACCTGATCAGAGGTGGTCAATGCTGACAAGAGTCATGATATGGAAGCTTGTTCATTTGTTCATTCATTCACCCATGCATTCCTTTGCTCATCATTCACTTGTCTATTCAAGCAACATATACTGAGCACCTACTACGTGCCTGCCAGACCCCATGCTAGGGATGAAGCACTGAGCAAGAAATACAAGGCCCTATTTCATGGAGCTCACATTGTAGTGGAGGAAGACAGAAAACAGGCGAGAACACCAGGGATAAGTGATGTGATGGAGAAACAGGGCAAGGTGAGACAGAATGTCAGAGGCCAGTTAAGACTTGTTAATATTGTTAACAGTAATTTTTCCCAAATTGTTATACAAATTCAGTGTAACCCCTAAGAAAATCCCACTGCTTTTTATGCAGACATAGAAAAACTGATTCTATAATTCATCTGGAATTTCAAGGGACCCTGAATAGCCAGAAAAATATTGAAAAAGAACTAAGTTGGAAGATACACACTTCCCAATTTCAAAGCTTACCATAGCTACAGTCATCAAAACAGTGTGGTACTGGCGTCAGGATAGGCATATGTATTGATGGAATTGAATTGGGAGGCCAGAAATAAATCATACATCAATGCTCAATTGATTTTCAATAGGCATTAGAAGAGTAGTCAATGAGGAAAGAATACTCTTTCCAACAAATGGTGTTTGGGCAACTAGAAATTCACATGCAAATGAATTAATTTGTACCAATACCTTACACCATATACAAAAATTAACTAAAAATACATCAAACACCTAAATATAAGAGCTAATGTTATATAACTCAGAAGAAAACTCAAGTGTAATAAATCTTCATAACCTGGATCAGGTAATGGTTACTTAGCTATGATACCTAAGCACAAACAATTAAAGAAAATATAGGTAAATAGATAAAAATATATAAATATAAAAATAGATACGTTTTGAACTTCATCAAAATTAATTTTGTGTAGCCCTAACGGGTTTGGCTCAGTGGATAGAGCATTGGCCTGCAGACTCAAGGGTCCCAGGTTTGGTTCCGGTCAAGGGCGTGTACCTTGGTTGCAGGCACATCCCCTGTGGGGAGTGTGTGGGAGGCAGCTGATCGATGTTTCTCTCTTATCGATGTTTCTAACTCTCTATCCCTCTCCCTTCCTCTCTGTAGAAAATCAATAAAATATATTTTAAAAAATTAATTTTGTGTATATTACAGGATACTATTGAGAAAGTGAAAAGACAATTCAGAATGGGAGAAAATATTTGCAAATCACGTATCTGACAAGGGTATAATATCCAGAACATATAAAGAGCACTTATAACTCAACAACAAAAAGACAAACAATTAAATTAAAAACAGGACTTGAAAAGACATTTCTCCAAGGAAGATATACAAATGGCCAATAAGCACATGAAAAGATACTCCATGTCATTAGTCATTTGATAGTCATTCTCATCAAAATCACAATGATATACCACCTCACATCGGCAGGATGGTTATAATAAAAAAGATAAATAAGAGTTGGTGACAATGTAGAGTCATTGGAATCCTTATACATTGCTGGTGGGAATGAAGAATTGTGAAGCCACTCTGGCACTGTTTAGTAGTTCCTAAAAATGTTAAACAAAGTTACCATGTGAACAGGCAATTCTGCACACACATACATACACACACACACACTCCCAGGGGAATGGAAAACATATATTCACACAAAACTTGTTATGAATGCCCATAACAGCATTCTTAACACATTGTGTACTGCATAGAAATCTCTAAGACATACGCCAGGGACCGCATGTTTTTGGGCAAACTGCACATTATTAAATCATCATAATGCAAAACAATTAAACAATTAAAGTTCCTAGTACTTTTTTAATGTATGGTACTGTGCAAAACATTTTCCTCTATGAAGAGGGACCAAACAAAATTTACATAAGTATCTAGATTCGCTCCTTTTTCCATGGGCGTGAAAAACGAGAACACTCGTGAGCAGTCCTTAACAGATGGCGCACGAAACACGAGAAAACTCCTGAGCGGCACGAAATGTGTTAATAGAAGTGGAATTCAAAAAGTGAGAATAACCCAAATATCCATCAACTGATGAATGGATAAACAGAATGTGGTATCCTATATAATAAAAGGCTAATATGCAAATTGACTGAACTGCAGAACAACCAGTCACTATGACGCACACTGACCGCCAGGGGGCAGATGCTCAATGCAGGAGCTGCCCCCTGGTGGTAAGTGTGCTCCCACAGGGGGAGTGCTGCTCAGCCAGAAGCCAAGCTCACGGCTGGCAAGTGCAGCAGTGGTGGTGGGAGCCTCTCCCGCCTCCGTGGCAGTCAGACATCCCCCAAGGGCTCCCAGACTGTGAGAGGGTGCAGGCCAGGCTGAGGGAACCCTCCGAGTGCACGAATTTTGTGCACCAGGACTCTCATATCAATATAAGGGAACATTATTCAGCCACAAAAAGGAATGAAGAACTGATACATGCTACTACGTGGAGGAACTTTAAAAACATTCTGATAACTGAAAGAAGCCAGACACAAAAAAGTCCCACATATTCTATGATTCCATTGATATGAAATATCCAGAGTTGGCAAATCCACAGGCTGGAAGGAAGGCGATACGGGGATTCATGGGTAAAATAAACAGGGTTTCTTTTCGGGGTGATAAACTTTTATGGAATTAAAGTGGATAGCTCTACAGCATTATGAATGTACTAAAACCACTGTATTATACATTTTAAAATTGAATTTTATGGTATGTGAATTATATCTAAAAAAGATTCCTCTGCCATGTGAGAATGGATTGGAAGGGGCAATGAGTGAGAGCAAGAGCTTGCTTATAAAGTTTTGGTAACAACAACAATAAACAACAACTCAGTGGCTTAAACAATAAAGGTGGTTGTTTATTCTCATCCTACCTCTTGTCCATTGTGTGCCAACTGTAGCTTTAGCTCAGAGCGTCCCCTTCTGGATGCCAGGTGATGAAAGATGGTGGTGCTTTGGACCTCAGGGGTAGCAGTGGAGATGGGCAGAGTGATGGATTAGGATAGGATTTGGCAGTAGAGTCTGCAGGACTATGACAGTAGAGTCTGCAGGAGAATACCCCGTAAGATGGCTCTAAGGCTAGATTCATTCAGGTATTCAACTAATATTATCTATTGAGTGTGTACTATGTGCCAGGCACTTTTTCAGGTGCTGGGGATACGGCAGTAAATAAACTACAACCGTCCCTCTTTCTGTGTTCTGATGAAACTCACTTTCCAGTGGATAGGGCGATGTTTGTGACAGCGATAGGAAGTTGGGTGGACTTGACTACAGTAGTTGTTATGGCTGGACACCAATATCTGCTTTTCTCTCCCCTCTGGGCATATGGTAGGACTGTTCCTGCCTGCCCCACTGAACTCATGCATGGAGAGTTAACATGTTCTGGCCACTGAAATATGAGTGGAAATGACATGTGACACTTTAGAGTGGAAACTCTAAAAGTCAGTGTACACTCTGTCATGCACTCTTTTCCCCTACCACCAAAACCATCCCAGAAGGTGCTCCACCAGCTATATCCTGGACTTAAAAAGCTATGGCCAAGCTATAGTTGACCCTCCATGGACAAGTGTTATGGTGAATAAAGAATCTTTATTGTTTTAATCCATTGAGTTGCTCATCTTTTGTTGTTGTTACCACAGTAAAACCTAGCACAGTCTGACTAATACATGTTCTCACTCATTTTTTCACCCATTAAGTCTGAATTCAATCCTAGCTCATATTTTAGAAAAGGAAGGCCAGTACCTCAGCACAGTAACTCCAACTTAAAACCAAGAGTCAATCTGCAGGCACATGCCATAGAGAAGATGCCACTCTGTGTGTGCCTAATCTTGCCCATCAGACTGTAGGCCTAAAGGGAGCCTGAGTATGGTGGCCACATAAGTGCTGAAGGAGTGCCCGGTTGATGCATCATTTACAAAGAGGTACTTTGGTTGGAATTCCCCCACCAAAAAAGAGGAAAAGTCTTTGTGGGTGCCATAGCCTATGTTTCTGCTCATATGGATGTGTGGAAAAATCATCAAAATGTAAGGGCTGTCTTTGCTCAACAACTGGAATGGCTGTACCAGGGCACACAGTGGTCAGAAGATGCCAGGATTGCAGACAGTTTCCCAGCTGTCTGCTCCATGGACCTGAGAATTTCTAGTAAACAGCCCATCCTCTGGAGAGCACTGAACAGGTGAGACCAGAGTCTCCCCCTTCAGGGCTGTCCCCTTGGTGCCCATGGAGGTGCTGTGACTTTTGTTTTGTGTCTTGAGGGGTCTCTGGAGCCCAAGTGCATCCCGAGGGCATAAGGGATGCCGTCAAGGAACATGAAATAAAACTCAATCACTCACAAATCTAAGATGCCTCTGACACGAGGTGTTCCAGAAACACGGCTGTAGCCGGCAGAGGCCATCTGTCCATAACGGTCCACAGCTGACCACAGCCTGGGCTGAGCCAGGACCCAAGCCAGAAGACCAATGTCTGTGGACATCCTTAAAATGTCTATCTGGCATATCATTCCAATTAAATCGCACCTAATGTTCTCATTTTAATAACTTCATCTGCAATTTACATCTTGCTCCCTCTCCCAAAGGGCCTGAGGCAGCACACAGTAAAAGCCCAAACACGCAGGACAGTTAGAGAAATAAACACAAGTGATCAGTACAAGAGATAATCCTCCAGGAACCTGAGATAAGATGGTCATTGCCCAGAGTGTTGAATTTGGCTCCAACTTTCTGGCAGCCAAGGTTAAAAAGAAAAGAGAGTGGCTTATTGAATTACAATTGCCTGACTGAAGGAAGGAAGTAGACACAAGTTCATGGGGAGAGCACAGCCCATTTCCTGGTGCTAAATTCTGCTAGGATCTATCCTGTGGCCCTTTATCTCAGGGGCACTAAGTCACACACTGAACAACAGTCTTTTATAGAAGATGCTGAATCATTCTTCAACTGGAAGCTTTAGCCCCATAAATGGGCCCTTGATAAAAGGTGAGGGTGTAATATTAAATTAAATTGTGACTCGGCAAAGACATTTCTTGGAGAATCTGGTTTAATGGGCCCAGACAGATGGGTTGAAGTTGGACATATGGTGGCATGGGGAGAGAATTCTAGGTGGAGGGGACAATTTATTCAATAAATATTTACTGAGCACTTAATCTGAGCCAGGCCCTGCCAGTGGGTGCTGAGGACACACAGATGGCCTCGGCCTCTGAGGAGGTCATGAACTGGGGGGCCAGGTACACAGGCAGATAATTACCAGTGGTGTGAGCAGAAAAGGGGCAACAGGGTGAGATGGGGCCTGGGCAGAGGCATCCAAGGATCTGCTGGTCCAAAGGCTCCTGGAAAAGATGCTTCTGAGCTCTGCCTGAAGGTCAAGCAGGAATTTTTCACATGAAGTTAGCATATTGGGGGGCGGGGAGGGTGAGGAGAGCATTCTGGGTGGAGAGGGTAAGCACGTACAGAGGCATGGAGTAAGGGAGAGCATGATGCTGTGACGTGCCAATGGCTCAGCACATGAGTGAGGAAGGGGGCTGAGACGAGCCTGGGAGGGAAATGGAGCCAGATCCGTGAGGGCCTGCTGAACGGCCGAGTGTGGGCTTCCTCCTCTAGCAGATGGGGAGGATTTTAAATAGCAGGATGATAAGATCAGAGTTTCAGATAATGCAGCCCTTTCCTGAGAGGAGTCAGGCCAACCCAGGAGGCCCTCAGCTAACAGGAACTTGGTCTGCAATTGGCTGGGGCCCCAGCTTGGCCATCTAATACCCTGTGGATGACTGTGAATGACAAAGACCTGTCCCACTGTCAAGGACGGGTAGTGATGACCCATCATTTGGAATGTGACCCTTAGCATCCTAAGCCTTGGTCCACCAGGCTGCCTGTGAGCAGCCCACAGAGCAGAGAGGATCCTGGTCTTCAGCACTCAGCTCACCCTAGCCATTCTGATGTTGCTTTATTTCCAAATGAATAGAGTGACATGGGGCTTAGACAAGCTTTATGAAGATACCAGATGTTTCTAGAAAGTGTCTGCTTTAGGCGTTTTTAGAGCAACTGTAGAGGGAGGTAGAAAATAAGAGTTAAACTTATTTAAAACTATGTATTTGCCTCTTCCAATATCTGTTTCCATAGAAACAAGTGGAATAAGCCACCAGTTTCAAAGCCAAATGTAGTCCATGATTTCCGACCCCCCCCCCCCCCCCCTCAATTTGCTTCCACAAAAAAGGTTGGTGAAAGTATGGAATATAGAAGGAAGTTTGAAGTTTTCCCCTCTCCCAAACTGCCCTTAACTTGATCACTGACCAAATATCCAGAAAGCCACAGAACCCAGAGTGCAGGGGATTCTTGGTGGAGCTGCTTAGTAGCCTGTGGAGACAGCCTTCCGCTATTTCCGCCAGTGAACGCCACACACATGGCTCCCGTGGGTGACTGTGCTGCGCATAATCCCATCTCTTTTGCCGCTTGCCTGGGAAACAGATGGCGAAGGCTTCAGGGAGTGCAGGCAGCCTCAGGGTGCGGCCTCAGTGGCTGCCCTGTGGCTCTCCTGGGTGTCAATGTTCAGTGACCTTGAGTGCTGTCCTCCATTTCCTCTCTGCTTCAAAACCATTCAGAATGGTGGGGATCTAGTGTAGAAGGAAGGCTTGGGAACAAAAGAAACCACCCTTCCACCTAGATTCACAGGCTGTCTTCACACCATCAGTATGCACTGCTTTTACTTTTGGGGAAATTAACTCAAATTATTTTTCTTAAAAGAAAAAAATGTCCCAGATGGGTGTTGTGTGTGTGTATGCACACACATACACGGTGTCAGTTCTTGGTTTTCATCTTACTTGATCTAAAAACAGCATTTGACACACTTCATCCAAACTTTCTCTTTGAAACTTTCTTCCTTTGGTTTCCTAGAAACCAAACTTATCTGATTGTCTTCTTATCTCTGTGGCTCTCCCTATAGGTCTTCTTTGCTGTTTCCTTCCAACCTCCTCCATCTCCAAACACGGGCGTGTGTGGTTGAGGGAATGTCCTTGGTCCTCTTCTCTCCTCCATCTGTTTCACCCCTGCCCCCGGCCGCCACTGGTGCTCTCATCCAAGGCTTTCCATCTCATCTCTATGTTGTCTGCATTCACGTTCCCATCTCCAGCCCACACCTCTCCCTGAACTCCAGACCTGTATGTCCAACACCTACTCCCATCGCCACTAGTAGAGTAGGTGTTCAAAATGGGAGAATTTTTTTTCCCTTTTTTCCAACAATAAAAATTACATTTTAAAACCTTTTAAACATACTTGGCAGATTTATCCACACCTGCTATATCTGAAGTGCAGAAACAGCCAATATTTCTATCAGACTGTAAAGCAGATGAAGGCAAGACTGAGATGCAACAAAGGTGCACCAAGCACCAGCAAGGGGCCGAGTCATGGGCAGGGCACCAGTCAGTCCTCGCCTTGGTCTAGGACTAGGACATCTGCCCCTGGAGACTTCTTCCTTCTTCAAATTTCCCCTTTGCATGGATAGCTCTCTTGTCTTTGCCCCCGCCCATGGGTGGCTCTTCTGGCTACTCCCTTCCTTTCTGACCACCACTTTGAAGTCCCCTTCCTGGCTTCTCCTCCTGTTCCCATCACCGCTTAGTGATTCCCAAGGCTCCAGTGAGGACATCTTCACTTCTTATTATACCACTCTCTGGGGACCACACTCATTCCCTCAGCTCCCATCCTCAATGTGCCCCTCCCTCGAGTCTCTATCTACTGGACAAACTGCTCCGTTGTGTTCTAGGACCCTGCGTAAAATTTTCCAAGCCCCTCCACTCAGAAATGAATCCACTCCTCATTCTGCACCCTGCCTCATTGAAGAGATCCACCATCCACCAACCAGCCAGAGATCTGGGCATTGTCCTTGCTGCCTCCAGGTTCCCACCCCTTGGAGTCAATCAATCAGCAAGCTTTGTCATGTCTGCTTACCTAATATCTCTCAAATCCACCTACTTCTCTTTGTTCCAGTGCAACTGCCCTGCTTTGAGCCACCATCAGCTCCTGCCTGGATTATAGCAAAGACCACCTCTGAGCCATCTCTGGGCTCCAGCCTCACCTCCCCATCTGTTCTCACCCTGCAGCCAGGGCAAATCTGATCATGTCACCTTCCTGATTAATGGTCTTTAACTTTGAAGTTTTAACTTCTCTGCTTAGCACACATGGCCCTTAACAACCCGGTGCTGTCTGCATCATCTGCCTCCCCTGTCACTTCCCCAAAGGTACTCTCGGCTTTGGCCAGCAGAACTATTTTATATTTCATGCTTAATAGTGAGAAATTAGATGCCTTCCCTAAAATGGGGAGCAAGGCAAGGATGCCCCCTCTCATAACTCCTATTCAACATTGTACTGGGAGTTCCAGCTAATATAAACATAAGACAAGAAAGGAAATAAAAGGTATACAGATTGGGAAGGAAGAAATAAAATTGCTTGCAGATGACATGATTGTCTAAGTAGGAAGTCCCAAAGAATCAACAAAAAACCCTCCTGGAACTAATAAGCAATTACAACAAGGTTGTAGAACCCTAGCTTTACATACAAAAGTTGATTGCTTTTCTATATACCAAAGGAGCAATTGGAATTTGAACTTAAACAATACTATTTATATTAGCATCAAAACCAAAATTACTTAGGTATAAATCTAACAAAATATGTATAAGATCTATATGAGGAAATCTACAAAACTCTAATGAAAGAAATCAAAGTAGATCTATATAAATGGAAGGATATTCCATGTTCATGGATAGGAAGACTCCATATTGTTAAGATGTCCGTTCTTCCCAGCTTGGTCTATTGAGATTCAATGCAATCCCAATAACAAAGCAAGTTACTTTGTGGATATCAATAAGCTGATTCTAAAGTTTAGATGGAGGAGCAAAAGACCCAGAACAGCTAGCACAACATTGAAGAACAAAGTCAGAGAATTTTGACACTATTCAACTTCAAGACTTACTATAAAACTATAGCAATCAAGACAAAGTGTTATTAGTGAAAGAACAGGCAAGTAAACCAATGAAACAGAATAAAGAGCCCAGAAAGAGACCCACACAAATACAGTTAACTGACCTATGAAAAAGATGCAAAGGCAATCCAGTGGAGAAAGGGAGTATTTTCAAGAAACAATGCTGGAACAAGCAGGCATTTTTGTGAATAAAAATGAATCTAGACACTGACCTTGCACCTTTCACAAAAATTAACTCAAAATGGATTAGAAACCTAAATGTAAAATGCAAAACTATAAAACTTCTAGAAGATAACAGCAGAAAATCTAGGTGACCTTGGGTTTGGCAATGAATTTTTAGATGCAACAGCAAAAGCATGATCCATGAAAGAAATTATTGATAAATTGGACTTCATTGAAATAAAAAATTTCTGCTCTGCAAAAGGCAATGTTAAGAGAATGAAAAGTCAAGACATAGACTGAGAGAAAATATACCTGGCACGTAACAGAAGCTATGTAAATGTTTACTGCATGACAGTGAATGAGGATATGGCACTGGGAGGCCTCCAGCAGGCCTTAAGAATCTGATTTTCATCCCTTGGACACTTGCAGGTACTGTCACTGGGAGAATCGCTTCCATGGGTTCTCCCTGTTATTCTCAAACTCTTCATTCTGTTTTTCTTCGTTTTTATCAGGACCTATGCAATCTAAAATAATTATTCTTATTTGTTTACATGTCTATCAGCCCCCACTAGCCTGTGGGCAACGTAAAATCGAAGGCTATGGCTGCTGTGCTCACCTCGATCTCCCCAGTGGAAGATGGAAGATGTGTGTGGGGTGCTGGGCTGGGCAGTGAGGGAGATTGCTCAGAAGTTGCCTGGCCCTGGAGAAGCTGGTGGTCCAGCAGGGATGAGTGGGGTGGGTCAGAGATGCACTCAGCACAGATGAACAGCATGTGAAATGTTCCCACAGAGGAATGTTCAGGATGCTAGGGATGGGAGTAGAGAAAGGCCGGCTTGTAAATCTGGTGGTAACACAGGGCCTGGAACTGAAGTTCATTTATTTGTCAGAGAAGGTTCCAGAAGGGGTAAGCATGGGCACAGACTTGAAAATGAAACACAGAGCAAGGGCTGTGAGTGGAATCCTGATGTGTTCAGAGTATCCGGAACAATCTAAGGCATCTGGGGCAGGCGAGGGGAAGAGGGAACAGACCACAAAGATCTCTGATCACCTCTCCCCCAAGCGTAGACTTTCTCTCTTGTTGGAGGTCCTAGGAAAAACAGTCCCGCGGGGAGAATTTTGGACTCCTCATCCCCTGGGCATGCTGCTCAGTCATCACACTGTGTCTGACAGATGAGGGTCTGACAGAAAACAAATGACAGCTTAGCGCTGTTTGGTGGATAAACGACAATAAATCGACAGGCCTGTGGTTCAACAAATCAAAGGGTTCTGCTACCATGGCAACAGAGTGACAGGGAAACTCTAAAATAAGAGGAAAAGAGGAGCATGCCAGAAAAGGTTTAGAGAGAAATCTCAGCAGATAACTGGAGGGAAACACAGAGACAGGGCATCTGAGTTGAGAGCCAGAGCTGGCTCTCCTCCAGCCTGGCCTGGGAAGGTCTGGATGCCCCAGGTGGGACCCTCCCCTGTCCCAGACTCAGTTTTCTCTCTATACAGAGAGGCACTTCCATGGCAGCCCACAGCTCCTCAGTTTGAGAATCATTGCCCTGGAAGGTCTGGCAAGGGATAGGGTTCTATGCTCAGAGCTTGAGAGCAGCAGGACTTATTACAGAAAGGAAGGAAGAAAGGGAAGACGATGACAGCAAACCATCACTTACTAAAAGAATCGGACTGCACAAGACTGACCACCTTGGAAAGGTCCAGGGGGACAGGCTTCTTAGATCCATTTTTGGAGTCGGCTGACTCAGGCTGACTCCAACTCCACAGTCTTTCCCCACCACAGCCGGAGCCTGCGGACCCCTAGTGAATGCCCAGCCCCAACTTAACCTTGAGTGAAGGTAGCCATGCCCATGTCCTTGCCTGCCCTTGGGCTCAGTATCAAGCCAGCTGTATCTGTTTTCTGTCCACCTGCCCTACTCCAGGTCTTCCCGAGGGCTCTGTTCGACTGGCCTCTCTTCCCTCCCTTTCTTTCCTCAGTCGGCCATGACTGTATTTTAGTCCTCATCTGCAGAATGTGGACACACTCCCCTGTCCTACTTGCTTCACAGATCTGTGGCCAATGACCAAAGGTCTATGAAGACCCCTAAAAATGCAAAGTGCTGTCATGTGTTGAAAGGCAGGGTGGGGTAGTAGATGAGAGGGTAGTCAGTGGTGTTGCCACTAACCTGCTGAGTAATCTTGGTTAAATTATATAGCCTCTCTGGGTTTGTTTCCTCATCATTAAAAAAAAAAATTGTTTTTAATTGATTTCAGAGAGGAAGGGAGAGGGAGAGATAGAAACATCAATGATGAGAGAGAATCATCAATCAGCTGCTTCCCCCACGCCCCCCACTGGGGATCAAGCCAGCAACCCGGGCATGTGACCTGACCGGGAAATGAGCCATGACTTCCTGGTTTATAGGTTGACATTCAACCACTGAGCCATGCTGGCCAGGCGGTTTCCTCATCATTACAATGGGATCACACTGCCCAGCCAGTGGTGGCGTGGTGGATAAGGAATTCCCCCGGGCTGGGCTGGGGGACAGGACTACTCCTTTGCCACCTGTATGGATGAATGGTGACCAGATAGCACCTCCCTTCTGGAAACAGCCTGCTACCCAGGTGACCTCAGCGGAGCTCCTGCCCCTTGATCCATGGGCACAGCCAGTGTTGGATCTGTCTGGGTCTGTTGGGTCTGCTTCCTCCCAGGAAGGATGTACACCTAAGGCAACAAGACGAAGGCCACAGCCCTAAATCTCCCTCCTAAATCCACGCTGTTAGAAACTGCATCCTCGGCCACCACTCTGACTGCATAATTTCTCACTGTGCTGCGCAAACCCTGTCTGTCTCCAGACAAACGATGCTGGGCATCTTATTTGCTAGAAAACCTTCTTGTCCAGAAGGATAAAAGGCTCTGGCCGCAATGCATAAAACAATGGTTTCCAGGTTAGTTTAAGAAGTCACACTGAAAGCCACAAAAAAATTTCCCTAACCATGCAGTAGGAGAAATGGAAAAAATTCCAGTTTTCTCATCAGAATTTACTACTCCATAGAGAAATCACAGCATACAGCACACCCTGCGCAGCCGGCTCTCTCTACTGAGGGCATCTTTAACTGTTCCAGAGAAAATCAACAAAAATATGCTTCCCTAATCTTGATCTTCCCTAATCTTAAGAATCCTGGGAAGATCACTGAATGAAGGGCAAGGCTGAATGCAAGACTATTCCAATATATGTTTAACAGCACTTTTATGTAAGGTTCTTTATTTTAACAAACAAATTTCTGATATTAAATGTGGGAAAAGAAATCTATTGTTTACCACTTTGAAAATCATATAGTACCTCACAGGAGCTCTCAGCATGCTTATTCCCTAGGAGCACTCATTAGGGAACTGATTTTAAAGAAGAGAATAACAATGCAATGTAATTTCTGGACCAGTAGATCATATAAATGGAGATTTCTACAATGTGTAGGAAATATATTCATATCAGCGGCCCAACATTTCCCCGTAATTCTGCATATATCAATATACCTAGACAAATTCTTTCACCACCGCCCCCAGGAGTGAAGACGGTCTATCTGGCCTTCCTGAAATAATGTTGGTATCAAACGGAGGAAAGCAGAAATAATGAGATGTCTCTGATAGAGAACGTGGGCCCATGTGGACCTGTGATGATTTCCCTGTGACAATCTTGATTTCTTCTCAAGGAGTGTACCGTGGGCAGCCGAGTAGACGGGCTGCCTCTGTCCCCAGGTGTCTGGGAGCAGCGTCCCGAGGGCCTCCCTCCTACTGATGCCTGCGCTTACCTCCATGCTGTACTTCTCCACCGTCCTTCTCAGGGGGTCCACAGCCTGCCAGCAAATCAGGATGCACAAGTCAATCAGCAGCATGCCCCCGACGATCACAAGCAGTTTCTGGTCCTTGATGATCTGCAGCGAGGGCGAGAGCAGCACGCAGTGCATGTGAGAGAGAGAACTTCCCAGATAGAAGTGAGGGGCCGGGTCAGGGAGTGACGGAATCGGGTCACCCTCAGTGGGAGAATCTCCTGAGACTCATCATCACAGGATAAACCAGCCAAGCTCCCTGCTGGACATTCAAGGTCCTTCCCGAGCGTGGCCTGGCCACCTTTACACACACGCTGCACTTAGTTAAGTCTGACAACTCCTAGTTTGCGGCCCTGCTGTGATTTTCACCTCCCACTCCTATTTAGGAGCTGGTTCTTTTGTCCAAAACACTCTTTTCTTTCGGTCTGGCAAACTCCTAATAATCTTAAAGACCCAGACCCATTGTTATCTCCTCCATGAAGTCCCCTCTCACTCCCACAGCAGAACTAATTACTTCTATAGCACTGTTCAGATACTTCATTATCAGGAGTAGTAATAGTAGTAAGAACAACCTGCCTCTAGGTTGACGGCTTTACATACATCATCTCATATCTAAAGACGCACATTGTTTTTCCCATTTTATGGATGAAGAAACTGAGGCTAGTGCAGGGTTAAGTAATTTGCTCAGAGTAATACTGCTACTAAGAGGTGAAGCCCAGATTGGAACCACGTTTCTCCTATCTCCAGGGTCCATACCCTCCAATATTTACAGCACCGACCCAACATTGTATTAAGTTGTATACACATCTGCCCTTCTCAGTTAACATTTATTTGTGTATCCTCAGTACCTAGCAGGGCCTGGCACGCAGTAGGGAATTTGATGGATTGAACTGAGATGAAGGCATATAAAAGGAAGAAATATAACTTCCATCTGTCTTTGCAGCATTTGATATCTTTATTGCACTATGAAATTCCCACCCCACTTTCTGTCCGTTTGGTAGGGATTGGCCTGGGGACAAACGCTGTCAGTGCCAAAGCTAACTTGTGTTTCACTCATTGCATGCTTTATGTACCATCCCCACCTCCAATAAAAGCTAATGTGAAGAAGTAGTTCTAGAAAAGATTATAGAAAAATAAACAAAGCTGAGGCAGAAGCTTAAGAAATATCACCAGGTCTGGCTTTTAATGATTAAAGCCATTTTTAAAGGAGAAATAGAAACTCAAGGGACCTCTTTGCAGCTGAACCGTGAAAAGAACAGGAAGAAAGTATCTCTGAGTTATTGCCGAAGAGATCCAATCTACCAAAACCACTTTACCTGGGGCAAGCGCTGGCAAAGCCCCCTCCTTGAGATTTTCCAGAAGCATCTAAGGAACCGCTGACGCTTTTCATAAACCCAGCTAACCTTTGCCCTCGGGGAAGCTAAGCAACACCCTGCCAGCCTTGAGAAGTTGGGCCAAAAGGAGGAAATGCCTGAGGAGCTTAGGACTCGGAGCACAGGCTCGCGGGGTGATGCTCACCCAGGGCGGGTTGAGTCCTCGAGCATTTGCCCACGCTGTGCCTGACCCGTGGAAGGTCTTTCCCCAGCCTTTCTGCTGGCACCCTCCTACCCTGATGTCCCCACGAGTAGCCACTTCACACTATAATCCTGATAATTTGATTTATGTCTGTCATCCTATTACATTGTGAGCTCTGTGCAGTTTGGTTTTTGCTAATTGCCCCATTCTTAGCACCTGTCAGCGAAAAAGTACTCAATAAGCATTGGCTGATGGATGATGCTCTAAGAAAACATGCCCTGAGCACTCACTCAGTGCCAGGCCCTGTGCTGGGCACTGGTGACACAGAGATGGACAGACCCCGGTGCTGCCCTCCAGGGTCGGCAGGAGAGACGGACTTGTCCTGGAGGATGACAAGAGGGTGTTGGAGGAGAGGAAGTGGATTCACAGAGGAGGAGCTGGGGGACACGGGGCTTGGGAGGAGGTTAATGTCAGGCAATGGAGGCAGCACTGCAACATCAGAGGAGCTTCCTCAGATGGCAGCTGAGGGAGGGACCACGTCATGTCACCTGGTTCCAGTCTTCTGTGACTCCCTGTCGTGCACAGGATAAATTCAGCCAAGCTCTTTTGCTTGGCATTCAAGCCTTTCCCAAGCTTGGTCTGACTATTCCCCAAGCAAGTGCACTTCATTGCTGCTTAACCTTTCCCTACTCTTTGGCTGAGTTGTGTTTTTCACCCTTCAGGCTTTGTGTGTGGCTGAGCATGAGTGGGGTGGGTAGGGGGTGGCTGGAGACAGGGCTAGGTGGAGGGGGAGAGCTTGTGTGACACAATGGGGCCTCACAAGGGTCCACTGGATGTTTGAGCATCTTTAAGCATCAGTGTGATAGGAGCAGTCTTCAGACTGGAGGCGGAGGCTTGCGGTAGGAGACCAGTTAGAAGCTAGGCTAGTTGTCCTGGTGAGCAGGGAGGAGGCAAGATGCAGAGCAGTGGCTGCCAGGATGGACAAGAGGATGCCGAGGCCACAAACACTGGGCATCCTCCTGTCCATCTGGCTTTAGCCTCTCAGTCCCCTCCCCTCCCCAAATTTCCCCCACCAGTAAGTGCCAGCACCTCCAGATCCCATCTTCTCTGCCATGGCTTTCCCATGAGACTAAAGGCCTACGACCCTTCCCATAGTCTTACTTCCAGGAGGCAATAAGGACCTTGAACTTACTCAGTCGTGCAATTTTCTCTTGCTCTCTTCCCATAAGGTACAGAAGTGTGGAACACCTTACACTCCAGCACACAAAACCTTGGGCCTATTGGGACTACACAGTATACACTGGACAAGAAGTGGCACATTGAAGGGAAAGAGCTGAGAGACATGGGGGCGTGGCCACACTGAAGGAGTCACCTGCAAGGGGTGGAGACTTCCCTTCAGAGTGGATGCAGCACCTCTTCCGCTGGTGCCTGAATAGGAAGGCATACATGTGGCACAGCTGGCCTTCAAAGACGAGCACCAGAACTTCCCTTTGATAAATGTGATAGTCTTCCCAATTTTAAGGCTCAAGTATGAAGTTTGAGGTAGCACGGGGCAGTGAGAAAACAGAATTTGAGATTATGTGGACCTGGATTTGGCACTGACAGCATTTGTGGCTGCATCTCTTGCTACCTGTGTGATCTTGGGCAAATCACTTCCTCTCTCATTCTGCAGTTCTCATCTATAAAATGGCAAGGAGCAGAGGGACGAAGGGAGTAGGGAGGCTCATGTATTACTCTAAGTGTGGTGCCAAGGGGAGAACATGGGCTTTGGATTTAGAAGATCTCATTCAAATGCCAGCTCTTGACAAATGTGATCTGGGGCTCATTTCTACCTCTAAAACTGGGATCACTGGGCCCGAAGCTGCAGAGTTGGTATAAGATTAAAAGGAGATATAGTGAAAGCACCTAGTTACAGTGTCTGGCACAGAGAAGATGCTCAACAAATGGCAGCTATGTGTTATTTGGCTACCATTACTTGGGTTTTGACAATTAGCAATTCTGTTTATGTGCCTGGCAGTGACATCTAGGGGCAAAATGTGATATTGCACCTTAGCTCTACTAGACTCAGGGCTAATGATCACACTGGTGAATCCATGGTTGGAAGATTCTGAGAATAAGAGGAAGGACATGTCTCATTTCCTTTTGGCACCATTTCCAAAGCCTGGCACTTGGCTCGTGTTTGTGACTGAATAGATTTAAGCCACATTTCACTTATTAATTGCAGAAAAACTTTAGCGCCTACTCAGAGTGAGCTATTTTAGGCACAGGAATGGGCAAAACATAAATATCTCATCCACATGAAGCATGCATGATAGTGAGGGAGACTGATTGTGAATAACTTGATAAGTACTCACACATATACACAATAGAAGGTCAAGGAGAGGTGATTTAAAATAGCCTTTTAAAAAGAGATCTAAATTTTTAAATTTAAAAATAGCACTGACCTGATCATACAAAGCCTGAGCACCAGAGAATCCTCATGTTAGGCAAGGCTAACAAGTCTCCCATCAGCTTCCCTGACTTCCCTATTTTTCAGCTTCCTCTTCTCTCTGTTATATCACGCTTCTTTCTCGCTCTGAGGCTAGCAAGTTGCTAGCGCTCCATCCTCACTGACAGAGATGGGAGCGAAGGCACCCAGGAATGAGGAAGCACCAGGTTCTGGAACCAGATCTGAGTTTCATCTTACAACTAGCTATATGATCTTGAGTAAGTCTTGTAATCTCTCTGAGCCAGTATCCTCATCTACAAAATGGGGGTGATAACTACACAAACCACGTGAGATTACTAGAGCTCTGCTCACAGTTACTGTTCAACAGACGTCAGCTATTATTATTACATGTCACTTCCCACTGTTGTTAGAACAGGGATTAGCGAACCACAAATATGGCCCACTGCTTGATTTTATAAATAAAGTTCTATTGGAACACAGCCTTTTCCATTCACGTATGGATACCGCTGCTTTTATTCTACAACCGCAGAGCTGAGTGGTGGCAGCAGAGACCGTATGGCCTGCAAAGCCTGACAGAGTTACTTTCTGGCTCTTTACAGAAGCAGCAGCTGACTCCTGGTTTCCCAAAAAGGCATTTCTTTACTTCTTCAAAAACCTTCAGATGTTTTTTTGACTGATTCAGACTGGACTTCTCTAGGACCAACTCCTTGTCTAGTTTCAGGTACACCATTCCCAGGGGAATACAGTGTGAATGGTGTCTCCCGGGTCGTGCCACACAGTGGCCCTGCCTTCCTGCCTCACTCAGATGGCTGATGCTTTAGTGAAGCTGTTCAAACTCCTCTCTTGGCATTTTCCTCAAGCTGAGCCTGGATAAAGACCTGAGTGGATATCCCTATGTCACTGATGGCAACGGAATCAAGTAATATTTGTAGTGAACTTTCTTTTCCCTAAAAAAAAAACAAACAAAAAAAAAAACAACAACAACAAAACCCCCTCTGCCCACAGGAGAAGATCTCATCTCTGAGTTACTGCCCTCATCTCAACATTTCAGCTCGGCTCTAGGAAGAGGCAGAATAAAGACTGCAATGAGGCTTCTCAGTTCAAGAGTTTATGACTGGCCCTTAGACAAAAGAGTAAATGCTATAAAAATACCGAATTTGGGAGCATTAAATCACCACATGTCAAAAGGCTTCTTTTCCTTTAATGTCTTAAAAAAAATCTAGCCATATGTGCATTTAGGGAGGGCATGCCATCGTGGATGGAGGGACAAGGAGGTGGGAGCCAGGGAAAGAAGAAAAAGATAAAAAGACTATATGAGAAAAAGCGTATAATTGCATTTACAAATTTTTGTAAATCTAGTATATACGTCAGTAAAAAAAAAATTAAGGGGTCCATTTTAATAAAAAAAGTCTAAACTAAAAATAAAACCACAATGAAACTGAACAATAAAAACCCACCTTGGCCATATAAAAGAAAAGCATGGAGAATTCAATCCCAGTTTTGACCTGCAACTACCACAACCCTTTCAAAACAATCTGGTTCCCAGCCTTGAGTTCCCAATTATGAGACAAAGGTCTCTTTTCCACCTTTAACTCCTCTAGTTTGGTTTGTGAATGCGGCCCTGCAAACCTGCCCCTGGAGTAACTAGGAGGCTGAGAGCAGGAGTTTCTCCTGATGGAATGGTGTGTGCATCTGGCCTTGATCATCTGCACAACAGACACAACTGGTGACCAAATCTGTACTCAGAGCCTTTTGCAGTTTCTCAGACAAGACCCCTAGGCCCACCACCAGCTGGAGCTCTCAGGTGCCCAGACTCCCAGGGGTGCAGCAGGCTGTGGCCACATCACAGCTCTGCCTCTGGGGAGCTTTCAGACAACTCAACTCCTATAGTCTTCTTGACATGTTTTGTCAACTGTTACCAGATAATCAGTGTTCTTGCTCACCAATCACATGAGTAATGGGACATAAAGGCTGGTTCTTTATTACAGATCACAGTATGGATGAATCACATGTGGGCACAGAGGAATCAACACTGCGATTCTTCAAAGCCAGGATGGAGCTGTCCTAGTGGCAGAGCCTCTCTCTAACAGAGCCGCAGAGCAGGAGGGCTCAGGAAGTCCCTCGGTGCCTCTCAGACTTTGGCTTGCATCAGCATCCTGGGAAGGGCTGGTGAGAAGCAGGCTCCTGGGCTCCCACCAGGATTCCTAGGACTGGGGCAGGGGAGGGAGGGTGTGGAACTGAGAAGGTGCATTTCTAATAAGCTCCTAGATCAGCGGTTCTCAACCTGTGGGTCGCGACCCCTTTGGGGGTCAAATGACCCTTTCACAGGGGTCGCCTAGGACCATCGGAAAACACATATATAATTACATATTGTTTTTGTGATTAATCACTATGCTTTAATTATGTTCAATTTGTAACAATGAAAATACATTCTGCATATCAGATATTTACATGACGATTCATAACAGTAGCAAAATTACATTATGAAGTAGCAACGAAAATAATTTTATGGTTGGGGGTCACCACAACATGAGGAACTGTATTAAAGGGTCGCGGCATTAGGAAGGTTGAGAACCACTGTCCTAGATGCTGCTGATGCTGCTCTGTTATCCGAGAAGCCTAGGGGAGGGGATGACAGGCTGGCCAGCTGCCCTTGAGGTGGGGGGAGGAGGCAAAAAAGGGGGCGTCTGTTACAGTGGGGTCAATCCAAAATCCTTGAGATTATAAGAGTGAAGGATGTGCGGGTGCCTCTTGCATAGCAGAAGTGGCTCACAGGGCAAGGGAGTGCTGTGTGGCCCTGAACAAGACAAGCTGGAAGGCGAGCCGAGCCCAGGAGAGGGGGATCCGCCAGATGCTCAGGGTGGAAGAAGCCACACGGCCAACTGGCAGAGTATTTCACCCCTGTCAAGGGCACCGCTGGAGAGAAAGTCCCAGTAATGGGGCCTTTGGAAAACCCATAAAGATACCCAGAGAGTCTAAAGGGCCTGCTTAATCCACGCCAGGCCCAGCAAGCCTAATGTCAGCTACTGGCAAGTAAGGTCATTCCTGCCCCTTCTACTACTCCAAACTCCAACTCTGGAGGGTTCAGAAACCTTGGGAATGTGCTGGTAAAAGAGAAAAACAGCCCACCTGCACCCCTTCTCCCAGGGCAGGTGGCAGGCCTGCCACAGGGCTGAGCTGGGGAGGGAGAAGCTGTGCCCTTGAATGCAGCTTGAAATTTGGGATATTATGAGGGACTCCACATATTAGTTGCTGACAGAGGACCTTCAAAGTCAGGAGACTTGCCCCAAATTTTATCTAGGAGCAAGGGAGGAAGCACCACTGGAAGAGTTAAAGGGACAGTGGTGGAGAAAGTTTCTCTCTGACATCCTAAGAATCAAGCTTAGTCAGCATGCTGGTAACAAATGCTTTCCACCCACATGAAGACAGAACTCCTGTCTTCCAAGGGCCTCTTTGAACATGGAATGATTAAATCAGGTCCCTGTCCTGTATCATTCCCCTCTTTTAAGGGATCCCAGTGCCCAAAAGTTAAAGTTCAGATTCCTTACCATGACTTCTGCCTTTCCCTGGAGCCTCTTCTCATACCCTGTCCCCGCGAATCCCGTGCCCCAGCCACATTGAACCTCTTTCAGCAACAAGAATACACCTCCCCCTCCCCAGGCCTCTGTGTACTATCCCCTCTATAGGGCTCGAAAACTCCCCAGCCTCTGTCTGGCTAATCCCCACTCACCCTCCAGCCTCAGCAAGGTGACACTTACTACATGAAGCCTTCCCTGAGTGCTCGTACCCCAGCACCGCCCCCCCCCCCCATGTCCCTGATCAGCCCTTATCACTGTGCATGGGAAACCCTTTGTAAACTGTATGATTTTCCCAAGTGACTGAAGGTATAGATGGGGTGGGGTGAGGCAGGGATTGTGTTTATCTTGAATTCCCAGCAAATAGCCTAGTGCCTGGCACATAGTAGATGCTTAATAAATATTTGTTAAATAAATGCTACCTGGACACTGCAGACACCCTGAAACAGAAGGAGTGATTACCTTCTTCTTCATTTTCACATTTTTGAAGATGGCGTGGACCCTCCATGTCTTTGCAAACATTGCCCCGAAGGCGGTTGTGTAGCCCACAGTGAGAATCCAGGTCCTGACCTAGAGGCCATGAGAAAACACAAGCATTAATACCTCCTAGGTGGACCGACCCCGTCATTTATGAGTTTCCCAACAAGGGGACTCTAGATGATGGGAACAGACACTCTACATTTCATAGAGTTTTACTAATATCAACAGTCTTTCAATCGCATTTCAATTTGATAGACATTTAGTTCTATCAGCCACTTGCTGGATCCAGAGCCCTGGGAACTGAGGCATTTGAGATTCAAATCCTGCCTTCGATTAGGCCCCAAGGAAGCCAGCCACAGAGAGAGGCATGAAAGGCCCCAGGACCACTCAGGGCCCACTGAGGGCCCCAGGACAGCCCTCTGGTCTTCCCTCTTCCCCTTCTTCCTTGAGTGCCTTCCATTTGGGGAGACAGACCTGCAGAAGGGAACATAATTGCTGCCCTCTCTGCTTCTTCACTTGAATCTATAGGAGACCAAGTGGCCCCGGAACCTTCTATGGGTCCTGTGTTTTGGGCAGTGGGTGGAGGAAGTAACTGAGCCACAGGGGCTGAGCCTGGGCAGGTGAACGAGCCCGTGATGGGCCCTCTCAGTGTTCAGCAAACCCAGCACTTTGGTAGAAAAAGGCAGGACTTGGCTAGAGCTGGCCCTGGAGGACACACTGTGCACCGGGCCAGCTCCAGGCCATCATGAGGGGCTGCTCGTTTAGGGAGGAAGGCCAGAGGAAAAGGGCTAGGACCTTCCCACTCCGCCCAGGGCCCCTTTCCTCAGGCATTTGGAGGAAGAGAGGAGCGGATGCTGCCCGGATTCTGCTGCCCAGCCACCCCGGCCCTCCCACCACAGTTAGGCCACTTAGCGCCCACTGAGCTGCGACCTCAGGAGTCTGGTTACTCAGTGCTAGGCCAGCCTGGTCCCTGAGCCCATGCTGGACCATGGGTCCCTGCTCAGGACTAAGACTCTGTCTGGCTGTTGCCTATTCCCCAGGACAAAGATGTACCCTGATCCCCAGCCCTGGGATGGTGACTGATGGGAACTGCCAGCCTTGAAAGGCACCAATAGCTTGGATCCCTGCAGGTTGCAAAGGGCCAGTCACCATCTGTTAGGTTTGGGCGCTTTCTGAATGCCCATTCCCTGCCTGCACTGCCATCATGATCAGCCTCTCCAGACTTCATCCTCACCAGCTGGACTGGACACCCTCCAATAGGCAGGACACTCGCCTAGCTCCAGGCTGGGCCCAGCCCCGGGCTGTGTGCCACTGGGGCCTCCTGCTCATTGGGACAAAAAAGCTGGCTGCTCTGTGAACTCTAGTTCTAGGCTTTGGTTCTTCCTCTGCTTTTCCTCAGCTCTATTGTGCTAAATTTCCTTTGAAAAGTCCTCACCTGCCTCAGCCGAACACAAGAAGGTGGATGTGGTAAGAGAGAGAGATAGCCAGGCTAGACCAGACAGGTCAGGCCCTTGGTGGCCAGAGGAACTGGACACAGCAGGTTCGCCCGGCCCAAGTGTGCCTTCAGCATGTGCAGGAAGTTCCCAGAAATGTTCCAGCCAGGTGCCTTCATGGAGTCCCTTCATTCTGCCTTCCTGGACACTTGGCTCTCCAGCTTTTCAGAGACAAAGCATTTCCCCTTTCTACTTTCTTTGTGAAAATAGGAACAAGCTAGGTAGACTGCAACGCTAAACCCTTTAAGTCCAGAAAGGATGACAGCATTACAGTTATTTTTCAGAAACATGGACATGTGAGGTAGGAATGCTGACAATGTACAGGTGGGCACTTACCTTTTTTTTTTTTTTAAATTTCAAAAACAAGGACAAATCAGACAGGCAAGAATGAATCAGTCCTTTAGAGAAGGCATAGGATGGCCACAGTATCACCCATATGATAATGCCAGGAAAGTGAACAGAACAAAGAGGGGAAGGAGCCAATTATTGCAAATTTAGACCTGAGCTCATTCAATGACTAGATCATACATGCCTAGTCTATTAGAGTTTCATAGGATCTTAAAGATCATCTCATTCACGCATTTGTTCATTCCTTCTTATGCTCATTGAGTAAGTACAGGTGCTTCTCTTCTTACGCAATGTGGTTATGTCCCATAAACCCACTGTAAGTGAGAATACATTTAATACACCTAACTGACGGACCATTCTAGCTTAGCCTAGCCTACCTTAAAGTGCTCAGATCACTTCCATTATCTCACTGCTGCTGCCCAGCATCATCTATATATATAAAAGCCAAGCAACCGGAACGATTGGAATGACCAGATTGACCGGTTGCTATGACTTGCACTATGGCCAGCCAACCAGCCCGATCGGGGGCAGGGCCGGCTGGCCAATCTCCTGCGGCTCCTCCCCCTGGCTGGCCCACCTCCTGCATCCCCTCCTCCGGGCTGGCTCAGCCTGATCAGCCCCAGTCGGGGCGGGCCGGCTGGACCTAACCCATGCACGAATTCGTGCACCGGGCCTCTAGTGAGAGAATAATGTACCACATATCATTAGTCCAGAAAAAGGTCAAAATTCAGAGTAGGTCTCTACTGAATGGGAATCATTTTTGCAAGTTGAAAAATCCTAAGTATATGCCACTACAAGTCAAAGACTGTATTAGAGGCTAAATACATGATAAAAACAAACAAACAAAACAACAACAAAAACCAGGGGGATGCTTTTGGAGCTGTCAGTTGAGTGAGAAAACCACTCTGCCGGTGAGGAAGCTGAGACAGTGTTTAAGATGTTTCTGTCATCTATGCCACACAGCTCCATCAGAGCTGAGCCTGGAACTCAGCGCCTGGGCCCAGTCAAGCCCTCTCTCCCCCACACCGTGCTCCCTTCTCCCCAAACAGAGTCTCCTTAACCCAAATCAGGTTCATCCATGCCCAGGAGTCAGCTGTCAAAGGGACAGGACACACCGGGTGGCTGACCAGCCTGAGGACCCTATCCTGAGTGATCTCAACACACTTCCAAAGCAAATGGGTTGCCATTGTTAAGACCAATGGCTTTCATACATCTTGATCATGTTTTCCTACCAGAAAAAACAGTTTTCACCATGAACATACACAGAACATGGAAATTTTAAAAGGATGGTCAAGGATGAAATAATAGCATCATTTTTACCTCATCAGGTGGCTGACAAAGATCTGTTTCGGGTAGAAGTGTCACCCCAATGTGCTTAGCATTATATTTGCTTGACTTATGTGTGTTCTTTTTAAAGTAATAATTTTCAGGCCACTTGTCTATTTTGTGAGGCCTAAATTCATTAAGACTCAATGATATAAATGAGTTAAATTAGCTAAAACTCAATCATATAAATTGAAGCTGGCATCTGGAAACTGCAATATCTTGCCACAGACTGAGAGCAAAGAATGGTTGAGGATTTCTGGGCAGAAAAGAGTTGCAGGCATAGCAGACTGTGTCTACTGGCCTGCTGGCAAGGCTGGCCCTTAAGCTGCTGTCTGTGAACCTGGATTTGGGGAAGGTTCCCACCATCCCCTCAAAGATCAGAGTGACTCTCTGTGCCCGAACTGTTTGTGCAAACAACCTGGCCTATGTTACACACCTGCTTTCCTTCTGGTAGTCTGGGATTTTGGTCTGTGCTAGGCACCCACCCCTGATAATAACCCTGAGGGGACTGGGTGTCTAGTGAGCTTCCCTGGTAGACAACATTTCATGTGTTGTCACAATTTGTTGCTGGGGAATTAAGCACATCCTGTGTGAATCCACTGGGAGAGGCTCTTGGAAGCTTGCACCTGGTTTTCCCCGGTCTTCATCGCCTGAACATTTTCCCTTTGCAGATTTTTCTTTATGGTCTTTTGATGTAATAAATCATTGCTGAGTACCACTAACGCTGGATCCTTCTAGTGAATTACTGAGCTGGGGGTTGTCTTGGGGGTTATCAACACTATGCCCCTTCACTCTCTGATGTGATGGATTGACCAACACTCCCTTCTCCAGAGGGTTCCTGCATAAAGACCACTAGACACACCCACTGAGCCGGGCCCCAGGGTCAGTTCAAGTATTAAATATTAGTAAAGCTTAATTGCTTTCATTTTTTTCTACATAAAAGGTAAATAAAAGCTGTAGTATATTCTTTCTCAAGAAGATCCCAGTGGGTTCACGCCCCATTCGGAGACAGCTCTTCAGACAGTGATGAAAGCACACTAGGGGAAAGACCCTGAAAGCAGGACCGTGGGACTCCCACAGAGATGCCCACCCCAGGCTGGCTCTGCTCAGGGTCAGCACTGGTTAGGCTCCTGCAAAGGGATGTATTACGTTTCTCTCTACCTCTTTAAGATGGGAGTGGGCCCTAGGGCTCAGACCTGCCGATTTAAGGGCTCTCTTTGGGTTATCCCCCCCCCCCCCTTTCAAGCTTCAACCACTTTTGTGCTGACAATTCCCTTACCTCTTTCCCAGTTCCTATCTTTCTTCTGAGCTCCAGACCGGCATATGTCCCTGTCTCTGGAGACTTAGGTAATACTTAGCTGTCCCATAAAACCTACACACTCACAGCCAAAGCTGAGCCCATCAGCTTCCCCTGAGCAGCTCTATCTCTTCCCAACTCAGGGAGCAGTGCCATTATCCACCTGTCACCCATGTTAGGGATCTGGAAGTATCCCAGGAATCCTCCCTGACTCTCTTTGTTTTAGTCATTCGCCAAGCCCATCTCCTCTGTCTCCCCCACCCAAGTCCTGTCCTTTGCCTTCTCTGTGCTCTCAGAGGTGGGATCCAAAGTTAGCAACTTCTGGGCTCCCTTGCCCTCTGGTTTCTGGCTGGATCTAAAGGCCCCACCAGGAGACTGGAAGGTGCCAGGAGAGAGAAGATAGGGCAATGTGCTCCCTGCTGCCACTGTGTCCATGCTGTTTCTCTGGCTGTAGCTGGCTCCTCCCATGGCTCCAGTCCTCTCCAGGTTCAGGAAGACACTCCTCTCTTTACCCTTCAGGCCTAGGAGTGGTCTCTCAGGGCCTCCACACCCATGTTTGCTTCCTTAACCCCACCCACACCTCTCTTTATGTGAACCAGCGGGTAGGCTCTGTCTTCTGCCAGGGCTCTGCCATCTTACTCCCATGTCTCTTGTTAGTACCCCCTCTCTCTGTTACCATGGTGCTATCCACATTAGTCAGCAGTGCTCTGGAGTCAGACTGACATGGGTTTAATCATGGCTTTGTCACTTGTTATCTATGTGAACCTGGGCAGGTCTTGTAACCTCTTGGAGCCTTGATTTCCTCATCTGTGAAGTGGGGATAACAATAATGCCTCTGACTTCATAGCTTGGCTGTGAGGGTTAGATGTTGAGGTTCTTAATCAATGTCTGATTTTTGTTCATGTGTTCCTTATCAACACTCACTGGGCCATGCAGGTGCCTCCAGCTAGCACCTCCTACCTCTGCCCTCATCTCCTGCTCATCCATCCAATGCAAATATAAGCAGGTCTCTCCAGGATTAAACCCTTCATAGCCCCAGCAAGCCTTCAGATTAAACTTCAGATTCTTAGCAGGGTGCAGCCCCAACCACCCGGATACCTCTCCTGTCACTCCTCACATGGCACTTCACATCCAAGCAATTCTATGCTGCATAAATGTGCCCCATGCACCACCCAGGCTCATGCTGCCAGGCCTGGCACCAGCTATTTCTTCCACTCAGAATGCCATTCCTCTTTTTATCTCATTCACACATTCTCATTTGTCCTCTAAAATCTAAATCATGGGCCACCTCCTCTGAGAAGCCCTCCCAGGCCTTGTATGGAGGTCATGGCTACCTCCTCTTTGTGACTTCTGCCCTCACACATGCTTCTGCTGTGCTGGTCACACTGAGATGACATCTACATGATGACCTGTCTGCCACTCCCATGAGACAGTGCTTCTGAGAAGTAGAGCCTGCTTTGCCTGCCTTTAGCCAGCACTGAGAGGTGATCAGGCTGGGTGACCCAGATAAGGAGGTAATTAACTCTTTGTCACCAGAAATGTGCAAGTTGAGCTGACCAAGTACATGCAGAAAGATCACAGAGGGAATTGGAGCAATCAACTGCAACAGAGGTTGAGTTCATGGCCTCAGTGGTCCCTTCCACCCAAATGAAATATATTATCTGTGAGGTATTGAGCTCCCTGTCACTTCATATATTTAAGCAGAGCTTGGAGGACCCCCTATCGTGGTGCTATAGGGACATTTCCTGCACTGAGGGAAGTTTTTTTTATCTCTCCCTTTTGTGTAGCTCCATGATGCCAAATAAACTAGAAGATTCTAAGGAGCTCTAATGATTCTATTTCTAATATGTCGCCTCTGCTACAAGTGTCTCCTGATTCATCAACACAAGATAAATAGCTACTTCGTTTTCTCTCCCAAAGTCTTAAACATATTTCCTCTTCTGATGTTAACATATTTCCTTTTGTCTCCTCAGCTATAAAATACTTGGGCCTCTCTGCCCACTGCCTTGAACACATACATCCATGGGGTGGGGGTAAAAAACTTAAGGCAGGCAATACCATCTCAGTCTCAACTATGAAAAAGGAAAAAAAAAACCACACCAATTAGAGCATATCTCCAAATGGAAGGAAAAATCTATGCCCGGAACAATTTCAGCTCAGCTGCTTGTTCAATTGATTTTGGGAAGGGCTGCCTGGCAGAGAGAAGGGCTTTCATTGCTCTTTTGGGGATAAGCAGGAAAATGGACACACAGCCTCTCTGGTAGGTCTGTTCTGACAGATGATGGGCTGCTATGCTTTGGGCCTCCTGCTACCACAGAGGTATGTGGGCCCCAGGTCAGGAAGTCAGGCAGCAGGGGATGAAGCCCTGGTAGCTGGCAGGATGCTGGGGGAAGTGCTTTCCTGCTGTCCAAGGTCCTGAAAAGGGCCTTCTGTTTCATTCTGTCTGCTCACCCCAGGCAATCACTAGTGAGAGGGCAAGAAGGAAGACCCAGACTGTCCAAAGCAAGCCCCAGACCTCTGTTTTGTAGAGAGCCAGGAGAAAGCATGGACCCTGGAGCTGAAAGACCTGGCTTCAGCCTGGGGTCTCTAGGCCTGCCTTGTCTTCCTGGGGCAAGGGTGGTGGAGAGATTTGGTGTGTGTCCCAAGGCAGTCCAGGTGTGTGTCCCTGTCTTGCCCAGGATCCTCTAGGGTTTGGAGTAAAGCAAAGCCTTTCTGGTGAAACAATTCAGGTGACTTTTCTAGCTGTGCAAGACCACATAAAGCCCACAGTCACCATGACTATACCTACACCCAATTGACCAGCACCAACCCCAGTGTCCAGCCTCTTCTTCACCCCAAATTTACTCTGCCTTATCAGTGTCTCTCTCAGCGCTGGCCAGAGGTGAACACAATCCCATCATTCACTCACTCATTCATTCATGTGACAATGGCTAACATTTACTGAATCTTATTATGTGGCAGACACTAAGTGCTTTACATACACTATCTCGTTTAATCCTCACAGCCCTATTATTATCCCCACTACAGAGAGGAATAAACTACGGTTCAGAGATGTTAAGTAACTTCAACACACAGCTGGGAAGTGGTGCAGTTGGGCTTTGAATGCAAGCAGTCTGACTGCAACTCTCTTATGTGCGAGTCACTCTGATATACTTTGGGGATGCATCAAAAATACACTAAAACTCCTGGACTGTATACCATAAAAGGGTGAATTTTTGTGCTATATAAATTACATCTCAATTTAAAAAAATCTGAATGAACAAAAATTTTGGTTGTGATATATGTTGACCACAACCCTAAGAATTCAGCTGACCTGTTTCTCCTCGTATAAACCAGCTTTTAAAAAAAATCAAAATATCTCTTTAAAAAGATGAATGAAATGTTTCAGATGTCTTTATAGTCCCACAAAGCTAGTTCCAAGCTTCAATTCTGCCATTTGGCCATGGAAAACAGAGTTCTGGTTTTCTCTCCTATAAAGTGGGGACAGTGAACCTGGCCCTGCCAGGCAGTTGTGGCGATTTGAAGGAAAGGCTGCATCTGGCGGCAAGCTGGCCTTGGTAAAGCACAGCCGAGCGTGCTGAATTTCATAAGGGCAGGGGCTCGGGGCATTCACATGGCACCACCACCAGGAATGTTCTGGGAGTGCCCAAGGCTGTTGAGACCTGTGCTCGCTGGAATCCAAGCCCACCTGAGTCTTCTCATCCTCACTGCAGAGTCCCCCCTCACCCTCCACACTCCCGCTGGGGTTTCTGTCTAAGACTCTACAAGGAGGACGGGTGCCTTTCCTCTTCCCTACTCCTTCTCTGGGCTGCCAGGGGCTGGGATTCCTGAGCCAGGTCAGTGAGTAAGCTGTGATGGGGCCTTTCCAACCCCCTGCCCCTGGCACCTAGGCTCTGGCTCACACCCAACACTGTCCTCATAGGCAGCTCTGTGCCCACAGGGGCCATGTTGCTATGGTGATTCCACTACCCACACAGTGTCCAGGGAGACAGCACAGTGTAGCTGGAGCTATTTGCAAGACTTGCTGAAACCAGGCTGGGAAGATTCCGGAAAGGGTCAGAAGGAGTGGGGGATGGGAACTAAGTGAAACTGTTTCCCCAGCAGTAGCTGTGTGTGTGTGTGTGTGTGTGTGTGTGTGTGTGTGTGCGCGCACGCGCACGTGCTCACACATCAGCCACCCCCTGTCCAAGTTATAATGGCCCTTCCGAGCAGAAGCACAGCCCCTAGAGAGGCATCGACTTGTGACTGTCATAGGTTTCTTCCTGAGGTGATGTTCATGGTTTATCTTTGTGTTTAGTTTCTATGCTGAACTCTAAAAAAAGAAAAAGAGTGACATTCATATGGCAGCAGAAGGGACTGAACTGTGACTTACACTGCTCCACATCTGAAGCTGGCACCATGGTCCACCTTGCCCTTTGTCCTACAAGATTTCCCACAGAGCACGGGGGGCGGGGGGGGTGGGCGGGGAGGCTCCAGGAAATTGTACTGTGATGGGGAGAAAGATGCCTACCCCCTTTTTCCCCCTCCCCATTCCTGCTTCCACAGTCACCCCATGTTCTAGGCAGCTTGTCTAAAGCAGCTAATTTAGCCCACACACCGATCCTGTGCTTGTTACACTCATTTTACAGATGACAACACCGAGGCACGGAGATGCTATGTCACTTGCCACGGTTGGAGCTAATAAGTGTAGGAGGTGGGAGTGAAACCTGGGCTGTTGTTTGAAATCTGTGTTCACTGCTTCTATCTCCTTCTCCCCCTCGATGGGAGTTCACTGGAGCAGCCACTTAGGCCTGGAGAGAACAGAGACCAAGAGAGCAAGTGAAATAAGGGAGCCAACCCCTGGACTAGCATGTGGAGCACAACCCAAATTGCACCTGTTGGGTCCTGATGTTTGGGCTCCAGACTCAAGAGCTTTCCGTTCCCCTTCCTGAGCAATATTGGAATTATTAAAGAAAGGACCCATGCACACATCTGTGCTGACCCAATTCAATCCAGAGTCATTAATCGATGTCTTTTCCCACAGTCATGAACGTGGCTCCCCTCTGCAGAGCCACCGAAACAGCCCTGACTGCAGATAAATGAATCCTCAGGGGTGGTGAGAACTGGGCCCTGCGTCCTCCCAGAGCCCTCGTGTGCGGAGCTAATGCTGATTTGTGAAGCACTTTATGGTTTATTCATACCGCTTTGCCAGGCTTCCCAGGACAACCTTCCCTCGCATAAATGAGAGCGACTCCCAGAATAGAATGTCAGGCTTCATTAAAAGAAAAAACCCGGTGTGGGGGATGTCCCTTTTTTGCTCCCTAGCCTGCGTCACCCAGTGTTTGAGGGATTTGGGTCACACCCCGGGAAGCACCTGTGCTGTGAGCAGAAAGGGATGTCAGGAGCTCCTTTCTAGGTGGGAGAGACTCTCAGAAGGTTGGGCTCAAGTCTCTCTGCAGGAAACACGCCCAGGCCAGGGAATGTGTTCCCAGGAGGCAGGGAGTAAGTGGTGGGGAGCCAGACACAGGGTAGAGCTCTGATGCCCTTATTCTTGGCTGGGAGACTGAGGTGGGTCATAGAGGGGTCAGAGCACTGTGTAAATTAGAAGTCATTTATCTGCCCCTGGTAGTACTTCCATTATGGTCCCCTCAAGCTTGGGGAGGGTGTCCCCGAGAACAGAGGGAAGAGGAAAGCCTTGTTCTCCTCACTTAGCTTCTTTAGGGTGCCTCAGGAGCAGCGCCTTGATCAAGCCTCACCAGTGCCCAGGAAAGCTGCCCATAGACACACATGGCACCCAGGAAATTGCAAGGTACCCCAGGGCACAAAAATCACACTGATGCAGAAATGTAGGAGACTTCATGGGCTTCACACCTTCCCCAAAACGAGCAAGACTCCCACGTACTGAAGTCACCATCCTTGGCCACAGGGTCATACTCTTGAGGGAAAAATCACAAGGACTTCTGAGCAGCTCAGCTTCTTCAGAAACTGATGCCAGGCAGATGGGGGACTTGTGACTCCTGAATTCATCTTCTTTACCCCCAGAAAGGTAGAATAAAGCAGAGGGGGGTGTGCTGGGCTTGGAATAACAAACTCAGAATAGGAAGCTTGAACTGAGTGAGCCCTGCAGGACTTGGGGTTTGACTGCCCTCCAGGTCCACCCAGAGAGGGTGGATGCCTGAGTACCCGACTGACTCACCACCCATCTGGGGTATCAGGGACATGATCACCCACTTCTCAAATGGAATCTTTCGAACAAGGTAAGCATGTAGGAAAGGTTCTCAATTGCTAAACAATTCATACTGATGTTCCTGGGCAACATTAATAATTTCTTGACTACGTGTAAGAGTCAGTCCAATCTAAAAATCTGCAGAAATCAGGGGAGCATCATCCCGTACAACGTAAGATCCAATGGGCTTCCTTCTTTTCCACCTGCTGTCTCAGAGCACAGAGATCCGATGCAGCCCAGAAAGTCCAAGGTGGTGGTGATGACCTGCAGCAAGTATGAGGGGTTCTCTGCTTGCTTTGCCCTCCCTGCCAACTTTCAATCCATCGCTGTCAGTAGTGGGCGATACTGAGATTTTAGAGCAGCAGGTCCAAGCTAAGAGCCTGCTTCCCAAAATGGGGCCTACATTGCTCCCAACAAAAGAGTTGCTTTTGGATTTATTTCATCATCACCAATCCTTTGACCATCCCTTCTAGCTCTGATCTTCCAGGCAGAGAATTAGATGCAATTGGGACAACAGAGAGAGACCCAAATGGCTAACCCAGTTTTTGAGAGATCACAGTGGGCAAAGTCCAGAAATAAATCTCAACTGGTCATCCTCATCTTAAAAAGTAAGTTGATGATACTTTCCACCAAGAGTTAGTGCTACACAACTGCCAACTGCTAATGAATTATTCTTAAATTAATAATAACACCAACAACTGAGCAACAACAATTCAAAACATGTTAATTAATTTTCAAAATATTATTTCTAAAATATAGTAAATAAGTTACATTGTTTGGGCTCCATTAAATATATGCATTTTCATTGGGATGGTATAGTTCCCAAGGGGAGCAACAGTGGGTCTTGAATATGAAAACATATTACTCTTTTTTTTTATATCCTCACCTGAGGACATGCTTAGAAAGATAAAGGGTGAGAGGGAGGGGTTGGGGTTGGGGGTGGGGGTGGGGGAGAGAGGGAGAGAGAGAGAGAGAGAGAGAGAGAGAGAGAGAGAGAGAGAGAGAGAGAAAGAGAGAGAGACATCAATGTGTGAGAGAAATATCTATTGGTTGCCTTCCATATGCTCCCTGACTGGGGGTCAAACCCACAACTCAGGTATGTGCCCTGACTGAGAATCAAACCAGCAACCTTTTGGTGCATGGGACGAAACTCAACCAAACTGAGTTTCCCCGACTCTGGCAGGGCAAATATTACTCTTTTACATAGAAACTAAAGATATATATATATATGGTACATATATGTCTTTGGTATTAAATTTTCATGCAGGGATGATTAGGAAAAAATCTAAAAAGGGTCCTTAGTGGGGGGGGGGGCAATAGGAAACAATGGCTGAGAAACACTACGTAAGTAGAGAATAACAATTATGCTCTTTGCTCTAGGACTCAAAGTTATGCATACAGACTTCTCTCCTTATATTCTGTGATGGTTATTGGGGTAAATGGGCGGGTTTGTTCCTCCTTAATGGCCCTGACCCTGAGCCCAGGTGCAGATGCTTTTCTGGGTGGTCATTTTTCTCCCTCACTTTTCTAGGTTATCCAGTCATTCCTCAGTGGGTTGTCTTCTAGCAGTGGCCTGTCAAATTCATAATCTTAATTTTACAGGCAAATATTTAAGTCCATCCTGGTCAGAAAGCAACAACCTACTTCCTTGTTAAATTGTGTGAACAGGTGAGCGGACTGTCTTATGCCTGTTCATGTATTTTCACGAGTCTCTGGTTTGCATGTGTGTTTTTGATGGTTGAGATCACCGAGAAAACCTTAGATCATGTTCCACTGGAACAAGCAGAAAAACTTACGGTGCAAAGTGTTTCGAAGGTCTTTTCAGAGACAAAGGATCCATCAAGGCCAAAGAGAAAGATGGATGCATAGGCGAGCATTCCTCCCAGGATGATGAGGTTGTTCATGTATGGACTCGACATCTTTATCAGCCTGACAAGAGAAGGAGATACTACAGTTACAGGACGGGTAGTGTAGTTATTCCTCCCACAAATATTTCGACTGTGTATACTGCGGCGAAGGCTAGAGGGGGAGAGAAAAATATAAGTCCTGACCTCCTCCACTACCCTCTCCCCAAGACTGTGCCAAATGCTTATCTGACCTGTGTATTAGGGGCTGTTTCCCCCTCACTAAAGGACCCCAGACAGCTATCAACTCCCAGTTGTTGATTTTCCTGCCTCCTTGGTCAAGTTCACCCACCACTTCTCTAGGAACAGCTTGTAGCATCAGCTTCTTCAACCACTAATTTTTAATTTACACAAAAACATTAAGTCAACAGCTTTTTGTGTCTGGGGCTGGGAAGACATGCAAAATCTATAGAATTTTACATTCAGGTTTAGCAACTATCCACAGTGAGAGGGAAGATGGCCCCACCACACTCTCCCCTGTGCTGAGTGGACCAGGTCTAGGAGGTCTACAGGTGAGAACTCAGGTCTGCTCAGGAATTGTGGCCACTGTAGTGAATGAGCATCCACTTTGGCTACCTGAAGCTCACACTATACCTTGCACAAAGAGGGCCACACATCGGGTAGGAACACCTCCCCCACTCACCAGGCAGTGGAGGTGGACAATGGCATCCTTATCTCCACCCTCTAACACTGTCTACCGCAGGCTGCTGTTGGGGGCAGTTTTTATACTCCCAAACTCTACATTCTTCTCTCTCACTTCCTTCAGGGATTCTGCTGTGACTCCCAGCTGCCCAGCAAGCCACGACTTGGTTAAACCATCAGCTGGCTGGAGTTCACCCTCAGAGGTGCCTGGCTCCCCCAGCACAATCCACTCAGAACATCTTGGGTTTTCAGGTGCCCCATGACCCAGGTGTTCTTTTGCAGATTGTAATTATGATCAATTTTTCTCTGAACAGTTTCCTTCAGAATGTGTATTTCTATTAATCCTTCCACATTTAAAAAGTGTAATGTGGTATCAAAGTGGAAGAGAGAGAAAAACCCTGCTGTAAATTGTGGACCATTAACATGGTCTTTCGAGTTGGGAGCACTGGGTCCAGCGCTTGGTCCCTGCTACCCACAGAGGTGCACAGAGGTTGGCAAAGCAATTAGCTGGCTGAATTTCCTCACCTATAAAAGCACAGATCATACTGCCAAGGGCACACGTGAAGCTGAGATGAGATTGGGTTCTTGGGGACCCTTATAAACCAGGAACTGCTAAGGAACCTTCATTCTTATTGTCACAGGAAGCTGGGGAGGGGAGAGGCCAGGAGTTGGGCAGGTTTCTTGGAGGAGGGGACCTTAATTTTGTAGGTAGCATTTAGGAAGACAAAAGTGAGGGGTATCTGGAACTTTAGTGACATTTCCCCCCATACATCTTTGTAGATTTTGAAATCTGCAAAGCCAGTAAAAAAAACAAACAAAAAAACCACACGGATGTCAGCCTATTGGAAAGAATAATGATAATTTTCCCCAGGAGGCTAAGATGGGGTGGTTTAGGAATTAAAAGAGTTTAGTCTTATTTTAGGGGCCACTCACCACTGTGATGGGAATTCTTGAAGCTTGTGGAAAGGGAATCTAATGTTAATTAAGACTTTTGTGCCCAGGCCTTGTGCCAAATGCTCATCATTTAAGGTTTGTATGCAGTGGACAAAAGTTGCTTCAATTTTTGTGTGTGGCAGTGAATGTGTTATTGGTGATAAAGAAAATAAAACAACAGGCGAATAAAATTCCTATTTGTTCTTCAGGAAATAGGTTTGGCCTCAGCAGTAAAAAAACAACAACCTAAACCAACAGCAACAAAAAATCGAGAGCCTGGAGGTTCCTCCTTTACAAACAAAGAAAAGAAAAACAACTGTTCTCCTGGAATTGGGCTTGTTCCTGGCAGCCCTGGAGGTCATGCATCGTGGCTTCTGGGCTTAATAGCAGAGATGCTGCCCATGGGTGGGCACTGGGCCTGTGACTGAGAAGGTCCTGCTCTGAGTCCTTGCTCACCCTCTTCCACAACAAGGCCGGGGGCTGGAAACCAAAGAAGCTGCCTGTGCTTGGTAAACACTACCATCTGGGATGGTGACCTGTTCTACCCACCGCTGACCAGAATAACTCAGAAAGCGAGCTGCTCTCCCCTGGAGAGTGAAGGGCATGTGAGAGGGGACAGAAATCAAGGGGATGGATTCTGCTGCGTGCAGCAGTGTGGCCTTGGACAGTGGCCCTTGCCGCTGAGCTTCTGTGCTCACATCTGTAATCTGGGGAGGGGCTTCCTGGACTGCAGTGTGCTGCAACCAATGAAGTGCCAGGCCTTGTACTTAGTGAACCCCCTAGACCAGGGGTGGGCAAACTTTTTGACTCTAGGGCCACAATGGGTTCTTAAACTGGACCGGAGGGCTGGAACAAAAGCATGGATGGAGTGTTTGTGTGAACTAATATAAATTCAAAGTAAACATCATTACATAAAAGGGTACGGTCATTTTTTTTTTTTTTTAGTTTTATTCATTTTAAACGGGCCGAATCCGGCCTGCGGGCCGTAGTTTGCCCACGGCTGCCCTAGACAGTGCTTCCCCAAGATGCTGGGGGTGGGGCAAAGACACTGGGGAATGCTGTCTTCTAGATTTCTCCTCCTGGGCCAGCACAAACTGCATGAGCACAGACAAAGCTCTGAGAAGGCCTATGGACCTAGATCCTTCAGTTTTATTTAAGCCCGCCTTCCCCAAACTTATCTGACCGAGGCTCCTGTGTAACGAGTAGCCCCATGTATGTATGTGTGTGTGTGTGTGTGTGTGTGTGTGTGCATGTGGGAGTGTACACACATGGTCATGAAACATTGAATAACATCGCAGTGAATGAGAAGCACACTTTAGAAAATCGCCCTACAATCTTCTGTAGCCCTGGAGAATCCGTCGTGCAATGCTCGCATACTTTGTCAATGAGGTTTATTGATCCAGAAAGTACAATCCAAGAGGAAAGTGTGAGCGACTTACTTCTGATTCCGGTTCTTGATGTTGAAAAAGAGAAAAGCGCTGGCCATGATCATCCCCAGGATGGTGAGGGCAGAGAGGATGCTGTAGAGAGGTAGGGAGATCTTCCGGAGCTGCTCTAGGATGATGGTCTTGTCTTTTGGGGGTTCGGATCCTAGAAGGCCAAGGAAAAGACATCACCTGAGCCCAGTGCAGTCAGTGCCTGAGGGCATCTCTGCCTGGATGTTCCTGACATTTGCCACCGGTGCACAAACTCTGTGCAGGACACATCTCCTGGGTGAGCGGGCTCTGGTGGCTGGCCAGCCTGCCTAGCAGGGAGCCTTAGTCAGGACTTATTTCTTTCTCTAAACAGAATCAATAAGGAATTTGTGATGCATTTAATAGCCATTAGAAGACTGGAATTTGGTTTGGTCTAATTACCCTGTTGAAAAACTGTTGCCATTTATTCCCAAAGGTAACAGTGGCTCGGAAGGTGCAGGGCTGGGTGTTGTGAGTGAGTACCACTGGGTGTCACTGAGAGTGAGGACCTAGGCTTTGGCTTTCAAGGGCTATGTGCCAGCACATGATAATGACTGTCCCTCAACAGGGTGGACGCCTTGCCTGTCAATTCCACAGAGATGCATATGTGCTCTGGCTGTGGATTTTCTCCTTCAAGGTCATTATGTTATAAAAGCTCTTTCTGATTTTCCATTTTCATAGGACTCGCTAACTGTGGGAGGCAGAAGCTGCCTGCATGCCTTCCCCTCCCTGTTGTGCCAGGACTGGACAGAAACTGTGGGACTCCATATCTCTGTGTGACTGCGAACTGTCCTTGCTCATTCTTCAAGGGCACAGGAACCCGGGGGAGCCCCAAGGGAGGCTGAGCAGACTCATCTTTATAGAAGGTGGCACAATGGTCCCGTTTTAGTTTTACCAGGTACAGGGAGGCTGGGGAGGACAAATGCAGGGACACCCCACCCCACCCCACCCCACTTCTTGCCAATCCTCTTTCTCAGCTGCTGTTTCAGGTCAGGTTTCTGCTGTAGGACTGTGAAATGTTGGGGCTTTTCACTCCAGAGAAATGTGTGGAATCAGCCAGGTGCCTGGGAGTGGCTGAAGCTGGGGGACCCACCAGGGGTCACAATGAGTCCCCCCCACCTCATGGCAGTGCCATGGGTGCCAGCCTACATTATGCCTCCCTTCTCAGGAGACAAACAGGATGAACAGATATTGCTTTAAGGGTTGAGGGCTCCCCTGAACATCTGTGTTTCAAAAATTCTGATAGCAAGTTGAAATGTGTTTGGAAACATTCAGTGGATAAGAGGTCTTTGAACATGTAAACAGCCTACGGAAGCTGCCAGGTTGGAAAGCAGCTAGGAACTTGCTGGCTTGGTTAATGTAAAGTGTTAAGCAATTCCAAGTAAACAGACTTTTGTAAGGATTGGCTCCAAGGACTAAAAGTCAGGGCAAAAGCAGACACAGGTGACGGAGGTAGCAACATTTGTTGCTTCCAGTGAAAACTCAACATCTGGAAACTTCCTCCCCCTTCCTATTTACTTCCCCTCTCCCCCCACCTGTACCCTGGGCTGCATTAGGCTGGCTCAGGTGACTTCTGGCTCCCTAATACAAGAACCATCTTAGGAATGCCCATGAGTTCTTGGCTGGAAACAAGCCACTCTCTGGGCACTGAGAAAGGGTTACATGATGACTATGACCACAAGCTGTTCATGTAGAAACAACTTCAGAAAATGACAACAGCTCCTCCTCCTTACTCTACCCTCCCTTCCCCGAAATGGCACCTCCCCACCTATGCATCTTAACTGAGACATTATGGAAGCCAAACGGTAACAACTTGTTAGAAGTGTTACTAACAGCAGCAGCCCTGAATTTTCTTTCTTGCTACTCATCTGGTCCATCCATTCATTATTCATCTATTTTTCATTATTTCTTCATTCATCACTATTCCTTCACTCATCATCATTAATGATGGTCAACATCATTAATAATCACCTTCCATCTATCAGGCCCAGTGCTGGGTACCAGCGATTCAAAGATAAAGAAGATGAAGTCCCTGTCCTCAAGGAACTTACACATTACATATATAAGGAGAAAAGGCAACCATAAGCAGTAATATTTACCGAATGCTTACCGTGGGCTAAGCACTTTATAGAGATTTTTTTATACGATCCACCCAACAATCTCATGAGTAGAAAAGATTATTCCCATTTTGGTGGGTGGAGTGGGGGTCGGCAATAGGTTTTAGGTGTTAAGTAGCTTTTACAGCTAGTAAATGGCAAATCTGGCAGAATTTGACCCCATATCTGCCTAACTCTGAAGACGGTGCTCTCACACTATGTAAACTGCCTCCAATCGCCTGAGCAGGAAGCAGGAAGCAGAGTGCAGTTCTGCCTGATGAGTCAGGAAAGGCTACAGAAAGGAAGATGAGTAGTTAGCTTTCACCAGGAAGACAAGGAAGAAAGGGCATTTTGGGCAGAGAACCTGGCAGAGGCAAAGACATGGTGACATATGGCATGTTTGAGGAACTGTAAGCAGTTTGGTTGGGGAGATCTGACAGAGAAGGCAGAGAAGTGAGGAGGTGTCCTTTCATGGATGTCTTGGGGGCAACACCATGGAATAAGGCCCCTTGTTGTGCGCAACGGACACCATGAAATGCTCTGAGCAGAAGTGGGGCATCTTCAGCATGGCATGATGGCAAAAGCACTTTGGCTGTTAAGGGCAAAATGGACTTGAAGGGGTTAAGACTGGTTAAGCCCGCCCATCCGCCCATCCATCCATCCCTCCATCCCTCCCTCCATCCCTCCATCCACTCATTCATTCATCCACCCACTAGTTCAGTGACTCACATGTTCACCTGTTCACTTATTTATTCACTCATCCACTCACTTGGTCAATCATGTATTAATAAAATATCATTGACTCTTTGACACGTGCCAGATTATGGCTGGTGCCAGGAATTTAAAGCCAAATAGGAACCAGTCAGGGGGCTCATGGTCCAACAATCTAGATATTTCAATACAAAGTGACAGTGGCCATGGTAAAGGCAGAGAAAAAAAACTGTGAAAGCCAAAAGAAGGGAGCCATTAGCCTGGTTGGGGGCAATCAGGGAAGGCTGCACAGAAGAGGTGTTATTTGATCTCGTTCTGGAAGCTGAGGAGAAGTTCTACAGCAGGAGAAAAGAGGGAATGGTCTTCCAGGAAGAGCAGCATGTAGAGAGACCCTATTATCAACCAAACCAAGTCCTTTCCCAGAGGAAAAGACAGAGCTAGATTTAGCTGGGCCACATTTAAAAAGAATTACTCCTGGCCATCCTCTGGTTTAAACAGATGCTTCGGTGAAAGCCAGTGTTCATACAAATTCCAGTGACCCATTCCAGGAGCTGGAATACAGCTCCTATGTGAGTGACGGGACCTTGTGCTCAGTGAGTGAGTGTGCGTGTTGACAGGAGAGGATGTTCCCTCTTCCCTACAAGGCCAAAGGCTCTGAGATTTTCCCCCAACCCTCAGATAACATCCAGGCTTGGGACTGAGCAGGCCCCCTCCTCCAAGAAGCCCACCTGCCTTACCTTGGAACCTAATGGTGTCGTTGATGATCTCCAGTGTGTCAGCCACAGCGTTGTATTCTCCCACCTTCACCTCCCTGCGGTCTGTGGGGAGCAACAGAGAGTGGCTGGTTAGATCCGAGTCCTGTGTTTGGGTCTGAGTGTTCCTCTCCTAGCTCTTGCTCTCCCCACAGCCCCTGGCTATATTCTTGCAGGCTTTTCCTTTCCCCAGGTAGAATCACAAAACTTCCAACCGGATCTGGGCTAGAACAAACACCCTCTCACACTCTCTCGTCAACTGTCCTTCGCTGTACATGTGTAGAAGGGGGACTCACTCCCCTTTAACTGGATTCTCTGCCTGTTACCAAGTCCTTCCTGGTCATTGAGCTGAATGTTCTCTCTGTAACTTTTCCCTGTCATCTGACTCTGCCCTCTGGGACCACGCAGATTACCCCTACTCCCTCTGCCCAGGCAGGCCTAGAGCTTGAAGACAAAGACAGAACACCCCACGACACTCTTCCCCCACTCCACCTTACTAAATGTCATTCTATTTCCCACCTTACCCAGGCCCCTCCTGAGGCCACACTCCACAATATCACTGTCTGTCTGTCTGTCTGTCTGTCTGAGAGTGCAGACACAAGGACTGACCAACACACGTTAGGCATGATTTGGTCAGCAGCAAGTAGAGGGGACCATCCCCTCCTTCATTCTGCACATTATATATCAATTGATATATTCTGAGGTAGAATTAGCATCTTTTGGAGGATGCATTGCTCTGCTGTGTGATACTGAGCACAGTGTTCTCCGTATGCACTTGCCCAGGTGTATTTTCAGACCTAAGTGGTGCATTTGAATTTTCCTTCATCCTAGATACTATTCTGTTGTTGGGTTTAGGTCAGTGATATTCAATTGGTGTGCCGCAAGAATTTTTAAAACATGCAATGCCTGACTATTTAGTCAGGGACACTGACCTCTTTTCCCTTAGATTGTCAAATAAAAAAATGACAACAGCCAAACACAACAGTAGCTGTTCAGGGTGAATGAATCAAAATTATTCTGATTTTTTTGTCAGATAAGCAAAAAATATATATATATATTTTTGGTGTGCTGCAGATTTTTAGTAAGTAGTTTATGTGTGCCATGAGGTGAAAAGGTTGAAAATTGCTGGTTTAGGGCAATTGCCAGGGATAATTACAAAGACAACTAGACCAGGGCGACTGGGCAGGAGGAATGGAGAGTAGTAATTAGATTTGACAAAGGTTTCCTTTTTCCCAGGTAAAATCTGGACAATTGGGAGATTAATTGTTGGGGAAGATGGGGAACAGGGCAGTGAACCAAGTGACTGGGCGGGGGGCCCGGCGGGGGGGGGGGGGGTGGGGGGGGCTCCGGTGCCATTCCCTAAGTGGGGAACCCATGAGGATAAAAGATGTTATGTTCCTGTTTGAATGTGCTCAGCCTGAGACACCTATCAGGGGGAGATCCTTGCTCTGGAGGGGGGAGAAGTCTGGGCTGGGGAGAAGGAGTTGGGGTCACCAGCATGCAGGCTGGGAGGTAGAGCAGTGGGCAGGAAGGACACCCCGAGGGCAGTGCTGAGTGAGAAGTGAAGGGACCAAGGACACAATCCTGGATAGCGCCAATCTCTGGGGGGCAGGCAGAGCAAGGACACTGCAAGGAGATTGGGAAGAAGTGGCCAGGATGCCAGGAGCAGGATGCCAGGAAAGAGTGGGCATTGTAGGAGCCAAGGAAAATGACAATTTCACCATGGAGCTGGCCAGCAATGTCACATGCTACCGAGAGCCTGGGCCAACAAGCCCCTTGACAGGGGGTGAGTGGATCTGGCGTGTCTGTGGTGACCACAGATAAAACAGATGCAGAGAAAGGTGGGGTTAGAGGCAGAGAACCAAAGGGAACCAGTGTGGGAGTAAAGAAAGGAGCCCCCAGGGCAGAGCAGACTTTGACAGAGTTCAGGAGTGGGCAGGCAGGGGCTGAGGTGCCCCACAGTGTGCCTGGATCGATGCTAGGAATTTTATGTGCCATCTTTTCAGTTCTCACAATTGAATGGACTAGGTCAGTGGTCGGCAAACTCATTAGTCAACAGAGCCAAATATCAACAGTACAACGAGTGAAATTTCTTTTGAGAGCCAAATTTTTTAAACCTAAACTATATAGGTAGGTACATTGTTATTAACTTAATTAGGGTACTCCTAAGGCTTAGGAAGAGCCACACTCAAGGGGCCAAAGAGCCGCATGTGGCTCGCGAGACACAGTTTGCCGACCATGGGACTAGGTGGTTTTCAGTTCCACTTTGTAGATGAGGAAACCGAGGCTTGGGCAGGCTGTAGCTTTGCCCAGAGTCCCACTGATACCAAGAACACAGGATCCCTGAGAGGTGACAGTTCCATGTCAAGCTGACCACCCATCAGCCACCTGTGCCTCCTGAGTATATTAACTGCATAGAGGAATGCCCACCCTCCGGCAGGCGGGTCCCTGGAGCTGCAGGCCCGCAAGTCCCCAGAGGAACTGCCTGATGTGGCTCTGGCTGTAAGTGAATTTCTTTGCATAAACGCAGGTGCACTGCTGGTTCCTTAAACACATTTAGAAAATGAAACGGAATCGCATAGACCTGCCATGCTTCTGCCTGCGTTCCTTTGACCGTGAGGTGGAAAACAGGACTATAAAAGTCACTTCCTTCTCCCACAAAGGTCTCCGCACCATCTGGGGGGCTTCACAGCGTGCAGGCAGCTGTGGCATACCTGGGTCACCCAGCTCCTAAATGTCACATTAGCAGACTCTGCTGGGAGCTCCAGCATCCTTGCTTAGGCCTTTTGAAGTCTCAGCCCCAGGCTGCTCCTGCCCCTCAGAAAAGGAGGCCCTGATTTATTTATTTGGCGTGGGGAGGCAGCGCATGAAATATGCAGGCTGATCGGAATAAATCATTAGGAGCTGGGAAGTGTATGGCTGGCCGCCCTCCAGGCCCCCAGCCACACAGCCCACCCTTCTGACTCCTAGGCCCCGCTCTATGCCCCATGGCACCAAAATCATACTCAGCCTCCCACCAAGACCAAAATCACATAATCTCTCCCTGGAGCAGTGCTTGGAGGCTCACAGGCACTTCACACGTTCTTGCATTTAACGCTCACAGCAAACCATGAGTTGGGCATAACTCACCCCAGTGTATACTTGAGGGAGGGGCCTCAGATAGGTTAAGTGCATGCCTGGACTTGGGTCCCCCAGTTCTGACTTCAGAGCGCTTTCACCACCCATACTGAGCAGGGCTTCTGATCATTCAGCCACATTTATTGAGTGCCCACTGCACGCCAGGCCCAGCCCAAGGTATTTCATGATAAAGAACCCCTCAAAAACAGCAGTGTAGGTGGTAGAAGACTAGGTTATTTCCTCATCCTCAACCAAGGTGGCCTTGGACATGTGTGCTGGAGCTGGAGATACAAAGATGAAGAAAAAATTCATAATCGCTGACCTTGGAGTTTAGTGACTGCAGCCTCTCTCAGCCCTAGCAGGGAGGTAAAAATCATTCCCATTTGCAGGCAGCACTTCCCTTCCAGCTCATACCCTATAAGCAGGTGGTTATAAATGTAAAAGGGGAACTTTCAGAGTGGCCATGAGAATTAGAGAGGAGAATACAGGCAATTTCTGGCTTGGGACCTAACTCATAGTGAGTGTTCCATAAATTATAGTTATTTGAGTCATGATAAAAGTGACTGTGAGCCGTTTGCTAGGTCCCCAAACACTCCCTCTGTTTACTTACTGCCACTAGTTCCCCACAACAGTCCCTCTGCTTGGAAGGGAGCTTTCCCCTCCCTCTACAAAACCAAACGTCCAAACTTTGTCCACCTCTTCCGGGAAGCATTCCCAGCGTACTGACCCTCCCCTCCCAGCAACCTGTTTGCTGTGAGCTCAGCCCCTCGTGTTGGAGCAATGCCCCAGGTGTGCCCAGGCCTTCTGATTTCTGTCTGCTGATTGGTTCCTGAGCAGAACCCGAAGTCTGGCTTCTGACATCCTGGGCAGCATAGAGTCTTGTCCCCCACACCCTGCCCAGGGCCCCTCAGGGGTCTGAAGGTGGAAGGAGGGTGCCCCCTGTGTTCTTCCATTCACCACGGCCCAGGTGGTGGTCACTATGATAGGCACCCGGCACTTTCAACTTTTAAGTCTTGGGCTGCTTGGTAACTCCACTGTGCAAACAAGGCTGACCACTCATTGAGACACAGACGAGCCTTGCAGACCGAGGACAGGGGATCTGTGGACAGATAGAAAGGTCCACTGGGGCCGGGAGGTTGGGGTATCGAGCAGAGGGAGAGGGGCTGTGACACTGGGTCTGTTACTGGCTGGCCGTCTGCCCCACAAACTCTGTGCAGGTTGCCACTGACTCACTGTGTGACCCTGGACCATTCCCTTCCTCTGGGCCTCAGTTTCTCCATTTGCACACTGCACTGTAGGAATTCCAGTGGTTCTCAGCCCTAGGGATTAGGGTCACCTGGAGAACTAGAAAATACCTATGATTGGTCCCAGCTTGGACCTATTATATTAAAACTTCTTAGGATGGATCCTGAGTAGCAGTATTTTTAAAGGTCCTCTAGCCTGGCCAGAGTTGCTCAGTGGCTGAGCATTGACCTATGAACCAAGAGGTCACTGCGTGGTTCCTGGTCAGGGCACATGCCTGGGTTTCAGGCTCAAGCCCCAGTGGGGGTGGTGCCAGGAGGCAGTCGATCCATGTTTCTCTCTTATCGATATCGATGTTTCTACCTCTCTGTCCCTCTCCTTTCCTCTCTCTCTCTAAATTCAATGAAAACATTAAAAAAAAAAAAAGTCTTCTAAGTGGGTCCTGATGCATAGCCAGAGTTGAGAACCACTGGATTACACTGAGGGCCCTTCAAGCTGACACTTTCTGTTCTCAGAGGCTAAAAATACTGTGAGACAAAAAGCTCCCTTTCCCACAGAATAGTACTGGTTCCTTGCTGTGGGGCAAGAAAGGAGTGTTCTCTTTTAAAAAGTGCATTCTTTATTTCAAATTTTGGAGTTGGATGATAGCTCCCATTCTTAAAAATCAGACTTCCCCCCAAAAAGTCCAGTCTGAAAATACTCACTGGCTGTGGGCCTGAGAGCATGCCTGAGACGCCAGGGAAACAGCTTCAATCACAGAGTGGTTCTGCCTCCCAGCTGCACCACAACCAACCCCGGTGGCAGAACCAACTGGAGGGTCACCAGTCTCCTGCTTTAGCTGGGTCCCCACATCCTGCTACAGGGGCTCGACTCCCCTCACCCCCAAATGTCCATTGGTCCTCAACTGGCTCAAGATCTGAACTGAGGAAGGTGTATATGTCCTTTAAAATGTAATTGCTGTTGCAAACACAGGCTCAATGCGTAACCATGAAGCTAAAAACAAGATGACTTTGCCTCAATGAAAATTGAAGATGCTATAAAACTACTCCATTCAAGGACTCCTGCCCCTCCTAAGGAAACCCTAAACTCAGACAGAAAGGGCTCGAAGTAAGACAGCTCTTGGAGTTGGTCCAAGCTTGGGTCCTCACCTATGTACGGAGCCCTGGGGAGGTCCCATCCCCTGCCTGGGTCTTGCTAAAGTGAGGGGGCTGCTTGGGGAGATCTCTATAGCTTCCAACTCCTGTTTGATGAATCGGCAACTGCTCTGAAGGGTCTTCCTTATTTTAAGCTGAAAGCTGTTCCCTGAGGCTTCCCTGCACAGGTCCTGGCTCTGCCTGGGGTTGCACATCACATCAATTCCTGCTCCTGGCGGTTCTTCAGAGATGGGAATATGGCAACTGCAGGCCTGGATTCTGCTCTCCTCCAGGATGGCCAGCCATTCCTCGGGAAGTCCACCCCACCCCAGTCTGGTCACTGTGGATAGAACCTACAGGGTGGGAGTAGATGGAAGCAGGTCCCTGGGCCCGGATCCCCTCACACACTTGTCTCTCTGTCTTCACAAACAATATGCCACTGTTACAATTTTAATAAGTTAACTTCATTGACCTTTGTTTTCAGATTTTTAATAGGCCAAGTGGACACTGGTCAAATGGCCTAGGAGTATAATGACCCCGCCAAGGACAGATTTGTCCATTGACTTACTCAAACTGTCCCAGGGGCAAAAGCTAAGTACTGGAGGGGACACAGGGCACATACAAATACAACAGGTTATCTGCACCTAGAACACTTTTTCTCTCTTTTTCTTGGCTAACTCTCACTAGAGAAACTGGTCTTTCAGAATTCATCTCAGATGCCTCTGCCAGGCAGCCTTCCTAGAATCTGGTAGGTGGAGCCAAATGCCCCTCTTCTAAATGCCATCAGTTATCACACCCAGTTGGGGTCCTGTGTCTGCTCCCAATGGACTGTGAGCTCCCTGAGGGCAGGGGTTTCCTCTTACCTATCTTGCCCAGTATCATCTGGCATGCAGATGCCAGGAAATGATTGTTAAGCAACTTTAAAAGCCCAAAACCATAGGAAAACAGAAAGGAAGAATTTAACCACATCAAAGTTGAGAATTTCTTTTCAAGAAGGACTTAAAGTTTATAGGCATGTGACCAAATGAGAGAAGATATTTGCAAAGTCTAAAGCCAACAAGGGACTGATATCTAGATAATATAAGGAACTCTTGCAAATCAACAAGAAAAATACAGTGCCCACAGAATAAAAGTGGTCAAAGGATCAGACAATTAATAAATGTCTAACAAGCACAGGAAGAAATGCCCAAACTCATTAGTAAGCAAAGAGATAATATTTAAAACCACAATATGATATTACTTTATACCTTTAGACTGGAAAAAATGAAAGGTCTGGAACACCAAGTGTTGGTGGGAGGTAGGGACACAGGGATCGCACGCCGGTGGGAGTGGAGACGCGCACGGTGACTCATTGAAAGAGCCATCTGGCAAATTTTCAGCATGTTCAGTGTTCACACACAACTTCCAACCCAACAATTTTCCTCTTGGGCATCTGTCCTAAAAATGCCCAGTTGGGTCAGAGGGGACATGTACAAGGACCCTCATTATTTGTGAAGGCAGAGAATTGAGGTGACCTGGGTGTCTGTCACTGGGAGAGTGGATGGGTGCAGGGTGGGTGTGCCCCATGGGGTGAGTAATGAAAGCCCTGTGCTAGATGTACACACGGGCACATGGAGGCATCTTAGAAAACAAAGTGTTGAGTGAAAAAGAAAAAGAAACAAGAAAGATATGTAATCCAGTTGCATTGACATAAATTTGAAATATATACACACACAAAAAAACACAGTAATATACTACATCTTGCAAGAACAGATACAAACACAACACACTCATTAAACACTTAGAATGGTTGCCTTTCCCTGGGGGAGGTAGGAATAGGGTTTGAAAATAAATGAGGGAAATGAGAGTATCAACAAACAAACAAGAGTTTTCATGTACCAATGATAAGTATGTCCTGAGTAAGCAAGACTGCACTTTTCTCAAGAAACTCTGGAAAGGAGTAAATCTGGGGTCATAAAGAGTGCCCAGGAGAGGAGAAAGAAGCCAACAGCTGCCATGGCCCTTCTCTGTAACAGTCGCCAACCAAGATCATTCAGAGCCTCACGACACTGAATTTTCACCATCCCTCTTAAGGCAAGGAAAATGATCACCTTTTATTTTGCTATTTTTAATTAAATGCTGAAATGATGGCTCAGAGAAATTAAGCCACAGTGCCTAGCTACTAACAGTTAGACACGCCTGTTTCAAAGCTCACATGCTTTCCATATAATAGGAGATGAGTTCCCATCACTGGAGGCATTCAAGCAGAGCTAATACTATAAAGGAGAGCTAGGGCTCCCTTCAACATGGAGAGTCTATGGCTCAATGAAACACAAGGCCTTGGGCTTCCAGATAAGTTCTGGATTATGAGGGCTGAGGTGGTGTCAAGGTCAGGGTCAGTATCAAGGTCAGGATCAGACTTTCAGCCTAAAAGAACTGACATTCACATTATGTCTTTCCATTCCTGCTGACCCACATCCCTACCCGTGTATCCTGCAGTTTGATGGACTATGTCTCCACTCTTACTTGTATCAAGTTGAGTGGCAGCAACAAACTGGCCTTTTCAGTCCCATGGCTTGGGGAAGAGAGCTATAACACATGCCTCGACTGAGGAAAAGGGTACTAAAAACCAGCCTTAAGAGTCTCAAACTGGGGTCAAACTTGCTCTGAAAGTTTTCTAGTAGGTTCTGGGAAATTATCTTCCTGCTTTTATAGGCACTGGCACTGGGCCAGAGAGATTATGAAACCCCTGGGGGGAAAGGGACAGGGACCATTTCTTATTCAGCTTGGCTTCCCCTAGAGGGCTTCATAAAACGCCTGGCAGATGCTCAGGAAATTTGCACTGAATAGAACCGTATCTGTTACCCCAAAGACCAAACAGTAATTAATGTCTGCAAATGGGGAGGACAAGCCTACATTTCACTAGGTACATTCTGAATGACAATTATGTTGTTAGAGCGATAGAGGACCCTATCCCTTCAAATCAAGTGCTGAACTACTCCAAAGTCTGAGTCTTTTATGCGACATAGAAGCAGTATGACATTCAAATACATCACCATTCACGAAGATTCTCACAAACAGGCCTAATGAAGGCAGGGACGGTGAGTTAGAGCACAGATGCTTAGATTTCACGAAGAACAGCATAAATAAGGCTCTAATCATGGCTTCACTCAACTTCCTTCCCTGCTGCAAATTCTGAGCCATGTTTAGACTTTGGCAGTAACATGAATTCTTTCTTCTCATAAGGAAAAAAAAAAAGCCAATTCTCTAGCATTCATCATCATCTAACGTAGTTCAGTGGAAGTCAGTGGTGGCATGGGGGAGGTACTCTGAACTTGGAGTTGAAAGGGGTTTAGGCCAGTCCCACTATACCCAAGGTGTGTGGCCAACAGGATGACAATACCTGCCTTACCTATAGCCATGGGTAGCACCCTTAGAACAGTGCCTGAGACAAGGGTGAGAATGCACGTAATTTATTTGGAAGGTGATCCTAGGACACATTGCTAGGGGTTCAGGGAGGTGAGACAGGGAAGGGAAGGGAGCCAGTACAACGTGCATTATGAGCAGGTTTCTGGGAAGGCAACTGAGGCACAATTCCATTGGGATTGTCCTCAGCTGACATCTGGGGACAGACAAGAACATACCTTGAAGTTCTTGGGAGTTTCCACCCAACGGGAAAGGACACTGGGAAATTTGTCCTCCATTTCTCATCCATCCCTGGCTCAGGGCTGCCCCTGGAAGTGTTAATTCCCTGGACATCTGATCTGTTCCTCTTAATAAGATACTTATTCTGGAACCGTGGATGCTCAGAATTATGGGTGGAATCTACCACATCTATCTAGCCTGGAGGATTGTCCTGATGGGAGGTAAGAGCTCTGGGAACCCTTGGAAATGTAGTAAATGGAGGGAAACTGGGGATTAGGAAGATCATTCTTAAGGCTCTGAAATCCCTTCTGGATTAAAAATGCCTCAGTCCCAAGAGGGATCATGGAGTTAGCCCTGGCACATTAATTTAGAATAGTTCTATTTATTCACCACTCCTAAATTTGCAAAAAAGGTCCTCCCATCTGGAACAACAATGGCTGCCATCATAAATTTGCTTTGGCTCACATTTTTGTTGTCAAGGCTAACTGCTGTTTACCAGACTTTCTGCCTTGACTTAAGTCATGGGAAACCATGAGTAAATGAAGATGCTCCTAAATTTCCACAAGCTGTCTCACTAATTGAGTAAGCATTTACCAAGAGCCAGCCAGGAGTCAGGCAACATGCTAGTAATGTGACTAGGTTCCCACAACTAGAATTTATAAAGCAAAATCTCATTTGACCCTTAACCCAGCCCCAGGGGGCAGGCAGGGCCAGCATTAATGCCATCCCATTGTCTAGAAGAGAAGACTGAGGTTTAGGGAAATGAAGTGTCTTGCCCAGAAAGCAGATCTTGCAAAAGTAGCCCCCTCTGCTGGGGCTGGCTGCTTGTGAGTTAGCTCTGTTGTGAGCCCTGCTGTCCAATCTCCCTTCTAAATAAGAGGGCAAGGCAAGCGGGAGAGAGGGTGTGAAGGGCATTGCAGAAAATAACATGGTAACTCCACGCAGAAGCCATTTACAAGGTCAATGGCATGAGGTAATTTAGGAACTGGTAACCCCTGGGGGCAGGCATATCCTCTGGGCAAATTCCTGGAAGGTCCCAGAAGAGTCTGGACCAGCCTTTCTGGAAGAGGAAGCATGAGCCCAGAGAAGAGAAGGAATGAATTCGCCATCTCACAGTGGGTCAGGGCCTCAGTTTCCTTCCCCTCTGTGAAATGAGATGATAACCTGAATTCCAACCTGGACAGCCTATTCAATATTCAATTCTCTTCATCCTGGCAGAAAAGGCACCTCTGAGACTCTATGAATTTGGGTAACTCACTATTGTGCTGATGTGAACATGCCCCCAAGCACAGCATCCCTCTGTCAACAGGATCAATGTCTATTTTAAAAACATGCAAACAGGAGTATCTTCCAGCTCTAATAGTCAATATAAGCTGAACACAAAGGCAAAGGCAAAGGCAGAACACTGGCATACGTGTGCATGTGAGCACGCAGTGGCTGTCACTGCCACTCATCAGCTGTGTGTCCCTGGGGGAAACATCTCTCTTCCCCATGCCTCAGTTTCCCCATTTACTCTGTGAAGTAAGGAGATAAGATCACCTCTAAGGCCCTCCCCCTTCTGACATCCTACATATTGTTATGTGTGGGTAGCAGCTATACAGGTAGGCAGACAAAAAGGCATCAATGGGGTTTCAACACACCAAGGAAATCTGGATTTGCCCCTGAAAAGTGTCATAACTTTTGACAAAGTGCTAGTCATAATTGCTACTACTTGCTGAGCAAGAGATATATGCACATCTTTCTCTGTATGATATCATCCAGTTCATCCCACATCCTAAGATGATAAGTAGTATTATATTCTTTTTTCTTTAAGTTTTTTAAAAAATATATTTTATTGATTTTTCACAGAGAGGAAGGGAGTGGGATAGAGAGTTGGAAACATCGATGAGAGAGAAACATCGACCAGCTGCCTCCTGCACACCTCCCACTGGGGATGTGCCCACAACCAAGGTACATGCCCTTAGCCGGAATTGAACCTGGGACCTTTCAGTCCGCAGGCTGACGCTCTATCCACTGAGCCAAACTGGCTAGGGCAGGATTATATTACTTGAGGACATCAGTGCTCAGGGAGGTGAAGTCACTTGCCTGATATTCTACAGCAACTTGAACTCAGGTGAGTAAAACCCACCTTAATACTGTTTGCTACACTGCTTTCCTTATAAATGCCTAAAATCAGCCACTGGAGTTGGTGTCTAATCCTAACATCGGGAAAAGGCAATAAAATTGGCACGCACTTGTAGCTGTGATTGGCCGATCAATATTTTACAAAATATTCTCCTAGAATGATATAATTTGAGAACTGGAAATGTGACAAGAGAATTTAGCTGCAATCACTCAAGAAAAAAAAAATAGTATCTTTGCCAAGATGCTTACTTTGTTCAACCGATGAAGAAGTAAGACTTAACAAATGGGAAAGTAATTACGTTTGCCTAAAATTACATCTTTTGTGCACGTCAGAGAGCTGACATGTGTTTCAATTACCTGCCACAGGAAGACAAATGGGTAAATCTACAAGATTGCATTATGGAGCGATAGTATCCAAGGACACCTCTCCTGATTGATCTGAATCCAGTGGGGATTTGTCTGAATGAATCTGAGTAACTTGATTTCATTTCTTGCTTTCCCCAGATGACTTTGGGATTTCAAAGTGAGTTGACACAGAAGGCACAGCTTCCAGAAACATCCAGATGCTGATGAATGATCATCTAGTGCTTTTGGCGAATAACCCTGCTAATGACTATACTGAGCTGAACTGAGGTGTCTGCCTTGAGGAAGGCCCAGTCCTACTCCTCACAGATGCCCTGTGCGCTTTGACAAGCCACTGCCCCTCTGGCCCTATTTCCTCCTTATCACACGAGAAACTTAGTCTGGATGATTTCTGAGGTCCCTTCCAACTCTGACAGCAGAAAAGTTCAACAAATGTCCTGGGTCTTAAAAAAAAATGTAGTGATTATAGATTAAAAGAAACTAGAGAGACACATTAACCAAATACAAAGAGTGGACGTTGTGTGAATTCTCTAACAAACCAATTGTAGAAACATTTTTGAGCTAATTGTAGAATTAACATAGACTGGGAATGAAAGGATATTATTAATTGTTAAATGCTTTAGGTGTGATAATGGTACCATGGTTATGTTTTTAAAAGTCCTTGTCTAGTAGAAATGCATACTGCAGTATTTATAGATTGAAATGAGATAATGTCTGAGAGCTGCTTTAAAACATTTACAGAAAAAAATAGAGGGGTAACGGTGAGTCAAGATAAAGCAAGATAGGCAAAATGTTGATAATGGTTGAAGCTGGGTGATGGGTTTACTATGCTATTCTCTCAACTTCAGAATCTGAAGATTTCTATAATCAAAACCTACAACAATGCAAGTTTTCTCAGGATATTGGAACTGACTTACCCCTCCCCCCTTACTTTCAGGAGTTTCTCAGAGTCATGTGGGAGGACTGAATGGGCCTGAAAAGTAATACAGTGAAGAAAAAATATCCTAAATATGTTGAAACTACTGTTTTCACAGAGAAGTGTTATCTATTGACTTTGATTTCTCTTATCTGGAACATCATACTTTCATTTGTTTTGATGTATTTTATTGCATAAGACAACATCCCTGAAAACAGAATTTATCAAGTAGAAAGAAGAAGCATCAAAAAGCCTACCTTGAAATTGAGTAAATTTAATGGTCCCCATTCTTTCCCCGTTCCGGAACACAACTTGACCCTAAAAACAAAGCAAAACAAACAAACAAGAACAAAAGAGAAATGCCATATTAGCTCAGACGCTACTGATCTCAACTGAAATTCATTAACTATACAATGCAATTATTAATATTAGAGGAAAAACAGATTCCTGTTAGGCTACAGATGCAAAATTAAACTAATTGTTTTTAAACTGGTTGTGACTTTATCTATTTAATTTAAGGAGCACAAAATCAATAATGGAACTAACACATGTGAATTAAAGCCGAGATATGCATCATCATTATCAGCACAGCTATTTATTAAACATCCACATGCCCTGTGTAGTCCTGGGACAAGGTCTTCCAGGGCGCTGGAAGGACAGAGGCACCGATGAGGCCCATGAAGCCTGGCCCTGATGCTTCTGTGCTCCATTAAGATGTGTGGCTTTGCCGAGGCTATTTGGCTTGAGGACCAGACGGGGGCTGTAGGTCAGTTAGCATTTCTTATTAAGGACAGAGGATGTTTTTGTAAGTTCTTCCTGAGTTCTTCCTGAGTGGGGCAGCACAAAATTAAGCTTCTTGTGCCAGCGACATGACTAGTGTCACAGGCAGCTGAGCACCCTTCACTAGGGAACCCTGGGGGCTAAAGACAGTGAGTGGCTTTGTTGGCTGATACAAGGGTTCCACATGCTGGGCTAAACAAACTGGGAACATGAAGAAGGACTGGTCTCTCCTTGCCAATTTATGGTCCACCTAAAATTCTGCAACCAGGCAAGGAAATTGTCACACATTATATCAATGGATCTTGTGACAAGCTTGAGTGAAAAAGGGGATAATCCTGATTTAACAAATTAAGAAACTGACTGAGGAAGGTATGCCCTTTATGTGAGGTCACTGTAAGCTGCTGGAGTTCAAATTCGAGTTTGATTTTAATGTCCATGCTATTTCACTATAGCATGCTGTTTCTGATCCAGAAATAAAGTCTTTCCTATCTCTCCATTAATGAGATACAGGAAAAGAAATGGTCTTAAATGTGTACTGCTTTACTCTCACAGTTGTGCTCTTACATCATCAGGAAATAGCACAGAAAAGTTCAGATCCTGCTCAATTCTCAGGAGAAAGTGCCAGAAAATATCTTCCCTTGGTGGAAACTCAAAGTCTGAGGCCCTGAGGCTCTTGGCACAAAGAGAGAATCACTCAACCTGTTCTCAGAACAAGAAACACCTTCTGAAGCCACTTTGCCACCTTTGGAAATCCCGAAGACAGCTGTGAGGACTATCAGTTTGAGACGAATGCCCACCGAATTCTATATTTAGGTGCCGGTAAGCAACTCCCTGGTGTGTGAAACACTTCAGTGTAAGGTGAGACAGGAGCTGTGATTTTATTTCTAGGGATGACTGAAAAACACAGAACATCTTTCAAAAGGATCACTTTTATGCAAATGGACCACTTTGCATGGGTGGCAAAGATGCAGACATGGTCCCCAAGGAAGACATTTGTCTGACGAAGGTGGAGATCCAACTACTTCACCCATCTCCTGCCAAGCTTTGAAGAATTCCAGACTTCTAGATATAAAATGTGGACAAAGCCTGCAGAATCCTTATTAGTTAAACGAAAAAGCATACAGAGTGGTATTCAAAGCTTGGACAGGATGGATAGAGTATGGGTGGGGATAAGAAAGAATCTGCTTTTACTTTTTTGTCTCCCCCCCCCCCCATTTACTTTCTAAACAGAACTAATTAGTCAACTTTTAAAGTAAGACCTGTCATACTTTATTTTACTCACAATAATCATTTTCACTAACAGCGGTTCCTCCCAGCTCCTTAATTTCTCAGGTGATGCAGTGGAAAGAAGCCAGCATCTGAGTTATGGACCTAGCATGGCACCTCGTCTACAACAGGCACTCAGTAAATGGCAGTATTGATTTTTATTTTAAAACTAGAGGCCTGGTGTATGGAATTCGTGCATGGGTAGGGTCCCTAGTCCTGGCCGGTGATTGGGGCTGATCGGGGCCTTCCTTCCCTCAGCTGCTGGCTGCCAGCTGGGGCCTTCCTTTGTTCCACACCGCCCCCTGGTGGTCAGCGCAGGTCATAGTGAGTGGTCAAACTCGCGTCAGTCGAATTCCCAAGGGGACAATTCGCATATTAGCCTTCTATTAGATAGGATGTTTAATAGAAGAGAGCCGAAATAAGAAAAGATGGTTTAAGCACCAGGGAACTTTCCAATGCTTGGGAAGATATTTTCCACATTGTGTGATTTCAGCTGGTAAAGGGTAAACTATTGGGCCTTTATCCGAGGTGTCCTCCTCTCAGAAACAACAGCCCCCAGTAGACTGAGTTCTTGCACCACACTATTTGGACTAGCATGGGAGAGACTGAGAACTCTGACGGTGGTAACTGGATCGTGATGGGCACACAGGTGGGTAACTGGCTTTACTGAGGGTCTGCACCAGAGAAGGAGCCAAGAAGCTCTGCAAAGCCCCTTCTGGGGAAGATGTGTCATGTGATTCTTTCCTGAAGGAGTTACCATGGCACCTGCTGGGTTTGACCACTGAAGCCAACTCTGCTACCCTGGCCATGGCTGACAGGACAGGGACCATCGTCCCAGCCAATTCATCCTCTTTCAGACTGGACATGAGGAAGTTAATCAGGTGATTTTCATGAAATTCTGCCCAATAGGGGTCCTCCATATTTGAAGGTGGTCAATTCACACAATGTTGTACAAATATAGGGTGTCCCCAAAATGTAGACACATACTTTGAATAATTATAAAGACAGAGTTTATTAAAATACATTTCCCTTTCCAAAACTGAGCTATCAGCTGTTAAAGTGCATATACATTTTTTTGGGACACTGTATTTACCTACACTGGGCCAGGTTCTCTTGTAAGTGCTAATCCTGCTTTTTTGAGAGCTTTATATTTGATTAGGAAGAAAAGACAAAACCAGTTTGCCAATAAATGAATAAGAATATTTCAGTTAGTGAAGAGTACTGTGAAAAAATAAGAAGGGAGTGGCTGGGCGAGGGGAGCAAATCTATTGTGCTGCCAGGAAAGCTCTCACGGCAGAGGTGACAGAAGAGCTGAGGCCTGCATGGTCAGAAGGAGATACTCCACACAAAGGAAGAAGCCATGCAGGGCAAGGCCCTCAGGTGGCAAAGGAACAGAAAGGGCCAGTGTGAGGAGCAGAGGGGAGGTAAGCAGGCCAGATCACATTCCACCTGGAGGTCATGGCAGGGCTCTGGAGGGCAGCCAAGAGCCTAGGGGTGGGGAGGTTAAGCAAGTAAGTACTATGACCTGAGTTAATATTTGGGAAGACTGTTCTGGCTGTCAGGTAGAGAATGGATGGCAGCATGGCAAAACGAGGGAGCAGAGAAACTGGAGGCTCTACAGCTGGTAATCCAGATGTGAGGTGACAGTGGCTGAGGCTAGGGTGGTGGCCAGCTCAGAGTGCATCGCCAAGGTGGCTGAGCACTGCGGCCTGAGCAGCAGTGGACTTCCACTCTCCGCCTCCCATACTGAGTGGTGGATGCCCTGCTGTGCTGCTCTGATGCCCCCATCAGGATGGAGGCGTATCCTGGCTGCTGCTGAGTTGTCCTGCATCCAAAGGGAGCTGTGTCTATTAAGGTTATGCCCCTTCCTGGGGGCCAGCCTACATCCAATGGTCAATGTGAGGGACATAATTCTAGGCCCTGTACCTCAATTCAGGACAACGGTGAAGGACCATGGGATCCAGAGGTCCCCGTGGGGGGCTGAGGCTGGGATTGCAGCTGTATCACATTTCAACGTGTCCCTCTGCCTGATCCTGCTTCACTTCCTCCCTTCTAGGTGTTGTTCCTGAGAACACTCCTTGATAATAAACTTGCTGTATGCTAGTCTTTGTCTCAGAATCTGTTTCCTGGGAAACCCAACCCTAACACACTTGCCCTCACAGGTCACTGGGACTATATCTTTCCTGACGAGGCTGTGGGGACAGAGGCAATGGTCTGAGTGAAGCCCAGGCAGCAGCTGGACTGCTCCAGCTTCACGTGCTGGGCAGCTCAGCCAGGCCAGCTGCACTGGCTTTGGTTTCTTAAGCCCCAGCTCGAGCAGGGATTTTTCTCTCTCTCCTCACGCATGTATCCTTTATGTATATATAGATGCCGTGACTCTCCTTAAGCTTCTGCCGTGTGCGATCCCAGGGCTATACTGAGGATCAATCCATGTGATGCATTAAATTCCAAAGTAACAGAGTCTGGTAACTCTGGCCGGGGTGGTGGCTGATATCTGTTGGCTCACAATCCATACTCACTCTGTATCCTCCTCTCTGTTGCAGGGGCCCAACACCCAGAAACCACATTTCCCAGAATCCCCTACCAGCTGGTTTCCACTTAGGCTCTGCTAATGAGAAGCATTCATGGGAAATTAGAAAGTATGCATAAGGGAAATCTATTTTTTTCCCCTGCTGTGGTTGCAGCAGCAAAAGCTGAGCGACTGCAGGTGTCTGTGGGCTCAGGCAGCCCTGCACTGTCAATGTGGGGGTGCTCCTCGCTGCCTGTTCAGTGGCCAGTGGCGGTGGGGGAGGGGAGTTCCCAGAACAGCAGGAGGGTGGTTGCAGGAACCTGAGGGATCAGTGTGCAGAGGCAATGGCAACACTATGCCCCTTTTTGTGCCTTCAGCCCAGGGGCTTGGCTGTTTCTCTGAATGCTTATCTCCAGTGACAGCACCGACCTGTTTTGCTCCTCCATCCCTTCCAATAAAGTTGCAACCAGTTCCCTGTCTTAAATCTCCCTATGAAATGCCTGATTTGGTTTTTATTTTCTTGTCTGCATATTGATTGATCATGGATTCTAACTTCCGAGGAGCTTGTAAGAATGACCATGGAGCTCATCTGGAATGAAAATAAAATAATGGAGGTAAAATCCCAGGTGGAAAATTTATAAGGATTTTTGTTCTCCTGAAAAAGATATTGCTAATACCAGGGAAAGCAGTCTGATCCAAACTAACAGCTCAGGTTGAAGCGGGAGCCATAAAGCTGCATTTCTTTTTCAAAGAAATCTTCAGAATGCATAAGGTAATGTGGAAAAAAACTAAGTTGCAGCATTTGCCAGACAAGAGTAAATATTGGCAACAGTATGACCTTGGACAGTCATTGAATGTTTCTGAGCATCAATTCTCCTATTTGAAAAATAGTAAGAACAATACTTGCTCCTCAGGATTGTTTGTGAGAATTAAAGTAGGCAATTATGAAAAGGGCATAAGCCAGGATTGGCACATAATAAAGAGTAACTATTATAATTCCTCCAGGTAATGTGAGTTGGAAAAGTTCCACCCGATGTCCGTTCAGAATCCCCAGAAAAATCAGTGGAGAGTAGAATGTACCCCAAGGATTCCAGCAGCCAGTAGGATTCAGCAGCCTCCTCTTAGAAAAAGTAATTGTTTTCATTGTTCATCTTTACTGTTTCATTACTAAGCATGGGTAAATTTCACTCCGACGACAGTTTATGAATTGTATGGGTCAAGCCCATGTTGGTCTCTTTCTTTCAATTTCACAGTGGAGGGCAGAGATGTCCTGCCCTGAAATGATCTGATGTCCGGCTGGAGCTGGAGGCTAGACAGTGTGAGGACTCACTTCGTTCAGCCTAGTTGCCTGGAGCTCTGGGCCCACTGAGGGACAGACACAGTCTCTGCAGATCACTGCAAATTTATTTAGGGAAGGATCTCATTCCCTAACTGCACTCTTGTCTCTGGGCAGTTGCATTTGTCTTCAGGAGGTGTGAGCATGCATGCTTATCCGAATGTTTGATTTATGCTATGGGTAAATAAGATGTGCCCTGACATGTCATTCAGGCAGCCAACTATCTAAGGAAATGGAAGGGCTATCTGTGTGGCTGATCTGAGCCCACCTTGGACCATTCTGCTGCCAACCCTCCACCTGGAACCACACTGACCTCAAATGAAGAATGGGGACTTTGAGAGAACACTGGGCTTAGCTGGTCAGGCTTTCCATAAAGGGCAGAGATCATGTGGGCTTGAAGAAGAAGGTGCTCTTTCTTTCCTAAGGAATGACAGGACTTAAAGAGAAATGCCATATAATTGGGTACAACCTCACACATATTCTGCAAAGGTGAAAAATACTCTTTTTCCTGCATGTCCACTTGGGCTATAGGGAAAAGTCATATTTTGTATAATTTAAAATATTTTCTTACACTGATAGGCCCAAGCCTTGAGGAAAGTTTTATCTATCCATTAAGTCTTGAGCAATGGGTTTGCAGGGAATTAAGAGAAGGGGCAGGATGGGAAGTGTGGTCTGCCCTACTGTCATCCTTCTGCTGATCAGCATGGGTGCAGTGGGGAGGAGTGGGGACCAAGAGGAGATGGATGGATGGATGGATGGCCCAAGAGTGGCGGGACCAACTCCCTCTCCTTTCAGTAATAATACAAGAGTGAGGATTGCTTAGAATAGCAAAATATCAGAAATGAAGGAAATGTCCAAGAAATAGGGTAATAGTGAAGTAAGCTGTGATAGACACATGATGAAATATTATGACACACGCATAACCAGCACTATTGAGCATCTAACACATGCTGGTCATGTCAGATAGGCACCAGATAAAGAGTGGGCAAAATCAATATGTTTCTAGATTGCATGGAGCTTTCAATCTGATGGGCAATGTAGACATTAAATAACAAACACACCAATAGATATACAATTACAAACTATAATAAGTGTTATAAAGCAAAAAAAGGGTATAAGAAAGAACTACAACAAGACCCCAATTTAGACTGGGGGGTGTCAAGGAGGGCTTTTCTGGGGAGGTGGCATTTGCACTGAGACCTGCAGGATCAGCTAAGAGTGATAGGGAGAGCATCCTGGGAAGAGGGACTTGCAAGTATAAAGGTCCTGAGACAGGAAAGAGATTGGGAAATCAGAGGAGCTGAGACAATGAAAGTGGTTACTTGAGGAGGAAATGAGCAGGAAATGTGACTAGCAAGGTGGGCAGGTGCAAGACCATGCAGAGCCTAATGGGCTGTAACAAGGGTGCTGGGATTAATTTTGAATGCAAGGGGCATGGGCCACTGAAAGGTTTTAAATAAGAGCGACTTGATCTAAATTACACAGACTTGAACATTATATTATAAGAATTATAAAAGACTGGAAAAAGTGATGATCTGATTGTGTCAGATACTGGCTAGTAGTTCACCAAATCCATTTCCTTTTCCTCCTGACCCCATGGTTAGACTGAATCTTCCAGCCTTCCTTATAGTCAGGTATGGCCATGTGATAGTTACAGCCAATGGAATGTGAAATGGGGAGAGGTTGGTCAAAGGTATAAACTTCCAGTTTTGCAGGATGAGTAAATTCTGGGGATATAATGTACATCGTGGTGACTACAGTTAACAATACTATAATGTATACCTAAAATTTGCTAAGAGGATAGATGTTAAGTGTACTTACCTAAAAAAGAAAAAAAAAGGAAAGAAAGAAAATGGTAACTCTGTGGGGCAATGGGTGTGTTAATTAGCTTAATTGTGTTGATCATTTTATAATGTATGCATATATCAAATCATTAAGTTGTATACCTTAAATATATTCAATTTCTATTGCATACCTCAATAAAGCTAAAAAATGCTACTTTGGCTGGTGCATGGAAAATGGATGGGCACAAGGACAAGCTGGAGGCAAGGAAGCCAGCTATAAGCTGCTGTGGAATCCAAGGGAGAGTTGAGGGTGACATGATGGAGAAGAATCCATGATTCAAAAGATGGGAAGGAGGTGAAATTGACAGGGCTTAGAGATAGCCCAAATGTGAGGGCTGAGGAAGGTGGAGAAGCGGAGAATAGATTTTCGGTTTTGGCAGATAGATGGATGGTGGTGCCATTCCTCACCTGCACAGTCAGCAGAGGGGAGCTGGCTGGACCAGTGAGTGGGGTTTTTGCCCAGGTTCCTGAGTGGGTGGCTGAGCCAAGGGGGCCTTGTAGCTCTAAAGCCATTCATCATGAGGCCCCCTCGAGGCTTTTTGCCCCTACCTCCAACCTCCCTTCTTTTCTGGCCTTTTGCAGATGCTAGCATCCCCATGATTAGAAATATTTAATTTTGCTTTACTGTATGTTCTATTTTTGTTAAATAGATTAGTCTCCACCAGGAAAACCAAATTGCTGACCGGTCCAGCTAAAAATCTGAGACATGCAATTTGCAATCTGTTGGAATCTTCACTTTAAGCTGGGGGGAGAGGGGGCAGGGATGCAGATTGACAGGGGGGCGGGGTGGGCAGGGCTCAAAGGAGACAGCTGGTACAGCAATCAGTGGTCCAGGTGTGAGGCCAGGGGGCTCAGCTGAAGAGTGACCAGGCAGAAAGAGAGAAAGGCAGAGAGCAGAAAAAATATTAAAGGGAAAATTGCAGGACTTGGGGACTCATAGATAGGTGATTCAGAAAGGATACTGTATTGGGAGGTGGACCTATGGGTTCTAGCCTGGGATCCCCTAGCTCTTTGGTTGCAGTCTCTCCCAGTGTGTCAGGAGATAAAGTTTATACTATCTGAAAGCCAGGCTCAGAATAGTCTTGCGTAGGAAGGAACCCTGACTAGTCTCCTGGATAGAAGGTAAGATCCTCAGTATACACCTCAGCAGGCAGGAGCCAGGGCAGTCAGGGGAGAAAATAAGGGGCAGCTTTTTTCTCCTGTACAGAAGGACAAGTGGGAGGTGGGGAGACCACAGGAGAACTGGCCCCTAAAAGATGGTGGGGTGAAAAAAAGAAAAAAATGGATGGTGGCATGGCAGAGGATGAACTTGATCTGGAGTAAGTAATGTCCAACTTGAAGTTATTCAAATGACATTCTCTGGTACAGATTTCCCTCCACCTGTCCCCCACATCTTCACTGGAACCCCTCACAAGTCCTCATAATAGGGAAGGGCTTCTTGATCATAATCAATGCGGCCCAGAGCTGAGGAAAACCAGGGATCGTGGGATGGTCCAAATCCTGAATGAATTCAGCAGAAGCAGGACCATGAGAGTGTGAGGCCCTGGGAATGTGAAGGAATCTTGAGGCTAGTGTGGGTATCCTAGAACTAAGGGCCTGAGAAACAGAGCTTCCTGACAAACCTCCCAAGCTCCCAATGGCTGACAACAGGTTACACACAGATGCTTGGATTTGGCAGGAGGCTCTCCAAATCTTGGCTGTGTCTTGGTTTCTCAATCTGTAAAATGGGGATTGTGTGTGAATTGCATCTGCACACATGACTGCTTATGTATGTAGCAGGGCAAGGGCAAGGACTACTGATGTCACAATCTCCCAGGCTCCTCCCAGCCCTAATGACCCTCAGCTCTGAGCCCCGATGAGTCACCACTCTCATCTCCCACCTTGGAAACAGCGGACTGAGCTGGCAGGCAGGTGTCCCTGGCACGGCTGATTGAAAACCTATTCTCCCTTTTGGCTCCGCTCCCCCACTAGAAACCCAGATGGCTCACAGGCGGTTGGGGACTATTCATTTGGGCTAAACCTAAAAATCTTCCATCAAGTAAAAAATCTTCCATTAATTCTCCTGGGAAGGAAAGAGACAGGAGTCAGCAGAGGAGAAAAGAGACAGGGAGAGAAAGGCTGCTGTGTTGCTAGCCCGACTGGTTGTCTCAGGCTGCTGAGGGTCAGAGTGAAGGCTATGAAATGCCAGGAATGGACTAGCAGCAAACACAGTGGGTGTCTTACACTGTTTTCAGGGCTGGAGTGGGGCTAGCTGAAGCTAGTGAAATAGATCTTGGAAGCCCTTTGGGTAAGATGGGGTCTCCCGTCTCCCTTCTCCCAGCCCATCACTAGCTTGGGCTTGAAGGGGTCCTCACTCCCATCCACAGTGGCTCTCCTAAGACCTCTGCTCAAGTTATGGGACCTGATGGTAAATTCAAGAGTCACACTTCCTTACATTTATAGGATTTTCACCTTGTTTATAACTAGTGAACACTTATTTCTCTTGCCCAGCAACTGACCCCCCATGTGGATAATAAAATGAGTATCCTGATTTTAATGGAGCGATTATGTCAGTCAGGGTCTGTGATAGCCACGCTCTGAGATGGCCACAGTGATTCTCACCTCCCGGTAATCACAGCCGTGGACAGTCCTCTCCCATGCTGAATAGGGCTGGCTTGTAAACAGCGGGATGTTACGGAAGTGGCAGAATGAGATCTCTAAGACCAGATCACACAGAGACACTGTAGCTTCAGCCTGGCTTCCGCTGGATCAGGCACGCTGGTGGAAGCCATCACCATCTCATGACACCTGAGCAGTCCTATGGAGAGGTCCATGTGGGGAGGAACTGAGCCATTCTGCCAACAGCCAGCACTGACTTGCCAGCCACATGGGTGAACCATCTTGGAAGCAAATCTCCGCCCCAGTAAGCTTCAGGAGACTGCAGTCCCCCTGCCATCTTGCCTGCCTATATATGAGAGACCCTCAAGCCAGAACCTTCCAGCTAAGTCGCTCCTGAATTCCTGACCCACAGGAAATATGTGAGGTAAGAAAAGTTTTCTGTCGCTTTAAGCTACTACACTTTGGGATAATTTGTTATGAAGTAATGAAAAATGAATACTGGGTCACAGGAGGAAACAGAATTCACCCTGGATGATTCCAAAGAAGAGACATCCTTAAGAACTACTTACAGAGTGGGGTCAGAATAAGAGACCAAATAAGGGAAGGTGATGTGCCCACAGACTAGAGGTGGCAGGAGCTGTTACATACCCCAGAGCAAAGGAGCAAAGGAAGAAATAGTGTTCTCAGAGCTTCATAAGAGTGGGAGACACAAAGGAGGAGCCACAGCCATGGAGGGAGGGGCACAGCTGTTTCCGGAGATGCAGCACCAAAGCAGGGCAGGTGCTACACCATGAGGGACCTCTCTCCTCTTGGCCTCCAATTTCCTGCCTGTACCCCTCACTGGCCAAACCCAACCAGAAGCCTGAAGACAGTGGACCCCAAGTGATGTCAACTATAGGATTATCCTCTCAGGGCACAAAGGGCAGAAAATGGATCTGTGGGAGGACAGAACAGAAGAGAGAAAACCAACACAGAGATCCACCTGGCCCTACTCTCAGCCTTTTTCTTTGAGGCTGAACCTCTGCAGGACTGGATCACATGACTTAGACTAAACCAACCAATGCAACCTATGCTCTAGCTACAGTGATTGGTTCAGAGATGAGCACATGACCCAAGTCAGCCAATCAAGGCAAAGAGGACACATTTCCAGGGATTTTGTTGGTGCTAGTGGGGAAACGGGCTCCCTATTTTGCTGGACTTGGTGCTGGGATGATGGGACCAGAGACAACTGTGAAGAGGCCGAGAATGGAGCTGGCACAGGTGAAAGGAGACCCAGGGGTGGAGAGATGGAGCAGCCTCCCCCGGAAGAGCACTGCTATCTTTGATTAAGTACGGTTTTCTATTACTGGCAGCAGAAGCAATCTGGATGGAACACTCTCACCTAGAGCCTTGATAATCCTTGTGGCAACTCTTCGGGGTAGTCTGGGCAGAGATCATTAATTCCATTTTAAAAATGAAGAAAATTAGGTTCAGTTCTCTTTATCACTTGACGACCAGTTCATTTATATTAAAAGTTAAGTTCACTGTACTAGCCTAGGTTTTTCATGTATAGTGCACATTGTGTGGTTTTAGATTTCTGACTTCTGTTTCGGTGGCCTTGATGTACATGTGCCTGTTATTTAAAGCTACTTCAAACTCTCTTTAGAAAGAGGTGGCACTCAATTACTCATTTTGATCAAATAAGCAAACAAGTCATGGTGGTGAGGAAGATTTTACAAGGCAAAATCTTCCTCATCTCACAGGCAACGGGTCTGTGGCTGGAAGGTAGGACTGAAGCGGGTCCTCACATCCTTCCTTGTCCCAAATGGGAAAGGTCCTCATTTCAGAACTTCTTTTTCTTTCTTACTTTCCTCTTTTTCCGGCTTCCCCATTGAACTGACACACCTTGAGGGGCTGTGTGAGGCCCTTTAGTGGGCAGATGTACATAGCCTGATAAGGATAGGCCGCTCACTTGGTGGTTCCCAGGGAGTTTGGAACAAAGCAGAGGGGCATTTTCAATCTGGCAGGGGAGGCAAGAAGGAAGACATCTCCTGGCTCCTGACTTGGTCAAAGTCCTTTTAGTGGCTGATGAAGATTGATGCAAACTGGCCCCTGACTTCCCTGGTGGTTTCTCTAACTTCTCTTCCCCCTCATGACACTGTTCCGGCCATACTGGCCTCCGTGCAGTTCCCTCACACTCCAGCTTCTTTGCTTCTTGTAAATTTTTTATTACATGTCAGACCTTTCATTGGATTTTTAAAAGCAGTCCTTTAACTATTCTTAAGCTACTTGGAATACGTCTGACCCTTTGAGGCTTGCTTTCAAACTGTTTGGTGGGACCAGAGCTACTTTTAGTATAGGGTTAATTTTAACCCCACCACTGGGACACTAACTATCCTTTCCCCATGTATCACAAACATTTCCCGCCCTGGCTGGTGGGAACATAAATGATTCCTGGCCCTGCTCTCGGGATCCTTCTGGCTGTTCCTTTCTGCCGGCTCTTTCCGTGGTCTCAGGTGGTTCCCTCATCACACAGCAGGTGTAACTGAGACTTGCGGGGTCCCCTTTGCAGCTCTCCACTGCTCTCCCCTCTCTATGCAGCTCTCTCCTGTCGGCCACTCTGCCTGCAAATTTTGGCCTCCTTGGTCTCTCAAAATCTAAATTCTCGACTCTTTCTCCTCAATTCTGGCAAGATTGCTGGACCCTGTTTGGGCTCCCCACCTCCTTCCTGTGCTGAGCAATCATAAGGCTCATGTCCTTTGTGCCCCTTCTCTCAGGGGTCATATTCCTCTGCTGTCTCAGAAAACTGTTGTTTCACATAATTTGACTGGTTTTTTAGTTGTTTAAGGCAGGAGGATAAATCCAGTCCCTGTTACTCCTCTATCTTGGGCAGAGCTCCTCTGACCCCAAGTGCTCCAGAAACTGATATGAAGCTTTGCATGGCTGCCCATCTGCCTGGATCACTCTTTCCTGGTCATCGCATGGTTCACTCTCTCACCTCCTTCAAGACTTTCTTAAACACAACCTTCCCAGTGAGGCCTCCTTTGGCCATCCTGTTTAACACTTCCCACCGTTCCTCCTCCATCGGTGGCATTTCCAATCCTCCTTCCCTTCCTCACATTCCCTTCCCCACCTTTTGAGTAGCAACCACTGCCTCCTAACATATTTATAATTTCCCTATTTAACATGTCAATTTTTGACTGCTTGCCCCTTGCACCAGAGCAGGGGCGTGGAACCTTTTTACTGCCAAGGACTATTTGGATATTTGTAACATCATGCACAGGCCAGACAAAGGTATCAACGTAGACATTTGGTCAAACATTTCATTCACTGACTCTGAATGCTGTGGCAGGGCCACACAAAATGATTTCTCAAGCCTTCTTCAGCCCGAGGCTGCACTAGATAGTAAATTCTCTGCAGGAGGGAGCTTCTGATTGCTGCATCCCTTGCTCCCAATACAGTAGTTGGCCCATAGTAAGTTCTCAAAAATTATTCACTGAATGAATAAATGACAGAAAATATAACAGGAAAAGACCCTAGGAAGGTTGGAAATTATGATGCATGTGTGGGAGAGTAGCTTGTGTCCCTTCTATGTGAAAGGCAGCATGAGTAGAAATAGCTAGAGCTAGACCAGGGGTGGGCAAACTTTTTGACTCGAGGGCCACAATGGGTTCTTAAACTGGACCGGAGGGCCGGAACAAAAGCATGGATGGAGTGTTTGTGTGAACTAATATAAATTCAAAGTAAACATCATTACATAAAAGGGTACGGTCTTTTTTTTTTATTATTATTATTATTAGTTAAGGTATTACAAATGTGTCCTCATCCCCCCCATTAACCCCCAACGGTCTTTTTTTTCAATAGTTTTATTCATTTCAAACGGGCCGGATCCGGCCCGCGGGCCGTAGTTTGCCCATGGCTGAGCTAGACACACAGATTATAGCCTGGAGATGGAGCTCCTAAAATGCCAGGATTATCCTGTGGTTATTGGTGAGCCATGGAAGGTTTTGAATAAGGAATAACATGGCCAGAGATCATTTAGGGAGAATAATCTAGTAAATGTGAGGGCCAGGGTAAATGAGCAGCAGAGGGCAGAGAGAAGAGAGGCAGCATTTGGGATTTCATAGAGTCAGCAGGACTTGGCATGCTGGGGCAGAAGACAAGATGACACCCGTAGAAAGCAATGGTTAATGTGGCAGAGTAAACTTAGTTCCAAAGGATTCCATGGAGGGAGGTGGGGTTGTGGGCAGAAGTATAAAAACCCCCATAGGCATTAGAGGTGGCTGACATCTGGTCTGAAACCTGGACCCTGACATGGTCCACCTTGTGAACCTGGGCACAGTTCACACGTCCCACCCTGTGAACTCAGGCTGGTTACTCAGCTACTTGAGCGTTGGTTTCTTCTTCTCTAAACTGGCATAATCATATCTCCGTCACAGGCAGGGCTTGCTCCCAGGAAATTCAGGACTCCGGGGACTTTGTCAGTGTTGGTTCCCATCTTGAAACCTTTTCTCTTTCACTACTTCAGAGTTGCAAGAGGCCTCAGACATCTGAGAGTCGCTTCTCTGACCAAATGATTTTGCAGATGATATTTCCAGGCAACACTACCTGGATCCTATGGATGAACTGAGGCACAACGCTCAGCCAGCTGAGGTCCACTGAGGTCCAACGGGGAGATGTATGATAAATCACTGCCTGTTATGGTTACTACTATTCATAAAAGTTGGTGTGGGAAGCATGAGCCCAAGGAGAAGACACTGAGCTGAACATCTGCTCCAAACCCCATTGCAGTGGGGGTGGGTGAGGGAAACAGGACACGTTTCCCTTACACTGGAGTTTGGAACCTCAGGATACTCTGCTAATTCCCAAGATAGCTTTCCAGTCGCTAAGGTCATTAAACATGGATTACTGAGGCAACTCTTCATTAGATAGCTGATAGAATTACTAGATTTGAGGATGAAGAGCGAGTTTTTTGGCATGCTGCCAAAAGCATTGCAGAGCCCACATGCACTGCAGGGGCCTTGCCAACTCACTGAAAGGGAATTGACAGTGGTTATGGGGATTAACTATCTCCACATATGGCTTACTAAAGATCCGTGTGCTTGCGAGAGAATCTAGGTCACTGATTTATTACATACTGTGGGTCTGTATGTAGGTGTGTGTACACACACACACACACACACACACACACACACAATTCTTGCATGCTTCATACATTTACATTAAGAGTCTACTAGAGTCAGTCTAGAGCTGACCAATCACAACAGTAGTTAATCATATGCACCTCGAGGCCTCAAACCTCAAGTGTTTTTCAAGCAGGCCTACATCCTATATTAGGCAACATTATCATCCTACATATTTTTTCTACATATTCAAGATTAAATTACATAATATACCCTCAGTTAACTGGACTCCAACCAGTGGCAATTCAATCAGTAGAGCTTTGGTATTGAGGAGAAAGAAGACTGGAAACCGAGGCCCAGTGTGGCCAGGAAACACTCAGGGCCTCTCTGGCATCTACTTCGGCTTTCTCCCTTCCCTGCCCATTCACTTCTAAACGAGGATCAGGGTCCGTCTAAGAATGTGACAGAAAGGGGAGGCGTGTTAATATTGGCTGAGAGCCCACGTGTGCCAGGAACTGTCAGATAGGGATGGGCCAGTTAATCCTCATGATAACCCTATGAAGCAAGCATTACTATATCCTATTGTACAGATGGGAAAACTAAGGCCGGAGGATTACCTGCTAAAGTATCTTGGCTAGTAAGCGCCAAGACTGGACTAAAATCCAGGTCTTTTAAAGTTAATATTTTTCAAGTCTTCCTGTTTTGTTTCGTTTCTAAATTGAGACCTAAAGTAACATATGTTCACTGTAGAACATTTAGAAAGGAGAAATAAGCAAAGAGAAAGGATTCTGTCCAGAGACAAGCACTGTTAACATGCTGGAGTGCATTCTTCTAGTCCACAAAGTTTTACATTTTAATCAAAAGTAGGAATTTATCATACAAGTCTCTGTAACCTGCGCTTTTATCACTAAACAATGTATTATAAACAATCTTCTATGCCATTAGATATTATTCTATAACAACAATTTTTTAATGGTTGCCAACAATTTCACTGTATGGGTGCATCCAAATTTATTTAGCTAAGAGCAGGCTTTGGACATTTAGGCTATTCCTGGTCTTTCCTCCGCCTCACTAAGACAGACCATGTTGCCATGAACTCCTCAATTGGCCATGTTTTTGACCATATTGCAATGGCTTCCTGAAGAGAACTTCCTAGAAGTACAGCCTTTTTAGGTCCAAGGGGATGGGATGTAATACTCCTCCGATGGGGCAACACGCCAGGAGGCTTCCTTAATGTTGTAACCTCATTTGCAGACAGACTGAAGAGGGTCTGGCCACATGTCCCGCCTGCCTCCCCACACCTGTGAATGCCCAAAGGCTCAAATAAGATTTGTCCTGCACATGCTTATTCCCTGCTTTTATTGAGCATTTGGCAAACATCTTTCTAGACCCAATCTTTGCCTCTGCACACATGGGGTATTTTTCTGTGGATTAAGAAGGTTGACTGCACCATCCAGTTCTCCCTGGGCCACCATGCAAATTTTCAGATGTACAGATGTTAAACTGTACAGAGCACTATAAAGTCTAGAGATTCATTTGTTTAATTTACTGTAATAATATTCACAGTGTACATAACTTGAGAAACATTCAGTTCAAAATGGGAAGTAATAGCATTAGGAGTATACCCTTGATCACCCACTTTTCTATCATAACTGGTAAAAAAACCAAACCAAACCAGGCCTTATGATTTTTCTCCTGCAATGTGCCTTGAATTCACCTGCTTCTCTCTCTGTGCACTTACTGCCCTGGTTGGTACCAGCATCCCTGCTGCTCCTCTTGCTTCTTTCTCATCTGTTCTCTTCCACTGCAACTAGGGAAATATGCCTAAAAACAGCAGTCTGCTCCCTTACTAGGCATCTTTCCATGGGATCCCACTGGTTTTAGAATAACAGGTGGGACACGATCTGGCCTCCACTGACCCCTTTCCCCTCTCCCCAGGCTCATCCCATCCACTCTCTCCGCTCCAGCCACACTGGCTTTATTTTGCCTTCTCAAATGTGCCGCACTTCCTCTCACCCCAGGACCTTTGCATGTGCGCCTCCCTTTCCCAGGCATGCCCTTCTGTCCTTTTTGCCTATTAGCTCCTATTCATTCTTCAATCTCAACCTCTTCAGGGAAGTCTTTTCTGATCCCCAGCCTAGGTCAGGCCTCCATACTATATGTCCTCAACACAACCTATAACTTTATTTCAGAACACTTTTCACAATTAACATTTAAAGTTATTCAGGTGATTATCTATTTACTGTCTGTTTCCTCCTGGGTACAAGGACTACAGTTGCCTTTCTCAATGCTATGTCCATAGCATACCCCTCTCCATGCCTCTCATACGGCAGGTGGTACACATATAAGTAGAAGAAATGAATGAGCAAAGAGAAACAGCTACTTCTCTCAGTTGTGCCAGGTTTTTACATTGTGGTCTCACCATTGATAAAATTCCATGGTCTAGAAAGGATATTTGATTGGTTCTTGGACATATAGTTAATTTTTTCACTATATACCTGATTTCTTCTGTTGTTTAAGCCAAACCGCCCCACAAAACCATGATATATATGAGGTACAGCTTTTTTTTTTTTTCCCACCAGGGATTCCTCAATCACACACAGTACATTATAGTTTGTACTGCACCTTCCTTATTTCATTTCCAGAGCAACCCAGCAGAAGGCCACTGGTCACTGGTCTCCAGAAGAGAATGCAAAGATTAGAGACTTCTCCGAGTTCAACACTGCTCAGATATAGGGGACAGCATGCAAACCTAGGTCCGTGGACTCCATGTCCAGTGCTCTTTCTGCCACACTGAGCTGCCTCTCTCCCAGCAAGCTAAGCAAGCCACCCAAAATGAAAGTGCCACTTCAGTTTTGTCCAGAATTTTTCTCAAATGATTTCAGAACCATTTTTTGCAATTGGAACATCTCTCAAAGGAAGAAAACTAGTTTATCACAGTAATCAAGTCTGTCATAGAGGATGTTTGATGATGTTTGAAAATATAATCCTATGAACATTAGAACTGACAACTCTGAAACATCTCCAGGCGAAATCTGCTAATAACAGTCTTTAGCATTCAGGCTGGCACTCACATGGGTTGGTGTGTCACGTTTCATAGCAAAAATGCCCTAATGAGGAACTTCCTTAAAGAGCAACTGGGTAGAGGATAGATTTTAATGAGGCTGAATCCCTGAAAGGGTGAAGTATGAGTGAAGAATAAATGCATGCGATGAAACGCGTTTCCACGTGTTATGACAAGATGAGGCCTCACGTCAGAAAATGCAGCCAACACTTCCTAGAGTTCAGGACTTGTATGGAAAAGGAGTCACGACATCAAGGCTATCACCTCTGATGATCCTCCTGAAGAAAATATGCTTTGATTAGAATAAAGCATATACATGTAAATTACAATGACCTCAAATAGACCTGCAGTTCACTCACTCACTCACTCACTCACTCACTCACTCACTCACTCACTCCTTCTCACTCACCTGTCCATCCACCAAGTTATCTACTAATTCATCTTTGTCTATTTACCCAGCTGCCCATCAACTGACCTACCATTTACCCATCTACTAATCCATCCATCCATCCACTTACCCAAACAGCTATATGTTCATCCACCCACATACTCATCCATTCATTCATCTATCTACCTCTACCCCATCATCCATTCATCTATATCCATTCACTTACCATTTATACCTCCATCCCTGCAGCCATCCAACTATCTACTCACCCGCCACTCTTCCATCTATTCTCTTATCCATCCAACCAGCTAACCAGTCTTTCCTGTATATGTACTACATGAGATGTTGAAAGGTTGGAAACTGTGGTGGTCATGAATATATCTCTGATATATTTGTTTATTTTCCATCAGATGAAATTCAAATACAGACAGACCATGAGCTAGCAACTGAAAACAGAGAAGTAAACCTCAGACTCCACTCTCAAGAAGCAGGTAGTAGAAGTCTCCCTTATAAAACTAGCCAACTACTTGAGAATCAAATGATCGCACAAGAGGGACTAATGCAAGGATTTTCACGTAGCGTTGGTTGGATTTAAGGGCCATGTTTCTATGGTCACCACAGGCAGCTTCACCCAAAGCAGCTCAGCTCTTGTCTGTTTGATGGACACCAACCCCTTGGCCTAACGCCATATTTTATTACTAAAAATATATGAACGTGGTGAAAGGGCATTCAATAAAAAAGCTATTAACCTTACCACAAAAAACTCGTGTGTACAAGTATAGTACTGTTTGTTGCTTTGGTAACTATATAAGCTGGCCAAGAAAACCAATATTCTGTTGTTGGTTGATTTCTCTCTCTCTCTCTCTCTCTCTCTCTCTCTCTCTCTCTCTCTCTCTCTCTCTTTCTCTCTCTTCCCACTCTTTTATGATTAATTTCTTAGCTGTTTTAGAGAACAATCATAGTGCCTTTCAAGATAAAGGCAAAGCAGTAGGAGATCACTGTTTCCAAAACCTCCATCACACATGTACCACCTTCACGATTTTTGCAGCATCCACGGACCATCTGTACTTCGATTTACTAAATATCTGCCTCTTTAAAAAAAAAACAACAAACCTGAAAAAGAACCCTTACCTAACTACCTTAAATGCTAGTTATATTTTTGTAGTATACATTAAAATAGAACACAATTAGCCTGGTAGGTGTGGCTCAGAGGTTGAGCATCACCTATGAACCAAAGGTCACAGTTCGATTCCTGGTCAGAGCACATGCCCGGATATGGGCTCAATCCCCAGTAGGCAGCCAATCAAGGATTCTCTCTCATCATTGATGTTCATATCATGCTCTCCCCCTACCTTCCTGTCTCTGAAATCAATAAAAACATATATAAAAACAAACAAACAAAGACAAAAACACAATTATTAAAATAAGAAGTGTAGGACTGCTGGAGATTATGCTAAGCAAAATAAGCCAGTCAGAGAAAGACAAATATCACACAGTCTCACTCACTTATATGAGGAATCTAATGAACAAAATAAACTGATGAACAAAATAGGTCCAGATGCATGGAAACATGGAACAGACTGACAGATCTCAGAGGGGAGGATGATGGGAAGGGGACTGAAAGAGATTAACTAAAGAACTTGTATGCATATATGCATAGCCCATGGATACAGACAATAGTGTGGTGAAGGCCTGGGGTGGGGGTGGGGCTGGGTGGAGGAGGAAAAAGGTAGGGAAAACGGCGGACATCTGTAATACTCTCAACAATACAAAAAGAGTGTAGGTCTGAATACCAGCTAAGATTGTCCCCCTCCGGCCTCTGAGACCTGTCAGAAGACCTGCCACCACCTCCACTGTCCTCGAGCCTGACCTGAGGACTTGGGTCAGGCTCCCCCACTAAGGCTTTACTTCCTCTGTTACTGCAGAAACTTGCTTGCTAATTTTTAAATAAGATGGTTTAACAAAATCTTCCAAGGAGCAAATTTGAAAAACAATCATTAATGTTAAATGTAACTTTAACATTAATGTACATGTTAAATGAAGGACAATGACACTGGACTTACATGTACAATCTCTTTTGAAAAATGAATCTGAATAGCAGTGTGAGAGACTGATAAATAGGCCTCTACACGATGAATATGAATATCCATCAATCACATTTTAGGGGTGTGAGATATATATCTGTGAGTGTTTGCTTGTGTGCTTATGAATGTGAGGATATGAATTACCAAAGATGCAAGAGCTGCAAGAATGACAACTGAAGCAGTGACCGGGGACCTACCTACCCCAGTGTTACCTGGAAAATTACCTCCTGGTGATTGAGGATCTGAGAGGCCTGTGTGTGCTGGTGTCCAAATACATCATCCCTCCGCATCATCCTCATAGTAATTTAGCACTTACCATTTCCCAGACACTTTACAAACCTCTAACAAACACCTTCAATCATCACAACCCTTTAAGATAGGACTTTTTGTTATCCATAGAAGATATTGGGGGGCCCTGCTCAGGTTCCCTCTTTATGGCAGAAGCACCATCCCCCAGGTCCTGGGAATATTGGCTACTGAAGGTTCCAGCAGGGTCCCTTACTGGGAATTACTCTCCACCATGAAGAACAGCATCACCAAGAATATACCCCTCCTAGGGCCCAGCCATAGCCTGTGACTGGCTGATGGGAAGATGCAAAGGCCTAGGCCATGTGCCTCAATCTGGACAACTCTGCAGGCCACCCTGGAGCCAGAGCTCCCCTAGGATCAGCGTAACCTAAGTTGCAACCACATTTCAGATCAGCTTCTTGCTCTATCCAATCTGACCACCCTCACACTTCCTTACAATGTATTTCTTATGCTCAGTTTCCCACAAACCTTCCACACACAGCACTCTGTCTCCAAGTTTGTTTACAAGGAGCCCTATTTAAGACGTCCCCATTTTACAGATGAGGAAACTGAGGTGCAGAGAGATTAAGTTCTTGCTCAAGTTTACCTGACTAGTAAGTGGAGCCAAGATGTGAACCTAGAAAACATGTCTCTAGAGTCTGTGCCCCTAAGCACTTCACACTATTGCATCTTTTTAAGACAAAGGGGGGCACCCCTTCCAGTCTTTTCTCTACCTTACCCCCAACCCCCCAAATTTAAATGCCTGGACCAGGCTCCAGGTCTCTGCTTTGCCCACTGCTGGTTTAAGCAAGAATTATAGGATGCTAGAATTCCACTGAAAAATAAGAAAGCAATGAGAGATTGCAATTCTATGAGAAAATGGATCTTCCCAGCTCCCTTCACCACCACCTGCCCCCCCACAGGGCTGGCTGTGAGTCAGGCAGGCACAGAGGGTCACATCTGAGCATGTGTGTGTAACCTCTGCATGAGCACACACAGGCAGAACTGGCATCCATCAGTGTTCAAAGCTGTGTGTCTGGTAGGCTGAAATTTATGTCAGCTGTCCTCCCCTGATCGAAGAAGACTTCCCTCCTGCTTAGCAAGCTCACAGACTAACACACCTTGACACACACTGAGGGCATATTCTGGCCTCATGCAAGAAGAAATGCATGGGATGTATTATGGAGCTCTTCAAAATTGTGTTCCAAGTCCAAGATCAAGGTATCAGCAGGGTTGGTTCCTTCTGAGGGTTGTGAGGGAGAATCAGTTCCCTGCCCCTCTCCCAGCTTTTGGTAGTTTGCTGGCAACCACTGGAATTCCTTGGCTTACAGAAGCAGCACACCATCTCTTCCTTTATCTTCACTTGGCATTCTCCCCCTGTGTGTCTGTCTCCAAATTTTTCCTTTTAATAAGGACACTCATTATATTGGATCACCCTACTGAAGCAGGACCTCATGTTAACTAATTACATCTGCAGCAACCATATTTCCAAATAAAGTCACATCCTGAGGTACTCTGGATAGAAGTGCAAATATGGATTTGTAGGGAGACACTATTCAACCCATAACAGGGGTTATCATGAGGATTAAAATACATTTAAGAGCTTAACATAGTACCCAGCTATAGTGAGGATTCAAAACTAGAGCCATTCCTATTGTCATGTCAGTAATTGTCACTACTAGTATGATCACCATGTCGCTGGCTCCTCCCTTTGTCTGTTTCTTGCAGGGACCTGGACAGAGTCTGTAGATAGGGTTGCTGTTGAAGCTCTCATAAAATGATACACACCCACACACTGCTTTTCATAAAGAAACAGCTATTTTCCCTCTGACTTGAGGAAGTCAAACTTGCAAGCTTTGGAAGGGTAGGCATCAATTCAAACAAATTACTAAACCATATTATTTTGATCATTCAAATTTATCTGACAGCAGAAGGAGTAGGTTTCTTTCCTGTGCTGCACTTGTCTGCAGTCATTTGTAATCGTGTTTACGTAAATGGGGGGAGTGCAGCCAAGCAGCGCCTAGAACACAAGGTTTGGAGACACCTGCATTTAGAATCGGAAGACCTAGGATGTGGTTCTGAATGAGGCTTACCACCAACGCACCCTGGGACCCTAGCATGGCTACTTTGTAGCCTCACTGAGCTACAATTTCTGATTTGTTCAATCAACAAACATGTATACCATGGACTAAGAGCCAATATTATTATACAAGGCACCAGGGGAGTAGAGAGAGTAACAGGCCCCAAGCAAGGGGCTCATAGGCTCATGGCCCAGTGGGAAGGGCAGATGAACACACAATAGAATAGCCCAGTGCAACCAAGGGACCACAACATCGTCTGCTTCTAATATGGGGAGAGTGGTTCCTGTTCTCTCTCCCATGCATCCCACATGGTTGTTTGCCCAGTGAGTTCCTTGGGGGCAAACCTTACATCTTACTCCTGCTTGGCCCAGATCTGGCTTATTAGGAGGGTACTGGGGATGCTGGTTGGATTATTGGAATATCTAAATGGTTAAGAACACGGGCTTTTGAGTCAGCCAGAGTGGGCAGTTTTGAATAAGTTCTGTGACTCGCTACCTGTAGGATGTTGGGTAAATCATTTATCTTTTCTCAGTCTGTTCTTTTCAAATCTATGATATGGTCATTAATTATTTAAACTATTCATCCAGTAAACAAATATTTATCAGGCACCTACTCTGTCCCAGGCACTTGGTTCTAAGTCTCATCGACACAGCAGAGAACGAGACAATGAATAAACAAAATATGCACCATATCCAATGGGGATAACTACTGTGAAGAAGAATGAAGGAAGTAGGAGTTGTGATCTTATATAAGGTGTCAGGGAGGGCCTCATGGAGGTGACATGTGGACAGAGATGTGACATAGGTGAGAACCAGCCACAGTTCAGTGGGACTTGGAATTTTACATCCCCCACCCGGTGGCTGTTTTGAGCATTATATTCAATAACAGTGTACAGTGCTTAGAGCGCTACCTGGGATGTAGTAGGAACTCATTAATTGTAGCTGTTATTAGCATTATGTTAATAAATGTAATTGTGTCAGGAAAAAAGGAGAGAGAGACTATAAATGTATTCTGTACACAGGACAGCCACACATCAAGGATGATTATTATTATAGTTGTTGTTTATTGCTAGTAATTGCCTCTAGGAAAGGTTTCCGACCGCCTTGTCACAGAGGGCCCATCAGCAACTCCCCCTCCCACTCAGGCCCTGGGACTTGAGCCCCAGAGATGCTAATGGGAGAGGAGGGTAAACAGTAGGTTTTCTCCTGCCTCAGGAAGGAAACAGTGACAGTCCCTCATCCCCTTCCCAACACACACACACACACACACACACACACACACACACACACACTCACACTCACACATACACACACACACACTCACACACATATTCTCTCACACACACACACACACACACACACACACACACACACACACTCACACCAAGGAGATTTCCACAACTAGGGTGAAATTGTGATGCCAGCTATCACAGCAAGAATATGGGAATCATTATTAGCAGATTCAAGAACAGATTCCTGTTAATACTTCCATTGTCAGTTCTGATTATTTATTGTGTTGAAAAGGCTTTTTATTTTATAAAAGCCCGGAAGGCAGCTGTGTCGGAGAGTGGGACTGAATTTCTCAGGCATGTGTGGATTCAATCCAACAAAATTTACTCAAGGTTACCAGTGTTTACCGAGCTTCTGGCAGGTGTAAAGTGCTAGGTGAAGTATGTGGGGACCAGAGGGATGAGATGCTGTGGTCCCTGCAAATCTGAGAGCTCTACATCACTAGAGGCGACAAATCTGGCTCTCCCACAGGCTAGCTGTGACAGAAAAGTGCAATGGAGTGTGAGGGAGAAGAGTCTGGAACAGCCGTGGGCAAACTACGGCCAGCAGGCCGGATCCGCCCGTTTGAAATGAATAAAACAAACAAAAAAAAAAGACCGTACCCTTTTATGTAATGATGTTTACTTTGAATTTATATTAGTTCACACAAACACTCCATCCATGCTTTTGTTCCGGCCCTCCGGTCCAGTTTAAGAACCCATTGTGGCCCTCGAGTCAAAAAGTTTGCCCACCCCTGGTCTGGAACCTGGTGTGGGAGAGGCAATGGGGAAGGTTTGGTATGAGGCTTAATACATAAATAACAATGAGGTTACAGTAAAAATTCCCTCTTGAAAATGCTTAACTTGCCCACAAAGACACACGGGTGTCTTAGATTAGGTCCCATAAGTAGAGTCTGGGACAGGGAATTGTGTGCAAGTGATTAATGAAGGACGTGTTCTCAGGAGAAACCTGTAGGGAGAGAAGCAAAGGGAAGAGGCCAAGCTCGGATGTGGTTTCAGGGGAGGCCTAGCCTCAGTGCAACCCCATGGGGAGCTGTGGAGGGTGAATGGCACTGGTGGTGAACCACCACACCAACCAGTCACTGCTGTGGGCTGGGCTGGGTGTCAGGCCCAGGCACCTCCAGGCTAGGAGGCTCCAATTGCCCAAGGTGTGAGCCATTAACAAAGGCTCCTAAAACTGCTAGGGATGGACAAACCTAGTCAAACCCCTAAAACAGATCCCAGGAGATCTGGCTGGGGCTCCAACTGCATAGTAAACCATCATGAATAATGGGCGTCGAGTACCTGGTACAGGATGATCAGCACCCACAGCATGGGCACCTTGCAATTACCCACACATGTAGTTTTGCCCACTCAACTGCAGGAAAATTGAGGACAGCTCCCTGGTCTTGATTCCTGTAAGCAGAATGGGGTCCTTCCTCCAAGGGCCTTGGGCAGACATAGGATACCGCCCAGAAAATATTCCTCTACTTGTCTATCTCCCCCACTAGGTGGGGGCTCTTGAGGGAGAAACCATACATTATTCCTGTCTGTGCTCCCAGCTCCCAGTACCCAGCGCAGGGTCTACTAAAGGAGTGAATGAATGCAGGAACAAATATATCTCTGACAGGTTTAAAACCCAAGTGTGTGTGTGTGTGTGTGTAGATACGTGCACATGGGCATGGTCACGCAGATATACGTCACTGGAGCCCCAAGCAATTCTCAAGGTTGCTATTTGAGAATCACCTGGGCTGCTTGTTAGTCATGTGAATTCTTTGGCCTTACTGCAAAGCACTGTATCATGAGTTCTGGGGCAGGGCTGGGAAATCCGAATTTTCAATGAAATGTTCTGGGAGAGTCTCATGTATACAGAAGTTAGGAATCACTGCCTTAAACTCTGCTGAGGGGGATGCTCAGAATTCTCTGGGCTTTTGAGACCTAAAAAGCAAACCATAAAGAGGTTATAAACAGGGCTGAAAATCAGAACCGTGTCCTTAGGGGATCCGAGGTGGGCAGGATCCCTAGGCCATCGGTGTGCAGGTGTGGACACAGAATCCCATTTCTGGGTGTCCCCTGAGAAGAGTAACTGGGAAGAGAGTTTCTTAAGAACATAAGACAGAGCTGGGTTCCAAGCTCAGCCAGATTCCCAGTCTGGGCTGCATGGCAAAAGTCTCTTCTTCATGCCAACCAGGAGTCACAGGCCCAGCTCCCAGCCGAGAGTGTGCATACTGAATCAATTGAAATTGAGTCACAGATATAATTAATGTGTTTAAACGATTTTCTGTATAGTAAACATGCTGAATGAGGGTGACCCAGGATAAAGTGTCTGCACGAGAGTGGAAAAATGGATTCTGTGTGTGCTGTATAATGAAAACCCTTCAGCAAATAGGAAATGCTTCCATTTATTTCCACCTCCCGTTCCTTTCCTTTCTTTCTTTATGACTGAACTTGGCCTTCTGTGGTCTCCTTGGACCACAGAGATACTTTTTATTTTGTCAGAAGACATCCTTTTTTTCTCTGAATGGAAGACAATTTTAATGAAACCTGTCTATAGCCCACTGACAAGCACATTTTAACATGTGACAAAGGGAGTAAGGGGAAGAGTATGGGGTGGGGGTGGGGGAGTGGAGAATTGTCTCTCTACTGCAATCTCTTTCTCAACAAAGGGAGACTTGCACTAAGAGGAGGAGATGGTGCTGTGTGTGGTGGGGACAGGACCAATCGGAGCTACCCGGCTTTGCTGAATCAGTCTTCCTGTGTGACTTTGAAAGCTCCCTGTCTATATTCAGATATTCATCTACAATACAAGGCAGTTGAATGTGAGGATCTATAAGACCTCTTTCAGTTCTGACATTCGCTGAATTATGAGTCACAAGTCGGAGCAGACATAAATGTGTGTCAAGGAATTTCCCATTAAAAAGAAACTCATCTTCAAGCCATGTAAGGCGATTCAGGCAGTCTTATCTAATTGCTCATCAAGTAGGGATTATGAATTATTTGGCTTAGATGAAAGGGAGCACTTAGAAGTAGTTATAAATGATCTCCAACTAAGATGCCTCAGGCAAAATGCTGAGTTCTAGGATCATGAGAGACAGCAAAATGCTTCCTAGATTCTGTAGCTCTCTATCCAGCCATTTCAACTTGGGGTACTATGAATTCATTCTATTAAGTAAGAAGCACCGTGTGAAAAGATGGCCTGAATAAGAGCACCAGTATTTTGAGAGGGTGCTGCACGTTGTTACTGGTGGGCCCCTGGGGGAACCTCGTCCCTCTCTAAGCCTCACTCTGGGTTTGTACCGTCAGAGAAAGGCCCTCGGAGGTCTTTGGTGCTCTGTGCGGCCTTCCGGAGGGGCCTCTGGGCTGTTGGGTGGGATGAGGTGGGGACTGTGGGAAGAGGGGTGAACAGGCAGGGCTCCTCCTCTGTTCAACTGAGAAGCTCCTTTCATCTGTATAATATACCAGGTATCAAGTGAGATTTTATAACAAGAGGTTCTGAGAATTAAAAAAAACATTTTAAAACTACTCTTCTGAGGAAAGCTGTTAAACCTTCCAGTCTGAATGTAGGCTGTGCTATAAACACCCTTTTTGCTGGTTCTCGAGCTCCAGTGTGCATTAGAATCACCTAGAGCAGTGGTCGGCAAACTGCGGCTCGCGAGCCACATGCGGCTCTTTGGCCCCTTGAGTGTGGCTCTTCCACAAAATACCACATGTGGGCACGCACGTACAGTGCGATTGAAACTTCGTGGCCCATGCGCAGAAGTCGGTATTTTGTGAAAGAGCCACACTCAAGGGGCCAAAGAGCCGCAGTTTGCCGACCACTGGGCCTAGAGGATTTGTTAACCACAGCCACTGGGCCCCTGCCCTAGAGATTCTGATTCCGTGGGTCTGGGAGGGGCTGGAGAGTTACATGTTTAACCAGCTCCCGGGCACGGTGCTGCTGGCCGGGTGCACTCGAAGAATCTTTGACCTTTAAGAGAAAGGCCAGTCTCCTTAGCTTGTTCCTTCAGAAATGGGCTCCAACATACCTTCCCAACCTGTCACCCTCCTCTCTAACACTCCCTGCACACACGCATGTGCTGCTCTCTTGCTCATCTCGCTGCACTTGGCCCGACTGCCAGGCCCTCTGGGCACGCCTGAGGCCCAGCTCACATGCCGCCTCTTCCCAAAGGCCTTCCCTGATTGTTTCACCAAAGATCACAGAAACCCTCTGGGCTTACACAGTCCTCCCGCTGCTGAGCGCTGCTTGTCGTTTGTGTTCAGGTCCGCCCCCTGCATCTGGACTACAGGCTCCAGGACACGGAGCCCGTCCTACCCACCTTGGTGTCCACACCACAGTCTACACCCCAGCACCTGCACAGGCGCTCCAGGCCGGGCCCACAGACCACAGTGCAAGCCCGAGTGCATGCACAAAGGAATACGAACATTTAAGAAACGCAACAACCAACTCATCTGCTCCTCTTACTAGCCCAAGACAGACTGATTCTGTAAATGACTTTTTAAAACTCAAGACAGCACTTTAGCCATTTCAACTTATTCTTTAGAAAAGTTTTTCATATTTTCTGGGAGTAGAGTCAATGACAAATACATCAGGATGAGACAGAAATAACTACCACTTAGGTCCATGATGAGAAGGTGTGTAATACAACAATTAAGAGCTAGACCCAATTCAAATTCTAGCTCTACCTCTGATTAGATTTAGTACTTAAATGCTCTGAGCTCCAGGCTCCTCCCTTCTAGTGGGGATAATAACAGTCCTACTTCCTATGATGACATAGGGATGCAATGAGACCATTATTAACAATAACAATTGCTAGCATTCCCTATGCTTCTGCTACCCACCCTACCCCTCTGCCTACTATGTGCCTAGCATTGAGCCTATATTATTGAGTCTAATCTACATAAAGTGCTTATTAGCATAGTATCTAGCACATAATAAGCATCTAAGAAATATTAGCCATTATTATCATTGCTAATTTCCCCAACTTCTGTGCAAGACATATATCATTATCTCCATTTCCCAGATGAAGAACTTGAAGCTCAGAGCAAGTTGCTTGCTCAACAAATATTAGCAGTTTTTACTCTGTAATGGCTAATCTTTATAGCTACCTAACAGGGTAGTTATTATTTCCATTCTGAGAATGAAAAATATGTGTTTAAAGACAGTAACTTGAAAGTGAAGGTCCAAGATTTGAATCTAACTGAGCTTCTGCTACCCACCCTACCCCGCTGCGTGGAGAATTCCACCTGAACTGCGTGCAGCTTTTCTAATTCATGAGTTACAGAGAAGCATTTTCCCAACGTGTCAGAGAGTGTCACGGCACCTCCCATTTCAGCAGCCCTGAAATCCTACGACCCACAGGAAGCTATGTCAGCAATCTGAGAGAATGGATCCAGTGTCAGAGGGTGTCTGGCACAGCTCTTCTGGCCTTGCATGTATCCAAAGGGCACTAAGAAAGCAGAGCCCGGGGCCCAGGACTGACCGTGACCCCAAAGAAGTTGGTCTCATTCATGGCGTTGAGGATGATTCTGCCCAGCGTGTGGTCTGTGTAGTTGAAGTCCTGGATCCGCTGGTGCCGGCTGCTGGCGTGCAGTGTCTCCATGGCCCGCTGCAGCGTTTTGGCGATGACCCAGATGCCATCGTAGGCATACCCGTGGAACTTGCTGGGCCCCACGCCTGACCGCTTGTTGTTGTACTCTCTCTCGTACTGCTGTGGCGTCTGGAAAACAAAGGGTTGGGGGACACCAAGTTACAACTGCAGGGACCTCAGGCACACAATGCCGAGAGCTGAGACTCTCAAACGCCGAGCCTCTTTATACGCATTATCTCATTGAATCCTCACAAAACCCTCATATGATAGGTACTATTATCACCCCCATTTTACAGGCAAGGAAAATGATTCAGGGAAGTGGACTTGCCTCGTACCATAGAGCTGGTGAGTGGCAGGGCTGAGATTTCAACCCTGGTATCTAGCAAGGTTAACGGGAAGGAATCATGAACTGTAAGCAGGGCTCCCCCATGACATTTGCAGGGTCTGGGGCAAGAGAACCAGTGGAGGTCCACATACTTATGTCTAAATATGTAAATTAGAGACAGACCATCAGACTATTCAATAAAATCTTTTCTGTCTCCCCATCATAATAAATATGCCTTTAATGATGTCAAGGCCACATCTGAATTCAGAACTCTAGGGCTCCTCAGAGCTTCAGGCTGGACACGGCAGCATGGGGATGCTGGCCTTGCCCTGTAGTCCACCTCGGCAGCCCAGCCAAGCTCGGGCCACACCTCTTCCCCCTTCCAGCATCAGTAGCCCCTAGACCAGTGATGGCAAACCTATGAACTCATTTTTTTTGGTTGATTTTTCTTTGTTAAATGGCATTTAAATATATAAAATAAATATCAAAAATATAAATCTTTGTTTTACTATGGTTGCAAATATCAAAAAATTTCTATATGTGACACGGCACCAGAGTTAAGTTAGAGTTTTTCAAAATGCTGACACGCCGAGCTCAAAAGGTTCGCCATCACTGCCCTAGACCACCAAAGAACTGTGGTTCACCCTCAAGAGGTTTGATCCAGGCAAGAGGTTCCCTAGGCACCAGAAGCAGTTCTAGCCATTTAGGCAGGGAATTCGGGGCGTGGTCTAGGAGAGAGGGAGGGACAGGTGATGGCTGGGCATACCCCGGTGGCCTTGTGGATTCTGAGCTCCATGGGGCCTGAGTGAGGCCCTGTTAGAGCATGTGGTATAGGGCAGGTCCCAGGTACATAGGACCCTTCCTCCTTCCTTTTCTACAGCATAGCAGGGTCTGTTAATAACTTGGCATTAAAAAAAAAAAGTTCTTTTGTCCCATTGAACTAAATTTCATAAAAAAAACTCATTGGTAATATTAATATTCTGACTGTGGTCACAAAGTACTGAAAGTGCCTTTTTACTTGGGTCCAGTGAATGCCGCCCCAGGGAACCTGTTACCCTCAGTCTCTCCATGGTCTTTTCTCAAGTCACTTCTGAACCCCTCTTCCAGAAATGTCACCAGAGCCCATGGCTTAGCCTTTGAAAAAACCCTCCTTGGGGACAAGCCACATGTAGAAACCATCAATTCACTGTCAGTTTGTACTAGGAAGGGCCCTTAGATGTGTTCATACATGCCCCACCCCTGTACCCCGAGGCACAGAGAGGTCCAGAAACTTGCCCAAGGTCACACAGCTTGTGTTGTGTGTGAGCATGTGCACACGCATGTGTGTATCTAGACTGGTCCAATTTCATCTCTGTTACTTCTCTTATTTTTGACTTTTGAGGGCATAATTGCTTTTGGAAAACCACCTCAACTGGTTTGGGGCCCGGTCTAGTGCATAGGAGGTGGGTGAAGCTGAGCCATCCAAGTCTGGGTTGTCCCATGGCTGGAGCCCCAGTCTCTTGCCCTTGGCTCAAGGCACTAGCAGGGTAGGATCACCCCCACGGATGCCTGGGGATGGCCAAGACCCTCACACTGTGAACCCTGCAGGTGAGGAATTCTGCTGGACCAAATGTGAATGTTGGTGTTCCAGCAACAGATCCACCTCCTTTTTGTTTTGGCTCCTGTTGGATGACTCAGGTTTTCCTCTGGAATGCATCATGTCCTGCATCACATTCTGTTCATCACTCAAAATATACAGCAGAAGCTCTCTTCAAACCAAGGGCTCCTCAAGGAGACAGCACCTTTTCCAGCCCAGCTCAGCCTCTTCTCACTATTAATCATCCCCCACCTGCTGCACATCCCTGTGGGCTGGCTTTCTGCAATCATCCTTCACCATCTCGCTCCTCCTGGGGGAGCATGAACTGGTCCATTAGGAGGTTCTCTCCCTTCTTAAACCTTTTGGGTCCTTTGATCACATCAAGTTTGTCTGCACCTCAGGGCGTCTGCTCTAGCTGTTTTCTCTCCCGGAAAGCTTCTTCCGAAGGTCTTTGCAATATCAACACTTGTCACTTCTCAGGGACAGCTTTCCTGACCCACCCAGGCATTCTCTATCCACTAGTTTTATCTTCTTCATCATTTTTGTTGTTTTGTTTTGTTAATCCTTACCCGAGGATATTTTTCCATTGATTTTTAGAGAGAGAGTGGAAGAGAGGGGGAGAGACAGAAAGAGAGAAACATCAATATGAGAGAGACACATCAACTGGTTGCCTCCCTCACATGCCCCAACCAGGCTGGGGATCAAACCTGCAATTGAGGTACATGCCCTTGACTGGGAATCAAACCCGGGACCCTTCAGTCCCCAGGCCGATGATCTAACTATCCGCTGAACCAAACTGGCTAGGGCTTGTTTATCCTCTTTACTGCACCTTTCACGTCCTGCGATTTTCCTACTTACGTGTTTTCTTGCTTACTGTCGTTCCAACCACCCTCCCACAACTAGAATTAAACTCCATAGGGTCAGGGATGCTGTCTTGATCACTAAGGTATCACCAGAACCCAAAACAATACATACAGAGACCCTTTCCAAGTCTCATTCTCCATTTCAAAAATGAGGAGGTTGGACCAAGTGATCTAGAAGTTTCCTCTCAGGAATAGAGGCAAGAGCCTGGCAGTGTGATAAGGACACAGGATGTGGAAGCAGAGCCCCAGCTCTGTGGTTTGCTGATTGTGACCTGGGGTGGTCCCAGCTCCCCCAGGTCTGCTTGTCCACCCTTGTAGGGTGGCCAATGAGGGTTCAGTGAGATGAAGTATGCAACGCATCCAGTCCAGTGTCCAGGATATGGTAGGTGCCCAGAAATACCAGCCCCTGCTACTAAGAGGAAAGGTCCATGACATGAGCATGGGTTCTTAAACCTGGCATCCTGCTCAACTACCTGCCCAACATGCCCTGCAGACCCCAAGATGGTGCTGGAGCCCAGGCTGAGAGGGGTCAGCAGTCCTCCAGGGTGTGGACAGCCTATCTGTACTTCCTTAACAATTTCCAATTATTGCACATTTAGGCAAAAGCATCCTTGTATCTAAATTTCCTAAACACACACTGGTAATTTTTTTTCCAGAATTCCTAAAGGTATAATTGCTGAGGCAAAACATAAACACTACTGACATATAAATATATAAATAGGGCTAAGTTATTCTCCTCAAATATGAAAAGTTAAAATTCCACCATGTTGCCCTGACCAGTTTGGTTCAGTGGAGAGAGCGTCACCTGTGGACTCAAGGGTCCCAGGTTCGATTCCAGTCAAGGGCATGTACCTTGGTTGCGGGCACATCCCCAGTAGGGAGTGTGCAGGAGGCAGCTGATCGATGTTTCTCTCTCATCGATGTTTCTAACTCTCTATCCCTCTCCCTTCCTCTCTGTAAAAAGTCAATAAAATATACTTAAAAAATAAAATAAAATTCCACCGTGTATGAAAGCATCCATTTCCCTGTATCTTTGACAACAGATATGTTCATTTTAAAAGTCATTATCCGTTGGTTAGGTTAAGACAAAAGTCTATCTCCTTTCAATTTTAACTTGCATTTCTCTGATTAACAATTAGAGCAAGTTCCTTTCAAATATTGATAGGCAATTTTTAGTTATTAGGTGCATTTCCTTTTAATACCATATTGCTGTGTGGTAGTCACATCTTTAATGTTTTGTTTTAATGCATCCTTGTTATTTTTCCATCTTTTACTATTTGGCTATATTTTTCTTTGATGTTTAAATGCAATATGGGTTGGTTTCTGGTTAATTTAGCTATTGGCTACTTTAAAAGTATTAAAATGATTTGAATGCGTATTTCTTCAATTAATTGCTTTAGGTATAAAACCAATGAGGTCCCTTTTACGTTTCTCCTCCTGGATTTTGCTCCTGTGAGCTTTTCCTGATGCACACAGAGGCATCTGAGGGCTGCTGTCTTTGAGTCCTGTTTGTTCAATCTAATGATTGCTTTCAGATGACGTCTCCAGATCTCTTTCCTATCCAGAACATGCCACTGGGACATCGTTCCAAGGTTTTTGTGACCCTCTGGAAGTCGGGAGTCCAGACCTGAGTGTGGTCTCACCAGGAGGTAAATGAGTGCCATTTTTAAACTTTCTTGATATAGTTTACTGGGGTTATTTTTTTGTGGGGATACTGGGGTGATCAAGATCATGTTATTTATTCAATTTGACCTTGGGGCCCACACAAGTTTCTATAGATTCTTTTACATGTGTACTTATAAACCGGTATCTTTTCTATCTCAAAAACTGTTCTTCATTCCAGGGACAAGGGCAGAAGGAGAGTGGAAAATACTGGAAATATGACTGTTTACCTCATTTCTGTGGGCAGAGTCCTTGGAATGGGACACAGGTGTAGCTAAACCCTGAAAGATGACCTCATTCTCACTGTCTTTGCAAGCACCAAGATGAAGTTTTTGCTACCACCTTGTATCTCAAGCTATTCATCACTTCCCAGGTGAAGCCAGTATCAATTTCCCTTGGGCAAAACAATGACAACAGGAAGAAACAGTTGTTGGGATAAAAAGTAATAGTCGCTCTTAAAGCAGGCCTCCAATTACTCAGGGCAGAAGAACTTCCATTGTAAAGCCGACACTGAAAGCTGATTAATTACTCATTATCTGAGGTCAAGTGTATGAGATGCTAAAAGCTCTGAGAAAATAATTTTATATATAGGTTTTCCCAATTACTGACAGGTTGTGCTCCAGCATATTTTTGAAAGGCAGTTGTTGGAACTTGGACATAGTTTCCCACAGAAACTATGTTATAAATAGTGGTTAGGTTCCCAGGCTAGCCCACACAGGCTTGCTAACCCCACAGTGTGACTAAGCCTTATGGGTCTGTCATTCCAACAGAACCTAGGGGAGTCTTGCTTTCGGAGGAGGGGGCCTCAAGGACTGAAGGGAAGGACACATCTCCAACTGGCAGAGTTTCTCCCTTGAATTCCTTATAAGATGTTGGAGTCACAGAATCTCATTTGGAAGGTACACTTGTGGATATTTAGTCTACTGGTTCCTATACTTCAGTGTGTACATCACTTGGGAGCCTGACAAAATTGCAGATGCCAGGGCTCTGCATTTTATTCAGTATTTCTGTGAGATAACTTAGGCATCTATATCTTAAAAATCTTTCAAGATTTCAATTATACACAAATCAGTTACCACTGGTTAAGTCTCTCCCATAAATTGATTATTGGATCTTTTCAACAGCAACTTCCAGCTGTTTGCTGAGCTCCTTCTGAGACTCTTCCAGTGTGGGAAGCTCACTCCCTCTCCGGCAGAGCCTCCACTGAGGGAACGCCTATGTCTATGGAACCATACTTCCAGATGCAGAGTTTTCATCTATCTCCCTGCAACTTACATTCAGCATGCTACATCCTCCTGTGAAGCCACAGTAAATGCCTGCGCCCTCTTACAGCGCCCCAAAGAGCTGAAGACAGTGACATGCTTACCCCATCCCCACTGGGCTCTTCTCCTCCTTTTAAGTGAAATAGTCCCAGTTCAGACTTCTACCCTAGGATGAAATAGCTCATGCAGACCAAAGCTCTTAGGAAGAAAGTTCAGAAAAGCAGAATGAAATATAAAAAGAGATATTCAAAGGCACCAGAAAGCAACCAGGACATCCCAGGACTTGAGGAGCCAAGATTCAGGAGAGAGGAGAAATGCACTGAGAAGAGTCCCCGGCATTCTTTGCTGTTTTCCCTTGAAGCATTTGATGATTTGTAAGGCTAGATGCAGACACAGAACGCATTGGGTAAGCGTTTTCAGCAGTTCCTTAGGGGAGGGAAAACAAAAGAAACCCTGTGGTTTAGGGATATCAGAGCAGCAGGCTTGTAGTGCCAAGGCCTTGGAGAAAAAGGAAACACAAAAAAGTGAGCCTGGTATTCAGATGGGCATTTGCACTTGAATTATTTGGCCATAGACTGAGAAGCCAAGCAAAAAGTGGTGCTTAGGAGCTAAGCAAATAAGCAGAAGTGTTTGGAGTCTCATAGTACCAGGAAGGCAAAAGTTGGAATCCAGGGCCAGTAAACACCCAGGATTTCATGTGAGAAACCTGAAATACAAATACCAGAAATAAGGGCAAACCAAAATAGAGCAAGCACGCCTTACAAAAATGAAATTCAATCTCAATTCCTGATTGGATTAAAGTGATTTGCCCCTATCCTAGCAGCCTGCTTTAAGAGAAAGAAGTCTTCTCTGGAGAAAGATAACACCATCTGTAGCCTCTACAGATTTTCATATCCAGGTCAATTAGTTAATCAAACTTACCATGTATACTAGGAGATGAGACCCATTATGAAAAAAAGAAGTTAAGAAATTTGGGAAAGAAGAAAAGTAGGATCTAGAAATAGACCCACAGGTAATCCAAATCTTGACATTATTAGCCATGGACTTTAAAGTAGCAAGATTTGTATGTTCAAAAAATAGATTAAGAGATACAGAATATCACCAGAAAGCTGGGAGCTATGAAAGAAAAAGAAAGTAAAGTGGAAATTCTAAAAATAAATCTATAATAATAAAAGCACAATATGCTAATTAGGATGGATGTCCTTCCTGACAACCTACCAGATGAAGCCAGGGCTGCAAGGGAAGCCTGGGTCCTGGGGCCAGAGGAAAGCCCAGGTCCTGGGTGCCAGAGGGAAGCCGGTGCCAGCAGCCCAGGGAAGGAAGGCCTACTCTTGCACGAATTTCGTGCACTTGGGCCACTAGTATATAATTAAAATTAAGAACTCAATAAATGGATGAAGCAGCATATTAGACACAGCAGAAAATCGGTTAGTAAACTAGAAAAAAAGATTAGTAAATACTCAGATGGAAGCCCCCAAAATAAGAAATGAACATAAGCGATGTATGAAGTATGCACAATTGGTGTCCTGGCATGTGAGGAAAGATAGAATAGGCAGGAGCAATATTTAAAGGGACATTATCCTTTAATTTCCTCCAATACACATCAACCCACAGATTCATGAAGTTCTATAAATCTCTATGAATTCCAATCAAGATAAACACACAAACAAAAACCCTCACTTCAACAAAACGTTGTAAAGTTGCTGAAGACCAAAGCAAAAACAAAAATCTTAAAAGCAGCCAGAAAAGGAAGCAACAATAACTGACTTAATAGAAACAATGGAAGCCAGAAGACAATGAACTAACATCCTAAAGTGCTAAAAGAAAATAATAGATCATCTAGAATTCTACACCTAGTTAATGTATCTCTCAAAATTAAAGATCAGAGAAAGAAAATTTCAGACAACCAGAAACTGAAGTTGTCTTCAGCAAATCCATAGTAAAAAAGACCAAGAAGAGTTCTTTACTCAGAAAGAAATTTATCATAAACAGGAGAACAGAAATGCAGGGAGGAATGAAAAGTAATGAAAAATGGTGAATAGATCTCAGTGAAAAATTACATCATCAGGGACAAGAACATCTAAGAAAATATTAAAGAATAACAACAAAGATGATGGATTTACACTACTAGGTATCAGGTCTTATAAAGCTTTGATTATCAAGACAGTGTGGTACTGGTTAAAGGGCAGGCAAATAGACCAGTGGAAGAGAACAGAAAGTCCAGGGACAGAGCATACAATCATTCAATTTATGACAAGTTGATGCTGTAGCATAGGAGGTGGGGTGGATAAGTGGTCCCAAACCAAATGGTTATCCATATTGAAAAAAATTAATCTTACCTCAGAACATACATAAAATTAATCCATGTGAATTCTATATCTAAATGTGAAAGGTAAAGCTTTCACAACTTCTAAAAGACAAGATAGGAAAATATTTCCATGAGCTTGGGTTGGCAAAGACACCTAAATAGGACACAAACATACTAATCGTAAAGAAGACTAATAAACTGGATGACATTAAGATTAAGAATTTGTGTTCATCAAAATATATCACTAAGAGAGTGAAAAGATAAAATACAGAATGGGAGAAGATATAAGTAATATATATACCCATACAAGAATTCATATCCAGAATATAAAAACAATTTTTACAAATAGATAATAGGCAGAGACTCCAAGTGGAAAAATGGGCAAAAGACTTGAATAGGCAGTTTATAAAAGAGGATATCAAAATGACCAATAAAAATATAAAAACATGTCCAAATTCTTTGGTCATCAGGGAAATGTAAATTAAAACTAAAATGAGATACCAATATTCACCCACTCGATTGGCTAAAATTAAAAAGCTGATAATACCAAATGTTGGTGAGCATGTGAACCAACTGGAACTCTCAATCACTGCTGGTGGGAATGTAAATTGGTTCAACCACTTAAGAAATCTGTTTGGCAATGCCTACTAAAGCTGACATAAGCAGAGTTTATGACTCAGAAATTTCACCCCTAAGTATGTACTTGATAGTAATTTGAACATATATTCACCAAAATACATCAACTACCTAGAAATAAATCAAAACAGAATATGTGCAAGAATTCTACAAAGAAAATTATAAAACATTTTTGAGAGAAATTAAAGATCTAAGCAAATGCAGGGCTGTACAAAATTTGTGGATTGGAAGACCCTATATATATTAAGATGTCAGTTTTCCTTAAACTGATCTACAGATTCAATAAAATTCCAATTAAAAATACCAGAGCAGGTTTCTGCGTATGTGTGTGAAAACAGATAACCTGATTCAGAACTGTATACAAAAATTCAAAGGGATGAAATAGCTAAGAACAACTATGAAAGGAGAGAGAGGCCTTATTAAGTTATCAAGACATTATAAAGCTATAGTAATTGAGGCAAAGGTGTTTTGGTGAAAAAAAATACACAAACAAATGCAAGAGTAAAGAAAGTTTAGAAACAGAAACAGATATATGCAGGCATTTGACTTATTATAAAGGTAATATTGCAGCACAATGTGGGAAAAGATGGACTTTTCAATAACTGATAATGAATCAATTAGCTATCCGTATGAAAAATAAAGGAAGAAAAGGAATATTGATCCTTACCTCACTCCATACACAAAATCAACTCCAGATTGGCTATAGATCTAAGTGTGAAAGGTAATAACACTTCTAAAAGACAAGAGAGGGAAATATCTTCATAACCTTGGGGCAGGCTTAGTTACAATAAAGAATATCTGTTCATTAAAAAATACCATTTAGAGGACTTCTAGGCAGTTGAAGACAATGCAAGCTGTGTATTAATTTAGCCACTCCCAAAGAAAACAAAATGGCTTTATAGTGGCAAAAATTCTATACAAGATCACACCCTCACCAAAATTGGAGATGGGAAATACCCAAACTGCAAAATCACTGTGAGTAAAGAGAAAAATTAACAAATTCCAGCACTGCATTCACTTAGGCTTTTGCTCCACTCATGTCCTGGTGCAAAGCTTGTGGCAAATAAAAGTAGATTGAAAAAATGTGGGAAAAACAGAAGATGGAAGCCATTTAAGAGTGAGGTAGAATAAGTACCAGCAAGAGGAATCTACCCTAAATATGAAGACTAAAAACGTAACTGGACATATCAGAACACTTATTATAAAAAAGGGATTTCGAAGTATTCACCAAGAGATGTATAATAATATTCAAAGCAACACTATTCCTAATAGCCAAAAACCAAACACCCAAATGTCATCTTAAATTGTGTATAGTCAAATAGTAGAATACTACATAGCAGTGAAAATAAAAAAATGTCTACATGGGACAGCATAAATTAACCTTACCAACATAATGTCATGTGAAAGAGGCAAGGTCCCAAAGCGTATATACTGTATAATTTCATTTATTTAATATTAAAAAACAGGCATCTGTAGAGTGATAGAAATCAGAAGAATGGTTACTTTAGGCCAGTGATGGCGAACCTTTTGAGCTCGGCGTGTCAGCATTTTGAAAAACCCTAACTTAACTCTGGTGCCGTGTCACATATAGAAATTTTTTGATATTAGCAACCATAGTAAAACAAAGATTTATATTTTTGATATTTATTTTATATATTTAAATGCCATTTAACAAAGAAAAATCAACCAAAAAAATGAGTTCGCGTGTCACCTCTGACACGCATGTCATAGGTTCGCCATCACTGCTTTAGGCTGTAGACATTGAATGGGACAGGGCATGAGGATGGCTTTTGGATTGCTAGTAATTTTCTTTTCTTTCTTTTTTTTTTTTTTTTTACGTGGGTGGTGGGTATATGGGTGTTCTACTTAAGTAAAAATAATTATTTTTAAAAATCAAAAGTAATCCCAATTCCTTCAGCTGTTCCTCACCTCACATAACTGAGTTATGGCCACATCATCCATCTCACTGCTCCTTTTTCTTACCCCTGAGGCTTCTGTGCTGAAGAAGGAAAAGAACTACAATTTGTTGAGCACCTACTTTGTGTCTGGCACTTTGCAAGATACTTTCTTATGTATTATCTCATCCATAGAAACTTCATGTTCTTTGTCACGGAGCTCCCATGGCAATGACAATGAGATGGGTGCAGCATTTCCTCGGTCACTGGCTCTAGGTTGAGAACTAACTAGATTTGTGTTTCCTCCAGTTCTGTTGATTAAGCAGTTGAGGATGGTTGTAGAAGTTCTTGCCAGAAAACATTACAAAACTCTTCCAGATAATGAGCCCGTGCCTTTGATAGAGTGTTAGGGCCGCTTCTGAGGTCCCCACTGAGCCCAAGGTTCTGTGAACATCTCCATCTGGTGCCTGGCCCAGCTCTGTGTCTCAGTAGGGGAACTGTAATGGGAAGATGGCTTATCAGCGTGGCTGAACCATCACCAGAGAAACCTGGCCAGAATCGCAAATGCTAAGCATGGAAACAAACCTAACAGGACTTTGAAAAGTGAAAGCTGACACTGGAAATTACCAGTGTCCACAGAGTCACTTTGAGAGAGTAGAGTGGTGATGGGGAACCTCAACAAGGAGAAAAAGCCAAACCAAGTGCCCAGAAGCTGTCATTGTGAGGCTCAGAAGACTGAGCTCTGAATGTGCTCAGGGAAGCCAGGACTGTACTTGCTCCATCAATGGAAATTCCAATAGGAAGGGACTGATGAATGTGCTGTGGAGGGAGACCATGACCTTATTATTCCTCCTTCCAGAAATCTCCTGGGTGCCAATGAGAGAGCTGGGGACAGCTTGATGCTGGAGACAAGCGTACGGAAGAGGGAACCTTAGAGAATGCATTCCAAGAGGGAAAACTGTTCCACCTGATTCTGTGACTTTCTCTCTAAGGAGTCGCCTTTATCCTGGGGATTCCGGAGTTTAGTATTATTATAGTATTATTATAATCGTGTCATACATCTTGCTGTATGTAATTACCCAATACCACAGTTACATAGTCAGAGGGCTCATCGTGGAAAGGACACCAGGAGTTCTGTGGTCCAAATCTCTCATCTTCAGTTGAAAATACTGAGACACAGGGAGAGAGAGAGAGAGAGTGACTAGCTGAGGTGGTGGATTAATTGGTGGGAATGCCAGGATTGTGCCAGGTCTCCTGATGACCAGACCCGTATGCTCCTACTGTGCCATTTACTAACAGAGGCCTGCTGAGATGTCACGGAAAGGCTGATTTAGGTGCATTCTGCTTCTAAGTGTGTCACAAGTCTAGAGAGATTGCATGGTAGGCAGGAAGGTGCACAGTGTGGGGAAACTGGCAGTCCTGGCTGAAAGTCCTGGATCTCTCCCTAACCTTCTGGAAGACTGTATCCATCTCCTGGGGCTGCCATAACAAATTTTTACAAACCGGATGGCTTACAACAACAGAAATTTATTCTCTCACATTTCTGGAAACCAGAAGTCTGAAACTAAGGTGTTGGCAGGATTGTTTCCCTCCGGAGGCTCCGAGGGGGAATCCGTTCTGGCCCTCTCCTCGCTCCGCTCCGCTGCCTGCCAGCAATCCTTGCCGCTCTTTGTCTTGCAGATGCAGCACCTCAGTCTCTGTCCCTGCCTTCACGTGGCCTTCTCCGTGTCACAAATCGCCTCTGCCTTTCTTGTATGAGGACACTTGTGATGGGATTTAGGGCCTACCCAGGTAATCAAGGATAATCTTATCTCAAGACTGGTAAATTAATTAAGTCTTCAAAGGCCTTTTTTTAGAAATAAGATCATGTTCATAGGTTCCAAGGGTTAGGCCCTGGACGTATCTTTTTAGGGGTCGCTACTCAACCTACTACAGAGACCTTGGGGGTGTCCCTTCTGTGTTTTAGCGTCCCTATATGTAAATAGTGAGAATGGCAAGAGCCCATTGACTTGGAATGGTTGGTTCTACACGAGCTTGTTTTAGGGACACTGACGGACCCCAAAATACAGGCATCAACCCAACAGCCTGTGCCTTGATGATCACCATCCCCAGCAGTCATGTAAGATGCAAATTCAAATTCAAGAAACATTTCTCAACTCTCTAGAACTTCTTTTGACCATAGACTTCTGAAGGCGGGTTGGGGAAGCTGGCTTGTGGTCAGACCACAAATAGGAATGCTTTATGAACTCCAGGCCCTTCACCTGGGGAAAGAGCGTTCAACGAGAGCAAGCATGAAGGATGGCTGAGCTCAGGAAGGGACTTAGGGCCAGGATGAGGGTCGACGATCGAGGTGCTCCCTTCCAGTGCAGAATTTAAGAGGGAGCCAAAACCCTCAGTCGTCAAGATAAGTAATATTTTAATAAATAAAAACAAATGCAAAAAAAGTCTATGATGGAAATATCAACATTTTAAATAAAGAAAAGATTCAATCCTACAATCATGTGACAAATCACGTAGCTCACCCTAATCCTGGTCCTGAGAATCTTTTCTTTGATTAAAATTGTGATTTTGTTCATCATGGAATTTTGAATTTTAAAAAATATTTCATTACATATTTTTTTTATCTTGATTACTGAGGTTTTTGGCACTCCCTTAGATTTTGCCCTTAGTTCCAGGCATGGAACCTGAGAGTTACAACTGGAGGGGCAGGCTGTTTAGTTTGTACTAGGGATGCTTCCAGGGATGTGGTCACTGACAGAAGGACCTGTGTGGGCCCAGAGGGACCGGTAGGGGACATTAAGGGAGAAATAGTGAGTCCTTTGGTACTGGAAGGATTTCAAAATCTGATGGGAGGCTGGTCTACATGATCTCTAGGAGATCCCTAAGGCCTCTGATTCTAAGAGGCAAAAAGGCTCCCTGTGTAACTTCAATCATCTTGTAACTTCTGGATAATGTAACAAATGCTGCCCCTTGCCTCAAAGACTTTGCCTCCTGGAATTTTGGAAGCAGCCTCAAGCTGGGAGCCTGCCTCTGCTCCCATGGCACTGTTCCATCCTGGGAGGCCCAGGAAGTGGGCTGCCCTCACTGTGGGATGAAATGAACAGCCCAAGAATAGCTCCAAGGTGGCCCATTCACAGGCATAGCAATAGAGGGGTAAGGTCAGCCTCCTCACCAGCCTTCCCTCTTCCTAAATTAGAAATAAAAAAGGGAGGTCATTGACCTGGGAAATGATTTGATATAAAGTCAAAATATTTGCTCCGAGGAACACTGCAAAAAATTACCTTCTCAAAATGCATTCCTGTGCACAGCTCACATCTGGGCTCGCCTGCCTGGGATCACATCCATGCTCCTGAGGATGACAGCTGAGGCCCTTCCCCCGGCATCCATGGCCCTCACCTCCCACTCAGGTTCACAAACTCATGTGTAATCATTTGGTCTTCCTCAAGTTTCTCCGTTTAATTATTATACTGTCTGCCTGCATAGCATTTTTTCCCTTAGTTTTTGTATTTTCCTCAAATTTTATGCTATTTTTAGATTAAAGTATAGGGTATCCTTGCACCAATTATCTTCTAATGAAGTACAAACTTTGACACTTTTAATAATAACACTTGCTGAAATATAGTGAGTTGTTTCTACTCATTACTCAGCATCTCAAATCCTTTTTATATACTCATTGATTTTGGTATAAAAATATTTCTTTCAACCTTTCTTAACCAGAGTATTTTTCTAGGGTCTCTCAGGTGCCAGCATGTTCTAAAGAGTTGTTTACAAAACGTGTCCTAATAATTTGGCATTTTCTTGACAAATCAATAAACCATTCTTATAGAAATGGCTCCAATTGAGATTAAATAATGGATAAAAATAAAACATATATATTTTACTTTACATGAAGTTTATTTTTTAAATGAAACAGGGTCTGTAAGAATTCTGGAGTTGAGTATAGAATTTAACGATCTGAGCTCTGAGAAGACAGAAAAGAATTATGTGTACTGTATCGAATTTTGGCTGGTAGTTAAAATTGAGAGATGAGTGTTACCATCTTCACCAGGGCTGTCATTACCAGATTCTTGATAATGCCTGAGTCCCTCATAGCCCTACTGGACAAGCAAGGCAGGGGTTCAGAACACCTAGTGAGAATATATGGAGGCCCCCAGGACTTAAGCACCCTGCCTAGGTCCTCCTCCCAGTTATGGCAGGACTGAAGTATCAGACACCATGTTAGCCATCTTAAACAATCTGCTATCAATCCTCCTTTTAACCCCAGATGGGGGTATTTTTACTACTATTATACAAAAGATGAAACAGTGGCTCAGAGAACTCAAGTTCAAGATCATAGCTGGTAAGTGGCAAAATTGGGGTTCAAACCAGTCTGGTTGATCTGCAGCACATGTTTCCCCAAGTCTACTTGAGAGTCTTTCTTCTCTGGGTTGACAGGAGCATCAGTGTGACTGAGAAACGATATTCCCGGTCTGACAGGCACAGGATAAAACCATAGCAGAGTCTCAGAGGCAACACTTGTAGTTGGTACTGTAAAAGTCACAACTCTACCTCTTACATGTACACTGTGTTATGAGCTTACAAAACACCCTTACCCTATTTGATGCCCCCAGTTTCCTAGCGGGGCATGCAGTGGATGGATGGCTATTCCCATTTAATAGATGTGAAGCTCAGAGAGGTCAAGTGACACACAATAAAGGGCACGTTTTGCCAACATAATCAGATAAAATGATCAAAGGAGATTTGGGGGCTGAGATAGACAGACAAAGGCACTGACCTTTCCTGAGATGGTCTTGATCTGCTTGGAGCTCAGGGGTTCAAAGTCCACACCCATGTAGCCCTCCATGGCAGCAAGTAGATTCTTTCGGAGACAACGGGATGAGTTGGCCTCTGTATGCACCTGCTCCCACCAGAAAGGCTCATACCAGCCTGGGATGATCCACTGGTATTTGCTGCCGTACATGTTCTCCTCATATGCCTGCAACAGATGGGTTGACCATGAAGGCACCAAGAATTAAACATTTGTTCAAGGCTTTGTGCTCTGTGAGAGATGTATGTATGTTGTGTGTGTTGGGTGAGGGGGAGATGGCAGGGGCTCAGGCCTTCTCTTATCAGAGGATTTGTTAATTTTTCTATTACATGCTATTTCTCAAAGGATCCAAGATAGTTTATGGATAACATGTATAACAGTATAATTAACACTGAATAAAAATTAAAACATAAGGACCTGAAAAAATATAAATGTTTACAGGAGGTAAAGAGAACAGAACATAGACAAGTTGACCAAATTTCCAATACTATGCATAATAAGTTGTATATTTCACCAGGAACTTCCTGGCAGTCAAAGAAAAAATGGCAATAAGATTATCTGCATAGCTCTCCTTATCATCAAGGAGAAAAAAGACCAGTTTTTCAGGGAAACAAAATGTTTTCTAGACATTAACCCTAAAAAAATGCCTCATATTAGCTAGCATGGTATCAACAGCATCCCTACAACAGATTTCATAAGGCTATTTTTGTATAGCTCTTTACTAAAAGCCAAGATCAAAATCTTAAAACACAACCCAGAGGGAGCAATTTTGCAAGGGGCCAGGAAAATTTAGTCTAAGTGTGCAATTTATATAAGATGCCTCTTGGCAAACTAAGCAGTCTCTGAATCTTTTTTTTTTTTTTGACAATTTTTATTTTTATTATTATTTTTTTTTAATTAAATCTTTATTGTTCAGATTATTACATTTGTTCCTCTTTTTCCCCCCCCATAACTCCCCTCCTCCCAGTTCCCGCCCCACCCTCCGCCCTCACTCCCCACCCACTGTCCTCATCCATAGGTGCATGATTTTTGTCCAGTCTCTTCCCGCATCTCCCACACCCCTTTCCCCCGCAAGAATAGTCAGTCCATTCCCTTTCTATGTCCCTGATTCTATTATAATCACCAGTTCATTCTGTTCATCAGATTATTTATTCACTTGATTCTTAGATTCACTTGTTGATAGATGCATATTTGTTGTTCATAATTTGTATCTTTACCTTTTTCTTCCTCTTCCTCTTCTTAAAGGATACCTTTCAGCATTTCATATAATCCTGGTTTAGTGGTGATGAACTCCTTTAGCTTTTCCTTATCTGTGAAGCTCTTTATCTGACCTTCAATTCTGAATGATAGCTTTGCTGGATAAAGTAATCTTGGTTGTAGGTTCTTGGTATTCATCACTTTGAATATTTCTTGCCACTCCCTTCTGGCCTGCAAAGTTTCTGTTGAGAAATCAGCTGACAGTCGTATGGGTATTCCCTTGTAGGTAACTGAGTTTCTTTCTCTTGCTGTTTTTAAGATTCTCTCTTTATCTTTTGCTCTTGGCATTTTAATTATGATGTGTCTTGGTGTGGTCCTCTTTGGATTCCTTTTGTTTGGGGTTCTCCACGCTTCTTGGACCTGTAAGTCCATTTCTTTCACCAGGTGGGGGAAGTTTTCTGTCATTATTTCTTCAAATAGGTTTTCAATATCTTGCTCTCTCTCATCTTCTGGCACCCCTATAATTCTGATGTTGGTATGCTTGAAGCTATCCCAGAGGCTCCTTACACTATCCTCGCATTTTTGGATTCTTTTTTCATTTTGCTTTTCTGGTTGGGTGTTTTTTGCTTCTTCGCATTTCAAATCATTGACTTGATTCTTGCGCTCCTCTGGTCTGCTGTCGGGAGTCTGTATAATATTCGTTATTTCAGTCCGTGTATGCTTAATTTCTAGTTGGTTCCCCAGTATAACATCGAGGGTCTCATTAGTTTTCTTGTAGATCTCACTAAGTTTATCGGCGGCTTCTAAACAGTTCTTGAGAGACCTTAAAAGTGTGGTTCTGAACTCTATATCTTCCATTGACAATTTTGTCCTGTTTCTTTGTCTCCGCATTTTGTTATGCTTCCTTGGTGCACCCCCTAGTGGTCTTTGTGCGCAGTCTTATAGTTAAACCTTGATTGTTGTAGCTAATACCAGGGAGGGTTTGACCTCCAGGTCAAGTGGCTATGAGAATCAGCTGTGTCTGCAGTGAGAGAACTTCTGTCCTTTAGGGAGGTGCTAATCTAGCCTTTGCCTGAGGCTATCCGGCAAATGCCTGTGTGCAGGGCTTGGGCGGGGCGGGTCGCACAGGATCAACAGGGTGGGCTGGAGAGAGCAGTTATGGTGGCTCTCAGTCCTGTCCCCAGGGGCTCTGCCTCTCCGAGTCCCAGCACCCGCTGCAAACCTTGGAGAGAAAGCTGCACTCGCTCTGACCGAAGCCAGACAGTCCCGCTTCTCCCGTTTGAGTCTGGGTCCCTAAAGACTCGCCTGTATCTGGAGCTCAGAGTCTGCGACTCCCTCCCGATTGAAAACGCCAACCGCGCCCTCTGCCGCCAGCCCGCTCCGCGCACTCCGCACCTCAGAATTTGACTTCAGCACTGCGCCTCCTCTGAGTGTCCGTATGCGTTTCTCTTTCCTCCTAGTTGTAGGACTTCCACTCAGCCAGCCTTCCTGTGGTTCTGGGTGATGTCCGTTCCGTTTTTTAGTTTCACTTTTGAAGTAGTTGTTCAAGGCAGCAAACTCCGGCGTTAATCTATGCCGCCATCTTGGTTCTCTCCTCCAGTCTCTGAATCTTTACTCAAAGTTTGGTGTGCATAAATCCAATCCTAAAAAAAGTCCCTTACATTTGTATGCTTTACATACATCTTATTTGTCATTCATGTTCATCCTTTGAGGTGGTCAGAGCAGAATTTATTATCCTCATTTTTGAAATGAGGAAACTAAAAATCAGAGACAGAAAGTCACTTTCTCAAGGTCACACAGCCAGGGAGAAAAGTCAGCCCAGAACCTAGGTCTGCTGACTATTATGCTGCAAAACCACACTGCCTTCCTACCATTAAAAAAAAAAAAATCAACAGACTGTTCTACTGGATCTCTATTTGGCTTTGGTGTTTGTTGTTGTTTTTTTTTTAATATTTTATTGATTTTTCACAGAGAAGAAGGGAGAGGGACAGAGAGCTAGAAACATCAATGAGAGAGATCAATCAGCTGCCTCCTGCACGCCCCCTACTGGGATGTGCCCACAACCAAGGTACATGCCCTTGACTGGAATCAAACCTGGGACCCTTCAGTCCGCAGGCCAACGCTCCATCCACTGAGCCAAACCGGTTCGGCTGTTGTTGGTTTTTTGTTGTTGTTGTTACTTTTTAATCCTTACCCGAGAATATTTTTCCATTGATTATAGAAAGAATGAGAGAGAGAGGGAGAGACAGAGAGAAATATCAACGGGAGAGAAACACATTGATTGGTTGCCTCCTGCACACACCCTGACCAGAGCCCAGGCTGGAGAGGAGACTGCAACCAAGGTACATGCCCTTGACCGGAATCAAACCCAGGATCCATTGGTCCACAGGCAAATGCTCTATCCACTGATCCAAACCAGTTAGGGCAGCTTTGGTTCTCATTGTGATAATTTTAGATTAGGAAAAGCATACTTTTTGATAGGTTAGATCAGCGGTTCTCAACCTGTGGTTTGCAACCCCTTTGGCAGTCGAACGACCCTTTCACAGGGGTCGCCTAAGACCATCCTGCATATCAGATATTTACATTACGATTCATAACAGTAGAAACATTACAGTTATGAAGTAGCAACGCAAATAATTTTATGGTTGGGTCACAACATGAGGAACTATATTTAAAGGGCCAGAAGGTTGAGAACCACTGGGTTAGATGCACCCAGAAAATGCTACTATGTGGGAATGTCATGTGCCATCAAAATTGGGTCCAGAATGAAGTTTCTACGTAGATTCAAAGTCCATTTTTTCGAAATTCCCCTCCATTTTTAGCAAAATAAAACAAAACAAAACTTTTGGGAAGCCTTCTCAATCTTAACAGGTTGAGGCAAGAAGACAGCCCCACTTACTAGGAATGTACATTAAATAAGATCCCATAAATACAGAGCAAGGACAGGAGGAGGGCTTCTAGTCAGATATTCATTACTCTCCGAGGACAGAGCCCATGTGGTAACTGAGAGGCAGCACTGAGCATGAAGTCAGGAGCCTCGCAGTGAAAGCTCTTTGACCGTCCATTAGGAGTTGCTCCTTGTGAGTGAATTTTCCAGAAAACAGAAGTTTAGTCCATTTGAGTGACACCACACTTTGTTTAGAACATTAGTCAATTTTATGAAGATAAAAAATTGTCTACCTGACTTTCTGGGGGAAAAAAAAGATTATAGTCAAGCAGCTCAAGATTCTTTGCCCTACACCCGCTCTTAACTAGCAAACAACACCTTGGGCCTCGCATTTCTCATCTACAGGCTGTGGAAAGCATAGCCCATATCACTGGGTTGGCGTAAGAATTAAATGAGATAGTATGTGTACCAGGCCTGTCCAACACTGCACTCAGGAACATTGAGCTGCTCCTTCTCGTTCCCTTGTCCTCTGGGTAACTCAGAGTTTCATTGTGAACATTAGTCATTATTATGGGCCATGGATGGTGATGCTCATGGGAATAAAGAAAACCGGTCCAAATACCAAATGGCCCTGGACTGTTTAACTTGGAGTTTAGGATCCACTTTTTATGGCTTTGTCTTCTTTCTAGCTGTCAGATCTAGATAGTCACTTTTCACTGTCATCAAGTCCCTCTTTTTTTTTTATTTTTTTTTATTATTAGTTAAGGTATTACAAATGTGTCCTCATCCCCCCCATTAACCCCCAACCTCCCCCACACACACACTCATGCTCCCATCCCCCTGTTGTCCATGTCCATTGGTATGGCTTATATACATGTATACAAGTCCTTCGGTTGATCTCTTCCCCTTACCCCCGCCCTCCCCTACTTTCCTTCTGGGGATTGATAGCCTGATTGCTGTTTCTCAGTCTTTGAGTCTGTCCCTTTTCATAAGTCTATGTTGTTCTCTATAATCCACAAATGAGTGAGATCATGTGGTATTTATCTTTCTCTGACTGGCTTATTTCACTTAGCATAATGCTCTCCAGTTCCATCCATGCTGTTGCAAAAGGCAAGAGTTCCTTTTTTCTTTACCGCAGCATAGTATTCCATTGTGTATATGTACCACAGTTTTCTAATCCACTCATCTGCTGATGGGCACTTAGGCTGTTTCCAAATCTTAGCTATGGTGAATTGTGCTGCTATGAACATAGGGGTGCATATATCCTTTCTGATTGGCGTTTCTGGTTTCTTGGGATATATTCCTAGTAGTGGGATCACTGGGTCAAATGGGAGTTCCATTTTTAGTCTTCTGAGGTAGCTCCATACTGTTCTCCACAGTGGCTGCACCAGTCTGCATTCCCACCAGCAGTGCAGAAGGGTTCCTTTTTCTCCACATCCTCTCCAACACTTGTTGTTTGTTGATTTGTTGGTCATCAAGTCCCTCTTGCTGATGCTTTTAGACTGGTATGGGCTTGGAATGAAAGGACTATTAAACATATGTATAGAGCAAAAGTAAATAGGTTTGGTGAGGGTCTAAAAGGGAGGTAGACTGGACTTAAATATATCACCCACTGTAAAGCAACTATGGAGAAGCCGCTGGGACTCCCACGTTCAAAAGAGCTGAGGTTGTTGGATATGTGAGCTCTAAGTAGCTACTGGTATGCTTTGCTGTCTCCTTTGCCAGATGGGGAGTTCTTGGAGGGTGGTGTCTGCTCCTCCCAGGGTCCTCAGTACTTAGCATGGTGCCTTGTGTACAGAGGTTACCCAACAAATGTGGAGTGACTGAATGAACACATTTCCCGTTTACTTGGTCACCTGGGTTTTCATTTTCTCTGCCTCTGGTAAGAATGTGGTCTCAAGATCTCGAGCCACCAAATGGGCCCTGCCATATGGCAACGGGCGGTCCTAAGCTCACCTTCTTTAGTCCCATGAACTGCTTTGGTTCCTATTAACTATAGACAGGGAACCATGATGAGAAATTTTTTAAAAATCCCATTTCTTATTTTATTAATCTTCCTTTTGCCTCCTCTCCTCCCCATACACAAAGAACATCCTATATAATAAAAGGCTAGTATGCAAATAGACCAAATGGCAGAACAACCAAACAACTGATTGCTATGACGTGCGCTGACCACCAGGGGGCGTGTGGAGAGCATGGAAGGCATTGGCTGCGACAGGATTGTGGAGCAGGTGAGCAGGCGCACCAGACCAAGGCAGGGCACCAGTCACTATCATCAGGGCGAGCCTCTGGTGGTTACTGAAAATTCTTTGCTCCCGCATGCTGCAGTCCTGCCTGGCGCTTGCACTTATTGCCAGCACGGGCTCTGCTCGCACCCGCAGCCAGCCCCGGAGCTGCTACTTGCACCTGCTGCCGGTGCCCGGCGCTGGTCCAGATCATTCAGCGCTATCAGGGGGTGGAGCTGTGGGGGTGTGATGGGGCTGCCTGCAGACAGGGGACCGGGGGCTGCAGCGGGAGGGGTTAGGGGAGGGGGGCGCGGAAGATGGGCCGAGACCTGCCCCTGTGCCTACCACAGCCTCATGGCCCGCAGTTCCTTTCAAGGTGCATGAATTCGTGCACTGGCCCCTAGTTTCCCTATAATATCTAGTTTACTAAAATACTGTTAGAAATGCTCACATCAGTAAAGCAGTTAATAGTTGGAACGATGGTCTCCCTTCGGTGGCCTTATTTAAGCCTCTTGAGAACTCTATGAGGTTGACGGGTCAGAGATCATTGCTTCTATTTTAGAGGTGAGGCAGCCAGGGATTAAAGATACAAATTGACCTGCCCGAGGTCACACAGCTGGCAGAGCTAAAACCAGAACCCAGGTCAGAGTGCTGGAGAATTGACACCAGACCATCAAGGAGGGAGAAGACAAAAGCACCATGCTATGCTTGGACTGTGCTGGAGCCAAAATGAACATTTTGCCACAGGGCTATAAATAGGCCTTACATTTGCTGGAGCCTGCTCGCCCACTGGGTGGCAGTTCCAATCTCAAGAACACAGCAACATGCTGCAAAGTTTGCACTGCGGCATTTGGATGGCAGGGACACAGTGTTTCCATGCAGCATGTGCTCTGTCCCCGACATGGGCAGGAAGGCTCTCTCTGTGGGTCTCTGCTCTGAGCAGCAAACCCCACCCCTCCATCACACACCCCAGTCGTGATCCATTGTGAAGACACCGAGTACACTCCCCTCAGGACCTTCCAGACCTGCCAGAAAACTCCTTCCTAACCAGATAAGACTGAACGGCTGGAGGGCAGATCCATCTGAGAGTCTGACACACGGAATAAACATCCACCCTAGACCTCTGAGAAACTCCTGCATGAACAAAGCAGCCAGCAAAGACGCTAAGGGAAGGCCCATCTGAAAGTATCAAAATCCAATAAAAGGAAAGAGAAGAGTGGGGTGAGAAGGTAGGGTGGTGTCCCATGCCATGTGGAAGGCAGGCAGCCTGGGGCTCTGGGTCAAGAGAGAGACAGCCACGCCATCTGTTCTGAAGCGAAGCCACGGCTGGAAATGCTACTCAGAAAACAATCCCAGTGCATGGCACACAGGGGAATCACAGTCATGCCTGAGCTCCAGTTTGGCTCAAATCAGAACATGAGGTTTACAGTATCTGCATTTCTTGCAAATATGAGGTGGCCAGTGCTCAGTGCGGTGCCTATACTGACCATTTTTATTACAATTTATATTTCTTGGAGTTATTACCCACCATGTGCCAGCTGCTTTCAAGACCTGGGGATATTGAAGGGGGCAGGGAAAGCAGCCTTTTCCCTAAAAGAGATCACATCTCCAATTATTTTCCTTTCCAAAATGGGTTATTTCTGGACCCTACGTGGTAAATGTATAAGGTTTTATGATTTTTGAAGTAAAATGTATTAAATCAATTTGCTGTCTTTAAAATTTTTCTCATGTTCCTCCTTAGGTTTTCATATGAAATGACCACTCGTTATGCCTAACAGATACATAAGATGCTTAATACAACCTTGTAAAGTCCATCAGTTAGTAAACTCTCCAGTACACTGGCAGTCCTTTAGACACCTGAGACCTTCCATGACAAACTAAAAAGACCCCTGACATTTACTGGGCTCCCTATCTGAATCAGGTGCTATGCAGTGTTTTTGCTCATTTAATCTTCACAACAATGTTATGAGACAGCTGTTATTATTATCTCCACTTTACAGGTGAGAAAACAGGCTCAGAAAGTGACAACAAGACCAAATTCAGTAACCAAGAAGTAGAGCAAGGGTTCAAGTCCAAGCAGACAGACTCCAGAGCTCTCAGCTCCACCCAGGATCTCCTGAAATGTCAGCCTCATAGCTTCTCCTTCCTCCCTGGGATTTCGGGAGATGATCAGGCATTTCTCACTTTGCCCCTGGGCCCTCAGGATGAAATATCGCTGTGCAACTGTGGCTTCCAGCCACTGCTCTCTCCTTGCTTCCAGCCTCTTCAGTTCCTGCATCTGGTCTGAAACAGGCACCAGGAGCTGAGCTGGACATCCTAGGCAGAGTCTGTCCCGCACAGAGCAGAGGGACCACCCATCCTGAGTGTGGACATGCAGTCTGGTCACCTTGCCTCCTTTGGCAGCTGTGCGTACACTGGTGACTCATAGTAACCTTGAAGTCAACAAGGACCCCAATGTCTCTTTTGCTCTCAACATACAGAACTCCTCAGTTATGCCTCTACCACCCTGGACTTAGGCGGCTTGATTTGTTCTACTATAGCCTATTGTTAGGACAATTAAATTTAATCTTCTTGGATTTAATCAAATGTTCCAGACTGTTAAGGTTCTTTGCACCCCAACTCTGTCATCCCACATATATCACAACTTCTAAAATTCCTACATGCCTGCTTTTTATAATTTGTCCAAGTTACTGACAAAAGTTCAAGGAAATAGAGGCCTGTGGCCCAACACTAGAGACTACACCCAAAATAAGCTCAGTCTAAGAGGAAGAGCCTATTGGGTCGATGACGACTCACATCACTGGGCTCTCATTCTGCTGACCTTTCTCCTGACTCAGGGCAGACCCGGGGGAGCCAGGGCATCAAGATGGAAAGACTGAGTTCCTGTGTTAGAACACCTATACATACTGAGGTTAGAACCTCATACGGAAAAGAGGATCCAATGGGCAACAGGTGAATAGACATGAACCTCAGCTCTGCCATGAACTGGCAAATGGCTTTTGAAAAGCCCCTGTTGCTCTCTGGGCCTCTATTTCCTCATCTGTAAAATGAGCTCATGATAGTTGCTTCATGTGGTTATTGGAAAGATTCAATGAGATAAGGTATAAAAAAGTACTTTGTCACCTGTCACACACCAGACAATTGTAAAGGATTCAGAGGTTGATAATGCATAGTTGACAGTTAACTCTAAAGCTAAGACCCTGAGCCCTGCTTACAGGGCAGGGCGGGGTCTGAGGCAGCTCTGCCTTGCCCCGTACGTGGTATCTCCCTCTGCACACTGCACACTGCAGGCCTCTGCTGAGCATGGCTGCGTCGAGGGGACTTAGGATCAGCAGGTTACCCACCAGGTTAGGCCGTGGATTTGGTAAACGACGGCCACTGGTTCCTTCTGCGATGGCATTGTTCTGAGCCCTGGGGTTTTAGCTCCATGAAAAGAAGAAAGAACAGTGAGAGTAACACTTTTGCTTCCAGACTCCAATCCTAGGACCTCACTCACCGATCAGGCAGTGAGAATGAGTCGGAGAAAAAACATTGTGAAATTTCCCAAAGACACAAAGACGTGATCAAAGTTTTACTTACACAACAGAACACTTTTGCTGCCATATGCTGGTCAAACTGGCCCAGGATGATCCTCACGTCGTTGCCCTGTGGACAGAAGGACAGGTATGTAAAGGTGAGTGGATGATGGCACACCCTAGAGCAGTGATGGCGAACCTTTTGAGCTCGGCGTGTCAGCATTTTGAAAAACCCTAACTTAACTCTGGTGCCGTGTCACATATAGAAATTTTTTGATATTTGAAACCATAGTAAAACAAAGACTTATATTTCTGATATTTATTTTATATATTTAAATGCCATTTAACAAAGAAAAATCACCCAAAAATGAGTTCGTGTGTCACCTCTGACACGTGTGTCATAGGTTTACCATCACTGCCCCAGAGTGCTTGAGGCTATGGGCAGAGAATGTTTGTGCACCCCAGGCTCCAAGCCAAGAGCTCTGCCTGAGCAGGGCAGGCAGGGAAACCTCAGATTCTCTGGCCCTCTTTGGGGCCAATTTTCCCTTGGTTCCTGCTGTCAGCCCTCCCTGGTCTCTGGGCAAGCCGTAGGATAAGTCTGCACAGGCTGGAGGCTAAAGCTGACAGCTCTAAGGGGCCTTGGCCTCTCCCCTGCTCTTCTCCAAACTCTGCAGGGTGCAGAGACAGTGTCTAATCTTCTGCACTGTACATGCAGGGAAACTGAGGCCAGAGGAGGGAAGGGAGCTTCCTAGGTGCCCAGGATGGTGTCTGCACAAATGAGATATGAGACCCAGCTGAGCTGCCCCTGCCACTTATTCTAGACTTTTCTACCTTCCTGGAATCCACAAAGCTTCCCAATCAAGTTTCAGAGCCTGAGTTCTGAGCTTTGTTCAAATATCAGCTCTACCAACAGGCTTTAAGGGTGGCCTCAGGTGGCACCTTTTTTCCACTGTAGCCTCAATTTCCTGATCTGCAAATTGTGGATAATGGTGATACCTGCTTTACAGGGTTGCTGGGGGCACTAAATGAGATAATCCTTATGAAGTGCTTAACTCGGCTCCTGTCCAATAAATACTATCCAGTATTATAACCTTCCCCTGGCCCATCTTCATTTCAAAGGAAAATCTATATTCGAATGCTCTATAAGTGGTTATTTATTTTCTCATTATTTCAATGTGGTTAATAGGTATAAGTTGTACAACAGCTTCTGTGACTCATTTATTAATTCAACAAACATTTACTCTCTGATGATCCCTCTCAGGTCAGGGTAAGGGGCTCTTGGTTGCTTTCCAGGGGGTGAGGACCCAGGCTGGGCCCTATCCCATGGAGAACAGGCTGAAGGAGGCCGTGCTGTGCAGCCACCAGACCAGCTGGGTCCTGGCCTGCATGCCCACCCCCTCCCCCATCACTTCCTGCCTTCTGCAGTGAGGCACAGCCTTGCAGGTGGTGCTACCTTCCCGCTGTTCATCCTGTACTCTCCAACAGGCCTCAAGACCCTTTGAAGCATAAAGAAGAGAAGCATGCTTTTAAATATCAGTTTTTAGCATCTTTCAAAATTGGAAAGTGCTGACTGGGAGGCCATTTTACTCATCATGTACTTTAGCAAAATAAAAAAGGCTTGGATTCTAAAATCATCCTTCGTTTGCAAGCAAGAATGGAAAGAAGAAAAAAAAAAACCCACTTGCTCTGAAAGGACTTTAAAAGATCATTAACAGAGCAGTTGAAGGAAGGCCAGCCTTTGTCATCACCATGTCTGCGATGCTATAAAAAGTTCTAAGCCGCTTCCGTTCTGTGGACATGCTCCCAGGCACACTCGAGGGTCTTTATGCTTGTTGTGGAAATCTTTTAGCATTTCTTGTTGCTAACAGTATCTGTCCAGCAAACATTTATGGAACATCTACTTGTGCCAAACCCTGTGTTGCTAAACATGATATAGTAGAAACAGCTTATTGGATTTTGCAATTAGAGAGACCTTGGTTCAGATCCCAGCTCCACCACTGACCAGCTGCAAGATCCTTAGTCTTACTCTCCTGAAGCCTCAATTTCCCCATCTCTGAAGAAGAGATACTGCGGGTGGCTGTAGGGTTCATGATATGAAACCCACCTATTGGCTTCCATGATGTTCTTTCCTGGTTCCCTCCTACCTCCTGGTCACTCCCACTCAGAATCAGTTCCTCATCTTTCTGTCCATCCCTAAATGCTGGTGTTCCCCTCAGTTCTGCCCTCATCACTTTCCCTGGGCAACCTCATTCATGACCCCAGATACCAAGCCCCCCGACACTGTGTGCTGTGAATTCCAAAATCTCTCAGTCCAACCCAGATACTTTTTTCCAGCTGCCGACTGGATACCTCCTTGGGTTCTCCCAGGCACCTCAAGCTCACTATGTCCCCAAATGGACTCATCATCTTTCCCAACAAGCCCCTTCCTCCTCCTGCGCTGTCCAGCTCTGAGACTGGTGTCACCAACCACTCCCACCCCACAACCCCAGCTGGGAAACTTGGCAGTCATCTTAGATTCACTCCTCTTTCTTCATCCAAGCCATAACCAGGACCTGTTGGTTCTGTCTGCTCATAGCTCCCAATTATCCCTGTCCTCCAGCCCCACAGCCCTGGGTTTAGCCACCATCATTCCCTACTCGGTGAACCACAGCAGCCTCCCCGCCGGATCCCTCCCTTTAGTCCTGTCCCACCCTCCGTAGTCTCCACAGAATCAATGAAGGGATCATTCCAAGATTCAAAAGTGATCATGTAAAATCTTTTCACGGCTCCCTGAGCTTTATAGGGCAATCTCTGAGCTCTTCAGTAGAGCACTCAAGATTCTTTACCAACTAACTCCTGCGTACTTCTCAATCACATTTCTCACTAGTCCTCACTTCTCACTACTCCTCCATAGCAGCGAGAATGAACTACCTGCAGGTCTGCTATTAGTTCGTTTGTTCATTCATTCATTTTCCCACTCTATCCCCCTTTGTTTCTGTAAGCTCATCCCTCTAGAAAGTCTTTCCCTTCAACCCCACTCATTCGGCCTGGATAGTGGCTACTCACCCTTCATGCCTTAGCTCAGGCACCCCTACTTGGAGAGGCCATCTCTGTCCCATCAGTCTTGGTGGCCATTTATTCCTCCGTGGGCCCAGAGCACTCTATCATGGCACAAGACCACTTACTTGTCCATCTTTCTCACTGGACTGAGGGTAACTTGATTCATCTCTGGGTTCCTAACTCTAAGCACAGGTCATAGCATAAATACCAAAACATAGGTATTGGATGCATGATGAAGTGAATAAATGCTGTACGAAGCATCAAGCACAAAGCCTGGCCCATACTAGTTATTCAACAGCTGGTATCACCTTTGCACTTCTATCCTGTTAGCTTAGGGCCTGATTGGGTTCACCATGTCCATTTCTTGAATGGACCAAGGGACCCACATCTTCATAGCTGACCACCTGCTGTCAGATAAATAACCAGCTCTGCCATTTGTGGACCATTTAGTGTCTCTGTTGCCTTGACAACCAAGTTGGATGGATTGCTTGGTCTGTGCTACTAGACTCTTAGGACTAGATGGGGTCCAAGGGATCCGTGACCTGGTTAACCTCTTCCCAAAGAGGCAAAAGACTTCCCACCAAGACTGCACAGCACCCCGAAACTGATGGTCTTACGTTGGTGCTCCCTGACCATCAGAGTACCTTGAGAAAAGATCCTATCCAGAGCCAGTCTATGCTTGATACAGGGAGATATTCACACTCATTCAGTCTCTAGAGCAGGGGTGGGCAAACTTTTTGACTCGAGGGCCACAATGGGTTCTTAAACTGGACCGGAGGGCCGGCACAAAAGCATGGATGGAGTGTTTGTGCGAACTAATATAAATTCAAAGTAAACATCATTACATAAAAGGGTACGGTCTTTTTTTTCAATAGTTTTATTCATTTTAAACGGGCCGGATCCGGCCTGTGGGCCGTAGTTTGTCCACGGCTGCTCTAGACAGTGAGTAAGAGAGGGTAAGATGCTCTGAAGCCTGGGAGGAAAGAGAACAAGCCAGCACCCAGTGCAGCTGGAACCTGGGATCCCAGGGTCGAGGAGAGGACAAAAGGAGATGCGACGGGGCTGGAATCCTTACTGGGGGCCTGGAGAGCAGTATGAAGAGTATGAGGTATTTCTCAAAGTAGGGTAGGTGCACGAGGAGTGGTCCTATGAGTATGAAAGGCATGATACACCTGGTTCATCTTTCTGGTGCAGCAATTTATTGGAAGACTCAGGATTCAGGGAAAGGTTTTGGATTTGGGGGATCTTATAGGGTTTTAACACTCATAGTATGCTCTCACAGAAGTTCCAGAATCATGCTTTTAAATGTTGCATAACTAGCTTCTTTCCCCGAAAGTCCAGAGGGCGGAAAGAGGTAGGATCACGCTCTCCTGGGTATGAGCATACTCTCCTCAGTAGTGGAAAGAGCTTGGGGACAGTTTAAGGAGTTTGGGGGAGAAGGACATAGGGGAGGAGAGTCCAAGGTCCCTGTGGATGAGAGTGACAGAGACGAGATGTAATGTTACAGAGAACCCAGAACATGGCAGAGGTCCCGCCCTTGCATGGGCCCTTGGCTTTGCAAGGGGCCGCCTGAGTATAAGTAGATGACCTGAGACTGGACAAATGACAACTTCTTCTCAGATGGCTAGATCTAAGGTTGCAGACCATGCAGGAGACATATGTTCAAGCCCTCAAGAAGCCATGCCCATAGGGAAGGGGCAAAAATGGAAGGAAACGGCTATGGCTTGGAGGGGTGGGAGGCCAAAACTCTGGGTGGATTTCCTTTCCTTTTTCCTAGGCCAGTCTCATCTATTTTCTAGAACCCCTGTGTCTCTGAGACCCTTAAAGGGAGCTAAAAATCACACATATACACACAAAAGTGACACTTAAGAAGGATGACCCAATTCAAAAACACCCGTTTGCAGGGGTCTAGCAAAGTCAAAATAAATGACAATTCCTGAGCTCCTTCTAGCACTTGTGCTAAGCAGTACATCAGTCTCAGTCTAGGAGGCAGGTGCTATTATTATGCCCACTCTGGAAAGTTTCACCAGCAAACTGAGGCTCCCCAAATTGAGATTTCCCCAGGTGTGGCCGATGCCATTGGTCCTGCTGAATTCCCTCCTCAGGACTGGCATACCCCTCCCAGCTCTGCAGTGAGGGTGGGCTGCTAAGAGCTCACTCCCTTCTCAGCTAAGGGGAGGAGCTTCCTGGCTCCAGAAGGCTACGCTGGGCCTCACACTCCACAGCAGCCAGTGACTGACACACATACACCGTATAAAACTCCAGCCCCTGTGCTGAAAGGTGGGCCCAGCTCTGTAGTGCAGGCTATGATCCAGAGACCCTGTGGGGCCAGGCTAACCGGGTCTCCACCAAGCCACTATTCTGGCTAGCTCCCTTCTAGCCTCATCCTAAGGAAGACATCACAATAGCTGCTGTGCATTTAAAGAGCAGAAAAGTACAGGCCACCCTGCTCTGTCTTTCCTGTGTCAGGAGTGTGGGTCCTGCTAGAAGGTCAGGATTGACCTGACATTGACCTCTGGGTTATCTGGCATCTCCTGCCACCTGTGCTTCTGTCTCCACCCACGTTCAATAGCTTCCTGTAGACTAAGATACACAGGTGGAAGTGGTTGTGCAGGCTTTGACCTCAGGTGTGTCTGGCTCCAGAGCCTGACGCTTGACTGCTCCCTCCTATACAGTGCCTCCAGGCTGAGAAGGCCAACCCTGCCAGGCCTGAGCTGCAGGAGCTCAGCATCCAGTTTGCAGCAACAAGTCATGGAGACCAGTCCTGCAACTGTGAGGTAAAAGGACCTGAGTGGCAAATGCAATCCCGAGACACCACAATAGCTGCTGTGCATTTAAAGAGCAGAAAAGTAGAGGCCACCCTGCTCTGTCTTTCCTCTGGCAGGAGTGTGAGTCCAGAAGGTCAGGATTGACCTGACATTGACCTCTGGGTTATCTGGCATCTCCTGCCACCTGTGCTTCTGTCTCCACCCACGTTCAATAGCTTTCTGGTTCTCAAGGGCCCAGCACAGACCCACTCTAACTATCCCAATGGGCTGTTGAAAAATCCAGTCAAACTGTGTTAGATGTTGTAGAAAGGGCTGGGGTGCTATGAGCCCCAGGGCAGCTGAGCTATTATAGGCTGGTCATGATGTAGGCTGAGGGAGTGGCCTGACTAGGGGCCGTGGACACTGAGAAAGGGGTCTGTCTAGCTATGACGTGGGGGAAGCCCGAGAGAGTCAGCCTAGATGTCTTCCAAAGTCGCGCCTGGCTCTGACAGACTGATTCCACATCAGAATGAACGCTCTCTTTTATTTAGCTAAAATTAGTCTTTCTTAGACCTTTTTTTCCTCACCAGAAATGTCCCTAAAGACAGAGAAGCAGGGGACATATATACTTAAGGGAGTGAAGAGGGAATAGCCCAGGACAGCCCACTGGCAAAGCATGAATTTCTTTAAAGTGTATTACTTTATTTTAAAAATTCAGGTATACTTAGCATTCTAATAACGTTTCTATGTTTATCTTAAGATAAAAATAATGCTTTTCCTTCCCACATCTCTGAGCAAAACTGGCCAGCTGGGAAGATGCACAAAATTTATTCTAGCTTTGTGTCCCCTCAGGGTTCTTGTACGAACAGCATTTTCAGGTGGACAGACCAGGTTCTTGGCCTCTGGGGCGGGGACAGAATTCCCACTACCACTCTCCCATGGAGCAAAGCGGGGAACAGTCTACCTCAAGGCCTATCTTTGTGGTCATCCAGTGACAGGCAGAATAACGGCCCCCAAAAGATATGCACGTCCTAATTCCCAGGACCTGTGAATATGCCATGTGACATGGTAAGGGGGAATTAACATTACAGATGGAATTAAAGCTGCTAGTCAGCTAATTTATAAAATAAGGAGATTTTCCTGTAATATAAATCCTGAATGAGCAGGGTTGGGGCTGCTCAGGGGAAGGCGAATAAAGCAACTGAACTGAACAGAAGCCTGGCGCCCTCCCCCACAAGGCCCAAGGCCACACCATGGAAATACCCCGGGGCAGCCCTTCTGTGGGATGGCCTTCCAGTCAGGTCTGGCAACAGTTAATATTAAAGGTCCTTGTTTGGAACAAGCCCAGAATGAGCTTAACCACCTGGGGTCTTCATCACACAGAGATGGTTTTATTTCCTGAATTTCTTTAGATTCATAGCTGCTAAATCAGCTGATTAATTTCATTACTCAGTTCCTCTACGTTCTTGCTTATTTTCGCTTGGGTGATCTGTCCAAGACACACACAGAGAGATGTTATGGCTCCCAATACTTTTGTGTTTCTGTCAATTCCCCTTTGTATTTTTAACAGGCTTTTCTTTATATATTTCAGTGAGATGCAATTTAGAGTAATAATGGTCCATGAGTGTGTTATTCTCTTGGTGAATTGTACCCTTATTTGTAGAAAATGACTCTCCTTAACACCTGAACCTTGTAGTTGCTTTGCACTAATATGAACACTGGGATTCTTGTTTCATTTTGGTTTGCTTGGTATATTGTACCTTTGTCCAACCTTTTACCTTTGACCTTTCTGTGTCACTCTGTTGTAAATAGCTACAATTACCTCTTCAAAGCACAATCGGGAAGTCTTTGCCTTTTAATAGGGAGTTTGACCCATTCGAATTTATGGTCAGGATGATTATATTTGATCAGCAATTATATTGTTTTGTAATTTTCACATCTGCTTCCTGTTTTTCAATACATGGGCTAGATTTTCTTTGCTTTTATCTTCCATGTTTCAGAAGCTTCTGTTAGCATTATAGTGTATTTACCATTAAGTTACTCTAAGCCTCCCTTAGCTTATATTTCTCTAATTATGAAACTCATGAGCAAAATGGTCTCTTTGGAGTTCCTCTCCTATGTAAAACCAGGACTTTAGCATCCATTTTTTTTTTAACTCATCTAATTTTTTGGCTCTGTTAAAGAAATTTAGATTTTTATATTTAATTACTATTAGTATAGTATCTATTTTTGTATTATATGACTATGTATGTTTGCTTTCAAAATGAGTTTTTGCATCTTTTATAACAACTATTTGACTTAGCTCTCTTTCCACAGGTTCTGGTGGCCCTGCTCAGCCATGTCTGTCATGACCTCAACTATGAAGTTTGCCCTGGTTCTAGAAGGATGACATTGGCTGCAAGGACTAACTTCTAGAAGGCACCTGGCACGTGCACCACTCGAACCTCACACATCGGAGAATGTCTCCCTGTGGTCCATTGTTTCTGGGACTGAACACTGCTGAGGAGCCAAGGTGGCCTGGATTTTGCACCTTTGTGGAAAATATGCTTTTTTCTGGCCTAGATACTTGGACATTCAAAGCTTTTTATGTTTGTATTTCAAAACTTTTGCCAAAATGTGTCTATATATGACTCTCGTTTCACCGATTCTGCTAGAATGTGGAAAGGCCAGCTAGTCTGCCCATGCAGCCTGCACATTCCTTACGAAATGTTGATTTTATAGTTCCATCATGGTCGAAGATGGGCAATTTTGTCGGCTCCAATCTAGTAGTTCTCTCTTGAGCCCATTTAAGTTTGTCTCCAACTTTTTAAAAATAAATTTCTTATTTGAGAATAGTTTCAGATTTACAGAAAAACCACAAAGATAGTACAGAAAATTCCCATATGTCCCTCACACAGTTTCCCCTATTTTTAACATCTTATGTTAGTATGGTACATTTGTTACAATTAATGAGACAAGACTGACTCATTATTATTAGCTAAAGCCCATACTGTATTCAGACCTCCGTAGTTCTTTTTTCTAATGTCCTTTTTCTACTTCTGAATCTCACCCAGGACACCACATTTAGTTGTCAGGTCTCCATAGACTCCTTTTAAACTTAGACATGTCTTCTTTTTTTTTTTAATCCTCACCTGAGGATATTTTTCCATTGGTTTTTAGAGAGAGTGGAAGGGACAGGGAGAGAAAGAAAGAGAGAAACATTGATATGAGAGAGACACATTTATTGGTTGCCTCCTGCACGGGGCCCGACTAGGGCTGGGAATTGAGCCTGCAACCGAGATAAGTGCCCTTGACTGGAATTGAACCCTGAACCCTTCAGTCCATGGGCAGATGCTCTACCATTGAGCCAAACCGGCTAGGGTGACATTCCTTATTTTTAAAGACCAAGATGGTGTTGAGGAGTATTGGTCAGATATTTTGTAGATTGGCCTTCAAACAGAATTTGCCTGATGTTTTTCTCATGGTTAAATTGAGGTTATGGATTTGGGGGAGGAAGATCATAGAGGTAAAATGCCCTTTCGTCACATCACTTAAAGGGTACATTCTATCAATAGGACTTATCACGGCTGATGCTGTCCTTGATCACCTGTCTGAGGTAGTGTTTGTCAGGTTTTCTACTGTAGAGTTATTCTCCCCACTCCCCACCCCCTTCATACTGTACTCTTTAGAAGGAAGTCAATTAATAAGTGGGTAGTTCTGCTCCACCTCCGTGAATGTGACTACCTACATAAATTATTTGGAATTCTTCAGCATAGGAGATTTGTCTATTCTCTCCCATTTACTTATTCAATCATTCATATCAATATGCACTCACGGATATTTATTTTATACTTTGAGTTGTAATCCAACACTTTTATTTTATTGCTCTAATGTTCCAGCTGTGGCCACAAGGAGCTCTTTCAGAGGCTGCTCTACCGCTCTGACCCAGCCCATCTGTGTGTGGAGGTGTTTTGAGCACTCCTTGTTTTCTGGCACTGTAAGGCATTCCAGGATCTAATTCCTGTCTCAGTCCTAGAATCAGCTATTTCTCCAGGGAACCCTGGTTCCTTTTCCTTGAAAATGGTATTAGAAACCAAGAGCTGGGTGCTAGGTGTGCTTGTTATTGTTTTGTAAATTTTAATTCTGTTTCATTTGTCCTGATTTTCCCTTAGGATCTCCCTTCTCCAGCATCCATAACTGCTACCTTCTCTCTCATTAGATTGATTTCTTTGACCATTTCCTCTGAATCTCAAGTTTGTCCTCTATATTATTGATTTTTATTTTCCTTAGCATTAACGCTGCTCTCTACTACCTTGAATGCAGATTTTAATTCTATAATTTCCTATTTAGTTTTCTTCCCTGTCCTCTGTACTTCCTTCTCTATCTTATCCCACAGTGAACCAGAGGTTTGCTTTTTCTCAGAGCTTTCCAGAAGTTACGTTTCTTTGTTCTTGAGTATTTTACTCTTGTGTTTTGTTGGCTTTGTCTGTCCAGACTTGATATTTCACTTACTTACACTCAACAAATTTATTGAGCAAATTAGATTTGGGTCTAGGTGATGGGGGGGAATAACATAGTGACCATGACAGACAGAAACAGCTATCTCCAAGAGCTCCCATCCTAGTGGGAGGAGACAGATGAAAAAACAACTGGGTAAAATGAATAGTAGGTCAGATGTTGTTAATGGTTGAATTGTGTCCCCCCAAAATGTTGAAATCCTAACCCCCCAAACCTCAGAATGTGACCTCATTTCAAAACAGGGTCATTGCAGGTGTAATGAGCTAAGATGAGGTCATGCTGGATTGAGAGCCAACATGACCAGTGTCCTGATACACAGATGATGTGAAGAGGAAGGGGGATAATGCCTTTTGAGGCAGAGATTGCAAGCCAAGGGACACCAAAGGTCGCTGGCGACACCAGAGGCTCAGAGAAAGGCACAGAAGAACCCCAGAGCCTTCTAGACAGCATGGCTTTGACCTTAGACTTCTAGCCTTCAGAATGGGAAAGAATAAATTTCTGTTGTTGTAAGGCACCCAGTTTGTAGTACTTTGTTAAGGCAGCCCTAGGAAATATACAGATGCCCATCAGAGCAATGGAGAAAGAAATTAGCAGACAAGGAAAAAGGAAGTGAGAGGGGCAAATATTTAAATTTTAACTGAAATAATTGGAGAAGGGAAAAGTCTGGGAAAAGGGGGCTACTCAGCAAAGAAGAGGAGAAGGCATGAGAAGGAGCCCTGCAGGTTCTAGGGGAAGAGTGCTTCACGCAGCAGAAACCCTTTGCAACAGACCGAGCATGCTGTCCTTGGCTCTGCCCTCCCAGGCTTACGTGACATTAGAATCCTTTCTCAGAACCACAGCTGTGTGGGGTGGAGGAGAAGGCTGAGTCCTGGTGCTGCCCAGATCCAAGTTTGAATTCCAATCTCCCTCTTTCCAGCTGGGTGACTCGGGTTGAGCTCCTTAACCTCTTTGAGCCTCAAGTTCCCCATTTGTGAAATGGAGATACAAAATCCCCTCTGTCCAAGGCTCTGGGGAGAACTAAGTGAGTAAGTGAAGGTGTAGGGCTGTGCATGGGGGCTTGGCCCTTGGTTAGTTCACACGAAAGGTCGGCTGGTATTTTCATCATTGTTAACATCAGTCTTGCTTCTGTTGTAGTTAGTTGGTTGATGGGCAAGGCACCCAGTTCCATTCCAATTTCCTGTAGACTTTTAACTAGTGCTTCTGCTCTATGCACAAAGGCTCTTTAAACTTTAAAGCCTGCAGAACTCTGCAGGGCTTCTAAGGTACAAGGAGCTATTTCAAGTGTCCACCCTGGGGAGACACTGTGTGTGGCAGGAGAATGTCAGTTCAGTACCAGGCCCTTCCCTCCACCCCTGACCCACCCCAGGGGCTCGCTCCCCCGCTTTGGGTCTCCAGGGCTCACACAGCCCGACTCAACTCTCAGACCACACAGCCTGCTGGGGAAGAGCTTGGGCAGATCCAGCCCCAACCATCTGTGCTGCCAGCAGGCCCTCCCTAGCTACTGTTTCCTCATCTGCAGAGGCTCCCCAGGCTGAAATGTCACGTGTAGATGCAGTTTTTGCTTCTGAACAGGGAACAAAGAAATGGTGCTCTGCTTCCTTTACCCCTCACCTCTCAGCTTCTGTATGCCATCTGTGAACTGAGAGCTTTGAAAGATGAGCGCTCTAAACTGCCACCTGCTCTAATTAGTGTAACCTGGGACCTGCCCAAGAGAGAGGGGATATGTCATGTCTGGGTCTCCATGACAATGACTTTCAATGTGGGCATGAGGAAGTGGAAGAGAGTGAAAGAGGAAAGTGACAGCTTTAACCATGTCTGATTCTGCTTTAAATCCCTAGCAGCTCCCACTGCTCTCAGGATAAAAGACCAAAGTTCTTAGCTAGGCATTCAAGGCTCATGGAAACTGGCTCTAAATTGTTTCTAGCCTCGGCAAATTTCCTGTCCCACCTGATATGCCAGCCTCCTGGAATTCATACTGATTCCAAGCGTCAAGTGAGCACAGCTGTCTGGCCCTCTGTCTTCAGCCCTCCTTCCCTGCTGGGCTCTTGTAGGCCCCCATCCCGCTCATTGTCCATGGCCAGCTCAAATGCTGTCCCTTCTCTGGAGCCTTGTTGGAATCCTTTCCCTGGGTGGGGCCAGTCCCTTCCTCCCTTGTTCCCAGGTCCCTGTGTTCCTGATTCCCCTAAGAGGTACCTGCTTTCTGCAACAGGTGCAAGCCACCTGAGGACAAGGGCAGGCCTGATGGTAAACCTAAGCCCAGGAGGGGATCTGGCGCAAACAAGGTATTTGAGAGTTTGCAGAATGAATGGACAGATGACACTCAGAGATCATTTACAACTGGGCAAACTTCTAGTTGACCATTTCTGTTCCTGGAGTGAGTGTCAAGGAAGGGGGTCAGGGGCCTAGGCTTTCTGTCCCACCAGTATACTTGCTTGCTGTGGTTCTGGGCAAGAGAGTTCCTCTCTCTGAGATGCTTTGCATTGGAGATGATGCTAACTTATGCCCTGCTTGCCTCTGAGGCTGGGTTAACAGACATACAATCACTGAGTAAGCTCTACATGGCCATGCAGCTGGCGCTGAGACCTCTGGTCAGTGCTGGAAAGCCAAGGGAAGCCAGCTACTGGGAGCTTCTCCCCATGTCTGAGGTGCCAAGGATAAAATGAAACAGCCCGAACTCCAAGATCCTTCACAGTCAGGGGATTTGGGAACCCCATGAGTGTGGCATTGGTTCTGTCCTCCAGGCCGTGGCCACTGCACCTACCTTAAGTTTCTTGACACTGGTGCAGGGGTCATTGGAGAAGCTCTCGGTGTCTGAAATCTCAATGTCCTCACCATACAGAACCCCGGTCAGGTCATTCCTCACCTGTCAGAGAGAAAAAGTAGAGGGTGGGTGATCTGGTGGCCACAGAAAGGGCTGGTTCAGCGAGGTCGTCCAGTGAGTGAGGCGATTTTCTCCACTAACATCGGAAAGGACTGATTTTTATCTTCATTATAAACTATAGCACCCTGTGGGACCTGGCACACAGGCATGAGGAGGCCAGACAGGGAAGGGCCTTACTCAAGTTTCCCAGGAATTTTCTGGAGAAATCAAGAGGAGCATCCAAGTCTCTGGACTTCATGCTGGTGTTTCTCCAGTGTCACACTGACTCCAAACCAGACTATTCAAGTACATCCCAACAGTATTTATATTTTGTATTAATTACTTGTAATCTTACTTAACTTATAGGGTGAAGAAATAGCCAAGACATTCAAACGGACAATGCAGAATGAAGTAAGTGGGTATGGAACCAGCCTGTAGTGTTAAACATAACTACATGTCTGCTGACACTCAGATGACTAACATCGATGTGCTTGAAAGGCAGAGGGCTGCCAACTCCAGTGTTCACCAGGACCAACAAGGAAAGAAATTACAGGGTGGTAGGGACTGTAGCAAACTGGCAACCACACTCTAAGGTGGCAGCTCCCATCATGCCATGCCAGAATGTTAGTCCAGAGTCACCAGAATCAGAAATCTAGATTTTTTAAAATACAAGATCCCCATATTTTAAAATATTGATGCTATTTTGAATTTTAAAACAGTTAGGACCAAACCAAAGAAATCTGCAGTCTGTGTCTGGCATTAGGGGTTGGGGGATGAAGGATTGGGGAGTTACTGTTTAATGGACATAGTTTCTGTTTGGGAAGATAAAGAGTTCTGGAGATGGCTGGTGGTGCTGGCCGTACAACAATGTGAACGGACTAAACACCGCTATACTGCACACTTCAAAATTATTATAATGGTAAATTTTATGTTATGTATATTTTACCACAATACAAAGGCACTTCTTGTTTCAAAAATTGGTAGCCCAGCCGGTACGGCTCAGTGGTTGAGCATCAACCCATGAACTAAGAGGTCACTTGTTGGACCCAGTCAGGGCACTTGCCTGGGGTTGTGGCTCGATCCCCAGTAGGGGGCCTGCAGGAGGCAGCTGACCAATGATTCTCTCTCATCATTGCTGTTTCTATCCCTCTTTCTCTCCCTTTCTCTCTCTCTCTCAAATCAATAAAATATATATATTTTAAAATGATAATTATTCCAATGTACATATAAAAATGTTTTGAATAATTTGGCCCTGAATATCGCAAGATGGTTACTGGGCAGCCACCATTACAGAAGGGGAACAAAGGGGCTTCAATAGGAACTGCTGTATTTTATTTCTTTAAAAGAAATATTACACAAACAGGGGAAAATGTGAACATTTTAAAATTCTGGGTAGCAAGCCCATAGGTGGTTGTGAATCTGTGCTTTTCTGAATGCCTGAAATACTTTGTGATAAATGTTTTGTATTGAGAATGAAACTGACACAGTCAGGGTGAAGCTTGTCCATCCTTCGTTTTTACTTCCATTTTGATAGGAGAGTGGGAACTAGTTGTATGAAAAAAAAATGTTGACTTTGCTAGTATAGTTCGGCTGCCTCAGTTTCTTGCTGGATGCAGGGGAGGGGGCATGATCTGCTTTGTGTGTCATGAGGGTGTTGTGCAACAACAACAATTAAACATAGAAAATGTGCAAACACGCCCCTGCTGGAAGGCAGTGCAGCTGGATGCACACACTGCTGGGCTTGCACCGACGGCCCCGGCTCTCCACTTGCATGCCACCCAAAGTCAGGGAACTACTCCTGCTCTCAGGTCTTTTCACCTCTAAAATGGGGACACTACAGCATGTAGCTCACAGGGTTGATTCAGGGCCTAGTAAAAATGCTGAGTATGTGGAATGGCTTTGTAAATCCTAAGGCTCTTTTCACTGCCTAAAAGCTGGAATTAGCATTTCCAGGCTTAAGGCACGGCATCAAGGTAGTCAGTGGCTTGGGTATCTATCTTTCTGTAAGTGTTTGCTTGAAAACTGTATGTAATTATGGCAGATAAAATATTTTATAGGTGATCAGAACTCAAAACAAATAAAAATGAAACACCCTAGAGGTCCCCTCACTCTGCCCCTGATTTCATAAATGAGGAAGCTGAGTTGTGACCCCCAGCCCAGTGCTCTCTGCATGCTCCCAGGCTGGCTTTTCTGGATCCTGCCAGATGTGGATGGTTCCTGAGGCCTGATGAGTCAGAACAGGTCAGAACAGCTGGTTGGTGCAATCAGCCCTCACTGCCCATAATTTCAGCACCAAGAAGTCTGTGCTCAGCTTGAGTATTTAATCTAATGGACTTTTTAAGGGAAAGCAAATGGAGGAAACCAGTAATAAATGGTATTTTAAAATAACCAAAGCATGGAAAAGAAATAATGTAATTGATCTTCCTCACAAGGAAACGTATCCACACCCTCACATGTGGCTAAAAGGGGGTCATTCAGTTCACTGGCAAAGACTTACTTAGCAAATGTGAAAAATTGCCATTTTTCCCTTCTGGACCTGCAGGTATTTCTTGTTTAACAGAGTCAATGTCTTTTGGCAGTTTGCTATGAACTGCATTTCTGCAAAGAGAATCCTATTTTTTATTCAATTCCATTATAAAAGCAGAAAAGTATTCTGGGAAAGGAATAACCCTTCATTATCAAGAAAACAAAATATACACACACTCAAGTATAGAGAGGGTCCCACTGCATATTAGACCCAGGGAGGGAGCAACCAGGAGTCTGATTTGCCAAAAGGCCCTGGCCACCCCGGGAGGGAAGAGAAGAGATGAGATGGGCACTGATGGGAGGGGATAGAGAAGAAGGCTGCCCCATCTATCACCTGGAAGGGAGGACCTGGGTGGCCAGTGTTTCAAGGAAGGCCATGAGCTGCCCCCTCCCCCCCCCCGTGATAATGGAAAGGGGACAGGGAAGGGTTGAGTCCTTAAAGGCAAGGGCTTTGGGGTCAGTTCACAGAACTAAGGTCACCTAAGAAAGAACTCCCCTTGCTTTCAGAGCACAACTCTGGGCTCCACATGGAATCAAATCCCTAAGGAGCCAAAGTCACTTGGCACTACAGAGAAGAACAGGTGTGTCAGAGGCAATAGCTGCTGACTTTTTTCCCCTCAAGAACTGGTATGACTTCTCTAAAGAGGATATATGAATGGCCAATAGACATATGAAAAGATGCTCAATGTCACTATTAATCAGAGAAATGCAAATTAAAACCATAATGAGATATAACTTTACACCTGTCAAAATGGCTATCATAGTAACAACAAGTATTGGTGAGGATATAAAAAAAAAAAGGAGATTGGAAAAGCCACGGTGGAAAACAGTATGGTGGTTACTTAAAAAATTAAGAATAGAACTGCCTTATGACCCAGTGATTCCACTTCTGGGTATATATCTAAAAAAACCCAAAACACTAATTTGAAAGAATATATGCACCCCTATGTTCTTTGCAGCATTATTTGTAATAGCCAAGCTATGGAAGCAACCCAAATGCCCATCAATAGACAAGTGGACAAAAAAGCTGTGGTACATATATACAATGGAATATTACTCAACCATAAAAAAGAATGAAATCTTACCATTTGCAATAGCATGGATGGACCTAGAGGGTACAATGCTAAGTGAAATAAGTCAGCCAGAAAAGACAAATACTATACGATCTCATTTATATGTGAAGTCTAAAGCACAATATAAACAAAATAGAAACAGACTCATAGATACAGAGAAGAGACTGATTGTTGCCAGAGGAGAGGGGAGTTAGGGGACTGGGTGAAAAAGGCGAATCTGGTTTATCAGGGAGAGTGACAAAGTGGCTCAGGAGGGCAGCTGAGGAGTGCAAAGGTCACAAGGAGTGACACCAATGACTCCTCAGGCTTCCCCAGCAGCATCAGGAGTCAAAGATTAAAATCCAAAAATTTTAACCAAGGATTTGAACAGTTGAACACAGTCTTCTAGAGAAATCCAACATCTTAAAAGAAGTCAAGAGCCAGGAAGAATCAATGGCTTTTGTGGGAAAGCCCAGAACCGTGGAGACAGTCCTGCTCAGGGCGAGAAGGGAGAAAAATGTCATCAGGTCAGATCAGCTATCTGACAGCAGGTCCTGTGGGTCTGCAGACAACTTCCCAATCAGTTGGCTCACTGGGCCATGGGAAAAGGGGTGAAAGGGACTGGTCACTTCACTAAAGCCTTCACAATGGCCTCGAGCCTCCAGCTGGCTGAGCACACAGCTTCCATCCACACACTAGGCGTCAGGCAAACAGAGCTGGTTTTCATCCATCCTGTGAGATGTAGGTGGAGAAGTGGGCAGGTTGGAGAAGGAAAAGGAGATGAGAGAAAAAGATGGGATGCTGATGCAATTGAGAAAGGACAGATTATTTAGAAGAATTTTCTGGCTTCGCATAACTCAGTCCATGTGACCCATTTTAAGTGTAATGTGGGTCCACCATGTCCCTCAGGGAGGCTATCATCAGCTCGGAGTAGATCACAGTGCCAGTCTACCTTCAAGGCCCCCTTCCTGCCCTGACACCTGCACCTTTCCACTAATCACACGTCAATTGCCCAGATGATGCTTGGCACGCCCACTCTCTGGAAATCACCCAGTGACTGAGCTTATGAAAGAACTGCATGATGTGCCCCGCTTTCAATAATGTCCCGGTGGGTCAGTCTGTTCTCTCCACCTACCCCTAGCCCTGCTTCAGGGGCCCAGGACCATATCTGCATGTCCTGCTAAGCTCCTGTCCCCCTGCAACATTCTGCTGCCCACAGGTAGGGCCAATGAACTCTCTGCCCCCACAAATCTCCTGCCTTAGTCCTGAACACCCCCTGTCCTCCAACAAGGGGCCTTCTCAGACCTCAGGCCCTCAGTCTGGGCTCCTGCTTCATTTCCAGGGCTGGAATTCCATCTCATGCCCAGTCACTGCCTGGCCACTAGGCTTGAGTCCTTTCTGGACATCTACCTAGTGCCTGGCCATTTCAGAATGGGGTCCTGTTTGTTCTTGTCAGCCTCTCTCTCATTCGTTTATTCATTCATGCAATCATTCAGTCATGATATTGAAAACTCTTCTGCTTTAGGCAACATATGAGGTGGTAATGGGGCTCTGATCGATGAGCAAAACCATTTACTATCCTGGGTCTCTATCTAGTGGGAGTGAGAGACATTAATCAGGTGACCACCCTGGTTAGCCACTAAGACAAGGGCACTCAAGTTCAGGGGCATGTTTCTGGGAGAAGCTGTCATCGAGATCAGGAGGTAGGCAGGGAGAAGGCCTCCTTGTTGAGCAGCAGTGTGTACAAAGGTCCTATGGTGGGAGGGAGCGAGTGGGGAAACTAGAAAAGAGCTGGACTAGGCTAGAGCAGAATATGGGCCAGGCAGGGGGAAAGCTGTTGGAATGAAATGGGAAAGAAGAGGAGGTGGCGAAGACCACGAGGGTCTCATAATTCAAGTGAGAGAGTCTGGTCTTGAGCTTAATCACAGTCAGAAGCAGTTACAAAGTTTTAGGGAGGGCATGGCATGATTAGAAATGTGTTTTAAAATGATGACTCAGGCTGCTGTAGGACCAATGAGGGGCCAGGGGCATGAGGGGAACAGGAAGGCCATGGAGGGGGCAACACAATCATCCAGGTAAGAGATTTTGGAGGCTGGATAAGGAGATGGTGGTGGAGGTGGCAGGAAGTGGCCCACCTGAGGATACATTTGGGGCAATTAATAACCTGTATTAGTCATCAATTCCTGGGTAACAAATTACCCAAAATTTAGTGGCTTAAAACAAGAAAAATGTGTTTTACACATTTCCATGGGTTAGGAACGTGGGAGCCACTCAGCCGGGTGGTTCTGGCTCAGGGTCTTTCATGAGGCTGTCAAGATGTTGGCTGGGCTGCAGTTACCTGAAGCCATCTGGGCTGCACATTAGAATCACTATTTCAAAAAACACTGACACCCTGGCTGATTCTTATACCAAGTAGAATCTCTGGGCAGGACCCAGGCATTAGCTCTCCTGATGATTCCTGTGTGCTGCTAAAGTTGAGAACCACAAAATTTAGGGTCAGTAAATTTACCTCATCTAGAGGTAAAAGCAACAGAACTGCCAGGCTCACAGCTGGGTTCCAAGCTCACCTGAACGCCCCTGAAGTCACCTACCCTCACCTTCTTCAGGTCCAGGGCACCATCTTCCTTCAACAGCCTGGACTCCTCCCCTGTCCTCTGCTGCCCCATCTAATAGTTACGTCTCATTTTTAATACCTGATCCTCTGCTCCTGCCCCCAGCACCTCAAGCAGAGCCTGCCCACGTCAGAAGGGAGACTGGAGAGAGGGAAAGGAGGGAGAAAAGCATGAGGGTGAGAAAATGAGAAAGGGAGAAGAGAGAGGCAGAGTATTATTACAGCTACAAGTTACCAGGTTCCTACCCCACGTCCCAGGCGGAAGTCTCTGACAGAGCAAGTGAAATGCACAGTGAAGGTCATGGACAGTATCCGGGACCAGGACACTTGGCTTCTGTGGCCAGTAGTTCTCAAGACAACTTCCCCAATGAGGCCACTGCCCCTGCTCAGGAATCATCCAGAAAGACAAAGATCCAGGAAAAGATGGGGAGAACCAGGTCTGCACCACATGCACTTTACAACTCTTTGAAAATTCTAATTAGGTTACTGAAATGAACTCGAGAGCAAAGCGAATTCCCAGGTCTCCTATGGAAGCCGAGGTAACCTACTTTGTCATTCAAATGCGCTCGCTATATATAGCCCTGGATTGTGCTGAAATGTCACTCCTCTTACCTGACTAAAGCGTGTAATTATAGATTTACTTCTATTCATTCATGAAATGTGTCTTTACTTGATTAAACAGTTCATTCAAGTAAAACCCATTAAATATGGAACATGTTAAAATGTGGCTCGTTAGAGGCAGAGGGCATCACTGTCGTTAAATGCTAATTAGGATAAACAGGCATTTGAAACACTCAAATCTTTGAATAATTCAGGTCACTTTTACTGGGGCTGGAGCTCCCCAGAAACCGCCATTAATTTAAACTAATTAAAAAATTAGCCTGGAGAAGAGTAGACCAAGGCAGGAAGTGATGGCAGACTTCAAACAAGAAGGGCTGTCATATGGGAGAGAAGGCATCTGGTTCTCAGCACCCCCGTGGCAGAGGGGGGAACAACAGGTAGATGATTCAGGAAAGCAGAGTTTGGTCCAAAGCCAAAAAGAACTTTCTAAAGATGGAGAAGGCTGCTTTGGTGGCTAGTGGGTTCCCTGCATCAGAGAGATGTAAATAGAATCTGGTCAGGATGCTTGAGAGGAGATTCTTTAACCACCAATGCTTGTGGTTCCAAGAGAACAAGTGTTTTAAAATTCCACATGCCCCCATCCTTCGCCTTTTCGAATTTTATAGTTGCTAAAACAATCCTCGGAAACTCTGAAGTTTTTCAAACACTTGGAGTATGGATTTAAATTCCTGTAGAAACATCTGTGTGTTTATATTTCCACCTTTCCAACCTGATGAGTTTTCATTGAAGAAACTGTTCCTTCAGTTTAATGAAGCCATCTAGTTTTCAGATTTCTACAAATAATTGAGCTCTTAATAACCTATAATCACAATTTACTGTAAGTAAAATTTTTCAAAACGACAAGTACATAAACAACATGTATTAGAGCTATTGTATATATGAGGTACTTGCACATGGGCAGTACCTGGGTCCATGTGAAGACCACACATACATGTGTGACACCTGCATGTTCACATTACAGAGCCAGCAGGTTGAATGGTGACCGCCCCCCAAAAAAAGGTATGTTAAAGTCCTATCAGAATCTGTGAATGTGACTGTATTTGGAAAAAAAGTTTTTGCAGATGTTATTAATTTAAGAATCTCAAGATGAGATAATCCCGGATTACCTGGGTGAGCCAATAATAAGTACTTATAAGAGCAATGAAGAGGGAGATTTGGGACATAGAAACATGAGGGGAAAGGCCATGTGAAGACAGGGACAGAGATTGGAGTGATGTGGCTACAAGCCAAGGAGCACCTGGAACCACCAGAAGCTGGAGGAGGCCTGGAAAGATTCTCCCCGCGAGCCTTTGGCGGGAGCATGGCCTGCTCATCCCTAGATTTCGGATCTCTGGCCCCCAGAACTGTAAGAAATGAATTTCTGTTGATTTATGCCACCCAGTTTGTGGTGATTTATTACGGAAGCCCCAGGGAATGAATACTAAGACCTGACTGCTTGCTGGTCCAAACCAGGATCCTGGCTTCCTGTCCTGTCCACACCTCACATCACAGGTGAGGCTTTCTAAAGGCACCCTGGCTTTCCTCTAATTGATGGCCACTTGTCCAGCTACTCATTTGTGGCTTTTCTCACTTCCCGAGAGTTACCTAGAGCATGAAAACAGTGGAGGACCGGAGTGGCAATGTCATTCGATGTGGGGGCTCAGGTGGAGGCCTGCCAACCTCATGGGCCTCAGTGGAGGGCTCAGGAATTCAGGTCGCAACTTTGAGCTTGTTCGCAGAGCTAACCATGAGAACTGGGCTGTCACATCCATTCCCCAACTAACACAGTGGCCTCTTGAGGAAGTGTTTTGTTGGATTTTGGGGATCTGGCATTGTTCCTGGAATGCAGTAGGTACTTACAGCTAAGAGATGAAGAAGAGAATGAACAAATGCACACTGAAGATGCACAGCATCTGTCCAGGCTGAGAGGCAGTGGGGTAAATATTCTGAGCCCAGAAGAGTTTATGCTCAATCTTGAGCCAGTCTTAGAGGAATGAGACAGATGCCCAGGGCTGGGCTGCATGTCTCAGCCTGAAGACATGGTCCACTGCTGCAGGTGCTCTGTGGGCTCTGTGGGGATCCATGGGCCTGAGGGCAGGTGGAGTTCCCTGAGGACATTTCCCTTCCCTTCTTACCCTGGCACAGGGATGTGAGGACCTGTGATCTGAGCCCTGTACAGCCACTCACATCAAGCCTTATGACAGCTCCCACGTGCTAGTGGACCTTTAGCGGATTGGAAGGGGGACCTCGACAGGCAGAGATGGCCAGTGACAGACAGGCCCCTACATCCAGGACCCACCCAAGACATCTCTGTCTTCTCTCATCCCATTATGGCAGTCCTTCAAGGGGAGAGCCTGCAGGCCATAGTCCCCTTTTCTGGCCCACCACATCCTCCTCAGGGGCCACCTCTCAGAACCACACTGCAGGCCAGGAACATGCTGGAGCCGCCTGCATCGGGGAGGAACAGGTGACTTGAGAACTAGGGCCCTCTGGCTCGCAAATCAGCCAGCCTTCCAATGTTAGAAGTTCCAAAGAATCGAGGAGGGACCAGGCTCAGGCTCCCTTCGTGAAAAATACACAAACCCCCGTTAGTCCCCCCAGCCAGCAGTCTTCTCTGCTTCGTATTTTTTTCAAGGAGCTTACCACTCTGCTGGCAGTCAGCAAAGTCAGGATACACTGGCTGTGGGGAATTAAATTAGCTATCAGAACCTCATTGCTTCTCTGTGACAAAGTGCCTATTGCTTTAATTGAAGCAGACTCATGGGACCAAACCAATATTTACAGAAATATTTGGATATTAATAAAACAGGGATATTATCCAGTTAAGATGATGAATACAAACCTCTATAGGAAATCAGCCAGATGCAAAGTGCATCTCTGACACCAAAATAGAGGAGGGCTATTAGAGAAATCACACCTGAGAGCCTCAAAGGGAGCAGAATGCAACATCGCTCCCTGGCTTTCGAGGCCCATCCCTGCTCTTTGTCACTGCCAGAAGAATGGCTGAGGGGATGGGAGGTCCAGGGTGTGGAGACACCCCACCTGCACTTCCAGAGGAGCTGTCACCAAGACTAGGCCACCAGCTTGGCACATGGGCCTCAAGGAAAGGGCCAGGACCAGTGTGGGAAGCCACCAGGAAGTCAATTTTGGCTGCTTCAGAGGCAGAACTTTCCAATAAGAGAGTGCTCCAAGGATGGAAAGGCCTTCCCAGGTGGGGGTGAGCGCCCCATCACTGTGGGTGTGCAGGCAGAGGTGGGATTGCTACAGAAGGGATTCAAGCATCAGACAGAGGAGCAGAAGGGATTGCTGAAACCCGGAGGAAGGTCTCAGATTCTTGAACCTGTTCCCTAGTTACGAGGGCGCAGATGCTGAGGGCCACCCAGGCTCTCAACCCTGCAGAACAAGGACAGCTCCAGGCAGCTCCATAAGCTGGAGAAGCGGGATCCAAGTGTCCACCTCTCCCTTCAAGGTGGAGCTAAAGGATTCCTTGGAGACCCTGGGGCATCACTGCCCTTTTTAGGTGCAGCTTCCTTTTCAGCTCTACATTACAAAGCCATTTTCTGTCTTTTGCTCTGGAGTTCTGCCTGAGGTCCTATAGCCCTAGCACTTAAAGCCACCCTTCTTTGCCTGCACTGACTCCCTTCTTCCTCCAGGACTGCAGATTTGGGTGTGGGTGGATGGAGGAAGTGAAGGCCTAGGTATAAATTGCTTCTCAGGGCCAATTTTTCTTCCCCTCCTCCACTCTTCTTCACCGCCTCCTCCCACGCCTCACTCCAAGCCCCCAGGGAGCAAGCAGGCTGTAGGGGACATGGCAGAATCACTCTGGAGTGAACTGCATTCTCTCAACAATCTTATGAAGCAGATGCCAATATTGTCCCCATTTTACAGATGAGAGACCTAGAAGGTTACATGACTTGCCTAAGGCTTTACAATTAGTAAACCAGAGGACCAAGATTCAAACTCAGGTTTCTCTGTCTCCGGAATTCAGGAGGGTTAGGAGCAGGGAGAAGAGGGGAGGGGATTAGGCACTGGCCTTGACCCCAGGGTGGGTAATCGCAATGACAGACACGAGAAGGGCTTGTTTACTTGAGTGTCCCTCTCCCCCAGACTGGGAGGCCTTGAGGGTAGGGACTGTGTTGAGGGTCTGGGTACCCATGCAGGACCCCAAAAGCCACCAGCTGCGCCCCTTCCAGGAGCTTTTCCCAAACCCCTACAAAACAAGATAGGAACTGCCCGAAGGCTGTGCCCAGCCTGTTCCTCAGTGTTCCAGTACCAGCACAGTGCCTGCACACAGCAGCTGATCAGCATTAGCTCAGTGGCCCTGGTCCTGCCCAAAGTAGTTCCTCTACGTCAGTGGTTCTCAACCTTCTGGCCCTTTAAATACAGTTCCTCATGTTGTGACCCAACCATAAAATTATTTTCGTTGCTACTTCATAACTGTAATGTTGCTATTGTTATGAATCGTAATGTAAATATCTGATATGCAGGATGGTCTTAGGCGACCCCTGTGAAAGGGTCGTTCGACTGCCAGAGGGGTCGCGACCCACAGGTTGAGAACTGCTGGTCTACGTGAACTTCCTTCACTTCAACTCTCTGAATATGCCATCTGGTCCCTGCCAGGGCCTTAAATGATACAACAGGTATGTCTTTAAGGTAGAAGTCATCAAAGTGTACATGATTTTATATCCCAGTTTTTCCATCTCACATTTTATCATAATCCTTTATAATTGGTTTTTACTACCAACCACACACAAATGAATCACTTTAAGTTCCTGACCTCTGCTCTCCTGTTTTCAAGTTGTGCTCACTGTTTAAGCCCTATTGCAAAGAGCCCCACCCCCATGAAGTCCCTCTGGGTTTTCCAGTGACCTGTGCTCACCCCTGGACTCTTGCATTCTCTGCTCCTCCTTCCCAGGGCCATCTTTCTTGGCCCTGTTCTGGAGGAATTAGAAAGTTCTTTGGGTCAGCCACAACAGCACACAGCATGGCATGAGGTTTTGGCCCTCTCACAGGTGTCTAGGGGAGAATATCAAGGCCTCACGGACTGATGGAGAGGAGCTAAGCTGTCAATAGCTCCTCCAAGGTCAGGAAAGACAGTCTGCCCTTGCCCTGGCCTGAAGCTAGTGGAGCCAGCCCCAGCCTGTAGAGGTGCTGAGTCTGTGTCCTGGGAGGGAGCTGGCGAGTCAGGCAAGCCCGCCATGTCCTGGGGTGGACATAGCATCAAAGTGCTGAGTGGGCCAACAGCCCAGGAGTAGGGCTTGAAGCTGTGCTAGCTAAGCAGTTTTTATAATGTATCTTCCTAGGAGCAGTACCCAGAGGTTCTGGGGAACAGGTGCTCACTCTGCAGAGTGCAAGGGGAATTTTCCAAAGAGGACCAGAATCTGGAGGTGCTGGGGTTGTGATTACTGTCATGGTTTATTAACCTGTCCATCTGCCCTGCTGCAGCTCCTGGAGGCCCTGAAGCCCTGTCTGAGTCCCTGTCATATTCCAGCATAATGGAATGGAATCCAGCTCAGCCAACACTGGCTAAATGAATGAATGAGACCTCAGGACATCCCATTCATTTGTCTGAGGTGTCACTTATACCTGCTGCCCAGCATTCTGAGGAGGCTTGAGAAGCAGCTGTGCTTCATCTGTATCAGGGGGTGTCAGAAAAGGTGAAGGGTTCTTAAACAAAAAGGCTGGAATGTTCCAGAAAGGAAGCCACAGAGCAAAAGTGGGGAAGGTTGCACATCTATGATAGTGAGAAAGGTAACAAAGACAACTCCGATTACTGAGCACCCTTCAGATACAGAGCCCCTCACACATGTCATTTCACTTCTCTTGACCACTGGTATAAAATCAAAATATATGATTATGAAATAAAAAGGACAAAAATAAATTATTATTGCCTGGCCGGCGTGGCTCAGTGATTGACCGTTGACCTATAAACCAGGAGGTCATGGTTCAATTTCCAATCAAGGCACATGCTCGGGTTGTGGGTTCCATCCCCAGTGTGGGGTATGCAGGAGACAGCTGATCAATAATTCTCTCTCATCATTGATGTTTCTATCTCTCTTTCCCTCTCTGAAATCAATAAAAATATATTTTACAAAATGTATATGATTATGACCAGTTCATGGGTCAGTAAAATGAGATTCAGAGATGCTGAGTTAGTTTCCTGAGGTCACACCGGTAGCAAGCCGTGAGCTGGGGATTTAACTTCAGACCTATTGCTTTCCACAGCTCATGCTGTAAACTATGGGTCAACCTCTGTAAAGGACAGATAATAAATAATTTAGACTTTGCAGGCCACACAGTCTCTGTCACAACTACTTGACTCTGCCTTTACATTGCAAAAGCAGCCATGGACAATGTGCAAATGAATGACCATGACTGTGTTCCAGTAAAACAGGGGGCTGGGTTTGGCTCATGGGCCCACAGGTGTAGACCCCTGCTTTAAACCCACAACAAGAGCCTGTGTTTCTATTTACCGCAATGGAGGAGAGGAAAGAGGACAAACTGGAGTCAGGTGGCTCCAGAATGGGATGCTGGCTGTGCCCCATTGGCTAGGCCACCTCAGGGGAGCAAGGAAACTCTCTAAGTGCTTTTTGCACCTACAAATGGGGCAAAGCCACAACTTACCTTAAGGTTGTTAGAAAGAGTAAAATAAGCTAATACGTGCTCAGGGTCTACTATGACTGAAGTTCAATATATGGCAGGTTTATTATCAGAGGCAACAAAGTCAAAAAGGGGAGGTGGAGAAAACATGACATGAGGTTGGGAGAAGGGAGGCAAGTGCTGGTGGTGCCTAAACTGAAACTAAACTCCAATAGGTGTGTCTTCTCATGAAGATGGGTTACTTTGGGCTTTCTGTAGAAGAATGTTATTCCACACCCATAAAGCCCCTGAAGGGAATTCACAGCACCATGGTGGGAGGAATCTTCACTATCCCCGGAAGGAGCAGATGTGTGGTGCTTGGTGACTCCCCACAGAGGGTAGGGAGGCAGCTGTTCACAGACTGGATATGGCAAATTGTATGACGTGCCATCTTTCTGGGGCGAGCAGCCAAGCAGTGATGGGGGGGGGGTGTCCTGCAACCCCCTCCCCCACTGCCTGCTGCCCACGTCTGCTGATTCATGCAGGAGGGAGAGCCTGGTTGTGCCAGAAGAAATCCGAAATGGCTCTCTAGCGAAACCCAAGGCTTTGGAAGGAGACTGGGGACTTGGAGGCAGGGGGACAGTTTCTTCTCTGTTTCTACTTTCAAAGGTCATAATTTTGGCAAGGAAAGGAGGATGTGGGGAAATTCCATTAATATTGCTGAAGGTCAGGATGTGACTTACAATGCCAGATGATGAGCCCCTGGCAAGGAGTGGCACTCACTGCTCCAAGACAGGCACCGCCATGTTTGTGGGGAGAATGACCCATCTATTCAAGAGGTACTAGACTGAAATTTGCACGGGAGAGAAAAAGTATCCAGGAGAAAGTATAAACCAGATATGATGAGGGCAGCACATAATATAGGAGGCATTTAAGAGGAAATGCTCAGGAACTGTCATATCTCTGTACATCAAAGTTAACTCTGAAATAATGTTAACTCCGAAACTTTGGGGAAAGATGGTAAAGCTGAGCACAGATGTCCAACTCCCACCTAAGCTACCTCCTTCTGAAAGTGACAGAAAGGACCAAGGCAGGATAAAAATAGGGGAATCTGCTTCGGCATGGGAACATAGGAAAGGGTGCCATCAATATGCCACCAACTTTGAGGAATTTCTGCGAGGTACAGTGCCAGTGAAACCAGATTGAACTGACTCACAGCTCTCCTTCCTGAGAAAGCAGTATGGTGCTGCGGGGAGGGCGGACATGCTCACAGGACCCACCTCACAGTCTCAGACGGAGAGTGAGTGAATGCTGGAGGAGAGGCTGGACCACAGGAGGGGTGCAGAGCCCATCAGGGGGAGCCCACCTCTCATGTGCAGCCCACAGCCTTCTGGAGTAGCTGGGCCATTAGACCCAAGATCAAGCAAAGTCCAGCCAAGCCCACTTTCCCAGGACCAACTGGGGCAGCTCTGAGCCACAGCAGGCAGAGAACAAAGGAGAGGCCAGGAGGGACAGTGTACATCTGGACCAGCTGTGCCGATAAACTAGAGAGGAAATGCCCACAAAATGGGCCCCTAATGCCTTGGGCTGCTTGTCCCTAGCTAGTAATGCGAAACTTCATCACCCAATTTTCCAAGCTAATATCCGAGGTGAAGAATCCTAGCATCTAGGTAAAACAATGAGGGGACCAAGATAACTGACACATGCTATAAGCAAATACCAGGCCAGGAAAGACCTAAAAGGCACATTCAACCTATGAAACTTTTCTGAAACATAAAGGAGGCAAACAAGAAGTGCATGCAGAGGAAGAACATCACCTCTAAAAAGATTTGCACTAGAACAAGAAGTCAATTGTAGTGTCTGTTTTGTACTTGAAGGAGTTTAAAGAAAACCCAGTCTCTAAGATGTAAGAAATGCGATATGCAATAAAAGAGGCTGGAACTAAAAGAAGCCGGCAGAGTTAAGATGCAAATGACAAGAAATGAATAATGTTATGAGAATTTTAAAAAGCATTGGAAACATTAAAGAGCAGAATTTAATTGTTGGAATCTGATGGATGTTATGGAGGACAGTGTTGAGATATTCTCTCAGAATAGAGAATAAGGACTAATATAAAAATGAACAGAGAGAAAATAATAATATGAAGAATAAATGACAGACTCTCTTGTGAATTACAGTTGACTCTTAAACAATGTGGGGATTAGGGGCACCAACCCACTGCTCAGTTGAAAATCTGCATATAACTTTTGACTCCCTCAGCACTTAACTACTAATAGCCTACTGTTGACAGAAGCTTTACCAATAACATAAACAGTCAATTAGCACATACTTTGTATGTTATATGTATTATATATTGTATTCTTACAATAAATAAGCTAGAGAAGAGAAAATGTTATTAAGAAATCATAAGGAAGATAAAATATTTATTGAAAAATATCCATGTCTAAGTGGACCACTGCAGTTCAAAACTATCTTGTTCAAGGGTCAAATGTAATGGTATTTCTAAAAAGATATCAGAACAAAAGAGTAATAACTAAAGATATAATAGACGAAAACTGCAATCTGAACATCCAATTCTTCAAATAAATATGCTAATCAGCTCAGTTGGTGTGGCTCCGTGGTTGAGTATCAACCCATGAACCAGAAGGTCACAGTTTGATTCCCAGTCAGGACACATGTTGCAGTCTCAATCCCCCGTAGGGGGCATATAGGAGACAGCCAGTCAATGACTCTCTTTCATCATTGATGTTTGTATCCCTCTCTCACTCTTCTTTCCTCTCTCTGAAATCAATAAATAATATTTTTTAAAAATGCTAATCATATTTCAGACAAAATAGACAAACACCCAATAGGTACTGTATTTTCTTTATTAATTCCAAGGATTAAGAAAGAATCCTATGTCACCCTGACCGGTTTGGCTCGGTGGATAGAGCATAGGCCTGCTGACTGAAAGGTCCCAGGTTCGATTCCGGTCAAGGGCATGTACCTTAGTTGCGGGCACACCCCCAGTAAGGGGTATGCAGGAGGCAGCTGATCAATGTTTCTCTCTCATCAATGTTTCTAACTCTCTATCCCTCTCCCTTCCTCTCTTTAAGAAATCAATAAAATATATATTAAAAAAAGAAAGAATCCTATAAGCATCTAGCACATGCAAAAAAAAAAAAAAAAAGACAGCTATAAGGAATCAAATCAGATTGCTTCAGATTCATTACAACATTGATGAAATGTCTAGAGAGGTTTGAAAAATAATATTATGGTCATAGTAATCTATACTTTATAGGAAAAGCCACAGAGAAAAACTGTGATCTATGTAATAGCATGGAAGATATAAAACTCATATACCCTTCTTGAAAAATATTACTCAAAGATGTATTCATGCCATGGAGAGATAAATTAAAAGACACAACTCATGAAAGATTGTCATCAGAAATAGAAGCCCTATAAATTTGAATCTGAATCTTAAAATCATAGTTATTATAAACTAGTTTTAAAATAAAATCAATATCTCAAATAACAATTGAAAATTATTCACAATGTAAAGAACAAAGTTAAATAAAAACTCAAATTATAATAACACAAAATTAGAGGTGATGAGGAATGGGTTGTAAATAAATGTGCTATCCTATGTAGCTAACAATAGAGTTTTCATTTTTGTATTGGTACTTAGAGAAGTAGAACCTAGTATTTTAAACTGAAAATATAATTATACAGTACTCTTATTATAATGAAGATGCCATATTATTTAGTTAAAAGTATAGAATTTGGTCAAAACTGTAATCATACACAAATTTACTGGTTTAAATACATTTGATAGCAACTAAAAGAGTAAAAAGTAAGTATGCAAATCAAGAAGTTGAAAAAGAATGGCAAAACAAACATAACTAAAGAATGAAGGTATTGATAAAAATAAAAGCAGAAGCAAATAAATTAGAAAGTAGGTAATAGAAGCAGAGCCAATAAAAATCCACGTGTTGGTTCTTTGGGTTAAAAACACACACAAGACAATGAGATGTTTCACTGAAAATTTAACTTGTGTTTTTTGCTACATGTTCTTTAGCAAGAGAAATGTCTGGAAAACTTATCTATCTCTAGGAGCAGGAGCAATCTTTACAGGGTAAGACAAGTGGAGCCCCTCCTCTGCCCCCAAGCAACTAAGGTGTCTGCTTTAAGGAGGATGAGCTCTACTCTGCAGCAAAATGGAATAGGACCATTTAGGGGTAGGGTTTTAAAAGAAACCCTCTCAGCCTCTTGGGGGTTTAGATATCTAAGAAGAAAAAGACAACAGAGGTTCTGGATCCATGGGAGAAAAATAACCAAATCACTCCAACAGTCTTCCTGCATCTTGGGAGTGGCTCCATATGGAAGTAAAAATACTGTTGGAAGAGGTTGCCACCTGGAAACCTGGTGAGGAGCCTGAGGATGCTGGAAATATATCCAGGGACCTGAATCAGTGGAGGTCACCAGTCTGACCAGGGTTAACAGCACCACGAGTGGCAGTTGGCAGCAAGGGCCGCAGAACACAGGCTCTTCCATTTGGTGATGGAAAGACCACCAGTGTTGTTGGCTATTTTGGAGGAGGGTGCTACTTGGAGAGGGAGGTGCTAACTCAAGTAAGTGTGGCAGGTGGAGTGCTTGATTCAGAAGTAATTTAACTTGAAAAAATTAAGATGTGTGATCATATTTTGCATGCTAAATTTAAAATGTTAATATCAATTACATCAATAAAGAAGCGAACTAGTTTAATCAAGGAAAAAAGTGTGGGGGGGACATAGCTGTAATGAGAAAGAGCATATAACAGAAGACATAGACGTTTAAAAAATTTTACTAAGCATAATATTTTATTTTCATAATAAATTTGAAAATCTCAAGGAAATGAACTATTCTCAAAAAAATATAAATTTCTAAAATCCACACAAGAAGTATAAACCTAAAGTGACCAAGAAGCATGGAAGAAGTCAAAAAGAACTTGCAAAATGGGTGAGGTGAGGGACATAAAATCCTGATGGTTTTACAGACTGGTTTTTTATTTTCAAAGAGAAGCTAATTTGTATATTCTATAAACTGTTCCAAGGCACGTAAAAAGATAGAAAGCTTTCTGATTCACTTTGTAAATCTAGGATAATTCTGAAAATGAAACCTGATTAAGGATGGCATAATCAGAGTAAAATATAAGCTTCTTTTACATGTACTTACAGGGAGAAAATCCCAGATAATTAAATTGATTAAAAGAATAGTGCAGCATAACAAAGATAGGTTTATTTCAAGAATGCTAGTATGGCTTATTATAAATGTGAATTCGAAGTTCATTTATCCAGCAGCATCTGGATTTCCAGTAGGCAGATCTAGACACTCTACTAATTTCCCTTTCTAAAACTTATTCCTCTGCATTTTTCTTCAAGTTAATAAGTAGTAACTGTTTCTTTCCAATTGCTCAGACCAAAACCTTAGGTACCATCCTTGATGCCTCATTTTTTTTTTTTTTGCTTTAAAAATGATCTATTTAAAAAATTTGTGGAAAATGTACATAAAATTTACCATTCTATTTTTAAGTGTACAGTTCAGTGGTATTCAGTATATTCATATCATTGTGCAACTATCACCATCATCCATTTCCAGAACATTTTTTTCATCGTGCAAAACTGAGATGCTTCATTTTCTTTTACTCCACACATAGATTCCATCAAGAAATCTACTTTGTCAGCTCTATTGTAAAAAAAGATCAAGAATCTAACTGGTTTTCATTATTTAGTCCAAGTCACTATGTTCCACTCAGACCCTTTTATAATGTAAGACAAATCAAATCCTCCTTCCTTCTAAAAACTCTCTAGTAGTCTAGAAATAAATCCATACTATTATGGTCAATTGATTTTCAGCAAGGATGCCAAGATCATTTAATGGAGGAATAACAGTCTTTTAAACAAATGGTGCTAGGACAACTGAATCACCTCATACAAAAAGAAATGAAGTTGGACCCTTACCTCACACTATATACAAGAATCAACTAAAAATGGACAAACAGTCAAAACCGGTTTGGCTCAGTGGATAGAGCATCAGCCTGCGGACTGAAAGGTCCCAGGTTCAATTCCGGTCAAGGGCATGTACCTTGGTTGTGGGCACATCCCCAGTAGAAGGTGTGCAGGAGGCAGCTGATCGATGTTTCTCTCTCATCGATGTTTCTAACTCTCTATCTCTCTCCCTTCCTCTCTGTAAAAAATCAATAAAATATATATAGATAAAAAAAGAGACATTTGTTTTAAAAAAAAAATAAAATAAAAATGGACAAACACCTAAATGTAAGAGCTAAAACTATAAAACTCCTAGAAGGAAAGAGGCTCAAGTCTTCATGACCTTAGATTAGACAATGGTTTCTTAAATATGACACCAAAGCACAAGCAACAATAACAAAGAATGAACAGATAAATAGGACTTCGCCAAAATTAAAAACTTTTGTGCAAAGGACACCATTACGAACATGTAAAGACAACCCACAAAATGAGAGGAAATATTTACAAGTCATGTATCTGATAAGCATCTAGTATCCAGGATAAATAAGGAACTCTTACAACTCTACAGCAAAAAGACTACCCAATTAAAAATTGTACAAAGGAATTGAATAGGCTTTTCTCCAAAGAAGATATATCCATACTAATAAAAGCATAATATGCTAATTAGATCGGACAGCCAAACGACCTTCCGAATGTCCTTCCAGATGAAGCCGGGGCTACAACTGCAGGATCGAGGCAGCCGCCGCAGCTGTGAGGGAGGGATTGAGGCAGCTGCTGTGGCTGCGAAGGCCTACTCTTGCACGAATTCCATGCATCGGGCCTCTAGTATGTATATATACACAAGTAAGCTAGAATTTACTCATCTCATAACTGGAAGTTTGTACCTTTTGACCACTTTCACCCATTTCCCCTACCTTACACCCCTCTGCTTCCATTTAAGTGAAAATGTCCATTATACGCAAATCCATAGACAGAGAAAGATTTGTGTCTGCCAGGGGTTGGGGGTGGGGAAGTGAGTGACTGCTAATGGATATGGGATTTCCTTTGGTGAAAATGTCTGGAATTACATAGTGATTATGGTTGAACATCATTATGTACATACCAAATACCATTTCATTGCACACTTTAAAATGATTAAAATGGTGGATTTTATGTTATGTGGACTTTTTCTCAAAAACAAAGAAGAATATTCTCCAGTAGTTTCTCAAATGACTTAAAGTATAAGCCAAAGTGCTCAGGAATGTCTGGTAAGAGCCAGAAATCTCTTCCCCAAACAACTGCTCCATTTCCTCCTCCCCACTCTGTTCCTGCCAGAATGGTTTCCTTGGTGGCTCCAGCACCATCAGAACCTCTCCCGGATCAGAGCCTTTGCACATGCTGTTCCTTCTGGACCCTCTTCTCCAAGATAACCTATGACTTGTCCCTCACTGACTTCAGGTGTCTGCTTAAATGGTACCTTGTCTTTGACTCTCTCCTTGACCTCACCCCACCCCTCTGGCATATCCTATTCCCCTTACCCTATTTCATTTTCTTCCCAGCACTTACCACCTGAAATATTATACATTTATTTGATCATTGCTTTTTATTATCTGTCTCCCCACACTAGAATGCAAGCCCCTTGAGGGCAGGAACTTTGTTTCATTCACTGATGCATCTATAGTACCTAGAACAGTGCCCAAGACATGCGAGGCACTCAATAAATATGTTTTAAATGAATGAGTGTATTATGTATAATAGAATGAATATGAGAAAATTGATGACTATAATTTGTCACACTAATAGAGCAAAGAAAAAAAATTACATCGCTATTGATGTAGATTCTAAAAAGACATCTGATATTTCAGCTGGTTCAAACACTGAATAAATAAAAAATATAACATCTCAACATGAGAAAGAATATCTGTTCTTCCAACAGACATCATACCTTACAACAACATTCTCATTAAAGTCAAGAACAAGGCTAGAGTATTCATTATTATCAGTATTTTTAAATATAGCTCCAGGATATTTAGTGAATGGGGCACTAGCAATAACAATTGCAAATATATATTAGATGCTCCTTTGGGCACTGTTCTAAGTCCTAAGTACTTTATATGTATTACCTATTTTAATACTCACAACACCTGAGGTGATATGAGTATGTTCCCATTATCGGGGACACAGAAAAGTTAAATAATTTGCCCAAGGGTATCCAGCTGCATAGCTGAGCTAGAACGAGAACCTAAGCAGTCATTCTGTACTAACCATTATGCAGTACCACCTCATAAGAAATCATTTAGATAAAGATGCTATAATGCTGGAAAACAAAGCAAATTTATTCTCGCTCTAGCTGGTATTATTGTCTACCTAGAAAGCCCAAGGGAATTAAGAGAGAAAAAACTACCAGAAGTAATTAGAATTGAATATGGTCAGTCATAAGATGTATATACACTAATCAATAGCTTTTCTATATTCTAGCAATAAACACTTCTAAAACGTCAAGAAAAATATATCCCATTCCCTAAGGCAAGAAAAATACTTTAAAATAAACTCAACATCAAATGGAAAGGATCTATATGAAGAAAATGACAAAACTTTATGGAGAACCCAGTAAGAAATTTTGAATAGAGAAATGTCCTATGTTCATAAATGGATAGATTTGGTATTAAAAAAGATGTCAAATGTCCACCAAATTAATTCTGGAGTTATTGAAATTAAAATAAAAACCCCTACTGCATTTTTTGGAACCTTACAAAAATTAAATTGGTGAAAATAAAGGCAATTGTGATAAAGGGAGGACTGCGTGTTATTCATAGCCAATGGAATGTGAGTAATGTGCATCACTTCCAGCCTAGTCCACAGACACATTCCACGTGATATTCTTCCATGCGTGTTTCCCTTCCAGCCCATAAGAGGAACTTCAAAGCCACATTCTGAAAATGGCAGAACTTTGGTCAACTTGAATCACAGAATCTGAGAAGTCTACCACACTAACCTGTTCCTGACTCAGAACTCCATGGAATAATATTCAGAAAGCTAGGATGCCAATTCCAGAAAAAACAGATCAAAATTTAAAATCTCAGGAATAGTATAAGCTGTACTCTCCAAGAGGATGGCCATTAGCCACATATGGTTACTGATAATTTGAAATGGTTAGTTTCACATATTCAAATGATAGTATTTTGGATACATTTCATTAAATAAAATATTATTAACTATTATTAAAGTTAATTTTAGCTATATCTTTTCAGTTTTTAAAATGTGGCTACTATAAAGTCACATGTGGTTTACATTATATTTCTATTATACATCTGGTTTACAGTATATATAAAAATGTATATTATTTTCTAAAGAGAATATTTAGCATAGGTATTTTAAGTGAATCAGGAAAATATACATTAATTAAATGCTGGAAGAATTATTGAGTGACTATGGGGGTAGGAAAAGAAAAGTCCACTATTTGAGGCCACATACTAAAATATCAGATAAGTTTAAAAATGAAGTAATAAAAGTATTAGGAGAAAATGTAGGTGAATATTTACAAAAGTTCTTGTGCTGAAAAGAGTATGCCAAACATAAAATTAAAAGTGAAAAAAATGGCCTTGATAAACTTGACTGTATAAAATATTAAAATTTTCAATATTATCAAATAACATGAAAAGCAAAATTGAATGTCACATGAAACATGGGGCTATATCTGCAACAAATGTGACAAAGAGCTAATATGCTTATTTTATAAAGAACTCTTAAAAATCAGTAAGAAAAAGAACACTCCAATAAGAAAATGTGCCAATAACATGAACAGCCAATTTATAAAAGGAGACACAGAAATGAAAAAGATTCCTAGTAAAAAAGAAATTCAATCTTAGTAGTAATCAAAGAAATGCAAATTAAAATAGCAATTGCCAAGGTTCAAAAAAGAATAATATGCAATGTTGGCAATGAGTGCTCTCATATACTGTTATAAAGCTCTAAATTGGTATGATCTTTCTGGAGGACAATTTGGCAACATGTACAAAAGGCTCCAAAATGTGCATACACTATTTCTAGGAATTTATCCTCTGAAAATAATCAGAGATGTTCATACAAAAATACAAGTATGAGTTTATTGCATTGCTGGTTTGCAATCAGGAAATATTGGCAACTACCTCCATGCCACGGGAGCTTCTCCTTGCGTAATTATGGCATGCCCATAGGGTAAAATGTTTTCAACAGCTATTGAAAAAAAAAAAAAACAGCAACAGAGAATATACATCTACCTCCTATGCTGGCCCAAACTCCCCCAGATGGCAAAGATTTTTTTTAAGGGGGCAAAAAATTCTCTAGTGGTTCTGGAAAGCCATTAAGAAAGACCATCAATGAGCAGAATATTTGTAGAATTACTGGAATATAGGAAGGGTGGGCACAGATTGTAGGATAAATAAAACTGGAGGAAAATGCAACTCAAAACACATCAGAGGGGGCCAGGCCCAGAGTGGACAGGCCATGATGAGACACGGTGGTGGAGAGTATCTGCTGGCATGGGGAAACATTCCCACTGACTTGCTAAATTAAAGGAGCCATTTCTATATTAAGAGCAGGTATTTGTTTATATATGTTCATTTATATGCACTGAAGAAACTGTCAAGACATATGCCTGTAGATGTTAACAATGACCTTTCAGTGGCCCATTTTTCATTTTCCTTCGTGCTCCTCTGTGTCTTCCAAGTGTTCTGCATTGAGTACATATCAATATTATGGTTAGAAAACAATAATTAGCATTTTAAAATAAAAAAGCAAAAATAAAAACAAAGAGAATTTGAAATTTTTATGTAAGAAAGTAACTACGGTCTTATTATTTTTCTTTTGAAGCATTGCAGTAAACCCCTGGCTGGTTTCCCAGACTCTAGGCTGCTTGTCCCACTCTGCCCTCAGGATTGCTACCATCTCTCACCCCCTATTTAAAGACCTTCTGTGGCTCCCTACTACCGACAGGTAAAGTCCAAACACAGAGGCATGCAGGGCCTTCACCATCCTGCCTTCCTCCCAGCCCGTTCTCCCACTTCTCACCCTGCACACTGAGCTATCCAGTCCTAACAGACTGTTTGCCAGTTATGAAAGGCTCCACATGCCTTCCAACTCCACTCCTTTGCTCATGTTGCCTGGCATTACCCAAGCCTGGCAGATGGGCCTTGGGGAAAACTGCAGCCAGAATCAACTAGAATAGCTCTGTGGACCTACACACTACAAGATGCACTGCCCTGTTAGACAAATATTCCGGGAAGTGCAGTAGGCACAGGTGTGGAGGGACAGTGCAGGCCTCTGAGATTCAAGGTCTGGAAGTAAAAATTAAATGCAGAATCCCATGGTGAAAATTCCAGGGGGCTGTGAAAAGGTCCCCTTGAGACATGGATTTGTTGGTCTGTATATCCACCTCCTTGCTTCCATGTGTGTGTGGAGGGGGAGAGGGGAGGGGGTGGTTGGAGGTTGGAATACTGGCCCAGACCTTCGGCCTCCTCTCCACAAGGGCAGGCACAAACCTGGGTAAACACCCACACCTGCTACCTCTTGGCTATGAGACCTTGGCAAAGTGACTTGATCCTTCTTAGGCGAGTCCGCGCTACAAAACAGAGACAGTACCACGCTGGATGACTGGATGTCATCACCTGCATGAGCAGGCATCCTGTAAATGGCAGTTGATGATGTCATAATTATATTTCCCTACCTGGTGCAAGAGCTGCTTCCCAGGGCTGAAGTCATGCTCTGGGAACCGGGCCCAGGGCCATGCAGGAGGCCTGGGGAATGTCCCTGGTGAGGGCTTTGAGGTCACTATGGATATTCAGGACCCCTGCCCCCCGCCCCCCGAGACTTCCAGGATCTCCTTCTGGGCCCTCACTCACTCGGTGTTCCGGGACCCACTGGCCTGGGTGGAGCATGTATTTATCTAATATCACAGCCCTGGAGAGCTGAGAGTGGCTTTCACCCAGCCGGGCATGAGCCCTGGTGCTGGCACCACAGACCCACAGCCAAGCACCTGTCCGCTCTGAGCAGGGTCCAGGACCACTCCTTTCTTTTAAGAATTGGTATGTGTGTGGTGGGAGAGTGCTGAGCTCTGAGGACCTGGCATGGAGGGTTAAGGAGGAAGCACCCACTAAGCCCTAGGGCAGTGATGGCGAACCTTTTGAGCTCGGCGTGTCAGCATTTTGAAAAACCCTAACTTAACTCTGGTGCTGTGTCACACATAGAAATTTTTTTATATTTGCAACCATAGTAAAACAAAGATTTATATTTTTGATATTTATTTTATATATTTAAATGCCATTTAACAAAGAAAAATCAACCAAAAAAATGAGTTCGTGTGTCACCTCTGACACGCGTGTCATAGGTTCGCCATCACTGCCCTAGGGTCTTCCTCCCTCACTTTGGATGGGGCAGCCATCTCTGACTCCACTATTTGAAGTGGAGGGAGGAGGAGAGATAGTGGGCCATCTCTCCCAAGAGCAGAAGCTTTGGGCTAGAACAAGGCACTCAACTTGGAGATCTGCTTTTTGTTCAAAGGATTCGCCACCACAGCCACCACTGGACAAAAATCCCTGGATGCACTCCCAGATATGCCCCCAGGGTAGCAGGAGCACTGGAAACTGTTCTCACCCCATGGGGTCTTCCCACTCTGGAGGGATGGATCTGGCAAGGCACTTGCTACACTCTCCCTGAGGGTACTCACATGAAGGAAGAAGTGTTGCGTGAACCCCAGAGTCAGCCCCATGGAGCCCAGGCCTCAGAAGGCGGAAGGCCTGTAGAGCCCATTCTTGATCTTGACGTGGAGTCTCTACCTTGAACATCTGCATGGGACCAGGGCTTTAGGGAAGAACCTATTGCCAGTACTACCCTCCACATGTCACCCACCCCCATCTGTTAAATGAACCGGCAACCCTGTGTACTTCATCCATCCCAGTGATCCCCAAACCGTAGTGTTACTTACACCCCCTTAGGGGCAGTATCACTGCATAAGCACACCAACTATGTGCTTCTAGCCTAAACAACCTCACTTTCCAAATGCCAAAGAGGCTGCTACAGAGCTGTGGTGTGGGCAGGATGGATATGTATGAAGCAGTCCCTGCTGGCTGGCCCCCAGCCGGTTTCTCCCAGAGCCGGACGAAGAGCCAAGAAGGAGAGGATGTTTCCTGCCTGTGGACAGACAGCTAAGTCACCTAAGAGCATTAGAAAGTTCTTTAGAAAAAAATCTGGGGCACGAATGGGACACTAGTACCTTCAGGATTAAGATCTGATCAGTCAGGAGCCCCCTCCTGCCTCCTAATGTTTAGAGGATCTTTGGATATGTGGGCTGCACAGGTGATCCTCCCGCCTGGAGGGAAGCCATGGACATGGACCAGAGGTGGCACAGTCCTCCCAGCGAGCCTGGCCCCTTTGTTAGTTAAAGCAGACTTAGGACCATAGTGGCCTCAGCTGAAAGCTGCCCATTCCCCCAACACAGGGGTTCTCAAATGCATCAGAGGGTCCAATTCACAGGAACTCTTCTCACCCCCATGGGGTCTTCCCACTCTGATTTGCTCAAAATAAAATGTTTCTCAAATTTGCTTCTCTAATGAATTCCCAGGTGACAATGACACTGATGCTGTTGATCCAGGGACCATACTTTGAGAACCACTGCTCTAGAGAAGGAGATCACCTACAAAGAGAAGATTCTGAGATGCTGAGAACTCAAATGAACCTCCCTGGATGATGAAGCCAAGGAAAATCACTCAGATACAAACTACAGCATGTGCATTCCCAACGCCACCCAGAGTGGCCACGTGGTAGGTCCCTGGTCACTGCTGGTTCCAGTAAATTTTCCACTGAGATCTCTAGAAAAATCCCCACTAGAAAACAATGTCATATCCCAGAAAGACCCAGTTAAGAAGCAGCAGCAGCACGGCCTGTGCTGGGTTCCATGGGAGTGTGACTTGCTGACTTGGCCAGCTCCTCCCTTTGACCCGATGGCCCCTGGTGACGCGGCACAGGGGCTTGGATTTATCGGCACCCCTCCCACCCGCATCGCACCATCGCAGGTGCAGGCCGACTTAACACGGCAGAGGGCCTAATGGACAGAGACACCTTCTTGAACGTACATATGCCAGGTAGCACGCAGGGTGAGGGGCCGAGAGGTCAGTGTGGCTCTTGTCCTCAGGGGCCTCCAGTCCTGTGGTGGTGGGTGATGGATGAGGAAGCAGCTGGTCTACTACACTGCACTGTGCAAGGAACTGGCACAGGGAGGAGCATGGAGGCAGCACCCCTATCCAGCCCGAGGGGCCACGTTGAGTCACGTGTGGCAGAGGATGTTCCCACACAGAGAGAAGCCAGCACAGAGGTGTGGCTGGACCAAAAGAGAAAGGGGCTGAAGGTGAGACAAAGACTGTGAAGGGTCTCTCCAGCCACGCTGAGGAGCTCAATCCTGCTCAGAGCAGCAGGGAAAGCTGGTGACTCTAATAAGGTTGGCTCCTAGATCAGATGCAAGCACAAGGCCCCCTGTCCTCCACTGCAGAAGTGTCCTCCAGACATAATAATAAGCAGTAACTTTAGAGGAAGGGACCAGAGGCCCCTTTGGTGGGTCAGATGGTGACTGGCCAGCAGGGAGGACTTGAAAGGGCCAGGCAGGGCTGTGGAAGGCTGAAAGGGCAGGTGCTTTCAAGGGGAAGCTCTTGCAGATGATGCCCTTTTGGTCTCGGACAGATCAAGGGCCTCGGTGGGTCCCGACACTTGGGGGAGGCCTCTGGCACAGAAAGGTCAGCCCCAGAAAGCTCCAGATCACTGAGGACCAGTGACTGGCAGGGAGTCGCCAAGCCGGCTTGGAGGGTGGGGAGGGAGGGAAGTGATGCTAGTGGCAGGTATAAAACCAAGCCACACAGCTGGGCTCCTGAATGGGGGTCAGCTATGTGCTAAGAAACCAGATTCTAGATGATAAAAAATCTAACAGCTATCCCTTGCATGGTGTTCATTATGAGCCAGGCACTTCTCTTAGCACATTAGGTTTCTGAGCACATTTAATCCTCATGACAACCCTAAGAGTTAGCTAGCACTGACATTATCCACCTTTTCAAGATGAAGAAATGGAGGCATAAAGGGGTAAATAATTCTCATGGCTCCTCCCTTGGGAATGGCAAGATCAAGGTCAATAACCAGATCTCTCTAAGTCCTCATCACAAATTCTTTAAGCTAGTAATGATTTTTAGAGTCAACTGGCCCATCTCCCTTAACTTATAGAAGGGGAAACCGAGTCCCAGAGAGACTGAGTGATTTGTCCCGGGATACATAGTTGGTTAATTGCATCAAAACCTGGAAGCCTGAAGAATAAATGATAGGACCTGGACCTGAGGGGAGAGGCCTAAATACCCATGTTATTCTCCGCTGGTCCTTCCAGACACTGGTGCTCACTGCCTTTATTGCCACCCAAGCCCTGCCTCCATCCTGTGCCTGAAGTGCCCACATGGGTGTCACTCTGCATTCTGGCCTCTGACTTCTTTGCCCCTGGTTATCTCTACCATCACTCTGCTTTAGCTATTCACGCACAGCCAGGGCCTGGGTCCTCAATCCCTACGTCCTCTTCCAGCTCTGACCACAGCCTCCCCTCCTTCCAGCTCCCTTACCCCCACATCATCAAGTTTGTAAGAGACTTCCAGGGCCCCACTTCTTCCAAGCCCACAGTTCACCTGCCTGCCTACCCCTCTCCATCTTGGGGCCCTGGACCACCCTCTCAGCAGCACCCTCAATCTTCACCATCCATACCCACTCTGTCTGCCACCTGGCAGAGTCCCAGGGCTGGGGCAAGGCTGTTCTCCACCTTCTCCATCCTCCTCCACAGCCACCGGACTGCTGAAGACAGTCACACTGCCAAGCAGACTGGGTTGCTCTGAGTGCAAGGGCTCCCATCACTAGAGGGCATCATTTCCACCCTGCATCCCTGAGCCAGTGGTGAAGGACGCAGTACTGGGGGCACACTGAAATCACCCGGAAAGCCTAAAAGCGTTCTAATTCTGGGGTCATTTCATGTAACTGTTCTGAGGGCTGGCCTGGGCACCAGGATTTGTAAAGCTCCACTGGTGATTAAACAATGTACCCTATCCATATAGGGGACTACAACTTAGCTGTATAAAGAAACAAACTTCTGATACATGTACATGGATAGTCTTCAAAAACATTGTGCTAAAAAGAAGCCAAGCACAAAAAAATACATGTTATATAATTATATGAAAATTTCAGAAAAGGCAAAACTATAGCGCAAGCAAACAAACCTGGGCTGGGGGCAGGACTGATGACAAACGGGCATGAGAGAACTTTTAGTGATAGGAGTGTCCTAAGATTGGGCTGTGACGATGGCTGCACAACTATTATAAACTTTCTAAAAATAATTGAACTGTATACTAACAATGGAATGAGTTGTATGCGATATAAATTATCCCAATAAAGCTGTTAAAAATGTGGGGAAGGGGAGAGGGAAGGGAAAAAACCCAAGTTATAAAATTTAAATGTTTGTGTTAAAAATAAATTCCCCTGGTGATTCCAATGAGCAGCCAGAGTGAGAAGCCGATGAAGAAGGCCTGATACCTACTGACCCCGGCCATGTTCTTTCCTCTCTGGCCCTCGACAGCTCAGGGCTTGGCACATCACAGGCCACATCATTATTTTTTAAGTGAATGGATATGCATTTCTAGAGTCTGTCTCATGAATAGTGGCAAAGAGAATGTCCATTTAATAGCACCAAGTATGCATAAGTCTTTCACTTATGTTTTCTCATTTCCCAGTGCCTGTGAGGTGGGACTAAATCTCCCTATTTTACAGAAGGGAATCTGGGATCTCATTCAGGTGAAGTGAACTGCCTGGTGTCTCACAGCCATTGCTTGGCAAAGCTGGGCCTAGAGACGGGCACATCTGACCCAAAGCCTGAGTAGCCTCTGGGTCACCACCCACTGGCCTTAAATCTCAGTTGTCCTGGGTTCGAAGGAGCAGCTGGTCCCAAGGTGGGATGGCCCTCAACTCTTCCCCCCTTTCAGTCCCGATGTAATGAGCTCCTTGTTACTGAGGTTTTCTCCCCAGCTCCCTCCAGCTTCAGGATTGCTTTCATTTGACATTCCTTCCAGTGCACCAGTCCGGAACAGAAGTGCTCGATGCTGCAGATCGACCAGTTTCATAAAAGGAATCCAGTTTCCTTTGCACTCACAAAAAGCTGTTAGGCCCTGGCGAGTTTCCAGGGCCTGCACTCCAGCGAAGCAGCCCAGACATCAGGAGGGGGATGCCAAAGCCCTTGGGCACAGAGAGGAGTCAGCTGGGCGGAGAGATTTAAATCGAAAGGGGTTCTTGCCAGCAATACCACCAAGCAACATCCTGTCCTCAGAAAGGAGGTTTCCCTCTGATGCCCTGAAACTCGGCTGAGGGCCCCCACACAGCTGTGCACGGAGGGAGATGTGCTACCAAACTGTCAATACCTGACCCCAGTGGGTGGGGACAGCATAATGGATAAAACACTGACCAGTACTCCGGAGGGGAGGTCCGGGCTTCCAACCTCAGCTGGGCTCTTCACCAGCATGTGCCCTGGGGCAAGAGGCAACCCCCTCTGCAAGCCTCAATTCCCTCCTCTGTCAGCTGGGAACCATAACTCCTCCCTAAAGGGTGGTTGGCAGTGAGAGTGTTAGGGAATCCATAAAGCACTCAACCAAGCCAGGGCTGAAAATGTAATCTCTTTAGGTCAAGGCTTTCAGGTTTTTCTACTCTTCTGGGTCACATGCAGTTCGCTTGTGACTTCAGGAAGTTATGGATGGAAAGAAGGAGCAATGGGAGTCTGGAATGGGAGTCTGGACCAGGATTTAGTCCTGACTTTTTTGTGAACAATCTTTCCTGGCTTCAGAGATGCTCTGAAACCCTGAACGTTTTCCCATCCCCTCACTGGGCCTCAGTTTCCCCTTTTATACAATGAGGGGGTTAGGAAAGTGTCTCTAAGGGCCCCTCAGGCTCTGACAGCCAAAGACTCTATTGGAAGAAAGCAGGTCCCTCCAAGTTGCTGCAGAGTCCCATGTTAATGGGGCCACAGACTGGCCTTCCCCATCCTCCCCCTCAACCAGTCTCATACTCATTTCAGAACATTTGTGGCTGCCTAACTAAAGGGCAGTCTTTCAGCAAAAGCCTCTTCAGTGTTTGGCAATGAGTCGCTCCTGCGAGAGGTCAAGTTTTCTTTGTGCCTCACCCTAGGGACTGAGAAGCAGAGAGGTGGGAAGAGGGGGGCCAGTCCTGCCTGGGAAAAGCATGCCTTGTTTGGTTAACCACAGAGGGTGGGGCCAAACACTTAGGTTTTTCAAGCACCTCCCCAAACACCCCTCTCTGTGCATGAACTTTACAGTTGCCAGAGTTCTTTCAAATCCATGACTCATCAGATTTTGGTAAGAATCCTGAAGGGATAGGGGAGGACATCGCAGCTGAACGAAGAGAGGTGACTTCTCCAAGGTCAATGCATCGAGTGGCCTGTCCCTCCCCTGGGAGAGATGGGCAGAGCCGCAGAAAGGTAAGTGCAAGGCTGGAGTGGAAATCAGTTCTAGTAATTCCCAGCCCTTTCTGCCCCCACCCTCCTGCCAGAATGGGTGGGCCCTTTCCAACTCCTCCCCCTGAGGTTGGCCTGGGCATCTATCTCTCGCCTTCCTCCCCACTGGGCTCCGTGTTTTCCTCTTGGGCATCTAAGCACACCTGGAATGTCTTGCTTTGCTGGGAGGCTCCAAGTTCAAGGAGACAGGAAAGTAGGAACTATAAGGAGAATGGGAAGAAAGACAAGAGACAATTTTGCCCTCATTTGAGTGGGAAACCTTTTTAAACATTTGATAATATCCACTCTTAGTAAGGATGTGGGGAAATGGAAATTTTCAAACACATTGGTGGGACTAGAAATTGGAACAGCCTTTCTGGAAGTCAATTTATCTCACTATTTTAAATGACTCAGTAATTCCACTTCTAGAAATCTGCCAGGTGGGAAGGTGTTGGCTGTGATGTTAAAAAGCTATACACATCCATAGGGGCCTGGTTCAATACATTATCATCTATCCATCTGACAGAACACCATGGACCATTAATAAGCATGAGATCAATCAAGACTTCTAAGATCTGTTGTAAAATGAAAAAAGCAAAATCTACAGTATGACATCATTGAGTTTAAATAAATATAATGAAAAAAAAACTGGGCAGATGAACACTGAACTGAGAGTGGGAGAGGATGTGGGATTTAGGGCAATTAGCAACCTTTTTATTTTTTTACTTTATATTTTGGCATTTTTTTGTTTGTTTGTTTGTTTTTGTGTTTCAAGTGCTACAGATGTCCTCCATTCCCGCCCCCGCCCACCTCCCATTAACCCCTCTACCCTGTCATGATTTTTAGATGGTCACTACAGCATCAGCAACAAGGACAACAAACCTATAGGGGCAGTGAGGGAATAAGCTACAGGATTTAGCCAAAGGCACAATGAAAGGGAAGGGTTCACTCCTGAGCGATCTAGAACGGAGGTTTTCACCTGTCCCATGCACAAATTCCTCAGCCACCAGCTCTGTTTTGTCAAAGGTAAAAGGACTTTGGTCCTGCTAATAAATGTCTGCTTAAAAGCCCTGTGATACTGCCCATCCCTGATTCAGCCATAATGCCAGTGCCTGGAGATGACAGCGGCCAACAGGGAGGTGAGAGCTTGACCCCTCAGCAAAGCATACCTCGGAGAATCTCTGCACGTCCTGGGTTAGTGTGCCCACTCGCTTCCACTGGAAGTGCTTTAGCAGCTTCAGGATGGCTGGATTCACCGCATTGTCTGACGGGACAGTTCGGAAGAAGTAAGGGTATTTTTTCTTATCAGCCAGGACAGGTGTGGTCGCGGCAAAGGAAAGCTGAAAAACACAAAAGAGAGAACACTTTTACTGGTGGGCCTCACTGCTCTGAGCCCAGGATCTTTTGGAGCAGAAGAGAGCTTTAGTTCTGATTTTGGCCCAAACACACAGGGCAAGATATTTTTAAACCTTTTTATTATAAAAGTAATGCATTATGATGAAAGAGAATATTTAAAAAATGCAAAATACGGAGAAAGAAGGAAGAAAAATGAGCCAATATTTTACCCCTCACCAAAGAACCACCATTAATATTGTAGTCTATTGACTTCTGGTCTTTTTTCCATGCACATTACTTCTAAAAAAAATCCTGAGGTCATTCCACATATGTAATTGAACTGTTTCTCTCCACCCCCCTCAGTCCACACACTTAGCATTATCACACAAGTACTCAGCCACCCTATTAAAAACTCTTTGTAAACATTTTTACAGCTGCATAATATTCTAGTGTATGTAAATAAACATCATTTATTGAATCATCTCTAATTGGGGGGCATTTAGATTGTTTCCAACTTGTCATTGTCATATTATTCTGCAAGCATCCTTGTGCACAGCATTTTTTTTAAAAATTTCAGTCTATTTCTATAGGATAAAAGTCTGTGATGTAAAATTTCCCAGATAAAGGATATGCGATTTTTAAAGACTCGATCCTTACTTCCAAAAAGGATTGTATCCATTTACATACCCACTAGCCAGGTATGATTAGAGAGCCCATTTTACCACATTCAACAGAGGAACTAAAACATTATTTTAATTTTATAATGATTTATCCCTGAAAAACTGGAATCATATTGCAATCATTGGTTATGCATAATTAATCTTTTTCCATGTGGTCATTAACCAGTAGTATGTTCTATTTCAGGAATTTGCTTTTTCATGTCTTTTATTTTCTGAGTGGTATTCTAATACTTTTCTTATTGAGTTTAATGAAGACTTTTATATGTATAACGTTCAACTCAGACTGTTACAGTTGCTGTATCCCAGTTTGTTTGCTTTCCCATTTTGAGTGTGTATTTTAATTTATACTAAGTAGTCAAATCTGCTCCTCTTCCCTTTTATTATTTCTTCTTTTTAAGTGCCAGTAAGTTGCTAACTTGGATTTTAATGATGTCCTACAAGGCCTAGCTCAAATGTCACCTCTTCCATAACACTTCCTCTGATCTCTGCTCTCCCTTCCCTCGGCCTAATCCACAGAAGGTGCCTATCAACCTTTTTGATCTTTGCTGTGTGATGGTGGGAGAATGGTATCTTATAGTTCTAATTTGCATTTACCTTATTATTAGTGAGGGTGAGTATCTCCTTCTATGTTTGAGAGCAATTTGCATCCTTTGCCTGTTTTCCAACTGGGCTCATTTTACGGATCAGTTGGTAGAAATAATCTTTTCTATTAAGGAAATTAGCCCTTTGTGATATAAGTTACTAATTTCTCTCCCAGTTGTATACCTTTTCTTTTGATGTTTCTTATAGTGTCTTCTACCATATGGAAATTTTTTTAAAAAATGTGGTTGAATTTATCTACTTTTAAATTTTATGTCTTCAGGTTTGGTGTTGTATTTCCCACTCTAAGATTATAAAAATTGCTTCATGGTTTCTTCTAATCTGTCATCTTTCCCTTCCTTCTTCCTTCTGTTCCCCTCCCTCCCTCCCTCCCTTGCTCCCTCCCTCAGTCCCTTCCTTTCTTTCCTTCATTTGTTTCATTTAAAACTTTGATCCAAAAAGGGCATGGTTGAAGCAAGCTCACTCTTTGCTACCACCAGCTTTCTTCCCAAACTTCCCAGGAGCAGCTCCAGATCTAATACTTCTCAGAGTCCAATTTCAGCACCCAAGGAAATAACATCCTGGCACCCTCAGGCACCAGCTGAAGATGCTCTTGTAACCTGAGGAAGCACTCCTTCTCCCCGCCCCCGCCCCCTCCCCCCAAGACTCTGGCAGAGTGGGGGCAGTGGAGATTTGTCCCTTTTCCTGATCTGTCTCAGAAGGCAGACAGCCACTACTCAGGATCCCTGGATCTCCTGTGTCCCCTCAGCAGCCTACACTGTTGGTGTGTGAAGCTGAACACACACCAAACAGCTCATCTGCTGTCACCTGGAACTAAGGAGCCCTAGAAGAACCAATTTTTAAGATCCTTAGAGACAGGGACACCATCCCAAGACTGGTAAAGGTCAAGGATAGAGTGGCTATTTAAAAATTACAACAAGGACCAATGGGAAGAGCCTGCAGAGAGGAAAATCCCAGCTGGACAGATTGAGGAACACTAGCATTCAGAGTTGTTCAGCAATGAAAGGCCTGCTGTTTAAAGTAGTGAGATCCCAGTGTCTGGAGGTATGCAAACAGAGGCTGGACCTTGACCTAGAGAGAACAGAGAGGGGCTTCAAGATGTCTATGAGCTCCCCAAAAACTGTATGAAAAAGCTGGTATGGGTGTGTATGTGCAGACAGACACAAAGTTTTCTGAAAAGAGGATCCACCACTTCCATCAGATTCACAAAGAGGATCTTAAAACCCAAACGAGATCAGCACTCCAGCATGCAGGTGATATTTAGGTCCCATAGTGAGCTCAATAAAAAGAAGCTCTGCAGTCCCCTAAAACCCACTGTTCATGATTTTTCTCAATATTAAAACAATTCGAGGCTCCTACAATTACCAGCACAAGAAGGAGCTATTAGAAAAATCAGGGAGCAACTATTTCAGGGCCTTCGATGGTGTATGTGCCATCACATCCCCAAAATGCTTTCCTAATACATTTTGGAAAATGTTGGTTTTCTGATGCGATTTCTGAATCACACTCCGGTTGATACTTTGCCATTATTGTCCCATTAGTTCCAGGTCCACAATTAATTGTTGCTTGAACAACCTCATATGTTTGCCCTGTAGGTAATTACAGTGGTTACTGTTCAGTGAATAAATGGTCCATTGTGTTTACAATGGGCTTGGAGTACAATATATGCCCCGGGTCTAAATCATGTTGGGTGCAGAATGTGAACTGGCACTGACATTTTCTGCACCATTTGAGACAATGCACACTTGGATTAGATGGCTTAGCATCACTGTTCCTCTGGCTTTCACCTCCTAAAACTTCCTTCCCTGGGCGAAGACTGCAGGTGCCTACTAGCACTGTTGGATTGTAGAAACCTGCAAAATCATCTAGCTCTGGGATGCTCTACCCTGGCTGCACACTGGAATCACATTGGAAGATTTTTAAAAATAGTAATGACTTCGTTCCACTCCAAACCAACTGAATCAGAATCTCCGGGCACAAAGGCTGACATCACTATTATTTTAAAACTTCTCAGGTAATTGTGATGCCCAAGGAGGGTGGAGAACCCCTGATATAGAGCAACACCCTTAGCTTTTTTTCTTTCGGTTTTATTTTGTATTGGTTTCAGGTATACAGCTTAGTGATTAGACAATCATATACTTTACATAGTGTTCTCCTCGATATTTCCAGTACCCCAAATGGCATTACACATAGTTATCACAATATTATTGACTATATTCCCTAATCTTTACTTAACTTCCCTGTGACTATTTTGTAACTACTAATTGGTACTTCTTAATCCCTTCACTTCTTTTACCCAATGTCCCCCGCTCCTTTCTGGCATTCACCAGTTCGCTCTGTGTCGCTCTGTGTCGATAAGTCTGTTTCAATTTTGTTTGTTCATTTATTTAGTTCTTTAGATTCCACATATAAGTGAAATTATATGGTATTTATCTTTCTCTGACTGACTTATTTCATTGAGCATAGGTACATCCATGCTATCCCAAATGGTAAGATTTCATTCTTCTTAAAATAAAATTTTATTGATTTCAGAGAAGAAGGGAGCGGGATAGAGAGATAGAAACACCAATGATGAGAGAGAATCATTGATCAGCTGTCTCCTGCATGCCCCACATGGAGATCGAGCCCATAACTCAGGCATGTGCCCTGACCAGGAATCGAACCATGACCTCCTGGTTCATAGTTCGACATTCAACCCCTGAGCCACTCCGGCCAGGCTTCATTCTCTTTGATGGCCAAGTAATATTTCATTGTATATACCACAGATTTTTTATCCACTCATCTACTGAAGGGCACTTGGGCTGCTTCCATATCTTGGCTATTGTAAATAATGCTGCTATGAACATAGGGATACATATATTCTTTCGAGTTAGTGTTCTGGGTTTTTACAGCTATATACTCAGAAGTGGAATCGCTGGGTCATAAGGCAAATCCATTTTTATTCTTTATATATTTTTAATTTTTAAATCCCCACCCAAGGGTATGTGGTTTTTTAAAACTGATTTCTTTAGAGAGAGAAGAAGGAAGGGAATGGGGGGTAGGGAGAGAAACATCAATGTGAGAGAGAAACATGAAGCGGTTGCTTCCCATACACACCTGGCTGAGGATTGAACCCACAACCGTTCTGGTGTATGGGACGATGCTCCAACCAACCGAGCCACCAGGTCAAGGCCCAAGGCAGATCCATTTTTAATTTTTTAAGGAAACTCCAAACATTTTTGCTAGTGGCTGCACCAATCTGCATTTCCACCAACAGTGCACAAGGGTTCCCTTTTCACCACATCCTCACTATAACTTGTCATTTTTTATTTATTGGTGATGGCCATTCTGACAGGTCAACGCCCTTACTTTTGAATAAGTAGGCTGAGACACAGAAATGGGGAGATATCGAGATACCCACAGTGGCCATTGAAAGAGAGAGAAGCAGCACTCAAATCCAGGTCTAAAGGACTCTAACAGTAGTGCTTTCTCCTCCTGATGGCTGCCCCCTGCCTTGCATGTGCTTGCCGGCCTTCCTCCCCCAGCACAGCCACTCAGCACCTTGAAACACAAGGCCTGTTGCATAAGGGCCCTAACTTGACAGACCCAACCTTTCTGGACTCTCCTGCCTGATTTCACACAATTGAGTTTATTTCTAAACACACTGTGATTGCGGCTTTGAGTTAATCCCTAAACCAAGGATTTATTTGAGAGTACTTTTAAATTTATTTTATAGTGTTGCTATTTCTAGTTTTATTGCATTGTTTTGAGAATTTGGCATGTACAGTGTTTGCTTTTGGACTTTATTGAGATTTCTTTTGTGGCCTATTATACAATCAATTTTTGTAGAAGTTCTATGGTGGCTGGAAAAACAGATGGAGTCTCTAGTTGTAAACTATAAAAATTATCAGGTTACTTATGTATAAGCGATAAAACCAAACTAACCAATTATATTATCACATGTTTTATATTTTTATTTACTTGACCTATCAAAGACTGAAAGATTTGTTAAATTTTTCTCCATTGTCTCTCACAATTTCTTCATGTTCTGGGTGGGGCAAAAGCAGGCTTACAATTGTTTGTATGGAAAAATAATACAATGAGTAACAAATAATAATACAAGAATAAACTCTGTTCCACATACTCACAACTGTAAACTTACTTTTGCCCCTGTATTTCAACAGTTTTTGCTTTACATCTTTTGATTTTATGTTGTTTTGAGCATGAATGTTCATTACAATTACACTGTTATTTTTCAGCAATGTATACACTTGCTTAGTACAAATATCAGGTGCTTAATAGATAATCATTGAGTAAACTGAGGATTAAAATATCTTTCAAGGTAAAATAAACCCCTTTGTCATTTCATTGTTTTGTTTTATATTATATCTTGCTTGGTATTAATATTGAAACCGTTACTTTATTTTTGCATTTGCCTGCCATAGCATTGATCCTCCTTCTATTGGTATTCTATTAAGATTGTTTTAAGTGTATTTCTTGAAAAGAGTACATGAATGAATTTTAAATATATATGCTTATTAATGTAATGAATACTTGGTTTTGCATTTGTCATCTTGTTAGCAGTCTTACTCTTGTCAAGGCTTCCTTTTTGTTTCCTTTGTCTGTTTTGATACTCAGACTATATGTCTACTCTTCTCCATTCTGGATATATTAACCTTGCTTCTTGTTTCAACCTTCTGGAGTACCACTTAATATTCTGAAGAATAGTGTGGGATGGAAAACTTGCCCAGAATGAGCCTCTATTGCTTTGACACATGGTAGAATTTAGCTGGGTATACAATTCTTGGGCTATCACTTTCTCCCCTTAAAACTATAAAGTAATGCAAAGGAAAAATCGGGGCTAGTTTGATTATTGTTCATTTGTAGGTATCTAGTTTTATCTGCCTGGATGCTGAAAAAAATTATTTTTCTTTATTCTTAGAATTAAAATATTTTGCCAAGATAGATCTGGCTGTGGAACTCTTTTTTTAAATATTTTTATTGATTTCAGAGAGGAAGGGAGAGGGAGAGAGAGATAGAAACATCGGTTGCCTCCTGCACGCCGCCCCCCCTCCCCCCCGCCACTGGGGATTGAGCCCGCAACCCAAGCACATGCCCTCGACTGGAATCGAACCTGGGGCTCTTCAGTCCACAGGCCGAGGCTCTATCCACTGAGCAAAACCAGCTAGGGCTGGCTGTGGCAGTCTTGATTTTACCTAGGACACTCCCTGTTCAATCTATACACCCAAGTCTTTTAATTCATAAAATATACACAAACATATAAATATATACTATTTATTATATATAATATAAAATATATACTATATATAGTATTATATGTAATATATAATACCATACTTACTATATATATTTGTATTATATTCATATATATTCTTTTCTGTCCTCCAAAACACCTGATTATCTGTGTGTTGTCTTTTCATTCTCCAAATCCATATCTGTCATATTTCCTTCCATGACTTCATTTCTTGGTCCTTGTCCTCTGCATTCTGGAAGAGCATCTTGTTTTATTTTCTTTTGTTACAGGGTATGAGCATATTGAGTTTCACTAATTTCTGGTGAAATGACTATACCATTCACAGGCGCAGTAGCAGGGCACAAGGTTTTCATCTCATCACATTCTATCCAATATTTGGTATTATCTAACATTTAAAAATATTTGTATTGATTTCAGAGAGGAAGGGAGAGGGAGAGAGAGATAGAAACACCAATGATAAGAAAGAATCATTGATTGGTTGTCTCCTGCATGTCCCACACTGGAGATCAAGCCTGCAACCTGGGCATGTGCCCTGACCAGGAAATGAATCATGACCTCCTGGTTCATAGGTCAGCACTCAACCACTGAGCCATGCTGGCTGGGCTTATCTGACTTTCTAATCTTTCAAGAATAAGGTGGCACTTCATTAGCACTTGACTTTTCTACCATTTGACTGCAATATATAAACATGTTAGCCATTCAGGTTCTTTGTTCTGCAGGTTTGCTGATTTGCTTTTCAAGAGCCTCAGTTTTAAGCTTTACTGTCTCTAACGTATTTTTATTGTGTTATTGACATTTTCAGTTTCCCAGTAATTTTTTATGATCATATCCCTTTTCACCCCACCCCCTTATCTCAGGCTATTTCATGGAGACCATGTTTTTTCTGCATATGATTGGGGTTACCAAACATCTTTCTAAACTTTTCTTCTTTATCCTACAATAGATCATTTTCAGAGGCAGACTCTTCCTTATGCTTCTTCTGGGTATTGTTTGCCTTTGATCATTTTTGCAACACTTTTTCAAAGCCTGAATGTTAGGTGTTTTCAATGTATTCATCCTCAAAAGCAAGCCGGTCTTTTTAGACATGACTTATCAAAAGACACATTATGCAGATTGTCCTTGGCCCTGTTTTCTGTCTACTTATACTGCAAGTGAGTATGCTTCTCAGAAGACTGGAGACGAAGTATTTGAGCACAGATTTTGGTGTCCAGCAGGCTCTCTTATGCTGTTCTACATTACTAAGGTGACCTTCCCCCCTCAGAGCCTGATTCCCTGGTACTCTGGATCAACACAGCACATCAACTCATACATTGCTGCACGGTTTTTCTTTCTTGTGCATATAACTTTACTTAGGAAGTTTCTGCTTCCCAGGATACAGTGCACTCCTAGTGCCCCTCCTGTCCTCTTCCTATCCAATTTTCCCCTTAGGAATGTATAGCTCTGTGTAAATTTAGAAAGACAGATGAGAATGAAGAGAAAAAGCATCTTGGTTGCCTCCAAGATCAGCAACTGTGAGTAGAGGCATGGCTGTCCATTTTCCTGATTGATAAAAGCCCTGGGTTCTCTATCTCAGATTGTGAGGGGAAGAAGAAAAAGTCTGCTCATTATTTCTAGGATGATTGCTCTTTTATGAGGCAAGGTTCAGAATTCCAGGAGGCAAAGTTTGGTAGGATTTTCTCAATCCAGTTCTATCCACTTTATAATTAGTGAAGCTTCCAAACTTCTGGAATGTCAGTGAATCTTAGGGCCCTTTGGTTCTTTGAGGTAGGCATTACCATCCATTCTACAGCTGAAGGAACTGTGGCCAGAAAGGTGACATAGCTATGCAAGGTCAGGATGAGAAATATGGAACTGGTCTTTTGACTTCATACCTACTTCTCTTTCTTCAACCAGCTCTGGGCTGTCAGTCCCAGATGATATAGGAAAATGATCCAGGTCTTGCTCCTCCTTCTGAGACCTGGTGACATAGGGAAGAGATGGCTTATTCTGAGGCTTCCAGATTCTCTCCAACATGGCAAGTTTCCATGGTGGGAACAGTTGGTCCTGGAGATTCTGGGGGACACGCTTAATCAGTAAGTGGGATGGGAAGAGAGCCATCAGCATCTCTCTCTGGGTGGGAAGCTCTGGCCTGCCACAAAACACTTTGTGATAATTTAGGGTCTGCATGTTGAACATGAAGTGCCCACGGGCAGAGGGAAGTGGAGAGCTGAGGCAACTACAAGGCCACTTTAGGGAACTGGGAAACCAGGCTTAGCTGCATCTCTGACTGTGAGAACAGGGCAAATCATTTTCCCTCTGTAGGTGTCTATTTTTCTCATTTCTGAAAATGATGGATTGGACCAAAGATTTCAAAGGTTCCTTGCAACCACAACATTTTATGCTTCTCTCTCCAACAATTGAGGGAAATGATTAAGGAGTTAGTTTTGTGTGGGCGTGTGTTTAATTTAATCTGATTTTATTCAGATAATTGCCACTGTGTCTCACTCCTCTTTGCAGATATAAACCTGGATAAAAAAATGTAAATATACCTCCCAACTTCAGAATCTTGATTAACTTCCCAACCACTGATGAATTGTTGCCTAAATGCAATTCATTCTTTAGCTGGTTTGGGGCCTCGGAGTTTGAGTTTTCTGCAGGAAGAAACCATTTTTCAGTGGCAAGTATAGCCAAGAGCGGCCCTATTTGCTAAATCCTAGGTGAGAAACTCCAGCCAGATGGGAGAGGGGAGAAATGATCGAGGCTTGCTCTTTTCTCTGCTCAGTTTAATCTTTTTCCATGGGTTTGCTGACTGTTTCTGTAATTAAATAAGGGAGGTATTTGTCATCTAGGGTTCCTTTCAGCCAAGATGAATGGGACACAACTTTCTCAGGAAGCTTCTGACAAAACCCTGTTTGTGGCCAGTGCCAGGATGTGTACAAAGGCACCAGGCTGTGTGCATTGGGAACTCGGGTCCACTTCAGGTCTGTGCCAGGTCACCGCTGCGCCCAAGCCCTGGAGAAACACTGTTTGGACACAAAGTGCCTCGACATAGATGCCTGTGAGATTAATGTGACGTGGAGCGGCTGTAAAGCACCTCCCAGTAAGTGAAGGGAAATGAATGAATGCCCGGCATTCGGGTGAGTTCTTGAGGCCCCACTCCCACAAGGGGCCTGCTCGAGCATCGTGCGTAGATTTGCTCTAAGGCTTGAAACCTCTTTAGTCAGAGAGAGAGTTGGGCTGGAACCACTTGGGGAACACTCGTCTCTCTCTCTCCTTCCAGTTGCTGAGTTTTAGTGTTTACTCACTCAGAGGCGCACAGCAGTTCAGCTTTTACCACCCACTCCCATGTCTGTATTCTTATTGGGAACGTATAGCCATTTGTGAGGGAGACATAGAAAACATTACTATCTCTGTGTCCCAGCGAAGAAACAAGCTCAGGCAGGTACAACTAGCAAGGGACTTGGTTGGGATATGAGCTCAGGTATTTGACTCCCTGAAGTTACTGCAGAATGAGCGTGGGGAAGCATCGCACGAAGGGCTTGGCATTCACTTTCTCATTTAATGTGCAAAACAACCCTATGAGACAGATACTACTGTGATCTGCATTTTTCAGATGTGGAGACTGAGGCTCAAAGAGGTTAAGTCACCTGCATTTGGTCACACAGCAAGCAATTGGCAGAGCAGAGGCTCTGACTTCACAAGCCTTCGCTCATTCCATAGGCTCCCATGTTTCTCTGTGAAAAACAATTTCCAAAACACATTCACTTCTTTAGTCTAACTTTGACCTTCACAAAGTCCCATGTTATAGGTAGAGTAGACCTTATTACCCTCATTTAATGGATGAGGAAACAAGCTCAGAGAGGGTAAGTGACTTCCTCAAATTCGCATGTTAGTAAGTGGCAAGGCTAGGACTTGAACCTGGGACTTTTGTTCTTGGCATACAGTTCTCTCTCAAACATGCAATGCTGCTTCTTAGGGAGGCAGTTGGATAAAAGCTGAGGAAGCAACTGGGACATTTAAAAGGAGGAAGAATAAAAAATAAAATTTGCTTAAAAGAAAAACAATCACTCCACATTTATGGCTTATTATGCTTTTGATCCCCCAAAATAGTCCAATTCAGTTATATGAAACCAAGCTCATAGATATATTTGATTTTTTTAAGAGAAAATTCTTTACACTTTTCTTTTCAAATTTCTATTATAAAATACAAACTACATAAATAAGTATATAAAATATGGATGTTCAGTTGAAGGAGTAATAACAAAGCCAATATCCAACTGCCCATCACTTAGTTGAAGAAATGGCTTTTATTTATTTGTAAACAGTAAATTGTAAAATAACTTAATTTTTTGGTCTCTAAGATACAATTTTTTTGTTATGTGTCATTCTGTGATTTTTGTTTACTTCATCACTCCCCTCTTCAAAATTTCTATCATTATTTCATTTAAAGAAGGTTGGAAAACAAATATTACTTCTCAAATTCTTTATTTTTCTTTTTTAAAGTAAAAAAAAAAAAACAGGAGTCAAATAGTGAAACAGCAAAACCAAGTCAGTGCTGAGAGAGCAGTTTGGCCCATAAGAGTTTGGGGGTTCAGTTTGGACAGGTTGGGTTCAAATGCCAGCCCCACTGCTGATAGGCAACTCTGAGAACATTACTTCAACTTTCGGGATCTGTCTCCTCCTCCGTAAACCAGGGTGTCACACCCCTGTCTCAGGGTGACTGTGAGGTCAGAAAGAGCAAAGGCACCCAACTTCTAGATTTAGAAGTTATGCGGTTAGATGGGATTTCTTGCAATTATGAAAGGCATTTTAACTTAACGGCTCTTTCCCTCAATAATACCACAACATAAGGAAGGCAGAGTGGTAGAATATACCCATTTTACAGATGAGAAGCCTCAATGAATGAAAGGTTTTGCTCATAGAGACATGGCTGCCCCCAGGCAGAGACATAATTCTAAATTAGGCCTTCTAAATTTTAATCTAGTGATTTTTAAATGGTTTGTTAATTTTTAAAAATGATTATATTGCTTGTCTAATTGTGTACAATTAGAATGTATGTCTTTAATTTTCTCTTCAACTTCTGGTAGAATGTTCCATTTCCCCCTCACAGCTGTGCAGGTGACAAATGCAGGAAATTAACAAATTACATTAGAAACCTCTTTGGTTTCCTCAGCTCCTTTGCACTTGGCTTTCAGCTGATGTCTTTAGGGGTAAGAAGCGCTCTCATGTGATCACAGCTGTGAAGCCAACTGCCTTTTAATTACCACACTGCAAAAATCATGTCTCCTCATGTCAATTTAGAACCTTTAATTAGTTGATAGGCTGAAATAGCATCTATGGAGGGAAAGGTATGCTGGGGCCCAGCTCGATGCTTGCAGTGGAAGAGGACTCAGCATTTTCATCTGCGGGATCTTCCCATCTCTCCAGGGCCACCTCCTACTCATCTGTCCAAACCTGTTCACAGCCACCTCCTCCAGGGAGCCTTCGCTGCTGTCCCTCAGTTCTCCTAGCACTATTTCTTCCCCTTTCTGTGGGAAGGCTAAATATCAGGGACATCAGAGCTCCAAAAGAAGGGGTCATCTTAGGTTCAATGTACCCTGTGAGCCAATGCCTTCCATAAGGAAGGGAGCAACAGGATGCTGGACTCTAGATCTCTGAGGTTTGCTTCATGGTCAGTCCTGGGAAAATGAAATTGAATCAAGATAAAAGATTCAAAGGTGCTTTCCAAGAATGTGAGGTTTTTTTCAGTAAGGCAGAGGAGGTCGTCCTGGACCAGTAGGACTGGGGCTGGGGCAGGGGTTAAAGGAAATGAAAATGGATGTGTGGCTATGGAGTACAAAGACCCAGTTCCTCTGTGTATCCGCTGCAAGTCTACCAGCAGTCTGTTAGGCCTCAGTTTCCTTACTTGTTAGCCCTGACTAACTCTCCAGGGCCCTTTAAAAAAAGAGAGAGAACTTATACATGAAACTATATTATAGGAAGTCAGTCCTTGTGCTAATGGACGGCAAGGGTCAGGAGGCTCAACTGGTCTGCTTTGCCCCACCTTTTCTACCACTCCAGGCTCCTTTCTCAGCCTGGCACTCCAGCCTTGTTTCCCAAAACATACAGGGCTCTCTCTCGTTTCCCTATGAAGAAGCCTTCCTAAACACTCCCACCTCCAGGCTAGGCCACCGCCATCAAGACCTTGCATTACAATTGCATCCTTACTTCCCTCAATAAGACTGCAAAATAAGAAGCACTCAAATACTTGTTGAACAAATGAATGCATGAATGAATGCAAATGGAGCACGGGTAATGTGTGGGTCCCAGAGGGAAAACTGGAATCAATGTCTGACTGTATCTGGGAGGCTGATATGGATCAATATAAAGTAGAAATATTTAATAATAAGATGTTCAAAAATGAGTCAAAACCTTGCAAAGTACTGAGTCCCCCATAACTGGAGGTATTGAAGGGGAAGCTCAAGAATCGTCTAATAGGGCCATGAAGGGATCCCCAAACCGGCAGGGAGTTCGCATTACTCAGGATTGTGTCTTGTGGGCACTGTTGGTGGCATATCCAATGATTTTTAGGTGAACCCAGATTAGTATTTTATAACTTAATAGGAATGCTTTCTCTTTATTTACCTTTATACTATCTTCTTAGTAAACGATACTACTTTTCCATTCATGGTATTTAAATAAAAGGATAAGTCAATTTAAATGAAAATACTAAATAAGATAATAATACTGGTGGCATATAGATTTGGCAGAATTAAGAAAGTGACATGCAAACGATGAGGTCTGAGAAAAAGAACTGCAGGTTCAGTAAGAAGTCTTACAAAAATATAGGTCCTCAGAAATAAAAATCTACTGAAATCTCCATCACTTTCCATTACATTAAGTCATAATATGAATTTAAACAATCTAGAGTGAGCTAGACTCTCACCTGGGCACTGGAGAATGGGCACTATCATAAGTACCAAAAAGAGTGTGGGTCTCTCAAATAAAAGAAATTAATGACATAGAAAAAAATAATTGTAGAAGTAGAAATGGCCTAAGTAAGGGGGTTATCATATTAAGCAATATCTGGAACATGCTTGTACTAAAAAATTGTTTTTATTTATCTGAAATTCAAATTTAGCTGGGCATCCTGTATACTACCTGGTAACCCTATGTAACCATCCAAGTCAGAAATGGCAAATACACTTGAGCCTATGTGATATTGTCAGCGGGGCCTGACAGTGGCTGCCAAGAGAAGGGGGTTAAGTCAGTGGACAGCATGTGGTGATCAATTAGTTATGTCTGCAATTAGCACAGGAAGGGGAAATAATAGCACCAACATCATTCATTTATCTGCCATCTTGGGCTTGTTTTACACTTTGAGGACAAGGGACTTGCCCAGGCTCACAGCCCAAGTCCACAGCTGGGCTGAACTAAACTCATTTGCTGCTCCATGCTGCCTGCTCAGAATCAAAACTGAATGCTCCCAGTGCCATGACTACATAATCCCAGGCTACCCTCAGCAAACGTGAACACCCACATCAGCGGCCAGGATGCACACCGCCAGGCAAACCCTCCACCTGATCCAATTCATCATCATGACTACATTTGAATGCCCTAGAATAACACCAAAAATGTGGAACAAAATCATTTACACTCAGAGAGTTCTGTTGAAAAAGATGTCATTGTGACAGAAAGCACTCAGGGGTCTGAACCACTGCACTCTTTCTGTAATACCTCAGGGCTTTTGGTAATACAGTTCTACATTTGACTCTTGGTAGAAACAAAAAACAATTATGCTTTATTACAAAGCAGATATTTCCCTTACTGTTATTGAATCGGAGGGGAGTGAATTAAATTTGGGGTTTCTTCTTCATCTCTCTGTTAGTCCCGCCCTCTTTCCGTGGGTCCCCTCCTTGTAAAAGTAAGGAGACAGCACGAGGTGGCTCTTTATTTCAGTTCTGAGACTTTGTGATTTTATAATTTGATGCTTAATTTACAAACCAAGGAGAAAGACTTCTTTCTTTAGGTGAGAAAATGAGAATTGGTGGACTAGAGACAACATTGCCAGAAGGGTTTTAAACCAGTCTCTTTCACAAAGATATTTAGCCTAATTCAGTGATGGCGAACCTTTTGAGCTCGGCGTGTCAGCATTTTGAAAAACCCTAACTTAACTCTGGTGCCGTGTCACATATAGAAATTTTTTGATATTTGCAACCATAGTAAAACAAAGACTTATATTTTTGATATTTATTTTATATATTTAAATGCCATTTAACAAAGAAAAATCAACCAAAAAAATGAGTTCGCGTGTCACCTCTGACACGCGTGTCATAGGTTCGCCATCACTGGCCTAATTGTTTATGTCTCCATTTGGATATTAGCCTTTTACTATCTGCTCTTCTTAATCAATCAAATTCATTCGTTCATTTTCTCATTCATTCAATGAAGACTTATTTTCTAGAAAAATTATAGATGCGTTTTCTCTTGACTTAGAAACCCCACTTCTAGGAATTCAGCCCCAATTTACACTGGCACAAATATGACACATAGCCAAGGTGATTGGAAACAATCCAAATGTCCATCAGTAGAAGACTGTCTATACACCCTATAGTACGTCCACACAAAGAAGTGCAAAGCGGCTGTAAAAAAGAATAAGGAATGTCATTTATAGATCGATAAAATAGTGAGTTCTGGGTCAAGTAAGTGAAAAAACAAGGTACGGAACAGCATATATAGTATGCTCCCTTTTGTGTAAGAAGGAAGTAAAGGAATAAACACACACACACACACACACACACACATACAATCTGCAAAAAGAAACACTGGAAGAATAAATTTTAAAAAACTAATAAAAATGGTTATCTATAGGGGTGGTATGGAACAGAACAAGCTGAATCAGAGCCAAGAATTCTCTACTTGTTGTATAGTTTTGACTATAGAATCATAATATAAAAGTTGTATACATCCTATATAATAAAAGGCTGATATGCAAATTGACCAAACGGTGGACCGACTGGTCGTTATGACACACACTGACCACCAGGGGACAGACGCTCAATGCAGGAGCTGCTCCCTGGTGGTCAGTGTACTCCCACAGGGGGAGTGGTGCTCAGCCAGAAGCCAGGCTCACGGAGCAACGGTGGCCAGAGCCTCTCCCGCCTCTGCGGCAGCGCTAAGGATGTCCAACTACTAGCTTAGGCCCACGGGGAGAGGGCACAGGCCGGGCTCAGTGACTCCTGAGTGCACAAATTTCATGCACTGAGCCTCTAGTTTAAAATAAAATTGTTCAATAAGAAGAAAAATATCAATCCCTAAAAACTTAAACAAAAATGAAGGCATTCAAATGGGAGGAAATGGTGGGACATCTGTAACACTCTCAACAATAAAATAAATTTTAAAAACAGAGTATATCAAGTTGCTATACTTGGTAGTCACACAGAGAAAAATCTATAAAGGACATTTGGACACATCTTTACTGTCCCCCCTCCCAACATAACACACACACACACACAAACATACACACAGCTCTTTGTGAAATATCTACAAAAAGTTGAAAGAACAGTACAATGAACACCACGTTCCTTTCACCATTCACCATTTTCCACATCTACTTTCTTCTCTCTCTCTAAATAAATATATACATATAAATATATACACTCACATATATACACACAAAGATACACATACACACATGCACACACATAATTTTTGGTTTTAAAGCATTTGAAATAAACTTATCAACATTTTGACACTTTACCCCTAAATAGTTCAGGATGCAGCTCCTAAGAATGACATTACATTTGTCGTTATCACATCATGAAAATGAGCAGAAATTCAGTATCATGTGATGTATAGTACACATTCAGATTTCTTCAATTTCCCAACAATGCTGTTTACATTTTTTAAAATTCAGGATTCAATAGATATTCATGCCTTGCATCTGGTTGTCATTTTTTTAGTCTCTTTTCATCTAAGAACAGTCCCCTGCCTTTCTATTGTTCTTACTATTTTCCACAACATTAACTTCTTTGAAGAATCCAGGCTGGGTGTAGAATGTCCTATATTTGTCTCATTATCTCCTTGTGGTCAGATTAAAGTTAAACATTTTGTTTAAAACATTAAATATATTTTCTAGCTCAGTTCAATAAAAACATCTAGAAGCAGTGAGCCCCAGTAGCAATGAGTATACCTAGCACCCAGATCTTGGTTTCTAACTATGATTCCTCACCAGAAAGAATCAGAATCCTTGGAGAAATGGCCCATTTAAGTCTAGGGCAGGTAAATGCCCAAACTAACTAAGGGCAGAGAGGAGAGGAAGGGCGAGAAGAGGGCAGGAGGAGAGAAAGAAAGCACTAAAAAGGGGAATGCTCTTTTGCAGAGAAAAATGCCAGCTTAAATGTAGAAGGAACACCAGAATTGGAAATGATCATTTGCAACTCCAAAGTAATTAATAGTGACTCAGGCAAGGACCATAAACCGATGCTAAAACCATTGGGTAAAAGATTGTGGGGAAATAGGATATTCACATGGTCTCAAAGTCTTACCCCAAAGATTAGTTAATAATTACTGAGAGGAAAAGGTACCTTCACAACAAACCAGCAGATATCACTTTAGCCAGTGATCAAATTTAGCATCATCAGTAATAGTTCAAATGTAGGCCTCTGGTGTGATGCACTGGGAAGAACATGGTATTTAAAAAGCGTAGCATTCTTGCCCAAACTGTTTAATCTGAATCTAATCAGGAAAAAATGATCAAGTCCAGATTTGGGATTTGTGGGACATTTTATACAACTGGCTTGGGCTTTTAAAAAAGATCAATATCCTGAAAGCAAAAAAACACAGGAACCTTCTAGTTTAAAGAACTGAGCACATGACAACAAATACAATGCAAGGTCCCTGGTTGGATTCTTGATCCCTTCTCACCCACCCACCACCCACAAATAAGTGGCAAAAAGGACATTTTGGTACAAGTGGTGAAATTTGAATACGGACCACATATTAGGTAATGTTACTGTTTCACTGTTAATTTTTTTAGATGTGATCATTATATTCTGGTGATGTAAGAGAATATAATTGTTTTTAGGAGATTCATGCTGACACATTAAGGGGTGAAGTGTCATTATGTCTGCAAATTATTGTCAAGTGCTTCAACAAAAAATGAGTGTGTGGAGAGGTGGGGAGGGGCCCAGAAAAGGAGAGGAAAGCAAACATGGCAAAATGTAAACAGTTGGTGGATCTGGGTAAAGGAAATATGATGTTCATTGTGTTTTCTTTTAACTTTTCTGCAGGTTTGAAAATTTTCAAAATAAACAACTGGAAGAAAATTTGGGATAGAGGTAGAAACATAAGGAGAGCAGTGAAAACACTCTGCATTAAAACATAATGTCTGCAACTGATTGAAATGGCATCCGTTTAATATATTTTTAAAGATCCGTGAATTCATAATGCTACTTACAGAGGGAGAAATTGAGAAGGGAAAAACCCAAATCAAAACAAAAACAATGATTCCTGGAGGTTCTCTTAAATTCCAGCCCAGACTCTGGGCTTCCCACCACCACCAAGGGAGATGTGGTCCCACCCTCACGGAGGGAGCCCACAATGATCAGACCAGCCTGGCACAGAATGCGAATTGAACCTTTGATGATGCTGCCAGGCAGATGGGTCTTAGAGGCAGTAATCTGGCTGGAAGGGCTTCCCAGGAAAGAAATGCTTAAGCTTAGAACTGAGGAAAGATTCCTTTTTGCTAGTCTAGGCTGCTGGGTTGGGCCACAGCTGCCCTGCTGTGCCAAGAGTCTCTGTACCTGTGACTCTAGCAATGGGCCTAGAGTTTCAGAAGACACCGAACATGAGAAGGGAGTCAGTCCCTGGCATGTGAAAAGCCAACGCACCATCTTAGAAGTGCTATGTAACAGCCAATGTAGGAACTTAGGGGACATTTGAGAAATTTATGCTTATATTGTCATTTGGGCATAATCTAACAGTTATCTACCTAGGACTGTTTTTCTCAAGTTGAGCACTTCTCGATTTATAAGCCTCTATCTCTTCATCATGGAAATAATAAATTATTTAATCTTCTTAGTAAACAGACTAAAAGTGAAAACCTTCTGTATAATTCAAAATGAAATTAGGCTATGCTCTATTAAAAAAACACAACCCATTCATTATAAAACCTCTCAGAGCAGAACTCTTAAGTCCTGTATGCTTGAAATACTTAGCATAGTTATTGATTTTCACTAACAACCAGTCCATCTATTTTCTGAATTCAAAAGAACCATTTATTTTTTATACATAACAAGTAACTGGATGAGTAATAGGTTTAAAAGTAGTGTGTGTGTGTGTGTGTGTGTGTGTGTGTGTGTGTGTGTGTGATGAATGATTTACAAGGAGAACACAGGCCTGCACTGAGAGGTTCACACCAGCCTGAGTTGTCATCTGCTGACAGGGAGGAAGCTCATTGCAGAGAGGGGCAGGGAGGGGCCCTAGAGACATGGAGGGAGCCTCCCTCCATTGCCTCCAGAGACCCCACTACTATGCCCTGAGGTCTGCTCCCAGCATTTTGTTTTCCTCATTCTGAAAAACAGGCCTAACTAGGATGATGCCTGCTCTCCCTTCCCCACAGTGTTGCCCTGAGGATTAAATGAAATTGTGTGAGAGGCAGTGCACCTGTGATTGCCAGCAGGGACTCTGGAGCCATTTAGACCTGGCAATCCCTTGGCACAACACTCAACTCCTCTGTGCCTCAGTTTCCTCATCTAGTGGAGATTAAGAGACATCGAACCTGAGAACTTGGCCTAACTGCAAGGCTGTTCCCACTATTCTACATGGAACTGCATGCCTAAGTGGTAAGTGGCTTAGGAACAGAAAGAGAACCAGGCCTCAGATCGTGAGATCCTAATGGAGGGAGTCATAGGCAGGACCCAAGAGAGAGAACAACAGGTTTAAGGTAGGTGCTGATGGCTTTAAGCCACAGGGGATATTGGGAATAATGGCATGACATTATCAAGGTTATATGGCTCATCAACTAGTCCAACACTCCCCCGTTACAATAGGAGGCCCAGGGAAGTCAAGGGTACACAGGCAACCCAGCTAGTCCCAGGGAGCGGATCCTAGATCTCAGGGTCCTGCCTCTGCCTGGGAGGTAGAATAGGTGGCTGTCTGGGTACCTGAGTCCTTGAGTAGGAGTCCCCAGGAGGGAGAAAAGTGAAGCATAGCACAGGGAACTGTGTGGGCATCATCTAAGGTCATTTCACAATCAGCCAGGGTCACGGATAAGGAGCTGGGACTGTGAGAAGCTAAGGAACCTGCCCAAGGTTACTGGCTAACACGTGCCAGAACCTAGATATGTACCCAGTCCCTTGGACCCCAAGCCCAAGAAATGCACCCAGTTATATTGGTATTGTAAGTTGATCAAACAGGTTAGCCCCTCTGTACAAATGGGCCCAAGACCATCTTATCACATGGGACAGAGAAGGGGCAGTCAGTGCTGTGTTATGACACAAACCCTGTGCTTTTGTTCCAGAGCACCTGCCCAGCAGCCACCAAGGACCCCAGGCCCTGCCTCACAGGAGCACTGCCACGGGCCTGGGGGGAAACAGGACATTTACAGGGGAAGATGCTCAGGCTCCAGCAAGAGGAAGAGGTTTGTGTAAGGCCCCCCATACAGGAGATGGCAGGGACCGACGGAGGCCAGGCGCCCTCATGTTGACCCAGTGCTCTTTCCTTTGGTCCTTAGTCGGAGCCAGGGGTCCCCTCTGGGTGCTCCTGGTCACTAGGGGGCTGGTGGTCTTACTGGCTGAAAGAGGCTCCCGGGTTAGTGTGTCAGACCTGGGCTGGAGCAGGACACACTCTGTCTGCACCGCAGCTTAACAAGAGTCCTTGTGATCCGTGATGCTGACTGCAGGGACATCCAGAGCTGGTGAGAGCACTGACTGCACCCGCATTTCACTCTGACATTCCAAGAGGGGATCCTGGGGCTGAATCATAGATGTTTTCCTTGAGCCAACTCCAGAGTCTGACTGCCTATCCTTAAAAACCTTCCCCCTCAGCGGACACCGGGGCTCCCATGACAGACCCCTGGTAGTCCTGGATGAGAGGCACCTTAGAGCAGCAAGAATAATTTAGGGTCCTGTGAAAATTCAGATGCGGGATCAGCAGGTTTGGGGTGAGGCCTAGACATCTGCATTTCTAATGTGCTCCCCGGTGCTTCTGCTAGTCTCGTGGACCCCACAGCTTTGGACAATCTCTAGACCAGTGTTTCCCAAATGTCCTTGATGAGAAGAACTATCCAGGGTACTTGTTAAAAATCAGCTTCCCAGGCTTCTTCCCTGGAGATGCTGATCAGTGGGCCTGGGAATCTGATTTTTAACCAGTAAACCAGTATGCCACCCCCACCGCAGCCCACCTGATGAGCCCTACCTTCAGATCCATTTGAGAAGCATTGCCGAGTACGACCCCTCATCTGGTGCCTGAACCCCACCTGCTTCTGTACAGCAGAATCACCCGAGTGCTAACAAGTGCACAGAGGTCCAGGCTGTTCCTAGATGCAGGACAAGGGCCGGCGAGGATGACCAACTCATCCCCGTTTGCCCAAGACTTTCCTGCCCACACTTCCTTCTCCACCGTGATTACCTCTACCCCTCACAACAGCCCTATACGTTGGTTATTATACCCATTTTACACATTTGTTCTCTGGAGGGAGTTACTTTTCTAATTCCCTCTCCAGTTCTTTCCAGACTCAGGCTATAATTCCAGACTCAATGCTATCTGCAGTCACGCTGCTTACTAGCAGCATCACTCTACCATGAGCAGTGCGAGTGATTTATTTATTTAGAATGAATTATTTACACCCTGCACGTTTCCAGAAAGGGGCTGAGGTGGTGAAAGATGCATAAACAATGAGGCCATTGGAGTTACACGCTGGAAACTGGTATTAGTTTAGATGCCATGGTCTGGAATTAATAATGGGGTCAGAACCTTGAATTGCATCTTTAACCAGCTGACAGGAAAGATCTGAGTTGGGTCCTTGGCAGGAATAGAACGGGAACCTCCGTGCACTCAACAGCAGCATGCCCTTCTTTGCCTCTGCTTCTGTGAACACTCAACTAAAAAAAAGTGTGTGTGCCTCTTACAGCTGCCGTGGGCTTATTTTGTCTCTCCTGTAGGTTCTCTGTTTTAATTTTACTGTTCTGAGTCACCTTCATGGTCTGTGACAGTTCATCTCATCCACACAGCTTTCAATCGGGAGAGAAATTGAGACCTAAAAATCATCAAGGAGCTCCCTGCCCAGGCCTGGCTGGTGTCTCAGATGGCAAAGCATCAGTAGTAATAACATTAGCCATACATCTCTAGGGGCTTGCAGCCTGCAAGGTGCTTCTACCTGCTCCACTTTCCCTGTCCTGTGTCTTCCTCTCAACGGCCCCAGAAGAAGGGCAGATTTAGCTAGCCCATTTTGCAGATAAGTTCAGTGAGGCTGTAGGAGGTTGCCAATTAGTCCAAGCCTGCTTTATCAACAAGAGACAGAGAAGGGACAATTACCCAGACTTTGCGGATTGCAGGCCTCTGTCCTGGCTACTGTGCCAAACTGCCTCTCTGCCACGTCCAACTGTCCTGAGGTGGCAGCACTGGGCACTGGAATTCACACTAGGCCTGGGAGGGTATACAGCAGGCACAACACTTGTTAAGTGAGGGAATGGATAAATAAATATAAGCAGGAGTCAGTGAATGAATGAATGAGTGAGAACAGAACACGTGACCTTCCTCACAGAAGATACTGCTGGTGTCCCTTCTGAGAGCTCATACTTCCTCTCACCCATTTGTATCTAAACCAAAAGCTACCAACTTCTCCTCACCTCACACGTGACATGCCACCTGCTCTCAGAAGCAGGCTTTACTGTTCTAGGCATCCACTGACAGGGCCAGGAAGGCCCATCCATAGGCTCTGGTGGTCTGTGGGGTCTCTCCCGCCCCCTCTACTTGGCTCACAGTGCATGCCCTTAATATTCCTTCTCCTCCCCCACCCTTTTTTTTTCTATGAATCTAGAAGGAGGAAGCATCTCATAGATTATTAATGTGCTAAATGGCCCCTCTGGAGACCAGCACCAAGAAATGGCTCTGACCCGCCCTGGATTATTGGCCTCCATTCTCTTTCTTAGACAGTAGCCACAGCAAAGTTTCCAGCAGGGCCTAATCACACCGACGTTCCTAAATGGTTTCCAGGCAAGTCCATAGTCCCTGTTATCTGCTCCACAGCAAGGGTGTGGCACCACGTGGGCTGGCCTGCTGAATTTTTTTTTCATTCTGGAAGGTAAATCACTTTTTAATTAAAGTATAGTTGACATGCAATATTATATTAATTTTACGCGCACAACATAGTGATTTGACATTTATATACCGTACAAAGTGATCACCGCGAAAAGTCCAGTATTCACCTGTCACCGTACAAAGTTATTGCGATATTATTGGCTGTATTCCCTCTGCTATACTTCACATCCCTGTGGTTAAACTCACTGCATCTGAGAGGTAGGCCCTGAAGAGCCTCCATTCTGCTTCTGACGTTAGTTTCAGGGTCTGCAGTACCAGAGTAAACAACCTTTGCTGCTGATGCAAAGCAGGGGGTAATTTTTAAACACCCATCACTGTAATCAGAGGTCTGAACCAAGGAAAACTTGTCATTGTAACAGCAGCTACTTACTGTTTTATAGTCTATAAAAGTACTTTCATTTTTAAAAAAGAAAAGCCTTCACTGATCCTCACAATTGCAAGAAATACAGAAGGCTAGCTTGTTATTCTCACATTCCATGAGAAAAAGTGAGGCTGAGAGAGATGACTAAGACCACAGTATATATTACAAAGCACTGAAGAGCGAGCCATGGGACTCAGCTCTGCTGTTATTGCAGGAACTTGGGCAAGATCCTACCTGTGTTGGGCCTCTGTTTCCCAATCTGTATAATGGGGAGACTGAACGAAATGATTATTAAGTCCCTACCAGCTTTGCCTTTCTATGAATCTACCTCAAATTCCACAACCCACAGCTATGGAAGAAACAATCTTTTGATTTTTCACACAACATAGAACTTTAATAAGAGAAAATCAAGCCAGGTGACAACATTCCTGTTCTTACGAAGCAAATGGCATTGACTGGCAATTTAAGTGATTCTGGAATTCTGTAAATAGCAAAAGACTTGATTTTTTTTTTTTTTTTAATGTTAAAACCAAGCAGGATTTAGGGTTTTCAGAAATCAAGTCCTAAATATGCTGGGACATAGCTGCCAACACACCTACTAACGCAGCCAACATTCTCCCTCTGCACGCCCTCCCTCCCTCCACTCCCGCACAGGAGCTCCTCCCAGGAGACAGCCCCATCACAAACTGAAGTGCTCCTTCCCAGGAAGGGCGTGGAGGGAGTGCCAAGGCAGGCTGGCAGGCAGGGTAGGCTGCCGAGGGGACTCTTGGGTTGGTGCCAGGAGAAATGCATCTACGATTTCATATAATCTGCTGCAGCTGCCTTTTTTTTTTTAATATTTGAATTTATTTTAATGTTAAATAATAAAATACTTACATCTGTAAAATAAAGTAAAATAGTCAATTGTTAAATTTTGGTTCATCAAGCAATACAATTTAAACAGTAAAAAAGGCAAGATGTAAAGTAGGGGAATTTTGCACAGGAATGGCTGGGATATATAGGAGGCTGCCTTTTAAAGGACAGGCTCTGCGGGATATGGTTGATGACGAAGTAGTGTTTGCATTTTCCTGAGAGCAGCCCTTTATCCCTTCAGGAATCTGACTTTATTTTCATCGGCTAGGCTATTTCTGTCTGTAAGCTAAAAGAAGGAGCTTTGTCCTGGTCTCTGAGGAGGTCAAAGCCCCTCTCGTAGCATCTCTTGTTCCTTCGCTGGGCTCTGCCTCCCTCTCTTGTTCCTGCTGCCCTGCCTCCATCTTCCCCATCCAGCTCCAAATCCTCCTGCTTTCCCCCCAGACCCTTCTGCTTTCAGAAGGGCAGACTAGGCTGCTGGGAGGTCTGCAAAACTGCTCAAAAAAAGTGCAAAGCAGGGTCAGAAGCAAGCCACTTTCAGACCTCTGAGGATAGGATTCTGTGGGGGTCTGCAAAAATTTTCAAAGGAAACATATTAGTTAAAAAGTATTGGGTCCAGCCTAGCCGGTTTTGCTCAGTGGGCAGAGCATCGGCCAGAGGACCAAAGGGTCCTGGGTTCCATTCTGGTCAAGGGCAGGTACCACGGTTGTGGGCTCCTCCCTGGCCCAGGCCCTGGTTAGGGCACATGCAGGAGGCAACCAATTGTTGTGTCTCTCTCACATCGATGTTTCTCTCTGTCTTTCCCTCTCTCTTCCACTCTCTCTAAAAGTCAATGGAAAAATATCCTCAGGTGAGGATTAAAAAAAAAAATTGGGTCCAGAGATAGGGGGCGAGGGCTGATGCAGAGGTAGAGACCATTTCAGGCCTCCTTTTCCTTTTCTTTAACAAGGAGCTGCAGGTGCAGAGCCATTGGGTCCTCCCAAGTTTGGCAGGCTCTTATGATCTGCCCTCAGGATCAGGATACGAGCCTGAGGCCTAGAAGGCAGGAATCCAGAACTATGCCAGCAAACATTGCCTGGGTGCCACTCAGCATCGGAGCCAGGCCTACACCAGGCCCAGGGTACGGGGTGAACGAGGCCAGGCCCTGACCTTCGGCAGCTCAAGGCCAGGGTAGGTGCAAGCACAGGGCAGCAAACACCTTGGGAGTGGGGTGTGGGTAATGGAGCATAGGTAAGGATGCGCTTCACAAAGAAAGGACAAGCAAGCTGTGCCAGGAAGGATAACCATGATCCTGCCAGGTGAAGGGACCATGGGCAGAGGAAACAGCCTGTACAAAGCCCTCGGCATGTAGGAGCAGGAAGTGGGCAGGGAGGATGGCGAGGTGATGGAGCACCCTCTTATCACACAAAGGATCATGGGCTTCATCCTGGCAGCACTAGGGTATGTTCTCCAGCGGCATCCCTGCTATCTGCTCCACAGGCGCAGCATGAACTGAAGTTCTCTGGACCAGGAGCACTTGTTAGTAGGTCCCAGTGTCTATGAACTGGACTTAGAAATCCCTTGGCTTTAACAAGTTGCCAGGAATCAACTGCCTCTAATCACCTGAGCCGCTGGTATAGACCCAGCAGCAGGGGTGAGCAGTGGGATGTCCAGTCCTTAACCAGGACCTGCTCGGAGCAGAGCCAGGAATTTGCATTAACAGCAGCACAACTGCAGACCCTATAAGTGACTCTTACAATATAGTTTGAGAGCCACCATCCTGGTCTGTGCCTACTCAACATAGTAAATATCCCCAACAGCAGGACCGGCGGAGACTGAATGCTTGGGGAATCTCAGGCAGCGGAGAACTCACTGCTTCACAGCCAGGCAGCCTGCTCCCTGCTGGATGCTTCCAGCCACAAGCGCAAACCCTGCTCCGCTCTAACTCTACCCGTTTTGCCTGTTTGTCCCCGCCTACGTCACAGAGAAGCAGCAAAATCTCTCAGAGCCATGCAGCTCTGGAAGCCAATATTCCTCCCTCCTCCCCAGCACCCTGTGTGTTCTCCAATCTGAACACTGCTCAGTCTGCAATGGCTAGACCCCGGCCCTTCCCAGGTGACGCCACGCTATGCCCTGGTGTGTCATTTCTATTGCAAGACCCAGGTCTGAGCCTCCACCTGTGTGGGTCTGACAGATGGGAGAGAGACAGAGCCCGCACGTCAGGCCCTGGCCTCTATGGAGGTCCTCAAATCTAGCTGGAGGAGCTGACATGCCCAGTGGCTAAGGGACTCACATCACGACTTAGACAATATTGGCCTCTCATCACAGCAACCATGAATCAAGAAGCCCGGCAAAAGCAAGTTAAATTTAACCAATTTCAGCACCAGGGTGCATTTCACCCCTCTGTCGTGCACATCTCTATTTTTGTAGCACCAGGAAACTGAAACAACTGATTACGTATTCCAGGCTGTCTCCCCCAAAGGGAAGTCAGAGCTACTTTTCAATTACACAAATTACATGCATTTTCCCATTTACAAAACTGTTTCAGAGCCCAGTTTTGAATAAGTTAAGGAATTCATCAAGTCCTATGACTGCAGACCTACTCTCTCAGCCCTCTACCATCTTTGTAAGCAAGGTCAGCCTTTTGGGAAGGGGATGGGGAGGTCCCCAGAGTCTAGCCCATGACAAATGGGGTTGTGCTCCCTGAGAATCGGGGGAGGCAGAAATCAGGCTCCAGGGCTACTCCCCATCAGGATTTAGATCTTTGTTCCTATATCAGCAGTGGAGGGTTTCAGGCTCCCAGACACTTCCCAGCGCTCAGTGATGATCTGTGTACCAGGCTCCGTGCTAGGCACTGGCAACTGGGAGATGAAGAGAATGGGAGTCCCTGCCCCCAAGAAGCTTACTGTGTAATAGGGAAGACCGGATATAGGATAAACTATTTTCCATAAAATGTAAAGACTGTAGGCAATACAGAAGCAGTGTAGAACCATGCTTCTCAGCCCTCTTTTCACTATCATTCTCACTCTCCCAGTAGAGTAATTTTTTCTAATCCTGCCCCACTCTTGAGACTTTAATGCCACAAATAGACTATATGCCTGTTTATATACTGTATGTATGTATGTCCTGTGCTTTATACATAAAAAGCGAGACATTTTGCCCCCTCCCCACAAAAAGCAGTTTTCACTCCTTGAGGGAGATGTCCTCTATTGAAAAGGCACTGTTCAGGAAGGAACAATGAATTCACTTGGGGGCTGGGAGGCACAGAAGAAAAGGGATCAGGGAAGGCATCACAGAGGAGGTGGTATCTATCCAGGGTTTTGAAGGATGAGCAATTCTGCAAAGCAGAAAAGGGACTCAGCATCAAGTCTTCCTTGTTGGGCAATCTGAGCTCCTGCCTCACTCTCAGACATTAGTGGTAGCTAGCCTCCAAGATGGTCCCTAGTGATCTTCAGCTCCCACTATGGTTAGTGTAGCAACCTCCCCATGCTGACACATTAAATAAGAACTAATTTGTATAATCGACAGAATATGACAGAAATGATGGCATGCAACTTCTGAAGCTAGGTACTAAAAGACTCTGCCATCTCTGCCTTGAACTCGCTTTGGGGGAAGTCATTCAAGCAGCCGTATGCAGAGACCCACATGGAGAGCCAGCCACGTAAGGGAACCACACTGGAAGCGATCCTCCAGCCCCAGCCAAACCTTCTGATGATGCCAGCTCCCAGCCTTCACATCTTCCAACGGGACCCCGAGCATCATGGAGCAGATGCAAGTCATTCTGTGGGTCTGAATTCCTGACCCACAGAAATGATATAATAATAAATGATTATTGCTGTTTTAGCCATTCAATTTTGGGGTGGTCAGTTACACAGCAATAAATAACTAAAACAATTCCCATCTCATAACCCGGTTCCCTAGCTTGTCAACCCCACTGAACAAGGTTGTCTTGTTTATACTAAAGTCAGCTGGTAAGCCAGGAGTTTCCAACATTGTGCTTGCTTCTGCAGCTCCTCAGAGAATTCCAGACAGTCCCAGTGAGGTTGTGAGAGAGCCAGTAACCTCCCTGAATTCCTCTCTGGGTGAGGATTTCCCAGACAGCTCAAACTCTCATCTGGGGAAAATGTCCACCTGCCAATCCTTTGTCTTGCCCTCTCTTCCTCCTTCCTCCCACCCTCGGATCATTCAGCAGGCATCCGATAAGGTCTATGAAGTGTCAGGCACCAGGAAAAACAGGAGTAACTCAGGCCCAGGTTCCATTTCTATGGCTCACAGCCCAGCCAAACATATCTGCAGAGCCCTAAAGGAGGGACAGGCAGAGGGGCATGGCGGGGGTTCTGTACATGCTTGCTAGAAGTAAACAGGGAAGTGAGAAGAATAATTTATAGAAGGGCTACTTTAGATAGTGCAGTGAGGAAAGGCTTCCTGGAATGGACAGCATTTTAAGCTGGGTCTCTAAGAATGGGTAGGACTGACATACTGGACATGGGGAGAATGGATGTCTCAGGAGGTGAAAACAGGGCTGGCAGGAAAGCCCAGGAGTGCTAAGAATCGGGGTGTTCAACCTGGGGAGGAGCAGGAGTCGGGGCAGGGCGACAACAACAATGAAACCAGGAACACATAGTGCTTACAATGTGCCAGGCACAACTGTAATCGCTTATTAACTATTTATTCCATACAGCAGCCCTATGAGACCCCGCCCTCTTACTACCCTGACTTCACAGATGACAGACTCAGAGTGGCAGCTCAGAGTGACAGCAGAGTGTGTAGGGAGCTCCTCAGCATTCAGGAAAGGAAGCTTAAGTACAGAGAAGGGAAGTGACTTGACCAGGGTCTCATGGCTGTGCATAGGCACCTCGGGGCCAGAAGCCAAGGCTCCCAGGGCTCACTGCGCTGTGCTGGCTCCAGTTACGTGGTTAGGTTGGCACTGTCACGTGCAGAGCTGCTTTTCAGGCCTCATCTCCTGTTGCACCCGCCCACATTCAGCGTGGCCTTCTCCGGCCACAGCACATGACTCACACTGCCCAAGCCCACACACACCCACCGCCCGTTTTTGAACACCCAGTTTCCTCTGCCAGCAGTGCTCTCCTCCATGTCTCCAGCTTTCCAACACCCTCTCCTCCTTCACAGTCAGCTCAGCATCACTTTCCTCAGAAACCTTCCTTGTCCCTGGACTGAGTGGGTGGTCCTTCCCTGGGACCTCACCCTCCCTCATCACACTTCTGTCATGGCTGGCTCCCACTGCCACTCTACCCCCAGCACCCTAGGCACGCAGGGCCAGACTCAGAGACTTCTTCAGTCAATTCAAGCAAGCAGAGTGAAACCAGATCCTCCTGTGGTCCAGCTCCTGCCTGCCTCTTCATTCTCACTCTCACCACCCGACAACCCACTCACCTTGCTCCAGCCCCACTGCCCTCTTTTCTGTTCCCTGAACACGCCAGGTTCTTCCCCATCATTGGTGTTCTACATTTGCTATTCTATCTGTAAACATGGAGGCTCTTCACCCAACCAGTTCCTCCTCATGCTTCAGGTCTCAACTCAAATGTCACCTGCTCCAAGATGATTTTTCTGACTGCCCCAAGGCAGTCAGTATTTATCTCCTCACCCTATTTATGTCTATCCGTTTCCTTACCATAGACTTACCTCATGGGCCAAATTGCCTAAGTTTAAATCATGGCTCTATTACTTACGAGCCGTGGATTTTCTGACAAGTTACTTAGCTTTGTGTACGTCAGTTTCCTTATCTATGAAATGGGGATGATAATGGAGCAGTTATAAGGATTAAATGAGTTAATGCATGTAAGTGCTCAGAACAGTATCTGGTATGTAGTGAGCATGACATATATATTATACAAGTGTTAGCTCTTAGTATTACTATTTGTTTATTTGCTTACTGCCTGCATCCCTCCTAGAATGTAGGCTCCCAAAGGGTAGAGACAATGTCTGTCCTGTTTGCCCTATATCTCCAGTGTCTACCAAAATTCTAGGTACACAGTAAGTTGCCCATTATATTTGTTGGGTGGATGATGGAGTAATGGATGATGGATGGATGAACTGATGGATGGATGAAGCAAAGAAGTAAAACATGTGCATAGGCAACCACTCATCCCAGATGGTCACATCTTTCTAATCTCCTCTCTCACACTCCAAATAACAGCTAGCACTGGTGAATGCTGCCTACAACAGACTGTACACACTCACTTGGTGGAACTTTCGACCGTGCATAACATTTGCTGGTATAAAGAGTAAACAACTGGCCTGTAGCCCCAGGAAAGGCTTACCTGAGGAGAAAGGCAGTCTTAGTAGACAAGAGAACTTCAGGTTGGGGAGGGAAGTTTGGTAAAGGACAACCTGGTTAAGGGGAAAGAGAGAGCAGGGCCCTGAGGCCTGAAGGTCCAGGGTGCATCTGAAAGGTGAGTTGTCTGGGGGGACGGAGGCATGGAATATATGGCAGGGACAGATGACACTGGACAGGCAGATTGGCTGGATGCTGATGGCCCTGAGAGTAAGGCTAGGGAGTCACTGAAAGATTTCAAACACACAGAGGTGGCCATGCCAGGATGGGCCAGAAGGTCAGGCCAAGAGGTGGGGCCAGTGGCTGTGCAATCACTAGGAAAGGGTGAGCCAGGGCCTAATTCGGGCAACTTAGAAACCATATTGGGCAAGGAATCATTTCTGCAAAAGACTGGTGGCCAATCGAGACAGTCCCCCAACCAAAGACAGCTTGGACCTTACCTGCACCAGATTCCAGCCTTGGAGGGACTCTGCAATGATGGACGTAACAGATGGACAGACGCCTCCAAACACCATCAAGTGGTTTGGCCCGTATTTTATTGCATCATAGAAGGCTTTCAATCCTTTCGCATTATCACACTGGGGAGCAACACAGAGAAAGAGAAGTCCAAATTAGAAATTGCTTTCCCCGGGGGAAAGAGCCCAATAGTGGATTCACACAAACAAATCTGCCTCATGGGAAACCTTCTGGGTTTTAGTTCTTTCATTGGTGGGGCCTCTATTTAAGCCAGCGCTGAGCCTGTGCTATGAGCTCCATGAAGTATGATCTTGGCATCCCCCATCTTAGCTCCCAAATGCCTCCCAAAGGTCTCCCACTTCCAGGGTCATTTATATTTGAGGTGGTTATTATTTAAAAAGCAGAAAAATAAATGTTGTTGAGGATATGGAGAAATTAGAACCCTTGTGCAGTACTGGTGGGAATGTAAAATGGTGCAACTGCTGCAGAAAACAGTATGGCAGTTCCTCAGAAAGTTAAACAGAATTACTATATGATCCAGCACAGCATCTCTAGGTGTATACCCCAAAGAATCAAAAGCAAGAATTCCAACAGGTATTTGTACACCCATGTTCATAGCAGCATTATTCACAGTAGCCAAAAGGTAGAAACAACTGAAATGTCTGTCAACATACAAGTGGGCAAACAAACTAGTATATTCATACAATGGACTATTATTTTTGCCTTAAGAATTAAGGAAACTCTGATATATGTTACAACATATATCAACCTTGAAGACATTACACTAAGTGAAATAAGCCAGATGCCAAAGGACAAATACTGTGTGATTCCACTTATATGAAGTACCCAGAATAGTCAAATTCACAGAGACAGAAAGTAGAATGGTGGTTGCCAGGGGCTGGAAGGGAGGGGGGTGGGGTGGGGTGGGAGGGTTAGTGTTTATTTCGTACAGTTTCAGTTTGGGTGATGGTAACACAACAATGTGAATGTACTTAATGCCAATGAACTGTACGTAAAATGATTAAGAAGGCATATTTTATGTTATGTATATTTTTTCACAATATAGAAGGAGAAGCAGAAAAAGGAGCAGGAGGAGGAGGGGAGTGGGAGGAGGAGGAGGAAGAGAAGAAGATGAATCCAAAGAGACGAATTCGTTCAGCAAACACTGCCAAGCACGGCTCTGTGCTCAGCCCAGGGCTGGGTGCTGAGGAAACAAAGTCGGATACAGCCCCTGCCAAGGAGCTCACATAGCAGAAAGGAAAATTGCCGACTACAGCAGATCCTGGAGATCTACCACAGAAATGAACGAGGATCAATGTCCACAAATGTTAGGAGTCAGTAGCCTTGCTCACTTCCCACCTCCCCCCACCTCCACTTCTCTCATCAAGCCCAGTGGTCATCTCTTCCTTGGACAGAGACTCTGGCTCCCCCCAGGCTCAGTTAAGGCCACTCACCACCTGGCAGTCTGTGGGTCCTTGTAAAACATAAATTAGTCCTTCTTACTCTTCCGCTTTCCATGCACTTAAAACCCAAACTCTTATCAGAATATGATTCTCAAAAGATTACAAACATCATTCTCATGAAGATCAATAGTGGGTACATATCACCCTTTTATTTAACTTGTGGATAAGTGTATCTGCAAGATGACAAAGTGGATTCAAAAGAAAACTTAGGAGACAGGGGTTTTTACAGTGAACAGAAATAACAAATTAGATACAAAACTGGTTAATGTCCTTCAGGGCAATTTTTCTGTAGGGACAGACAAAAGATAATTAGAAACCAGCACAGCCCTAGCCCACTTGCTCAATGGTTAGAACCCTTGGACCAAACTGTTGGCCTGGTCAAGGTCAAGTACCTCAGTTGAAGACCTGATCCCCAACACAGTCAGGGTATAGATGGGAGGCAACCAATCACTGTATCTCTCTCACGTAGATGTTTCTCTCTCTTTCTCTCCTCTTCCTCATTACCCTCCATTCTCTCTAAAAAAACCCAAAACCAAAACAAACACACACCAAAGGAAAAACAAAAACAAAAAACCCAGCACATTCTACCAGTTTTAGAGAATTATAAGATGTCTGAACTTTAAATTCCCCCAGTCAGGTGACCCTCAGGCAGGGCTGTTGGAAAATGCCCTGTTAGTCTATCTATACAATAACTACTTTGTATTATTTACACATTTTGGTATGATATTACCTTCCTTATCGTAATGGGTACAAGAAGCCGCAAGATCCAGCCCTGCCTCTCACTCTGATGTGATTTCCCTCCACTCTTCTCCTTGCTCACCCAGTACAGCTTTACCAGCCTCCTTTTTGTTTCTCGAAATTAAAAGCAATTTCCTTCTTGCTCCTGGGCCTTTGCACTTGCTGTTTTCTCAAGGAGTAATATTCACTTGGTTCTCAATATGGCTCACTACTTATCATCATTCTGGTCTCAGCATAGCTGTTACCTCCTCAGTGAAGTTGTTACTACTACCCCCCTTCCCCAAATGGTCCCTACTCCCAGTCACTTAACAGGCCACACTATTTATTGTCTTAATATAGGTCCTAAAATTATCTGAAATAATTTTTTCTATTTTTTCATCCGCCTGTGTATTGGCTGACCTCTCAACTAGAATGCAAAGTCCCTGAGGGCAAAGATGTTTATTATTGTTTTCACTGCTGTCTCCCCTGAGCTTGGATGGGGCCTCAATCAGGACTCAGTAAGAAGCTGTTGAATGCTCAAAGGAGCACGGTGATGTTCTCCCTGTATCTGCTTCCTCCCCTCTCTTTCTACTTCCGCGTGTCTCTCCTGATTCTTGTCTTCCTCTCCATCCTCTGTCCTCCTCTTTCTTTCTGCTCCCCCTCCCTTTTCTTAAAAGGGACCACAATGTGGGACAAAGTGGATTAGTACCTGTTGCTCCTTCCTTGTTTATTTGAGAGACTCAGGACAGTGACTCACGGTGGGTGCTGAAAGGGATAGAAAAAGGAGTCCAACACAGCTCCTGGCCTCAGGGAGCTCACTGTCTGGTACAGGTAGTGTGACAGGGGCACAGGTGGCCATGCCACATGGCAGACAGTGCTCAGTACTGGAGACAGACAGTTCCAGGCTATGGACACCACAGGAGCAACCAGGGAGGGCTCTGGGGGCGGAGCACTTGAGACTGAGTGACGAGGGCAAAGTGGGTTGGGCTGAGGACTCTGGATGCCAGGGTGGGGAGTTTGGATTGTAGCCTATAGAGAGTCAGGAAAGAATTCCATTTTAAAATTTTAATTTAATTTTTTAAATTGGCCAGGTTATTTTTTTGCCAAGAAGGAAAGAGACAGAGAAAAAGAAGAGAAAAATAGGAAGAGAGGAAAGAGGGAGGAAAGAAGAAAGATTAAGTTACTGTTTCTTGGGGCCCTCTATTAATTGTCCCTGTTCCTTGATGGAAAACAACACTTCCCACCCTTAGCACAAGCAGACAGAACAATGCAGTTCATGTTTTAATTATTTCTATCATGATTTACGGAATCATTTCCCATTTTAATACATTCTGATAATGATTTTAGCTTGTTTTCTAATCAGAAGCTAATGACAATGATAATGCAGTACCACAAGATTTATAATCAAAATTGCATTAAAAATATTAGCAACAATAAACTAATTAAAACTTATTTGCTCAGCAAACATTTCCCCAGTACCTAGTCTGTGCAAGATTCTGTATTAATAATGATGTCCTAGTTTCTCACAAATTGACAACTTCTGAAACCTGACAATATTTGACAACTAATATTTGAGCTAGAAGAATCTTTCAATGTTCAAAAATGTTTATCCAACTCAGTTTTTACCAGGCTGGGAGTAGAAGGCAGAGGTCTGGCCCCCATGAATTTTGCCCCTAGGTCTTCCTCTTATGGATGTTATGTTACATGACAAACAGGGCTTTGCAAAGGTAATTAAGGCTACAAATCAGCTGACCTGAAAGTATTACTCAGGTAGCTTGATGTAATCCCACAAGCCCTGAAAAGCAGAGATCTTTTCTGGCTGGCAGCAGAGGGGAAACCAGACATTCAAAGTATTAGATAAATTTAATGTGCCTTTGTTGGCTTGAAGATGACGGGGGACACATGGCAAAGAAATGGGAACCTCAGTCCTACAATTGCAAGAAACTGAATTCTGCCAACAAACTGAATGAGTCAGGCCTCCATACAGGAACCCAGCTCAGCTAACCTTGATTTTGACCTTGTTCCTGAGCAGAGGACCCAGCAGGGTCACACAGCGCCTGAACTTCTGGCCAGTGGACTTGAGACAATACACAGTTGTGGTTTAAACCACTAGATTTATGATCATCTGTTACAGCAGCCACAGACAATTAATACAGCAAAGTAAAATTTAAAAAAGAAGAATAACCACTTATTTCAAGTTAAATGTGTTCCATATAAAGAGCTCTACTTAATGTATAGATAAGACCTTCCATGGTTTGTAGGGTGTTGAAATGTTTTTCTATTATAAATTATAGATAGTGAGAGGATTTTGTTTTCAATATCCTAATGTGGCAAAATAAAAAGTTTTCTGCCCTATGTAAGCTTCTGTTCCATGAACACCCCACTCCCCACCCCGTTCCTATAGCATTTGCTGCTCTGTGAGATCCAAACGTGCGTGGGCATTGCTAATCTAGCCAGCCCTGCACCCAAACTTTCAGGGGCAGATGCTGAAGACTTGTCCTCAGTGTGAAAGGGCTTGTCCACTGTCCTTTAAGGACTAGGGGAAGCATTTCAGGATTCCCAGTTGAGAGCTTTCTCAATAATCTAGAGATTGCAGCTCAATGGGCAAAGGGAAGGTTAAAGCTAGCATCGCCCTAGAAAGGACCATTCTCCCCAGGATAATGCTGCAAGCCCAGGCCTCATCCTGACCACTCTTGACCTGAGGCAGGACAAACAACCTGCTCAGCACCCCTGAGTATGCTGGAGAGCAATTCTGCTGTGAACAACAAAATAAAAAATCACAGGGATGGATCTGAGCCATTGTTGATGCTACCTCTCTCATCCTCATGTCTAACACTGTATCTTCTTACTTGACATGATTAGGGTCCCAAATAGATGGCCTTCCCTCACCAAAGCTGAGTCTTTGTGGCTGAACCAGCTTGGGGGTCTTCAAAGTGCTGCCCAGAACCCAGCAAAGATGTTTTAGGGACAGTGAAATGGCCTCTGGGCTGCTCACCTTCACTTCAGCCAGCAGCTCGCCTTATATCTATTCTTTATACAGCATCATGCTTACACAGAATGTTTTATTTGAAAGCAGGATTTCATTGCTAGCAAAAAAATGAAAACCAGAAAGGAGATGACCCTGAAGGTTCTTGTTTGTGTATGATTTTTGTCTTCGGCCTCAAGAAGAGCAGGTCAGGACCTGTAGACGAGTCTGGTTGGGCCAGCCGCTTGAGCACACGCATGACAGGCCACCATTCACTGAAAGTTAATCCGAACATCAGTTTGCCTGATGGTCAATTCACCAAATCACTGGGGGATTTCTCTAAGCTGGAGCTTCCCCAGGGATTCCTTGCAGACACTTCACATGGCCATTTCACAAGGATTTGTCTTTTTGGCTCAGGTGAAAGTCAATCTCCCTTCTATTGTATGTTTCAGTCCTTCCTAAATGCTGCACTTGGAGATGTCCCCTAATGCCTGTTTATTATCATCCTCTTCTTATGGACCAATCCTGGCTGAGCCGGAGAAATGCCGAAGCATTTCTAACTCCCACTTAAGGTGTCTGTCAGACAGCTCTTAGTGAGCTCACTGGGCAAAAACCATCATTCTGAGAAATTATTTATGGCAAGTTGCCTTGGAGCAATTTGGCTTTTGATAAATTGCTCTCAGAGCCCCTATAAGGGGGTTCTCGTGTCCTGGAAGAAATCTATGGGATTTATCATGTTCTCAGAATGCCTCTAGAGGGTATTGTGACAGGTGGCAGTGGCATGGTCACAATCAATCAGCAGACGGGGAGGTAATTCCACCACAGTTCATATCCTCATGCAATCGTTCAAAGTTTAATGCCACTTGGACATGGGCTCTGGCACACAGTAGGCCCTCAGTAACTGCTGCCTCCTCTCCTTCCCTTCTTCTTGCCATTATTTTTCCTCTCTGCCTTTCATTGACTCCACATCTATAATGGCTCGTGGTTACTACCTCCAAACTCCTTTCCACTGCCTCATTTCCAGTGGTTTCTCCTCCCCTAGAAGGACGGACTTGTCACAGAGAAATCACACTAGGCTCTTAAAATTCAGCACCTATCAATGGGAATAGACCTAAAAGCCATAAAAATCAATTCTTAAATGAAAAATTGGGACTCTAGAATAAAATCCATTTTCATTTAAATCTAATTTCTAAAGATTATAATACTTTTTTTACTTTAAAATTTTAAAGAAAATGTTGCTAAGAGTTAAGATGTAAAAATGCCAAGAAAATGTCAGAGTTAATAACAACCAATTTGAAACTGGGCATTACTCCATGCAGAATTTCAGAACTGAAGGAGAATTTGAAAGCCAATGTGTTCCACCTGCCCCTGATACAAGATCCCCTCTGTGCATCGCACTCCAGGAGCAGTCAGCATTTGCTTACATCCCTCGAGTGGCAGGGGTCTCACTCCCTCACCAATTCGTCCTTGGCCAGCTCTGCTTCTTAGCGAGTTCTTATGTTGGTCTTGAAATCACTCTTCCTTTTGCATTCCCTGTTCTAATTCTGAGCAGAGAAGTCAGCAAACTTTTCTCCTAAAGGGCCTGACAGTAAATATTTAGGCTTTGTGGGCCTTGCAACTTCTCAACCTTCTGTAGCACAAAGGCAGCCATTGACAATACATAAATGAATGAGTGTGGCTGCATTCCAATAAAATTTTATCTACAAAAACAGGCAGCAGCGAGATTTGGGCCACGGGCCATAGTTTACCCATGCCTGTTCTAGAACCTCACAGAACACTTACCATCCTTTATTCCCATGAGAGCTCTTCAGACACCTAAACTCGGCCAGCCTGTCTCCAAGAGATGTCTTGTTTGCCAGATGCTCAATTCACCAAGCTAAGGGGAACTCTTCCTTCCAATCATCCCCATAAAATATGGCTTCACACCTTCTCATCTGTGGGCTACTCTCTGGAAAGACTCCAAGGACAGATATTTCTAGGACATACCCCGATCTGCCTGGCACAGAAAAGGAGCACTAACTAACATGTGCTGTGCACTCACTATGTGTTCATCATGGCATACAGAATTTCACATAAATTATCCTATTCTTCCTCACAAAATTACCACAGAGTAGGCTCTATTATTAGTTCCATTTTAGAGATAAGGAAACTGAGGTTCAGAGATGTTAAATAACTTGCCCAAGGTCAAATAGATGTAAGGACTCAATCCTGGGCAGTGTCATTTCAGAATACTGTTCCATTTTAAATAAGAATTTGTTGTTATGAAATATTTCCCTCATAGAAAAGAACCTACCATATACATAAAACATATATAAGGTATAAAAAAATTGTAATATGTATATACAGGTTACCCAACAATCATCTTATGTTGCAGCCCGTGTGTGCCCACCCTGCACATATCACTCCTTCACCCAGAGGGGACCCCTAGTCTGTTGCTTTTCTTTATTGTTTTATTATTATGTGCATGTTTCCCATTTAATTGTATGTTTTTAAATGTATTTATAAGTGGACTCATGCTTCATGCTGTATGTTTTGTCTGAAACTTGCCTTATATTATGTTTGTGAGATTTTTGTTGCTGAATATAGGTGTAGATCATTAATTTTCATACCTCTGTAGTATTCCATCATATAAATATGCTACGGTTTTGTTGTTGTTTATCCCCCTGTTGAAGGACACTTGGGTAGTTCCCTGTGTTTTGTTTGGTTGCTGTTGTAAGCCAGATAGCTGGACATTTCTGTATGTGTCTCCCAGCACATGTGCAGAGCTTCTCTAGGGTATAAACCTCGAAATGGAATCATTGAATCACAGAGTTTCCCACACTTTCTCAAAGTGGTTTTAGCTATTTATACTCCCACCAGCAGTGTCTGAGCAATCCCATTACTCCACATCCTTATGATTTTAATTTTTGCCAATCTTCTGGGTATTTGATATGTCACTTCAATTTGTACGTTTCCGATTAATAAGGAGACTGAGCCATCTGTTCACATATTTATAAGCCATTTGTGTTTACCCTTTTGGACTGGTGACTTTGCCCATTTTTCTGTTGGGTTGTTTGTCTTTTCCCTGTGGATTTGTTTGGAGCACACCTAGCCACAATGCTAAACTGAATGAAATGATCACCTCCTGCATTCTGAGCATAGACTTCTATTAATGTGGCCTCAGACTGCGGTCCTTCTACACAGCAATGACTTCACACAGAGTTTACTGTCAGTAAACACTGCTAAGTCAGTAACAAAACACCTATGAACCTTTCTTGGGAATTAAATTAAAAAAAGAAGAAACTACTTGGTGATAAAATTCAGCCAACCAAAAGATGAATCAAAATGTAGACCTTAAGAATGGAGGGCTGTGATAAAAAGGAGTGATTGTGAGCACTGGACCTATTTAATATGAAACAACCGGCAATATGAAGATAATGTAGCATAAAATTCAGGAGGCAGAGGAGGGGAAAGGAGTTGTAAAATTGCTAATTTCCTCTTCTTCCACAGAAGGACTTTAATCGATACCATCTAAAATTGAAAACTGGAGTTTAAAAGCCAGGACTCCAACCTCACTGCTTTTCATAATCTTTTATTACCCTTAGATATTTTAGAAACAAATATTTTCTCATGTGAAGGCAAAATTGCTTAATGTTGATCCATTCTTTCTGCTTTACTTTTATTTTCTCCTGTTACATTCAAATAAATAAAATATAACATCAATTTTAATTAGCATGTAGTAATAATAACCTCATTTTATAAAATTATTTCTGCCCATCTCTCAACTTACATGCACGGAAAAATATCTGAATGAGTCATCTTATGTTAGAGATGGTGAAATTTTGAGTGATTTTTTTTTCATTCTATTCTTTGTACCTATTTATTTTACTTGATTTTTAAATATGCTTTATTTATTTCAGTGAAAGAGAGAAGAAGGGAGAGGGAGAGAGAGAAACACATATTCTTTTTATAAAGACAGAAAGTAATTTTTAAACTGGTAGGCTTTTTCAACCATTTATCTCCCTCTTTCTGTTCTTCTGTGATTGACTTTCTGAACTAAAGAACAGGACCTTACACTTATTATTGCTTAATCATCTTAAAAATTTCCCCAGTACATTGGCCAACTGGATGAAACACACACTATATTGTTCCTCCATCGAAATGAATTCATTCAAACACATTCTGGGCATCTACTAGGTGCTCAGAGAAACAAGTCCCTGTGACATATGCAAATTCCTTGAATAAAGTAGATACTCAAGAAATGTTTACCGACCAATTGAATTTGGAAATAAGAAGAGTAATAATAATAACATACTAATCCCTTAAATAGCATTTATTTGGGCCAGGTACTATTCTAATTTTATATATATACTCAATCTTCACAACAACCCTATTGTCTGTATTTCAATAGATAAAGAAACTGAGGTTTTGAGAGGTAAGTAGTTTGAGTCAAGGGCACAACTGGGATTCAGACCCAGGAAATTGGGCTCCAGAATCCATGCTCCATGACATCTGGGCTGTATTCTTCCCCCTGGGCCCACAGAGAGGCTATACTCCCCAGCCTCTCTTGCAATTAGAGGTAACCATTGAGTTCTGAGCAATGGAATATGAGCAAAGGTGATGTGCACTATGGGCAGCATTGGCTTATAAAACCATCCCCGGGCGCCCAGTGCTCTTTTGCCTCCACTGTGTGAGTGGGGAAGACTCCCAGGACCTAGAAGCCATGGAGCTCCAACAACCTCGAATCCCCGTGGCATTTATGGAGGGGGACCACCGCTTCGAGAGAAAGTGTCACAGGAGGGCAGCCTCACAAGATGGCTTTGGGACATACCTCACTCTTCCCCGCCCTTGGCTGAGTGTAGCAATGGCACAGGTGCTCACCATTTCTGGCCAGTACTAGACTCAGCCATGGCAATCTTTGAGCCCTTTTAGTCTGGCTCAGACTTTCTCAGAGCTGTACCGCCTGGGTCTCTTCCTACCCAGGCGCCCAGCCTTCCCCTCTCCTCTCACAGGTGTCAGACCCACCCCACAGTTTGAAGACTTGCTCTGCCTTTCTCTGCTCTCTCTCTCCCTTTTCCTTCACAGGCATTCCTCTCAGATGCCCTCTGACTCTGCCTGGGCATCTGCTTCCCAGAGGGCCCAACCGACAACGCCCCTCCCCCGATCTGCACTTGAGTACAACATGAGCAAAGAAAAAAAACCTAAATGTATTAAACCACTGGAATATAAGGGTGCTGTTTGTTACTGCAATTAGACTGCATCAAGTACACATTCTTAATCACCTGTTGTGAAATTTTGAAATATAAAACATCTAAACACCTGGGAAACTATTAGAGAAAAGTAAAGTGAGTCCAAAAAGGTTATGGGAAAAATATGCTCTATATGTAAAAATCTCCCCTATCATTCAAGGCACTGATGCTAAACCAGAATTTAAGGGGCACAACCAGATATAGTCATATTTGCTGTACTGGGCTGTTTTAGTCCCCTCTGTCCCCCTGTGCTCAGCAAAGGGCTTGGCTCCAGACAGGTGTTTAATACATACTGGCTGGACAAATGACTGCTTCCTGGCGGATACCACCCCTGCTGGTGAATATAGCCTGAAATAAAAGTAGTCATATCTGTATCTTGGTCCCAAAGAGCTTATTAACTCCAGCCATCTTGAGTTTTTTACACCCTTTCCCCGGGGTGATGGACAGACCATCTGCTTCTAAAAGTCTCCAGGGAGCCAGACTGTCCACCCTGGATGCTGAGGAAAGCTGGCGTTTCTGTATTCTCCCTGAGCAGTCCCTCTGAATTCTTGGCTGGCTGTGGACTGTTATTTGAGGGTGATGGAGCCATACCACACATCTCTTCTCTGCACCGGTAAAGCCAATTACCCAATTTACAAAATGTTTCTTAGAGACTGGTACCTACAAACTGCGTTTCCTAATTAGCTGTCAGTAAGCACCCCAGCAATGCAGGTGTGACATTTTCAAAAGTCAGGGTCACAAATGCAAAGCGTATGCGTGCTGCCTGTGGTGGTGGGGGGGGAAGGGTGCTCCCTTCTGCAGGTTTGCACAAATTATAAGTTGTCAGCCCTTTCCCTGGGGATGGGGCCCCAGGTCACCTGCTGAGGAGGGCCGGCACTGCTGCTGTGTGCCATGGAGCCATCTCCACTCCTTTCTGGGGCAGTTGAACCAGCAATTAAATGGAACTCACTGGCCAGATTTGGCCCCATCCAAGTACCAGGAATCCAAGATGCAACCGGGCCAGCAGGAGAGGGGAATTAGGTGTCAGGGAACCTACAAATAACTGCCACAGTTGATCTCTCAGATCCCTTCCTGCCCTAACAGTCTGGTTTGGTTTATATTCTAGGCCAGATTTTTGTTCAATTTATACATACCAGCTATGTTTCTTTAGCTCTGACCTATGTGTCAGGCACTATGCTAGGTTCTTTACATGCATCATCTCATTTACTAGTCATAACATACTATTCATTTAATATTCACAATGACCCTATGAGATGGACACTATTACTATTCCCCATTTAACAGAGGAGGAAATACAAGTTCAGGGAGCTTAACTGACAAGCTCAAGATCACACAACTATTAAGACAAGAAGCCAGTATTCAAACCCAGGCCATTGAATTCCAAACCTTAACTCTGTCTCTTACAATCCAAGTTGTCTAGAATTGGGCAAATGCCTTGTAAAGCACTGGGCTGCCTGACACTGGGGTATTTGGGCAAAAACCTGCAGGATGATATTGTAGAAAGGATTATTTCACTGAATAAAGGAATAGGTTCTAATCCTGAAATTCTATGAGGAGACAAAGAGACAGGAAAAGTGGGGTTAAGTCTTGGGAACAGCAGTGGTTCTCTGGGATGGAGCACTCAATGGGTGAATGGGAGAAATGAGAGGTGGGGTTGCAAAGGGAGGTTGAGGCAACCTTTGGAGGGCTCTGAGCACCAGTAAAGGGGCTTGCACCTTATTCTGGGGCCCCAGGGAATTTTTGTTTTGGTTTGGGGTTTTTTAACTATTTTAATCATGTACAATTTAGTAGCATTAAGTGCACTCATAATGTTGTGTAACCATCACCACTATTTCCAGAACTGTCATCATCCCAAACAGAAAAACCCTGTATACCTATAAGCCCTGGGTAGTTTTTAAAGGGGCTTAAACTTAAATCTGATAATGACATCATCAGAGCTGAGATAGTGATGACACCATCAGATTGGGGTGGACAAAATTGGCCACTATTTAAAGGACGTTATTAAAGGAAAGAGGGGCTGGGCAAGGGAATGGGTGATGAGACCAGTGCAGAGGTACAGGCAGGAGACAGAAGGAGCCAAAGACAGGGTGCAAGATGGGCAGAGGGAATGCTTAGATTCGGAACAAGAGGAAGGGAAACTGCAGAGGGAGAGGGGAGTCCTACCTTCTTCTAGGGGTGCTGTGAGTCCTGGGCTACCAGGAAATGAGATAGAGAAGCCAGGAGGGGGGCCTCAGGGCCCTGGGACACCGCCAAGAGGTGCTGGCTGGCTGTACACTGCACTGACATACCCTGGGGAGTCACATCCCTGAACCTGACAGTCCTTCCTGGGACATGGGTGAGAGCTGTTCCCTTGGCTTCAGTCCTAACATGCCTTCCCAGGTCTACATACCCAGGTCCCAATTCTTGCTTGTGCCCCCATCCCTATGCTATGGCTGAGATCAGTTAAGTGGTCCCCAAGCCTATCGGGGCATTTCCCATCCAGACCACAGTGCCTCGGGCTGCCCCTGAACTCTGAAGGATGTGAAGCTTCTCCCTGCCTGAAAAACGGGGCAGAGGCCTTTCAGCTTGAAGCCCAGCCCAGAAAACAGATACCACCAAGTGCCAGGAGGGAAGCAGGAGGCTCCAAAGGAAGGAATTCTTTTGAGGACCCTGGGAGGAAGTGCTGGTTGGGGGTGGGGGAGGCTCCAGGAGGAGGATGCATTTCAAGGGAGGCTCCTGTGGATATCCTGGGGGCAGTCTGGGACCAGTGCATTTGGGGGTATGACCCATTCCAGGGAAACCCCTTTGCAGAACCTCGTGACCATGAGGCTTTGGAAAGCCTGGGGGAGATGCCAACCCTCAGAGGACAGCCCATCCCAATCCTGGTAGGGGACTCACACTGCTGCACCTCCCTTCTTTGTAAAATGGAGAAGCAATGCTGAGAAGGCCTAATTAACCATGAGGGGACCCCTGCTCAGACAGAGGGTAAAAGTAAGGTGCCTATGCCCTCTACTCCACCCCCTCCCCAGGATTCTGCTCCATAAACATCTGTCACAGCCTCCTAGGCCCTTTCTCAGGTGGAAGGCAAAGAAAAATTACCTTCATAAATCCTGCAACCAGAATAGGAGGATTTTTCAGGGTTTATTCATTTTCATACAGAAAAAAATTATGATTATTTTTTCCCCAAGTATCCACCTTAGTGTGGAATTATTACTTTGTTTTCTTTTTAGGTTTAACAGATCCTTCCTGAACCTTGAAAAACTATTTGAATGTAACTTTCTCTCAAAATCAAAAAAAAGAAAGCAGGAAGTAAAATAAGGCAGACAAAGAAAAGGACAAATATTGCATGATTCACTTACAGGAGGTACCTAGAGTACTCAAATTCATAGAGGCAGAAAGCAGAATAATGGTTTCCAGGGGCCGGGGGCATAGTATTTTTAGTGGGTACAGAGTTTCCATTTAGGAAGGTGAAAAACTTCTTGAGATGGATGGGTGGTAGTGGTTTCAGAACAATGTGACTGTATTAAATGCTGTTGAACTGTACACTTAAAAATGGCTAAAATGGTCAATTTGATGTCATGTATATTTTATGACAATTTGAAAAAGCAACAATAAGCAGGGGGGTAATATCTCCCCCAGGACAGGTATCATGGCCTCTCTGGGCCTGAGTTTCCTAATCTGTAAAATAGGAGAGAAGTCCACCTTCCCTACACTCTGAGCCTCAGTATAGAGAGAACCCGTACCTTTGTTTTCTGCCAGGCCAGTAATGACTTCTTGATACTTTATAATGAAACTAAAGAGAAATCAAAATGGAACTAGATAATGAATACACAGCAGCACAAACTGGCCTCATATCTGGAAGGCAGACTGAGTGCAGTCAGGAGGCTGGAGGCCTCCAGGCCCAGCTCCTCTCTGCTGTCTTTACGCGAGAAAACTGGAGTGGAAAGATGAGAAGGAAGTTGCCCAGGGCCAAAGCAAGTCACTGAGTGAGCTAAGGTAGACCCTCCTGCCCCAGACCCTACACTCCCCTCACCTAGCAATAGGTCCCCAAGTTCTTAGACCACATGTGGCTTCTGCCATGATAGCCATGTTCAAACCCTCTGTGCCTGGCCAACCTCAGGGCATCTTGCTTCCTCCTAGAAGCCTTAGCTGGGTGAGATGCCCTTTCCTTTGGCTAACCCAGCACCCTCTGGGGTGGAATGACCAAGGGCAGGCCCTGGAGTGTGGCTTTCTAAGGACCAGGCTATATCCTGTACCTCTGTAGCATAGTTTCAAGAGTCTGGTGCCTGGGCTAAAGTCTCCCGCTTAATAGCTGACTGACCTTGGGCCAATTCTTTACCCTATTTTGTGTCTATTTCCTTCTTCATAAGTGGGGATAATAATGTGTCTACTGCATACAGTTGTTGTGAGGGTTAAATGAGTTGATTCAAAGCTCTAGGAAGAGCATCTGGCACAAGTGAACGTCAGATAAAGGTTAGCTATTAGGTTCACTCTCTTCAGGAGCCCTACTGTCACTTGTTGATCCACACCCCTACACTGGGGGAATAAAAGGAGCCCGGCAGCGGGGGGTGGGTGGGCAGTGGCTTATGAATTTCCTTCTCAGGCTGCACATTAAACAGCAACAGAGACCCGAGGACAATGCCATGTCGGGGGAAATCCTCACAAGTCCCCCCACTCTCATTCCTCTCCAGGCCTAGTCCAGCCTCAGCCCTGCTATGGAAGAAGCCAGTGCTGTGGTCATGACAGGCAGCATATGTGGACCCACCACTCTCTATCTAGGGCCAATCTGTTGACATGACAACCAGGCTTCCCCACCCTGTATCCAGTCTCCATTCTTGCATTTGTGTTCTGCCAGGCACATCCTCCACCAACCGCCTCCTTAGATGCAGGAGCATCTTCAGATTGGGTCGAGATCCCCCAAAGAGCAGCAGACAGGACAAACAATAGGCATCCCTGCTAGCGATGAACATGGTGACTGGCAGCTCCACTCTCCAAAGTTCAAAAGTGGGGCTTAGGCAAGCATAGAGGAAGGGCTGGGCCCCACCTCAAAACTTTCCAGGAAATCAGGGGCTGACTTGCCTTCCCCAGACAGGAGCTGATGAGGGCCCACCCCCATGCCATGCTCAGTCACCAAATATTCTTATTTTGGGAATAGGCAGGTCAGGAAGGGCTCAAATAGGTCCTCTGAACTGAGCTCTGCATTCTACTGTTGGGGAATCCAAGATGGGTAGTTTACTGTGACTTCACAGACCCCACCCCAACCCTGCCAGCCCAGGATTCCCTCCCCCACCAAGATTCCATTCAGGTAGCTCTAAAACGGAAGAGAGAATTTTCTGGATTCTCCCGAATAACAAGAGCACACAGAATTTTATTTTTAAACCAGCAACTTTGTGACCACCAACACCAACAACCCTAGGGACAAGACACATGGACTGAATGCCCACTAGAGAAGCAATAACAACAACAGCAATAATAATAACTCTGAACTCTGGAGGGTCCTTACATGCCAGGCAAATCCTAAACTCTTCACAAATATCACTTAAGTACCTGAATGTTCATGGCATTCCCACTTACAGATTTGGAAGCAGAGGCTCAGAGAGGAGAGAAGCTAGGTTTGGAGCCAGCCTGTCAGTACACTTACCCATGACCTCATGGGGCCCTGGGGCACCACGGAAGAAGTGGCAGCACTTCCCTGAGTCACCTGGGGTGATGGCACAGACAAGGAAGCTCCCAGGAATATGTTCACAAAAGCAAGGAAGAATGAAACCATGCAAGGAGAGGGAACAGCACATGAGGGGTCTGAATGCACATTGGGAGAATAGGAAAGAGTGCTCATTGATAAATAGCTCTAAGAGTTGAGCACTGAACTAGGCACTTTTGGTTACATCATCTGTCCACCTTGCTTGAGGGAAGGGGTCGAGGGAGGTTAGTGGCCAGGACTAAAGAGACTGGAAGTGGCTTCATAGAGGAAGAGGCTTTCGAATTGGAAGGAAGACAGGACTATCTTAATTTCTCACAGCTCAGGAAACGCATCACCTACTTTACAGGCACAAAGTACACAATAGTCCATCCTGACACCACACCCACACTAAATCCTCCTCATTCTCTACAAACAGAATGAATGTAAAATTACACAGGAGATGTGCTGGTTCATAATAGAAGACAACAAAGGAATTTTACGAGGAGGCCGGCTGAAGCAGTCAGCTGAAATAAATTAAAACGTGGCATTGTTGTCTCTTTGTGTATGTTGGTTTTAACTACTGTTTACTGGAAAACTAAAACTTCACATGTACAAAAAGAAAAAATCCTCAAACTCGCGCATCAGTCTCTGTGCAATAGCTCTACCTCGGGTAGGTGAGGTGGACTTCCATATTTGGCTGTGGTGGCAGGGCCCAGCCAGGCGGGTGGACACAGCTGATATTCAAGTGCATTGAATGTTTTTCCACACGGCTGATGGAGGCGTGGACCTAATAGCTTATGCAGTGATCATGAATAGAGTTCATTTGTGAGGCGGCATTATGATGATCCTCCTCAGCCTCAGAGCCCACCACAGGCCCTGTGGGATGGACAGGACTTGCTCTGTTCAGTCACAACACACACACACACACACCACATCCTCTGTGTGGATTCCACTGTCTTTTATTAACCAGCCAGCTGTTGCCATGGCTGGCTCACCTGCCCCTGGTGGCCCATACCTGTGGACAAGAACCATGCCTGACTCTCTTTAGGGCCTGGCTCTGAACTAGAGCTCTGGACCACACTGCCAAACTGAGCAAGAGATGAGACAGCACCCTCTGTTGTTGGAGCAGTGGTGAGAGATGGAGAGGGTCTCATGCTGGGTGGGACCTTGAGGGTGAGGACTCCAACTCCATAGGGATTTCCAACTCAGTTCCTCAGGAGGCCCCTCAAAGCACTGACATGGCGTCATCCCACTAGCCAGGCTCCAGTCTCCCACCACCATTTAACCAGGAGAGTTCCCTTCTGCTGATTTTGCACACAGGGTATCTGGAAAATTTTGTTTGAACAAAGGGCTCTGTAGCTCAGCAGAAGAGTGGCAACCAGGAGACTAGAGCAGATGAGGTGGTTTGCCATGGTAACAGTGGCCCTCCCATCAACCTGGAACCACCCCTCCCAGAACCTACAGTCAGTGTGCTAGACTTGCCCTAAAAGAGGTCCCGGTGCTTGATGGTTTGGCTAAATGGACAGTAGAAAAATTAAAACACAATAAATCCTCCCAGGAAACAAGTGTATTCTTAGAGTTTCAACACAAGATGAGGGAGCTTGGAATCTCCTTTGGCCTGAAAGGCGTTGAATTACAAATGGTCTTTGTCATAGTTTCTTTGGACTGCTATAACAAATACTGTTTGGGTGGCTTAACAACAAATATGTATTTCTCACAGTTGACTAGGTGACCAGGAAGTGTAAGATCAGGGACCAGCAGATTCAGTGTCTTGGTGAGAGCCTGCTTCCTGGTTCACAGCCGGCCACCTCTCATGACCTCCTCACTTGGTATCAGGGGTAAGAGAGTCCTCTGGGGTCTCTTTCATGAGGGCACTAATCCCACTCACGACCTATTCACCTCCCAAGGCCCCATCTATTACCATCACATTAGGGATTAGGTTTCAACATAGGAATTTTGGAGGAACACAAACATTCAGTGCATAGCATCTTGAATGCCAGGCTGAGGGCGCCACTTCTGTCCTATGGAACATGTGGCCCCAGGCCCCTAACACACCATATACACCACATCATAGTGGGTGCTGACGGGCTCTGTGCAGGTTACACAGACATACTGTAACAAGTCCAAGGAGGCTCAGGTGTAAACCCAGAACACAAACCAGACCTTATGAGAGTGAGCTGAGGATCTGCCAGGTCTGGCTGAATCAGACAAGCAGACAGTAGGGGAGATGAACAGAAGTGGGGCTCTGAAGTAGAGCATGCAGAGTCTGAATGATAGGAGGCTGAATGAGAAAGAAGCAGACACATACTGAGTAACCGCTAATGCTGGGCAATGGCTTCCTAGAGGCTGTTTATCTCTTTCTATTGCGATATATTTCTGAAATCATCCAGACAAAAAGCCTAAGAAAAGACAAAAGGAAAAGAAAGGGCCAACCAGACCCTGACCCCTTTCCTCATTGCAATGATCCCAGGAGCTCCAGCAGGAAATACACAATCAAATGCCCAAATCACAGCTAGAAGGAGAGGTGTCAGGGGATGGAAAGGTAGGAAAGCCTGTCTTCCCAGGCAGTATTTGCCAGCAATTTCACCCCTCCTACAGCATCAACACCTCCTGCAGGTGATGACCCTAAATTTCCACCTCCACCCTTGCTACCTGTTCTCAGCACCAGACTGCACGTCTCCCACTGGCCCAAACCTGGACTCAGCACCTTCCCCTCAAAACCAGTCAATGTCCCGGAAGGAGGAATGCAGATGTGATAAGAGACAGGCTATAGATTCAGCGTTTGAGAAAGCTGCTTTCTCTAGAAGCCTTCCATAGAAGGAGGGCACTTGGTGCTCAGTACACTTAAGAGCGCAGGAAACATGGTCATCACTTGACTGTTGTTGCTATTTTCATCAGTATTAGGAGCAACTTTCCTTTCTACAGGTCTCCCCCTCTGCCCCCAAACAAATGTGAAGCCTTCCTAGATGTCAGCTGTGTATGACCCCTCACACCCACCCAGCCTCAAGTCCTGAAGGTTTTAGCTGCTAAGAATCTGTGGAACATGCCATCCTCTCTGCCCACACTGCCATGTGCTCCTGTCTGGCCTCATCATCAATCCCTTTGCTGCCAGGCCTGCTCCCTCCCCTGTTATTCACTTTCTCTACACAGTGATCTCCCTACACGAAAAGCTTATCATGTTACTCTGCTCAAAGGCTTACATGGCCCTCCAAGGCCAAAGCACTTATTCAAGGCCTTCACCTGACACACGTGGCCTCCCAGATGGGCCCCCGCACACCTGGCTGGCCTCACCTCTCCCTGCCTGAATTCCTCCCACAAGCTGGCAGGCAGCGTTCTAAGTAGCGTCTCCCTCTGCCTGTCCTTGCTCACAAGCCCCTCTTCTTAGAATGCCCACTCCCTCTTGAGTAACCTCTCACCTTGCCTTCAAAGGCTCAGCTCAGATGTTCCTTTCTGCCCCAAATCCTCCCTGATGCCAGGAAACAGGACTGGCCACTTCTTCCCTGTGCCCACGGACCACACACACACTCTTGGAACATCACCAGTCATGGCAGTGCCCAGACTCCTGGCTACCATAAAACACAATTCCAAAAAGCAAACCAACAGCAAAAAATCAGAATGCCCTTGTAGGTTGTCCAATTTTATTTTTTTCAAGTAAGGACAATAAATAACAAAACAAAATGAACAAACAAATCCTAACATCTTCTAACACCACAATTTAATTTTAAAAGGACATGAAAACAAAGGAGGAGGGAGAGAAGGAGAAAAGGAAAGAGCACTGCCTCGAAGTATGTTCTTTAAAATGAATAATCTTAGCTCGGGGAAAAACATCTTTATTTTTCTCAAATCTCCATGATCTGTAAAAAGCTCTGCCAAGGCCAGTATGGGCCCAGGGCAGGTCACTGAGCATTTCCTGGGTTGTCCACATCTCCCAGGGGAGACTGTGAGCCCCCAGGGGTGAGGATGAAGCAGGAGGTGCTCAGCATGTTCACAGATGGACAAATGTGCAGGAGTGGCTGCCCAGGACAGTGGTGTCAGGGCATCCCTGCTCCCTGGCTGCCTGGGAATGTGATTTTGCGGTAATGCCCATTACGCAAGGATCCAGCTCTAGGAAAGGCCCCTGGCTGGGCTGCTGAGTTGATTATAGAAAGATTTTACTTGCACAACTGCTTTTTCTCATATCACTCAGGAAACACTCCTAACAATAATAATAAAATACAAATAAACCTGCCCAAGCACTTGGGAACAATTCACAATTGTTAATTAACTCAATGGGAAAGGGGAAACATGGAGGAAAGAGAACTGAATCTCTCATAGAGATGCCTTGCTTTCTTTTTTAGCAAACTACCTTGCACCTGCCACAGTTTCTACCTTCCTTAAACACCCCCAAACAGCCACTGGATCAACAAAGTGGGGGCCACAATGTGTAGTGGAGAGGCCAGGATCCCAGTCAGAGCAGGCATGGCCTGGGGTGCAGCTGGGTGGCCCCAGCATCCTGGGGACTCAGCGTCAAGTGCAGGGATTCCTTTTCTACCTGCCCTGGAGCTGCAGGGAGGAACAGCTGAGACTCCGGATGACACAGGTTCTGGAAACTCCAGGACTGAGCAAATGCAAGGGACTGCTGACAGAATTATTGTTACTGTTGTTGCTAACAAAAATGCTAATAAGTGTACACTAAGAAAGAATGGGTTGCATGTAAATAAATACCCCAGCTCTCTCTGGCCTGTTTCGTACAGTGCACCTCATTTAATTTGCCAAAGCATTCACTGTTTCAGGGAGATGATCAAGACCCCCAATGACTGTAAATAATCTTCCAGCAACTTCCTCCTTGCCTGCTACAACCAAAATCCGAGTGGACCTTCCCCTCCAAAGAATTTGGTCTGCCACAACTTTTACACTGTGTTTCATCAATAGCCAATGTCCATTCATGCTGGAGAGAGGAGAAGTTTAATATTTCTAATTACTTTTTAGGGAGTAGTTTATGCCTGGAAATGTTATAATTGATTTTTCATCTGGCTTGCCCTTAGTTGGTATTATTTGTGCAAGACCCCTGCTGAGCTTTCCAGCTACATGTCTTTCTCTCTTTTTCATATGCCAGCTGTGTTTGTTTTTTTGTGTGTCTTCCCTCAGGGAAAAGATAATGTCTGCGATTTTCACATCCCAGCCCTGTGTCGGGCACATCGGTGGAGCTAAGCCAATGCTTGGGAACAAAGACCAGAAAGAAGAAATTATTTCCCCTACTGATGCTTTCTTTAACTGCAGCTCAGAAATCCCAAATGGTTCTGAATAAAAAACTGACCCAAAGCTGATTAATTCTGCAAAATAGACCTTCCAGGGTAGCATACAAGATCTTCAGAAGGAATACTCAGGTTTTTACTTCCTATTGAGAGCTTCACGGACCATAATTAGAGCATTGTGGAGCAGCACACTCCACTCTGGTTCCCTAAACCCCAAGAACCTTTCCACCAACACGTACAAAAGCAACATCTTGTTCCATTTGAAAATATCACCTCCGATTCAAATTTGTGCTCACCCATTGTGTCCAGTGCATAAGGAGCTGTTTGGCTGGATTTTGACAACTGGAAGCTGGGGCATGGAGGCCCACCCAGACACAGAGTAGTGGTTTTCAAAGACTTAGATGGACAACTGTGTCAGAACCACCTCAGGGGCTCATTAAAATGCTACTTCCCAAGCGCTATTGCAGACCACCAAACAGACATCTCTAGGGCTGGTCTATTTTTAATTAGCATCCCTGATGATCCAGATGCACGCTAAAGTTTGAGATGCCAATTGATTTTCCTGCCAAGGAGCAAATTCAACAACCTTCCTTCAGCATCACCTCTCACACACACATGCATTTCTTTTTACGTTACTGAACGACTATTTCTGCAGGACAGGACATCAGTGGGGTCTATGAGATCCCAAAGACTGAAGACTCTCCAAAGTTCTCAGAGTCTTGGTCTGTAGTCCAACATTCCCCTTACCCTTGCTGCAACAGCATCCAGCCACCTATTAGGTTCCTCGTGTTTCCTTTTGTTCCAGAAGACCATGTTTTTCAAGTTCTGCTCTTCCAGCCGAAACTGCCGGAGTCCAACCCCAGCAGGTCCAGGGGTCCCCAAAGGTGTGGATGGAGTCGGCGAAGAAGGAATGACACGGAGACGGAGTTCAGTTGATCAGCAGCCTAGCCAGGATCTCTAGCCAGGATCTCCAGCCAAGTTCTGGTCTGGATCTCCAGCGAAGTTCTGCTGTTTATTGTCTTGTTACATCCGTATTTATACCAGTTGATTTTAATCCTGTCAATTTCTATTACAAAGGTTAGGGCGTTTCTTATCTCCATTCCAGGGAGTAAAGATTATGTAGCTTAAGCATGATTGTTTGTAGTTAAAGTGATTAACTACCCGCCTGGCACTTAGTTAAGGAGTTTCATCCCCTCCCTGACTTCAGGGAAAAATTCCTACCTGGGGAAACAACCTTTCTAGGAGAGGCATCCCCTCCCTGACTTCAGGGAAAAATTCCTACCTGGGGAAACAACCTTTCTTGGAGAGGTGACCTTGGTTAAAACACACAGCGCTAAGGGGAGCAAACATATTAAGAACAGTATGCTATATACGCCAGGTCCCTTGAAACATATGCTGTGCAGATGTTTCTTTCCTGCAGCGACTGTGTCAAGCAGCAAGGATGGACCGGCTTCCGGCACGAAACCGGTTTGGCTCAGTGGACAGAGCGTCGGCCTGCGGACTGAAAGGTCCCAGGTTCGATTCCGGTCAAGGGCATGTACCTGGGTTGCGGGCATATCCCCAGTGGGAGATATACAGGAGGCAGCTGATCGATGTTTCTCTCTCATCAATGTTTCTAACTCTCTATCTCTCTCCCTTCCTCTCTGTAAAAAATCAATAAAATATATTTAAAAAAAAAAAAAAAAGTTCTGCTCTTCCAGGAACTGTGGCTCCTCATGTCCCAAACTAAACTCCTGTCCTCCCCTCCACCCTTGAGACTCTCCCCAGTGCCTTTTATCAGTAGGAAGTCCCATCTTTCCATCCATCCAGCATAGGGAGCAGTGCAGGCTACTGGTTAGGAGCAAGGATATAAAGCCAGGCTGCCTCAGTTCAAATCCCAGCTCTGAAGTTTCACAGTGACATGACAGTGGGCAAATGTGACTACTCTGAGCATCAGTTTCCTCGTCTATAAAGAGTGGATGACAATAGTACCTTCATCATTGCGCTGCCATGAGATCTAATGAGCCAGGATATCTGAAGCAATCAGGCCACAGCTTGGCCCAGTCAGCAGGACATAAGTGCTAGCTTATATAGTTGTTATACCTAAGCACTTTGGGGGCTACATGGTGCCCTACAAAAAGCTATGTCCATGTCCTACTTCCTGGAACTGTGAGTGTGACCTTATATGGTAAAAGAGTGAACATTACCTTATATGGCAAGAGGTGTGATTAAGTTAAGGCTTTTGAGAGGAGATGCTTACCCTGGAATATTCAGGTGGCTCTAAATCTCATGAGTGAGGCAGAGGGAGATTAGACAGACAGAAGAGGAGGAGACAATGTGATCCCAGAGGCAGAGTTTGCAGTGATGTAGATGCGAGTCAAGGAATGGCAATGGCCCCCAGCAGCTGGAAGAAGCCAAGAAGGATTGCTTCTCCCCTAGAGCCTTCAGGGAAAGGATGGCCCTGCTAACATCTTGATTTTGGACTTTTGGCCTCCAGAACAATGAGAGGATAGATTTCTATGGTTTTCAGCAACAATTTGTGGTACTTTGTACTCCTTTACCTTCTACTCCTTTCCTGTCTCTCAAATCCAGCCATTCCTCTCCATCTCCTCCAACATCAACATGGCCCAACCCACTCCCTATGAGGCTATTCCTTCCCCCATCCACTTTCCACCCAGCAGCCACATTGACCTTTCTCATGCCCCTCCCATAGCAACCCAGGATGAAGATCACAGTAAAGATAAAAATCCTGCCCATTGACTCCAAGGCCCTGCACAGTCTGGCCACTGCCACCTCCTCTGCCTACCTGCCCCATGCTCACCTAATGCTCTCGTCCCTCTATGCACCACTCTCTCTCCAGTCATACTGTCATCCCTACCCCATTCCTGACCTACTTAACTCCTATTTGAGCTTCCCCAGCAATGAAGATTGCTATGGATTCCTTCATCACATCACCAGTGCACCCAATGAATGGATCAGTGGGTATGTGGATGGATAGACAGATGGATGAATGGATGGATGGATGGGTGATGTGTAAAGATTCTGAACAGTCCAGGCATAGCTAATGGTATGGACAAGGTATGTAAATCCAAGTCATATGCTAGCCACTGACATCTATATATATAAAAGCCAAGCAACCAGAATGACAGGGATGACCAGTCGCTATGATGCGCACTGCGGCTGGCCAACTGGCCTGATCAGGGGTGGAGTCAGCCAGCCAACCTCCCGCGGCCCCTCCCCTCGGTGGGCCCAGCACCCTGATCGGTTCCCTCACCCCAGTCAGCCAACCTCCCGCAGCCCTTGTCCATGTCCTACTTCCTGGAACTGTGCGCCCGCGCCCCCCGCCGCCCCCCCCCTCCCGCCCCCTCCCCCGCCCCCTCGGCTGGCCTGATCCCGATAGGTCCTGATCAGGGTGGGCCGGCTGGACACCCCCAACCCATGCACGAATTCATGAACCAGGCCTCTGGTATCTATATAAACTTCCAGGTCAAGGAACAATGAACTGACAAAGCAAAGATTTCCTTTCCAGAGAATCTGGATTTGGAATGTTAAGAAAATGCAGACATCCTCTCAGAGCACACAGCACTTTGTCCCCAAATCTGCCTAGGTCACCCTTTATATAGGCTCACTCCACCAGGTACCAAGCCCAATGGCCATAGTCACAATACATCTGTCTCCCACACTAGAGCCCACATTGCATAGCAATCTTGTTTACCACCGCATCCCTGGTGCACCCAATATACAAATGAATATACGAATGAATGGCGGTTGACCAAGGAGTCACGTAGTCCACTTTATGACATAGTTCTCAGATGCACCTATAGGAGAATGTGTCCCAGAATAGAAGAGATGGAGAATAGACCTGCTTAGTTTCTGATTGATCCATCTAAATGCACCTTGGAGACTCCATGCAGGCCTTGCCTAGAACAGAGAAGGGGAAATGTGCAGAGTGTCCATGGAGGCAGCCAAGTGGGGAGAAGAAGGGCCATCAAATTCCACCCATGCTGGTTACAGATCCTGGAGCTGTTCAGCCTGGAGAAGAGCTCACAGGAGTCCCAATTGTGGCCTCCACGCTCTGTTGGGTTCTCAAAAGCAGAGAGCTACAGATGTTATTTTTTTCATTACAGAAGTAAAATCCAAAACCAGAATGGGGGGAGGGGGTCAGAGAAACTATAAGGAGGCAGATATAAGCTGGGAAAAAAAAAAAAACCCTTTTAAAAACCAGGGATATAGAGAGAGGGGATGAAGAGGTGGCAGGCTAGCCATTGCTGGAGGTGACCAGACATTACATGCCCACTTGTGGGACCAGTATTGAAGGGATTAAAGTCCTGGAAAGCCCCTCTAACCCTGAGTCTGAGCTATAGTTCTGTCACAATTCTGTACACTCTAATATAGCTGTCACCACCCCTTCTGTATCCTGAAGAATGTGACAAGCACAGTTTTATGAAGAGAGTAAACAGAAATCCCAGCCAAGGTAGTACTGCAAATCAAATTCACATTTTGAGGTTCCCTCCTCCTCACTGTACCAAACACACAGCATAAAATAGAAAAATGGAAATTTTAAAGATATAACATAACTTTAAAAATAAGATAAAATTCTCAAGAAAACCACAATGTGGTAAGTGGAGATGAAGAAAAGTTAGCGGCAGAACTATATTCAGTGCAAAGGGGAACCAGAGCCAAACTCACTATTGGAAGCAAAGCAGGTAGCAAAGAGCCTCCACTACTCATAAGAAAAGCTGGAACTAAGTTCTACCAATTGCTGCCTGGCGCTGCAGACCACAAGAAGCTGCATGCTCAGGGTTGCAAGACAACGAAGCAAAACAGAGTGATGAATTGAATGCAAAAATGGCCTTAATTATTCAGCCTTTTCTGCACTCACAGCTTTTGCAATATGACTTTGCAGGCTCACTCTCCCAATAAAAGGTGGAATCTATGTTTCTACTTCTTGAATCTGGGCTGGCCTTCTGACTTGATTTGGTCAATAGAGTACAGTGGAAATGACAGTAAGCTGGTTCCAGGCATAGGCCTGAAGAGCTAACAGAAAAAGACAGTTTATAATGAGTCAATAACCAGATGGACAGCAGGTGTCTCATCAGTAACAAGAGATCCAAAAGACAAGGTTCTGAAGGCAAATAACTATTTGCCTAGAATTCTATACCCTGCTGAACTATCACTCAAGAGTGAGAGTAAAACAGACATTTTAATAGAGTTGACCAGCCTTGAACCTCACCATATGCATTGAATAAAACTTAAGAATTGAATCCAGAAGAGGGAATGGGATGCCAAAAAACAATGGTGAGCAAGAACATTGGTAAGACTTGTTGGCAAATTTAATTACTAAATAAAAAAATAACTAATTAGTGTTTAATTAGTGGAACCAAAATTCTAGGAAACAATAGAAAATACAGAGCAGATATTTAGTGGGTTGCTTGACATTGTTACAATTCTTGTCAGACTCAATAGAAGAAAAAGATACTGAATAGCTTTAGATTTTAGGAGGAAAAAGAAATATAATTTAGAATTATGCTAATATGTTAAGGGTATTACTTCAGCAGAGAAAAAAGGGGGGTGACAGAAGGAACACTCAAAATAAGATGGCAGAAATATGTCCACAATCACAATAAATATAAACCAATTAAAGCCACCTATTAAAAGACAAACTAAAGTGAGTACAACAAAATGGGATGCAGAATGTTATGTACAGTATGATGTTTATATAAAGCTTTAAAATACTATATATTGTTTATGGACATGTACATCTGTAGTAAAATGTAAAAACAGAGATAGGAAAACAATATAACCAACTTCCAGACAGTTGTTATTTATGTGGAAGGAAGAAGGGAGGAAATGGGGTTGGGGAAGGGTAAAGAGGTGACTTTGGCTGCATCTGCTATCCTTTCGTTCTTGAAAAATGAGATGTGGAGGGAAAATATTCACATTTTTCAAATCTGAGCTGTAGGTATAAGCTATATTATAGCTATATTGTTTTTTCTTACTGTATGTTTGAAATATTTTATGACATGTTTTAAAGTTGGAAGGAAGGAGGAAAGAAGTAAAAAAGGGCTCCTGAAGCTGTCTAATTCACTTCTGAATTGCCGGCCCCTAGCAGGTGTGAATACACCAGAGTGCACCATTCATGACTAGGCAGATGAACCGATGACAGGTACAGCACCCAGAGGCATGCAGAGTCACTCCCAGCAAGAGAAATACTGGGGAAACAAGCAAAGGCGACAAGCCCATTTCGGCACAGCAAGTGGCGAAGTCCACAGTGGAGCCATGAAAGGGCATTGACTTCCATGGGAGTGAATTTTTAGATAACTCAAGTGTATATCTTTAAATGCCCAAACTTTCAAATATCTTTTTAATAGATTCATTTTTAAAATGTAATACAGTCATAGCCGGTTTGGCTCAGTAGATAGAGTGTTGGCCCGCCGACTAAAGGGTCCTGGGTTCGATTCTGGTCAAGGGCACATACTTCAGTTGCAGGCTCAATCCCCAGCCCCAGTCGGAACACGTGCATGAGGTAACCAATCGATGTGTCTCTCTCACATTGATGTTTCTCTCTGTCTCTCCCCCTTCCTTCCACTCTCTCTAAAAATCAATGGAAAAATATCCTCAGGTGAGGATTAACAAAAAATAAAAATGCAATACACATTTAGACAAGGTCTTCAACACAATCTTATCATTTACAATTCTTTCTCTATCTCCCAAGAACATTTTTTTAAAATAGCTAAGGTACGCCAGAACCGGTTTGGCTCAGTGGATAGAGCATCGGCCTGCGGACTGAAAGGTCCAGGTTCAGTTCCGGTCAAGGGCATGTACCTGGGTTGCGGGCACATCCCCAGTAGGAGATGTGCAGGAGGCAGCTGATCGATGTTTCTCTCTCATCGATGTTTCTAACTCTCTATCTCTCTCCCTTCCTCTCTGTAAAAAATCAATAAAATATATTTTAAAAATAAATAAATAAATAAATAAATAAATAAAATAGCTAAGGTAACCACACATGCTCATAGGAAATTCCAACAATACAGTAACATATCAAGTAGGAAAAGCAATCTCCTCCCTGCTCCCTTCCCTCCAATCTCACCTTTCAGGTATAATCACGTGGACTCCCTGCTCTCCTAAACAATTAGAGATGTGCGCAGTCCCCCTCAGACCACTGGTGTCTGCCTGCAAGACACCTTCAAGGCGTCTTCACACATTTGGTTTAACCCTCTAAACAGCTCTGGGAGGGAGGGGTAATTATTGCTTCCAGAATAACAGCTGTAGTCAGGAATTAACTCTGGAGCCTGGCTTTAAATCCTGGTTCTGCCACTTGTGAGCTCCGTGGCCTTGCGTGGGTTTACTTCTGTGCTTCAGTTGCTTAGTGCTAACAAATACAGTAGGTCCTTGGGTTATGTCGGAGATCCGTTCCTACGGAGGCGCGACGTAACAGTAGCGCGATTTTCGACGTAAGTTGGAACCCACCTACATAAGCACCTACGTCACTCACATGGAGCACATACACAGCAGTAATGAAGTGAAACAGTAAAAAAAATTTAAAAGAAAGATAACAATTGCTGACCTTTACTTGTGGTAAATAAATAAAAAACATAAAGCACATATGCACATATGTCGAAATGACGGAACTTTTTTTTATATATAAATACTGTAAATGGGAGATGGTGACGTAACCACACAAAACGATGTAGTCAAGTCGGATGTAACCCGAGGACTGCCTGAAGTGCATACCTAGTAGGTTGTGAGAATTAAATACATTGACACACATAAAGGACTAAGAACAGTACCTGACACACAGAAACCCATTTTACAGATGAAGAAACTGAGGCTCTGAGAGGTTAAATGACTTACCAAATTCAACGGATGATTATGAAACAAAGCTATAGACCTGCCAGGAGCACATGAAGCCCCCAGGAGCCACAGGATGTGGGGTGTTATTCTGCCCTATGACTTAATTTCCCCAAATGCTCATCTGACATTTTTTTCCTCTCTCACCCTCTGAGTCAGGTGGTAAGCTGTCACATCTTGCTGCTAGCTCCCTGCCTCCATCAACCCAAAATCGATATACAACTGGTTGACTTGCTGTGGACTGAAAACCAAATATAACACTGTTGGTGAGAACAATGTACAAAACAAGTACAGCGAGGCAGAGAGTGAAATCCTAAAGCAGAGCTCCCATTCATAAACCAAATGAGTCTTAAAAGTCTTCTTTTCCAGATACTCAGAGACCTGCAGATTCAGGCTGGGTTCTGGATAGGTGAGGTGGCTGGATCCATGCCCTCTGAATAAGTGAGATATTGATGTATGAATATATTTTCTAAATTTTTTAACTAAAATTTCTGATGTAGGCATTTTAAAATTTCTCCACTCTTAAAATGCAGAGCTCTGACAGTGTGTTTCACTTTAAATATCCGCATTCCGTGGTACAGTGTGTCAGTTCAGAGCCCCTCACTCTCCATTCACATTCTGGAGGCATGAGACCTAGAGCCATCCTGAGGTACCATGCTGCATTTAAACAACATCCAAACTCCCCACAATAAATCCTCTTTACGACGATAGTTGTGAGTTTGTAAGGTGTCTGTGTATCTGAATACCAAGCTATGCTGAAAACTAAACACTCATAGGGCCACAGCTTTGGGTTGGACCCTGGGCGTCCCAGGGTAAGTGAGACCCTGAAGGAGGTGGGGGTCAGAAAAATAAAAGGCAGTATGAGAAGGATTCCTGGAGGAGGGGGTACACATGCGGTTTGGGGAGAGCTTGGACACTGCTTGCTTTGGGGCCCCAAGGATCTCTAAGATTTCTGATTTCCTAGTTACAATGAAAGCGTGTGCATTAGACCCTGCTGGGGCCCATGCAAACATACTGAGCTTCAGCGGAAAGGGTGACAAGGGAGATAGGATTTTCTGGCTTATTTGACAATCAGATAACTCAGGTTCTAAAGGGATTTCTTTGGGTTTGATTATCTGATTGGATTACCTGAAGATCCTTACCTCTCCTCTGGTAAATATGGAAGACCCAGATCATCTGTTACCCCCCGAAAAAATTTCAGAAAATCCAGTGCTGAAGTCACAGTGGGGACAGGCTCAGTAAGAGAGCAGCATTGTTCCCGGGACCATCCTGAGTAGGTTGCTGGGTGAAGGGTTGGTTGGGAGTCCAGGCTGAGGCGGCAGCCTTGGCAAGAACAGGGAGGCATTAAAGGCTGAAGACACTTGGCAAACCGTAAGCCAGCAGATGAGAGAGACAGGGAAGGGGGGTGAGGCTGAGGAGCACGGGGACTGTCTTTGCCATGTGAGACCCGGACATACAGCCAGACAGACCTGTGTCCAGTTTGGCTCCACTACCTGCAGGCTGTATGACCCTGAACAAGTCCCCTTACCAGCCTTGGTTTTCTCATCTATAAAATGGGACAGCACCTATCTCATCAGGTTGTTTATGATGACTGTATCAGTTCCTGATACATAGAAAGTGCTCCAAAAAAGTAGCTGCTACTCTAATTCTTACCATCATGACGAAATGTGTCTTTTACTCACGTCAGAGACCAACATCCCCATGGCAGTCAGGCTTTGGGAGATCTGATCCTGTGACCCCAGATCTCTGGTTTCAGATCTCATGAAGGGCATGAACCTTTACTCCACAAGATCCCACTAAATGGCTTAATAATAGGGGCTCTCAGAAAGAGAGCCAGACTCAGCATAATTACTAGTCTCCTGCTCTTTATAATCTTTACTTTGTGGTGATTGTTTGATTATAATAGTTGGGGGTTTGTGTGTGGTATTTAATTAGGCAGATAAAAGTATGTTAGGATGAAACAATAGTATCTCTAATTTAATGACCTGTTCTGCATCTTATCCTAAAACCACAACAAAAGATGCTTCCATCCAAAGGAAAAGAATATATCTTTCCTTCCCTCTCTCCCTTCCTCCTTTCCTCTCTCTCTTGTTCCTCACTTGACATTTAATTAGCATGGCTCCTACCTCATGGTGAACAAGCCATGGCTAGCCACTCCTCACTCCTTTACACTCAACATGACTGATGGAATCCAGAAGAGAAAGGAATTTGGGAGGAAGTATGGTGTAGTGGTGAGTGCCTCGGGCCTCCAACCCCAGTTCCTGGCCCAAATCTGTGACCTCACACCAGTCACTTTCCTTATCAGGCCAGTTTCCTCCTCTATTTTAAGCCTAGCATGGCTCTACTTTTACAAATAAAATATATATTATAACTTGTATCCATGGGAGCAAGATTTGGGGAGATTTATAAAATTAAACAGTTTAAGAGGGGATAATTAAATGTAATAAAAATAATGCCCAGCTAATCAGAGTCCAGAAAGAGGTATTAACAGGTAATGGGATGATTTCAGAGGTCTTGCCTTGCTCTAAAGTTCCATTATTTTAATTCTGGGCTGTAAAATGCCAACATTTACCCACGTCAATAAACATCTAGAGACTGATATTTCATCGGAATCCAAGTCTGATTTTTCAATATTGATTTTTGTGGAGTCAATTTTGGTTGAAAGCACCTTTTAAAATCGGTGCTCCTGTGGTGTCAAATGTCAACATTTATTTTTTCCAGAACTCTTTTTCCTGTGGGGACTCTGGTCAGCGAATGAAGCTCTTGATACCTGGAGTTGCTATTTTTCTTGGTTCTGATTGAGGGCCTGGATTAATTATGTAGGGTATATATATATTTTTTACCAAGACTTTAAGGTCCCTGTTTGGACATAAAAAATAAGTTCTATATGCATTCCCTTCATGAAAAAGCCAGGAGAGGAAAAATCAAAAGGTGGGGGAGGAAGGAACTTTCATCTGTGGTCTCAATGAAAGTTTAGAAAGCTTCAAGTAGACCTGCAGTTCCCCATTCACCTGCTGCATGACCTTGTGCAGGCTACTTACCGTCTGAGTTTTGTTGGTTTGTTTGCAAATGGCAATAACCACATCTACCTTAGAAAGAAGCTGTGAGAAACAAATAAGGTAGCTCACACCAGTGCTTGGCCTAGAGTCTGGCCCACAAAAGGTGATCAGCAAATGGCTATCTCCCTCCAGCCCCTTGATTCATTTTCCCTCCATTACTACATTTTATTTAAAATTTTCAAATCTACAGAAAAGTTGAAAGAATAGTACAGTTAACAACTACATACCGTTTATCTATTTGCCAATCATTAATATTTTCCTCTTTCTCTCTATCTGCTTTCCCCATGAATTACTTGAGTGTAGGCTGCAAACCTAAGATCACATCTCCTCTAACACTTCAGGATGCATCTTTTAAAAATAAGGACACTATTCACCTAATACTATTCCCACTATACAACTTGAAAAGTCATATTCACTAAATAATTTAAAATAAAATTTGTACTTCAAGCTTCCTAATTATCCTAAAAATGTCTTTTATGGTTTTCTTTAATTCCAAATTAAAAGAAAATTCACACATTACATTTGAGAAGTTATCAATTTCTATTTGCCAATCTATTATGTGATTTTTATATGGTTTTGGGGAAAAAAGACTTTCTCCAGGACAAGCAGGAACAAAAAATCAATTAATAATTTGGTAGCGGAAAAGGCAAGAAAGAACCCTCAGAATTGGGTTGAAATCCTATCTGAGCCACTGGCTCTGGATGACCTTGGGCCTGATGCTTCCTTCCTACAGATGTTTCCATCATCTGAAATCAGGGGCTTGCACCAGTCCATGTCATGGACCCCTTATCATTCCAATGCGGGGAGCTGAGGCTCACCAGCTTCTGAAGTCATGCAATTTGAATTCTGCTTTTACTGGCAATGTGGTCCTCAGGATTACCCTCAAATTATCTCCTGTGTCTGAGCCTCAGTTTCTTCGTCTACAAAATGGGCATGCCAACATCAGTACCTACCTCAAAGGGCCCTACTCAGAATTAAACATCATAATTCATGTGAAGCACTAGGTACAGCAGTGGGCGTACAGTAATGGCTCAGTAAGAAAAGAAAAAAAAGCTATTACAGTTATTAATGTTCCAGAAGTTATGGACTCTACAATCAAAGCTCTTATCTTCACAGCAATTACCTTTGGCTTATGAAGAGCCCTTCACAATTTATGAAGTACTTTCTCTATTACCTCCTGTGGAATGCAGTCTGGGGAGGAGGCAGCATGAGAACGATTTCCCCCAGGTTGGAGAGGCTCAGAGAGGTTGAATAGCTGAACTGAGGTTACTCAACTAGTTATAGAGGGAATCGGGACTCTGAGGGGCCACACCCTCATCCTGACCCCCAGTTCTGAGCTCTTGTTCTATTACCATAGCAACAGCGTTGTGTGGATTTCCATCCATTTCTGCCTTGAGATCGCTCATCTTGTCTTACTTCAGTCCACTCAATGTCCAGTCATATCTGGACACACCTTGCATCCTACTGTGTGACCACAGGGAAGAGGCTCTGCTTCTCTGAGCCTCTGTTCCCCCACCTTGAGACAGAACATGAACCCTCTGCCCCAGCGGGCTGCTGGAGCTCTGAAGTTAGAAACAGAAAAGCACTGTGGACTGCAGAGTGCTTTAGACTGAAAACCACCCTTATTATTGTCGGGTCCACTAAGGGCTCCTTCAGTAGAAATGCGGTCCTTTACATGTGAGGCCAAATATATAGCACAGAAAATTAGGGTCTCTTCTCCCAGGCCTCATTTTTGAATCAAAGTCACTTTGAAAAATGGCTTTTCATTTGTCATGATTTTCATTTCCTCAAAGAATAGGCATATTATGCTAGGCAAAAATCAATGCTTCCCCATAATAATGTGCCTACAGATATCTGGTGCTGAAAGCCTCATGGAGAAGGAATAGAGGCTTATCTATAGGATACATCAGCCACATCAAGAGTCTGAAAATCAATACCTTATGGGCTTTCATTAAAAATGCTCAATTTTTTAATCAAAATACAAAACATCTGACTATAGGTTTTAAGACAAAAACTGTCTTGCCATTATAAAATGCCTGCAGACATCCCAAATTAAAAAAATGTACTTTTTTACCAACCTAAATATTACAATTATGAGAACATCCTCCATGTCCCAGCACCTAGTCACTCTTCCATCTTCCATCTACCCAACATACATTTTAGAACCACCAAACCAGAACCCCCATCTGTGAATGGAAGGAAGGAATTAATGTCTATTGGGTGCCCCTGTCAGCTACATGCCCCTGTCTTGGTAACTTGCTAGAGAAACAAAGACACTCAGATTCAGATCTATGTCAGACTATAGCACTCCTTGGTGCAAAATCTTCCCATGGTTCCCCTTCTCATTTGGAGTCAAAGTCCCCAAACTCACATGACCTTCCCCTGCTCAGGTCCCTAATGCCAGACCCTTTACTCTGCAGCCATGCTGGCTGGTCTTTTCACTGCTCCTCGCCAAGCTGTAATCGTTTCTCAGTGCTGCTGGAACAGGTCACTATTATAGAGGAACTATAGATACATTTATTCCCTCGCAGTTCCGGTGGCTAGAAGTCTGAAGCCAATATTGAGGGCCAGGTTCTTTCAGAAGGCTCTAGGGAGAATGTGTGCCATGCCTTTCTCTTAGCTTCTGGTGACAGCTGGCAATCCAGGGCATTCCTTGGTCTGTGGACACATCATGATGTCACACACCGTCCCTGTCTCCCTTTGGATGTCTCTGTCTCACTCTGTGTCTCTTTTTCTCTTCTTTTAAGGACACCAGTCATACTGGACTAAGGGAACAACCAACTACTCCAGTATGATTTCATCTCAACTGATTACATCTGCCATCGCCCTATTTCCAAATAAGGTCACATTCACAGATACAAGGGGTTAGGACTTCAATGTATCTTGCAAAATTTGAAAATGAGTCTAAGTCAGAACCAAGGGTAAGATCCCCCAAGGTTTCAGATCCTAAGAAACTATTCTGGATAGGAAAGAAATAATCGCCATACACAACTGGTACTGAACACTAGAGTTCATCTAAACAGGAACTGAGCTGAGGTTCAATATGCAAGGCAATTCACTTATATTTGATATTCACATATTTTTTAATGTGCTCCAAAATTGTGTGTGCCTTTATTTATATAAAAAAATCGAGATTATTCACACTTATAATATTATTTTAATAAAGAATCATAATTTTCACAGAAAAGACTAGACGTGATCAGATGATGAGCCTAAAATTTCTTCTTGCTTTTATTTATACCTAAGCTGATGCTTATCATTAAACTGAGCAAGCACATTTACTGATGGGAGCTCCTTAAATTACAGGCAATTTTCTTTTCCTCAAGATTAGGTGATATAAACCATCCTGAAAAGGGGGGGGGCACCCTTTCCTCTTACACCTGATAGCTTCAACATTCTCCGTCCACTGATTTTTAAAAATGGATATAGTGGACATTGGTGATTTCCTATATAGCATTCATCTTCCTCTCCCCTGATAGGCCCCCATTTTCATTTGGGCTCACTCCTCTTTCACAGTATAGCAACCACACTGTCAGGGAACCTGGCGATTTGTCTAAACCAAATCATGCTTCAGTCCATCTTCCTTGAACATCATAGGTGCAGGAGTAAGCCAAGGAGAACACATACTTCCCTGAAGAAAAGTACTGGGAAAATTTGGGCCAATGAACTAGGAAAAGTTCCTTGGAGTTACAGGACAGGACTCCAGTATGACACAGGGCAAGGAGTCCAAAAATCTGGACTCAAACCTTGATTCTCACACTTCCTGGCTATGTGACCCTAGAAAGACAAAGTACCTTTCTAAGTAAGCCTTGGTCTTCTCATTTCTAAAATGAGAATAATAAAAGTTTCTATCTTATAAGGGTGCTGCTATCACCACATTAGCTAACATATTTATTCAACTAATATTTACTAGGTGTCTACTATGTGTCAGCAACCATTTATTCTACACTCTGAGGATAAAACAGGCAATAGAACAGACAGATACTCCCTGCCCTCGTGGAGCTTACAGCCTAAAAGATTTTAGTAAATGTTGCTAATGATCCTGATAACAGTTATGGAAAAATTATGATCATATTTATCCATTAGTAAGAAAGCAATTTCAATTTTAAAAGAATTGGGCCCTCTAACTTATCTACCTCCCAAATATAGATCTCAACTACGAATTCTTTATACTTGTGTGCTGTTTTGGATTACATCATAAAACCAAAGATTTCCCTGTGATATTGAATTTAATTCAAGAAAAAGATCTGATTTCAGCAACTTTTAGTCCAGACTTTAGAAAAAATTAATTATGCATGCATTCAACTAGCAATGAGCAAACTTGATAATTTAGGCAATTTAGCAATTGGATTGAAATTTTACAGCTAATTTAAAGCACTCCACACTACTGACTTCAGACCTCAGGTTATGAAGCTGAATTACCCTGGATAAGAGCAATTACTCAGCACTTTCAGCACACATGGCCTTGACTGACTTTTAGGCACCGGGAAGCAACTGCTTAAACCCAACTACAGTTGGCTGGATACTAACATGCGCAGGGCTGCACGTGTGTGCCAGACTGGGTTTGTTTTATGTTCTCTGCAGCAAAGCTGGGTCTTATTTATCCTTGTCTCCCCCGCCTGACAAAAGTCACAGCACAGCACTCCATAAGTGAATAAAGTAAGTCCTAGTGGAAGTTCACAAGGATTTATGGCTGTGTGACTGTAGGTAAGCTTCTTAACCTCTTTGACCCTGCTTCCTCTACAAAATGGAAATAATAACAATACCTACCTTCAAAGCAGTTTTGAAGAACTAGAGATAATGTATATAAAGCCTTTTGGTACATACTAGGTGTTCAATAAATTAGCTTCCTGTCTTTTTCATTGTGGCAGTTTTAAAACATGAACCCCAAACTCTTAGATATATCTTTTAGTGGGGTCCATGTCCCCTCCTCTTGGATCTGAGCAGACTTGTGACCGCTCTGATCAATAGAACATGGTGGGAGTGAAGCTATGTGACCCCTAAGACTAAGTGATAAAGGCCATGCAGCTGTTACCTGAATTCTCTTTTGGGATCTTAGGATGATCCCTCTCAAAACCTGCCCACATGCTATAAGAAGCAAAAATCACATGGAGAGGCTGTGTGTCAATCCTCTGGTCAATGGTCTCAGCTAAGTTCAGCCTCTGAGTCAACCCAGCCCATCAAGTGGTCCCAAATCACAATGCATGACAATCCCTGCTCTGGCCTAATTTCCTGACCCACAGAGTCCCTGAATATAACAAAATGGTGGGTATTTCACCGCTGAGTTTGGAATGGTTTATCACAGAGCAGTAAGTAACTGAAATACTCAATAGGTATCACTCATCCACTCAACATTCACTGGGGCCTTTTGTGTGCAAAGTAATGCAGTGTACTGTGGAGAGCCTCCAGAAGGGCACAGGCTAGGGAGAAATACAACTGTAAATAGCTAGTGGTGTGCTGGTAAATGTTTAATAAACACCAGGGCTGGGGGAAGGCCCTCCTTTGTAGTATTGGCCAATTTCCATGATGTAAATTCTCCCATCATTGTCAGTTTCCAGCTACCAATATGAACTTGGCCTTCTCATAAGATTCCTGAGAATTTGACATCAGCTCCCATTGAGCCAGTACGAACCAGCCCCAGCACACCATTGTCTCTCCAGAGCTAATACATACTGTCTGTACAAGGAGACTGTGTCCAGATCTAAACTTGTACAAGTCCATGTTTTAAATGCAGCATGACTTGTAGAAAGTCTAGGCTTCTTCATAGTATGTAGCATCTTGCAATTGTGTGGATTTCTCTACAAGCAGAACTTGCTTGAGGGCAGAGGGATCATCAGCGAGGGAGCAGGGACAATGGGATGGGCAAGAAGAAAAAGTGGATACAGGGTGGGCTGTTGGGCTGGTCACTGCTCTGGGTGACCAAGGAACCACTAGAATACTTCTCAGAGGCTTCCCGCTGAAGGAGGGAGGCTAAGGCACCTATCCTGTGCTGGTCCAGTTCCTCTGAGAAGCAGGTGACAGGATTCAATATGCAAGAGATATAACAGGGGAAGGTCCTCTGAGAGAAAATGGGCCAGCAGCTTGTGAGGCAGAGAGAGCATCAGACTGCAATGTAGGTCACAGGACAAGCAGGTAGGTTGGTCAGTGGAAGAAAACTGCAGTGCACTTCTATGGTGCTCAGCAAGCTTGATGGGGGGTCCTCAAGCCCAGGGAGCCCATCATAGCTGTCCTATGTCTCCCAAGAATGGGCATGCCCAAGTGTCCCTGCTCTGCTCAGTAGTGGCTGGGAGCATTCCACAAGAAGCATGACAAATGGTGATGGATTTCAAAAGGCCACAGCTGGAGCTGTGGTCAATTTGTTTGCCACTCCTGGGGATGGCAAAGATGCATTTTCATAGCTGCCATATGGGCCATGTGGCCTGAAGACAGGGACCCAGAGAAGTGTAGTGGGGCCTTGAGGTGGGACCCAGTGTGTGCACAAGACTGTAGCTGATCTAAGAAGTACCCAGGGGATGTGGGTCAGGGCAAAAATTTTACCCTGCCAACTAGGCCCTGGGTAAAACCATTATTCCCACTATTTCGATCTATACACATGGGGAATCTGACCAACAAGAACATGGGACTTCCTGAGGTATAGCATTAGAAGGTGAGCACATGGTCCTGGTGGAATATTTTATACCTTTTCTTAATGTGCTGAGTAGTGTCCCTCTAAAATTCATGTCCTGAATCTCAGAATGTGACATTCGAGATAGAGTCTTTGCAGATGTAATTAGTTAAGGATCTTGAGATGACATCATCCTGGATTTAGGGATGACTAAATCCAATGACTGGTATCCTTCTGTGAAGACACAGAGAGACACACAGAGAAGAAAGCCATGTGAAAACAGAGGCAGAGACTGGAATGACGCAGACACAAGCCAGGAACCCCCAGAATCTGGAAGAGGATGTAAGGATCTGTACAACCTTCAGAGGGAGCATGGCCCTGCTGATACCTTAATTTTGGACTTCTAGACTCCATAACTGTGGGAAAATAAATTCTGTTGTTTTAAGCCACCCTGTTTGTGATCATTTGTTATGGCAGTCCTAGAAAGCTAAAAGATTAATAAACCATTAAAGTATTAGTAAATAGTAAATTAGTAAAAAGTAAAATAATAATCTATATATATAATAGCCTAGGTGGCATCACGCCCTCACATCATCACAAGATGGCTGTCACAAGATGGCCACACGCACAGTGGAGATGGGGCCCAGCGGCCACTCCGTGCGGTGCGACTTGGGGGTCCCGCGGCTCTGGGTGGCGTGGAGGAGGCCAGTTTCGGAGTCTCTGCTGCCTCGCATGAGGAGGCAGGTCCCAGCAGAGGAGGGCAGTTGTGGGCGACCAGGCTGGCAGGGGAGGGCAGTTGGGAGTGATCAGGCCAGCAGGGGAGCAGTTAGATCAGGCTGGCAGGCAGAAGTGGTTAGGGGCAATCAGGCAGGCAGGCAGGCAAGAGGTTAGGAGCCAGTGGCCCTAGATTGTGAGAGGGATGTCCAAGGGGTCCCAGATTGGAGAGGGTGCAGGCCAGGCTGAGGGACACCACCCCCATGCATGAATTTCGTGCACCAGCCTCTAGTAAACTAATAATTCTGTGCCCATCAAAAGTATAGACCTCACAGAGTTGGAGGAAGAAAAGCCCAACCATTAAATCAGTGACTCTTGGGACTATAATGCATGAAAGCTATGCCTCTCCATCCCCTATAAAACCTCTAGGCAAGAACTCATTCAGCTTCTGCTTGAATACCTCCAGTGACAGATAACTTACAACCTCAAAAAAAAGCCCCTTTGTTTCTGGCAGCTCCAAGAGTGGAAGTCCTTCCTTACATGGACCTAAAATAACTGCCTCCCTGTGATTTCCCCAACTTCTAGCCTAGCTTTGTTCTCTGGGATCCAGCCTGTTCCTGCAGCACATCTACTAAATCTCCTTTCTGCAGGCTACTCAGCCCAGTTCCTTTAAGGAATAATGGGATTTACTTGAAATACAACAATGAACCAGAATATGCAAATTATCTTATCAGCTATACTCCATAAAGACAATCTTTCCCTGATTAGCATACTGCTCTATCTCTATTTTCATCAGGGATTCTCAGAACTACCAGAGCTTCTAGTAACCACAGGGCATTTTGGGACAGACAAAGAGGCTGGGTGGCCACCAGACCAAGTTCAGGAGGTGAGACCTAGAAGAGTGGCCCCTTTATTCCACATATATCTAGGGAGTGACTCCCAAATGCCAAAGCCTGGGGTTGACGACGGGATAAGGAGGCTGAGGTGAGGGTAGGAAGTCTGTGGAGGGAGAGAATGGGAGCAATTGCCATCAAGTTACTCCCAGAACAACATTGTGGGAGCTAGAGCCAGAAATACTACCTAGAACTCTCAATCTAACTCAATTAGTGTCATACTCTAGCTTAGACAAAGGGAAAGGCACATACTTCTTGTATGACTGCCTCCTATGGTAGAATCAGGGCAGGCTTTCAGAAGGAGGTTCCTACAAGTTGGTTTTTTAGTCAGACATGATAATCAAAATAAAAGGAACAGCCTGGCCAGTGTGGCTCAGTGGTTGAGTGTTGACCCATGAACTAGGAGGTCATGATTCTACTACATACTGGGGTTGGGGGCTCGATTTCTAGTAGGGAGCGTACAGGAGGCAGCCGACCAATGATTCTCTCTCATCATTGATATTTCTATCCCTCTCACCCTCTCCCTTCCTCTCTCTGAAATCAATAAAAAATATATTTTAAAAAAATAAAAGAAACAGAGTGAGCAGAGGAACTGCCTAAACAGAGGAAGAGGATGTGAACCTTCAGGCCATGTTTGAAGAATGACAAATCTAGTGTGGCAGGAATAGAGGGGATATGCATGTTTTTGCAAGAGGAAGAGATAAGGATAAAAGATGAAGTAAAAGATGGTCTTAGATTGGGCAAAGGTTTCCTCTCTTTAACTAAGACAGGAATTTTAGGCCCGTTTATGGCAGTGGTTCTCAACCTTCCTAATGCCGCAACCCTTTAACCCCCAGAGTGCCGGGGAGTGCGATCGCGCTCCTCCTGCAGTGTCACTATTACATGCTAGTAGTTCACTCTTTATTGACAGATGGCACCTAAGTGCAGAAAACAAATGTAGTAAAGGTTTCCTTAAGTTTTTGAATATGTAACTTCATTTACTTGCGATTCATAATTTTTTTTCCTAAACTGCTGTAAAATCAGCAAAAATGCCTTGGCAATTTTAGCATAGTTCCTAGGATATTGGTTGGCACTCAAAGGGTTAATACAGTTCCTCATGTTGTGGAGACCACCAACCATAAAATTATTTTTGTTGCTACTTCATAACTGTAATGTTGCTACTGTTATGAATCGTAATGTAAATATCTGATATGCAGGATGTATTTTCATTGTTACAAATTGAACATAATTAAAGCATAGTGATTAATCACAAAACAATATGGAATTATATATTCAATATGTGTTTTCCGATGGTCTGAGGCGACCCCTGTGAAAGAAAGGGTCGTTCGACCCCCAAAGGGGTCGCGACCCACAGGTTGAGAACCGCTGGTTTATGGTGTTCCTTAAACATTCGTGCAGTGTGTTTAACATGCAGGCCTCAGCCTTGCCACACTGTGTTCCTGGCACCCCAATTCTCTTGCATCCCCTGTCATGCCCTCCCCCCATTCTAATTGTGTGTTTCAGAGCTGAGCTGGGTTTCTGTATCATAAATATGCTCCAGCAATGATTCCAAGGCAGGAGGTGGCAAACCTCACTGAGGAAAAGCTTCCCACCTTCATTATGAAAAACGGTGCGGGTGGCATGACAACAAATTAGGTTATGCCAGAAATACCAGCAATTTAAACTCATATGAAAAGATGCGCTGGGGAAAGAGAACCAATTTCAGTTCTCCATCAAGGTGCTTGGCAAAAACAGAAGGCCAAGATTTATCAGAATTTACCTCTGTGGGCAAAGCAATGACTTTGGAGCTGCCCAGCCTTCTCCCTGAACCTCAGAGTTGACTGTAACTTACAAAGAGGGCCCGGCCCCTCGGGTCATTCCAGGGAGAGCACAGGGTTTGGCCCCAAGGTCTCTCAGAAAACTGAAGTACACCCTTGTTGAGAAGTCACTCCCTCACAAAGGAGCTAGAGGGATTTAAACAGGCATTTCATTTTGTTTTGGAAAGGCAAAAAGAATTTTGAAGCAGCAACAGAAAACAAGCACACAAACAAAAGAATTTCAGGAGCAAAGCATCTCAGGAGTGGAAAATCCTTTGGGCCAATCTGTCAACCGATGCTAAACCATCTCCTTCAAACACCTAGCTCAGAGTTGTCCACAAATACAGAGTCCCAGGTGCTCTGCTGGTTCAGCAAGGCTGGAAACAATGAGCTAGCTCACCTGGACTCTGCTTACACAACTCCAAGGACAGGGCTTTCCTTCCCTTCGAGGATGACCCATCCCAACTTAAAGAGCTGTGACCATTAAAAACATTTGAAGTTTTGAACTTTGGAAAATACAACCAAGTATATACAAAACATTTAAACAACTTGACAGTAATTTCCTCAAAACAGCTATAAGTCCCCTTGCTAACAGTAGGACCAGGGCCTTGTTCACCCAGTGGGTGCCCAAGTAATGTGTACTGGCCTGAATTTAATCCCTCAACCTCATGCAAGCCTAGGGACAGAGCTACAGACACTATTAGTCATGGACACTACACAGCTTGCCCTGCTGTCTACACACAGTTGCTAACTACCCAACACTGAATAATAAAGGGGCAGGTTACCCTCTTTTTATCTTCATCCTGCAAGGCTCAGCTCAAGTACCCCCTCCTTCATGAAACTGTCCTGATGCCCCCCTTGCTGTTAGTCAGAATCTATCACTCCTTGAATGATACTAAGGGGCCACAAACAGAACAGTCCTACCGTGTTCCAGATATTGGGCATACAGGGTGTGTATACTCTTTCTTTAGGGGGTGTGCATGTGTGTCATGAACAGACAAGGATCATCCTAGACTCTGGGCAAGCTATGCTTTGGGAGCCCAGAGCAGGGAGAAATATAGCCCACTAGAGAAGAGGAAGGGCAGGAAGACATCCTAGAAGACTTCCTGGAGGAGCTTCCATCTGAGCAGAGTGGAGAATGGGTGATATGGAGGCTATAGGGGGTGGTAGAAACCATACTGCGGAGGCTCAGAGGTCATGAGAGAGGGCAGGGTGCCTGTGGGAACCACTAGCAGATCAGTAAGTCTGACACATGGCATTTGGAGTAAGTTATTAACAGAGTGAGCTTGACTGAGTTGGTAACACTTTTTTTTTTTTTAATATATTTTATTGATTTTTTACAGAGAGGAAGGGAGAGAGACAGAGAGCTAGAAACATCGATGAGAGAGAAACATCGATCAGCTGCCTCCTGCACATCTCCTACTGGGGATGTGCCCGCAACCCAGGTACATGCCCCTGACCGGAATCGAACCTGGGACCTCCCAGTCCACAGACTGACGCTTTATCCACTGAGCCAAACCGGCTTCGTCTGGTAACACTTTTGAAGCCTCAGTTTCCTCATATATAAAATAGAGATAATAAGGCCTACTCTACTCAGTGATACTCATACCTTATACACATAAAAATAACTGGAAGTCTTAGTAGAAGGCCACTGGGTTCCTGGGCTTCTCTCCTCTTCCCTCTAATCACAGAATCTGAATCAGTAGGTCTGGGATGGGGTCCAAGAATTTGTGTTGTAACTCACACACATTCTACATACCACACATTCACACCACACACATCCATACCACATACACCACACACACACAGAGCACACAGGTAATTTTGATGAGAGGGTTGTCTATGAATCCATAAAACATCAACTGAGTTATTGTAAGACTTAAATAATTCAATGTAAATAAAGCAACTAGCATGCACTTGACACATTGTTGGTGCTCGAGGTTAGTTCCCCTTCCTTCCTCTATCTTTGTTCCTGAAAATCACTGCACCAATTTTAATAAAGACTTCATTCTGCCTTCATTTTAGCTGAAGCTGCTTTTGTATGTTTCTATATGTGTTTCTGTGTCTGCTTCATCCAACAACACCTGAGCCCCTTTTAGGGGAAGGACCAAATTAGCATCCTCAGCATCCTGTTGGCCCCAGGCCAGGGAAGTATTTTGAGAATGGAAGGTGAGAAGGAACACACTATCCCACAGCCTCTCAGCTTGACTAGGTGTTAATCGTGCAGTAAGTAGGTTGATGGGCTGAGGGGACCCTGATGGCTTCACCCAAGGGGAGAAGAGGGTCTCTGTGAGGAGTAGGAAAAATGAGATCCATCAAGAAGCAAGGCTCCTCCAGCACGCCTACTTATAGCAGCCCTGGGAACAGTTCTGCTTCCTGGGCACATTAAGTACAAGCTGCTTGACCGCTCAACAAGTTCTTTATGACATTTTCTAGACTCTCAGACCGGAATAGTATTAATGAAAGTTTCATGCCCTGATAAGTAGTTCTCAGGAAGCAAGGAAGGCAATGGCCCCACCCTCTTCCCGTTGAGCTAGCTGAGACCCTCAAAGTCTCTTTCTCTTCTTTCTCAATCTTCAAGTCCAATTAGCCACCAAAGCCCACTGCCTCCACCATCTGCTCCTGCCCCTCCAATCTCCTGCCCCAGCCCTAATGTAGACCCCATAGCTTCACAGCTGGACTGTGGCAACAGGCTCCTCACCAGTCTCCTTGCCTTTTCCAGTGCATCCCCACACTGTCATAGCAATCTCCCTGCAGCACAGCTAAGAACTTACCACACCCCCACTCGAAAGCCTGGAATAGCTCCCCATGGCTCCAGAATCAAGTGCAAATATTTGAGCCTGACATTAGAGCTCCTTAGGGGGCTGGTCTGACCTAAGTTTCTCCCTCATCACTCGCTACTCTGACTCCTTCGCCTTTTCCTCCAGCCCAGTGTTTTCCAACTGCAGATTCCATTCTATGAGTGAGGCTTCAAATTAGTTTAGCAGGTACTGACCAGGAATGTTTAATAAAATAGAACAGAATATGAAATACCAGAGTGCATAGGAAGTTTTCATTTCATGAAAATTCTTTTTTAGGTATGTGTGTGTGTAAGTGTGTGTGGGTGTGAATGTACCGTATCACACTGTAAAATACACGTCTTACCATGAATCACAGTCAGAAAGATTTGAAAAGGGCTGTTCGAGTCAGACTGCTTCTCTTCCACGTTCTGTGCTCACTGTGCCGTTTCCACACTTCTCACATGAGCCCTGCATTTCCTCCTCTCCCCCAGCCAGCCACCTCCATCCACCCAAATCTTACCCATTCATCCAGCTGTCTAGCTGGTTTCCCCCAGAAGCAGATCCTGGGATGAGGATGTCTGTTGGGGAGGTGACCCCAAAAAGCAACAGTAAGGAAATGGAGAAGGAAACAGAAAAGGAACTGGAATCACGCAGGGTGCTCTGTGGAGCAAGTTACTGCTGTGGGCAACTGATCTCAATCTGCTTGGGACTCTGGTGGGCCAGGCAGCTGGGATATTCACCCTCTGACTCCTTCCAGTCAGTGTTGCAAGACCCTGGCAGATGGGAGTTGTCAGGGCAGCATGGGGTGAGTGGGGAGTGCATGTCCAAAGCCTATGGGTGGTACAGCAACAGTGACAAAGGTTATTTCTTACATGCTCTGCCCACCCTACACACACACACACACACACACACACACGCATCATATTCTAGTTTTGTAGTGAGCATTCCTTCCTCTATCTTTGTTCCTAAAATTCAATGATATAAACATTTTAATAGAACACACACTCCATTCTGCCTTGTAGTTGGAGATCTTTTTATATTTCCATAGCTGTTTCCTACAACATGACTCTGAGCTCCTTAAGGAGAAAGGCCAAATCAGCGCGCTCTTCCTCCTGAAGGGAGAGCCTATAGCTTCCTTGGGGAACACCCTCCCTTCGCCCTCAGTCCATGTGAGCCAGTGTATCCCTGTAGCCCCAGTGTCAGGGCAGAGATGGGCACTGATTCCAACAGGTTCACTCAGCTCAGTCTGGGGACTTCTGTCTGCCCTGTTAGCAAAAGAATTGTGTGTTTTTTGCTGGAGTTGCTGAGAGCTGCTGGCTGCCATCTTCCCACCAAAAGGAGAGAAGCTACAAGAAAATGTAGCCAACACAGAATCAAAAAGGGAAGGGGACAGGGGACCAAGTCCTGTGGTATCAGTGCCTGAGCCTCTAGAGCCAGCCTTCCTCAAAGCTGTGCCTGAGCCTCTAGAGCAGCCGTGGGCAAACTACGGCCTGAAATGAATAAAACTATTGGAAAAAAAGACCGTACCCTTTTATGTAATGATGTTTACTTTGAATTTATATTAGTTCACACAAACACTCCATCCATGCTTTTGTTCCGGCCCTCCGGTCCAGTTTAAGAACCCATTGTGGCCCTCAAGTCAAAAAGTTTGCCCACCCCTGCTCTAGAGCCAGCCTTCCTCCACTTAATCCTCACACCAACCCCAGGAGGTGGGTACTATTGCCATTTTATAGCTGAGAAAGCAGAGGCACAGAAAGGTTAACTAAGTGCCCCAAGATTACCTACATAGCAACTGGCAGGCCAGGATGGGGACCCAGGCAGTCTGGCTCCAGCTTCTGCTGAGGACCACTGTGCAACATTTCCTCGTGCAGAGAAGGGGGGATGGGGCGGGCCTGAGACTGTTATCCTTAGAAAGGCCTGCTCATGAGGTTGGCCACTGGCTGGAGTCCAGGAGCTCAGATTGCGGGAGGGTTCCCATCATTCCGTGATAGGAGTGGCTCACTGTGCCTACATTGTGCAAAAAATACGGTTCATACTAAACATACTACACTCTTCTGACAGTTTAACAATTTTGGTATGTGCTAGGCAGAAGGTATCTAGACAACCAGCCGCTAGTAAAAACCCTGGGGAAGGAGCTTCCCTGGTAGACATTTCACACATGTTGTCACTATTTATTGCTGGAGAATTAAGCGTGTCCTGTGGGTTCCACTGGGAGAGGCTTTTGGAAGCATGTGCCCAGTTTCCTCTGGACTTTACCTCATGCGCCTTTTCCCTTTGCTGACTTTTCTTTTTGTCCTTTCACTGGAATGAATCATAGCTGTGAGAAAGGCTCTATGCTGAGTTCTGAGTCCTCCAGGATGAATTGTTGAATCTGGAGGTGGTCTTGGGGACCTGATACATCCTCAAGAGCCCTAAAGCTAATCATCTGAAAGAACAGCATAGAAGGCCACGGCTCAACTAGTCTTTGGTGACATTTTTCTCAAGCCCTTGCTTTTATCTCTCCAGTATTACACTGTGCCTTAAAGTGAGTCAGCCAGCACTGGCTGGCACAGGGTTCCAAGGCTGGCAAGACTCTCAGAGGACTATCTCCAAGGTAGACCTCCCAGCCTCATGGGCATCAGAGATGGGCCCTCAGCCATCAGTAATACCAGGGGGACTGAGGTTCAGAATGGTTGTGTGACCTCCTTAAGGACTAGGAATTGGGTCTCTTCCCTTACCATCCAGGGGCCACCCATGATCTGTCCTAGAAGGGGACAAGCACAATGAGTAGAAGGGGCAGGGAAAACATTTTATTGCAACATAAGGAATAATACCCTGCCTTTAATAGGGATGCTCCTAAATGCACTGAATAAACATAGGCAATGTACTGGGAAAGCTGGAAGAGTCAGACGCAGTCCCTCTCCTATGGAGCTCACATCCAACAGCAGGCTTTATTTAAGGAACAGCTTCCCATCACTAGGAATGCCAAGAAGAGGCTGGGCCGCTGCCTATTAGGAATCCCTGCCTTCTAATGCCTGACTAAGCTACTTTATATTTACCTAATAATGTCAGACTAGCATCATCTCAGGCCTGCTATATTCTTCGCCCAACTTTTCCTTTCTGCCCAAGCATTCTTCTCCAGAAAGGTCCAGCCCAGGAAATGTGCACGGCACCAGCACAGAAGGGGTAGTGAGCTTTGGAAACAGATGGCCCCTAGTTTGATCTCAGCTCTACCCCATACTAGCTCTAGAATATTGGCAAGTGCTGTGAGCCTCTGACTCTTGGCTTCCTCATCTGCAAATAACAGGGATCTGGGAGACTGCAGGAAATCCGCACCTGGCCCTGTGCCTGTTACCCAGCAGGAGCAAAATAAAGTTGTGCCCTACCCCCACTCAATGCCCAGTGTGCTAGATGTGCCAGTTTTATGAATAGGCCACCTACTTTCCCTTCTTCACTCCACTAGGAGGAAGAACTAGGTTAATTACATTGAGAAGAAATACAAGAGGGTAATAAGGTCTCCAATCCCATCTTTTGTTTATACTCAAGGGTGGGAAACCTTTTTTCTGCCAAGGGCCATTTGGGTATTATAACATAAATTCATGGACCCTACAAAATTATCAACTTAAAAATGAGTCTGCTGTATTTAGTCAAACATTTAATTAATTCACCCCTAATGCTCTGGCAGGGCCAGACCAAATGACTTCAGGGGCCTTATATGGCCCGTGGACCAGACATTCCCCATCTCTGTGAATAAATGCAAAAGTTATTACCCAAATAATGCTCAAATGTTTGGCCTCATTATCTTGGGTCCTGGCCAGGTATAGGGGTTAGTCACTGAGATCTAGTTATTCAAGTATGACTTCTCTTATATAAGAATGAGTATCATTTTTACACTGTTAATTGAAATAATATTTTTAATGTTTGTTTATTTCCTCCAAGCAAGTTCACAACAACAGGAGAGAAAACAGCCAAGAGTTGTGGTGCCCAAATAGAGGACTATTTCTCTAAGCCCCCTTCTTCACTGTAGCCTTATTTTACCTGTTTATAATCATGCAAAACATATTTACCACTTGAGAGTATTTTCAAAACCCATCTCCCACATTTCAATATCACCTTGATATTTGCCATGTTAAGGGGGTATGATAATGGCCCAATTCTGCTACCAGATAGCTCCTCCACTGTTGTCTCTCTGGGTCTCAGTTTCCTCCTCTGTAAAGGGATGGGGGTTACCAAATCCAGCTTAATTAACATCATAATCAATGCACGATCTTTTCAATATCCATATTCCCAGGCCTCGCCCCACCTACCTTTAGAAAGCAGGGCCCGGAACACTGAATTTTTAGCAAGACAAGCTCCCTCCCTCTTGGGCTCTCATATGCAGCAGTCCAGCATGTAGCCAGCTGGATTAGACTATCTTTACATTGCTTCCAGGGTTGATATTGCACATTTTGAATGATCCCACAGAATTAATACTGGTAATAATCTTAAGCATTCCCCTATTTCTAGGTGTCAGTTATTTTCAACTTTCCTAAATATGACTCCTTTTAAGTGAGTTGTGCTGGCTATCATTTTTCCTCATTCACAGGCATCCTCAGAAAACACAGAGCCCAAAGGAAAACCCACATCCTAAAGGTCCATAAAAAAGTGACAGAAGTCTCGGAATCCAGGTCAGTTTCAAAGGTAGATTTCTCCTGATTCATCTCTCAGTGAGGACAGGGCAGGGCTGGGTGGATTTGATTTAAATCTAGCTGATTTAACTTTCCAGTCAGGAGAGCTCAATTTGACCAAATTTATTTCCTACAAAAGATGTATTCTTTTTTCCCCCCAGAATATAACCTTACAGCCTCCTTCACAGCTCAAAGACAAATGTAGCTTTCTTCTTTGTTTTTGGTGTTTTTTTTAAAAGCTATTTTATTAGCATCCAAGCACCCCTGAATGTCAAGCTAGATGACCTATGGGTCACCTCATTTGACATGTAAGGCCCCAAAAAGCTAGTGCCTTCTGAGGTCCCACTGAGAATTTGTGCAGGGCAGGAGGAGAACGGCTCTCTAGACTCCTGGGCAGCGCCTTTCCCACCAAACCCCACGGCCCCCACCTCAGTTCACTCACAGTCCTGCCTAGGAATCCCAGGACTACGAAAGAGCCTCAACATTGCCTGGATTTTCCTTTTACCACAACTAACTGGAGCAGTGACTACAAACAGTGGCAAAAGAAGGAAAATGCTTTCCTCTCGAGTCACAAGTGCAGAGCCTAAGGTTTCAATCATTTAGAAATAAGGCTTTCAGTTTTAAAGCACTGCACCAACTACAACATATCTATACATTGATGCCTATAGGAAACACAGACTGAGAAAAATAGACCTGAGGAGCGGTGGGATTAACAGATTTTACTCTCCACTTTCTAAAATAGCACTGTGTTGTTTTCAAAATAGGTATAAACTTTATAACCACAAAAACATATGAAGCTCTTTGTAAAGGGAGCATCCAGGGGCTATCAGAAAGACAGATGAGGCCATTTACCTTGCTTTATTTCTGCTAACTACCATGGCCACCATTCTGGATATTTTCTCCAACAATAAGCATTCACAGCTATGCTAACAAAATACCCCAAGGTGATTCATATATATGGATTTACAGTGACTTCATGAGAGCTTATAAAGAGGTTCTCCTTCCATTACCCTCCCCTGACATTTACAGTATATCTTAATCATTTGAAAGATAATCGGGTGTGGTCTTGTAACATTCCCTCTGTTGACTTGAATTCCATCTCAATTTTTCATTCTGTGTGTGTGTGTGTGTGTGTGTGTGTGTGTGTGTGTGTTTTAATATCCCATGTTTAGGTCCTGTCTCCCCAGGTATCAAAATGGTGCCCTCCTTTTAACTAACCAACCCCTAGCAGTGCAGCATGATCCAACCAGACTGCCTGAGACAGAATCCTGCTCATCACTTGCTAGCTGGGTGACTAAGGATGAGTCATTTAACCTCTACTTAAACTATTTCTCTATCTTTAAAATGGAGGTTAAAAGAATAGTATTTACCACATAGGGTTAACTCAGTTTACATTTTTAAGTACTTAGAATTGTGCCCGACATAGAATAAGTGCAATATAATTGACAAATTTTAAAATATCTTCACCAGCCAAAAAGTTAATGAGGTCATCAGCAAAATCCCAGATAGTGGAGAACACTACAGGTCAAATGACCCAATTTCATCAACAAATTGTAAGGAGGAAAAAAAAAGAGAAAGAAAGAGGGAGATGAAAGGGGAACCTATTGATTAAAAGATGCCTAAGAGATATTTATACACCCATGTTCATAGCAGTATAATTCATAACAGCCAAAAGCTATAAGCAATCCAAGTGTCCATGAACAAACAAAATGTGTTATAAAAATACAATGGAATATAATTCAGCCTTAAAAAGAAATAAAATTCTGACACCTGCTACAACATAGATAAGTGAAATAAGGCAGAGACCAAAAGACAAATAGTGTATGATTCCACTTATATAAGGTATCTAGAGTAGTCATACTCATAAAGTAGAATGGAGGTTGAATGGGGAGTTATTATTTACTGGGTATAGAGTTTCAGTGTATGATAATGAAGTAGTTCTAGAGATGAATGGTAGTGATGGTAGCACAATATGAATGCATTTAATGCCTCTGAACTGTACACTTAAAATGGCTAAAATGATAAATTTAATGTTATATATAGAGAGTGTCCCCCCGAAATTTATACACACTTTGAATAATTGTTTATTCCAATGGGTTAAATCTGAGAAGAAAGAAACATCAATTGAGCTATCAGAAAAAAAGTGTGTATACATTTTGGGGGGACACCCTGTATTTTACCACAATTTTTTTTAAAAAGATGATTAAGAGATATGTTAACCAATTGCAAGGTGTGGATCTGATTCAAAATAAACTGAAAAAATGTATGATATTTATGAGACATTTGGAAATTTGAACCCTGACTGGATATTTTATGATATTAAAAATTAATGTTGATTTTTAAGGTCTGATAATGGTTTTTAAGAGTCCTTATTTTTTAATAGATACAAACAAAATATTTACAAATGAAATGATTTAATATGTGAGATTAGCTTCAATATAATAAGGAAGGGGGAGAAGTAGATGGGGATAACCATAAAACAAATTGGCCACAAGGTGGTAATTGTTGAAGCTGGGTTATGGTACCTGGGGTTCCTTATACTATTCTGTCTACTGTAGGTGTTTATAAGTTTCCATCATAAAATAAAGTCAGATAGTTTATTATCTTTAGAGAATGAGCTGTTACATTATGTATATTATCTCTGTTCTCAATGCTCTGGAAAGGTTCCTGACACACCACTGCTGCTCAATGACTACTTGTTAGTTCCGTCTGCTTAATTTCAGTTAATCCCAGTCCTGAGACCTCAGGTATATGGGAAGCCAGGGATCTTCCTTATGATCTTGCCTCTTGCCCTCTCAGAGCCAGTATAGACTCTTCCTGTTGCTCACCCACTTCAGGAGTTAAAGGAGTCAACAACCTCATAGCTGTAGAGCCCTTTCCAGCAGAATTAACCTCATTTTATAGATGAAGACCTGAGTCCCCAAGAGTTTAGCAACTCACTCATGCCTCAAGCAACAGAATCAGGACATAAACCGGGATCTGTGGCTAGAGAGTTGTCCTCTTTTCCAAGCAGCCTCCTTTCTCGTGGCCCAAAGAGAAAGCCTTGCCTTTTCATACACCCACCTCTTCTCTGCTCTCCTTCAAAGTGATCTTGGAACCCACTTCCCATTGATCTTCCTCATTTAGGCTGAAGCCTCTGCCCCAGTGTTTCCTAGGTGAGTGGGAATACTCACTCTCTTTGTCCAGGTTTACATTTGGAGGTTGTTGGTCCTCTCCCGGGCATGGCAGATTGGGAGAGCTGTCACCAGGTGGCCTACAGAGGGGCCACCAGGTGGCTCTGAGATCTTAATATCCACTAGGCTTTCCAGTCTTGGTTCCCAGAAGGGGTAGTTCTTAGCCCTGGCTGCACGTTTAAATCACCAGGGGAGATTTGAAAAAACATCAACACCAAGGCCACACCTCCAGAGATACTGAGCTAATCGGCATAGGGTGGTCCCAGGCATGTGTTGTTTTTTAACTCCTTAGCTGCTCTGAAGTGCAGCCAGGGTTTCTGATTCAGCCTCAGAGATGGCAGGATTTTTTCTCTAATCTTTACCTACAAAATGGGACTCTATTTTAAAAAAATAAATGGCTGAAATAAAACTAAGATTGGCATAAACATAACACATAAATAGAATGCATAGTAAATACTGGTTGGAAAAAAAAAAACAATTAAACTAGAACAAGATTTAAAGAAATACAACTTCTGAGGTTCCAAGGTAGAATTAGGTATCTTCAACTGTCTCCCCCCTTTTCTATCATAGCTCTTTTAAGAGGAGAGACTTTTCTTTTTGTTAATCCTCATCCGAGGATATTTTTTCCATTGATTTTTAGAGAGAGTGGGAAGGAGGGAAGAAGGAGAGAGACAGACAGACAGAGAGAAACATATTGATATGAGAGAGACACATTGATTGGTTGCCTCCCATATGCACCCCAACTGGGGTCAGGGATCAAACCTGCAACCCAGGTACGTGCCCTTGACAAGGAATCAAACCTGCAACCCTTTTGGTGTGTAGGCGGATGCTCTAACCACTGATTTTAACTTCTCTTTCTGGTTATGAATGCAAAAGCCACTAGGATATGGCAGTTAGTACTCTCTCTCCCTTCCATGCCTAAAGGCATTCCCCAGAGGTTTTCTGTGTAGAGGCATGTGTGTACACATACATACACACACACACACACACACACACACACACACACACACACACACACACCTCAAGTCTCTACTTGTCTCAATAGTGGTCTAAGGCTATGGAAAATACTAGTCTTAGGCATCATAAATAGCTAAACTATCCATTTTTCTACTCAGAATGGAGGAGGTTCCACACACAGTGCCTTCCTTTAGCTGTGGAGAAACTCCAGTTTTAACATTATTGGATGCATGTGGTATGTAGGTACTGTCTAAGCTCTCAACATGTGCTCCATATTCCCATCTCACCCATGAGGAAACTGGAGCTCAAAGCGATTAAGTCACTTGCTCAAGGTCACAATGCTCATTAGTGACTGTCCTGAAACGTACAGTCTGGTTTTCAGACTCTAAATTCAGTGGTCTTTCCACCTTACAGCCATAACCATCCCTTTTACATGCCCACACAAAATGTATACAGAGCTACAGTTGCTGTGGGGCCCTGGTAGGGGTGCTCATGAATATCACAGCAATGGTTGGCACCCACTCTTCCAGGCACCGAATAAACAGAGCTGAACACTGTTTAGGTGCCCTTGTTCTGGGCCCCTCTGCATCTAGGGCACACCTCCATTACAGCCCTTCCCACCCTCAGCACAGTTGTCTGTTTAAATATCTGTCTCACACAGAGTTCCTTTGAGGGTTCATGATGGAAGAAATAAGTATTCTCTTCACCATTATTCATTCACTCAACAAATATTTATTGGATGTTTTCTATGTGCCAGACAGCACAATAGTGTGCTAATATGGAGCTTACATCATAGTGGTGAAAATGGGTATTAGTTTGAGAGTTCCACAAATATATGCATGATTACAAGCTGATGAGTGCTATGGAAGGCACAGGACATTAGAGAACATAGAGCAAGAAGAGGAGGACCTGATCTGAAGGGACAAGGGAGACTCCTTGAGGAAGTGGGGTCAGAGCTGAGCGCTGAAGAATGTGTTGGGGTTCACTAGACTCAGGGCAGTGGACAGAGGAGGGAGGTCCATGAAGACAGAACTGTGCATGTATAAGACATGCAACAAGGTGCAGAGGCTGGAGCCCAGAGAGCTAAGTAAGAGAAGTAAGAGATAAGAGTGGTGATGTATGCAGGTGATGTAAGTCCATGCTTAAAAGTGATGTAGAGAATTTTGGTCTTTATTCTGAGGGCACTATGAGTCACCAAGAGGATCCTAAGCAAGGGTGTGATATATAAGATTTCAATTCTGAAGTTCTTACAAGGAGACAGTCAGGACGTCAGTGCAGTCACCAAAACGCTGATGATGATAGCCTGAAGCAAAGTAGTGGCAGAGGTGAGAAGTAACTGGATCTAGCAGACAGAGTTTCGGATGGATATGGTAGAGAAGAAGACAAGGTGTGCAGGATGACCCCGAGCCTCCAGTTTGCAGAAGCAAATGCGTGCCATAATGTAGGAAGGAGAACCCTGAAGGAAACGCAGGACGAGGGAGCAAGACCAAGGTGCCACAACCACATCCGACAGGCTTCATCACTGGGCTAAGTGTAGGCCCACATTGCTGTCTTATTACAAAAGAAAAGGGAAAAAAACAACAGTTGAGCTGTGTTTTTGAGTAATAAGTTGGCAAGTACTTCAACATTTCATTTATATGTCACCAGTTTCAAAACTCATTTTAAAACTCATTTATAATCTTACCAGGTTTTAGGTACACGGACATTATAACACCCAAATTATTTCTGATCTAAAAATAATTATCCAATATATTTCTTTGCCTGGAAAAGTGTTGAGAGAAATTATTGGCAAGGAATATTTTTCTATTGCCAAAGAACAGTGAGCCAATTACCAGTAATGCTTTAACTCAGTTCATCCATTCTTAAGAAAACCTATCCTAGGAGGCAAACATTTCCCGAATGCATTTAGGAATGAGGGTGTGCCAGCAGGAGGGCAGAGCACTGGGAAGTGATTATAGACATAGGAACTACAAGGAGATCGAGACAAGATCTATCAACGTCAGGAGCTCTGATAATAGGTAGGTGGGTAGGGGGTATTGGCAAGAGTAAGCTGTTCTTTGATTCTGGACCACAGGTTGTAAACTGACTGCTCTTGGGCCATATTCAACTTTAAAATGTTTTTATTTGCTCCACACATGCTATTTTTTAAAGTTGAGCTAACATTTTCAAAATCCAAATTTCTGGCTTCTCTTGAAACATCAGTAGATTTGGCCAAACTGGGCCACATTCCCATGATAACCATCAGTTGAAGCTGAGCAGCCATTGCCCTCCAGATGGGCAGGGCTCCCCTATCCACCATATCCCCATGACTCCCTGTCTTTATCCAACAGTGTCAGCTGACATTTATCACTGCACTTTCAATGTTGTTTTTATGGCGAAAAATATCTCTCTGTACCCATGGCTCTATTAAGAGGGAAAACAAAACATAAACCAAAATGACTGAATGTTTCCAAGAAAAATAGAGAGAACATATTTCTGAACATAATTAAAAACTATTCTGACAGGTGTAATTCACAAAGTGTGTCGTTGTCAATTTCTCTTACCCCTGCTCTCTTCTTTGGTTTATATTAACTGTTTAGTGCCTGCTGGCTCCTGTATGCTCTTGAGTTTGCAACCTCTCAAGACTTGAGGCCCCAGACCAGGGATTCAGCTATAAGGAAGGGACCCAATTTTAGAGGAAAGAAATGTGAAGAAGACATGGCCACAAAAAAAGACCAATGTTCAGTTATTAGAACCAGGATCCAGGGTGAGGGCCAACTCAACAATAAAGATCATTCTAACCATGATAATCACAACAGCTGTTATCAAGCAGTGACTATGTGCTAGCACCATATATAGGTAACTTACATATATTTCTTTTAACCCATTTACAGATGAAAAATATGAGGCTCAGAGAGATTAAGTCATTCACCCATGGTCACGTAATGAATAAGCAAAGAAATTAGGACTCAAAGACCAAATCCAAGGTCCACCACCCGTGGTTTTTCTGCTGGATATGCACATCAGAGTCTCTAAGGGAGATACTTAGAAATACATATGCCTGGGGCCCCAATTCCAGAAGATTCTAACTCAGCAAGTCTGGGTGGTATCTAGGTATTGCTATTTATTTACAAGCCTCCCCAGGAGCTCTATATGCACAGCTTAACATCTCGTTGTTGAAGGAATGAATGAATGAAGTAGCTAACACATGTAAAATGGGCTACCTTTTCCCATTAAATGGTGCCACTAGGACCAGCCTTACACCAACCCCTCCACATGAAGACAAATGCTTGATCCAATCTATCATTCTCAACCCTCCAAAGACAGAAGCAGCATCTGTTGCTCAATGAACCATCCTTTCTTCAATGTGGCATCCAAAAAAATGGCTCTTTCAAGGAACCAATGACAGTATTCTTCAGGGATATGTGTGCAGAGCACTTTGTTCAAGGCGCCCAGAAGGGAGAAAACCCTGGCTTGAAAATGGGGCATGGGGTGGGCAACAAATGATCTCACGAACGTTACGTGGTAGCAGCTGTGGCTCATAGTGATCACAAGCCACACACATACACAGGGTGGGTCCCCAGCTCACTCATCCATAAGACGCTTATCTGAAACCAACAAGAAACAGAACGAAAGGAGACAAAGGCTTTGGGTACCATAGCGGATGTCATGTCCTGAAATTTAAAAATTTCCTTCATAAGAATTGTTCTTCCATATATTCAAAGCCAATTTATTCTCCCTCTGGGCAAAAACGATCACACCAAAATTTTACTTCATAAAGCTTCAGAGGTGGTATTATCACAGATGAGAAAAACTATCATACTTCTTTTGAGCAGCTGGGATGTTCTGATATTATGGGTCGTGTATATAGTCTTGCTTTATGAAGCCCAGAGCAGAACTGTTATTCACGTTCCGCAATTGTGCAAGACCTTTTGCACACATTTCTCTCCACTCACTTTGCTTATCTCTTCATTTTAGGGCCCTCTCTTTAGTATTTCTTAAAATGCTCTAATGATCTATTTACTATAAACCACTACACCATGGAAATGTTTTCAAATCTTTTTTGTTTGTTTACATTTTTAACATTTCACAGAAAATTAGAAGCTGTAGTTCAGGGCTCAGCAAACTTTTTCCGTAAAGGTCAAAATAGTAAATATTTTAGTATTTACAGACCATATGATCTCTATTTTTAAAAACAACCCTTTAAAAAATATAAAAACAGCCCTGCTCAGTGGTTGAGTATCGACCTATGAAGCAGGAGGTCATGGTTCAATTCCTGGTCAGGGCACATGCCCAAGTTTTGGACGCGATCCCCAATGTTTCATCATTGATGTTTCTCTCTCTCCCCCTCTCCTTTCCTCTCTGAAATCAGTAATATATATATATATATATATATATATATATATATATATATATATAAAAGTATACAATTCTTAGTTTATAGGCTTTAACCCCACCAAAAAATCAATACCAAAGTAGGTGCTATAGTTTTCTGACTTCTAATATAAATTAAAAATTAAATTAAACTATAACTTACCAGAAATAACCAGTTAATATTATGGTATATATCCTTTAATACATTTCATATGCACATTTTAATGAAATCTGGATTATATTATATATAATGCTTCATGACCTGCCTTTTTCATTTAATAATGTCATTAATATTTTTATATGTCAAGACTGGATACAGAAAATACTGTCTAGATATATCAATATTTATTCAACCAATCCTCTCTCCTTGAATATTAGTAGTTTTTTCTATTTTTCACTATCACAGATAATATTCCAACCATACCTTAGGATAAAGTCCTAGAAATGGAATTTCTAAATCAATTAAGATACATATTATAGTCATTTGATAAATATTCTCAGATAACCTTCCAGAAAAGCTATAACAATTTACACAACACTCCTACCAACAGTATAAGAATATATATTTAATCCTCACCAATAATGGGAATTACCATTTTTTATCTTTACCAATGTGATACGTTAAGGTGGTACATTATTGCTTTAATCTGGATTTTTTGATAGCTAGTATATATATATATTTGCAACTATGGTATATATATTTTACTGCATTTGTATTGTATTTATTCTTTGGTGAATTTCTTGTTCAGGTCTGAATTAGTTTCCTGTTGCTGCTGTAACAAATCACCACTTCATGGTTTAAAACAACACAAATGCATCATTCTCTTATAGTTCTGGAGACAAAAGTCCAAAATCCTACAGGGCTAAAGTCAAGCTGTCAGTAGGGCTGGTTCCTTCTGGAGGCTCTGAGGGGAGCGTGTTTCCTTGCCTTTTTCTGCTTTAAATGCTCCCTGCATTGCTAGTCCACACTAGGTGAAGCAGAAATGCCAGAACGCTCATGAAGACGGTGGAAGAAGGGACTAAAGAACATAGAGAAGTGAGCATACTAGAGCAGACATACTATCAAGGTCAGGAAACTGGGGTGGGGTAGGACCGGAAAAGGAGACCAGCATCATGGAGATGCTCAGTGTGGCTCTCCTCTGTAGGCCAGAGCTGATGGCAGAAAATGCTGTAATAGAGACTGGACTCCCTGACAGCAATGGGAATGACAGGATCCCAACTAATCAGAGGCCAATCAGCAGCACTTAACTGTTAGAGGCAAGGTGGGTGTAATTATCTCATAATAAGCGGCAAGGTCAGAGGGGCAGTCTAAGAGGCCTGCTCCACAGAGATCTAGGAAGATGGTTAACAGAACAGTGTTTCTGAGGGAAAGATAAATGAGCAGCCAACAACAGCACCGCTTAACTTATGCAACCAAAAAATGAAAAATCAAAAATAGAAGAGTTGGAGGTTGAAGGCATCTGTCCCACTAAACAAATCCTAATCCTTTACCTAGTGTATGGACCTGAGACATTTTTCAGACTGTAAAACCGCTGTCTGAAGGAGAGCCCCTAGGGATTCCCATGCTGAAGGACCCTATAACACCACAGCAAGTATACATAATAACAATTCCCTCATCTTTCCCAGAGGGACCTACAGAGTTTATTCTGGTAATCATAAACTTAGGAAAGAGAAAGACCCACACTTTTCGAAAAATTTTAAACACAGGGTTTGAGTTGATACTGATATCTGGGGACCCAAAGGATCATTGTGGTCCCCTGTTAGAATGGAAGTATATGGGGGATAGTCAATAAAAGGAGTTCCGACCCAGGTCGAGGTCATAATGAGTCTGTTAGGTCCACAGACTCACCCAGTGGTTTTATGTCCCCAGGTGATGCACTGAGAGACCTTTCAGTGGTCCTTTGCCCAATTTTAAGAGTAAATGGACAGTGCAGTGCTCATGGCCTGGGAAGAACATGGTGTCCCAGGGTCCAGACCCCTCAGAGTCACCTCACCTAGAAAACCACCTAGATCAACAGAGATGCTGAGGGAACCAGAATAGATAGAACGGGAGAGATGATGAGTATCAGGTGTCCCCCAAACCAGACCTAGTGTTGGAGTCTGAAGTATGTCCCACTAACTTCCTCTTGGAAATTTCCTAGGAAAAGAGACCATAGAACTTTGGAGAGAATGTTCCAGATGGGATGAACTTACTAATCAAAGAAAGTGAATGCAAGTGGATGGGCTGTATGCTGTGGTTGTCCAGATCCTCCCCTTCAGGGCCCACGTACTGTTCCCCCTACTGTGGGGAGGGCTGGCTGCTCACCTCACAGCTACACCCTCTCCAGGAACTGCCCTTGGCCAAAGAAAACCACCTTACACAAGTTTACAACCCTTCCCCAGGACAGCTGATATCCAGTAACTGTCCCACTCAAGGTATAAAGACCTCTGTATCCTTGCCTCGATTCACATCTGAGGGCTCTCCTAGCTTCAGAGCTCCCTATGGGGTCAGCTGAGGTCCCTGCTGCAACTGCCTAGAAGTTCATTTTCTTAGCCTGACCCATCCTGCCTTCCTAATCTCCTCACGGTGTGTTCCAGAGAACACTCCTGCATGTAAACCTCCTGCGTGCAGAACTCTGCTCAGAGTCAGTGTTCTGGGGAATCTGACTTAAAACGGCTATGTTATAAATATTTGTCTTGGCTGTCATTTATGGCTGTAGTGGATCCTGTGGGGCTCTACCCAGCTCCCCTTTGCAGGGTCCATATGCCTGTCCCCCAAGAAGGAAATATCTTCTGCTGTGAATAACTGAGTCCCTTGCTGGAACTTGCCCTCATCCTCAGGAAACTGCTTCATCCCAGAGGGCAGTGGTGCCCAGGGACTGGTGATGCAGGGAAACAAAGGCACAGGCCCATGGCCTCAATTTGGGAAAGCCCTGAGGAGCCATCCCAGTTCCGGGGCTCCTTCTGGGATCATCTGAGGCTCTGAAGCTGACATGCTGCTGCCTCTCCCTCTGCCCCCTCCTACTGACATCCTCCTCAGACCACTCCCCAGTAAACCTTCTGCAGGCACTTCTCCATCAGAGTCTTTTTCCTGGGAGCCCAACTTACTATAATGGTGGTTTTAATTTTTAGATATTTTTACATTTTGTATTCAAATGTATCAGTCTTTTCCTATTTATCAGCATTTGCCTATTTTTTTAATTGGGTTGTTTTAACATTTTAACTTTTTAAATGTGATTAACCAGTCATCCTCAATACCCTTTGTTGAATACCTCAGCTTTCCTCAATTATTTTACATGTATCATTATATATCAAATCATTGTATTTATTTGGGCACACTTTTGGAGTTTCTGTTCTGTTCCACTGATCAGTCTCTCTCTTTTTGGTTATAGAACATACTATCTTAATTAAATTTTATTTATTCATTTTAATTATTAATTTAAAATTAACATTTTAATTAATATTTTAATTAAGTCATTTTATTAGCTGAAATTTGTTTTAGGCTACCTTGAGTCATTTTAGGAATAAGATAGAACATTTACATCATAAACCTTAATACCTCAGATGTTATTGATTCATCATTCCACAAATACTTATGGAACATGCTTGCTAGGACCTGAGGACACAGAACATACAGAACAGACTGGGGGACAGGAGCTGGAACACACACTCAATGAGAACACAGAACATACAGAACAGACTGGGGGACAGGAGGCTGGAACACACACTCAATGAGAACACAGAACATACAGAACAGACTGGGGGACAGGAGCTGGAACACACACTCAATGAGAACACAGAACATACAGAACAGACTGGGGGACAGGAGGCTGGCACACACACTCAATGAAGTCCAGACATGTAGGGCACAATAAGTGCATATAATGGAAAATATATGCAAACATCACGAAAGGTCTCCTCAAGGACGTGATGTTTGAGCTGGGATCTCAACTAGGAAAACTCATCTAGGACAACTGAGCAACTGACCAGGAGGGTTAGGGAGGATGCACTCCAGGCAAGGGCAGCCTGCTGGGTATGCAGCCTCCAGGTGAGATGGGACAAGGAAAATGCCCAGGCCAGGCAGGCAAGACCCCAAGAGCCACTTAAGGACTTTTTCCTGAGAATACTAGGTGGCCATTTAAGGCTTAAAAAACAAATAACTAGTTTGATTGAGATATAATTCATATGTTATATAATTCAACCATTCAAAGTATGCAATTCAATGGTTTTTAGTATATTCACAAATATGTGCAACTGGCAGCAGAATCAATTTTAGAACATTTTCATCAACTCAAAAAGAACCCTCATATCCTTTAGAAATTGCACTCTCCCCCAGACTACTTCTCCAGCTCTAAGCAAACACTAATCTACGTTCTGTCTATAGATTTGCCTATTCTGCACATTTCATATGAATTGAACCATATAATGTGGTCTTTTGTGACTGGCTTCTTCTTTCATTCATCACAATATTTTCAAGGTTACCCATTCATCAGTTGATGGATATTTGGGTTCCTTCCACCTTGGTGACTATTTTAAAAAATGCTGCTATAAACATTCTGTACAAGTTTTTGTGTAGGCAGTTTTCACTTCTCTTGAGAAGATATCTAGGAGTGGAATTGCTGGGTCACATGGTAACTCTATAATAATAAAAGCATAATATGCAAATCAACCGAACAGCCAAACAGTGGAACAACCATCCGGACAACCTTGTGGACGAAGTTGGGGCTGTGAGAGCCAAGGCAGCCAGGGCTCTGAGGGCCGAGACAGCCAGGGCTGTGAAGGCCTACTCTTGCATGAATTTCATGCATCAGGCCTCTAGTGTTTAATAATTTAAGAAACTTCCAGATTGTTTCCAAAGTGGCTGCACCATTTTACATTCCTATCAGCAGTTTATGAGGGTTTCAATTTCTCTACATCCTCACAAACACTTGTTATTATCTAACTTGTTGATTCTAGACCAGTGGTTCTCAACCTTGGCTGCACATTAGAATCACCTGGGTATCTTTTTAAAATCCTGATTTCTGGGCCGCATCCTCCGGAAATTCTGTTTCTTTGTTACTAATGTTGTGGCCTCACCCCATAAGAAACAGAATTTCCGGAGGATGAGGCCCAGAAATCAGGATTTTAAAAAGATACCCAGGTGATTCTAATGTGCAGCCAAGGTTGAGAACCACTGTTCTAGACATTCTAGTGGGTGTGGAAAGGCATCTCATTGTGGTTTTGATGTGCATTTCCCTAATCACTGATGGCTTTTAACTGAGGGCCTGATACAGTCAGACTTTTGAATCTTCACTCTAGAAAAAAGTATTTGAGGACAGAAAGAAGCCATGAGAATATGGTTTAGAGGCCATCAGAGCAATCTGAGGAAGCTGAAGTAGTAGCTTAGGCTATAATGGGAGAGATGGCAAGAAGATGAGAGTTGGCTAAATAGAAGATAAAATCTATAAGGGTTGAAGATCATAGAAAGGGGCAAAGGGGGGGTCAAAGGCTGCTGGTTCACAGAACTGCGTGGATAAAAATATTTTTTAAGTTGTGGTAAAATACACATAACATAAAATTTACCATCTTAACCATTTTAAGTGTATAGTTCAACAATGTTAAGTATTTTCACATGTTGTACAACCACTCTCCTGAACTTTTTCATCTTGCAAAACTGAATCTCTATGCCCATTAAACAATAACTTCCCATTTCCTCCTCCCCCAAATCCTTGGCAATCACCATTCTACTTTGTCTTTATGCATCTGACTACTCTATACATCTCACACAGTATTTGTCTTTTTGTGGCTGTCTTATTGCATTTAATATAATGTACTAAAATTTCATCCATGTTGTAGAGCAGTGGTTCTCAACCTTCTGGCCCTTTAAATACAGTTCCTCATGTTGTGACCCAACCATAAAATTATTTTCGCTGCTACTTCATAACTGTAATGTTGCTACTGTTATGAATCGTAATGTAAATATCTGGTATGCAGGATGGTCTTAGACGACCCCTGTGAAAGGGTCTTTCGACCGCCAAAGGGGTCGCGACCTACAGGTTGAGAACCGCTGTTGTAGAGTGACAGGTTTCCTTCATTTTTAAGTCATATCACAGAATTTTTTTACTCACGAACAAAAACCACAGGATTATCTAAAACACTTTATTCTTCAGTATCATACTCTAAACTTTAATCTAAACATATTTCAGATTCAGATTCTCAAGGTTCTTCGAACTCAGTGCTTGCCTTTACCAGATATGCATAACATTATACTGATAGCTTGCTGTTCATGACCCAAACTTCATGACCTTGACCCCTGTAGCATCTTTCAAACTGACAATAATTCTCAGGCAATCCAAAGGATAAGGGGCTTTCATCTGAATTACCTATTCGGTTATTTGTAGTTTAATTTTTCTTTGAATTATATAGATGGAAACTAAATAGTTTTGTTTGAAAATCAGTCCTAACCCTTTCCTAATTTTAGACACCTGCTATTTCTCCATTATACAAAAGTTAGTCACATCTACTTCCCTTAAATCTGAAATTTTTATTATCTATTCTGAGAGATTGGGCAACTTCTGCTACCTTCATGTCACCTGGCATGTAACAGGCAATCTTCTGCATTGACAATAATTTCAGTACTTCATTATAGTGTAATATTTTAGAACACATGATAAGCAATAATGTAGAATCCAAATGCAAGTTAAAATTTGAGTGACTGGAAAGTCTCCAATGAAACAAGTGACCATAGCCACTGAGGTGGAAAAGAGATGAAACCCTAACTACACACAGACGATGATAATATTCCTCTGCCTGCTGGAGAGACACATCCCAGTTTCAGAAACATTCAAATGTCCAGGGAAGATGTGCATCCTGGAATCAGAATACATGGTGAATGGAGAGAGAGAGGCAAAAGGAATATAAAGAAGGTTTACAGAGAGCAGCAGAAATTGCTAGTAGGCGTCAGGAAAATGAAAAAAAAAAACAAAAAAAAAAACCATAACAAAATAGATAACAACCACACATTCCTATCAGCAGTATGTGAGGGTTTCAATTTCTCCACATCCTCACTAACAGTTGTTATTATCTGGGTTTTATAGCCAAGAATCCTAGTTCAGGGACAAAAATTACATGCCTTACCTAACTCCCCAGAGTGAAGTAGATGACAACTAATGAGGACTGAGATAAGGGTCTTGAATCATCAATAAAAGATTGAATTAAAAGCCCCACATCTTAGAAGGTGGGATATTAATAGTGCTTATCTCTGATTAGGGGAGACAGTTGTTATATTAAGTATTTTCTTGTTTTTTCTACAAGAACATACATATGAAAAGTGTTATGTTAAAAAAATAAATAAAAATATTTTAGAAAGAAACACAAAATACCAATATTTTAAAAGAAAACAGTTTCTGGTGTTTAAATGTAAAAACCTTAGTTCCCCCAAAATAACTGCCTTAGTACAATTCCTGTCCTGAAATCCAGAATAAATGAGGCATAACTGCACATGGAAACCTTGCGTCATCACCGATATCACTTTGGTTTTGCTATAAAGCACTGCTCAGTGAATAAGTAAGCCCCTGTCTGACCTACACTCAGTGCTAATTCTTTAGCTGCTATCTCTGAAGGTCACAAGAAGCCCTGCTGAAGAAGAGATAAATGGTAATGGTTTTCGTAAGGACGAAGCCTTGTTTGGGGCCTACAAGTCACTGCAAATGCCATCCACACACACCATACATCAATCCTCCCAGGAAAGAGCAAAGGTTTATAAACTTTGCTTAGCAGTCAGACACTGGTACTCGGGGCGTTGTGGGCCCAGCCTGCAGCCTTGCATAGGTCATGCTGTTTGGTCATTCTGATTGCCATCATCCTCTAGGGAGGAAACAGGGAAGCTTTATAAACTCTGCTTAGCAGTTCCCTCTGGTGCCCTGGACAGTGCCTGGAACACAAAAGGGGCCTAACGATTTGCTTCCCATGAAGGTAGAGCCAACTCTCCACAAGATTCCCAAATCCAGATTCAGTAACGACGCCTGATCTTACAAATTGATTAAAACAATCAACACAAATGATAGGGATATCCCTGATGTTCTTCTGAGGGGAAGAGCATACCCACTTGTGAAAACCACGAAGGCCACAGTAATGTGGGGATCACAGGATCCTTCCAACACCCTGCGTTTACCTTTCTGCCATAAATATGGGCTCCTGGTACAAGGGCCCTGACAGCTGGTGCCTCGGCTGGCAGGATGGGGCTGGGAGTTTGGGAAAAAGCAGAAATGAGCAAAAGAAGATCCATGCCAAGGAGTCCAGCCTAGAGGAGGAGACAGCTCCTGGCACATCACTCACCGTAAGTACAGACTCATTGCTCCTGACGGATGAAAGAGAGGAGATGGCAGACTAGATGAGAAGAGAAGCAACCAGTCAGCAGTATAGCACAGAAGAGCCAAACTGCTACACCCTCACACCTGGTGGGGCGCTGGGGATGCTGGGTTCTGAGTTGGGCCTCAGAGACTGAGCTGGCCATGCCACCCTGCCTTGTAGAGCTCACAAAAGCTCTGGGGGGACCCTGAGGCTTTACAGGCTAGAAACAGGTCATCACACTACTACAGGAACAGAGGTGGGCAAGGTGCCCAGGAGCACAGGAGGCCCCTGTAGTGCTAAGGAAAGAATTCCACACTGGGACCCAGGACCTCAGATGGTCATTCACTCAACATAAGCTCCCAGTCCAACCTATCCTGCCTTACAGGCCTATAAAACAATAGGAGTAAACATTAAAGATGATACAATTGTTTCACATGGCCAAGAGGGCTACTGCACTATTTGAAGCCCAACTGTACTACCAGTGCCCAAGTCCGGCCATCTGCAGTGGTTATTCTCATTTCAAGAAGATGGGTCTAAGCCACTTGTATGCCAGACCCAGGCTCCTGACCAAAGGAGGTGTCTGGCAAATTGCTTACTGGCCAGCCCCAGGACAGATGAAGGCTTGATCCAGACAACAATCTGGTCAGAAATGAAGAGTCCTACTCATTGGCTTTTCCCATATTAATAATTGAAGGGCATCTGAGAAGGTTTACAACATCTTGTAGATATTCAAGCCAACTTTTCAGAATTCTTTTCTGGGTTTTGTGGTGGTTATTGGCTGCTTTTCCCCTCTTTTTATACCTCTGTCATTTTCAGCCAATTATGCCTACTCTGCCAAAAAAAATTTTTGAGAAATGAACCCAAAAATGCCTAAAGACAGAGTTTGGAAAATGGCCCTAAAGCACAAGTCAAATCACATAATCTCTCTGCTCAAAATCCTGGATAGTATCATAGCCATAAAACCTATGGGGATCCAGTCCTTCCTTCTGGCCAGTGTGATCCGTAGCAATCCATTACTCTGCTCCAGCCCCAAGAGTCTTGTGGCTGTCTCAAGTTCCTTCACAAACTGCCTCAGGGCCCCCACAGCTGCTCTTCCACTGGCCTATCCTTCATGACATCAAAGGCTCTCTTTCTTCCACTACGCCAGCGGTTCTCAACCTGTGGGTCACGACCCCTTTGGCGGTCGAACGACCCTTTCACAGGGGTCACCTAAGACCAACCTGCATATCAGATATTTACATTACGATTCATAACAGTAGCAACATTACAGTTATGAAGTAGCAACGAAAATAATTTTATGGTTGGGGGTCACAACATGAGGAACTGTATTTAAAGGGCCAGAAGGTTGAGAACCACTGCACTACGCAGTCTCTGCTCACATGCTACCTCAGAGGACTTCTCTAGACATCATAGCTTACCTAGCCCCTAAATCATTATCACTCACCCCCTTACTCTGCTTCACTTTTCTTTCCTAGTATCATACCACCTGACATGGTTTATGGCCAGCTAGCTAAGATGTTTATTTATGCATAGTTTGTCCATCTCCTTCACTAGCATGCAAGCTCTCCACAGGGGATCTTTGTTTTGTTCACTAACATACCTCCACTGCCTACAATACCTGGCCCACAGTAGATGGTTAACATCTGTTGAATAACAGTGTGCCTACATTACTACACATAAAAATCCAATATTAGGGACTATTCATTTTTTGCCAACTCATCATTTTGGACCTAATTTTCACTTGATCATAGTTTCCAACCAAGTCGTTTTAGAACCACTTGTTTTCAGCCAAGCCAACTGGTACTGTCCTGGGGGCACTTCCAACCACTGTCCAGCTCATTCCCTGGCACCTTAACCACTTATTTATTTGGAAAGCAGGTCTAATTCCCCAGATGAAATTTGCCCAATTCCAGCAGCACCTTTACTGTGAGGTGCTCTGCTGGAAAGCCTGCCTGCCATCCCAGCATCCGGCATAATCATGAGGCTGGTAATACCAGAGCTCAGGAAGGGTGCAATTAATACTTGACAAGCACTTTATGGCCCACAATTTAAATGTCTATGGCATTGTAATTCAGTTCCTCCATGAGGCAAACATGATACTAACCTCATCTGGAAAACTGGAGGAAATGCCTCCTCATATTGATGGCTTCCTAATCAGTACACGTGAGGAGGTGTGGGTCCCCTACCATGCCACCTCCAAATCTTGAGGAGACTTTAGCATCCTCCTAAAATTCATGCCCATGACTGACTATGCATCCACTGGCTCCAACACACATGTGGACTGAGCACCTACTGAGGGGAGCACTAGGATGGTTTTGTTTCTCCACCGGGCCTCAGTTTGACTAGGGAGGAATGAGTGTAGATGACCTTGAGGGCAGTCCCCACCCTCTAAGAGTTTACAGTGGAGCTGCAGAAATGAGGCTGAAATGACTCCAGCCTGCTGAAATGACTCTTTGAAATGCAAACAGTTCATAAAGGAAATGCTGAAAAAGCATTTAATAAAACTCAGCACTCATTTCTGATCTAAAATAACAAAACCAAACTCTTAATAATGAGGGAGAAGGTAGACAAAGTGTGTCATAAACAGCCAGCATGCCCAGCAACAGTAAAACAGCAGTCAGTCCATCAGCCAAGAATATGCTCACGACTTCTACCCAGTTCTGTTCTCAAAGTTTACAATTCAATCTGTGGACAAAGAAGCAAGGTAAAAATATTGGAAAGAGGCACAAGTATTGTTACTGGCAAATAATATGACTACCCAGAAAACCTAAGGAAACCTGGGGGAAACTATTAGAAGCAATGAGAACATTCAATTAAGTGGCTGGTGATGAAAGTAATATTCACAAATCAAAGTTTTCTACTTACCAGCAATAATTAATTAAAAAATACAGTAATGAAGGGGAACCACTATAAAGTAATAGGATAACACTCACAATAGTAAAAAAGATATAAAACACTGAGTAATTAACTTAGTGAAACAAGTAAGATTTATGTGACAAGGGCTACAATGTCTGGAACTGCTCAAGAAATATTTGTTGAATGAATGAATAACTATCAATTTTTCCAGAGGGATATGATAGGTAAGAATGAAAGATAAGATGTACCTTGTTCCTGAATGTAAAGACTCAATACCATAAAAAATTTTATTCTCCCCAAATCAATCTCTACATTCATCAAGTTCCAACCAAAATATTAACTTTTTGTTATTATTTTTAGAACTCAAAAAAATCATTCTAAGTTTCTAGCATAAGGATAAATAGGTAAGGATAGTTAAGAAAATCCTTTAAGAGATAAGTACTATTATGGAGAAGACCTGTCTTAGGGATATTAAAGTATAATATAAAGCTAAGGTGATTTAAATAGTGGGGCACTGACCCAGAAAGCATCAGACATACCTATGGGACAGAACAGAAAGTTCAGAAATAGAGCAACTATTTCCAGTAAGTGGAGAAATAAGTTACTCAACAAATGCTATTGGGACAGTGGATTAAACATTTGGAAAAATATATTACAGGTTCACGTCATAAAAAAATAAGTTCTAAATGTATTAAAGTGTTAAATATTTAAAAATATCCATGCAACCAAAAGAAAATCTAAGTGGTTATTTATAAAGCCATGGAGTATTTGCAGGATGTTCTAAGCATGGCACCAAAAGCAGAAATCATAAGATAAATCTAGCTATGTGAAAAATTTTAAAACCCCTATGTTAAAAAATAAACATATAATAAAGCAAGAGAGAAAACTGGAAAATAAAATACGTGCCACATACTGGAAGGGGGAAGAATTTTAATATATAAAAAGCAGCTTCACAAATCAGTAGAAAAGAGCTATGTGTTTTAATTAAAATAGGCAATGGATATGACAAGTCAATTCACTAAAACAGAGGGCTCATTAAATACTGAAATACATTCAACCTTTCTGATAAACAAAGAAGTGCAAAATAAAAATTTATCAATTGCCCAACTGGCAGAGCTTTAGTTTTTGTTTTTATTTAGTAATAACTCCCACTTATGTAATCAGGTAAAGCCCCCCTGCCACCGTCCCTTCCTCCCTCTACCCCGCCACTGCTGTCTGAGAATTTCAGGCGGTGCCTGCAGGCAGCTAAGTGGGCTTGATCCCTTGTATGTCCTGCCTCTGAGGTCTTGGGCAAGTTACTAAAACTCTCTAAACCTCAGATGTTTTATCTTATCTCAAAAGAGGAATAATAACAATTTCTATCTATGTTATGAAAACTAAACAAGATGATGCATATAAAAGCACCTGATTCTGGTTCAGAGAAAACTCTTCAGAAATGGCAGAGATAACTAAGTATTAAAATATTAAAATTAAACATACCCTTTGGCTCAGCCAATGCTAGCCTGAAGAACTAATCATGAAGAAGTACACATATTTTGTTTTAAGGCTGTATGCTGCACCACTGTTTAGAACCACAAAAACTGGAAACAACCCACATGTTCAATAACAGAAGATTATCCAAATTAACTATGGCCTAGTGGGCTATTGGGAAGCCACTTAAAAATAGGGAGTAGAGGTTCTGAAATGGCCTGGAGAGCTCTTCATGCTATACAGAGTTAAAGAAAAAACAACAAGTAACAAGTAGCAGAAAATATGAATTTTATTTTTCAAAAAGTGTGATGATACATGTCACAATCTCAACAGTGATTATGTTAGATAGTGGGGTTATGAGTGATTTTCATTTTCTTCTTTTTCTTTGCATTTTCTAATTTTTCTACCATAAACATAAATTACTTCTATAATAAGCTAAAAACACTGCAAGTTATCTTTTTTTCTTTTAGCTCAAACTCTGCAAATATGAAAGCTTGTTATTAGGATGATTTTTCCAAAGATACAAATGGTCTTGTAAGTGTGCATTCCCTTCCCAGCTGGAAAAAGTCCAACAGCGTACACAGACTCTATTGGCACAATATTGACTAAAGCCCCCCAAACAGAAATTGCTCATGGTACTCAAAGATATCTATTGATCATCAGTACATTTGTCCTCATTCTGAAAAAGGAGGCTTGTGATTCCAAAGTAATGGAAGATCAAAGCCGAATACATTTTGCCATACTCTACAATAACATTTTCCAAAAAACACAGAGTGAGAACAATGTGTGTGGTAGAGATGAACTATACCCCAGTCCAAAGCCTCTCTCCTTATAGATCTGTATTTTGTCCAAGTGATGGCCTCTGCCTGAGTTCCCTGCCCTAAGGATGAAATTCTGTGCTTTCCTCAAGGCCAGCTGCTGCATCACCACCCCGTCTCTGAACTGCTCCACCTAAAGCAGAGTGCACTATTCCACAGAATGACCCTTCCACTTCTGGCTCCTCCATTCGGTCTCACTGTTTGCCAGCTCTGGGCCACATGGCTGTCTACTTTAGGGTGTCTGGATTTTATCCACAACCAGCCTGATGACCCCCATCCCATAACCCCTGGCACCAACTACACACATGTTCCAGCTCCAGGAGGACAAGGACCATGTTTGGTACTGCCCACCAGGGCCCATTGCAGTGCCTGGCACACAACGGTCTTACTTAATAAGCATCTATATAAGAAAGGGAATAGGGGGAGGGGGATAACTTTAGACAAAGCCAGAGTCACCAATAGGAGCTTTTCTCTAGTCTGTGGACATCTTAGATAATATCACTGGCATCATCTTTCCCTGCACAAGCCCTGAAAGAGAGCTCAGGGACCCAGGGACTCCAGCCTTTCCCAGGTGGCCTGAACTTACATCAGCACATGCGCTGAGCAGCAGACCCCAGTTGCTCCCTCCCCCCAGAGATCATAATGAATCATGGTCAACTAGGGCCTCAGTCTTTTTTCACACCAACTCCCTTTAAGCCTCATCAACTTAGTTCTGTCCTTAAGCAACTGGTTTTTTGAACCCACATGCCAGATGATATAGTGAATCCTGAAAAATAAAATTGGAATCCTGGAGCAATGAGGGGAACGTAACAAGAGGAAATTTGTCTTCTAGCTCTGCCATCTACAATATTTGCTAATCTCCTAGCTTGACATCAGCAGCAAAATTTGACCAGTATGACTTCTATGACCTTATTCAAATCACTGACTAAAGAAAGAATACATACCTTCTTTTAAATATATATATATATTTAAAGGCCCACGCAAAGAACAGAATCCTTTTGACAACCACCACAGACTACTTGCAGATGAACACATTTTAGACTTGAGATTCAAACAACAGAAACACGTAAATGGACCATCTTCTCTACCTGGTTGAAAAGTTACAAAAGATTTGTGTGAATTCCACCACACAAACGGTAGGGCAAAATCTTCTGGAGGAGCCCCTGTTGTAATGAAGACCCCGGGTTTGAGTTCCTGGCTCTCCTGCAGTCTCATTGTGTGGCTTAGCAAGTCAAGGCTCCCTTATTCTCTGGGTATCTTAATCCATTTGGTCTAGTATAGACAACAGAAATTTCTCACAGTTATGGAGGATGGAACATGTAAGATGAAGGGATTAGTAGGTTCAGTGTCTGATGAGGGTCTGCTTCCTGGCTCATAGACAGCCATCTTTTGCTGTAACTTCACATGGTAAAAGGCACTAATCCCAGCCATGAGGCCAGAGTCTCCCAGAGGCTCCTAATCACCTCTCAAAGGCCCCACACATTGGGAGTCAGAACTTAACATATAAATATTGTGGGGGACACAAACATTGTCTATAGCATGGCGCCTCAGCTTTCTCTTCTGTAATATGGGGGTACTTATAAGTTTATCTGTGGGAAGGCTGGTGACCGGACGACTTAATCATTTAAGGTCCCTTCAGAAGCCAAACACAAAGACAGTGGTGCATGATGGTTAGGGATGTGAGCCCTAGAATCAGACTCTTGAATAAGTGAATTGCTAGCCATGTAACCTTATGCAGGTTATTGAACCTCTCTGTACTTCAGTTTTCTCATCTGAAAAATAGGGGCAATAAAATGCTTACCTCATAGGGCCTTGATGTGAAGTAGATGATCTGCTATAATAAAGTGCTTAGAACAGAGGCTAAGACCATGGAATGTATTTGCTCTGAAGAGGCTGGTCGTGCTGATGGTGGGTGACACTGTGGTTTAACTGGGCAAGTTCCTGTCTGTTCTCTGGGCACCTAGATAATAAAGCATGATTCCCACATCCCAGGTTTGTAGAAGACCTTATACAGCTCCAAACAGGAAGAGCTGGACTGGAGAAAGCAAACTGCTGCAGCCAGCAGATGGGCCAGTATCATCCGCTAAAATGTTCTCTATTCCAGACATTTCCTAGCCGGGCTTTCCTCCAGAGGACTCAGAATGGTAGGGATTTGTGGCACTGCTGTGTCCTTCCTAACACTATTATGTCAATTATGATTATTTATACCATACAAAGATCTGAAAGCTTCTAAACTGGTTTCTTTACAGGATATTTTTTTTTTTTTCTGGTGGGCTTTAAATCCCTGGTGACTGCCTGACTTCTAACTTATATAGGAGAAAGGAATTCAACTGTCCATTTTCTGCCCTGAAAAGTAAATTCTGACTTAAAAATAAGAATAGATAGTTCAATCTTTACATCCACTGCCCTATTTTCTCCTAAAACCTAAATGATACCCACGTCAGTCCCCATTATTTTCACAACAGCTTTTTCTGTAGCTTTTATGATTTCCTTTTTCCCACGTTCAGACAAGTGTCAGACAAAAGGGCTCTCTCACTGAAATACTTAATCTCAGTATTCCTATCTTGACTTTTCTCAAGGGCTTTCCAACACCATTATCTGATTTAAGCATAAAATCTCCTGGGGGAGGGGAGTCAGAGCAGGTACCCCTTTCCTGCTTTACAGATAAAGAAGCGAAGGCTCAGAGAACCCAATTCCCACAGAAAGACCCTGGGATGGAGCCTTCTAAGATTCACGCCTATATTCTGAATGTGTCCTTTCCCTTCCTTTCAGCATCCCCTGAGCCATCACAATTCTCTTTCTCTAAACACCCAGAATGGATCCATTTCAGTAAAAATCCAACTCAGACTTCATGCATTACCTTCTTATCAGTGGGTGTGAGAAACCACTGCATTGCTCTGCTCAGAATCTCTTCCATCCGGATGGGTTTTAGGAATGGCCTCGTCACTGCTCTGAGAAGTGACCTGTGGCAGGCTGGAAAAGGGCTGGAACCTGGCAGGTCGCAAAAGGAAATCCATTCAGCATCCCAGCTGGGCAGCAAGAGTTCGATCCTCTCAAGATGGTCTGCTCAATCACTGGGATGCAAATGACAGCGGCAGCCCCAGCAGTCTCAGGGGACAGAAGGGGTACCTAATCCTTGCCAGATACCTTGCCACACTCAGAGACAGGTCTCCCAGGACCTACAGTCTGTGGCTAACCCCATGTCAAAAAGGGAAACGTCTGCAGCAAGACTGGCTGCCCATTTTTCTATTGTTAAAATTGGAATGGTCTCATGGCAGGCTCACTCCTGAATCTAAGCAGTGTCACATGAGGCTGGGCCCTACTCCTGTTAAATGCTCTCAGGCATCCATGGTGTGCACAGCTCCCGCTGGGGCTTTTGGGGTTAAGTCCCCTCATCCTTGCCTTCCCAAGACTGATAGTTGAGAGGAAGACATTTAACTACAACTTATTCTAGATGCTTCTGTAAGACAACCTACAAAGGTCAAAATACCTTAGCACCTTGCCTTACCGCTCTCACAGTATTATAATCCAATAATAGACCCCCCTAGTATCAGGAGGTTGAATGAATCACCCACATGAACATCTCTGTGTCTTTTATAAAGATGTTATTGGAAACATCCAAAAGCCCTGAATAACAACCCAGAGTTAAAATTAATTATTGTGCTTAGTTTAAGGTGTATCTTATATCTGAAACTCTTTACAATTTTTTTAAGCCCTTTCACTTGAATCTATTTCTCTTCCCCTCCCTTCCTCCATCTCTTCTTCTCTTCTCTTCTCTTCTCTTCTCTTCTCTTCTCTTCTCTTCTCTTCTCTTCTCTTCTCTTCTCTTCTCTTCTCTTCTCTCTCCCTTTCCACTCTCCCTCCAGTGATCTCCACAATAACTTCATGGAAAAGCAGGGCAGGTATTATTGTTCCCACTTTATATGAACTAGCCAAGGTGTGTAGAGAGGTTAAATGATTTGTTCAAGGTCATCCACTACTGAATATCACAGATGGGTCGCCCATGTCAAGTGCAGAGTTCTTTCCCCTGAACCACCCTGCCCTCTAAGCTAAAAAATGTGTCCCTGGAGCCTGAAGGGAAATGTGATCTCATTACACAGGACGATTCTCTCTCACCTTCAAATCCAGTACTCGACTGGAGCAATCATTCCTCACAGATGCCTGTTAATGTCTTCTCCCTCTGCTCCATTTAGAGGCTCAGTCATAATTTTATCCAAAATTGTTATATTTTACATTGTGTTTGGCACCACTCATGCAAAAAGCATTGGCTGGCACTTGCAATGTGCCAGGGGCCACACTAGGTGCTCGGACACAGGCCTTCACTCACTCACAGATCTGACCGAGCACCTGCAGGCTCCGTGCTGTGCACTTTGTGAGCTGGCCCAGCTCAGAGTGGTGTACAACGGCCAGCAGTGACAACACCGAGCTCTAAGAACGTCCCTGGGACAACAACCTAGGGACCCAAGGGAGGCTCACCACTGAGTTCTCAGTGCACCTCAGATTCTTCTGGAAATGGATGGGATGTAGAAACAACCACTTAACTTAGAAAACCCATCCAATCACGCTCACAGATCACACACTTCTTCATGATATAGTCCCTCACTTAAATAAGATCCGGTTTTTATGTGACTACATAACATTTTACATTTTCATATACATTATAATAAAATAGCAACATGTACTGGGTGCCTACTCAATGTGGCTCCTTATGCTCAGTACTTCACATAAATGTTCTATCTCAACCTTCAAAATAAACTTCTAAGAATGTAGTATCCCCATTTCACAGATGAGGACACCGAGGCTCAGTGGGTGAACAGCACCAGCATGCACACACCAGTCATCTGATTCTCTTTCCACAGTGCCCCACTGGCTCCCCATCACACAGATCAGACTCACAAATCCCTCAGCATTCATCCATTCAGTCATTCCGCAAATATTTATTGAGTACCTACTATGTGTTAGAAACTGTGCCGGGCACTATGGTGAGCCAAGACGGACCTATTCCTGCACTCACAGAGTTCACAGTCCCCTGGGGAGCAGGGGAACACCGACGCTGACCAAACAATCCAACAATGTAAAATTGTAATTGTGATAAGCACCAGAAAGAAAAAGTTCACAGTTCTTAGAGAAAACACGCTGAGGTTTTTTCCTAATCAGGGAGGCTAGAGAAAGCACACTTGAGCTGGTATCTAAAGATGAAGAGAGGCGGCCAAAGCATTCCAGGCAGTGGGAACAGCTTGTGCAAAGGCTCTGTACAGGGGGGAGCACACTCACCCTAGAAACTAACAGGACCCCAGAGGGAGAGGGAAGAGTACTCAGAACTGAAGCTGGGAGTGGGCAGGGCAGACTCTGAAAAAGGCCACAGGAACTGTTGTTTCCATTCCCAGAACAATGGTGAGTCCCTGCAGGGTATTAGGCAGGGAAACCACCTAATCAGAGGGCTGGGTGGTGTTCCTAACTATCCTCTGCACCTGGGGGACAGCCCTTGCACCTGCCCCAAGCTGCGCCATCACGCTTCTCAGGCTACTCGGTACGAACTGAGTGGCCTCCCCATGTGCCTTTGAGAGCACAGCTGTTCTGAGCTCATCTCTACATACCCCCTAACCAGCCCCAGGCCTCGTACTTGGTGCTTAGCAAGTATGAGCTACATGTATAAAGGAAGCTCTGCTGCTGTCCTTGAGATGATCCAAGTCTAACAGGAGAGACACACACAGACGTAAACACTAACACTCCAAGAAAGCACTACAGGAGGTGACAAGTTCTGCAGGTACAAGGGGAACAGAGAGAGGATCTGTGTGAGCCAGGTGTGTAGACAGACATGCCTAAAGCGACTAGAGTACAGCGCTGCCTCTATGTGTGACTGAGTGGGCCGACAGGGAAATGGGTGAAGAAGGGACTGAATTAAAGGGAAAGGCAAGCAGTTGGGCAAAATTCACCCAAAAAAAATTTCTAAGGCATCAGCTACTGACAAAACTTGCCACTTGCTTTCATGGGAGCAAGACAACTATATGAAGATGCTGTTTCACTTAGTGCTTGAGCTGCAGAGATCAAAGTCTGACCATCCAGTTTAAAATCCCAGCTACCTTGGTTGGTTGTGATGTTAAATAAACTACTTATTTAACATCACAACGTCTCAAAGCCTCAACTGTAAAATGAAGATAACAACAGTATCTGCTCCATCAGATTGTTGTGAGGATGAAATGAGTGATGATGCAAAGCATTTGACATAAGGATGGACACACGCTAAGCAGAGGATAAGGGTGACTTGCTGCTGTTGTTATATTCTATTTTCCTTCTCCTACACATTTGCACCTAAATGTTTCCCTTCCCTTTTCCTTTGTTTATGACAAGATTAGAAGTTCTCCCAGGGCTCCCCAATGTTTCTAGACTTCCAGAGTCCCGCAAGGAGCTCCGGAGGGTCAGCTGGGCGTCCGAGGATGCTTTGTGGAGTGATAGGGGAGCCAATTCTCCTTCCATCACAGTTAAGGCACTCTGAGCTGGGCTGGGGGGAGCATGCGCATGTCTCTGATGGCATGTCCTGAGTGCGCGTCCAGGTCCCATCTGCCTGAATCCCTGAAAGAATTCTGGGCATTCTCAGAAAAGCCTCGGTGAATGGGTAGTCCTAGAAACAAAGTGATTTAGGTCGATTTAGATAATATAGTGAGCATTATAAGGATGGCTGTTGCTTTCAAAATCAGTTCTCTCTGAACAAAGTCAAGTGGATCATGAGCAGAGTACAAAAATATCATTTTCTTTCTTCCACCTCCTGACCCTGCCTCTGAGAGAAGCAGTAATGTATCATTCCACAAAGTCTCTCATTGGCTACATTTTATCAGAATGGTGACTGATGATGTCCTTGCCAAATGGCAGGAGAAGGGGGTCTGCTCCAGCCAGCAGCTGTGGAACGTGGGCACTGATGAAGACAGATGAGTCCATTTACTCAGTATTTTGGATCTACCACTAATTTTCAAGATGACAATGACACTTTATCCTTCCAGCAATGTAGACAGTTACACACACACACACACACACACACACACACACGGTCAGTAGAAAACTGGGAAAAGAATGCCCCAATCAGACCTAATAGGTGTTACAACATCGCCCTTTACTCAAGCAAGAATTCTCAGACCCTCAAACTCCAGCTCATAACCAATTTGCTCTTACTTTGCACACAATTCTAATCAACTTGGTCATCTCTCAGATTTAGGGTCCAAACTAAAACCAAATCAGGAAGATGTTCACCTCCAGACTGAGCTTACCCAGTTCCTAAGTCAGTCCTGACCATGGAAGGATAAAGAGCAGAAGCTTCCAGCTCAAAAGGAGGGAATGGAACAAATCTTGCTCTTCGTGGGATCCCAAGGCCCCTCTTCATTCACTATACCCAGACCTGTCACTAGATTGCCTGGCTTGCCAAAGCTGATGACTTGGCTTTATTTCTATCATTTCTACTAGGACCAGAGCCCAGACCAGCCTCTGTTGGCTCTCATACTCCCTGGAGGTGAAAGGGGATAGCAGAACCTGATTCCTATGTCTACCAACTGCTGGTTAGAGCATTTGACAATAAACCAGTCTTCTGAAATCATAATAGCTCTCAGATGCTGAAAAGTACTGGCATTTCTTTCTTTGGTTTTCATGTGTCTTAGAAGATGCTGTGCATGTTTGTTAGGGGGAAAGAAACTCACATCAGCTTTACACATAATTTTCTATTGGACCATCCAACATGTACCCTTTCCCCTTTGCACTCCACAAGTACAGGGCCCCGGAAAACACCAAAGAACAAATAAAGAACAAGCAGGAAGCTCACCTCACATGACTTGGCACAGAAAGCACTTCCTTAATTTGTTAAAATGACCTCCATTAACTATGTCCATAAATCCTCTTAGAACCTAAGAGCTGAAGTTCCAGGCTTTTAGATCTCTTTGTCTGCTCAATAAATATTTATTGAGCACCTGCTCTGTGCTTGGCCCTGGGATAGTGCCTGGGGAGCCACAAGGGAGCCCAGTGCCTGCCCTCTCGGTGCTTACAACAGAGCAGCGATCCTCAATTCATGCTGCGATTCACAGAGAGGAGCAAAGAATTCCCTGTGGCCTCAGCAACTAACCAGCACCAGAACCCAGACCTCTGACCCCATATGGGGCTCACACTCCCATGGTGTCAGCCTGGCACACCTGCTTGTTCCTAGAAAGGTACACAGAGAAAGGCATCTTACCAGCCTCGCTGCACATCATTACATAAGCAGAGAGAAAGAATAACATAAATGAACAGATGAATGCAGATGCTCATTGGGCAAACTATGCCATTTAATTTTCTCACCTTTTTAGAATCAAAATAAAGAACTAGATAAGTGATAAGAAGTCACTCACACTTCATTCCATGACAACATTGGGAATGACCAAGCCATCACTTCCAGAAGGGGATGCATTCCCAGCACCCGCTGCTGCCCCTTCCATGGCTGGATCATACTACATGTAATGTTTTATGTCATGGTCACCTGTTTAGACAGTGAGCTCCCCTTTCCTTTCCCCTTTCCTTTCACAGGCATATGAACAGCTCTATATTGTTGTCTGAAGGTTTCCCTACCTCCTCTTTCACAGGAATTACCTCCCCCCAAGAACTCAGGCACTTCTAAATCCATCTTGGCATCACTTCCTGAAGGACCAGAATGACAAGTATCCGTGACAACCACATGCTCTTCTACATATCCCAGCCTCCTTTGAAATTAGGTTGACCAGTGACTGTTTCTGGTCAATGACATAAGTGTAGAAGTAATATGTTGCTGCCAAGAAAGGATGGTTATAAATCCTGTGTGCCTTCCCCGTGGATTCTTCCATACCCCCATCTTCTTGAAGCCACAGGTAGCTGAGTCACAGCACAAAATAGCCTGGATTCTAGTATTCCCACTTGGAGGAGAGCACCCAGGAGGACTTCTGACACACACTGATTTTGAGTGAGCGACATATAAATTTTACTGTATTAAACAGGAGAGATTTCAGGATTTGTTAACAATGCATAGCATAGTCCACCCTGACTAACAAAAGACATAAAGCCTGTATATGACTTGTTTAGCACTTCTATTTGTATCGCTAGCTTATACTTTCAGCTTGTTCATTTCCCTGCTGAGATTTTAGATGTCTGTGTAAAGAAGCTGATGTTACTCTGTGCCCACAGGAGGGTAGGCCAAACACATGTAGAAGACCCCTTTAAAGTTAGAAAGCCAGAACTCTTAGCCCAACGTCAAGTACTAAACAGGCCCTAGTCTGTTAGTTGCACCCACCATCCCCATGGGTGCCTGGCTAAGTCTCAGAAACTGGTTGGGGACTGGCACAGCCAAGGGCATTGCCCTCGTACTAGGGAAACTCATGGGTTGGTGCTGATGGGAATATGCAGAAGGCAACTACAGTTTGGCAGTCAAGTTAACCCTGATATATGAGGTCACCTAAGTCCTGTGGTGATGGGGTGGGGAGGGTAAAGACCCTGGGGATGAGATCTGAAAAAACCATTCATTTTATGTGCTACTAATTCAGAATGCAGATTCTAATTTGTTCACTCATAGTTCAGTTTAGCAAACATTCACCGATGCCCACTGCATGTAAGATACTGGGGCATCAGATTGTCCCTGCTCTCACAGAGCTACAGTCCAGTAGGGGGAAGAGACAAATATGGCTGTGCTACATGGCAGAGTGGAATATGTGCTGGGAGATACACATTAATAAAGATCTCAGATCCTCTTTCTCCAACACACCTCTCAGCAAACAGTGCTGGAAAACAAGGTTTCAGAGAGCACTGCATCACATTTACATCGTGTTTCAAAGTTCTACATCCATTATATTTATTCCTTATGACAGCCCTGTGAGGTCAGCGTAATGAACCCCATATAGTACAGGAATGCGATAATGATGACAATGTAGCAGTGAGTATTTACCAAGCACTCACACTATACCAGGAATTGATTTGGTGATTTATTTGGATGGTCTCATTTGTTCCCCACCCACCTTACAAGGCAGTTAATAGATTGGATTCATTTTATAAATAAGAAAGGGAGGCAAAGTGGCTTGCCCAAGGTCACCAGGCAGGTAAGTAGTAACCAACAGGGTTACTCATGCAACAGACACTAGGAGCTAGGGGAGCTGAAGGCTCTGGAGTGGGAGTTGGCCATTCTGTACCCAGGATGCTCTCTCCTCATTCCCCTACAGTGCACTGATTGCAGGGACTGTCTTGCCTGCCAGATATACCCACTCCCCCACGGCTCCCTCGCTCCACTATCCCTCCTGCCCTGTCAGGTCTCAGTGCTTCCCATTCTCCACATCTCCTCACTGCCTCTCCTCCTCTGTTCAAGCCTCAGCATCTCTCCCTTCAACTACTATAATAGCTTTCTGGCTTCTTGGTCTCCAGGCTCATCTGTCTACTATCCAGCCTCTATATTCCTACCAGCCCTGGTCATGTCACATTCATGTTCAAAAACCTCCATGGCTCCTCACAGCTCCAGAATAAAGTCCAACCATTCAAGGCCTTGCACACCCACCACGAGGCTAACTTTTCCTCCACAAACCCTGCATTCAGGTAAAAATATAACAAGTCAGTGATTCTCAACCACACCTCACACTTTGTTGCCTCTATCCTGTGATTTAGGGGAACCAATCTCCAATTCCCTGAGCCCCACTTCTCTGTGTCAACGTTACATTCACCTTCCAGGGCTATCTTTACTTCTCATCCAGGAAGCTCTTAGATATTATCTTCCCTTTCTCTTAATGCCCCTGGCATCTATTGTTTCATTCTTGAATTCAGCATTTCCCAAGGCCTGCCTTTGTGGTTATCTCATCAGACCCACCTGGCATCCACATCTCTTGAACAGCTTCTGATATCCTTGGAGGAATCACCTGTTCTCTACTCTGTATTCATATAGAGGGGTGGAGCTGACCTCATCCGTCCTCCCACCCAACCCCTCCCCACCAGCGGCATTACCAACTGAAGAGGGTGTGCCCACTTCAGGAGGATGGGAGCTAGTGTTCAAAATCTTAACTCCCCGATCATTTTTATTCAAGGATTTTTAAAGACAAAGATTCAGGGTTAGGGGTTAAGGCAGTGATGGCGAACCTTTTGAGCTCGGCGTGTCAGCATTTTGAAAAACCTTAACTCTGGTGCCGTGTCACATATAGAAATTTTTTGATATTTGCAACCATAGTAAAACAAAGACTTACATTTTTGATATTTATTTTATATATTTAAATGCCATCTAACAAAGAAAAATCAACCCCAAAAATGAGTTCACGTGTCACCTCTGACAAGCGTGTCATAGGTTTGCCATCACTGGGTTAAGGGGTCATGGGTAAAGCTTCAGTGTTTTCCTTAGTCTGATTAACTCCGTTTCTGATGTATTCTTATCTGGTGTCTTCATCACTGTGGTTGGGTGATCTAACTGACTTGAAGAATCAAGATTCTGTAAGATATTTCATGACTGTGCATCACTGACATTATTTTTAAAACAAAAGGCAGAAACTAAATGATTTGTGACTATTGTTATGTTTAAGCCAGTGATTTTCAACCTTTTTCATCTCATGGCACACATAAACTAATACTAAAATTCAGTGGCACAACAAAAAATGTATTTTTGCCAATTTGACCAAAAAAAATAAGGTATACTTTTGATTCATTCACACCGAACAACTATTGTTGTGTTGGCTATTTTTATTTTTGTATTTGACAATCTAACGGAAAAGAGGTCAGTGCCTCTGACTAAATAGGTATTGCATGTTTTAAAAATTCCTGTGGCACACCAGTATGCCATGGCACACCACGTGAAAGTTGCTGTTTTATGTTGTGTATGAACTTTATATAAATGGAATTATGCTGTAAACAAAAAGTTGCTGGCTTAAGCTATCATTGTTTTGTGCTTAACTAGCTATATTTTTCTATTATCTCAAGAAAAGTGTATTTTTAAACATTTTTCCTAGAACTTGCTTTATAGGCAGACCTCTAGGACATGACTACCATACTTAAATTTTTTACTATAAGTGACTAAAGTATTTTCTTAATGTTTGACTACAAGCTATGTGACAACTAAGATAATTGAAACATTTAGTTAAAGCCCATACCTATATTTCTAGAGCAGTGGTTCTCAACCTTGGCTGCACATTAGAATCAACTGGGAATCTTTTTAAAATCCTGATTTCTGGGCCTCATCCTCCAGAAATTCTGTTTCTTTGTTACTAATGTTGTGGCCCCACCCCATAACAAAGAAACAGAATTTCCGGAGGATGAGGCCCAAAATCAGGATTTTAAAAAGATTCCCAGGTGATTTTCATGTGCAGCCAAGATTGAGAACCACTGGTCGGCAAACTGTGGCCCCTTGAATGTGGATCTTCCACAAAATACCACGTGTGGGCGCGCACATACAGTGCGATTGAAACTTCGTGGCCATACTCAAGGGGCCAAAGAGCCGCATGTGGCTCACGAGCCGCAGTTTGCCAACCACTGCTCTAGCCTATGTGATCTAATATCTAAACGCATTTACTATTAACTGCTGGTTTCACCTCTATGAAAGGACGGCAGCTGTCCCAGTCCCATCAGTGTCATGTGATTGGTATGGGGATGGACATATGACCAATTCAAGCCAATGAGAGTTGATCTGGGGATTTTTCCTGAAACACGTGGAAAACACACTTCTTACTGGAATTTCTAAACTGGAAATGTGTAAACTTGCAGCTGCTAGGGGCCATCTGTGCCACCACATGGGGAGAGCCTGCTGGAGAGTGAAACCAAACACAGAGGAAATCAGAGCTAAGAGACAGAGAGAGAGATTTTTTAAGATATCATTTGAGTTTCTGGATTCAGCCATGCCTGAGCACAGCCTGTTCCAGGATTTTTCAGTCATCTGAACCAAATAAAGTTGGGTTTCTGTCACTTGTAAGAAGAATCCTAAGCAATACACCTACTAAGGGCCAGATACCATGATGGGCAGTGGGGATGTAAGGCGTGAGCCCAATCCTAAAAGAGATCGTTTTCTATCTTTTTATTGCTAACAACAGCTCTATTGGACTATAATTTATATACCATAACATTCATTCTTTAAAGTATATGAATCTATGGTTTTTAGTATATTCACAGAATTGTACAACCATCACCACGATCACTATCTTGCATTGAAAATGACAAATATATCCTTACTCTTCTCCCCTGCACAACAGCTCCCCTCTTGAGCCCAGGGCTGGGTTTTACTCCTTTCTGCAGAACCAGCAACTGCAGTAGGTACTCAATTAATGCCTGTTAAGCTCTATTCAGACCTCCTTAAAAAACTCAGCCTCCATACAACAGTTGTTTGAGTTCTTTCTAAAGCACAATGAATGAGAGAATAGATAGTTGGCAAAGCCACTCAAGGAAAGGACGTGATCACCAACCACTAGGTTTTCTACATCTATGCTTGCATCAGGGTACACTTCTGGAGAGATGCACACCTGGAATGTGCTCCTTTGGCTCCTAAACTTTTCCTAAGTTTATTACAGAGTAATTTAAAATAGTAACCATTGGGAAAACGTAAGTCCAATAAGAAGGGAATGATTTAATACTTAAGACAGAGTAGTTGACAGCCACTAAAAATCATTTTTAAAAAAATGATTTGAGGACATGGAGAAATACCCATGATATAATGTTAACTAAATGAAACAAAATATAAAAGGGCATAAGTACATAAATTAGTAAATACCAGCCACTGGAAGGGAATAATGCTAATTACTTTCTGTAGGTGAATTATGGGAAATTA